>NC_090990.1:0-1250000 GCF_041146395.1 Eulemur rufifrons | reverse complement strand
CCAGCAAAAATAAATAGGCTGTTACAAAAATGTGCTCAGATCTAAAGGAAACCATGCCTGAAGAAGTAAAGGGAAGTATGAGAACAATTTTTCACCAAATAGATAATACCAACAAAGAGACAGGAATTATTTAAAAGAATCAAATAGAAATTCTGGAGTAGAAAAATACAGTAATCAAAGGGATAAATTTACTGATGGGTTCCAACAGCATATTTGAACTGACAGAAGAAAGAACTGAAGATGGACAGATTGAAATTATCCAGTCTGAGGAACACAGATGTAAAGAACAAAGAAATAGCAGAGCCTCGGAGACCTGTGATGTGCCATGCAGAGACACGCCATACCTGCCACAGAAGTCCCAGACAGAGGGGACAGAGACAAGGGGTAAGGAAAAAATCTGAATAATGGCCAGAATTTTTCTAAATTTGATTTTTAAAAAAACACACATTAATCTACATGCCAGGAAGCTATACAAACCCCACGTAGGACAAGGTCAAGGAGATCCACCGCTGAACACATCACCATTCACCTGCCCAAAGCCAAAGACACGAAATCTTGGAAGAAGCCAGAGATGAGTCATTTGCCACATTCCAGGGTTTCACGTCAAAAACCAAAGAAGCCAAAAGGCACTGGGATAATACAGTCAAAGTCCCGAAAACAAAATAAACCTGTCAGGTAAGAATCCCATGCTAGGCAAAGCCATCCTTCAGACATTCCAGAATAAACAAAAACCGTGAATTAGTTGCCAGCGTTCCTTTCCTGGAAGACACACTAATGAGCTCTTTCCAGGTGAAATGGGACAGGAACTCAAACCCACAGGAAGAAAATAAGGAACACCCATAAAGGTAACTATACAAGTAAATATAACCACAATATGAATGCGTTTTTGTTTGTAACTCTTCTCTTACCTGAGTTAAAAGACGGCTAAGTAAAGCAAAATTATAAAACCATGTTGATGGCCTTATCATGTGTAAAGATATAATTTATGTGGCAATTCTAACACAAAGGAAAGGGGAGGAAATAGAGCTATACTGGAGAAAAAAATTATGCCATTGAAATTAAGTCAGTGTTAACTTGGGTGAGGTTATTTTCAGCTAACATGTTATTGGTGTCCCCACAGTGACCACTCCGAGGATGGCGTACCGTGAAGGAACAAGTTGGATTTACCCCAGGGATGCAAGTCTGGTTTAACCCATGAATGTGACGTGGCACCCATATGATACAACGTATTAATAGAGTTAAGGACAAAACCAACATGTTCTTCTCAATATGCTTAGAAAACTCATTTGACAAAATAAAACACCCTTTCACGATTAAAAACACTCAAGAAACTCGGAATAGAAGGAAACTGCCTCAACCAGATAAAGGGAACCTACCAGCAAATCCACAGATACTATCGTACTCCGCAGCGTAGGACCGAAGGCTTCCCCTCACGCTCCGAAAAAGCAAGACGTCCACACTCAGCGCCTCTGTTCAGACTGCAACCAGGGGTCGTAGCCAAGGCTTGTACCCTAGAAAAAGAAATAAAGAGCGTTCAGATTGGAGAGGAAGAAGGTAAACTGTATCTATTTGCAAATCACATGCTTTGTCTATGCACAATCCTAAGGAGTATACATTATATCGGGATGTATGTAACGAGCTCGGCAAAGTCGTAGGATACAAGATCAATACGCAAAAGTCTCCGGACAGGTAACCAAGACAGAGGGAGAGAGAAGACAGTCTGTTGAGACATAATATTGCTATGCTGCCTCGGTGTCATTATGTTGTCTTGAATGAGTCCCCAGATGCCACACTGTGCCCCTGGCTAACCACCTGACCCCCGTTCCCCAACCATCCCTTCCTTTTCTCCCCCGCCACCCCCTGATATCCCTCTCCCAACAGCACTCACCCAGCTGCTTAACGAAATGCGAAGTTAGGTTGGGCCCAGGTGGCCAAAGCCCCCTTTCACGTATGTTTGCTTCAGATCTTCCCATCTTGTTACCACCCCCCTGCTCTGATGTCCTGACCACCTCCCTGAACCCCGATAAGTGCAGGCACCCCAGGTTATACGCTCTTTCTTTCCAGGTGCTCATGGACCTCTGTGTGGCCTCTGGGTGTGCCGTGTTCCTCCAGAACCTGTGAGTGACAAAAGTCTCTTTATTTCTATCTTGTGTCTCTCCTAATCACGGAAATGGTGCTGTCCATGTTAAAGGCACCAAATTAAAACAGACACAAACTACTAATGTCACACATGACGGAGAAGCTGTCATACTAACACACAGACACTAAGAGGATAATAAAGGAATGTGATGAATAACTCATTGCTCAGAAATCTAATAACGTAGATGAAATAGATCGATCCCTTGGAAGACATGATCTACCCACCCACACAAAGAAAAATAAATAATCTGAATAGGCCTGTACCTATTAAAGAAATTGAACCAGTACCTAATACCCTACCATAGAACTAGGCCTAGATGGTATCTACACCATTTCTCTACAATCTCCTCAGAAAATAAAAGCAGAGGGAATGCTTCCCAACCCATTCTTTGAGACCAGCATTACCCCAGTGTCGAAACCAGGAAAAGACATTACAACAAAGGAAAACTGCAGACCAACAACTCTCATGAACATACAGATGCTCCTTGACTTACAGCAGGGTTACACCCTGATAAACCCATCATAAACTGAAAATATAATAAATTGAAAATGTATTTAATACACCTAAACTACCTAACATCACAGCTTAGCCTATCCTATGTTAAATATGCTCGGGACATTTACATTGGACAATGTCATCTAATACAAAGCCTATTTTGATTAAGCGTTGACTATCTTATGCAAGTCATTAGAAACTGTATTGAGAGTGGAGAACAGAATGGTTATATGGGTACTCAAAATATGGTTTCTACTAAATGCATATTGCTTTTACACCATCGTAGAGTCAAAAAATCATGAGTCAAACCATCGTATGTCAAGGCCCATCTGTATATGCAAAAATCTTCAACAAAATATTAGCAAATTGAATCCAACAACGTATGAAAAAAAGTATAAATCGCAGCCAAGTGGGATTTACTCCAAGTCTATGAGGCTGGTTCAATGCTAAAAAATCAATTAATGTGACCCATTACATCAACAGCTAAAAAGAAAACCGTATGGTCCTCTCAATAGATGCAGAAAAAAAAATTTTGACAAAATCCAACGTCCATTTATGATTTTTAAAAATACTCTTAGCAAGCTAGGAATATAAGGGGACTTTCTCAACTATTGATAAAGAATGTCTACAACAAATCCACAATTAATATCTTACTTTAGGATGAGAAACTAGATGCCTTTCCCCTAAGATCAGAAACAAGGCGAGGACGTCCCCTCTCCCCTCCCTATTCAACATCGCACTATGAGTCTTAGCTGACACAGTAAGACAAGAAAATGAGTGAAAAGGCATACAGATTGGGAAGGAAGAAATATAATAAAACTATCTTTGTTTACAGATGATACGATTGTCTATGTAGAACATCCCAAAGAACTGACAACATACACGCACACAAACACTTCTGAAACTAATAAGCAATTACAGCAAGGTTTCAGGATACAAGATTAATATACAAAAGTCAATTGCTTTCCCTATACACCATCAATAAGCAATTAAAACATGAAATTAAAAACAATACTATTTACAGTAGAACCCAATAAATTAAATACATCCCACCAGCGTGTGCGAGTGTTCCAGGCACACTGCACCCTCACCCCCATTTGGTATATCCTGTTTGATTTCATTTTATTTTAGTCATTCTGGGGGGGTACATAGTTGATCTCAGTGTGGTTTTAATTTGTATTTCTCTGATGACTCATGAATTTGAGCACCTTTAAAATGAAAGTAGCTTCCATACCTGTGCCCACCTTCCACCACCCAGACTCAGTGGCTCGCCCAAACCCAAGGGCCAGACGGAATGAGGTTGTGGACAGCAGCTGCCCTATGGATAAAAGACCTAGATCTCCACCCCACAAATTTCACCAAAGGAAATTCAGATGAATCTATGATGTAAATGTTTTAAAAAGTTAGAACAGAAAATAATAATTGTTTTTACAATCTTACAACAGAAAAGGCTTTATGTTTTCCATAAAGACATTATATGTTAGTACCATAACTGTATATTACAAAGCCCAGAGGCTACACAAGATTGTTATTTGGTTATGTAAAAATAGAAATGTTCTGTGGGGCACAAAAGTCAAAAGACAAACGTCAAACTGCAAAAATAAAAAAGGAGACAAAGGAAAGAAGGAGAGAGGAGAGGAGGAAAAGGGGAAGGAGGGAGGGAGGCAGGAGGAAGACATAACTCATCACAGGTGAGGGCTAATTTCTTGGATGCACGAGGAGCACCTAAAAACCAGTAAGTAATAAAACAAACAACTGCCCAGAGAAATATGCAAAGAAACGGAAATAACACTTCACAGAAAGGAAGCCCAAGTGGTTCTTAAACATAAGTAATTTTCCTCTTCACTCCTAATCAGAGAAATGCAAAATTAGAGCCCCAGGGAGATGCATTTTCCCCCATCGAGGGGCAGTGGTCAGGCAAGTGAACACAGCCCTCCTCCCCGCAGCCGTGCTGGGCGGGGACGGGCCGTCTCCACCGAGGCCAGCCGGCCACCGAAAGCGCACAGGCTCTTTAACCGGAAACTGACTTCTCGCTGTTTACCCTTCAGATTTTACTCACCCAAGGGCAGAAAGCGCTGTGTGTTCGAGGCTATTCACGGCAGCATTGTTTATAAGAGCAAAAAACGGAGGAAACAACCCACTTGTCTGTGAGCAGAGGGTGGGTTGATAAGTTATGACACGTCCACACAAAGCACTACTTGGTCACCAAGAAAATAATGACTCGACTGCGTATGTTTAGCAGCAGACAGATCTCCGAGGCCACGGGAAGTGAAGACGCAGCAGAGGACACGTGGCCCACCACCAACTGAGCCAGAGAGAGGGGGACACAGAGTCCACGGAGGGCACAGTGGGCCACGCGACTGCCCCAGACGCTGACACCCGAGAGAGAACCTGGGAAGAGAACCTCGAGGTGCCTGCGCGGCTCCGGGGCAGGGAGGGGGAAGGACCTACACCGGGTACCCAGGTGTGATTTCAATTTAGGTCGTGTGCGTGCACACCTGTGCAAACCAGGCTTTCTTAAAGAAACAGAACAGAACCATTAAAACAAACGCTGTTGTAGTCCATTCAAGCTGCTATAAAAATACCACAAACCGGCTGGTTACAAACAGCAGAGATCCCTCTCCCGGTTCTGGAAGCTGGGACGTCCAGACCAAGGTGCCGGCAGAGCCGCAGGGTCACAGACGGCACCTTTGCTCTGTACCCCAGATGGAGAGAGTGCGGCGGGTCTTTCTTGGGTCTCTTTTATAAGGACACTAATCTCACCATGAGGGCTCCACCCTCGTGACCTAATCACCTCCTAACGCCATCACCTTGGCGGTAAGGATTTCAACCTATGTATTTTTGGGGGGGACACAAACATCTGACCACACAGCCACCTGTCTGGAAGCCACTGAGCCTGGCAGCAGCTCCTGCCCCAGCTCTGCACAGGGGGCGTCTCGGACCCTCTCTTTGTTGCATTTCTATTTCATCTTTCCTCCAAAGCGCCCAAGGCACTTCTCCATGTTCCTCCCATTTTGAAAAACAGCCAAAGAAATGCCTTTAGCTCCAGGAGACAGGCCCACAGGGACCCTGTGATGGGGTGAGTCGGTCTGAACTCTGCCCTGCGTCTCTCTCACCCCCAGTTTCTGGTTTTTCTTCCTTCCCGTGAAGCAGCTGAGTGGGAGCCATCACCTCCGTTCCTGCTGCTGTTTCCAAATCGCCAGACAAAAGCCCTGGAATGCATGAAGTGAGCTCTGCATTTGGGGAGCCGCAGTGAACACAGCCTGGTGCTGTGATGCCGTGAGTGGATGTCATGATTTGACTAAGAGGATTCAATTTTCTCAGCAGCAGACGGAGGGGGCTGGTTTGAAGCAGCCCAAGTATCTTAGAGAAGAGTATTTTCCACAAAGTCACTCATCTCAACAGGGTTTGTTTTGATGAGAAAGATCGTCTGTTTTTATTCCAAGAGACATTCGAGAGTAATATTACCATTCCACAGCTCTTGGTAACGTCCTAGGAGAGCCGGTGATGCATTACCCCCATGCTAAATTCCTATAACAATGCTCTCAAGCGTTGGTACTTTGCAAGCTTCAAGGAAACTTGTGCAATTACGGTGAAAACAATTGCACGAGCTCTACCGAGCGCACAGCTGTCAGGCACAGGAGAACATTTCAAAACGTCTCCTCCAACACCTGTGTTTATTTTCAATGTGTAGATGTGTTCACCAGGGAGCGAGGGAACAGAGGACACACATCTGACTGGCAGGGACTCGGAATCGGGTTGTTAGACAGTTGTCCCCCACACACCAAATCTGAAAACAAACACCAGTTTGAAACGAGGTACTTACCAGACCGAAAACTGGTGACTAGCAGAAGCAAGACGCAGAGCCGTAGAGAAAAAGACACGTCCACGGGGAACCTCCGCGGGTCCGGGAAAGTACGACGAAATTGGTTATTCGGCGGACCCAGGTTGTACAAGGACGAGAGGACACTGGGCAGACAGTGACAGATGTGGACCCATCTGGCCAGCCGAGCGATGGTCCCAGAGGGGAGCCACGGTTACTCCACCTTCCAGGTGAACACGCAGCTTCTTCCGGGCTATTTCCAGCCTCATCATCATCATCATCACGAGTTGTGCCGGGGCGCAGTCCGTGCTCTGCTGCGTGTTTGCCCAACGTGGCAACGCCTCCCGCGCCTCGCCAGGTGCTCCTTTCTAATTTGAGTTAATTCGGGGGGGAAAATCTATCCTCAAATCCCTGTGGTCAGCTTGGGCAAGGTGCCAGGGAACGCGGACGGCCGCCGCTCTCCTCTGCCCGGAGCCGCCGGCGCAAGGGGCCGGCTCTGCCCACCCCGCGGGCGCCGGGTCCCGCCAGGGGAGATGGGACAGAAGTAGACAGAGACGGTGCCGCGCCCTGCAGCCTCGCGCCCGCCGGGCCTCCTGCCCTTCCCTTCCTCTGTCTTAATCTGGGCTCCTTTTGAGGCGGAGGAATTAGCGCAGGCTGTGTAGCCAGCAGACTCGGGTTCGAATCCCGGCCCTGCCAGGCCTCTGCATTTCACTGAGCTTTGGTTTCCTCATCTGTTAAAAAAATGGGAGGGGGGATAAATTCTTTACATTCATTCTTAGCTTTTAAAAATGTATCGTGAAATACGTCTTCCATACAAAAGAGCGTATATGATATATCTCTACGGCCTAAAGAGCAGCTGCAAAACAAACGCCGTCCACCAACCTCTCCAGTGACAACCGCGCGGGCCCCTCCCTGTGGCGTCACCTCCGCACCGGCCGAGACCACCCCATCCTGAGTTCTGTGGCCTCCTGCTCCCTTGGTATTTTAATTCGTCTAAACAACATGCAGTGCAGCTGCACGAGTTTTTTAATCTCACGTAAATGGACTCGTATTCTATACTTCTGTAACCTGCTTTTTTTGCTGAACAAGTTCTTTAAATGTTTATTTTGGGATAGTCACGAACCGACAGGAAAACTGTAAGAACGATACAAATAACTCTCACTGGCCCTTGACCCAGGTGCACTGATGTTTAACACCGTGTCACACTTCGTCCCATCCCTCTCGCGTATACATATATCTGAGAGCAGGTTGGGCACGTGGTGCCCGCGTGTGCTTTCCTGAGACAGAGGATACCCCCGTACACGGCCCTGGTGCACAGACAGGCTGGCATCACCGTGATGCGTCCATCAGACCTGCGGCCCCTGCTCCAGCCCCTCAGTTTCCCTGGAGACGCCCTCTGGGGCATGTCCTTGCTCAGCGTCCGGCCCCGTTCAGGGCCACCACGGCCTTTGGCTTCTCTGTCTTTTCCGTCTCTCCCCCACTGCGCAGCCTCTCGGTCTCCCCTTGTTTCGTGACACCGACGTTTCTGAAGAAGACAGTGGCCCTGCAGGACGGTCCTGGCCTGGGTCCGTCTGGCGTGTCCTCGCGCCCAGATCCAGGCTGCGCACCCCGGGCCGGGCCACGACCCGCTGCACATCCACAGGCACCCAGCGCCCACCCGCCGCCCTCGGTGCTGCCAACCTGGGTGGCCAGGTGTGGGCTGGCTTCTCCTCTGGGAGAAACACTTGGGACCCCACGAGCCCCCCATCCCTCACCGGCCCCACCACCCCACCTTAGCACTCATCGGTGACCCCTGCCCAAACCGACCTTCATCACGATCGTCACAAAATAGTGACTGTCCCCCAACTCCCTCCATGTTGTCCACGCAGCATTTTACTCTAAGGAAGAGACGTCCTTCTCCCTCATCGACCCGTACGTCTATCGACTAGTTATTGTCCCCGGCTGTTCTCACTTGTTCGGACGCCCTGGCTGCCCCAGACGGGGCCAGTGGGAGCCTCCCCTTGCGCTTTGAGCACCGAGCCTGCCTCGTGTCGGACGTAATTCCTATCAGCCACACTGAAAGCCAACTCCCTCCCACCACCCGGGGTTTCCATCCCTTCCTCCCCCCACACGTCTGTTTTCCTTCATCCGGGGGGAAATCCTGCCTCCTCATTCAGCATACCTACCCATCCCGTCAGTCCTACAACACACCGTCAGCGATTTCAGACCTGCGACACCCTGACCACCCCGGGAGCCAAACCTCCCGAAACAAGGTCGAGGTTGTTTGCTGTTCTTTCCCCGGAAGGAAGGTGTATAACCCAAATTCCGTGTCGAGTTTTTGTTTTTTCCCTTCAGTGTGGTTACATTATTTAGACGAAAGGCAGCTGGATTCAGTTGGTTCTTTTGTATTTAGTTTTGGGATTTTTTTCCCCATCTCTCTTGATTTTTAAAAATGTTTATTTATTTATTTTTTAGACCCAGGGTCTGGCTGTGTTGCCCAGCCTGGAGTTCGGAGGCTACTCACAGGCAGGATCATAGCCCACTATGTCCTTGAACTCCTGGCCTCAAGCAGTGCTCCTGCCTCAGTTTCCTGGGTAGCTGGGACTGCAGGTGTGCACCTCTGTACCCGCTTTTTATTTTTTCATGTTCATTTCACATCTCACTACCCCCGGGTATGGGCTGAATTATGTTCCCAAAAATGCATACGTTGGAGTCCCAACTCTCAGTATCTCAGAATGTGACCCTATTTGGAAACTGGGTCATTACAGATGTAAAGTTTAAAGACCCTGCCCACACCCTGACCTTGGACGTGCAGCCTCCAGACCGTGAGACAGAAGTTTCTGGCGCTGAAGCCCAGGAAACTAATTCACCTCCTGAATTCTTTCATTGTGCTGTTACTTTAATCATCGACTTTCTAAGGTTTTGCAGGGACATCCTTTATCACCTAAAAATAGAAAGTTTTACTCCGACAATTCTTGTCCTCTAGCTGTTCTTGCCTGACTGCGGAGGCTAAAGTCCTGGGGACGTGTGAGAACGGGGTGGGACACCCTCCCCTTGAACGTGGCGCTTTGGTGCCTACGTGAATTTCTACGGCCAGGCAGTGCCCCTCGGCGCTCAGGTGGCACCGGTGGCTTATTCCTGTCCTCCTGTTACGGACAGTGCTGCAGTGAAGACCTTCAACCCGGCTCCTGGCTGGTGCACGGGCTTCTCTCGGGCATGTTCCTGGGGGAATTATGGTCCCAGGAGATGAGCAGAGTCTCGTCCCACACGCCAGAAGATGCCAGTTGTGACAATAGCTCTAACACTGCAAGTACTCAAGTGCCCTCCGCTCTGCGTCCTCGTTAATGTGTAGCAGTGCCTGTGCACGGGGTGTATGTCTCCACTGTTTGAATTTGCATGTTCCCAGTCGCTAAAGAGGTGGAGCTTCCCCTTCTAGAGAAGGCTGGCTGGTCTTCGTTCCTGACAGCTTTCCAGGAGCTCTTTGCATATTCTAGATACTATTTCTTTGTTGGCTTTTTTTTTTTTTTTTCACTGCAAATACCTTCTGTAGACACAGCTCTCTCTCTGTCTTGATTTTTCACTTTGTGGTGTCTTTGGGCAAAGAGGCGTTCTTAATTTCAATGTAACCAAATGTATCGATATTCTCCTTTATTGCTGCCATCAATTTTTATATCTTGTTTAAGAAATTCTTCCCTACCCTGAGGTCATAAAGATATTTCCTCTTATTGTCTTCTAAAGGTTTCATTGGTTTTCCAATAAATTTTGAAAAAAATAGAATTTGCAATAAAAAATTTAACAAAACTGATAGAAAATCTAGATAAGCCATATACATTAACGAATTAAATCAATTCTCAGAAACCTCCCTTCCTCCCTCAAAAGACACCAAGGAGAAATAGTTTATAGGCAATTTCTAACAAACCAAAAGGCAGATAATGCCAAACTTAAACAAAAGAATAAAATTGTTTCAGAGACTTATACTGTATAAGAGGAAGGAAAACTGCCCAAATTATTGTGCAAGACTAGTATAAACTTGATTTTAAAAGCCTTAAAAAAAAGAAAACTATAGACAAATTTGAAATATGAATATAGGCATGAAAATCTTTTTTAAATATGTTAGCTAATCAGGTGCAACAGTATATATATTTTTTGGAAGGTTTATATTTCATGGCAAAGAAAAAACGTCCCTGGGATGTAAGAATATTTCAACATCCAAAAATCCTTTAATACAATTAATATTTACAGTTAAAGAAGAAAACACATCCAAACACCTCAGTAAATGTAGATGTTCAACCTTACTGGTAATCAGGAAAACATATATTAAAACAAAAATAAAACTTCCCCCACCTACCAAACGCGTTCTCTGCACATAGGTAAGTTTAAAATAATTTGTAAAAGGTGCAGAGCTTCAGCTGAGCAGGATGAAAAGAGACCTGGCGGCGGCTGCCCGACAGCAACAGCGCAAACACACATAACGCCACTGAGCCGCGCACTTACAATGGTTACGATGGTAAATTTTATGTGTGTTTTACCACAGTTATAAATTAATAAATATTTTATAATTTAAAACAAATGTTAAGAAGTAGTCAGTGCCTGATAATAACCTCCCAGGCCCTGTTGTGTGTTTTTTATGTAATTTTGATACATTTTAGCAGGGCCCAGATTTGATTTGATCTGGTTTTTAAAAAATGTGCTTCAGGTGCTGGCCTGGGGTCCTCCAGGGCTCCCTGCTCATCTTCATTCACTGCCTTGCCACCTCAGACTGGGGGTTTGGTAGGAGTAGACGCCAGGCTCCTGTGGGGCTCCAGGGGAGAGATGCCCGTCAGAGAGAGGAGGAAGGAGGTAGCCAGTGAGGGGAGGGGAGAGGGACTCAGGGCAGGGGTCTGAGCAGCCCTGGCCTCCTAGAGCTTTGGCGGTGAGTGAAGAAAATGGGTATATGGCGCATCTAGCATGAAGTAGGTGCTCAACAAACTACGGCTGCACATCTGCAGGAGTCAAGCCGCTGGTGCCCGGGTGCTGCTGCAGGGACACCACCTTAGTGGCTGACAGCACCGAGCCAGGCCCCTGTCTGGTGACCAGTGTGTCAGGCCACACTCCCAGCACAGGCTGAGACTCTGCATCAGGGCCCTTTTGTCATTGTCACTAGTTGTGCCTCAGTTTCATAATGCGGTTTCAAGGGAAGTGAGAGGAACGACCTAACATTATGCATCTAACTACATCTTGCACCTGTTAGACCTGCTGAGCGGCCTCCGACTGGGCACCTGCCCAGGTCCGAACCACCACTTCCGCACGTTCGCTTTGCAACTCGAAATCGCAGGCGGGCTGGCCCTGCCGTGCAGGAGGCCGACCTGGACCCTGGGGCCCCTGAGACCACGCCAGGGCGGGGTGTGGGGGGAACATCTTGAAGCAAAGGCAGATTGCACCAGCCACGCCTTCTCAACTCCTTCCTGATGACGTCCCTTGGCCTTCTGGGGACCTGGCGCCTGGCACCTCCCACCTCTCCACTCCCCACCAGCAGCACTGCGTAGGCAGAGGTACTCTTCAGAGCGGAAGGGAGCTTGCCTCTAATTAAAAGATGCCAGTCTTGCAAGTTCAGTTTAATAAACACTGCGTAATCCCAGGGTGCGTGTCTGTGAAAACAGCTCACATCCCAAACCCTGTGTGTCCTCATTACGTACACTCGCAACCTGAAGTCAGACGTGGGAGAGAGAGAATGCCAGAACTCAAGGCAGAAGTTTTCCGTCACACGTGTGAACCCTGCGGGACACCAGCTGCCTCTACGTGCTTTGCAGAAGCTCTCATGGGGACACCAGTGGCTCCGGGTGCTGGCCTGGGGTCCTCCAGGGCTCCCTGCTCTTCTTCATTCATGAACTTTCAACCTCAAGGCCGTTTCCACACTCAGCTCTCCGTGGTGGTCGTCCTTCACCTCTCCGTTTGGGAGGGACAGAGACACAAAATGTCATGACAATGGAAGTTAGCAGAGGGGGCTCTGAGGACAGGGGGCAGGAATGAAATTAGAAAGACTCTTCAGGGGTGTTCTCACCCAGCTATTTTGACGGTAATTACTCACACCCAGGTCTCCACTCCTAGGGATGTCACGAGTGTTCATTAAGGGAGGGAAGAGCTCAAATTATCTCTACTTCTAAACCGACCTCTGGCTCTGGGGGCCCCGGTAATAACGTGCTGATGGATGAATTCCCAAACGAGCCACTAAGGGTAGTTCCCCGACCAAAAAGAACAAATTTTCACACACACACACACGACTTGGGAAACAGTCTCAGGAAACATGACTCTGTGGCCTGTTCGATTTTTCCATCCCCAAGCGGAACGCGCTGCTACGTGCGAGCGCGTAATGGGCCGCACTGTCACGGTAGGGCGGTTTCCGCCTTGGTCTCGCCATCCCGGCTCCGTGAATTACGTCTGCGCAGCCGGAATGTGTCACGCCACACCCCCCGGCCCACACGCATTCTCCTCGGCTCGGGACCCCAGAAGGGCGACGGGTCTGTGTCCTGTGGCTGCTGCCACAAATCGCCACCAACTCAGCGGCTTGACACAGCACACACCCCGTACCCTCCGGAAGAAAGTTCTAGAGGGCAGAAGTCTGAAATGAGTCTTACAGGGACACAGCCCAGTTGTCATCGGGGCTGGGTCCTTCTAGAGGCTCCAAGAGAGAATTCGTCTCTCTGCCCTTGCTGCTTCTCCGGCCACCCTGCCCCGTGACTGGCGGCTCCTTCCGCCACCTCCAAGGTGCATCTCTGCAACCTCTGCCGCCGTCTCCTCTCCTCGTCCCGCCTCCGACCCTCCTGCCTCCCTCGAGGCCACATGGAGCCCACCGGATACTCCAGGGAGACCCCCATGTCAAGGCCCCCAACCTAATCCCACTGCGAGGGGCCTTTGTGGGACGTCCTCTGGGTTTCCGTCAGTCCGACGACACTCGTGCTACTTTCTTAGGGCTGCCGTAACAAAGTACCAACAATACGGTGGCTTAAAACAGCAAAAACACGTTCTCTCACAGTTCTGGAGACCAGAAGGCCGCGAGCAGGGTGGGCAGGGCCGGCTCCTTCCGAGGCTGGAGGGAGGGTCGGCCCCAGGCCCCTCCAGCCTCTGGTGCCCTCGGGTGTTCCTGGCCTGTAGACACCATCTTCTCCCTGCAGCTTGGCACTGTCACCCCCTGCGTCTGTGTCTGAAACTCCCCTTGTCGTAAGGACGCCAGTCACATTGCATCAGGGCTCACCTTAATGACCTCGTTCAACTTGACTCCCCTGTAAACACCTCGTTTCCAGATAAGCCGCCGTTCTGCGCCACTGGGGTGAAGAGTTCAGCGTATCTTTTGGGGGGAAACAATTCTACCCACAACACTGGTCACTGGAGTTAAGATCAACCCCAATAGTCCAGAGTGATTTCATCTCGAAAATCTTAATTACATCTGCAAAAACCCTTTTTCCAAATAAGGTCTTGTTCCAGGTCCTGGGGGTTAGCGGGTAGACACATCTGTTTTCAGGGGCCACCACTCGGCCCCCTCCAGGTCCTGGGGTCGGGCTTCAGCGTCTCCACCAGCCCCTCCCCCCTCTAGGCCTTCCGCAGGGGAGAGTCCCGGCTGGTGAGCAGGCACCGGATGCTGCCCTCCACCCGCCTGTGGCTCAGGAGTTTGTGGCCACAGCTCCCAGCCTTGGCAGCTCACTGGCACCACCTGGGGGTCTTCCGAACCTTGCTGGCGGGTTCAGATGTGCTAGATCTGGGTGTACCCCGAACATGGGACATTTGAAAGCACCTGGTGATTCTAATGTCCACCCAGGACGAAGAATTCTGGTCTATAGGGTCACGTGGGGATCCACTATTATATCTGTAGGTTTTCAGAGCAATTCTTAGAGGCCAAAGAAAGTCGCAGGAACCTCTTCCCCAAATAAGGAAACCAAGGCCCGGGAGGAAGACCCCACAGAGTCACGTGCTGGCGAGTGGCAGGTGCAGAAGCAGGACCCCAGCCTCCCACGTCTTCCCACAACCCCCTCCACCTCAGTGGAGCAGTGTGGGCTGAATTGTGTCCCCCCAAAACAGGTACTGAAGTCCCAACCCCAACACCGGTGAACGTGACCCAACTTGGAAAGAGGGTCCTTGTGGATGTAATTTAGTAAAACGAGGGCATACTAGATTAGGATGAGTCCTAAATCCACCGCCGGTGTCCCCAGTAAGAGGAGAAGACACAGGCCCTGCAGAGGGAAGGCAGCCACGTACACGGGGTGGGGGCAGAGATTGAGGGCGGCGGCCACAAGCCAAAGACGACAGATGGATGGAGGAGGCTGGGGGGCCCCTCCCCATGGCCTTCAGAGAGAGCACAGTCCTGCCGACACCTTGATTTCAGACTCGTGTCCCCCGGAACGGTGAGAAAAGAAGTTTCTGTTGTTGGAAGCCACCCAGTCCGTGGCGACGTGTCACAGCAGCCGTAGGAGACTTGCGGGCAAATCGTGGGCTGTCATGTCAAGCCTCGTGGCCCTGGGCAAGCTCCTCCCACACCCTGAGCACCGGCCCCTCATCTACCCTGGGGGACAGTTCTGGAGCCGCACCGTTGGCTGGTGCGTGATGGGCCCGGGTGGAGGCGCGGTGGGTGTGGCCACACGGCAGACGCTCAGCAAGCTCGGCCACTGCTGTCATTTCCGACTCTGGGTCCTTCAAAGGCTGCGTTTCCAGCGCTGGTCGTCGGTGCCCTGAGATCCTTCCCACCTCCCACCCCCCAGTGGAAAAGCAAAAAGCCATTTCGGTGGCGAGTGGAGCTGCCAGGTGAACTCCCAGGCCTGGCCCCTAGTTACTCTGATGCGTCTGGGACGTCTTTGCTCTGGCCGGTCACGCCTGCCCTTGTCCTCATCCATCCGACTGTCCACAAGAGCAACTAGGATGGGGAATTTGGAACATGAAAGACGCCCAAAGGCCACATTCCCTGAGTGGCACTAAGAGGACGACCTCCTCACCAACGTCCCCGGCAGTCACCGTCGAGGGCGAGTCCAGCGCGGTTTCACCAGATCCAGAGAAACACCAGCTTGGGCGCAGAGGGGGGAGCCGAGCTGCCTGAGCTGCCCCGGCGAGACGGCCGCGGGTGAGGCGCAGAGAGGCTGCTCCGCGTCCCAGCCCCTCCGTGGGGCTGACCAGGACACGGGTGATCTCTGTGGACAGTGAATCCCATGCACCTGCCCCACACAGGTGTCCCCCCCCCCCACTTTCAATTTAGAGTAGCGAGAGCGACAGAAACAGGCGTGAACTTTAAATGGCATCATCAGCGACTGGGCTTCCGGAATCACATCATCGCATCCCGAGAAATATGCAAATGGCTGATATTTTCCTCGCCGAATGTTCTCATTATGCTCCACGAGTGCGACATCCGGGCGACGAGCTAGAAAACCCTCCCCGACACGAGCTCTCTGCAAACACACCGGGTCATAATCAGCACGAGGCCACGGCCCCCGTGCCGCACCCTGTTTGGCATTTCCAAACAATCCTGGGGAGAAAAACACCCGGCAATCGGCTGAGCAGACTGGACCCCTCACCTCTGGGGAGCAGCCGGCCGTGCTGAGGGGACTCACGCCAGGCGCCCGAGGGACCAGCCGCCCTCCCTGTCCCAAGCAGCAGATCCAGACTCCTCCGGGATCTCGCCTGCTAGAAGAGCAGCCACCAAAGCTGCTAAACACGGAGCAATCAAAAGGCGGTAAACTCCACTGCACCCCTGATGCACGAGTCGCCCATCACAGCAGAGCCACCGCAGGGGAGGCCACCTGGTGAAAAACACAGACCGGAAACCTGAAACCAGGTGCCGGCAGGGCCCCCGCCCTCCGCAGCCTCCGGGAGGCCCCGTCCAGGCCGCCTCCCAACCGGCTCGAGGCTGCACCGCTCCCGTCTCCCGTGGTTTCTCCCTGTGCGTGTGTCTGTGTCCGAATATTCTGTTTTTATAGGAACGCCAGTCACCTGGGATCAGGGCCCCCTCTGCCCCCGGCCTCTCCATCACTAATGACATCCGCAGCAACCTCGTGTCTGAGGCCCTGAGGGTGAGGACGTCAACACACAAATTCAGGGGGGAGGAGGGAACACAATTCAATCCACACCATGGGGGGAGATTTTTGTTTTAAATCTCACCCCCTAACCTATACAATCCTGCAGGAGAAAGTTCCTTCCCTCTGCCCCTTCCCAGTCATTTGACATTCCACGGGTCAAGGGTTGGTCTATGCAAAACCAAGCCAGCTGTGGGATTGGATTAGCCAATCAAACTGCCCCTGAATCCATCCCTGTAATTGTCTGGCCCAGTGGGCCACCTGTCAATCAGCCGGAGGAGCTGGGGGCAGGACGGGGTAGGGCGGGTGAGGGGGCCCCTGGCTCTTAGGAGGCCCCGGCTCAGGGCTGCGTGAGGACGGGGTAGGCACCAGTTCAGACCCGTGTGGGGCCGCCTCAAATGTGCACCCCCTGGGCAGCGCCTGCCTCTCCCCAGCCCTGTCCCGACAGGTGCCAGCGGTCTAGGGACTGCAGCTGTCTCCGGCTCTTTCCAAGATCTGTGCTGGACCCAAACCCAACCTCGGTCAAGAGTGAACAAATGGAACCTATGTTCCTTTCTGGAAGGTAATTCCAGCCGCTCTGCAATGTGAGAAACATGAAAACATAATTGCTAGTGTGGCAGACCCAATAAAGGCGCCCGAATATTGTGGGAATATTTCATTTCTTTCTAATTTGTCGCGGGCCACCCTCGGCAGAGAGATCACAAAGCTTTCGTTCTCTCTATGCGGGCTTTGATTTAAACCAGCAGAAAGAGACCCGAGGCAAAGAAGGAAACTTTGGAGCGAGTGAAAGTTCTTTCCGTGCGTAATCGCAGGGAGCTGAGTGGGGCTCGCTCTCCAGGACCTTTATTAAAAAGTTTCCCCAGAAACTCCTCGAAAACAAGCTTTAGAGAGAGCCGACTTCCAGGCGCTAGGAGGCATGCGTCCCTGGAGGTCATTAACTGGGCAAATAAAAATGTTTGCGAGACGGTTACGCTTTCCCCCTTTGTTTTCTGTGAAGCGGCAGCATTGATTTAGGGAAAGAACAGCGAAGCTCCGTTTGGTTTCCAGCGGCTCCTCCTTTAATCGTGGGGAGAAAACAAGAAGGAAAGCCCCGCGTGGCCGTGGCGGGGTGGTCGATAGGAGATTTGTGGCGCAGATGCTTTATCTGTGGCCACTGTGGGACGGGCCTGGGTTGGCGAGTCTGTGCCCCAGCTGGACGGGAAACTGGGAGTCCTCCGAGCAAGGGGCGGGCTGTGTGAGCACCGGCAGGAGATGCAGCTTGAGAAAGTCACTCCCACGGGTGGCTCTTCAGACACCCACGTGTGACATTGGCACTGAGGCTGGCGTTGGAGGCGCAGCGATGAATGAGGCGGACGTCCCCTGCCTTGCGGAGACAACAGTCCAGGGGTCCTTGTTCAAGGGACTGAAGGGGGCTGGCGTCCTCCAAATTCCAAAGCTGAGCTTCATCCAGGTCGGAGACCTGGTTGCTCGATGCTGTGTGGACACCCCGAGGGTGCGGCAGAACTTCTCCTCCTGCACACAGACGCTAACGCCACACCCCTTGCACCTCCCCAATCCATGACAGAGCTCTAGAAAACACACGTGTGCACACACACACACACACACACACACCACGAACAAAACATTGTAGAGCTGCAAAAACATTTTAAAGTGAGTATCAAATACTGTTTGGAAGAAGAAAAAGGAGCAGATGAAATCCTACACCGGGCGTGTGGGGAGAGGGTCTCACACAGACTGCACCCACCTGCCGGCTGGGCCAGGCCGCGTTTGCACCTGGAAGCCTGACCGGGGAGGGATCTGCTTCCCGGCACCCTGGGGTGCTGGCAGAGTTCATTTCCTCGCAGCTGTAGGACTGAGGATGTGGCTTTTTTCTGTCTGGAGGGTGGTGGCCGCCTCCGGGTCAGCCTTGGAGAGCGCCCATGGGTTCTCCGCCTGGATTTAAAACCTTCCCCCAACGGTGGCCGCTTTAGAAACTTCAGGTAAGTCACCAAGCCCCGTATGCTCCAGTTTCCTCCTCTGTGAAAAGAGGGACCCAGGAGCAGAGCCACCGCACAGGGCGGTGGAGGGAGCGGGGTGCGCTGACAGATGTCGGTGCAGGGCCTGGCACGCGGGTCCTGGCACGCGGGTCCACTCCACCATCGCAGCTGTCCCAGTCGGGGATCTCGTGCAGCCTCTGGTTTCTGCCCGGGGCCGATGGCTTCCAGACTCCACATCAACAGCCCCAGCCCTGACCTCGGCCTGGACGCTGGGTCCAACCTTCCACTGTCCATGTGACGTCTCCACACGGCCTTTCTACTACGCACCTCCACTCTCTAGCGAGTCCCAACAGCACACACCCCAGCAAAAGGCCCCTGCTCCCCCAGGTGCAGCAGCCAAAGCCTTGGGGGTGCCTTTGACCCCGCCTTTTGCTCGCTCCCCACATCCGACCATCAGCAGATCCTTTGCCTCCACATTCAAACCTGTGGCAGCGTCTGCTCACTGCCCTCCACCTGCCCCATGACCTCCCTGGCCCGGCCCTGCTACTAACCCTAACCCTAACCACGGCCCTCACTGCCATTCTGGCCTCCTCTTTGTCCTCGGGCCACTGCCCTTATGGCTCCTCATGCCCGGACACCCCGTCCCAGACAGTCACATAGACAGTTCGCTCCCCAAAGTGTTACGTCTCTGTTCAAAAACCACCGTCTTAGGTGGCCCCCTCTGAGATTCCGGCTCTACCCACACTGCCCACCCCCTCCTCGCCCCATCTTTACCCTGAGCACTTATCACCATTACATCATAACGCCTCTTCTCCGTTTGACTGTTTGCTGTCTGTCTCCCAGGAGAAAGTGAATTCCATGTGGACAGGATTCCTGTCTGCCCTGACGGGTCTCCAGGGCCCAGAGCACTGCCCGGCACGCAGATGTATAAGGGGGTTCATGGACAGCCCGCACCCGGGTGCACACGGACTGGCCTCGGGCATGGGATTCACAGCACCTGCTATCAGGGCCCCCCTCTTTCTGTGCCATCTGTGGCTCCCCTGGTCTTTCTCTGCCACCAGGTTGGAACGAGGGAAGAGAGTCAGGGACACAAAGGGAGAAAGGACCACAGTCCTGGTGCTGCCCATGCTGTAGGTCCCGTATGAAATTTCTCCAAAAAGTTGTCAATTTTCCATTATAACAAACACTTTCTGATTATCTACAACATGCCAGGATTTCTCTGGAACATTAGGTCAAGGCTGCTCTGCACTTTCATACAAATCCCCTGATTAGGAGAACAGCCCCGGGACCTGGTGTGTGATGAAGATTACGATTAACCGCTAGATGTGGCCAGAGATGACCTCGAGGACAGAGAAAGACACGTAGGTCGTTCCAGCTCAAGGAGAGGCAGAGGAACAAGGGCACTGAGAGGAGAGAACAGAGCTTTTGAGGACAAGAGTGACAGACACTGTCACAGCAGAGAAAAACCCCAGACCCTCAAGCTGCCTTGTAGGGTCACAGAGAGGCACGAGGCCCTGCGGGTGCCAACCGGGGTGGTGACAGGGCCTGAGCGGATGGCAGAGGCCCACTGAGTCCCCACGGAGGCCACGTCTGCCCCTGCCCAGGCCCGTGTGCTTGCCGTGACGCAGGCGGCCTGTTCACCCAGTGAAGACAGACGAGTCTTCAAAATCATCAGAGGAGTCAGCCCAGACCCCACATGTCCTCACCATGGTATGTCCCCAACAGAAAACCTGGCACGTTCCCCAAAGGGACACTGCTGTGGTTTGAATGTGTCCCCCAGTGTTCACGTGCGGGAAACTTCATCCCCAGCGCAGCAGAGCTGGGACGTGGGGCCTTTAACAGGTGACGAGGCCCTGAGGGCTCTGCCCAGGAACTGGTCAGCGCCTGTCACGGAGTGGGCTGGTCACCCTGGGGCTGGGCTCCAGGTGAAAGGGTGAGCTCGGCCCCTGCCCTTCTGGCTCCCTCGTGAGCTGTCTCGCCCACCCACCTTCCTCCCAGGGAGAAGCGGCGCGAAGGTCCCCGCCAGATGTCAAGCAGGCGCCAGTGCCGTGCTCTTGGACTTCCCAGCCTCTGAAACTGCAAGAAGTCAATTTATTTTCTTTCCAAATTACCCAGTCTGTGGTAGTCTGCTAGAGCAGCACAAATGGACTGAGAAAGATGTGTCTGCTCAGCAACTCTGAGACTTCAAGGCCCACTCTAGAGACATCCTGCAGGGGCAGGTCTCCTCTGAGCTTGTCAGCACCCACAGACCCTGGGCCCGGAGGTGTCATCTAATGATGCTGAGATGAGTGGCCTGGAGGGACGCAGAAAAGGGCCCAGCCCCTCGATCCAGTGACAGCAGAGAGCAAGATTCCCAGAAACCTCTGCTCAAACCCACCAGAGCAGAAAGCCTTTCCCTCCAAGGCACAGGGCAGAGACCCTCGGCCACTTCGTCGTGCAAAGCCCAGGGGTGTTCTTCCCCTTCAGGAATGTTGCCTGCGGTCCAGCAGCTGAGTGGCATTTTGAAGTCATTTAAAGGAGATGTTGTGAGTAGAAACCATTTGAGCCTCTTGACTCCCCTTAAATGATCGGTACTTTCTGCAATTATTTATGTGAAACTCAGAGATCATTTGCCAACTGCTTTCCCAGCGATGGCTGCCAGTCAAGTGACATGAGAGTTTTGCAGCTTCTCTCTCTCCCTCTCTCCTCCCCTCCCCCCGCCCTCGTTTGTGAGTCTTCTTGCTCGGGATTGCCAGAGCTAATTATGATGGGGCAAGAAATTTTCCAAATGGAAAGGAGAGGTTTTCTTTATATTTGGTGTAAAGCAGTGACTGAAAGCAGCTTTGCAACACTCGGAGCGCAGCGAGCTGTCTGCGGTCAGTGAGCCCTGACCTACTCCACACCTCCCCAGCCCTTCACCTGCCCCGCAGCCTCTGCCTGGCGTGGGTCACCCCTGCATTCAGGGGTTCCTGACGGGCAGCACTTTGTTCACGCCCACGACTGTGCCCTGAAGGGTAGGAGGAGCCACCTCGGGCCCTTTCCCACCTGGACCCTGCAGCTGTGTCCGACCGCACTCAGGGGAGGCCCTCCATGGGGATGGGTGGGCTTCTTACCGCAGAACACACTTCTGCTCAGAGGTGGCCCCAGCCCCAGGCCAGCCCCAGCTTGGAGCATGTGGTACTTACACACCGAGAGGGGCCTGACCCTCAAACCCCGGGTGAGAGGGCAGGAGGACAGGCTATGCCGGCTGCCAGCTCTACTCTGGACATGGAAAAGGCAGCGCTTCTCCCTCAAGTGGAGTCTAGGAAAGAGGGGACGGCTGCAGTGGTGAGTGGCCCACCCAGCTTGCGTTTCCCAAACTTCTGAGCAGAGGGTTTCGTGGTGTGGCAGGACCGATGCCACGTCCCAAGCCCACACACATGTGGACCCCTCCCTTGCATTGCTGTGGGGTCAGTGTCTGAGTTCTGGCCAGTGGGATGGAGCACGGGCAATGGGTTTTCACAAAGACAGGTCATGCGCCTGTCCTCATGCCAAGGTATAGTGCAGACAGGTGGACACGGCCCTGCCATGTGAGGGAGAGTGAGCGTGTTCGAGAGATCTCACTACCACGCGCGGAGGAGCAGACACGTGGTAGAGCTGGCCCAGTGGGAACCAGAGCAGCAGAGAAACACAGGCACTGCTGCAGGGTGGGAGCTGGGACAGGCTGGCCGCCGTAAACACGGAACCAGGGAGCATCCGCAGGGACGCCGTTCTGCCGAACAGCAGCCTGCAATGCACGTAAACTTCACCATGTCTAGGCTTTCCATGAACAGAAAGTAGCAAATCAGGTAAAAGTACCAACATGACAAGGATGTCCACCCTTGTCACTTCTGTCCATCATTGTCCCGGGGTGTAGCCATGACAATTAGGCAAGAAAAAAAATTAAAAAGGCATCCAGATTGGAAAGGAAGAGGCAAAACTATCTCCATTTGCAGATGACATGGTTTTGTGTATTAAAAATCCCGAGGACTATACACACACACACAAACTATTAGAACTAACAAACAAGTTTAGCAATGTGACAGGATACAAGATCCATATACAAAAATGTGTTGTATTTCTACACACTAGCAATGAATGATCCAAAATGAAATTAAGATTGAAATGAAATTAATCCACTGACAACAGCAACAAAAGAATAAAATACTTGAGAATAAATTTAACAAAAGAAGTGTAATACTTACACACTGAAAACTACAAAACATCATTGAAAGAAATTAAAGAACTAAATAAATGGAAAGACATCCCAAACTTGGGGATTAGAAGACTTAATATTGCTAAAATGCCAATAATCCCCAAACTGATCTATAGATATGACACAATGCCCAGGTTTTCTGCTTTTTGTTTGTTTACTTGTTTGTTTGCAAAAAACAATGACAAGCTGCTCCTAAAACTCACGTGGAGAGGCAAGAGAACCTGAATAGCCAAAACAATCTTGGAAAAGAAGGAAAAGGATAGAAGCCGAACATTTCCCAATCTCAGAACTTACTGCAAAGTGTGGTCCCAAGACAAGAGTAGACGTGCAGATCAATGGAATAGATTTAAGAGTCTAGAAATAATTCCTCACATTTATGGCCATTTGATTTCCACAAGGGCACCAAGGACATTTCATGGGGAAAGATGAGTCTTTTCAACAAACAATGATGGAAAAACTGGATATTCACATGCAAGAGAATAAAACAGGACCGCAGCTCCTATCATATACAAAAGTTACCTTGACTAGATCAGAGGCATAAATGAAAGAACTAAAACTGTAATACTCTTAGTAGGAAACACAGGAGTAAATAGCATGCTTGTGCTGCGAGTTAGGAAATAGTTTCTCAGATGTGACACCAAAAGCACAAGCAACAAAAGAAAAAATAGGTAAATTGGACATCACCAAAGTTAATAGCTTTTGTGCTTCCAAGAATACCTTCAAAAAGGTTTAAAGAAAACTGACAGGCTAGGAGAAAATATTTTCATTTTCTATATCTAATAAGGGACTTTTATCCAGCATATATAAAGAATACCTACAACTCAACAGTAAAAAGGTAGATACCCCAATTTGAAAATGTGCGAAGAAGAGAGAGTTCTGGTTTCCCATCAGAATATACAGTGCTGGAAGTTACTACACCAGCCTAGCAACAAGTAAAAAGTTGAACAAACTGAAAAGTCAACAACTCTTCTTAGATTCATCAGAGAAGTGAGGTGACAAGGCAAACCACTGTTCCCCAAACTGAGACAGTTGAATACAGAGCTTTCCTGCTAAGATCAAGAAGGCAAAGATGCCCCCTCTCACCACTCCTTTTCAACATCACACTGGAAGTTCTAGCTAATGCAGTCAGACAAGAAAAGGAAATAAAAGCCATTCTGATTGAGAAAGAAGTAATAAAACTGTCTTTGTTTGCAGATGGAATGATTTTTTACCTAGAAAATCTTCTTAAAAATCAACCAAAAAAACTCCTGGAACTAATAAGCGATTATAGGAAGGTTGCTGGATACCAGGTTAATATAGAAAAAAAATTAAAACAATCGCTTTACTAATGCCAGCAATGAACAAGTGGAATTTGAAATTAAAAACACAATACAATACCATGTATATTAACACCTCCCCAAAAACAAAATACTTAGGAACAAATCTAACAAAATTTGTGTAAGATCTTTTTGAGGATAACTATGAAATTTTGATGAAATAAATCAAAGAAGAACTAAATAAATGGAAAATTATTCTATGTTCATGAATAGGAAGACTCTATATCGTCAAGATGTCAATTCTTCCTGACTTTATCTATAGATCATTGCAATCCCAACCAAAATCCCACTAAGTCATTTTGTGATTATCAACAAAATGATTCTAAAGTGTATACGGAGAGGCAAAAGATCAACACTAGCCAAAAAAAAAAAAATAGTGAAGAATAAATTCAGAGGACTGACACTATCTAACTTCAAGACTTACTATAAAGTTGAAGTAACTAAGACAGTGTGTTACTGGAGAAACAGTAGGTCAATAAGCCAATGGAACAGGACGAAAAGCCCAGAAATGGGCTCAAAACTACAATGGTCTACATTTCATTATACATTTGTCCAAACTCATAAAATGTGCAATAACCAAGAGTAAACCCTATATCTTCTTTGGAGAAATATCTAGTCAGATTCTTTGACCATTTTTATGTTGTACTATTTGGTTTTTCACTATTGAGTTGTGTGAGTCCTTTATATATTTAGGATATTAACCCCTTATCAGATATATGGTTTGCAAATATCTTCTCCCAATCCACAGGCTGCCTTTTCATTTTGTTGATTATTTCCTTTGCTGTGAAAAAGCTTCTATTTTAGTGTAGTCCTATTTGTTTATTTTTGCTTTTGTTACCTGGGCTTTTGGTATGATATCCAGAAAATCAACACCAAGGCCACTCTCTAGGAGCTTTCCCCCTATGTTTTCTTCTGGGAGTTTTACAGTTTCAGGTCTTATGTTCAGGTCTTTAATGCATTGGGAGTTGACTTTTTAGGGTCTAGCTTCATCATTTGCATGGGGATATCCAGTTTTCCCAACACCATTTATTGAAGAGGTTACCCTTTCCCTATTATTTTCTTGGTTGGTTTGTAAAAAAACAGTTGACTGTACATGCTTGGGTTTATTTCTAGGCTGTCTATATTGTTCCATTGGTGTAAAAGACATAAAAATGGCCAACAATGCTCAACATCACTAATTATCAGGGAAACGAAAATCAAAACCACAATGAGATACAACCTCACACCTGTTAGAATGGCCATTACCAAAAAGGCAAGTGCTCACAGGTGTTGGAGGGCGTGGAGAAAAGGGAACCCCAGCACACTGTTGGTAGGAATGTAAACTGATTACAGCTGCTATGGAAAACAGCATGGAGCTTCCTCAAAAAAAGATTAAAAATGTGACGTGGCAATCCCGCTGCTCAGTGTCCACCCAAAGGGAACGAAATCAGCGCCTCGTAGCCATCGCTCCACTCCCGTGATCATGGCAGTATTATTCACAATAGCCAAGATATGGAGACAAGTTTAAGTGCCCAAAGATGGATAAATGGATTAAAAAAAATTGTGGTGTGTATATAATGAGATATCATCTCATCCCAATTAGAATGGCTATTTTTAAAAATTCAAAAAAAAAAAAAATAACAGGTGTTGGCAAGAATGCAAAGAAAAGGAACTCATGCACTGTTGGTTGGAATGAAAATTAGTACAGCCACTATGGAAAACAGTACGCAGATTTCTCGAAAAACTGCAAATAGAACTACCATACAACCCAGCAAGCTCACTCGTAGCCAAAGGAAGAGAAATCAGTCTATCAAAGGGCTACCTGCCCTCGAGTGCTTATCACAGCACTATTCACAACAGCAAAGATTTGGAATCAACCTAAGTGTCCGTCACGGACTAATGGATAAAGAAAATGTGGCATAAATAACACAATGGAATACTATTCGGCCATTAGTAAAAGACTGAAATTCTGTCATTTGCAGCAAAATGGTTGGAAGTGAAGGTCATTGGGTTAATTGGAATAAGCCAGGCACAGACGGACAAATACCCCGTGTTCCTGCTGATATGTAGGAGCTAGAAAACTTGATCTCATGGATGCAGAGAACAGAATGACAGACACCAGAGACTGGAAGGGGGATGGGAGGAAGGGGCATGAAGAGAGGTGGTGACAGACACAAACACACAGTTACACAGAAGAGAGAAGCTCCAGTGCTTGGTAACAGGTGAGGGTGACTATACACACCAACAATATTGTGCGTATTTCAAAGTGACGAGAAGAGAGGACTGAGGTGACAGCAATGCTACCCAGCAGTGAGCTCACTGCTTGGCATGCACAGAAGCCAATGCTGCGGCACCAGCTTCTGCAAAAGAAAATGCTTTATGTCGAGGTTGACCAACAAGGAGACAGGAGGCAATGCTCAAATCTGTCTCCCGATCTCGGGTCTGGAGGGCAGGAAAATGCAACCAGGCACGATTTGATTGGGTTGTGCAGAGAAGCAGCGGGGTCCATGGTTTGTAAGTTTGCACTGCAACAAAACAGAGCTCCCCTGGCTTCGTGGTCTGGCCCAGGCTCTGTGGCCCAGATGTCGGGGTGCAGTTGACGTTGCAGTTGTGGTGGGCTCCAGGGTCGCCAATCAGGCAGGCTTGTTTCACCTGCCCATGCTTGTCACTTGCAACATGGGGGTTTGTCACAACTGAAAAACAACTCACCATTCTGGTACTGACAAAGCCAAACCAGTTTGAACTGGTTCTGTGGTTACACTCACACATAAAAATGATAAACACGCAAGGTGATGGATACCCCCGTCACCCTGACTTGATCATTACATATTCTTTGCATGGAACACTCACATGCACCTCATAGACATGCAAATTATTGCGTATCAGTACAAGGGAACATGGTGGTGCATGCACACAGTGGACTGTTATTTAGCCTGGGGAGGAAGAAGACGCCACCATTTGCAACAACGTGGGTGGACCTAGATGACGTTACGCTGAGTAAAATAACTAGACACAGAGAGAAAACACGTGTGATCTCACTTATGTGCAGAATCTAAATTTTAAAAAGTCAAATAAATAGAAACAAGGTAGACCCGTGGTTATGAGAGACAGGGAGGGGGAGGTAACAGCGAGTGGGTCAAAGGGCACAAATCTACATTTAGGGGGACAAGAAAGTCCGGCGATGTGTGTACAACACGAGGACATAGTTAGTAATAATGCCTTATATACTGAAATTTTGCTAAGAGAGTAGATTGTAAGTGCTCTTACCACAAAAAAAAGTAACTATGGAAGAGGATGAATATGTTAATTTGTTTGACTGTAGTAATCGTTTCACTATGTACAGCGAAACATCAGGTTTTATACCTTAATTATATACAATAAAAATAAATTTATTATTAAAATTAAAAGAATGAAATCTAACGTAAACTATGAACTTTGGGCAATAATGATGTGCCCATGTAGGTCATCAGTTGCAACAATGTATCCCACGGGCGGGGGCTGTCTGGCGGGGGAGGCTGCGCTACGTGGGGCAGGCGGTACATAGGCGGGTACGTGGGAAATCTCTGCACCTTCCACTTAATTTTGCTGTGAACCTAAAACTTCTCAGAAAAATAGTCTATTATTTTAATAGGCAAGGGACTGAACAGACATTTCTCCAAAGAAGACACATGAATGGCCA
Source organism: Eulemur rufifrons (assembly GCF_041146395.1). Classification (NCBI taxonomy): domain Eukaryota; kingdom Metazoa; phylum Chordata; class Mammalia; order Primates; family Lemuridae; genus Eulemur; species Eulemur rufifrons. Next base: position 1,222,369 of record NC_090990.1, on the reverse strand, counting down.
GTAAGCACATCACAAGATGCTCAGCGTCACTAGTCATTAGGGAACAGCAAATCAAACCACAGGACACCACTTCACACCCGCACTCAGGACCTCGCATGGGCCCAGGTCACACAACGTCCAAATCCCACCCACGCGCTGGTCCGGTAAAAGGTGGGAGTGAGGGAGCGTTTTGGTCTCTGCAGTCGGTGCTACTGGTGACTGTCCTCTGTGGACCCTAGAGGGTGAGTGTGTGACCCGTCTGTGTGCTCCTCTGCTCCTGAGAAAGGCAGCTGACATGTCAGGACACAGAGCCCAAAACAGTGGCCTCAGCTCTGGACAGGATCAGGAGCTGTTTGTGTCCCCTCCCTGGGCGAGGGCCAATTCTCACCAAACAAGGTGACCCAGGGCCCCTTCTGACTCTGACACCCCTGCCAGTAGCGACACTTTGCTCCGGCTCTCAGTGACTCAAAGGTGTCGTTCACAGCCTGCAAAGCGGCAGTGACAAAGTTCCCAACAGCAAAGCACAGCTAATTAAAGCCTGGTAATGTCAAGACATCTTGCAAACCCCAGCCATGCACACACACGCACACACACACATGCACGCACACACATGCACGCACACACATGCACGCACACATGTGCACACACGCGCACATGCACATACACAGGCACGGGTTGTTTTTAAAGATTCCATCTCTCGTGACTCCAGAAAGCTCCCTGCCAGCATGTCACACCCACGCACCCCGAAGCCGAGAGCAGACAAGCCCTCCCCAGTGGGTCCAGTCTGCCTCCTGCCACGTCCCAGGGCCACAGCGTCTGGAGCGAGCAAGCGTCCGAGCTGGGGGCACCAGCCCCGCCCGGAGACACAAGCCATCGCCTGACATTCCACACTCTGGGACTCACTCACACGCCCATCACGCCCTGAGTCAAAAGCCCTTCACAGCAGGGCAGTATTTGCTATCGATTTGATGCCACTCCCAGAGCCGCGAGAGCATCTGGGAGAGGAGTGGGGAGACTGAGGCAGGGCACGCCCAGCCGCCCCGCTGCCTGGCAGATGCTCCCTGCGAAGGTTTCGATCGCTGAGAATGAAAAAATCAAAGCCATTTTCATGCCATCCCGGTGCACGGGAAAGGGACCTTTATCAGCCACATCTGCCTGTTGGAGTTAACTTATACGCTGCAGGTGTCGCCCAGTGGAAGAATTACACCGGTCAGTTGACTCACTTCGGAGCGGAGCAGAATTGATCTTGCTTTCGTTTGTCAGCGAAGTAAATTCTTTGATTGGGATTGTTTGCTGCCTCCCGGGAGACCAGGCTGCATCTCACAGCGGCACCTTCCACTCATCGCGCCTCCGCCGGCCCCTGTCCCAGCGGAGGGACCTCAGGCTCACGGCTCACCCCTGCGCCTGCCCCCAGGACCGGGACACCCCCAGCATCCTCCCCACCCCCGCACCCAGCACCTCTCCAGCCTCCTGCTTTTGCCCCTGATTCGCTGAATCCATTCCCAGGCCAGGGCCGTTCCCAGAAAGAGCTTTCCTGACGCCCTGAACTTCCCCCTCTCCCTCTCGCTGCGCCCGGACTTGCTTCGCCCCAGCTCGCGCCACCGCGGGAGCTGTCACTTCGCTGTCGCCTTGCTAGTTTGTTTCTCCCCGACGGCTGAGCGTGGGGAGACAGGCTGGACCGTCTCGTCCTCTGTCCCCTCCCCAGCTTGGAGCTGCCGCAACCGCACCGGAAGCACAAAGAGCCTCCAAACGGTCGCCGAGCGACCAGCACCAGGCCGGAGACGTGGTGACGATCTGGGCATCGGACGGTGGTGGTGACTCAGATGCAGTTCAAGCCGATGGGTGGGGAGAGAGCAGGAGGGGGTTGACAGGCGTGGGGACTGGCTGGGGGGCGGAGAGCAGAGCCAAGGTCCCCCAGGGAACGTGCAGTTTGCCCCCCGAGAGGCCGCTCCGGCCCGAGGGCTACTGGAGCTGAGAAAAGGCAAACGCCCGGTGAACTCTCTGCCTTCCCATCTCCCCGAAAACGAGCACCTAAATCCCCCTTGTGAAGGTGCCCCCACCCTCCACACCAGGAAGGGGACAACCACCAGGGAGGGGACAACCTACAGGACCAGGCGGCACCAAGAAAGACCCCCACCACAGCCCCTGCTGACCGTCACGGCCGCCATGAGCCTGCCCACCGTAAGTCCCAGGTCCTGTCCCTTTGTCTTGCTGCATCTCTGCTAAGACGCCGAATGAGCCCAGGCTCTAGGCACCCTTCCAGCTGCCCACCACGGTGCTCCCAGGGACAAGCACCGAGGTGTGGTAACAGCCGTCTGTTTGCCGTTCTCTTGTTGTCCTGCCCTTTGTCGGCCTAACCTGCAGGGCCCCAGGCACAGAATCCAGGATGCGTAGAGGAAAAAGATGTTTTTTCCTTCCCTACACCAGGTCCCTGGGCGGAGCACCTGGCTGGAGGCACCTGTTGTGGGTGAGTCGTGTCCCCAGAAGCTATGTCGGACCCCCATTCCAGGGAATGTGACCGTATTTGGAAATAGGGTCTGTGCAGAGACAATCACGTTATGGTGAGGTCACACTCAACTGGCCGGGCCCTAAATCCAGTGGGCTCCGTGTCCTTATAAGACGTGGAAACAGACACAGACGTGGGCAGAGCGCCCCGTGACAACAGAGGCAGAGGCTGGTGTGACGTGGCCGCGAGGCGAGGAATGCCGCAAATCCCCGAAGCCGGGGTGCGAGGAAGGATCCTCCCCAGAGCCTCCACCGTGGTCCTGTGGACGCCCTGATGCTGGATTCCGGCCTCCAGGAGGGAGGTTGTGGTGAAGATCAGGTGTGCTAACTTGTGTAAACGTGCAGCACACATACTCACATGCAGTGAGTCCCCCATAAGTATTAGCTGTTACTGCCATCGTGACCATCGTAATTTCCCTGAGATGCCCCAACATAAAAGTGATCTGTGATCAAATCTTTGCAGCATCCCCTTTTGGGAAGGTCCTAGCACATATATTTGCACATTAAAGGCTCTGAGAAGTCCTGCAGCGAAGAAACTTACTAAAACCCAGAGTCTTAAAAACAATTTTTAGTTCAGGCATAACCTGAGCCTTTGATGTACTAATGTCCATTGCAAATCTCCAAGAAGAGGAGGCACAGAGAGGTTAGGTAGCTTGCCCTGGGTCACACAGCTAGCAAGTCCCACTGGCATGGAAGCCAGGCTGTCTTAACCCACCCTTTGCTGTGGCTATGACGCCAGGCCCAGCATGGAGTGAGCCTCCCTCTGGGATGGATTCCACCGCTGCTGAGTGGGGCAGGGAGAACCGTGCAGAGGACAGAGAGGACAGGGCCACCTACCCAATTGCATGTCCCTTGCTCTGTTCTCCAGTGGCTAACGGTGGCCCCGTCGTCTGGCACAATGAAGGAGATGTTATTTTTGGCTTAGCGGGACACGTGCCACCAAGTAATCGCCCTGGGACTGCAGTGTCACATCCTACCCCGCACCTCTCCGTACTCCCCTGAGGTGTGAGCGCTCGCTTACCTCAACTTCCCCGAGCTCCTCACGCCCGCGGGAAACAGCTCTGGGTGCCGTGGGGGCAGAGGCGCAGAGCCACGCCCTGCCACAAAGTCGCTGCCGAGCAACGTCCTGAGGGTCTCGTGGGGGTGGAAGCAGGAAGAGGCGGGACCCAGAGTGGCGGCAGCCGCAGCTCTGCCCGGGCAGCCAGTGGAGCCCAGCGGGAGGAGGGAGTTTGTCAAGCCAGGATGGGCAGGGGACGGGGCTCCAGGTAGGGGCCATCGTGGGGAAAGCCCAGCAGCCTGCGAGAGCCACGGAAAGGAGCCATGGCTCGGGGGCTCCTGGGCGGGGTGGTCCTACTGGGGGGAGGAAGACAGGAGGAAGGTGAGGCCAGTCGGGCCAGGCTGAATGTCCCGCTACAGTCGCTGGGCTTCCAGGTGGATGTCGCCACAGGACAGCCAGAGGCTCCTTGGAGGAGACTCCGGGGGGGTTATGCGGCAGGGAAGACCCCGTGTCCACAAGCCTGGGCCAGAACAGACACCCGCGAGCTGCATGACCTGGAGCAAATGCTCCCCCTCTCCAGAGTCCAGGTTTCCTCTCTGTAACGTGGCAACACTACACCCACCCCCGAGAGTTGTTGTTGGGATTTAAAAAGTCAGAGGTTGAATGCGGTGCTTTGAGCCTGTAATCCCAGCACTTTGGGAGGCCAAAGCAGGAGGATCTCTTGAGGCCAGGAGTTCAAGACCAGCCTGGACAACATAGCCAGACTCCATCTCCACAAAAAATAAGGAAAATTAGCCAAGCACAGTGGTGCACGTCTGGAGTTCCAGCTACTAGGGAGGCTGAGGCAGGAGAATCGCTTGAGCCCAGGAGTTGGAGGCTGCTGTGAGCTAGGATTGTCCCGCTGTACTGGGTGACAGTGAGACCCTGTTTCTTAAAAAATAAAAATAAAAAGACAATCCAGCCGACGTGCCCAGCATGGCGCCTGGTCCAGCCGAGCTCTGAGGAGTGGTGGCCGTGCCGGCAGCAGCGGCAGCTGGGGCGTCTGCGCCCTAGAAAGCCAATGCAGGGGCGAGGGGGAGACGCGTTACTTCTCCAGCCACCCATTCGCACTAGGTGTGGGGCGTGGGCCATGCCAGGTGCCGAGTCCCACGCGGGGAAACAGGACAAACACCTGCAGCCCTGACTCTCCTGCCAAGCTCAGGCCTGGGTTGGGGGGCCACTAACCCAGCACTCACGCCCACACTGTGCAGGGTGAACACACACACAAGGCAGGAGGCGTCTGCAGGGCCACCAAGAGTGGTGCTGGGCCAGGCAGGGGGCCGGGGGACACTGGGGGGCCGGGGGACACGGGGGGAGGGGGCCTGGGGACCCGCCCAACAGGGACTCGGAGAAGAGGGTGTGGACGAGCACGTGGCTGGGGGGGACTCGGCAGCGGGGTGAGGGCAGCGGGAGGCGGTTCAGAGAGGAGGTGAGCTGCGCTGCCGCAGGCTGGGTTTGAGGGGCCGCCGGGTGGGGCACAGGGACAGACACGTGGCACTTGGAAGAGAAGCGCTGTCCGCCCTGCACCAGGCCCTCCCGTGTGCACATGGCTGGTAAGTCACACGCAGCACTTGTGACAGTTGCGTTGCTGTTCGGAGCCTGTCTCTCCGCGGAGTCCGAGGGACTGAGGGCAAACGATGCAATTCCACGAGAAGCGGGAGGGTGAGCTCCAGTCCCGCAGCGACGCCCGGCCCAGCTTCCGAGACTGTCCCAGGGGATCTGCCACCGGCTTAGCAAGACTCTGGGTAAGTAGAAACGCTCGCTCGGAGGTCGCAAGGCCTCCACTTCAGTCTGCAGCTTGGAAACTTCCAGCATTCAAGTAGCGGCGAGAGACGGGAGGGGGAGGAGGGGACGGGCAGGGGTGAGGAGGCCACGTTTGCCTCCCTGAGCTGCTCTCCTCTCGGGTCTGTGACGAGGGGAAGGAACAGCCATCAGGACACACGGCCCTGCTCACAGGAGGAGAGCCGGAGGACACTAGAGCGTCGCTAACCATTTGTGAGGAGGGGACACCCGGTGCCGGGGAGAACCCTAGGAGAGCCCGCTGGGGCGCCCATGACGGGGAGAGCCCTAGGAGAGCCCGCTGGGGCACCCATGACGGGGAGAGCCCTAGGAGAGCCCGCTGGGGCGCCCGTGCCGGGGAGAACCCTAGGAGAGCCCGCTGGGGCGCCCGTGCCGGGGAGAGCCCCTAGGAGAGCCCGCTGGGGCGCCCGTGCCGGGGAGAGTCCCCAGGAGAGCCCGCTGGGGCGCCCGTGCCGGGGAGAGTCCCCAGGAGAGCCCGCTGGGGCGCCCGTGCCGGGGAGAGCCCTAGGAGAGCCCGCTGGGGCGCCCGTGCCGGGGAGAGCCCTAGGAGAGCCCGCTGGGGCGCCCGTGCCGGGGAGAGCCCTAGGAGAGCCCGCTGGGGCGCCCGTGCCGGGGAGAACCCTAGGAGAGCCCGCTGGGGCGCCCGTGCCGGGGAGAACCCTAGGAGAGCCCGCTGGGGCGCCCGTGCCGGGGAGAGCCCTAGGAGAGCCCGCTGGGGCGCCCGTGCCGGGGAGAACCCTAGGAGAGCCCGCTGGGGCGCCCGTGCCGGGGAGAACCCTAGGAGAGCCCGCTGGGGCGCCCGTGCCGGGGAGAGCCCTAGGAGAGCCCGCTGGGGCGCCCGTGCCGGGGAGAGCCCTAGGAGAGCCCGCTGGGGCGCCCGTGCCGGGGAGAACCCTAGGAGAGCCCGCTGGGGCGCCCGTGCCGGGGAGAGCCCTAGGAGAGCCCGCTGGGGCACCCATGCCGGGGAGAACCCTAGGAGAGCCCTAGGAGAGCCCGCTGGGGCGCCCGTGCCGGGGAGAGCCCCTAGGAGAGCCCGCTGGGGCGCCCGTGCCGGGGAGAGCCCTAGGAGAGCCCGCTGGGGCGCCCGTGCCGGGGAGAACCCTAGGAGAGCCCGCTGGGGCGCCCGTGCCGGGGAGAGCCCCTAGGAGAGCCCGCTGGGGCACCCGTGCCGGGGAGAGTCCCCAGGAGAGCCCGCTGGGGCGCCCGTGCCGGGGAGAGTCCCCAGGAGAGCCCGCTGGGGCGCCCGTGCCGGGGAGAGTCCCCAGGAGAGCCCGCTGGGGCGCCCGTGCCGGGGAGAGCCCTAGGAGAGCCCGCTGGGGCGCCCGTGCCGGGGAGAGCCCTAGGAGAGCCCGCTGGGGCGCCCGTGCCGGGGAGAGCCCTAGGAGAGCCCGCTGGGGCGCCCGTGCCGGGGAGAACCCTAGGAGAGCCCGCTGGGGCGCCCGTGCCGGGGAGAACCCTAGGAGAGCCCGCTGGGGCGCCCGTGCCGGGGAGAGCCCTAGGAGAGCCCGCTGGGGCGCCCGTGCCGGGGAGAACCCTAGGAGAGCCCGCTGGGGCGCCCGTGCCGGGGAGAACCCTAGGAGAGCCCGCTGGGGCGCCCGTGCCGGGGAGAACCCTAGGAGAGCCCGCTGGGGCGCCCGTGCCGGGGAGAGCCCTAGGAGAGCCCGCTGGGGCGCCCGTGCCGGGGAGAACCCTAGGAGAGCCCTAGGAGAGCCCGCTGGGGCGCCCGTGCCGGGGAGAGCCCCTAGGAGAGCCCGCTGGGGCGCCCGTGCCGGGGAGAGCCCTAGGAGAGCCCGCTGGGGCGCCCGTGCCGGGGAGAGCCCTAGGAGAGCCCGCTGGGGCGCCCGTGCCGGGGAGAACCCTAGGAGAGCCCGCTGGGGCGCCCGTGCCGGGGAGAGCCCCTAGGAGAGCCCGCTGGGGCACCCGTGCCGGGGAGAGTCCCCAGGAGAGCCCGCTGGGGTGCCCGTGCCGGGGAGAGCCCTAGGAGAGCCCGCTGGGGCACCCGTGCCGGGGAGAGCGCAGCAATTTGCCCCAGGCCCGGATCCGGCTGCTGCTCTACAGCCACAGACTCTGGGGTCCGACGCCATCGGCACCCCCTGCCCCGAGTCAGCCCCTCTGCCGTTCCGGCTTCCAGGCAGGGCCCCGGCCCCAAACTCTGCTGTCTGTGCCCCCACCCACCGCAGCTCCCCACCGGCAAATGACGAAAAATTGGGCCAAATTATCACCGATATTATGTGCATCAAGAAAACAAATTAAGTCTAACATTTGTGCGGTGACAGCTGACCTTTCGTGATTAAAATGAATGGCTGTGAAATGAGCCAGATTAAGGACGTTTAACTTAATGGCGCAATCTCGGAGGCCAGAGCGTCTGTGGGCAAAGCCAAAGAGGTGACAAACATGGTGCCCGCAGCCTACCCGCCACCTACTGGCATGCAGGGGGCTGCTGTCCCTTTGGGGGCACAAGGGCCAGGGCGTGGCCTCCAGACCAGGGGAGACATCGCGGCCTCTCCCTGGCCGCGTCCGGGACCCGGCTCGGCCGCGCACCTCCCTCTCCCTGCGCCTGCGCGTTCAGCCGACTCCACCGCTGCTTCCTGCCCTGTGACGTGCAGCCTGTCATCACTGCCCCCGACTGGCGCAAGTGGGGGCTTCCTGAACGATGAACGATTCGTCACGCTCCCTAAGGAGGTTGTGTGTTTCTTCTTCTCGGGCCCCAGCCCCAAGCCGGGCAGGTGTGGCCGCACTGAGATCCGCAGTCTGCTGCTCCCTCCCGCGGCCTGTCCCCACGCGGCGCGTGTCCTGCACGAGGTGGGTAGACAGGAGAACGCGTGCTCTGGGACACAAAGACCGTGCCTAAGCAATCTGTTACTTTTCTGTCCCGTAGCACAGCACTCAGCAGGTGAGCCTACGGTTTGGTCACCTGAACAGGGTACAACCGACATCGGTGTCTCGCTTCTCCGAACGTGGCTACGTTAACCCGACACCTGCAGGAATCCTAAAGGAGGCCCAGACCTGTCCCATGAGCAGGGGGTGAAGCTGTAAGGAGCTCAGAAGGCCCCTCCGGACACGCCTTCCCCATCCTCCCCCGGCAAGGCCTTCTCTGCTTCCTGCCTCCGCAGAAGACCCCTGATGGTGCGGACAGTAATGATAATAAATGATGAATCCTCAGGGGCGGCTGAGGGCGCAGGTGGCCACCACGGCCCACTCGCTGTGCACCCGCATGGGCCGACTCACACCCTCCCAGCAGCCCCAGGAGGTTGGGGCTTGTTAGGGGCTGAATTGTGTACCCCAAAAAAGATATGTTGAAGCCCTAATCCCCGGTACTGGTAAATGTGACCTTATTTGGAGCTAGGCTGTTTGCAGACGTCACCAGCTTAGGATGAGGTTTGCGGGTGGGGCCTGGCCCAGCATGACTGTGTCCTTACAGGAAGGTGGGACAGACACAGGGAGAAGATGGCCGTGTGACTGCAGAGGCAGGGACTGTAACGGTGCCATCACATGCCAGGGAATGCCTGGGGCCCCCTAAACCTGGAAGAAGCGAGGGAGGATCCTCTTCTAGAAGCTTCCTAGTGATCACAGCCCTGCGGACACCCTGGATTCTGCGCTGTGGCCTCCAGAAGTGTGAGAGCATAAACCCCTGTGACTTCAAGCCACGCGGTTTGCGTTTCCACTACGATGGCCTGGGAAGCTAACAGAGGGCTCGTCTCATCTCAGTTTTACTGCTGAAGCAGCCTGGGCTCAGAGAGGTTAAGCCAGCTGCCCAGGGTCACACAGCTGGTAGGTAAAGGGCAAACGAGAGGCCCACTGCAAAGGAGCAGGGTGTGTACCGACCCCCTGAGAGAATCAGCCGTGGTGCTTTCGTTCCCCAAACGTCACCTGCCCTGTGTGGATGGACAACAGTCTGAAACAAATGACCCACTTCCCTGCCGCTCCAACCCAGGAAAGTAATTGAGTCTTTTTAAAAACGAGTGAAGTTCTCCGTGCACAGGCGCCAGTTTGGGGGCTGCCGTTAGATGGTTTCTGTTTCCTTCTGCCGTGTCGGGCTGTCATCTGCCGCGTCTTGCGGTGTCTGCCTCCGACAGGCTCTTTGATATCAGGTTTCCTCGGGACTGAAAACAAGCTTGTGGAGCTCTCTGGTAATTGCGTGTTTGTAAAAACATTGTAATAAAAATAATAACAGCTACCGTTTTTATGCCACTTCCTGCCCGCAGTTAATCCTCTGAAGCGCGCGCAGTAAATAGCATTGCCCGGTGTCTGACGCGGGGGACACGGTGAGATTCTGGAAGGTGATTTGCCCAAATCCACAGCCAGTAAGCAGCAGGGCTGGGACCCGAACCCAAGGCCTCAAACTTTCCCGACCAAAAGGACAGGGCCGGTGCGGCCAGCGCACCCAGCAGTCCCTGCGGATCTCCGGAGGGCAGAGTAGTGGCCTTGTGCCCTGCAGGCATGTGACGGAAGGAGAGCAGTAGCTCAGGAGCCGGGGGAGACAGCAAGCGTCAGAGCGCTGCTCCGGGACTGGCCAAGGAAGCCAGTGACGGGGCCCCTGACTCGGGCCCCTGGCAGGCTCCAGTCCCTGAACCCCTCCGAGGCCGGTTGCTCAGTCTCAGAGGTGGGAAATGCTGCAGGCCCCAGCCCCCACCCTGTCCCCAGGCCCACCCACTGAATCGTGACGAGAACCCCTCTGAGTACATCCTCGACACCAGCTGCTCCCTGAATAACGCCAGGTTTAATACACTCGGTGTGACGCGTCAGTCACAGGCTGGCAGCCTGGGGACGGCTCGCTTAATGTTAAGGCTGTGAGTTACGTGCAGAAAGCAGCGATTTCTAGGGGTTAGCGGGTGGGGAGAGGAGGACGAGGCAGAAGATGGCAGCCTTCCAGCGGGGCTCCCAGATGGAATGCAAGGAAGAGCCCAGAGAGGCTGGAACCTCAGGAAGAGGGAGGGTGCCCAGAGGAACTGCCAGGATAGGGCAGAGAGGAGAGTCTCATAGAGAAAGGGGAACCCACAAGGGAGGCAGAAGATGTGGCCAGGCCCAGGCCAGAGAGGCAGAGAATAACCAAGATGGCAGCAAAAACAGACACCTGAAGTGGGAGCAGAACTGGGCTGGTGATTTCACACCACCCACCACTGACTGGGCACTCTGGGCAGCTTGGGGGTGTGGGTGGGTACTGGTGGTCCATATGGTACCACTGAGAAAAGATTGCCCTCCTCTGGGCAGACAGCTGCTGCCAGAAGCCAAAGCTGAGTAAGGGAAGGAGAACTAGAATCAGCCATGCCACCCGGTGCAGTGCCCAACCTGTGCAACTGCCCTGGGCTAGGGACACTCACCAGGCACTGGCAGGGTTGTTAAAGGACTAGACAGAAAGGGAAGCAGCATTGGCCCAGAAAAGGAGTAGAGTGCACTGGCTGGGCCTTTCTGTGCAGAATTGCAGACAGGAACCCTTCCTGAACCTCCAGTGTCGATGCAGGTGCTCTGCTTTCAGAAAGAGCTCTTGGCCGAGGAATCGTTCAGCCGGAAATTCCAGGGTAAAGACAGGCTTTCGTTGACCCTTCCTTGACTAGTGCTTTAATACGTTTCTGTCTTGAAACGTATTAAAGATAAAATGCTGACGCCTGCAGAAACGTGGCGGGTTCGTGATGTTCTGGCCGGGAGGGGCTGGCAGGCGCATGGGCTCCAGGGCGGCGTCTCCCGCCGTTGAGAGATCTCGGTCCGGGACGCGCGATGGGGAAGTGAGGGCGCGTTTAGCTGCACTAGAAAGTCAGTTTGCCAGGAACGTGGGACTTAACCACAGGCGATCTCCCGGGAAGACCTCCTAATCGGGCACGAGAGGAGGGGAGTGTCTGGGTCCGGCCCCAGGACATCGGGAAGGCTTGGGTTTGGGTTTGTTTTCAAGGAAATGAAATTACAGAATCAGTCTGGATTGAGTCTGCTGCACAAACTTTCAGAGAAAGTTTCCAGACTCGGAGGTTTATGTAAACGAATCGCCACTGCAGAGGGGCAGCTGGGAGCCGCCATGGTCTCAGGTGCCTTTTCCAGCCAGGTGGGCTGCGCTTGCAAAGCCCGGAGCCCCCACCAGGACGCCCTGCAGACGCGGAGGAAACACGTGGCCGGAGGACCTCAGAGGCGGCCTGGCGGGGACGGGAGCCCCAGGGAGCACTCAGGGAAGCTGCTCTGGCCGCAGAGCTTGCAGGCCGGCATCTTCCGGGACTTGGGGGTCAGGGAGGCAGCCCAGCGGGGTCTCAGACAGACGCGGGGTCTGTGGATTTGGTTTCAGGGAGCAGGGAGGAGAGGGGTTGTTCCAAGAGGCTGAAGAAAGAGGCTGACAAACCCCGTTTGTCAGAACGAAACATTCAGCAGGGACTTAGGCACAGAAGCCACATCTCAGGTGGCGGCGAGACGGCGGGTCCCCACGTCACCCCCGGGCCCAGGGCTGGCGTGCCACAGGGAAGGGCACACGTGCGTCAGAAAGACAGTGCTGACAGCAAGGCTGCCTTGACCTAGGGCAGGATTCTCGGTATCAGTGGATAAAGTGGAGATCTTAAAGGCGTTCCCGGAACTGGGGTCAATCAGAAATCAGCATGAGGACTGGCATCGAGACGGAGTTGCGTTAGCCTTACAGGGGTGCACTAGATGCCACCGAGTCGCAGCCTGCAGCACGGCTGGTCGGTGACGCAGATGTCAGCGCGCCTGGCTTGGCCGCTCCCCGGTGTGGGCGGAGACAACACATCACGTTGCACACCATAGACATATACAACATTTAGTTGTCAATTAAAAAATAAATAATTAGAACATAAAAAATTTAAAAAACAAGATGGTTAATTGTATGTTACATGAATTTTACTTCCATTAAAAAAAAAAAAAAAAAGAGTTAAGGGGAAAAAAGTTGAGGGCCTGCCCCGACCCGCTGGGGATGAACACTAGTGACCTCCACAGAGAGGACCTTGTGCGTCCAGAGCACCAGACACCTGTGGGCGCAAACACCTGTGAACGCCCAGGTGAGGGCCGCGTGGCCACCTGCTGCTCCAGGCTGGTCTCAGCTCCCACTCCCGGTGCCTCGGGGGGCAGCCACTGCCAAGCGGGTTGTGGGGCATTTGGAAGGAAAGGGGAGACCAGAGAGAATGGCTCCCTGGTCAGAGCCGCGGCAGGAGGACCAGGGGAGAACTGCCACCAGCCACAACCCTCTGGCCCCCCGGGACCCCACCCACCCACCCTGCAGAAACACCAGGTAAGGGCAGTCAGCGCTGAGAATCTGCGGGTGCGGCGGGAACGCTTTGCTGAAGAGTGTCTCCAGCCCGTGTGCCAGAATGTCCCCTGGGCCCTGGCCTCGGGAGCAGAGGGCGTGTTGGGGGCTCCTCCGGCCCGTGGGGTGTCAGGGACGGAGCCTCCTCCGACCATCTCTGCAGCCCGAGCGCTGCTCCGACACCACCCGCAGGTGAGCTCCCCGCGGACGCTCACCTCCCTCCCCAGGGCGCAATTATGAAATACGAAAAGGGGTTCAGACAAAGTGCCTGTCGCTGACCAGTCTACCTCGATGGGCAGCTGCCCTGAAGCTCATCTCCGCCGCCGCCTCTGCCAGCCCTGCCCGTCTCCGAGGGCAGGTCTGTCCCGCCAGCCTGTGTGAAACGCTTCACACCTCCGCGTTGGCGTCGGCGGACGGCACGCTCGGCCTGTGTGCACACGTCTCATGCACAGACACACCAGAGACTCGCATCTCACACACACGTGTGCTCACACATGCATCACACACACGCATCACACACACACACCACACACAACACACATTCAGAGGCATCACACACGCATCACACACACGCATCACACACTCACACGCACATCACACACACGCATCACACACATGCTCACACATATATCACACAAACATGCATCACACTCACAGGAGTCACACACGGCACACATCACACACATACACGTCACACACATGTCACACACATGCTCACACACACGAATCACACACTCACACATGCATCGCACACATGCATGTTCTGATCCCTCAAGGCCACCTCCCGCCACTGCTGTCGCTGTCGTAATATTTCATGAAAAGCAAACAAATTACATCTCCTTGATTATATTTCCTGATTTCTTAGAAAGCAAAATTGTGGTAATTGGCTCACATTAAGCGTCGTGCTGCTCGGGAGAGGGAAACTAAGTGGAACACCGTTCCATTTGACGCGTAGGCAAACACAGCTAAGTGACAAGGCTCCGAAACAGGCATCTTTGCAGGGCAAACTGCGGCGGCACGAGCTGCTCCCCATGTGTGGGTGGCAAGGACGGTGTTGGGGGTCCAGGTCCCGGGGGTCTCGGAGACCCTCCCGGCCCGGCCTGTGAGGCCTCTGGCTGCAGGGCCAGGGCCACCTGCTGCCCCATGGGGACAGTGACGGAGGCCTCGGGTCCTGGCTGCCACCTCTGCCCCCACCAGGCTGCAGGCTCCCTGTCTACCTCCGCTCTCTGGGACGCCCCGGTCTCTGCTCGGATTTGGTCCTTGGCCAGCCCATCCTTGGACGCAGGAAATAGGAAGGGGATTAAGAGGGACCTTTAGGGTACGTTGCAAGGCCCAGGCAGTGACTGTCCCCTCAGTCGCCAGCACCAAGCCCTCAGACAGAGCGGGAGCCCAGCCCACCCTGCTGTAGCTGTGAGACCCGGGGCGAGTTGCCAGACCTCTCTGGGCACCGACGCTTTTCTCCTGCGTGCGCACGGCTGGTCGAGTGAGGAATGTTGCACCGTGTCGGCGCCGGACACCCAGAGGAGGGAAGGGGGATGCTGCATGGCAGAATAAACCACCTCCCACGGGAAGGACGGGGGCGGGGAGAGGCTCCCCCCGGCTGCCCCACCTGGGCGGCAGGTGAAGATCGTGACCGCAGCCTTTGTTCCCGTGTGACTGTGAGGGCTAAATCCACCCCGTCTCCCACCGTTCCTTCTCCCTCCTTCCTCCGGCGTCGGGCTCTATTATCCTCTCGCCCTGGTTCTGATTATCTCTTTGTGTCTCATGTGTAACGAGAGCTCAGAGACCCAAAGCCCCTCTCTCTGTCACCGTCGGAACAGAAGCCCCCGGAACGATGAATCTGCTTTACTAAAATCCTCTGTTTAAGGGCTACGGCCCCGCCCTGCACGTCGGGGCACCGCAGACACGGAGGGGAGGCAGGCGCGTGGCACGGAGGCAAGATGGCTTCAAACAGCTATTACTTTTTTAAAATAATTTCTTTAACTGGATGAAAGGTGTTCTCTCCTGCATTTCTTTCCTCAAGTTGTTTTAACTCAGTAAAAGGGAGTTTCTGTTTAAACCTCGGGGTGGAGTCCTGGAAGTGAATTAAGGGCCCACGCAGAACCGCAGCGGCCACCCAACACCTGGGACAGGTGTCAGCCGTCGGTGCTGAGCCGGGCACAGGGCCCCCGGGAGGAGACCAGACACGGCTGCCCTTCCGGGAAGCTGAACGTCTGCGGGGGTTGAAGGGGGACCCTTGAGGGAAGCCAGCAGAGCTCAGGCTAAGAAACAGGACCCAAGCGGTGATCCCTCCACTCAGACAGAAGCAGATGCCCTGAAACAAAACCAAAAATAAAACTCTGCAGGAAAACTTTCAGAATTGGGGGTTCATGAGATTCCCATGGAATATATACCATTTCTGCTTTAGATACATTTATAATTTTTTTCTTTTAAATGAAGAACCGTGTTGGCAGTATAAACTTGGACTTCAAATCACAAGGGGAACAAGCTTGGAGTTTCCATTTATCAATCCCCCCTCCCCCACCCCCATGCCAGTCTCTGAATAAACATCACGCCCCAATCCCGACTTCCGGCCCAACAACTCTACTTGAGGCACCTGTAACTCAAACACTTCCTGTCCCTTGAGGATTCCTGGTCCTGGGGCATTCTGTGTATATGTGCGTGTGTGTGTGTGTGTGTGTGCATGCACGCGCACACATGTGCCGATGCATGTTTTGGAAGCGTGACAGTTCACCTGGCATTTCTATGCATTTCTAGTAGCAGCAGCCCCGTGCTATCTCAGTCACCGTCTTCCTGGAACCAGACATTGGGCTGTATAATCCCAAATGTCTTTACAGAGCTGATGCATTTTCCCAATTATAAAAAATGATGTGTTCTTACCCTGTTTAGAGAATGCAAAATGCTAAACTGGAGAAAAGGGGGGTAACTGGAGAGGAAGCTTCAGACTCCGAATGCCCGGCTGTCAGGGTAGCAGTGTTTCTGCCACAGTGATGAGGATCGAGGGAGAAAATCGCACGAGGGGTCAGAGGACGCTAGAGAAACTCTGCAACCTTCAAGCGGCCACGCGAGGACAGTCTCCCAGCGAGCCGAGCTGCAGCCGACACACCTCCCCAGGGCAAAGGACAGAACCCCGCAGATGCCTCAGCCAGCCCCGGACCCCACCTCAGCCTTTAAAGTTGCCTATTGCGTACCCTTTGTCCAGGGACTTGAGATCTGGACCAAACAGAAAAGAACATTTCACCTGTCAAAAATGTCTCTGTAAGCTCTCCCCCAATGACAACGTCAAAACGTGCCCTTCTGTCTCCTTAGAAAAGGTATCTGAATGTCAGAGCGAGACTTGTTATCTGACGACATCTCCGGTCTGTGAAGACCTCTCATCCTGGGTGAGGGGACAGAGGGTTTTGATAAACTGCACTTCTGAGTTGCAAAATTATCATTAGCAAGGTGGTTGGCATCCACTGACATAGGAGTTTTTATTTCAATTTATATTGCAATGAAAGCTTGTAACAGCACTGTACCATAAACACAAACAGCACAACCTTATAAAAACTTTATCTTTATCTATTTTGGGGAGAAATAGTCCTGTCTGCCTAATTGAGGCATCTGTCATTCTGACATTAAACAGTGCATCCTTGGTCCTTTTATTACACGGTGGCGTGTTTCTCCTACCTGCTAAATTGAAATAACGCTGCTCACTGGAGCTAAAGGGAGATAACAGGTATTTTATAATGAGGGAGGGAAGATGCCTCTCGGATCGGGGCTGAGAATTGCTCTATCTTTTTCCTGGGGTTTGCTGCCCTAAAGGGAGCCTCAGCTCGACACATCTCTCGACGCTCCGAGGAGAGAAGGATCAGAGGAGAAACATTTAGACAAGCATTAGAGATGCGAGTGCCCGCAGTCAGGCATCTGTGCGTTCTGGGAGCCACTTTATGGGCAGCTCGGATGGGCGGAGCGTGGCCCGGCCGCCGATAGCGTTGCAGCGTTGAAAACCAAATCCCACTCACCGTTTGTTAACAGTCCGATCTGTCCGCCGGAGCATGCTGGCCTTTGTTTACTAATCTATGAACATGTTTCAAGCGTATTTGACCAACTCACTCTATTTTGGATTGGTTCCCTGAAT
The DNA here is from genome assembly GCF_041146395.1 of Eulemur rufifrons. Lineage (NCBI taxonomy): Eukaryota > Metazoa > Chordata > Mammalia > Primates > Lemuridae > Eulemur > Eulemur rufifrons. The sequence continues at coordinate 1,205,695 of NC_090990.1, read as the reverse complement.
AAACAGTGTCTATAAGATCACAGACTATCAATGTCAAGATGACTTAAAGTCATCACCCAAAGCACCGAGTGAGTGTTTGAGCCCCCTTAGTGGCCCCACAAAGCCATCCAGGAATTAAACATGTCCCGTGTTCAAGCTTGATCACGATTTCCACACCTTGAATCCCGACTGCTCTGTGTGATGCCGGGCAGGTGGCGCAGCCTCTCTGGCTCCAGGTTCTTGGCTGTCAGTAAAGTACGGACGGTTGAAGCCCCGAGTAACGGCACTAATGTGTCTTTATCATTTCCCAGAACTTCCATCCTGTCTTTCGTTTCCGACCGTCACAGCTCATTAAACCTCCGTGTGCTACTAGCAGGGCAGGTGACACGCCGCAAAACCCTAATCGTGGTGGCGGTGGTGATGGTGATGACGGCAAGAACGGTGGTGACACATGGTGACCATGATGGTGGTGACGGTGATGACGGCAAGAATGGTGGTGACACATGGTGACCATGACGGTGGTGACGGTGATGGTGATGTTGCGATGACAACGGCAAACCAGCATTCACGGGCATTTGCTCGGTGCCTGCACTGTTTTCGGAACTTTAAATGTGTTCCTTCATTTTATCCCGATGACAGCTCTGTGACATAGGGACAATTACGGGTTCAGGCCAGGGTGGCCACTCCGTCCGTGAGCCGTGCACACCTCCTCCGTGTAACGCCCAGACCGACAGGCCCCTCTGCTCCTGGGTGCCCGGGGGCAGGGCCTGAGCGAGGAGCTGGTGCGTCCCACGGAGAGAAGACAGGCGCTTAAACTAAGTGAACTCAAGTCCAAGGACAGCCTGACCCCCAGCACTTCCCTCTCAACACAGTCAGTTACTCGACGAGTCTCAAAGCCAACAACCGTGAATTTCCTGACCTGTGCACAGTAGAAAAGGGTTTATTTTGAGATGACAATGACTACATAAAAGTTGAGTTTTGGCCGGGCGCGGTGGCTCACGCCTGTCATCCTAGCACTCTGGGAGGCCGAGGTGGGCGGATCGTTTGAGCTCAGGAGTTCGAGACCAGCCTGAGCAAGAGCGAGACCCCACCTCTACTAAAAATAGAAAGAAATTATATGGACAGCTAAAAATATATATAGAAAAAAAAAAAAAAAGTTGAGTTTTATTATATTGTTGATACCAAATCCTGAGTGGATGATGCCTCATCTTGCGTAACCGCAGACACTTGGGAACAGAAATGGCTCACACAGTCGTTCGTTTGTGGAGCATCACATGCCGACTCACCGTCCCACTGCCGACGCCTCCTACTGTGCCGCTTCCAACATTCCCGTCCCCCCATTCGCTGACCTGCGAGTCGGCGGCTGGATGTTGTAAGCCCAAAGTATTTGTCTTTAAATTACAGTTTGAAATGTTTCAATTACACCAACATTTCTTTTAGCTCTACTCCCTGTTATGTAATAGCTGCCTCTATATTCTCAGGAATCAAATGTAAATTTCTCTGAACCGTGAACTGTGAAAACGGCATCTCTGCATCTTGGGCCTAATGGGGAGCGAAAGATGGATTTGGCTTGTTTTGCCGGTAACCTGTGGGTAGCAGAGGTTTTCTTAAGATAAGTCATCTACTCGGTGTTTCAGAATAATCTCATGAAGCATCTGACCCTGAAGACTCTTTGGCTGGGGGTAAGGACTGCATGAAGTAGAGTAGCAGTGACAGCCTTCACCCCGTGCCACGGCCGATAGAAGCCGGGCCCAGATGAGGTACCCAGGAGGTCTCCACGTGCAGCAGGCAGAATTGCACCTGAGAACGAGGTCTGTGCTGGGACTGGGGAAGGCTGGAAACCACACTCACACACATGCATGCACACATGCCATGTACACGGCTCTCTCATGCACACATGTGCACACACATACTGACACACACAATTGCACACATGCATGCCATGCTCTCTCACATGCAAACGTGTACACATGCATGTCAGCATTCCTGTGCATGTGTACTCATACACACACTTGCACACACTCGCACACATGCATGCACACATGCACACATACACAGCTCTCTCACATGCCCACATGTGCACACACACTTGCATGCATGCACACACACAGGGCTCTCTCACTGCACACGTGTGCACACGTGTATGCATGCACACACGCAAACATACACAGCTCTCTCACACGCACATGTGTGCAGACACTCATACACACGCATGCACACACATGCAGAGCTCTCTCACATGCACACGTGTGCACACACGTGCATGCATGCACACATGCACACACATACAGGGCTCTCGCACATGCACACGTGCACACACGCACACATACACGGCTCGCTTACTGGGCTGTCTGCGCCACCCTTCAGCTGCAGGAGGTGTGGCTGCCTTTTCCTTCTCTCATTTAAAGTCTGCGTCAGCAGTTTCGCTGTCCCTGGGGCCAGGGGCACCGAGTCCTTGGGAGCCAGAGTGAATTGGAAAAATGATCGGGGGAGGGGAGGGATATTTTTGTGAAGATCTGTCCAGGCAGACTTTGCTCATCACGTTCGAGCATTTCAAAAACGAGGTGGGAAATTCAGGTGCACAGTGGGGTCACCACGTTCAATCCCTGTGACAGCCCAGAGGGAAATGGGAAGGACGCTGTTGGGCAGAGCTGTGGGGCCACGAGGAAGGTGGGACGTGCTCACTGCCCCAGGGAGGGGGGCTCCTGCGTGCTCCGCAGGCAGCAGCGCTGCACCCCTGGCCCCCCACCCCGGCCCGGAATCAGAGCTCAGACGGAACAAACATTTAGAGGAACATCAGGAAGCTCAACTTTCTGGAGCTTCTTCTAGAATTTCTGATCTCAGCGGTATTCATTTCCTGTGGCTGCTGTAACAAATCGCTACGAAGCGGGTGGCTGAGCACAACACAGTGTATTTATTCTTCTGCAGTTCTGGAAGCCTGAAATGAGTAGCACGAGGGTAAAACCACGGTGTCACAGGGCTGCCTTCCTATGTGGAGCTCTGCGAACCGGGTCCTCTGCCTTTTGCAGCTTCTCAGGGGAGGCCACACCCTCCACCTCCAGGGCGAGTCACCCAGCCTGGATCTGCCATCTCATCTCCTTCTCCTGACTCCGACACTCTCCCTCCTACTTACGAGGGCCCACCAGGGGGTCCAGGGTCATCCCTCCTCTCAAGTCCTTGATTTAGTCACATCTGCAAAATCCCTTTTGCCATGGAACCCACAAATACCTACAGGCTCCGGGGGCTGGGATGTAGACGTCTGGGGCCCCTTGTTCTGTTGGCCACACTGGCCACACTGCCAGGCGCTAGCAGAGGAAGGGCCCGCTGACGGGGAAGCTTCCGGGGTAAGGACAGCAAAGCCCAGCCACGCAGACGGGGAGCAGGCTGGGTGGGGGGACCCCAGGGCAGGACTGAGGTCTCCCTCTTCAAGCCTCTCGAGCCCCCGCCTGCAGGCAGCCCTCCTCTCTGAGAAGACAGCTTTCTGCCAGCGGGTCATCCAGCTGCCCACTGAGGCTCGGGGGTCCCATGCCCCACCCAGGCTCTGGGTCCTGTCTCCCGGAATGGGAGATCCCTTCTCCCAAATAGAAACCTACAAGGGAGGCAGCTGGAGGCCTTGGGGACCCAGTTGGTGGCCATCATGAGCCACCGGCAGGGGTGGCGAGACAGGGGAGGGAAGGGGCCGAACTCATTTTTCATCAGGAACCCACCCCCAAGTAACAGCATCGATCCATTCCTGGGTACCGAGCCCCACCTCTCAACGCCGTTCCGTGGGGGATTAAGTTTCTAATGCATAAACTTTGGGGGGGCGCATTCAAACCACAGCACCCGCCCACTTTGATGTTGTGAGACCTGGTTGCCATAAACGTCTGTGGTCCCACATCAAGGCCCCCACGGAAGACACGGGGTCTTCGGCCACTCGCTGTCTGCAGGAAGGAGATGCAGGGAGGCGGCAGCCGCCTCGGCGCTTTGGGGAGGAAGGAGCCCATCCGTTCACTTTCCGTCCCTTCAGCAAGTATTTACAGAAGGACCACTGTGTCGGGGGGACGCCCGAGTGACGTTGAGACTCGGTGGGCCCTCAGAGGGTCTCTGATGGGGACCAGAGCCAGCTGCAAGTCCCGCGCCAGCTCCATGGTCCTGACATGAGGCGACCTCTTCCGTGTCCTCGTTCCACTTCTGAGACAGAACTCAAGACAGGAGCTGCTGGCTGGGACCAAGCCGGCGTTGTCCTCGGTGGCTTCCTGGCTGCAGTGTCCCTTCTTGGTGCTGCAGGCTGAGGTGGTGGAGCAGGGGCAGGACAAGCCCGGTGGCAGAGCTGAGCGGATTCCGAGATTCCACGCCACGCCCGTCCCTCTTCTCCTCGCCGAGGGCGCACAGTCCCGGGAGACAATCTGCCGTTCCAGTGACTGCTACGGTTGCTGTCAAGCAGTATTTTAGATCAGAAAGGAAACATCCGTCAGCGGTTTTGGGAGCTGTGGTTCCTTCTTGGTGACTGATTTCACACAACCGACGTGCTATGTGACGGCAGTGGCCGTAGGTCTCAGATTTTCAGGGACAAGTCCCGACAGCCCGTCTCTTTCCTCTTTAAAGTTGCTATGTCACACAGATGGCTTACACTTGGACCCTTGTAAGACTGTATAAATACATTCAGGGAAGTGCGGCCAAATCCTCTGACATTTGGTTTGAAAAGGGTGATCCCTGCATCACCTGGACGGACACCACTTTCCCGTGAAATAAACATTGTTTGGATAATTCGAGATCTCTGGACACGCTGGAGACTCGCTGGGTGGCAGACACTTAGGCTCAGCGTCCCCTCTCTCCGAAGAGCCGCGAGCCTCTTGGTAATCCCGAGCGGATCTCGCCCGCGAGTGCTGGTGCCGTCTGCGAGAGGCTTCGTCTCCAGGGCAGCGAAATGAAGAGGAAATGTTCCGAAAACGGGACTGGAATAGGCCTCTCCATCTCCCGCTCACGGCAAAGCCTGATGGATGTTTCCCTTCAGAGTCAACGGAAAAGTTTATTTAGAGATTTGGGATAGAGTTTGGGGGCAGAGGGGCCCTGCAAACAAATATTCCCCCAGCCGGTTTCCCTTACATGGAGATCTGTAAATAATATTCCGCAATAACAAAAGTTATGAACCGACGGTTCTTATGGAGAGGAGAAAATATTGGCAAATAAAAACGTTCGTGCCCAGAATATAAACCATCATTCCCCCTGCGACTGACAAATGGAAACACTTCCCTCATCCACCGAGGGGAGCAGCACGCCGGCTGGGGGCGGGGCAGGACCGGGAACCTCCTCTGCCCCGCCGGGTTGTCAATCCCTCTGTCAGCCGAGCCCACCGCGTGCACCCTGGAGGGGGCCTAATTGCTCATAAAAGTGATTTGCTGGGTGTTTAGTTTTTTTAATAAACTATGGGGGTGGAGGAAAACATGAGGTTCCATGGAGCATTGGCTGTTTACCTTTCAACTTAATAAACAGAAGCCGGTGGAAAGGAAGGGGCTGGGGAAGGCTGGCAAGGGAGGGTAAATTGGACAGAGAGGGTGGAGTGTGTTTTATGAGAATATTTCCCTGCTGGTGGAGACAGGAGGGCCCTGCTTGGGGGGGCTCCCGGGCCTTCCACCCCGGATGGCCAAGCTTCTGTGTCCTTTGTCCCAAAAGCCACCTCTACTTCCATGTCCATCTCCGAGGCTACTTGTCCCTGAATGAGCCTGTCCACATGGCCTCTGGCTGGCGTCCTCCTGGTTTGTGGCCGAGGAGGCTGACCACCACCCCAGGGCCCTGGCGAGAGGGTGGGCTGGGGGCTGCAGATGCCTCCCACACCCTTTCTCCCATGACCTGTCCCTCCAGGAGTCACAAGACCCAGCCCTGCGGCTGGGGGAGGATTCTGCAGGCAGGAGCCCCACCTGGCTTGCACATGACTTCCTCTCCCGGGACAGGACACAATCCTGGCACACAGTAGGTGCTCAGTAAATAATGTGCCCGGGGCAATGGATACCCAGGAAGCAGCCTGTTCCCTTGGAGGGAAATCACACTGAAGATTTCATAAACTGCAGAATTCCAGGGTACCCCCAGCCTGTGGGTAGGGTTGCCGCGGATCCACCCCCCACCATGCACCGAGCACCCCCGACGTGGCCCAGACCCCTCCTGCCTGCCCCGGCTGCAGGAGAGACCAGCCAGCCCCAACACATGGCCAGCCCGGCACCTCGCTGCCCTGCGCGTGAGGACTCCGCCCCACCCCTCTCGGGCCGCCGAGCCCACGCCGAGCAGCCACTGGGCAGAAATGTCAGCTCCTAAATCAAAGGCATACATCACCCGCCACCCAAATTAACACGGTTTATGGAGCCGTAAATGATTTTATGATAAATAGGCGCTGAGGGTTATGAATCAGGTTATGCAGCCGCCTCCTTCCCCTCAGCCCGGGTCCCCGTGGCTTTCAATTCAGCTGCAATATGGGGTGTGTGGAGTGACATTTAGTTACATTAAATTGCAACGCGCCTTCCCCTCGCCGTGCCCCACGGGAAATGAGGATGGATGCCCCTCAGCCAAGGTAAAGGACTCGGCGCCCCGGTCGCCGTTAGCTAAGTCACGAGGCTCCGGCCGTCTCAGAAAGCCTTGGAGGCCACATCTGGACAGGGACGGGTGCCGGGGCTGTTCATTGTCCACCCCACTGACAGCAAAAGGGGAAAATGGTGCCTGGAAAACGTGGACCCCAAAGTGGGCTTTAGGAGGCGGGGGAATCGTGTGCTCTGTGGAGCAGGTGTTCCCTCGAGGTCGGCTCAATTATGGACCCCGTTTTTTCAGGAGATAAAATGAGGCCAGTGACCGAACGCCCTTCCGACGGCAGGGCAGGGCAGGTGGGGCCGCGCAGGGACCAGACCTCACAAAGGACGGTTACCCTGGAAACAGAGGCAGGGAGGGGACGGAGGAGACCCCTGCCTGGCACAGTCAGCCCTTCCCTGCCAAGAGGAAGCCCCACCCTGGAGATGCCCAGAAAACTGAGGGTGCCCTGGACACGCCACTGTCCCGAGATCGGACAGTCATCCAACTCCAGCCCCGGGACGCCGTGAAGACTCACTTCCCCTGCTACAGTACGGACTTGTAACTTGGCCGGCCAGGTAAGGGGGCATTTGTTGAATGAAAGTTTAGTCTGTTACGTGAATGGATGAGGTGTCACGGATGGAGGAGGTGGGAGGAGAAGTCACCCACTGAAGTGGGAAGGAGAGAAGACATTTTCCCTCCACAAATCTCCCAAGTAAGTAAAAATACAGTTTCCCCTGGTGCGAAGGACTTGGGAAAGATTGGTCTCTCATGCAGCTTCCAGAACAGCGAACAAAGTCAGACGCCCTCTCTCGTCCTCACGCTGGCCTTTTCCCCCAGACACAGCTGGAAAACGTCTCCTTGGCTAAGCAACCCTCAGAACAGTCGGCTCTTTCACTGGAACCCTGATCTCTGCTGGTGACACCCCACCTCCCGAGCAGGCCGTGGATGGGGGAGCACAGGTGCCCTCGTACCGGGGGACGAAGAAGCTGTGACCAGCCGGCAGGGACGGCTGACAGACAAGGACATGGAGTAGGCGGTGAGGCCCAGAGCTCGGCCCCGGGGGCCTTCCCCAGGCCGGGGGACCCGGGGACGCCCAGCACACGGGTTCACAAGCCTCTGGTTTAGCCTCTAATCGCCCACAGTGTATTTTAGAAACAGACACAATAAACGGGCATTTGGGAAGTAGCAGCTCATCCCTCCGGCTCAGAAACAGAAACAAACCCACCTTTTTGGAAACCAAATCACTCCCGGGGTCCCACTAGAAAGCTGCTCCTGGTCTCGAGCCTCCCTCTTTCTAGACAGAAAAACCTCAGACGCGCTGGGCACAGCTCAGAGTAAATTAAAGGGACGACAGTGAAAAATGTGCCAACACAGGGATAAGGCACAAGTTGGCAATGAGGGTCCCAACGCCACCGCCTCATGATGAGGACCTAACCTCTCGATCCCCGTCACCACCAGCCCCGCAGACGTCTGTCACTGCGCAGCGAAGTGCGTAATCGAGGGTTTTGGGCTCTTTCTTCACCACCAGTGGATGTCTATTGAACAGTTGTGATGTCTCATCCTGCCAGTGACAGAGAAAAAAGACAGTTACTAGAGAACGGGACTTTGAGGTTCCCTGGGGACCCCGGGCCTGTGACGTGCCTGTCCCGACTGGCGGCTGTGGATGAGTGGTAGAGATTTGAGGCAAACAAACACACCCACATTCAGACAGCCCACAGCCGCTCCTGTCATACGCCAGCACAGCGAGACAATAAAAATAAAGCATCAAAAAGAGGCCCTGAGGGGACAAAGCCACGGGCTGGTCTCCCCATTCCTCTGCCACAGGACAGGCCATGGGAAATCAGAAGACGCTGGAAACTGAGAGAGTCACTGCTGACAGGATGGGCCTTTCCCCAGCGTCATCGGCCTCACCCGCTTCCCGGCCACCTGGGCCCCCCGTCAAAGGTGAAACTTCCCCGGACTCAACCCAGCTCTCGGGAGTCAGGATCACTAGGACGAGCCCTAGAAATTCGCAATTCCAGGTTCCCAAATGAACCTCGGCACACTCGGGCGTGACACACCCAGGCTCCCATTCCTGCGGCTTCCTCGGAGAGTCCACATCCGCGGGAGACACGTCTCCTGCCCTGACGCCAGGAGAACCCACACCCTGCGAACGTCTCTCCCTGCTCGTGTCTCCCGAGCGTCCTGGAAATGCGAGTCTGGGGAGGGAGGACGGGGGCCTTCGGCGCTGGGCCTCCCTGCAGCTCCTGGCACAGGCGGCTGCCCGGAGACATTCTCACCCCGGCACTCTGGCCTCCCCTCTCTTGGCATCCGTCCCCACGTCATGACTCACTCAGGGCTGTCACCCCTCTGGTGGAGAGCTCTGCGCAGGCAGGGCCCAGCCTGGCCCATTCCTGCCATGTGCTCTGTGCCTGGGAAGGGGCCGGCAGCCGAGTGGGAAGGAATAAGAAAGGTGGGAGGGCAGTCGGATGAACGGAAGCCCAACAATCTCATTCTCATGAGATTCGCTACTCTCGGTCCCCAGGATTTGGTTTATAGTAACAATAAGTGTAGCTCATCATCTGTAATGGGCTTTGCAGGTGACGAAGGTCTTTGGTGAACTCATCCTCGTGACCTGCAACAGCTCGGGGCACATCCATGAGGACTCAAGGAGGACATGCTGACAGAGTCCTGCCCCTAGGCTGCCGCGGCTCAGGGGACAGAGTGAGCGCAAAGCTCCAAGTCCTTGACGCACCCCTCAACGCCATCGAACACCCAGACTCCACGTGGGACTGAAATTCCCAGGCATTGATTTCTGAGCAACACCCCACTCCTGGTACCAGTTTGCTGTCTTGGTCCATTTGTGTTGCTGTGAGGGAACTCCTGGGGCTGGGTAACGAATAAGGAAAAGAGGTGTGTTTGGCTCACGGTTCTGCAGGCTGCACAAGAAACATGGCAGCAACATCTGCTTGTGGTAGGGCCTCGGGTGCTCCCGTCACAGGGATGGCGAAGGCGCCAGTACGCAGAGGGAGGAAGCGGAGAGAGGGAGGGCGGGGCCAGACTTTCTAACGACCAGCTCCCGTGGGAACTAAGAGAGAGACCTCACTCACCACCACCCCCAGGGGCATCAACCTGTTCACAAGGGGTCCACTCACCAGGAGTGCTCTATGGGCAGGTCCCACGTAACCACATGGAATATTAAGATGCAACCTCAGGGCTGAGATCTAATAAAGAGGATAATCCTTACTGCTCCCACAAAGCCAGGCTGCACTGTCCCGGCACGGCGAGCTCATGCTCCCACACACGTGAGTCATGGGCTGGCCGGGGCTCTGCTCCATGGGTCACTCGGGGATCCAGGCTGACAGCAGCCCTTCCAGCTGTGGCTCCTCTCTCTGGAACAAGTGGCCCACGTGGCAGCTCACAGGGGAATCTGAACTGGCCGCTTTTTTATGAAACACCATTTCTGCTTGAAAGAACAACTAAGAGACAAACTATGGTTGTTTAGACTTGGGTATTTGGTAGATATTTTCTCAAAATATATAAAATGAGTCTGTCACCTCAAGGAAAACAACTCACAATATTTGTTGCCAATGATAGAGTTCTGGCTTCCAAGCAAGATTTAGAATTTTGGAAGACTTGTATCCACCACCATGACTTGACAGCTTCCCAATATTTAAAGGCTTTTCTGATGAAGAAGGTGGTGATATTAATGAATGTGATTTCTCGATTCTGAATGAAGCAATGTGCTGACATTCAGGAGATCTGCAAAATGCAGTGAAACGGTATTTTCCGAACAACCAACATGCGATGTTTCAAAATCACACATGGGTTAAAAATCCATTCAAAGATTTTTGTAACAGAAAAGGAAGAGTTATTGATAGGGCTTTTGATTCCACGTCACAAGTGACCTTTAAAAAGCCACTTGCTGACATAGACGATGGCAGGAAGCCCCTGGAGAGCATTTCATTAACGTCGCACACTGGCCAGAGCCTGCCCCGGCGGCCAGGTCACCCCGGGGAAGGGACTCTGCTGCCTGCATCCTGGTGTCCACAGGGGCCGAGTCCAGGGCCACGACCATGATGGCTGCCACGTGAGTGAACAAATGACCAGGAAACGAGGGCTTCCCTCCCCACAGCCCTCCCTCTGGGGGCACAACCCTGGATCCCCAAACCACGGCCATGGAGAGGCGTGTGGGAGCTCTGTGGTTTCCCTCTGAACCAGCTGGGAGGAGGACCACCGCTTGGTGGCCCCATTGTTCTTCAGGATGCCCCCAGGGTCTCCCCAGAGGCCCATAGCCTGTTGGAGGACAGGTGACCTGGTGGCCACCGGCCTCTCGAAATCGGAGCAGCTCATTGAGATTTCATCGAAACCAATCAGAAATCATCAATGTGCCTTTTTAATTTTTAAAGCATAATTAAGAGTATTGGACTCAACAGCTTCACTAAAGTACAAGTGGCATTTAATTGGCCTGGATTAAGCACAGTTAGTTGTGACTGACAGAACAGCAAATAGCAGATTAAAGATTTCCCAGCCTGAGCTGCTACAGAGAAAGCCCTCCTGGGTCCTGGGGGCTGGGGCGCCCCAACCGGCGCCTGGAGTTCCAGGAGCTGACCCTGGGCCTGGCACCATGGAAAGATGATTGTGACCAATGACAGCAAACAGACGGTGGCTTCATGTGACCCCCCCCCCCAGGTCTCCATCCATAAGCTGCTATTTGCCAAGAAGGATTTGAGGGCTCTTTTTACTTCTCTCTTTGTGTTTTTCTATTAAGTTCTTTTGGACAAAACTCAAAGTAAACAAGACAGATATACCCTCATCCTTTAATGAGGAAACTGAGGCTCAGAGAAGCTCTGACCTGTTCACAATGTGGAAGAGCCAAAGTTGACCCCTAGTCCCTTCCCAGCCCGTGAAGACCATGACATAGGGCCAGCCTGGTCCCCCAGGGTGTTGGGACAGTACTCTGCGTCTTCCTTGGCTCCCCGGTGCTGTCCTGAGAGGCAGGGTGCGGGGAACCCACGGGCCAGGGTGACAGGCACCAGCTGCTGTAATGACAGGGCCGGGACGTCTGAGGCTCGGCACCGTCACAGCTGTTCACAGACCAGAGTCCCCCTGAGAAAGGGCAGTCACTGGGAGGCTCTCCCTGAGTGCAACTCCTGGGCCTCCACCAGCTCAGAATCCCCCTTCTGTGTCCACACTGGCTTCCCTGTGCCCAGACCCGGCCACGTGCTCCCAAACCTACTGCAAGGGAGGCACACGTGTGCTCCTGTGGAGGTGGTGGGCCTGCGTCCCCGGCATCTGCCCGTTCCCTGTCCCACACAGACAGCAGCAGGGCCCCCCCGCCCCCGCCCCAGCACTGCACACAGCTCTAGCCGGGTCCCCAGGAGGCCCAGGGTCTTCTCCGGCAGGTCTGGATGGTGGCCTGTGGACGAAAAGGACATGTTGTCTAATACACGTGTGCACACACGCACACACGTGCACACCCCCAGTGTCCGATGGAAGAGCCAGGTCGAGGCCAAAGCCGGTTCAGACAGCGGAAGCCCAGGGACAAGCAGACTGCCCAGCGGCCCAGCCTGTGCCTGCAGCTGCGGCCCACGGTCACCACAGGGACACAAGCAGGGACAGGCACACAGGTGGTTTCCTCCCCCAAAATCATCTTCACGGGGCTCCTGGCCACACCCCAAACAATAGCCACCCAGCAAGGACCTTAAAGACCTGCTCGGCGGGCACACAGCAGGCCCGAGGAGTTGGGGGCGGGGCGGGCAGTGCTGTCTCAGACCCCGCTTTGAGGGCGAAGGCGAGGGGCCTAGGCAGAGGTCGCCCCTTCTTCTCCCATCTCCCCAGCTGGCCCGGGGCTTCGGCAGCCGCTGGGGTTGCCGATCCAGCCCACACGGCCAGTGGTGCCAGCGCCCAGGGCAGGAAGGGTGTCCTTGGTCACAGCCAGGCAGCCCGGGGCGTCCCTCTTCCCACACGGGGGATCTGAACAAATGGCCGTGCTCCTCCCCAGCCTGGAAGCCTCTCGGCTCACGCCTGCGCTACCCTTCCCCCTCGCTGCAGGAGGGCAGCCTCCTCCCAGGCCCCTTCTGCAAATGCACATCTGATTGTTCTCGTCTTTGTTTCGACAGGTGTATCTGACGCCCTCCCCGTGACTAAGATGAGGGCAGCCACAGCACTGCTTGGCACCAAAGCCGGAAGGAGCTCGCTCCGCTGGGCACACAGTAGCACCGCGTCCCTGTGTCCTGTCCAGCCCCGGGAGCCCAGACTGCAAGACAGTCTTGTCCACAGCTGATGCCCTGGAGCCGGCACAAAGACAACCTTCCAGAATGCTGCTCGGTGAAATGCCCGGCTCCCTTCTCCTGATGCTTCCGGCAAACCCAGCCCCGAGCGCAGACTGCCTTCGTTGTGCTGCAGCTTTTCTCCGCCCGGCACCCAGCTGCCACTGCAGCTCCTCGACCGTCATCGCAGTGGGCCACTTGTCATGAAGCAGACACAGAAACCACACGGCACTCACCGGCGGGCCTCGAGACCTGCCAGCTGCCCCAGCCCTGCCACCCATTCACCCGCTGGTGACCCCAGGAAGGGAGAGTGCCTGGCATCACTGTGCCATTTCACAGATGCCGAGGCTGGGTCTGTGAGGGTTAAGTGGCTGCCAAGGTCACCCGGCTAGCTAGGGGAGCACGGCTGAGGTCACCAGGCTAGCTAGGGGAGCACGGCTGAGGTCACCCGGCTAGCTAGGGGAGCACAGCTGCGTCCTGGGGCCGGGTCCCTGTGCCTGGTCCTTTCCCACCCGCCCACCTGGGCTCCTAGGAGCCATCCCCACCTGGGAGTCATTCTTCCAATGCATCCCCAGGGGAGTCACCTGCTCAGAGAAAGTAATACTTCCCCCGTCAGCCTCGAAACGGTGTGTAAGGACTGAATACGTGTCTCCCACGGAGGCCAAGGGTGTCGGAGATGCCGGCGTTTCTCCAGGTTAGGGATTGAGCACTCCTGCTCTGCCGGCTCGTGGCCTGCCCACCCCATGCTCCCAGCCAGTCCACGCCCCGCAACACCACACGTGCAGGGCAGCACAGGGCTTCCTCTCCCGTGAGCTGCACCCTTGCGTGTGTTCCTCCCTGCCCATGGCTCAAACCAGCCTCCCTGCCGGCTCCAAAGCAAGCTCGGCGGCTGCCTTGGACTTCAAGGAGCATCACCAGGTTTCAGCCCCAAAGACGTTACATTTGAATTCGGATCCCTCTGTCCTGTCCACACAAATCAGCCTCCAGGCCATCGGCCCGAACCTGCAGGAGCATCGCGAGCCCCTCTCCGGCCAAGTGGAACGGCCACCCCCGAGGCAGTGGACAGGACTCTTGCAATTACAAGCTGAAGGCAGCTTTTCTCTCTCCCAGTCTGCGGTCAACCCGCCCGTCCCCCTCCTGCCTCACCGGGGACCCGCCTGCCATCAGAACCCTGTGAAGTGTCTGGAATCGTGAGCACCGCTTGAAGGCTGCCTGGCCGAGGACCCTCCAATGCCACCTCCCTGAAAGGTATTGATCTGTGTCCCGCAGTTGAAGGAAACTCATCTGGGTCATTCAGCGGGGTGGAGAACCACGCAGCTCGAAGCGCCGTTTTCAGCGAGGGCCTCTCGCGCCTGAGAATTAGTCATTGATCTTCCGCCAGACGCTCCCAACAAGAGCCTTCAAGGAGGTGCTCCGAGCTCACTCTGACATGGGAGCAGCTCCGCTCGGCGCCCGGCCGTCCCGGCGGGGAGAGGAGAACCTCATCCTCCACCCGCCCGAGTCGCCTCCAGGCCTCAGGCTCCGCTGGGGCTCAGGGGACAGGCCCCTGACAGGGAGAGGCCCCCAAATGGTGTGGCTGATTCCAGCACCCAAACACAAGGCCAGGCAGAGGGCAGGGAGTGACAGGCGGTGCTCACGGCGGCCCGAAGCCCTGTTCCCTGCTCCCTGCACTGGGTCCAAGAGTGTCCCCAGGATTCACGTTCACCCTGAACTTCACAGTGTTCTACATGAATGACCCTGTCTGGGAACAAGTCTTTGTGGATATACTTAGTTAAGAGGGGGGCTGACCAGTTGTCGGCTGGCCCTAAATTCACAGTGACTGGTGTCCTTGTAAGAAGAGAGTAGAGGGACACGGGGACACACAGGGAGCAGGCCGTGTGAGGACAGAGGCAGGAGCGACGTGTCTACCAGCCAGGGAGCTATGCGGCTTGTCGGCAACACCAGAAGCTGGGGAGAGAGGCCTGGGACAGCCTGTCCCTCGGGACCTGCGGAAGGGCCAGCCCACACAGCTGGATCTCAGACCTCGGCCCTCCGGGCTATGACAGGGTAAGTTCTGTCATTCTCAGCCCTCCAGGCGCACCCCCCTAACTCCCAGGACCGCTGTGGACCCCCGAGCAGAGCTGAGCGAGGCCCTGCTCTGTGGCTCTCCAGGGGGTCTTCCTTCCTCCCGGGCCCCCAGCCTGGGCCCGTGGTCCTGCCTCAGCCCTCACACCGTGCTCACACCGTGCGGGCCCGTCCCAGCCTTGCGAGCTTGGAGCCACGGGCATTTCCCAGCCACCAAACCACACCCAGAGTGTTTGCTGCTGTCTCTGTGTGAGCACCGTGCTAGGTGCTGGGGAAGCTGTCTCCAATGAGACAGTCTCGGCGAACCGCCCTGGGACATCGAGACCCAGGAGGCAGGTGACCTCTGCAGAGGTCACGATGCTGAGCTCACTACTTTTTCCAAATTGCAGCAGCTGAACTTGACCTATGTGCATTTCATTCTCCGCTGTCCTCCAGGGAGCAGGCAGGGCTCTGCGTGTCCCAACACCGTGCGACGAGTCCTTGCAGGTCAAAGGTCCTGGCAGGGTCCCTCAGGTCAGCCCTCATCCTACCGGCTGGATGGATAAAGTGTCATTCCTTGTTCCCTCATCTGTCCTTCCGGCAGGTGGACAGCTGCCCAGGACAAGGAAGGAGGCTGGGCCAGGGGACACGACACCATTCACTTGACTGCCACCTCTCTGGAATCAGAGCCAAGAGAACTCACTTCCTACAGTTCGCCCTGCGAGCCGTACAGCTAAGATCAAGGGCGACCTGTGAGCAAACTGGCCCCCCCTTTGCAAAGACCGAAATCCCTGATGCCCCCCACGGTGGGAGGCGTTATTCTCTTAACCGCTTCACTCCTGGTCAGCTAAAGCCCCGGACACCGGTCCTTCCACTTAGCTAATGGTCCCTTCTAAGGCTGGCGCCTAACGGGACAGTTTGATCAGCAATTTCAAGACCATCTGGACACCGAGACTCTAGAACCTCCTGCCAACTCTTAGAGTGACTCAGCCTGGCTTCATTCACAGGGAGCACAGCTGCCCCAGTGCCTGGAGGGGGGAGCGCACAGGAAGTGGGGGTGGGGCTGTCAGACCAGGTTGGGATGCAGCCAGGTGTCAGCTGCCCCTGTGGGGAGGGGTCAGGGTCCAGACCACGCCTCAAGCTGTCCCCCGCCCCTGACCCCTACCTCGGAAGCAGGGTCTCAGAAGCAGGGTCTCCCCAACACCCTCAGAACGGCTCAGTGGTTTTGCAGCTGACCTTTGCCCTGGCCTCTCTCCTTCCCTGGCACAGAGGTTTTGTCCTTCACAGCCCAAGGGTCTCCAGCCCTCTGCCCCCTCGGCCGCTTCCTGCACTCTGGGGCCGCCTTCTCCTCCTCCCACCCCCACAAGGAGCCCTGAGGTTCCCGCTGGTCCCTGGCAACACGGAGCCCCAGAGCAGAGCTCCGCCACTCTGGAGGGGAAGCCCCTCGCCCAGACCCTCCCTCCCTCCCCAGACAAGACCTCCCAGCCCTCCCCAAGCTCCCAGGGCGGTAAACTCACCCTCCTAAAATACCAGCGGAAGCAGAGGCAGAGTGTGAGTCGGAGTCTGTGGGTTCACCCGAGGAGAGAGCCTGTGGGAATCCGAGGGTCCACGTAAGCCGGGTAGGGCGGGGAGTCTGTGGGCAGGGGAGCCTCTTGGTGATCTAAAAACCTCACCACCTACTATGTCATATACGATCGTCAGAAGGACTTCAGAGTAAGAGGACATGAGTTCAAATCCTGGTGTCTCGACTGGTGGCCGTGGGCCCCCTTCAGTTTCTTGGCTGCGTCCACGGTGCGACAGGGATCCCGGCGTCTGGGTCACACAGGCAGTAGTCGACAAGCCATCAGTGGCGTCGTGGGCACTCTGTAGCCCTGCGAGCACTGCGCAGGCGTGGGAGGGGTCTCCTCCGTTTCCTGAGCGCCCATGCGGTGAGCCAGGTGCGCTCAGACCCAGCATGCGGGTGCTGTCTGCACGTCACCCCGTCCAGGTAATGACCTCTGGGTGGTTGTCCCCCTGGGGGTTGAAGGCCTGGCTTCCGGTGCAGCCCTGGGGGGAGGAGCTAGAAGATGAACCTCTTCAGAGTGGAACCACCCATGGTAAGACCGCCCCGGCAGCTGGCAAGAATGAGCTCCCAAGGGAGGCAGTGGTGACAGGACCCCAGGGACAGAGGATTCAGTGAGGAAGCCAAGGGCACGGGTCTGCCTCGCATCCCCAGCCCCTTTCCAGACCCCAGCCGGGACCTTCATTCCGTAGGAATCCTGGCGGTCTGAGCCCTTGCCAGGCGCCTCACGGGACACGCTGCCCCCACCTCCTGCATTTTGCAGCAGAAACATCTGTGAATAATTCATGGGCACTTGAGTCAGGTCACACACGCCTAAATCCACGCGGACCTATAATCAAATTACGGCGAAGTTGATACTATTAAGCTCTTATTAGCAATAATAGTATTTAAAAATAAGAGAATATTGTCAGGGTGTGTGATGGAGTTTTTAAGTACTTTTGTCATGTCAGCCTCCGGCTAGCATCTGTGGTTCCCCGCGGCCGTTAGTCATGCAGGAAAGTAGCGTAACGTCAGCGCCGGCTGCCGGGACGGGCAACCCTGGCACCTCGGGAGTTTACAACGGGCAGTTCTTCCTTTCTCCCGTGCGCGGGGCTGGGGGTTGGCTGTGGCTCTGCGGGGCTCCGTGCGTCTTTCTTTTTTATAAAACCCAGGCTAAAGGAGGACCCAGAACGGGCGCCCGCTGCTGTCATGGGGGACGGTGGCAGCAAGACAGGCGGGGCCCAGCCACGTGTGCACCGTTAGAGCTTCTGCCACCAGTGGCCGCATGACGGCCACTCACGTTCTTGGCCAGAGCCAGTGCCATGGCCGAGCCCAAAGTGAACGGTGGCAGGACAGTCCCCTCTGCCTGCAGGTGGGTGTGGCGAGAAGGCAGAGGTGCTGGGGTTGAGTCGAGTCCCCCTAAAGAGTGCACTGAAGTCCTGGCTCCTGGTACCCCAGGATGTGTCCTTGGGTAGAAATCGGGAGACTGCAGAGGTGCCTGATTAAGATGAGGTCACACTGGGGTAGAACGGGCCCCTAACCCAAAGTGACCGGTGTCCTCCTTCAAAGGGGAAATTAGACACAGACAACGGGCACGGGGAGAACGCCAGGTGAGGATGACGCAGAGACCAGGGTGATGCTTCTGGAAGCTGAGAAAGACCAGGGACCGTCTGCGTCCACCAGCAGCTGGAAGAGAGGCATAGGACAGATTCCTTCTCACAGCCCGGAAAGAACCGCCCTGCCAACACCTGGATCTCCGGCTTCTGGCCTCTAGAACGTGGCGAGGGCACACTTCTGCTGTCTGAGCCGCCCGGCGTGTGGCGTTTTGCCACGGCAGCCCAGGAAACTGGTAAAGGAGGGAAGAGGAGCTGGGAGAAGGCACCACAGTGGACCACTGCAGAGTAGCAGGGGGTTCAGCCAGGTGAGAGCCTGCCTTCCACGCCATCAGCGCAGGTCTGTAAGCGCCACCTGTTCTCGGGGAGTTGACTTGTCCTGCATTTTTGTCTCCTAACAGTGTGGCTGCGCATGGCTCCACCTGGTAGCTTCTGATCTCCTAGCAGTGAGCTCTGGGATCAGGAGCCGTATTTTCAACCGAATGTCACGACCGGCAGGCAGTGGCTGCAGCCTTTGATATCGCTGGTGTTCAGACGGCTGCCTTGGCGCCGTGAGACAGTTCCATCGGGGACGCCTCTAGGCCTGTCTACGGAGAGGCTCTGTCTCAGGGATGCCCTGGGACCATCAAAGAGGCAAAGGGCTCCAGAGGAACAAGTGGACTTTGAAGTCACACAAATCTGCACCCCAGCCAAGCTCACAGGGTAAGAGGGAGAAGGAGGTGTCCGCGTCTCTCCTCTGAACGCGGCTGTAACCGCGGGCGGGATGCGGGCGGCAGCGCTGTCTGCGGGCGGCGGGCAGATGGAGGAAGACGACAGGATTCAGAGTTCACCATTTTATTTTCTTCCGGGGTCCCCAAGTCTGGACTCAACACCGCCCCGTAACCCAGAAGTGGACAGAAAGCTCCAGGAGAGACACCTCGCTCTGGTTTGAGGGGAGGGTCTTCAGCACTTACGAAGAGCAGAGAAACCTCTCAGTCCTTTCCCTCCTCTGTCTGCCCACGCCGCAGCCCCCAAGCTATGCCCCTGCGGCCCTGGCATCAGCAGGAACAGCCCATCGGGGCCCAAAACCCCAAGGCAGGAGACGCCCCATCTCTGATTAAAGACACTGCGGTCCTCAGAGAGTGGGGTAACCTCACAGTCTTCCTCTCACTGTGCCCTCCCAGCGTTCGGCCCCAGGCAGGGTTAGTGGTAGGAAGTGACAGCAGGGCAGGGTTTAAATAAAGCCTAATGGGGAGCCCTGAGGAATTGGAAAATTCCGGGGAGATCGCCGTCAAAGAAAGTATGGGAAACTTCTGGGCTTATTCCTCAGTTGCCCATACATGGATCTGATTCTAAACGGCGAGAAAAAAGATTTTGCGACTATCTCCTAGGTCCCAGGCTGGCCACAGAGGGGCACACAGGCAGGACAGGTCCAATAGCAACACCGAGACTTTGAAAATGAAACTGGCGTTGAAACCACCATCCTCAGCAGGCTGGTCACACCTTGCGGCTTACACCTAAGTAGGTTGGTAGCGTCAACATTCTGAACAGGACTGAACTGAGACCCAGAGACCCGTGACACAATACTGCATCTGAAACTAACCAGCCTGTGAAGAACCAGGGGAAGCTCAACACCCAGGAGAAACGACAACATGAGACACTGAGGCCATGGGGACAGGGGTGTCGGAATTTTCTGACAGATCTTAAAGCACCTGCTATAAAAGTTCTCCAACAAGTAAGGGGAACACTCTTGAAACTAATGGGCAGACAAGAAGTTTCAGCAAAGAAATAGAAGGTAAAACCTGGACAAAATGTAGTCCTGTAGTAGCAAAAAATCTCACTGAGCGGGATGAATAAAAGAGCTGAGATGACAGAGAAAACAGTGAATGTGATGATATCGCACTAGGAATTGTCCAATCTGAACAGTAGCGAGGGAAAAAGATGGAAAGAATCCATCAGGGGCCTGTGGAGTAACACCAAGCCAAGCTCTGACCCGCTGAGTGTCCTTGGAAAAGTTAACAAACTTCTCTGAACCTCAGTTTCCTGAACTCTAAAGTAAGGGCAACTTTTTGGTCCAACCAAGTGTCAGCAGCGTCATCTCATCAAATCCTCACAGCAGCCCACTCACGTGTGAATAGGCGCCGGTACCTTCATGTAACAAATAAGGAAACTGAGGCTGAAAGAGGGTAAAAGCTTTACCCAACTCAGTGACACTGGCAGACCATTAGCCACTCCGCGGCCTCCAGTGAACGTTCCTGCTGGTGGCTGTGGTGTGACGGATGGTGGGTGTTGGGAACAAGGAGACGGGACATTTACAGAAATCTTAGGTACCTCAATTCTCGTCCCTGTTTTGTTTTTTTGTTTTGAGACAGGGTCTCACTCTGTCACCCAGGCTAGAATGCCATGGTGTCATCATAGCTCACTGTAACCCCAAACTCCTGGGCCAGCGATCCTCCCGCCTCAGCCTCCCAAGGTGCTGGGATTACAGGCGTGAGCCACTGTGCCCGGACCCTAGTCCCTGTTTTGACACAAACAAATAGTGTGACCCAGAGTGAGTTATCTCCCCCGTCTCAGCTAAGCTTCCTCATCTATAAAAGTGAAGTGCTGGATTACATTATCATTAAGGTCATTGCCAACTCTGACAGTTAAGGACTCCAGTCTCTTCCTCCAGTGACATCCAACCAGCTTAGGCTCATCGCGAGTCACAAAGGCAGCGGCGCTGTCCTGGGTGCTGAAGAACAGACTTCCGAGGGCCCTGGGAGCCGGCAAGTCTTCTGAGCAATGTCCTTCCCTGGGGCTTCCTCCAATCTTCCTGCCTGCGCTCCGCGAACGTGGACTCCGTTTATGAGCACATCTCCTACGGGAGGGAGCTGTGCAGGCTAATCCATTTTCTCTCCCAGACTCCTGCCTCCTGCAAGTGTGCTTAAGGCTTTCCTACCCAGCTTTGAAATGCTTCCTCCCAGGCGGTTTGTATTCGCAAACATGTCCACACCCACCCCTGTCTGGCTACAGCTCTCCACGTCCTTCCCACAGGCCGTCCGTCGCTGGAAGATTCGCCGGTGGGGCTGTAGTCTGCCAAGCCAGCCAGGCGGAGCGTCCGTTGGGTTGTCCGTGGCAAAAGGATCCTACTGATGCCCTGGCCCTTTTCTTTGACAGCTTTTCTGGGCCCTGGATCGGGAAAAAGGGCGACTATCGACCCAGCTCTGAATGCAAGTGGACAGCAACTGCGTTCCCAAGCACAGGCTTTCTGAGACACCTAAACCCGGCGCCTGGACTGAGTTTGAAAACCAAAGAGAAATTGTGCATGGAGCCGAGAGAGCATCGCCTTGGGCAGGAGAGTGGGAGGTGGCTGCTGCCAGCCAGGCGGGGATCTGCAGGCCCCAGAGATTTCCGTCTCCTCGCCTAGTACTTCCCTCCCAAAGTGGTGCCTGGCAGAAACCCAGCTCCAACCCACTGAAGCTAAAAGAGAATTTTTTGAAAGGATCTTGAGGAATCTCACAGAATTCAAGGAAGAATTAGTGAAAAGAGCAGGAATTGAGAAGGGCCTCAGGAATGGCTTGATCCAGGGACCAGAGTGCTTAGGCCATCTCTTAAAATATCTTACACTTCTCTGTATACATCTTTATCATTCTCCTTTCCTGCTGCCTATTTTTTTCTTCCCAGTCCTCATGGAGAAAACCATGACTCTAACAGCCCTGGAGTTTCAGCCACCCCAACAGAGACTATTCCAAGTTTCTACGTTTTTCCCAAATCCAAAGCTCCCAGTGAAGGATTTTAATGGTCTAGCTTGGGTCTGGCAACCACTCCTGGACCAATCAACTATGGCTAAGGGGTGGCATTATTCTTGAAGGCTCCTGGGACTGGACGGCAGGGCAGGGTCAGGATGGGGGAGAGGAGCAGAACCCCCAACAGCTTGTGTGCACGGGCACCCCAGCACCGTGGCACATGCCCTGTCTGTTCCTGGCTGTCAGAATCTCCCCAAAGATGGGCGCTGGTGACTAGCAGTGTTCCCCGAAGATTCCTAAGGCTGATCCGCTGTCCTTGCCACCTAAAGTCCTCCCCTCTGCCCTCTGCAGCTTCCTTGTCACTTTCATGCCCAGCTCGGCCACCCCCTGAAGTGGGCTGACCCCATCCACACAGCAGAGTGGGGCTCTCCACTCCCTTCCTTCCGCGCTCGGTCGGAACATCCCTGCAGCTCCAGGCTGGACCAGAAGTCGTGTCTTCCCCTCCTTGCCGGCCAATCGCCCTCATCAGATGCCACCCTGGCTCTTGTCCTTCCATTCTCCATAAATCCACTCTTCCCATGCCAGGGAGATGTTCCTTGGAAAATCCCTTCCTCCATGAGGGATTTATCCAGGCCCCCCACACACACCTGTCTGTGATGCATTTGGACTTTAATTTGTGTAATAGCCACGTCAGTGCCGTCAGCTTTTTCATCAACCGCTTTTCCACTTTTATTGAATTCCGTTTTCCCTTTGGCTTACTTTTAAAGAAGCTTTCTCTTCTCTTCTGCTTGATCTTTAACGGAACATGTCCTAATATTTCTGCTATAAAGTTCCTAGTCTGCCTGTTCCATCTGTCACGCAGCTGAAGAGCACAGACGTGCCCGGGCACCAGAGGAGCTCTCGGTCACAGGATGGACCTGCTGTCACTGTGAATTTCCGCCTACGTCGTCTTCGTGGGCTTTAGAAGTTTCCACATGTTAGTGGCAGGCTTTGCCCTTCCTAAACACCAAGTTGCGTTAACTAGAGGACTTGTCTAAAGCTCAGTTAATCTTGGAGGAAGATGGATTGTTTCCGGCAAGTCTCTGGGACACAGGCACCATGTGCCCCCAATGTGGTCCCACCGTTTTTCTCCCAGCAGCCCCTGCAGCCTCGGATGTGCAGAGAAGCCTGTTGAAAAGGCGTCTGCTGAGTGTCTGAGGATTTAACCCTCATCACCAGATGTCCGCAGGGCAGGCTGGACTCTGAGGAGCACCCGCGTATCCAGCGTTTGGACGCTGTCAACCCACACAGTGCTCTCCCAGTCACTTGCTGTGCCACAGACGTACCTCCCACGGCATCCAGGACTTGCCATCGGCAAGTCTCTGCCGCTTTGCGATGATGTTGATAAATGGCAGGGCCTGTCCTCCACGAGCTCCCAGGCCAGCAGGTGCCAAGAAAACATATAGATGTTTCACGGGGTTCAGCTTCTTCCCTGGCAGGAGTTCAGACGAGGAAGACCTCTTGCTCTCTGCCTAAGAGGCCAGGGAAGGCTTCGCTGGGGCACTGTTTTATAAATTGGCCTTGACAGAAAAGATTTGAAGAGGCAGGAAGAGAGAGAAAAGATTGTTCCTTCTAAGGTGGTGCAAAGAACTTTCCTTGATGAGTCTTCCTTGGACAGATGCGGGAGCGGGGAATTGAGGAAGACTACAGACGCCTGCGAGGATATTGGAAAGCTCACACCCACTCCGCCACGTGAGGTTCCTTAGGAATGTCAAACACAAATAGAGAATTTGGATGCCATCCAGGAGCAAAATTCCATCTCTTCCGGAAAGTCTTTCTTGGCTTCCTGAACTCCTACAGTCTCTCCCTTCTTGGAACCGCCAAGGGTCTCCACTGGGATTCGGGAATTTCCTCCCGGGGGTGGCAATTACTTGTTTGCTGTGGCCGAGTTCCGTCTCCCTGAGTAGATTATACGTCCCACGGACAAGGCCAGGCTCCGATTCCTTTCTAAGGCAGACACACGTGCATGAGCTGACACGCAGGCTGCGGTCCTGGCATCCACCCGGCCTCATACCCATCAGCCACTTTCCAAAGGCAAGGGACGGGAAACCCAGCCCGCTGGCACCAGGCAAAAGGGGAACTTACTTCTTCGCATAAGGGAGAAACCCAGGTGGCCTTGCTTCAGAAGCGGCCTGCCCGCCGGGCTCTTCAGAACCCTGCTTCCCTCCAGCTCTCCGTTCTCCCTTCCATGGTGTCGGCCTTCCTGCCAGACTCTACTTGGTGGCCCTGACATCTCTAGGCTCCTGTCACCCAACACGCTAAGTTCCAGGAGAAAACAACACACCCCCTTCCCAAGTGTCTGCGCCCCGGCCTCCCTGCAGCTGGCTGAGTGGCGGGACTCACGCCCACCTGCACCCGTCACCGCAGCCACAGACGGGATGCTCCGACGGGCCAGACCCGGGCCCACGTCCAGTCCTGGAGCCAGAAAGAGCAGCGATTCTCCCCAAAGTGTGGGTGCTGAGAGTGGGAGGGGGGCTGCCCAGATAGACGTGGGGGTCCTGCCGCCAGGGCCCATGGATGGTGGGAGCACAGCCAAGGGTGGTCCCTCCAGGCCTCGCCAAGCTCTGCTCCACGGAGCTCACCCGGCCTCACAGCCGGTTACTCCATGCGGCCTTCGCCCCACCCTCCCACCAAACCACGCGGCCAGATGTGCCTCCCTTTAAGCCCTGAAAGGGTCTCCAGGTTCCCACTGCCGGGAGCCCCCGTGCAGGCCCCTGCTCCGGAGGTCTGGCTGGTCGCCTGGGAGTCGGTCCCTCCTCCACCCGCACCTGCTACCTCACCCAGTCCCCTCGACCCAAACCTTGTGATTAAGGCCAGCCCACATGTTGGCCACTATTTTCTTAAGGAGTTCAAGCTCTTTACGCTTATTAAGTTTATTTACTGTGTTTAAGGTGTGCTCACACCCTGAGACTCACCGCATTTCCGACAGGGTTGACTTCTCCGAGCAGCCAAGGGACGGAGAGGGCTGCGCGGAGGTCAGAGGCCGAACCCACCGACGCCACGTGACAAGCTGCAAAGCTGTTAAACTGGGGACACAAAGAGACCAGAAAACTCTCGGGGCCCCAAGGCTGCAGGCACCATGCGTCCTTGTCACTGACACTGGGACACGTCCTCTCCTCCCCTCTTCCCCCGTGTCTTCCTGCCACACGCCCAGGGAAGGTTTGCAGAGATGGCAGCCTGGCCACGGGTGAGGGGCGATGCCCACACTCCCGGCCCAGGCTTGTTCTGAAGCTGGGGGACGGGGCTGGTGAGCAGCCGTGTGAGCGGGGTGGGGGGACCCCTTTGATGGTCGCGTCTGCACCCTGCGCTGGTCCCGCCGCTGCAGAAGCAGATGCACGAGGCCGAGAGGGAGTGGGCTTGGGGTCCCACAGGCCGTGCGGCCAGACGAGCCGGGCTCCGTCGCTCTCCGCCACCCGCACTCAGCAGGAGATTAGCACCGGCTGCTTCGCAGGGCGGCAAGAAGACAAAATGATGGCGGAAGGGGACAGCCTCAAGGAGATGGTATTAATAATGGTATTAACAACACAGACCAAGAAGAGATGGCTCCAAAGCACAGGAAGTAATCCACGTGTAAACCTGTTTGCATGATCTTGGCGCTTCACGGTCACTGATTCCAAGAAAGAGAAGGGGCAGGACCAGACCTTCTCTGTGACCTTCAGCTCCAGAGGGGCTGTGCTCGGAATCGCTGAGCACCGGAACCGCCCAGGTGAGGGATGAGCCCCACCCTGCCCCAGGGCACACGCAATCCACTTGGGGACTGTGTGGCTGAATGTGTCCCAAAACCACAAACTTCATATGTTGAAGTTCTAACCTGCAGTGCCTCAAAATGTGACCTTCCTTAGAAATACGGCCATTGCAGATATAATTAGGTGAGTTAACATGAGGTCGTTAGGAGGGACTTTAAATCCAGTGTGACTGGTGTCCTCACAAGAAGGGGAATTTGGACACAGACCCACAGGGAAGCCCGTGTGAAGACAGGGGGAAGGCGGTGTCCACAGCCAGGCAGCGCGGCGGGAGCAGAGTCCCACCCGCAGCCCCAGAGGAGCCGGCCCTGCCAACGCCGTGACCTCGGCTCCCAGCCCCAGCCCCAAGCGACAACAAACCCCTGTTGTCCAAGCCCTGGTCTGTGGCGCTTTGTCATGGCAGCCCCAGGACAGCGCCAGGACGCTATTTCCAGGGCTAATGGGACGCACCTGCAAGAGAGAACTAACGCCACAGCTCGCTGCCCCAGTGCTGCTCCGAGGGCACAAAGTACAGAGGTGGCACCCAGGAGTGGCCTGTCCCCAACAGCTGCCTTCTCACATGCAGATGGCCGGCAGGGGAAGCCACTGGGGGCTCCTGAGCCCAGGAGGAGGAGGAAGAAGCCAGAGGGTGAACGCCCAGGAAGGTCAGACCTGAGCAGGTAACTCTACCTGCTGCAGGTGGGGCTGGAAACTATTATCAGGTTGGACTCATGACTCCTTCCTGCCTCTGGTTTAGAAATTTAGAACCATTTTCCCCTCAAATTCATCCCGTGCACATTCCCATCAGTTTCTCAAAATCAGCCGCTACTAGATTAGCAAGTAGGGTTTCTTCCTTGCGTTGTGCGTCTAACCACATGCAAGAACCATCAGTAAACATCCTCTCACAGCCTACGAACTGCACCACTTGATTCGTAACAACATCCGACTCTCAGAAAATGATCAGCCCCCCTTGCCAGCTGGGGAAACTGAGGCCCAGAGAGGTTAACCCTCTCTCTCCAAGGCCACTGGCCAGCTGGCAGCAAGTCTGGGTCCTGGAGTTCTGACTCCAAGCCCAGCCCTCTGTCAGGCCCTGCGGCAGCCCTCCAATGGGATCCTGGGCTCGAGGAGTTTTGTAAACAGCAAAAGCCGCACATACGCCGGCGGAATGAGGTACCGGGGGCCGTGGGGAAGGGGAGACGCCCCAGCAGGCAGGGGCAGGAAGGACGGGACCAGAGCTCAGAAGGGTCCTGAGGATGAGGAGCCTTCAGCCGGGACATGCAGGCGCCAGCACCCACTGCACCGTGAGCGGCAGTCGACCCTCTTGGGTCCGCGGCTATTTAAGGTCCTCGGCTGCACGTCGGAGCACCCACGGCCCAGCACTCGGCTCATTTTTACTCCATATCCCCCGAGGCCTGGCGGGTTCCTGTGATTGCATTCAGAGCCTGGAAAGTACCCGCTTCAGCCTGCACACGGGTCCTGCGGGGAGGGGTCCCTCTGCCCGCCTGCCAGCTGCCCACCCCACCCGAGCCCTTGAAGGCCCCCCTGGGAGTCGAGCACCGAAGGAAGGGCTGGCGGTGTGGACGCTGTTGGCTCTGCCCTCTGCCTCTCCCCGTTAGCCCCCTGAGGGTCTTGCGGGAAAACTTCCAGACAGAAAGGCCGTGGGAAGGACGGATGGCACAGCGTGAAGGAACGTTGCCAGGCCGGCTCTGTCTAAGGGTATTTGGGGAGTGGGAACAAGGTCTGCAGAGCGTGGACACTTAGGACATGCTTTTAAAGTTTCCAGTTGCCACGCTCTTCCTGACCTGGGGAGAACAGCCCCGGCCCAGCGCCCGGCTCATGGAAAGGGCCCGGGAGCTGCCGGCTGCGTGCCCAGTTCCCCACGTCACTGCTGAGCCACCTGTGCTCCAACGCACAGGAAGGCAAGGCTTGGAAGCCATCGTTTTCACGGGTGTAAGAGCGTGTGTATCATTGCTGGGCTCGCGGGCTCCGGGCTTTTGAGAGTTCCATCAGCATCTCCTCCAAGATTCCCCAGGGCTCTGGCGCTGCCCACGCCTCCAGCGTGGGGGCGAGACTGGCATTGGGTAGGCGTCTTTGCAATAGACGTCCCCAGGGGAGTTGGGGCTCTGCTGTTTCTAACAACCTCCCCTCCCTCTCCCGCGCTTCACAGTGAAGGGAAAGGTCAGCATCATCACCGTGAACACGGCCCCTCTGCCGGTCTGAAGGAGCGAATGATTCATTCCTGACCCCGCAGACCCAGCGCTGGGATCGGGAAGACAGTAATTCCAGCACAGTTTGCTTCCTTTCATCAGCTTGTTCCTTTTCCGACCTTTGACACTGTCCAGACTTCAGTCGGATCCTCCTCTTCTGTGTACATCAAAAGCAGAGACAGGCGGTCAGGAGCTCAGGGCGCCGACATGCGGGCGAATCCCGGCTGTGGCCTCCTGTCATTTGCGAAGCCGGTGGTGGGACCAGATGCTCCAGCCGCCATGTGGCTGTCAGATTACGGAGTTACAACCATGCACCCCAGGGAAACGTGCCGGGGGCCGTTAGGAGTGTTGGGCAAATGGAAAGATGAACCTGGGTTCTTAGGAAAGACTGGCATCAGCGCCCACACTTCTGAGATGCCATCAGCCTTTCTAGAAGCATCTATGGGGAACCAGCTCAGTAGAGAGTGATGGCCAAGCACAGGCGAGTGGTTGGGAGAAGAAGAGAAGAGCAGGGTCACGGGACGTGGCACACACTGGAGGGCACTTTCTAGGGGTTGAGGTGCTGCACAATATAGGGGCACTTTTGCCTCCAGCCAGGATGGAATAACAGAGACCAGACTGCACGCCAGCTGAACAACCGAGGTCACTTTGTCATGATAAAGGGGACAATTTCTCAAGACAACATAACAACCTGAAACATTTACATACCTAATAAACAAGCTTCAAAATCCATGAAGCAAAAACCGATGGAACTGCAAGAAGAAAGAGACCAATGACAATTCCAGCTAACATTCCTCTCTCAATAATCGGTAGAACGAGGAGACAGAAAATCCGTAAGGACAGAGAACACGATCACCGGGTTGATCTACTTAACATTTAAAAGACACTCTACCCAGCAGCATAGTGCATGTTCTTTCCAAGTGCACACAGGAAATTTACCAACATAGACCACATTCTGGTTCATAAAACAAGTTTCAATAATCTTTAAAGGATATAAGTCATACAGAGCGTGTTCCCTGACTACAGTGGAATTCATCTAGACATCAATAAGAGAAAAATATCTTTAAAACCTCCCAAATACTTTGAGATCAAATAACATACTTCTAAATACCCATGGGTTGAAGAAAAAAATCAAAAGGAAAATAGGAAATTGGATATAAAAAATTAAACACAATGTATCAAAATTGTAGGATGCAGCTAAAGCAGTAATTGGAGGAAATGCATAGTACTAAAATGCCTGTATTAGAGAAGAAAGATCCTCAATCATTGAGCTCAGCTTCCCCCTTAAGAAACTAGAAAAAGAACATCAAATTAAACCCTAAGTAACTGAGACAAGGAAGGCAGGCGCCAGAAACAGAGGAGTGGGGAGGGCGATCTGTGCCAATTGACAGAGGAGTGTGGAGTCCCCAGCAAGGTCCCTCTTCCCTGACCAAGTCCCACGTCTGGAGGACTCGTCAGTATCCTACTTACTTCTCACTACAACCACAGAAGCTGGGGCTCAATTGTCCTCATTTTACAGATATTTTCCAAAGGCCAATAAGTAGCTGCATCTGGACTTGCATCTGGCATTCAGCCCTTGCAGATGCTACCAAGAGATGGGACAGAGTGCGGGGGAAGGAGGGCCCTGTGCAGGGAGATCCTCCGAGCTGGCCGTGGAAATGGACGGGAGCAGCAGGCAGGAACCACCCTCTTCCTGCATTTGCATCTTTTCTCTCCAGCCTGACTGTTTCTGAGCAGGAACCACGACTTATCCGTCCAGATCCCCAAGTCGGCAGGCAGGGCCTGGTCCACATCAGTAACTGCTTGGTGAACTGAGTGATTTCACAGAAAGAGGGAGAGACAAGAGAGAGAGAGAGAGAGAAACTGGGGAAGACAGGAGAGAAAGAGAGAGGGAGTGAGGGAGAGAGATGGAGTTTAGTTTTGTTTTTTTAATTCCTTGAAGGTAGATAGCCACAAATCTTGGGATACATCTGCCTTCTTGGTCTTAGAAGTTTCCTCGGGCCTCCCCTCCAGGAGCAGAGGGCAGCCCAGCCCAGAGGAAATGGTGTCAATTAGTGGCAAATTATAACCTCTGAGCTCCCATTACCTGCTCCTGAGGTTCCAGCGTCCGGGCTGATTTCTCTTAACTAGAAGGGTCTATCGTATTCTGTTTTTTAATGTAGATTTATGGATGTGTTTCCAGTGCTAAGAAAAGAATCTTTCAAGTTTGGGGTGGTTTAAGAATGCAAAAGTTCATCACTAAGGAAGTAAAGCAGTGAGTCCGCCCTGCCTACCCCTGCGCAGGGCTCGGCAGGCTGACCACCTGCGGGGACAGGGGACGGAGCGGCCAGGAGCCTGCCTTGCTCTGGGCTTTGGACTCACTGCTCAAGTGCCTCCTTCTCCTGACGGACCGACCCACAGCCCTGGCGGGGAGTGCAGGGGCTGGGCGGGCCACCACGCAGCCCGTCTGCTGGGGGGAACAGCTGCTGTTTGTAGCCTCGGGAAACCTCTAGTGCCCAAGGAGGCAGGAGGATCCGAGCATTTGAGGAACCTGCCCAGGGCCCTACAGGTGGATCAAAGCAGCCAGATCCCCCCAGGTGGCCAAATCACAGCAGCCAGGCCTGGGGGAAGGGCTTTCTTCCTGCTCCCGTAGCAGGACCGGGAGTCACAGCCGGCTCCGCTCACAGCAGGAGCAGCAGCACAGCAGGTCAGGTCGCGGGCGCCTGCCCCGTGCACCAGTCTTCTCTGGGTCCTGGACGTGCCCTCCGAGGAAGACAGGCTGTGGTGCGGGTGAAGCTGCAGGTGCACCCCAGAGACCTGCAGGGCCCCACCCAGCCCCTGCCACCCGCTTGGGGACACCTAAGTCCTCCCCGGTGCTGCTCTCTGCAAGCCCCTCATGCCCTGCAGGCCTCTCTGTCTCTCTCCTGCTCAGGCTCTCTCTGCCCTCTCGAGTGCTCCTCTGATAATCCAGCCACCGTGTCGTAAGCCTGCCGTGGAGAAGCCCACGTGGCCAGGCACTGAGGGCAGCCTTCGGCCAGCAGCCCAGGAGGACGGGACTCTGAGTGGGCGCCAGACCCTCCCCAGCAGAGATATCAGATGAGATTTCAAGACTGTCACCTCGATTGCAGGGGACCCAGCGAAGCTGTGCAGGACTTCCGGAACTGTGGAAACTGTAGGCCGTAAGTCTCAGGGTGACGTGTTCACAGCAAGGGGTGACCAGTGCTCCTGTCTGCCTGAAGTCCAACTGTTGGGGCCCGGTTTGGAGCAAACTGAGTCCCCTGGGTTCCGGCCACCGACCCGGTGCGTGGGCGGCTGCAGGCAGCTCACCTTTCGCTTGCGGAACCAGAGTCAGCACTTCCCAGACTGCGTCCTCCCTCCCTGCGGGCTCTGCAGAGTGGCCCAACACAGGCACCTGGCAGTGACCAGCCCCGGCCCTCCCCATCCTCACCGTCCCCACGCCTTCAGAGCCACACTGGTCCCACCTCGTGAGCCCCCAGTTGGGGGCCTGCAACTCCCTGTCAGACATCTCCCCATCCCCCCAACCCTCCCTCAAGGCCCTGTGGCTGCTCCCCTTAACCTTCCAGGGCAGCCGGGTGCTCCCGCCCCTCACAGGGGTCCTCAGCCCCCACCACGGTGGGCATCGAGTGTACTGGTTGGTCTCTTTCTTGCTCTCTGTTCGCCCCCCAGAGTGTAACGTCGTCTCTGTCACGCACCTGAGCACGGTGCCCATGGCAGCGCCCAGGACAGGCATGGCTCCCATTATCAAGGGGACCCCAGCCCGGCCCCAGCCCCAGCTCTGTGTACACCAGGCCAGACACTGGCCCACCCACATCTCTGCCAGGACACACAGCAAATCCGTGCCGACAGCCCTTTCGGGGAAACTGAGGGGAGCCCGGAACCTCCATCTCATGGCGGTCGCTGCACCTGCCCTCGAGCTGCAGCTACTGACGAACCAGGAAGACAAAGATTCCGGGCCGGCTCGGAAAAACCAGGAAGGAGGGAGGAAATTGCTTCTTCTATTTTTCTGAGAATAAAAGTTCCTTAACAATCAGGAGGTGTTGACCTCAGTCGTCCATTTAACTTGCTCGTTCCTTGCTTCACTCACTTCCCAGTAGGCCTGGAGAGGAGGCCGCAACCCCGGGCTGGGCGGCCGTGCTGTGTGGGGACTGTCCCCTGTGGAGCTGTGACAACCTAACCCCAGCGTGGCAGCACTGAGGTGGCCTAAGAGCAGGTCGGGGCCTAGGGCTGTGGCCTCCCGGACGGGCCCGTGGACTGCTGGGTTGGGGGTTCTCAGGAGGGTGAGCCCGGTGGCTCCATAAGAAGAGACCTGAGTGAGCAGGTGAGCACCCTCAGCCCCCGGACCCTGCAGAGTCCCCACCCGCAAGGCCCTCACCAGCTGTGGCCCCTCCACCTCCAGAACTGTAAGAAATAAACCCCTCTTCTTCATAAACTACCTGGTTCCAGATTCCGTTATAAGCAACAGAAAACGGATGAAGACAGGGTGGTGGACCAGAGACCCCTCCCCAGGTGACAGAGCCGCAGGTGGGCCCGGGGCTGGGCATCATCCCCATCAGTCCCCCAGCGGCCTCACCCTGAGGGTCATCACTAACCCTCTTTACAGGCAGAGGAACCGAGGAACAGGGCAGTGCAGGACCCTGCCCAAGGCCACAGGCAGGGGGTCAGGGTTCAAGTGTGAGCAGGGGGCACAGAGCCCTACAGCCACCTCGCTGCACAGGCCTCGCCCCCAGGATGTCCTTCCAGGCGCCTCATGCAGACTCAGGAGAGCAGCTTGACTGACCCTGCACCAGCCACCTGCGACCTAGGGCATGGGGTCAAGGTCAAAGACCACAGCTGCAGAGTCGCAGGGGGGCTGTGACCAGGAGGGAGAGGCCCTTGTGAGCCGGGACAGCCCAAGTGCCCGCCGAGGGCGGGTACACATGCTCTCGGCCACCCCCACCCCCACCTCTTTCCATAGCTTCCCTTTTACACAACTGGCACCATTATTTTGTCTTTTTCACTTTTTTGTTTACACATTTACATTTCTCCTTCACATCTGGGTCCCCAGTGTGCAGGGCGGGAGCCGGGCTCAGCTGTGGCTAATCTAAAATGTCATTAATATAAATTGGGGCTAATTAGTCAGCCCCCTTCGGCGGTCCCTCGCCGAGCCCCGTGCGACGAGGCTGCTGGGAACGACACTTGCACCTGCGGGGGAGGCTCCCCGCGGACCACGCACCCACGCGGGCTCCCACGTTCCCAGCCGTCTCCGGAACAAGGTGCTTTGAGGGCTTCTGTCCCTTCTGGCTGTGCAGCATAGCAGCGTGTGACATGGGACACCCACGAAAGAGAGACGTCCTGGCTTTGCAGGGGCAGAGGGGCCACACGACAGGCGCTGAGCACCTGAGCCCCCTGCCCACCCCTCCGTGGCTGCAGCTGCTCAGAACCTGCTCCCCTCACAGCCTCCCCTCTGCAAACTTCCAGGGTCACACGGTTGTCAGAGGGGTTGGAAGTGAGACGTGACGCCAGGGGGATGCTCGGCACAGAGAGACCCTCGCTCTCGGCCCCTTCAAGCTAAATGCAGCCGGCGTCTGGGCAGAAGGCTGGGGGCTCCTCCCTGGGTGCAGGAACCCAAGACTGGCTGCTGGCACGCAGCAGGCACCAAGTAAATGCTCTCTCTGCCCATCGTGACATCGAATCCCACAGACGCCAGCACAAGCCATCAGAGTGGGGACTTCTGGCCCTCGCACAGGATGACCCAGCAGGCACTGGGCCTGCACACCAGCCCCTGCTCTCAGTAAGCTCTTTAAATAAAAGTGAGACGCGGCTTTGAAACACGAAAGGTGGCACGAGACGCCGGGAGACGGTGGCATCTGTGACCCTCCCGGGCGCGGGGCTGGCTGGGTGAGGACGACTCCAGCCCCAGGACAACCGCGGCTGCTCCTCCCTCTCCTCCTCCCCGCCGTGCTGGGCGGTCCTGGCGCGCCAGCCGGGTGCTGGGCACAGGCCAGCGCGGAGGGACGGTGTGTAGCTGTGCAGGGCCCCGGGCAGCAGCGGCCGGTGTTGAGGACTTTGTCACCGTGGTCACCTTCGGAGCCCTGCGTGGTGGCAGGTTGTTCCAGGCCGGAACTTACGTGTCTAAACTCGGAAAGACACGGAGGCAGCCACTGTTGCCTCGGCCTCTGGGGAGGCTTCACACTACTGCAACCCCGGATGGAGTTTTGAAATATTTCCAATACGGATCATCGGTTTCCTGCTCCAAGAAGCAAAGAGAATCATCTCATGCTGAGAAGAGTGAAGTCTGGGACATGCAGCCATTTCCCACAGAACAGTCTTGACATTTCTGATGTTTTCCTGTCGCCTTTCAAACCACACCGCTGGGGTGGTGTGACCAGACTTCCTAGTCTGATGAGGACGGGCCAGAGCGATTTGCAGCCCCTCTCTCATGTCACACGCCCGTCTGAGCACCGTCCGCAGCTTCCCTGTGCAAGGGGAACATTGCTTTCTCCGCCCTCTTCCTCACGTGGCTCCCTGGACAGATAAGGGTCCCGGCCTTGATCTCACAGTCTGCAGCGCACACTGCTCCCGCCCCTGTGGACAGAGCCCGTCAGCACCGGGCCCTGGGCCACCTGTGCACCAGGCCGTCCAATGCACGTGCTCAGCTGCACGCCCTCGGGGCTGGCCACAGGCGGCTTTTTAAGTCCCAGTCACAGCTTACAAGAGCATCGTTGGCCACACAAATCTCTCCATCTGCGACACGGAGCCAGGAGTCCTCAGCCTCCCCTCGCTGTGAAATGCCCACGTTGCTGCCTTATCCAGCCCTGTGGTGCGAGGCACATGGTGTGCACTGCGTCAGGAACGGCATTTACACACGCTCCGTGTCCAACAGCGCCGTGGGATGAGGGAGTGTGTCCAACCACCATCCTGCCCTCTCCACGCACGACGAGGGCCCTAACTTTGCGGTTGGCGTTTTCCAACTTCTCAGCAGTAGCGTGAACACACCCACCTCTTGTCGCCATGTGCTGTGCAGCTTCCAATGATGCCTTTATCGTTTGAGTCTCTCCTCTGGTCACAGTGGCAAAATGTATCGCTTATCAATTTTGTGCCGGGAAGCATAATTTAGCTTTTGTCAAGAACAACTCGCTTGGTTGGCCACAGCCGTCAATCTGCTCTTCTGAAAATGATCTGAAACTTCCACAACAGTGTGTCACTATTTGAAAGTCTCGGAAAAGCCACGAGGGGCCACTGAGTCACCACTCCAGCGAGTCCCAGATATTCCCCGCTGTGCTCTGTTAGCCGTTTCTTTCCCGCCGCGCACCCAAAACCATCACACTCCCAGACTCGGCCCAGCACACGCACATCGCAGCTCGCGTGCCATATTCGTGCTGGAGTCGGGCACACAGTGTTTACGTTGCTAGGGGCATGCTAAGCTGCGCTAATTATGTTCCCATTTGTATTACTACTTTCATATTTTAATGAACTACCTTTGAACCGTGGATCCATCTTTGTGGACTGGGAACAGATTACACCACCCAACAAAGGTAAGAAACAGCACAAATATTTACAAGTACAAAGGGTAACATGCCAATTAGTTTTAGATGTGATAACCCAAGCATCTTGGTCCCTTCTGCTCAAGGGAGCCAGCCAGCCCAGACTTGTGGTTTGTGCCCAGCCTTTAATAATGATTATTAAAGGCATAGTGTGATTTCTGGGAAACCTGTTAACAAAATTGTTTCATTGCTTTTTTTCTCTACACAACCAAGTGCCAGAGGACTGCCAGTGATTGCCAGGGTGGTCAGCACCCTGCCCACGGAAACCTACATCTTGCCCACGGCTGTGGGTGGCTTCACGTCTTGGGCCACGCTCCGTTTCCCCAGGAGCGCCAGCACGGTGCGTGTGAAGGAACAGCATCACAGGACCCGCCGGGCCGGGGAGTCGGCGGGCCCTGAGTTCAAGCCTGGCTCCCTGAGAGCAAGTCAGCCGTGTCGCCGCTCTCGGCTTCCGGCCCCTTCTCTGCAAAACAGGAACGACACCTGCTCTGTGCTTGAAAGGGTGTCATGAGATCACACGTCCAAAATTCCCCACACACGGTAAGCATTCCCTCTTGGCTGCTGTGAGCACTTATTATTATGTAACAACCAATTGGCAACAATGTTAATCACCCAGAAATTTATCTTGGGAGAAAAATAACCGCCTGGCCAAACCCCGACTCCTGAGAACCTCGGTTATTCTGCTCCCATGAGCCAGCTCGTTTCCTGCCTCTGGGAAAGCGACAAGCTGGGAAGGCAGAAGGTGGGTCCGGAAGGGAACGCGTGAGCCTCCAGCCAGCCACCCTCCCAGGGCCGCTGAGAAACATGGGGGCCAAGGCAATGTGCTGCACGCGCCGGAGAAACCTTCACCGACAGCTTCCTTGTGGCTTGGAGCATGTTTCTTTCGGGTTAAATATTTATTACGTGTTTTTACTTATTATTTACAAGGCACAGGGGAGACTCAGATTTCGGTTCCATGGATGGGATCAGCTGCGTGAATTTTCCTCCTTCTCCAGGAGTCTGGCTCCCAGCACGGATCCGACGACAAATGGGCCTGGACCTCCGGCCTCGACTGTGTCCCTCCCGCCTACTCCACGCAAGTCCCCTCTGCTTCTTGCTGCAGCTGCCGCCTCCCAGGGAAACGAGGCTGCAGCCCCCGAGCGCAGGCAGAGCCGGCCGTCCTCGGTGCCCAGGTGCCCTCACACCCACCTGCCCCCAGCCCACTCCTGAGTCGGAAGGAAAACAAACCTCTTCCCCCAAGCGCTGACGATACCACCTTTGTCCTAGGAGGGTTTGGGTCCCCATCCTTCACCCCTCCATTTAAATTGATTCATTGACCTTTAAAAATGTACCCAGAAAATTAATTGCCTAATAAAATAAATTATCTTTTGGCCCGTGATGCCTGAATCACTGAAACCTGAGAAGGAGCTAACAGAGCAAAGGAATGACTGAGGAAGGAAATATCCTCAATGAAGAATAATTGATTAGCGACCCCAGGCCCCTCTCCCTCCCCCACCAGCAGCTCCCAGGAGAGGGAGCCGAGAGTCCTCGATTCCTCATGCTCCGGGTGGGAGTCCCAGACAGGAGACTGCGGGGTGGAGGCACAGGAGTGGCCACCCACCAGCCTCCCTCCCCGTGTGGAGGGCAGCGTTTCTGATTGCTCAGAAAAACAGCCGTGGGGACAGCCCTGCAGTGACAGTGTCCCTGGCCTGTGGCCCTCTGCCCCTTCAGCAGCTCTGACAGTGGCTGCGGGTCCAAAGCAAGTGGGACCACTGGACGAGGGTTTGGAAGGAAGGACTGGTGGGGCCAGCGTGAGAGGCAGGGGCTGTTTTGCCCTCCAGGAAGAACAGACAACCCAGGTTGGGACAGAGAAAGTGCCCCCAGGCCCCAAGTCCAGCCTGTCGTCAGGGCTGTGTCCATCAGTTCCTCACCACACAAGCCATGAAGGCCTGGGAAAAAGACATTTGTGCCCAAACAGCTGGGAGACCCTCCTGGGGCTCGCTGTGTCCAGCCCACAGCCAGGTAAAATATTAGCAGTTCTGGGTGCTCACACAGGGGTGAAGTCACACAGATGAGTGTCTTGAGTTAGGTACAGACACATCACCACACATGAAGGGTCTAACACTGCTGCGACCAGACATGGTATTCCTGGAGGGGACTCGTGTCCCCACACTCTGCCCCCAGTGGGATGCATCTTTTGGACACAGGCCAAACCAGAGGCACAGTGGGACCTGCGGAGCCTAGGAGCAGAGACTCGTGGACACGTGGGCACTGTGCACCGACAGGGAAAACAGGACGCAGGACCTGCTTTTCACTGAAAGCCCAGTTGGTGCCTAGGCTAGATGCAGCACTTGGCATTTGAACCTGTGTTATTCCATTTTATCCTCATACAAACTTTGCCCAGAGCTGTTGAGCCACTGCCCAAGACCACTGCTGGGCTTCTTACTCACAGTGCTTGCATGCCATGCATCATATCACTCCAACACCCACATCACTCATCCATCCTGCTGCCCACACTTCCATCCATCTACCATCCATCCATCCACTCATCCATCCATCTATCCACTCATCCATCCATCTATCTATCTATCCATCCATCCACTCATCCAGCCATCCATCCACTCATCCATCCAGCCATCTATCCATCCATCCATCCACTCATCCATCCATCTATCTATCCACCCACTCATCCATCCATCCATCCATCCACTCATCCATCCATCCATCCACTCATCCAGCCATCCATCCGTCCATCCAACGAACCATCCATCCATTCATTGTCCATTCACTGAAAAATGTTTACAGAGAATCTGCCAACAGGATTCCGACTCTGTTCTTGTCTCCCAGCAAGTGAGCATCACCTTGCATTGGATCACAAAGATTTGTGCCAAACCATAGTCTGAATCAAGTTCTAGCAGGTGGGCACTGGGCACCTCTAACTTTTCCTTTGGCCATTTGAGCCCAGGGGTGGAGCGATCCACACCCACCACCTGGGCACTCCAAGCTCCTCATTTAAATTAGTTTTTGGTTATCAGGAAGTCAATCCTCGCCTGTGATAGGGCAAGAGAGGCTGAAACTCCCTGGGCTACGGTGGGGACTCCTCACTGCTCAGGAGAACAGCTCTTCTGGAAACCGCTGGGTGGGAATGCCATCCCGCCAGGTGGGAACATCATCCCGACTCAGGACTCACACAGTTCTTATAACACATGTCCCTTTGAATGTGTTACAACTCAGCCCTGAGGTCACAGCCAAGAAGAAGAAACAGCGCAGTAAAGAATTTAACTTTCCCAAGGCGAGGACTAACCTTTGTCCTTGACACAGGGGTGTCTCCAGGTCCTTGGCATGTCCCACCTTATAAGAGCATCTTTGTTTGCCTGGGGGCCTTGGGCCACGCTGGACAGTCTCACAAGGTGATTTCAGATGGGGACTTTGGGCCACGAGGTGTCAGCTCGACCTCAGAGAGGCTGGAGACCAAGGTCGGCCAGGGTGGCAGTCAGCCACACCCATGTGAATGGGCCAGTGGAAACTGGGCACCAAGGCAGGTGAGCTCCCTGGTCCCAGCCATGTTGTCACACATTGTCACCTGGAGGGGTTACCATCTGTGACTCTACAGGGAGAAGACAATTAGAAGCTGCATATCTGGAACCTTCCTGGACACTGCCCCACACGTCTCTTCCTGAGCTGACTTTAATCTTTGTCCTTTAACTGTGACAGACTGTAACCACTCATATAACAGTTTTGGGGGAGTTCTGTGAGTCCTTCTAGTGAGTTTTCAAATCTGAGGGTGGTCCTAGGAAACCCTGAACTCTGCAGTTGTTGTCAGAAATGGGGGTGGTCTTGGGGACACCTCCATAACCATATGGGCCATGTCTGTGCAGCAGCTACGATGAATCCCGGGGCTCGTGGGCAGACGCCACCAACAGCCTCGATAGGCCCACTGCCCACCCCTCCTGGCCGTTGTGACGGTCATGTTTTATAGGCAGAGCTCGGATGGAGGGAGCAGAAAGCACTTGAGCTGAGTCCCATCAGAGGAAGTAATGAGAAATCCATAAGTCTTGTAAATAGGTGATAAGACAAGTCTTTAAAACAAATGGGGCAATAACTTAACCACATGTGAGGCAGGGACACCAGGACAGAGCTGGCTGAGACCAAGGCCACACTCCTCGGGATCTGGGAGCCCTTCATGCACCACTCGGAGGCTTCTGGGTCTGTCAGAAGCCAGGGTCGGCCATCAGGCTCCCAAAGAAAATTCCAGCGTTCTGGGACATAGTGACACATTGTTAGGTCCTTGGAGAAGCCACAGGGGTGAGTACCGTGGCTACACCCTGCAGTTCCCAGGACTCTCAGGCTCAGCCACCCCAGACACCACCCTCCTGAGATAGAACACCCTCCCTCCCTCCACAATCCAGCCTGTCCCCTGCTCTCCCCATCCCCACGGGGCGGGGTCCCCTTCCTCAGACGATCACAGAACTTTATGGCTTTAAACACACCCTCCTATCCACCCCTAGTTTGCTCTCCCAGGGCAGGGACTGCTGCTCCCATTTTGGAGATGTAAAGGCAGAGACTGAGTGAAGCAGCTGGCAGGGCCGGACCTGGGTGGAGCTCAAGTGTGTCGTCCGTGCTGCTGGGCTCCATGGACACCTGGCACCTCCACCCAGGCTCTGCCCGCAGGCGCACAAGGGCTGACTGGGGAGGGTGATGCTCAGACCCGACGGCCGGGCCCAGGCGGGGGCAAGGCCAGGAGAGGCAGCCTGAGCGCAGCCGGCCCTGCAGGAGAGGCACAAGCAAGACATGGGGGTCTGCAGCTGGGTAGGGGCAGGACGCAGAGCCTTACCCCCCGCCTTTCCTAAGGAACTGGGTGCTGATCTGATCCCCAGGCCTGCCTCAGGCTCAGCTTCCTCTCGCCCGGCACAGCCTCATCTCCGCGTGGGGACTGGGGGGCTCTGAATTATTCCTGAGCAACATCAAACGGTGTTTCTGGAGCGAGGCGGGGCGGGAAGAGCCCATGTCCGTGGGGCTCTGGGGCTGCGAGATGCCGGCTTGTGCTCTGACTGTTAAACAAAAGACACTTCCGATGCCCGTCCTCCGGCAACTTGCAGCCTCAGGGCAATGGCTCAGCGGCCTGAGCATCTATTAGGCACCACCTCTGCTCGGCACACAGTAGCCTCACCCCAAAAGGCACTTGGGGATCCATGTGGGCAAACGTCAGCTCTGGGCCCATAATTCATGTTCAGAAGGCAAATTATTTTCCTTTGGAGGCATTAAGGGTAAATAAAGGCTTAATGAATCAAGCCTTCTGAATCGCTATTGCTCCTCTAATTTGTAGTTTACAAGGTTCTTGTAAATTAAAAGTGGGAAAAGAAATCCCTTCCCATCCTGCGTGCACCTCCTCCGGGCAGGAGCAATTTGGTTGTTTTGATTTTCATGTCCCTAAAGCCCTTATCTCTTTGAAAAATTATTCCTTAATTTTTATGAGGTTGCTGGTAAGACGGGAGACATTGAACGATTGTTCCATATCCCGTTCTCCTTCTCTTTCGAGTTCACTGTGAGTGGTTATGGTTCCCTGGGTGGGAAATAAAGGTGCAAGTGCTCACTTTTAATTTACTGTTTGCAATAAGCAGGGCTTTATCAACATTCCCCAATAAATTGTCTTTATTGCCAGCCTTCTGCTGCCAGGAGCAGTGGCCGTAAGAACACTGGGTGGGGAAAACACGCTCTCGGGGGCTCCGGACCCGCCAGGGTGGTGCAGAGGGAGCCGGGTCAGGGCCTTCCAGGGCTTGCCCAGCCGCAGCCGCCAGGAGAGAGGGAGCCGCAGAGCCAGTGGGGCACAGCCAAGGAGAGGACCCGACTGTCAGGGTCACAGGAGCCTGGCGTGACCGCCCTGCCCTGTTGGTTTCAGCGCAGGGTGAGCACGAAGTCAGAGCCGGGAATCAGCCGCCCCAGGCAGGGGGGCTGTCTAGGTCCGTAACCAGCTTCCGAAAGCACCGCCCGTCTCCAAGCCTGCGAGGCCACACAGGGTCTAGCAGGGTCTCTCTCTCTCTCTCTCTCTCTTCTTTTTCTCCTCTCTCCCTGTCCCCTACCCATCTCATGTCCTGAGAGTGACACATGAAGCATCTAAGCATCTGGTGTGAATGGGGACAGTGAAAAGACATCCCAAAGTCTGAGCCTCAGAAACCACGGAGCTGCTCCTGCCAGAGCAGAGGGAGGAGACCTGCTCTGTCACCAGGAAGGGCGCAAGGGACTCTGCCCTGTCCTGCTGTCCTTTGGTTTTTCGAGTCTTGGGGGAGTTTCTTCTGCCCCTTCCAGTCTATGCGGAGCCATCGTCACTGGCTGGGGACGCCGCCCTTGCCTCTGTCAGCACAGCCACAGGTGCGCCAGGACCCAGGCTTCTCTGGACGTCACCACACTTCATGCCTCTGCTATCCTGATGGTCCTAATTAGTTTTTCAGTCTCAGAAGTAACGGGCTAGAGCACAATATTTATCCGAGTGTTTATGACTGTGGCATTTTTCCATGTTCAACAATGTTATTCACATTATAAACAAATCCATTAGGGTTTCGCTGTCCTGCTTTGGGAGATGAGGTTTTCACATCCTCGTTGGAGTCAGGGGGGCTGTTCAACGTCAGACGCCCCACAGCGTCTTGCCCCTCTGACATCGCTGCCTTTAGCCACGACGGGGAAATGGGCTGGCCAGCAAGGCCCTGCTCCGAGCGGGGACAAGGAACAGCCTTCAGGTGTGCTCCAGCTCACCTGCATTTTACCACAAACATAGAAGGCCCCCTCTAGCCAAATGCACTCCTGGAAACACCAACACGACGTGCCGGTCCCCACCTAGCTCCCAGATCGCAAGTCTCTCCGCGCAAGGGCAGCACTGCCCACAGAAATGCCGGGACGAGTCCATGCCAGAGCCGGGCACAGTCGGTGCTTAACCGGCCGTCCTCGGGTGGAGCAGAAGTTCCTCACGCACGGGGACTCTCCAGACAGCAGCTGCTCCGTCCTCCCAGAGCCCCAGAAATGGGGTGGCAAAGTAGCTCCTACAGTAGGACTGTGGTGAGGACCAGCGAGCTGGCCGCGGGAGGTGCCGGGCGCCTCGGGGCTCAGGCAGCGTCAGCTACTAACATGACCAATGAGATCAGCACCAAGAAGAAACACCCGTCTGTGTTGTAAAGTTGACAAAGATGTTTCAACAAGCTCGTATTTCTGGAAAGACGCTGACATCCACAAATAGTGCCCCGCCCCCCATGTGGACACCCAGCACCGGAGTCCTTGCATGGACGGTGGATGGGTGTGGCCTGGAAGGGCCCCGGCGGGGCTGTGAGGGGCCCTGGGCAGCTCGGCAGCGGAAGCGGCAGGGCAGGCCCAGGGCTCTCCCGGCCGCCTTGAAAGGACGGTACTTGCTGGCTCAGCGACGGTCCCCGCGGCGGCCAGATGGCGGAACATCAGCGTTCAGTGTGAGCCTGACGGCAGGAGGAATAAAACACTTAACGCCCCGCAGTGTGCTGGAGCAACGCCTCCCGGGAGCAGTGGCTGCGTTGGGACAACCACGTGCTGATATCAGTCACGGTGACAGTCCAACAGGACAAAACAAAGAACCAAAGAGTAGCAGCCAGAAGAAATGACAAGGAAGGAATCAAATGTCAACCAAAGAAGCTCAGGCTGAATTAACCAGCTACAAAGCAAAAGGTCACCGAAGTGCCAAAGACGCCAAATCCACGTCACGCTGCCTCCGGGCATCCCTGGCCCAGGGAACACGGCCAAAGGGGCGACTTCCAGCCGAAAGCACAGTGCAGACAACCGTATGGATGAAATGACGAGCAAACGAATGGGTGATGTCTGGCTGTTGACACGCAGAGCACCTTCTCTGCTGACACCTGGCAACGCGCCTCCGCCAGGTGGTCAAGGTCAACTTCACCAGGAGCGCGGCGCGTTGAGACAGGCGCCCGCGTGGCATGTGAGACGGCGCTTTGCCCTGTGCGCTCCCTTCCAGAACACATGACCCCGGTCTGATCGCGAGAAAACACCAGACAGATCCCCACCGAGGGGCGTTCCACAAACTATCTCACCAGCACCCCAAAAACCATCAAGTTCATCTAAATCCAGAAAAGTCCGAGAAACGGTCATAGCCAAAGGAGCCCAAGGGGATGTGATGACCAAATATGATGCAGCATCCTGGAGGGATCTCGGGATAGCAAAAGGACGTTAGGTAGAAACTAAGGCAACCTGGAAAGAAAAACATATGGGCTTCAGCTAAAAATAACGTGTCGATGCTGGATTATTGACGTGCCAAATGTACGATACTAATGTTACTATAGGGGGAACTGGGCGTGCGGTAGAGATGAGCTCCCCGTACTATAATTACAACATTTCTGTAAATCTAAAACTATTTAAAATTAAAAGTTTGTTAATAAAAAAGAAAAGTTACTTGAGGATGTAGTCCCCACCACCGAAAATAAAAAGGAAAGAAAGACACCAGTAGATCCAATGCAGGGGAGAAACGAAGGATGGCCAAAGATGCTAACGGAGCAGCATCCTGGGACGCAGCTGCCCCCCTTGGAGCCAGGGAAAGAGGCTTCCCAGACGGTTGCTCGCTGCTGCTGCTGCTGTTGTTGTTAGATGAAGTTTCAGAGACTTGTTACTGTAACAGAGGGACCGGAGGAACTCTGGGTATGCCAAGGACAGATCGTGCAAGAAAAAAAGAAAAGAAACTAGAATCTTCAGGGGGGAAAGTTCTGTATAACAGAGAAATCCTAGTACACTACATGGCTGTGCAGTGAGCACTATTTACAGAGCTGCAAATTGCAAACTCAATCTATCGATACTTTTCAACTTTTAGAATCAACCAACAAGGAAACACCTTAAAGACTCAATTACGGTTTCAGCACAAGATGTATTACAATGGCTGGGATACCGGAAGCTTCTTCTCTGGGGTGGAGGTTACCCGAGGGGTAAAAAGAGAGAGACTTGTTATTTTTGCACATGGCCAGCCGCCTAGTAGGTGCTTTGCTGCTCTGCGGGTGTATAATGAAATGGACAAGAGCGCGGCTTTGAAGTCCGAAGGTCTTCAACCCCGCTGCAGGCTCTGATCCTCAAGAGCTTTGGGAGATTAAACAAATTACTCAGTCCCTCTCTGCCTGAATTTGCTCACTTGCGTATCACCCAACATGAACATACTAAGGATAAAAACAGACTATATATGTAAAATATGTAAAAAAAAAAAAAAAGCACGATGCCCAGACATGGTAAACATGCAACGCAATTAGCTGCTAGTATTATCTTGTAAATAAAGAAAGGAAGACAATTTAGCTCTGCTTTTTCTGGAGGCCAAATTGCACTCCTGGAAGTGCAATTTCTCAACCAAGCTGTCACATGATAAAACAAACCAGTAATCTGAGCACTGGCCACATTCTAGAGGCCAGGGACTGGGAGAGCCCCCTCTTGGGATGAAAGTGCCCTCAAGGACTCAAACCTTCTCTGTCCTACACGTGGGTCTGTCTGGCTTGCCCTTGTTACCCGGTGCCCAAGGGTACCTCTGCAACACCCGGGAGCTCTCCTCAAACCCAGAAACCATCCTTGCAGCGAGCACCACTACCGCATGTTCCACTGGTCCCGGCCTCCCTCCCAGGTCCCCACGCCCTGCCACAGGTGGGAAACCCCCAAGGCACACCCATACAATTGATGAATACTGCATC
This sequence comes from Eulemur rufifrons, assembly GCF_041146395.1. Lineage (NCBI taxonomy): Eukaryota > Metazoa > Chordata > Mammalia > Primates > Lemuridae > Eulemur > Eulemur rufifrons. The sequence continues at coordinate 1,160,869 of NC_090990.1, read as the reverse complement.
ACAAAACGAAGCAATTTTTTGTACCTAGCAAAATAATGCAAGAGCAAGGTTTCGTTAATTATCCTAACTAGCGGGCTGGAGCCAGTGTGAGGAAGAGAAGGGGAGACATCTCGGCAGCCCAGTACGGTGTTGTGTAATTAGCTCATCCATAATTGAACACTGCTGCTCGCATAAAGTTTGCACTCATTAGTCAAAATCACATCTCTCATAATTCCACAGGTTGTTTTAAACAAATTGGCTTTTTGCTCAAAGCCTTGTTTTCATTAAAAAATTTCTCCCTCCACAGCGTGTCAAGAACAGGGACACCTTCCGTGAGATGAATGGAGTCTGGTCACAATCTTTTCTTTAATGACTTTGTAATGTTCCCAGCCCCATGGCACTTTGGGAGGGAATTGTGACCCGTCCCCACCACCTGTTGTCCTGTAAACACACACACAGGGGTGACGAGGGTGCGTGAGGCTCCAGCTCCCGGGCGCCGGCATTTTCATCTGGTAAAGAGACGTCCCCCTGTGTGACCACCCCTCACTCGCTCCCCTGGCTCCCAGCAGCCTCTGCCCACCCCAGTCTGACACCACCTGGAGAATGCACCCCCAGCCCCTCCACACCCGGCCCGGGAGGAGTTTGGTGAACAGACCAGTGAGAGAGAGAGTGAAGAGAGCCCACAGCCCTGCCTGTCTGCCCCAGTCACACCCCCCAGGTGGCAGCACCTCGCTTCTCCTCTCCAGGAACTTCCTCCTCCGTTCCCTGCTGGCCGTGCAGCTGCCCCAGGCTGGGGAGGAGCGGGGCTCCCCACCAAGGATCTGGGGCTCCAGCAGAGGGTACAGGGAACCGGTGCCCCTGGGGAGGCTGTGGCCCGACCTGCAGAGTCCTGGGCTCCTTCTCTTCCGGGGCCTGGTCTTCCAACTGTCTCCTCCATTCCAGAGCTAACTCCAGTCCTTCCAGAAAGTTCTGTGCCCCTTCTTTATTTCCTCAGCCAAAGTTGGTTGCTTTGCTTCAGCCAAAGAACTATAACTGACCCAGGTGTCCCCATCTCAGGGGGAGGCCAGGCCCTGAGAGCTGCTTCCTGGGGCCATGACCAGGGGGACCAGCCCAGTCTGACCTAGGGGTCCCCTCACAAGTCTGGGGCTGTCACTGGCCCCTCGTCTCCTCTCGTGCCTTTATCCTTCGTAGGAATGCCCTGGTTCAGGAGCAGGGAGAGATGGGCTCACCCCCTCACGCAGTCACTATCTGTGTGACTCTGGTCCACTAAGGACCTCTGTTTCTTCATCTGACAAATGGGCATAGTAATGATATCTGCTCAGGTCTCTGAGGGAAGCTCTGCTGGTGCTTTGAGAAAGCAAAAGTGCTGCAAAATGCAAGGTGTTGCTGTGACAGTTGGTCCTCAGCAAACAGGGAAGACCCTGGGGACAGCAGCTGGCCTGGTGGCTCGTCCTGGGTGTGTGCAGAGGGGCTGCCCCACCCTGGAGACAGGGGAGAGGTTCAGCAGGGCATGAAGTACAGCCACAGCTGAGAGCCCGTCCCTCCTCCGTGGGCGGAATGTGGTCCCTGCCAAAGCTGACCACACGGGCCCAGCTCCGCCCCAGGCAGTGAAAGATCATCACCCAAGCCGAGGCCGGAGTCGCCACACCTCACCACGGTGGCTGGTCCCGTGGCTTGTGGCACGTCCACTCCAGGCCCCGTGCCCAGCCATTGCCTGTGTCTGAGTCTCGTTTGGGCTTCACGGAATCCCAGGTGGGTCCCGGCTTTCCAAACACAGCACTGAGGCCTCTCGAGATAAACCAAAGTCACGAAACAAGCGTCAGAGCCACGGCCCAGCCCAGGAGAGAGGACGGTCCCCTGCCCCACACGGCCCACGGGAGAGGATGTCCCAGGACACCAGGAGACGTCCTCGCGCATCGGGGGAGGGGAGGCGCTATGTGGTGGGGCCTGTGCCAAGTGGAAGACCACGGTCGGCCGCCAGCCTCCACGGGAACAAAGACCGTGGGGCAGAAAGTCACAAGGCAGCAAGGCCATCGACCCCAACACCCAGAGGTCCGAAGGCTGCATCCGGTGGCCGCTGTGGGCAGAGGAACCTGCTGGTCAGAGAAGGCACAGCCTCCATGCACTCGGCTTCCCACTGCAGAGAGAGGGGAGGAGAGACAGAGAGAGAAAAGGGCAAGGAGATGGAGAGAGGGACAGAGAGGGACAAGAGACAGATGGAGAGCTCAGCCTCTCTCCGTCTGAGCCTCCAGGAAGCACCTCAGAAGCACCACCCTGCCGTGGTCGTGGTCTCCTGCCCCTCCCTGTACAGCCTTCCTTCCTGCCGCGGGTCACGCGGGCTGTCCCAGCAGTGACGGCTGCCGGTGCTCGCACCGACTCCCACCCCGTCTGTGCAGGACACCGGAGGTGCAGCCGGTGCCCTTGCCACGGCCCAATTAACTTCTGTGCGGGGTCACCTGCAGGGCCACAGCCCTGTGCCCCCGGCCCCACCCTGTGCCAGGTTCCTGCCCCATAATGACTTTGCTGAGTGGAAGTGCAGGCACCAGCCTCCAGCCTGAGCCTCCACGCGCCGACCCCAGAGCTGACGCAGGGTCTGAGCCTCCGTGTCACCCCGGCGGCGGGGGCAGTGCACCCTATAACTTGTGGGGCCACGTGAGGGGCAAGTGGACAACTGCTTCGCGGTGCCCCATCCACCTTGTCTAAATGGTTGTCACTGCTAACAAGGGTTCCTCCGGGGCACGTGTGCACACGCCCCGCTGCGACGCGCCAACTCCGGGAGGCTGCTCTGTGCGCTGAGCTGTAATTGCGGCCTCAAGAACAGCCCCGCCCGACTCTGGGACTCGGCAGGTGGCACAGGAAGGGCCAGCAGGGCCCTCGTCTCATACGCAGGAGGCTCCCGCCCAGCCCAGGAGGTGCCTCTGCTCACCTGTCCTCCTGTCACTGGCGCGACTCGGGGTCCTGCAGCTCACGATGTCGTCGGCTCAGGCTCGGTGCGGTCAGCAGGTGCCGGCTGCCCCCGTGAGTAAATGAGAGAGTGAACCGGTGAGCGAGTGCGTGACCGTGGCTGCTGTAACCACTTACTGCAAATTCAGTGGCTTCAAACGCGCATTTACTGTCTCACAGTCCTCGGAGGTCAGAAGTCTGAAATGAGCCGCCAGGGTCAAAGTCGAGGTGTCCTCGGGGCTGGCTCCTGCGGAGGCTCCGGGGGGAAAACCAGTTTCCCGCCTTTCCCGGCTTCCGGAGGGGCATCCCCCCTCCTGGGCTCGGACCCTGCCCACTCTGCTGCATCACTCCTGCTCCGGCCACGCTGGGAACTGCTTTCTGCTCTGAGTCGTCACAGATCGCATCTGGGACACCTGCACGGCCCAGGGCGATGTCCCTCTCTGAGACCCTCAATCACATCTGCACAGCCCCCTTTGCCGGGGAGGGTCACACATTCCCAGGTCGTGGTACTCAGATGGGGCCGATTCTGGGGGCCTTTATTCCACCTACCAAAGTGGGGGAGATGCACACGTGGCCCAGTAGGTTGACAAGAGCCTGCATGTCCCCGAGGCTGGAAGCGTCATCCTGCTGGGACTGGCTGCTCCTCTGCCCTTGTCCAAGGCTGGAGCTGGGCGATGTTTCCAGGCCTGTGGCCGCGCATTAGGGTGCGACTCTTCCTGAGCAGGTGCTTTGCCCCCCCAGCACAGCACCCCATGGGGTGAGCGGCGCACTCTCCCCCAGCAAGTCCAGGGGTCTTGGGGAGAACTGACGGCCCCTGGTGTCTGTCCCGACACCCCCCACTCCTGCCTTTACCTCTGGCCAAACCTCCTGCAGGTCAAGGCCAGGCCCCTTTGGGTTCCTTAACTCGGCTGCCCCGGCCCCACCCATCCCACCCCCTTTCCCAGGCCCAGTGGCAGCACCTCCTGACCCCTTCAAACCTGCTCCACGCCCTCGGGGAGGCCCAGCCCCTCCCTTTGCTCTCAAACCACTGTTACCCGCAGGCGAGAGCACGTGCAGATCTGTAGAGAGGTGGGTCAAGCCTTGAGCACGGCAGACCGGCCCGGCTCCTTCTTGAGGAGACCCTCCACCTCCCCCCACGCCGCCTCCCGGCCTCCCACCCCTCCTCTCCAGCTATTCTCCAGAGGACTTTGATCTCAAAGGCGGACAGGAAGGACGGAGGAATCCGACCGGCCATCGCCTGCGTTTGCCGAACATCCCTGCCCCGCCTTCGACTCCACCCTTCTCTCCCCCTCCCCGCAGGCTCCTGGCTTTTATTTTTATCTTGTTCTCAGCTGTGGAGTCCGTGACACCAGTGGTTCCAGAGCTCAGCGGGAGGTGACATAGGCTGTGTCGGTGTCAACGCCCGTCACATTCCTGCAGGGGTCGGGGTCTTCGGGAAGGAGGGGCTCTGGCCCACTGAGCAGACCCGGCCTGCGAGCCCCCAGGCTCCCCTGGGTGCAGCCAAGCGTTCTTCCCGGGCCCTTCTAACACGTCGGAGAGCAGAGAGTGAAATGTGCTGAGGGCAGCTGCTCAGCATCTGTTGAGCTTCTGCCACGCAGCAGGCGACACGTTTGGAACCACGAGGTCTAGAAGGCCACCCGGAGGCCCTGTGTCCCGGAACCCAGACCACGGGAGCTCCCGGCCCCACCTGCCGCTTCCCTCCTGGGCTGCTCCTGGATCCCCACAAGCTGCCTGGCCCTGTCACCCAGCTCTGGCTCCCACCTTCCAGGGCCAACTGTCCCTTAGCTTTGTTCTGAGAGGATGGTCACCGGCTTGGAGCTATGGACTTGCCAGAAAAGCACCTGTTCCCCCGTGAGCCCCGAGACTCCGGGACACAGGCTGCAGCACAAGGTTTGGCGCCAAGCGGGCGATTGTATAAGTCTTCGGCCTCCCCGGGTCCCCATTGCAAAGCAGAAAGGGACACCCAAGCCATGGCTCGGCGTGTAGAAGATACTTTTACCCAGCAGGGCTGCCCAAAGGCAAAGCAGCCGCAGGCCCCTGTGAAGCCGGCCAGGAGATGCCGCTCTCGGAGGCTGCCTGGGCCCCGAGAGCCCCTCCGGGCTCCAGCATCTCACTCTAGTCTGACAGCTCTCCGATCTCGCAAGCACTTTGTGGTTCTGGGACTGGGGACACTTGTCTGGGTGTCCATACAGCCCCTGGGGCCTCAGAGCATTGCCCTCCTCGCCTCCCACCTGGACAGCTGCTCTGACCTCAGCACCACCCCACCCGGGGCGTGGAACCAAATATCGGGTCCCAGGAGGCTGTGACCACTGGCAGCTTCCCAGTCTCTGAGCTCCACCTCCTGGGCCCCGTGACCCGAAGCCCCCGTGGCCTGGCAGGCGCCCAGCCCTCACACGGGAAGTAAAAGGGCCGAGACGGGCATGCCGGTTCTCATGGGAAAGGAGTGGAGTGAGGAGGTGTTTCTGCCGCCCCAGGTGATTTATAGGGACGGGCTCCAAATCAGAAACAAAGTGTCTATTTTCAGCTCCGGATTCTAACGAGTGAATATATTACAGTAACTTTATTAAAAACATCAATGCACATCAATTCAATTTTCAAGTTAATTGCCTTGCGAGTGCCGCAGTGTGGAAGCCGGGGGCTACATTATGCCTCTGATTTACGCAGAGGGGGCCACACATCTCTCATCCACCGCTTTGTTTGTTCCCGACGGAAAGCGGTAGAAGGTGGGAGCGAGAGCCCCCTTCCCAGCGCACCTGTCCTGGCGGCAGGTGAGGGCACCCCTGACTCCCAGCATGCTCGGCGTGTCGGGGCTGCCCGCCGGGCCGGGGAGGGCAGGAACGCAGCCCTGTGCCCGGGCGCCTGGCAGCACCCCCCCCGGGGGAGGGACGGCAGTGCCACCACATGGCGCTTCCATGGGGATTTACCAAGACGACACATCATCTTCATTGTCATCATCGTCTCATTGCCACTGTTATTAAATGTTATAATTTCTAAGTAATCATTGCTGTCCCGTTGCCAAGGAGTGTTAAAATTCAAATGAAGTGATGAAGGTGAAATTACTTGCTATAGCACTAATTTACATATGCAAATCACCACTGGCTTCTAAAGCACCGCCCGGTAATAACCCAACGTGTTTCTGACAAACGAATCCCCAGCATCGTGTCTGCTCAGCAGGACTCAGGTGCTGCCTTCTGCTCTCCCGGGAAGGGGGTCTCCCCTCCTGGAGAGATCTCTGCCCCCCGGCAAGGCAGGGCTCAGAGGCCTGCGGGGCAGACCAGGGAGGAGAGAGCTGTCCGGGCTGCCAGGGCCACGGGACGATCTCAGCCTGTCCTGACCCTTGGGGGGGAAATGAGCCCCCACTGCCCTGCTGTCCCAGCCCGTTCCGACAGCCGTAAGGAAATGCCACGGCCTGGGTGGCTACAGAGACAGACGTTCACTCCTCCCAGTCTGGAGGCCCAAGAGCAAAGTGAGCAGATTCGGTCCCTGGTGAGGGCCCAGTGCCGGCTTGCAGCCCTGGTGCAAGGCCCAGGCAGCTCTCCGGGCTCCCTTTAATAAGGGCACAGACCACAGCACGGGGGCCCCACCCTTGTGACCTTATCACCTCCCAAAGGCTCCATCTCTTAACACCATCCCCTGGGGGGGAGGGTTCCAACATATGAACTGGGGGCGACACAAACGTTCAGACCACAGCTCCTGCCGTGGGTGCTGTCTGTGCAAAGTGGGCGGCAGGGAGGGCCAACTCCCGGCTCCACCAAGCTCTGGGTCAGGGGCCTGTGACACCCCCCACCCATGGCCTCCAGGGCAGTCACCTATAGAAGCCGGTGTCCAGCCGGCTGGCTTACCTGGCCTGGCTGGGGACAGGGCAGTGGCCGTTTCTGGGAACCCCAGCAACCTCCCCCTCCGTGGGCGGTGGGGGGGCTGCAGCCAGGCCTCATTCCCGCACTGAGCCCTGGTCCTGCGTCTCACGCACATGGCGCCACTTCCCCCCACGGATTGCCCCAACCAGCAGCCGAGTCATCAGTGAGGACACAGGCTCGGGGGCAGGCGGCAAGCGAGAGTAGAACTGGGGTCAGATGCCCATCTGCCACCAAGGCCGTGGTCCGAGCCATGACTCTGGACAGCCGGCTCTCAGGACAGGCACCCGGCGTGGGTCACCCGCCAACCCAAATCCTGCCTGCGCTAAGCAAAGTCCCCGGGATTCCATCAGCACCTGGGTGTGTCTGGGCAGATGTCCAGCATCACTGAGTCGTAAGAACACAATGAGGTCATCAGCGGGGAGGGGGTGGGCTGGGGAGACACTGAGGCTGTCACCTCTGCCCTCTGCCCTCTGCCCTCCAGGCCACAGAGAACCCGCAGCTGGGCTGCAAGCTGGACTTGTGCAGCCTGTGTGGTGGGGGAGGGGCCCTGCCCCTGGGGAAGCTCCATGGCCACGACCCCTGGGGAAGCCGCTCTTCCTGCCCCTCTGACCCACCGCCTGGGAGCAGCTCCACCTGCCAGCTCCGTGCTGCCCCCACGAACCAGACCTATCTGAACGTAATTGGTGGTTTGGGGCAGCTGCTCAGGACCTCTGGAAAACCTTTGTTCCAGACACATTCGGTCTGAGCAGCAGAATGGCTCTTTAGTAAGTGCCTTGCATCTGACAGGTTAATTATTTATTAAGGGTAATGGAGTTTAATCTAAACAATTACTTCCAACTGGATTCGTCTCTAAGTCATTTGAGTGTCAGTGAAGAAGCATTGCCCGCTCCCGGGCTGGCCCTGCGGAGGTCGTCAGCCCGGCCTCTCCTGGGGCTGGAGTGGAGTGGCCTCGAATCCAGGGGACAAGCACAAAGTCGAGAGGGAGAGCAGCACAGAGAGCCGCCTCCGCGCGCTCGTGGGTGCTGAGGCTGGGGATGGCGGCCACCTCGCCCACGGCCTCAGAGCGAGGTCAGCCGGCGTCAGACTGAGAGCCCCAGGCTCCTTCCCCAGCAGACGCTTGCAGAAGGCTCAGCTGGGAGCTTCTGGGATCTTCCAGCTCTCCCAGGTGCACACTGATGGCTTCCAGGACCATCACGCACCCCTGAGTCTCCAGGTCCTGCTGGAAAGTGGATCAGCTTCAGCTCCGGGTGAGCTTTCAGGCAGGGACTGCCCGGCAGGCGTGGGCGACCTGTACATGCCGCGGCCCGCGTGTCGGCACAGCCGGCCCTTTTGCACCTGGAGACCCAGCGTTGCTCCTTTCCTCTGCTCTGGCCCCGCCTGTGCTTGGGGCCAGGACGCCAGGGGTGTGCGGGGCCCTTGCCCTGGGCAACCATCCTGCAGCCTTTTGTAAGCTGGACGCCCCTGCAGGGCGGGCACCAGGATGCCTGTTTCACCTCCTGGGTAAAGTCAAGCAAGGCAGGTGCCTGCCTCTGGCGCTCTCCCCCCAGCGGAGAGAGGACAGTCGGGCCCCAGCTGGGACCGTGAAGACTGTCAGGGCAGCCGGTTCAAAGCCTCCTGTGGGCTCGGAGGCAGCCAGAGCTACGTGGACCAATCATCCTTATCCCGACTGTCATCATCCAGTGACAGCCCTGCCCCCTGCTCACCTGGGCTCTGGTGGGAGGCAGACAGGTAAATGGAAAACAGCGGTCCCACATGGGAAGCCCGGGAGGGGGGCAGCAGTTTCACTCCAGGCGAGGGCTCCCTTCCCGACTTGCAGACGGCGGCTTCTCGAGGTGTCCTCCCGTGGCAGCTCTCTGGGGCCCTTCTAGAGGGGCCCTGACCCCATTCACAGGGGCTCCATCCTCGTGACCTCATCACCTCCAAAGGCCCCGCCTACTAACACCATCGCTCTGGGGGGAGGAGTCCAGCGTATGAACTTTGGGAGTCAGGGAGGCTTGCAGGGAAAGGACATTTAGACTAAATCTCAAGAGCAGAGTAGCAATTAGTCAGGCAAGGAGGTGCCTGGGGAGTCCATGGGGTCGGAGAAGTGCAGTACGCAGGACAGAGTTGGGGGGGATGAAGGGACAGGAAGATGAAAGACGAGGATGGGATGGAGCCACAATAAGGAATGGATACTACATCCTGAGAGCACTGGGCTGAAAACCAGAAGGGACATTATGACAATGGGGTGCATTTGAAAAAGGTTTTGAAGGATGAGTAGGAGTTCCCAAGAAGGAAGCTATGAGGCTTAACATTCCAGGAAAAGGAGGCAGAATAATAAAAATGGAGGCACGTAAAAGAGCATGAAGTCTTGAGAGGGGCTGAGGTTGGGGGGCTGGATCATAGAGAACTTGCCAGAAAACAGCTGAGGGAGGTGGTTAGTGAAGGACGGTGAGTACCAGGTTGTGCAGCCGGGGTTGCACCTGAGGGCAATGTGCAGTGAGCAGAGGTGTCTGTGGAGAGGAAATTTCAGCCCAAGGTACGTTACATACTTGTGCATTAGAAAAATGAGGCTGGTGACCACACAGGAATTGAATTTGAAAGGTTTTGAGACTGGTGGGGGTTGGAGGGAGGCATCGTACAATGGCCTGGAAGAGGTGAAAAAGGCCATACAAACACACATTTAAATGTGTGTCTTTATGTTTATTGATTTTTTTCTTTTTGTTTTTTAGTTTTATCTTATTTAGAGACAAGGTCTTGCTATATTGCCCAGGCTGGTCTCCAAATCCCAGGCTCAAGCGATCCTCCTGTCTCAGCCTCCCAAATAGCTGGGACTATAGGCACACACCACCACACCCAGTGATTTTTTTTTTCCTTAATCACCAAAGTAACAAAGAAAAAAAAAAAAAACACAGAAGAAAATCAAATTTCCTATAATTTTCCCACCAAGCAGTAACCGCCGCTGACGTGTTGTTGTTGATCGTTTCAGCCTTTGGTCCCAGGAATGGTGCACATATTCACAACACTGGGATCGTACCGAACCCAAATGCATCACAACCCCCATGTTCACTTAACATATTCTGAAAACTGGACCCACATTTCATAATATTCCGCCACGAAAATACCATCGCTCACTGCCTGTGCCCAGCACCCGTGACATCGGTGCATGGTTGTTTGCTGCTGTCCCCGTCTCACGTCTCAGCTGCATCTCTCCTGACCGGCATGACCGTCCCTGCAGCCTCAGGGCCATCTGGGTCTCTGGGTTGGTGCCTCCTCCCCAAAAGTCTCCGCACATGCTGTTCCCCTGCGTGGAAGGCTTTTCCCCGCCCTGTTACGGGGCTGGTTCCCTCTCCTCCTACATGCTGGAGTCCCTGGCCCCAGCCAGGCCGGCCAGGTGGGCTCCCCTCCCCCCAGCCACGCTGCTGCTCTGACTCCAAACCCCGTCCTTCCCGAGCCCTGGCCCCACCCAGACTGAGCTCAGGAAGCCTCCCCGGTGGGGACAGTGCCAGGCTCAGGGCAGGTCCCAGTGAGGACACTGGGAAATGATCGAGCCAGGGAATGAATGGAATAGGTGTTTTTCTTTTTTTCTTTTGGATTTTAAAGAGCTCTCTATACTGAAGTTCTGCTTTAATGTTTTTAAAAAGCCTCGTTTGCCTGCTTTGCCGGGTAATTTCCAGTCAATCCCCCTGCGTCCACCCGCCCGTGTGTACCTCCCTCTCACCCGTCCTCTCCTCCCTCTCTCCCCATCTCTCCCTCTCCCTCTCTCTCTCCTCCTCCCCTCCTTTCTCTGTGGCTCCCCCTCCCCTCCCTGCCTCCCTGTCCCCGTCCTCATCCTCGAGAACCACCCCCTTCCTGGGGCTCTGGGAACCTGCCAGGCAACCACGGTGTCAGCCCCCGAGGGTCAGCTGAGGCTGCAGCAGCCCCCTGGTGCACTCACCCTCCCCGCCTGTCACCCTGGCCTCTGGGGTCCCCACCGACACCCCCACTCAGGGGCGACCACAGCCCTGCGTCTGCCCCAGAGCCCACTCCCAGGTGTCCTCTCTGGCAGGGGTTGCCAGCGAGCACGGCCTGGAAACCGAGCCCCTCTGAGAAACGGACGCAACCAGCCATTTGGCCCGAACTGCACGGGACACCTGAGCGAGGCGCAGCCAGGAGACGAGAGTGCGAACGTGAGCAATTAACTCTAGTGACCGTCTGTAAAGCAAGGGAGAGGGAAACTCCTGGGTGTGAGATGCACACTCCAAGGGACAAAGGGCCCCCGCACAGCTCCAGGTCCCAGGGGCTGGCTGTGCCAGAGACGCGCAGGAAGCCATCAGCACGCAGGGCCACCTCTATGAAATCACAGCAAAACCATCGAGCAGAACATTGTGTTCCAATCGCCTGGCCACATGTGAAGTCCTGGCCCAGCACCAAGGGGACACTGTGGCCAAAACAGGCAGGACCGGGTGGTAGGGCGTCTCGCCTCTGTCCTCAGAGACACGGCCCAGATCCCGGAACCTGACCAGGAAATTGGAGCGACGTGTTAATTCATCACTGCTCAGAGCCAGTGCTACTTGACCACCAGCTCTGGCTGCCACCAGGGACACTGTGTTCCGGGCCTTGACTGCAGGCTGGCGGAGCTGGCAGCCACCGGAGGCCACTCAGATTCCTGCCGGGGTCAGGACAGTTTTCTTCCCTGTCCCTGGAAGAGTCAGAAGTACGCTCAGGTGAGGAGCCCGTGGGTCACGTGACTCACGGCTGCAGCCCCGAGTCAGGTCCCTGCACACGGCTGTTCTGGACATACCCCGACACCCAGGGGAAGGAGAGGTGTGAGCTGCAATCCAGCCTGTCCCCCTGGACGGGGGGTGGTGCCATGTCACCTCCCCCCCCCCCCCCCGCCCCCGCCCCGACCCACGAGATGGCCCAGACTCTGCCCTGGGAACTCAAGGGCACCGAGGCAGCCCTGACCGACAGACGTCCCCTCCACAACGTCTGTGGCCTGCCGGCTCTGTTCCCTGCCAAGGAGGACGGCACTGCCGGCTCCTGCTGGCCTCAGCTGCCCTCTCTCTCCAGACGCCCGCTGTGCAGCTGACACAGGCAAGGCAGATGCCATGTCCCAGGCGGAGGCCACACGTGGGCAGGCACCCGCTGGGGCACACAGAGTACCTGCCGCCAAAGACAGCATTCAGAGTGGGTAACTGTGCTGTCTTCATCCCTGCAGGGCTCCGAAGGGCCCCTCGGGGCCGCAGTTCATTTGCAGCCAGCAGAATGTAATTTCCTGGTTCGGAGGCCCAAGCCCCGAGTTGAACATCCGTCTTGGGCGCCTCGCAAGGCTCGAATGGCTGCGCTGAGCTGACGGCCCGGTGGCCCGGAGGGAGCTCTAGCGGTTGTTCCACCGCGGAGGAGCAGAGCAAAGCCACGCGGGGCCCCTCCCTCCGCGAGCTGAGGGAGGGCAGGGCGCCCAGCAAACCCACCAGCCACTCTGCCCTCCGTGGGCCGGGGAGCGATGTCCACATCCACTATCACCTGCTGCCCTGGGAGGGCAAACTAAGCCCAGCATTAGCTTAATTAATCATAATCAGGAAGGCAGCCCCGCTGCAAACAACCGTGTGATTCACTTCAAATCCAGATATAACTGACGTTTGGATCACCCAGTTGGATACGCAAGCTGTTGCCTTCCCCCCCCATTTAGATGGCTCAGAACAGACCTCCTCTCCCCCTCAGAGCTACCCACCTACCTCTGTCTCTCCTCTCCCTCCTTCCTCTCCTACTCACCCTCCTCTTCCTCGCCCTGGCACGCTCCTCAGTGCCCACTGGGTCAGAAACACACCAATCCCCGTCCCAGTCTTCGTGCTCCGGCCCCAGCCTGCCCGGTCCCTGAGCCCAGCTCTGAGCCAGACCTGGTGGGACGCTGAGCCTCCACCTCCCGGCCTGGCCCCGCTGCCCTGCCCAGCAGCTCCCGGCCTCCAGGAGGGAAAGAGCCAGGGCCACGCCCAGCCGGGAGGAGCTAACGCAGTCCACCGTGAATCAGCAACCGTAAAACGCTGTTAAATCTTGATCCCCTGAAGAATTATGAACCCAGCAGGGGCTGGGGGTGGCGGTTGGGGAGGCCCAGTGTGGGATGGAACATGGCAAAGACTCGCAGCCGGCAGAGAAGGGCCTCTCATCTGCGTGGGAGACAGCGGTGAACACGAGAACCGGAACACCCAGCTCTGGGGTGTGCGGGGGCTCCCACCGGTGACCTTGACTCCTTACGGAGCGCTGCTTTCTGCTGGGGTTGGCCACGGGCTACACCACCAAGGTCAGCTGGGGTCTTCTTGCCCTTTCGGTGTAGACAAAACAAACATGTCAAGCTCGTGAGAAAGTCCGATACCTCCCGTGTTTCTGCAAATCCCGAGAGGCTGCTGTGCCTTGAGCCACAGAAGGCACCAGCCTGGATCCCTGAGTCACTGGGCTGCTGCTGACCTCTGACTTGCCTCTGTGGGTGTCCTTATCCTACCCTTCACCAGATGGCAAAGCACAGCGCCCTCCTCAGTCTCCCCCAGGAAGTGTGTGCTCAAGGTCTGAGTGAATAGAAACTTGCTTGAGTTTGGGGGGCATGGGTAGCCCAAAGGCCCCCACACTGCAGAGCACAGATAACTCAGAGCCAAAGACTAGACCTCCATTACCTCCTAACCCAACCTCCCTTCTCCTTTCTCACCCCACCTCAAATCCCTGACCCTTACTAAACACTGTCTTCTTGCTGGGCCCTCAGAAATCCACCTTCTGCTCACGGCAACTCGTTCAGCTATTTTCCCCAATAAAGAGCATTCCCTCCTGGAGAAGAATTCTGTTGCCAACTACAAACGCACCTCATTTGACGACCGGGTGACAGTCCGATAAACCCATTGTACGTTGAAACTATCACAAATCGAAAATGTGTGTAATGAACCTAACCTAGCAAACCTCACAGCTCAGCCCAGCCTGCCTTACACAGGCCCACACACCCGCGTTAGGCTGCGGTGGGCAAAGTCATCTAACACAAGCCTGTTTTATAATCAAGTGTGGGCTATTTCGTGTAAGTTATTGAGTACGGCAGCGACGGTGAGAAGTGGAACGCTGTGTGGCTACTTGCCATTGATGCACACGGCTGAAGGCACCTTCCTCAAGTCAGAGAATCGTAATTCAAACCATCATAGATCAGGAACCGTCTGCAGATAGAGATTTCCCATAAGGAATCGGCTCGTGCGATTGCAGAGGCTGCAGCCCACCCCGCACGGGGGGCCCACACACCCCCAACTCCCCACTGCAGCTGTTTGTCCTGAACACCCGACCCGAGCTGGTCCAGCCAGACTCTCTCAAGAATCAGGACGTCCATGCAGGGAGCCGGCGTTGGTAAGTTGGGCCACGTAGACTCGGGGCTCGGAAAAGCCAAGAGAAAAGATGGTTCCACTGCAGGAGGAAACCTGTCTCCTCCAGCCGCGGAACGTTCTGGTTCCGCTGGCAGGAGTGCTGTCTGCCCCTGGCTGAGGCTAACAACATGCACTGCCCAGGTCCTGCATCTGCCCGCCAGGGTCTGCGACCCTCCGCAGCATCTTCTTGCTCCAGCTGGCTTTCCCGGAGGGGCCAGACTTTTTTGTGTTTATTTCAGAAAGTAGATTTTATACCATGCAGGGCACACATGCACGCACATGTGTGCATGTACACACACGCACATACATACACACACACACATTGAGCCACACAAACCATCCTGCCAATCTGGGCTCACCTGCCACTTCCAAATGAACCCCACTCGGAAGCCAAGACCTTCCGTAATGCCAAGAAAGGAATGCTCTTGGTGTCCGCGGTTGCTGGCTGCATTTTCCCTGCCACGTCCCCACAGCCTGTGTCCTCCAGGGACGGTCCTTGGAGGCCAGGCTCCTGCTCACACGTGTAAATCTCAGACCCAAGGCAAAAGCCAGGGCCCAGAGCCCGAGGCAAGAAGAATCAGGAATGACTCATCTGGAGGCCCCTGGAAGCCCTGACCCAGTTCCAGTCATGGGGGTCAGCATCTCTCCCTGACCCTAAAGCCTCGTGCACCAGAGCTGGGTGGCCCCCCCGGGCCCTGCCCATCCACAGTGGCCTCCAGGGTGGGTGAGTCTGCTGCACTGCGGGGCTCCTGGTGTCAGCCAAACTGTCCAGCCCAGGCCCACGGGAAATCACAGAGACCAGCCAGAACACAGCAGCCCGTGGGGTGGTGGCCTGGCTGGGCCCAGCAAGGATGAAACACGGTCACTCCTGGCCACACCCTGCCCAGTGGCCAGAGGCACCAGGTGTCAAAGGGGTGGGAAGAAGGGGCCTAAGCCATAGTGGCTTCCTGGAATGCAGGTGACACCGCAAGTTCCTGGCTTCTACGCCCTCCTCCACACCCCCTCCCACTCCCTTTTGCACACCGCCCTCCCCAGCAACCCCGGGGGGGGGGGGGGGGGGGGGGAGGGGGGCAGACGAGGGCTTATCAGGTGGAAACTGAGGCCCAAGGAGGTTCTCCGTCCACCTGCGCTCTGAATCAGGTGTCCTGGTCTCTGACTCTGGGCTGTCGTGTGAAACCAGGGGTCCTGCGGGAATCCCACGCACCGATCTCAGACAGGCGTCAGGGCGGAGCTGCCGGCAGCAGATCGCAGCCCCTGGTGTCTGCCAGAGCACGGAGCACGGGAGGGTGTGGGGAACCCACGCATCTGGTGTAAGAAGCGTTCTGTTGGGTGGCGAGAGTAGAGTGGGAGACGAGATTGTTTCGTTTATTTTCCTACTAGGCACCACCCAAGCCCTCCCAGGAACGTTCCAGAGAAGGTCTTGGCCACTGTCCTGAGCTGAGCCACAGGACACGCTGTGGCCCTGCTGAGATGCGGCTAGGCTGGCTCAGAAGAACAAGTCTGTCCCCATGGCAGCCCTGACCCCATCCAGTGTAGACTGCGGAAGCTGGAGGGACAACGGCCAGTGTCCCTGCAGGGCCGGCTGCTTGAGCCAGGGCTGGGAGGACTCAGACACTCCGGGGTTGGCACAGGCTCCCTTGGCCCTTGTCCACGCTCCTCCTGGGCTGGACGGAGGACACCAAGCCTGAGCCTCCGCCCATTCTGCCCTTTCTTCTCTGGCTGCAAACGGACCCTGCTGGTCACTGAGCCCCACCCGCCCTGCAGGGGTGTCCTGGGGCGGCCAGAACAAAGCCTCTCAGACTGAGTGTCTTAAGCAACAGGAAGTTACTCTCCCACAGTTCCAGGGGCTGGAGGTCCAAGATCAAGGGTGAGAATCCTTTCTCCCTCTCCCAGCTGCCGGTGGGGGCTGGCAGTCCTTGGTGTTCTGAGGCCACAGCTGTATCACTCAGATCTCTGTCTCCTCCTCTCTCCAGATCTTCTTCTGATAAGGACACCAGGCATTGCATGTAGGGCCCACCCTGATAACCTCATCATAACTTGGTTACGTCTGCAAAGACCCTACTTCCAAATAAGGTCACATTTACAGGTGCTGAGGGTGGGGGCTTCACCACACCTTTCTGGCAGACACAATTCTGCTCATGACTCTGTGTTTGTTGATGACACCAACACGTCTGAGACCCCGCCCCGCCCTTCAGTGCGTCTGTGAAGGGGAACAGCACAGCCGGCTCCGCCCTGGTGAGATCGAGGTCCGGGGGAGGTCGGGGAGAGGGGTGCTCGGGGCTGGAACAGGGCGCCTGCTTGGCTGCTACTGACATGCAGCAAGGCCTGCATGGCTGGGCGCAGGCCTGCACCCTGCTGGGGTCCACTCAGCCCATGGGCTCAGGCTCACAAACAAACTAATACATTTGCATCAGTACAACGGAGTTCTGCTCAGCAGTAAAAAGGAGTAAACTACTGATCCACAGACAACCGGGAGGACTCTCCAAGTTCTTGCTGCGTGAGAAAGCCCATCTCGCCGCCTGATTCCACACATATGACATTCTCCAAAATACAAAACTGCGTTGACGGAGAACAGAGCAGTGACCCCGGGGTGGGGGTGAGGGGAGGTGCTGCAGAGGGGCGCACGAGGGGGGCTGCGGGGCGACAGAGCTGCTCTGCACCCTGGTCAACGTGGTGGTTACACGAACCTACGCGTGGTTAAAATTCATGGAAATGTATACTAAAAAGAAGTCAATTTTACTATACCTTAATTTTGTAAGAGGAAAGATGAATTAATTTCATTTTTAGTTTTCTCTCCCCCAAGAAAAATCCACCCCCAGCCTGCAGGAGCACACTTTGTCTCCGCGGTCATCAGTTTCTCCTTCGGCATCAGCAAGGTAGCCCCTCGCCTGCCCAGAGGAGGGTGCCCCGAGACCCCCCACCCCCCTCCCGCCACTGGGGCTTCCCCGGAGGCGAATCTCCCTCGACAGCTCCGCAGGCTGGCTAGGGGGGGCTTCCTGGTGAGAACCTCTGTGGAAACTCCAGGTCTGCCTTCCCGGCTGCGGGAGAGACAGGATAGTTGGACCTCAGAGCCCAGAATCTGCTGTCGCCCCTGCCTTGGGAGAGGGCCGTGACCTGGGGGAAACCTCAGGCCAGGTCAGAGGAAGGGGCTACACAGGGACCCACCGAGAAATGCCCCACCAGGCCAGCAGCCCTCTGCCGCGTCTGAGCCGGCAGCTGGCCTCGCCACACGGACATCGTCATCAAACCAACTGGCTGGGGGGACCCTGCAAAGGGAGGCTGTGGGCAGGACCCGCCTGGCTCCGTTAGGATCCTAAGACACCGGTTTTCTCAAGCTAAGTTTGGTGCACCCGTGGGCCCTCCTTGGGGTGCGGACATGGAGGGTCCTGAGCCAAGTGCCCGGACACCTGGCGGGGCCCTGGGAACTCAGCAGGGACGGGGCCAGAACGCAGGGACGGAGCTTTGATCTCGCCTCTCTCTGCCTTGCTGGAAACCTCCCCTCCCCCCTCCCACGGTGCCCTCTGGGTGGGGGCAGGGCAGCCACACATCCCCCCCGAAACAGGTTCACCGGCAGCTGTTCTAAAGCTAACTTTTCAGATATTCCCAAGGCCAAGCTCCGGTTTGATTAAACTCCTTTCTTTTACTTTCTTCTCCGCCCGAGCCCATCTTTCCGAGGCAACATAATAAAGTACCGCAAACAGCTTCGATCGCTTGCAGGAAAATGATTTTCCCAACAAGGGCTGAGGGCGATTTCGGTTCACCAGGTCCCTGAACCCATTTGCTGGACTTGAGAGGATTTCTCTGAGATCAAAGTATTCTAACATATTTTTTGAGGCTCACATATTTCCTCCTCTCCCCAGATCTGAGGTCTGTGGAATTGCAAAGACGCGTGTCGTGATGATAAACACGGGCCTCGCGGTCGTCGTCTCCGCGGGGACGCGAGGCTGTGCCAGTCCTTCCCTCGGCACCGAAGACGTAGATGAGCGAGTCACAGCCTGAGCCACACGGACCAGCCCTGGCTCATTCCCGGAGGGCAGCCGGCGGGCGAGGCCGCCAAAGAAACGGGCGTCTCCATGAACGGTAGCCTGGAGATTTGTTTCCGACAACAAGGCCCCCGTCCCCCAGGTGGGAGCACGCGTCACAGAGAGACAGCGGTGCTCCAGGGACGGGGGAAGGAGGTTCTGGACCACTCACTGCTCCGGCCTCTGACGCCTGCTTCCAGAACCATCTCCCACCAGTCCGTCCTCCGTAGCACCCTGACGGGCTCTCCAAAGCACGGACGTGATCTTAGACTCAGCAGTTCCCAAGGCCCCCGAGGAGAAGACCAAGCCCCGCAGCCAGCCACGGACAGGCTGTCCCCACCCCCCAGTGCCCGCTGCTCTGTCCTCCCCAAACGCCCCGACCCCCCACACGCTCCGTGCCCAGCCCTGCCCAGCACGCCCCGACCCCCGCACACAGCTGTGCCCATAGCTACGTCCCCGCATGGCAGCTTCTTCTGCCCCAATGTGTCTCCCACCCCCTCCCCAGACTTCTCTGCCACGGATGACTTTGCCCACGGTCTGTTTTCTCCCAGCCACGTGGCATTATAAATATTTGCTCATGCATTAGCCTATTGTGTGTCTTTTCCCCCGGCTGCACCAGGAGCTCTCTGGGGGCCAAAACCACGTCTCTGTATCCCAGGACTCTATTGGTGCCTCCTGAATACGACGTAGAGAAATAGAAACTAAATAAAACACAAATTTTAAAACTATCACCTGTGGTCCCACCCCTGCGAATTAGCAGCTGTTGATACCCGATTCTGCTTCTGGATCGCTTCCTGCGCATGTTCTTCTCTGTGAAGTCACTGCCCCCCTCTCCATGCTCCTTCCTATTTCTCCCAGAGCAGTGCAGCTTGTCTGTAAGTGTCCCAGGATTTCACAGCTCCCAAGTTCACTGCGGAACCAGCTGCTCTGGACATTTTGGTCACCTGGTATCTGCAGTATCAGAGGCCTGGGACAACCAGCATCGGGTGCAAACCCTGGTGCCTGTCTCAGGGGATAGACGAGGTCCTAGGAGAGGGATTTCTGGGTCAAAGATACATAATTTCAAGCCCTTGAGTTAGATGAGAGACAGACAGAGGTAGAAAGGTAGGCAGGATCTCTAGACAGGCAGACGTGACACACAGAGATAAAGGGAGATGCAGAATAGGAGGACTGAGGGCAGTCCAGACACCTGCACCGACCCCACTGCGTGGTCAGCTCAGGCTGCCGTCACCAAGTATCACAGATGACCCGGTGACTTACGTAACAGACATCTCCTTCTCACAGCTGCAGAGCCTGGGACGTCCAAGATCAAGATGCCAGCAGACTCAGGTTCCGGTGAGGACCCTTCCTGGTGTGCAGACGGTGACTTCTCACTGTGCCCTCACGTGCGGGGGGCGGGGCAGAGGGGACAAACGAGTGCTCTGGTGTCTCTTCTTATAAGGGCACTAATCCCATCACGGGCACCCCACCCTCATGACCTCATCTAACCCCAATCACCTCCCGAGGGCCCACCTCCAAATACCACCCACTGGGAGCCAGAGCTCCAGCACAGAAACTTGGGGGCATAAACATCCAGGCCCTACCACCCTCCCTGCCAGCGGGACGGGGGTGCCCTCTCCCCAGCAGCTCCAGCGCTGGGATCTTCCGAACCCCGTCCCGCTGCCTCCTCGCTGGGCAGAGGCGCTCGGCGTCTTCCACGGTAACCCTCCTCCCAGGCTGATAAGAGACGGAGATACGTCCCAGTCCTAATCCTTGGTGCCTATGGATGTGATCTGGTTTGAAAATGTCACCTGACTTTGCAGATGTGACTAAGATAAGGATCTCTAGGTAAGATCATCCCAGATCATCCATGTGGGCCCCAAATCCAATGACGAGGGTCCCTGTTAAGTGACACGCAGAGGAGAGACACAGAGAGAAGATGAGGAGGCCACGTGAAGGCAGAGACAGAGACTGGACCCTTGTGGCCACAGCCCCCAGACGTTCCACGAGGCACAGAAGGACTCTCCCCTGCTCGGGAACGTGGCCTAGAACACTGGGTTTCGGGCCCTGCCTTTGGAAGCAGGGAGAGAACACATCTGTGCTGCCCTAAGCCACCCAGCTTGTGGCGCTTTATCACAGCAACCCCAGGACCGAGCACGGGGCCAGCGACGGCCGGGGATGAAGCTCCCTTCCCTGCAGGGAGGAGCCTGAGTCACGATTCCCGCCAAAGACAGAGAAGCCGCGCGCGTCGGAACTGCAGTTAATGTTGTAACAAAACCTTGTTTTCAAGAGTTTAATGTTTTTTTCTGTTCCTTTGGGGAAAATGTAAAATAAAATAATAATAATAATAAAAAGATTTTTGCATCCCGGGCAGGAAAATGCACATCAGTGTGAATGGCAGCGGCGTAATTTGTCTGGCCCTATACCATTCCATCATTGCAGACTATTAAAATTTTTAATCAAAGGTTTCAGTTATTAAACTGCCTGAGGTTGGCAGAGGTTTGCCGTTATCTTATGTTAAAATCCGTCTTGATCCAAATAAAACGAAATTAATTTGAGACGCCAAAAGAAGCTCAGGTCAATACAGCACTAACATTTCAAGCTGCCGCAGCTGGCGTGTGGCAGGTGCCGTGGGCGGGGGCCACCCCACCTCGCCAGCCCCGGGTCTCGGGAGCTGCCGGGAACAGCCTCCACAGGACCCAGAGGCAGGAGCCGGGGCGAGCGAGCCGTGGGGACCCAGGCCGGCCGGGCCAGCACAGCCAGAGCCAGCGGAGAAAGTTTGCAGCAATGCGAGCTCCTGCTCAGACGCCCGCATGTGTCCTCTCCAAAGTGACTTTCCTTCTCCTCTGCTTCCCCGATGGGTCCTGCGGGTGCCTTTCCATTTCCTCCCATTTCCTTCTTGGTCTCCCAGCAGCCTAAGGGCCAAATTCTCCTCTGCCTCCTTCTGGCAGTTTTCCCAGGGTACCCCCCCCACCCCCAGGGTCCCGTTGCCTTCGCCGCGGCAGCAAGGCAGCCCCCAAAGCGGCTGCTCAGGCAGAGGGGCCATCAGAGCACAGCCGTCCTGAAGTCCTGCAGCTCGAGCTTAGCTTTGTTCTCCCGGATGCAGAAAGCAAGGCCAGGGCAGGTGTCGTCCACGTCACACCCCCACGCGGGCTGTGCAGCAGCCCCCGGCCCCACCCGCGAGATGCAAAGGAAAGCAGTGCCGCCATGCTGCCCTTCAGGAAAGCAAACTGAGGCCCGGGAACGGCCACACCGTGGGAGGTTGCAGTGGGCGCTGTGTTCCCGCCCCCGCACCTGCCCCGCGCCTCTCCCTGCACCACCCTGCCCACACCGGCCGGGCCACCGTTTCCTCCCTGGGGACGCAGATCTGCTGGGTGAGGCCCCCACAGGCTCTCTGGCCTCTGCCCCGGGGGCCACCCTGGTTCCTGGGACTCGCTGGCAAACACCACCCATCGACGCTCTTGTGGAGGGTTTTCATCCTCCATGTGTTCCAATTCCCTGAAGGATCCAGCTCTTGAAGCGCATTTTGATGAGTCGAGAGAGAGACTGAAAAAGGGCAAACTAGCGATTACTCCGGGATCACGTCGCCCACCAGAGCAGCCGGGCTGGGAGCCAGCAGACGGCAGGTGTCGGCTGTGTCTCGGAGGGGCAGCATCTGTGTCCGCGGCAGATCAAAGTCGCGAGTGTCTCCTGACAGCTCCTGGGCTGCCCAGGAGATGAGGGGCAGATGGGCACCGACCCCGCACAGGCCCCCCAGGCACCCACCTGCCCGCCGTTTACTGCTCATGGTGGCTGCCTGAGCTGAGCCCGGCCCTTGTCCAAGCGTTTCCTCTCCTGGGTCTTCCTGACTCAGGACAGGGCAGAATTCGGCTGCCCTCCCTGCCTCCCTCCATGCTCTGCCTCCCTGGAGCCCCGGCGCTAGGTACCAGGGCTCCCAGGCTGCAAGGGCCCTGGGGAAGACCCCATCCATGTCTAGAGCACCCTGGCCACCCTTCGGAAGCTGGAGTCCCGCCAAGGCAGGGAAAGAAGGTGTCTGCCACCTTGGGGGGCTCTGCTCATGGGTCCCAGATGACCCTAAGCCCACCGCCCCCCAGCATACATCAGCTGAACACCCTCAGCTGCAGCCCCAGAAGGTCCGTCCAAGACAACAGGGCCACCAGCCTCGAGGGCTCAGCCTGGGAGTGTCAGCCTCTACCAGGAGATCACCAGCAGGTGCCTGACCCACAGTCCCCTCCCTGCCCCTGCCACTTGGGAGGGATGGGCACACACTCGAGGACATGGTAGGAGAATGTGGCCACATGCTGGCCATGCCCAAGGCTGTCACACGAGGCCACGGTGCTGTCTGCCCCCACCCCGGGCCCGACAGCCCACATGGGACGTGGGTGTGGACCTGCCTGGCCTTCTCAGCTCAAAGAGGTGCCACGGGCCAGCGGGAGCAGATGCCATCAGCCATACCCCAAACATGGGCGCAATGCTCTGGCTCCTGCTGGCCCGTCAAAGGGACCTTCATCCTAGCCAGAGGCGGTAGGCGTGAACAGAGACGATGGAACAGCGTGTTCCCACACACCGCGCTCGCCCCCCACTCACCTGCCAGCATCTCACATGGCTAACGCCCGGCCCCGCACAGCGCCTGGCTCAGAAATCCGTCATTTGCAAAGACAGCCTTTTGATAATGAGTGCGTGTCAATGAGCCTGTGACTCCCCGAGAGCCGAAACCTTGGCAGGGAGCTGAGAGGGGAGATACTGCTTGGGGGACGGCGAAGAACCGGTGCCCTTGGAGAGAAAATACTAGCTGGTGGCTCCTCCGTGCTCAGTCGCTGGCGGCGCCCAAGCTGGACGCACTCTGACTGCGTAACGACAGCCTGGACGGCGGAAGGCGACCTCCATCTTCCCAGGTTTTGTTGCACTTGATCAAAGATACTAAATGTAACAAAGAATTTGTCAAGGTTATTTCATCTCGGTACCAAAAAAAGAAAAATGCGAGATCCCTGAGTTCTGCTCACCCCATCTGCAAGCCCAGCGGGGCGTGTGTCTGTGTGTACGTGTACGCGGTCCCGTGCGCTGGTGTGTGTGGGAGCACATGGCTGTTAGCTGGGGGCCGCTGCACTATCAGAGAAAAAAAGTTTCAACGCGTAAGTCTCAAAGGCAGTCACTGCGTGTCCGTCTTCCCGTCTGGCCCCAAAGCTTGGCCGGCCCCTCTCCTCCCTGCCCCCCGTGTCCACCCACGCAGCCGCCACTTGCTGGGTCCACAGCTGTGCCCTGTGTCCCAGGCAAAATGTGTAACCTTTCTTCACTTTCGCTACCCGGATGGTAAAGGTGACGATGGCCGCAGTGCTGACCTCGCCAATTGTCTCAAGGACTAAACCACACTATCCACACAAAGGCACGGCAGAGTATCCGGTTCATTCCGTCTCACCCGTGTCCAAGTGCCACCACTGGTCTTTCCAGGTGTCCACACATGTCCCTAATATCCACGACTGTTGCAGGACCCTGGATGCCACGGGGGTGGCTGCCACCGTCACCAGGGGCTCTTCAAACTCCTCAGGCACTGTCCCACCCAGGGGGACTCGGAGCCCCCGTCTCCAGACGCCCAGGTCAGGGCCCGGACTGCAGGGCCCCAGGGTTTGAGGGACGGGGTGGGGGCAGAGGGCACCACTCGGTCCTGGCCTCGCAGTCACAGAGGGATCCAAAAGTGAAACCTGTGACATTGTCTCCAGACACGTCCCAGAAATACTTTATCAGAATTTAAAGAAGACATGAAATCTGTCCACCTCGCAGACCACACTCCCGCAGCGCTCTCGGAATTACTGTTTCCAAACAAATCCTATAATTAGCTTGTAAATAGCTGTGGAAATATGGAACACGAAATATGAAAATTACATGAAATTATCTTTTTGTTAAAAACATGTATTTGTTCAATGGAATTAAATCTACATCATTTTGATGACTCTGTTTTAGATCTTCTCCTTAGGTTTTTGCTTTTTATCTACTTGTTTTTGAGACCCCAGAGGCAGCGGGTGGAGTCGATCACAATTTTATCACATTGTAGCAAATTTTCATCCCTGGGCTGTGCGAGGTCATTTTAGCACCTAAGCGTTCGTCCCGCACCCCCTCTCGTGTCCTCCCCTGCCGTAGACCACAACTCCGTGTGACGTGTCCTCTGTCGGGGTTCTCCAGGGTGGGCGCTGTGGTCTTGCCTGGCGCCTGCGAGCGGTACTATGTCCTGTACCCCATTCCCTCCTCACACTTCCTTCTCCAGCCACGAGGCTTCGAGGTCCCATCCATGCCACACCTGTGTATCCAATCGCGGTTTCCATCTCCCGCACGTGGGGCTCCGTGTCACCCACGTGTTTCACCCCCGCTGGCGGGCACGTGGCCAGCCGCCAGTGCTCTCCCGGATGCATGCCCCACGTGAACAGCCTCAAGCTGGCGTCTCCTGTGGGTCCCGTGGGAATGTCCCTGGCTGCGCATCCGGCGGCAGAACCGCAAGGTCGCAGGTACGCACAGGTGAAGTTTGCTCCCGTAGCCCCAGGTCCTCCGGAAAGGCTGCAGCCCACACCCGCCAGCCACCGGGAGCTTTCCCAGCCCAGCCACACGTGGCCTAACCAGCGTTTCAAACTTGTGCCCATCCGGCAGACGTGAAGTGGTGCTTTGTTCTCATTTCCATTCATGTGACCGCCAATGACACTGAGCTTCTGTTCACTTGCACACTGGCCTTCTGAGTTCCCTCCCCATCAGTGGTCACTGCCCACGTTTCATCTCGCTGATTTGCAGGAGTCCCTCGTGGATCCCAGGTATTCATCTCCTGCCGGGCTTCAACATTGCAAATACGGTTTCTTGCTCGCTCGGCTGTGCGTTAACTTTGCATCGTCTTTCCCTGAACAGAAATCTCACTCTGGCATCAACTTGTTGCCCTGTGGTTCGTGCTTTTTCTTTCTTACTGAAGACATCTCTGCTTACAAGTAACAACGATTTTCTCCTACCTTTTCTTTTAACTTTCGCTTTTCCTGTTTGGACTTTCATCCACCTCGAATCCAGCTAAGGATATGATGCCAGGTAGGATTCGGGGTTTTGTTTTGTTTTTTCATATTTTATCACAAATAGGTACTGCTACGGTTTGAATATTTGTCCCCCTCCAAAATAAAATTTTATTGCCATTGGAACAGCATTAAGAGGTGGGGCCTTTGACAGGTGATGAGGCCCCGAGGGCCCCACCCTCGTGGGTGGGACTGGTGCCGTTACACAAGGTGAGTTTGTTCCTCCTGCCTTCTGCTCATGACATAGCGAGAAGGCCCTACCGGATGCCGGCACCCAGATCCAGGACCTCCCAGTCTCCAGAACTGTGACAAGGTAGATTTCTGTTCACTGTAAGTGACCCAATCTCGGGCATTCTGTTGTGGTGGCACAAGATGGACTGAGACGGGCACCAGCCTCATCAAACACCTTCTCCCCTATAGTCCATTATGGGGTCCCAGCGAGAGACTTTCAGATGCTCCTGGATAACTCACCACTTACTATTTTACTTAATACACTATTAGATTCCATTAACTAATATTTTACTGGGGAGCTTTTCAACTTTGTTTATAAATACATTTGTATTTTTTATTCCTGTTGTTCCTATTTGATTTTGAAATCCAGACTACACAAGCCTCTCAAATCAGCCAGACGCTCTCTCCTTGTCTAATTTCCCAAATATCTTGTATAAAATAGAAATGAATTGTTTCTGGAAATAATTGTAGAAATCTCCAAATCCACTCATCTGGACTTGGAATGTTTGGTGATAGGAAGTCTTGGCCTGTCACTTAGCCTCTTTGACATGCATGTGTCTGTTCAAGTTACGTTTACTCTTTCACAAGTTTGGCATCTTGTGCTTTTTATAGGAGTGCGTCCATGTCATCTCTCAGATCTGTTGAGATATGCCTGTTCAACTTATTCTCGTACTTATTTCCAACTTCTCTGTCTTCTCTTTTGGTTGGTCTTTCCAGAAGTCTTCCTAGCATGTTGATTCTTTAAACCGAGTTTGGTTTTGTGCATCCTCCATAGGTCTTGTCTATTCCACTTGCTTCTGTCATTACCTTTTTTGTTTCTTTTCTAATTTTTTCTAGGGTGGGTGGGGCGGGGGCTGCTCTCTCCCTCCTTTTCCAGCTGCGGATGTGAAATCCCTGGCTCGTCTGTTTTTTCCACTTGCCATTTCCTGACAAATGCATTTAAGACTAACAGTTTCCCCTTAAGAACGGCTTTGGCTCTCCCCACAGACGGGGACGTGTCACATTTTATTATCACTCTATATATGTCTTACTTGCCTTGGTCATTTCCAGGGATTTTTCATAAATATGCTAATTAGTTTCCAAAATGTTGGAGTGTTTGTTTAAAAAACGATCCTTTTGTTAATTGGAATGTCATTTATCCGTGGTTAGAGAACGCAGGTCATCATATCAATCCTCAGGAATTTCTGGAGCCTTCCGTCATGGCCCCGGATGTGACTCCCCTGTGAAGTCTGGCGTGGGGGTGGGAAGGACGCCTGCTCGGTGTGCGCAGAGGAGGGTTTGCGCAGCTCACAGCCCCAGCGCACGGCATTGATAGCAACAACTTCAGTATCTATGATTTCTTTTATCTGCTTGATCACTGGAAGGTCCAAATCCGAGTGTTGATGTATCTATTTCTTCCTGGGTTTCTGCTCGGACGTTAGGACTGCTCGATACTCTTTGAAGCTATGAAGTTAGGCGCATATAGAGTTGACCCCTGAACAACACCGGGCTTGGGGTGCCGACCCCCAGGGAGTTGAAGATCCATGTGTAACTTTCGACTCCCCAAAAACTTAACTACGAATCGCCTGCTGTGGACCAGAAGCCTTAGCAATAACATAAACACGCAATTAACACACATTTTATATGTGTATTAGATCCTGTATTCTGATGATAAAGCAAGCTAGAGAAAAGAAAGTGTAATTAAGAAAATCACAAGGAAGAGAAACTATATTTACTATTCATGACGTGGAAGTAGATCATCATAAAGGTCTTCATCCTCCTCATCTTCACGTTGAGTGGGCTGAGCGGGAGGAAGAAGAGGAGGGGCTGGCCTTGCTGTCTTGGGGGTGGCAGAGGCAGGAGAAATCCACATATAAGTGGACCCCCAAAGTTCATGCGTCAACTTATACGTATGATGAATAGATCTTTAATTATTTAGAATTTCATGATGGGTTTCTGTGTCCTTTTAGATTTTTTTAGTTCTTAAATCCTGCTTTGTGTCTTAATCTTGTCAAAGTGGTGTTAACACCCCTCCCTACATCACAGAGTTAACATTGGGAGTAAACATATTAATCTGTGTAATGCGTGTAAAACAAGGTCTAGGATATCGAAACCCTGTTTGGTGTTAACTTCTTGCTTTTTAAAATTTTTAATGTCCCACGAATCTCAAACACTCGGGGTGGCCGGGGCGCCTCTGCCAGGCTCCGAGGGCCCTGCCTGGCTCCCCTCCCTTTCCATCTGGGACGGGGACCCCCTCCCTGCGCAAGGTGCACAAGGGGCTCCAGAGGGAAGAGCGAGTGCCAGTCCCTGTCCTGGAGGAAGTCGGAGGACAAATCTCCCCGCAAATCCAGACGAATAAGCGTGCACCAACCCACAGAAGACAATCCGGATAGAGTGGAGATTTTGACAAAAGAGACACACAGCAAGTGACAGAAAATATACCGCAGAAGCCAGGCAGGGTGACAAATGGTTGCAGCCAGGAGCCTGGGATGGAGAGAGGTTTCCAGAAGGATTGCCCTGCCTTGCTGGTCAGACAGCAGAGATGTGGTGGGGGTGGGGAGGTAGGGTGCCCCCCTCCCAGGGCCTCCCCGGCTCCGAGGTCTCAGGTGCACACGTGAAAACCAAGTGGCCCGGAACAGCGGTCACTCAGTGACATCCCAGAGCCCCCGGGGTGGGCCCTGGAACCCGGCATCAATCACTGCCCCTGGCAGGGACCAGATCGCAGGACGCTGCATGGCGGGGGTGACTCGGTGACCGCCAGGGAAGCTGCCGCGGAAACCCCACTATCCATCTGAATCACGCTCCTGGTTTTCATAACACGGCCCCTCCCGGGTGCCACCCCCCTCCAGATCTGTCATCTCTGGTATCCAGTCACCTTCGAAAGAAAACAACTAAGTCAAACTGGAGTAAAAGTAATAATTTTTAAAAATGCATTCTGTTCCCGGTGGTTTCTGTGGGAGAAGAGCAACAGATCTGACAAACCCTCCCAGGCGGGTTCTAGGCCAGCCCCAAGCCTGGGGCTGGAAGGAGTTAGGGTCACCAGGTCCGACCTCTGAGGGTCGGGGCTTCCAAACCTGCCCAGCGACAGCCAGTCACCTGCGAGCTCCCGGCCTGCGACCCCGCCGAACCGGCCCGGCCAGGAAAGGCCCAGGGGTCTCCACTCTGATGCTTGGCACGGCCCTGCCTGCCCCTGCCACAGCCTCGCCAGGCCACCTTCACACCCCAGCCACCGGGCACGAGGCCACGAGGCCACTCTCTCATCCCTAGTTTAAAGTTTTAACGCAAGACATGCAGCAGCGTTGCCTGAAACGGGTCCCCGATGTGCTTTCCATGAGAGGGGCTTCCACTGACAGTGAGTTGAGAACCGGGCCGGCTGGCTCTCCAGACCCAGGCAGCGCGGACCCCACCGCGTCAGAGGGCTCATCTCTGAAATGCCAGAGGGAACGTTCCCAACCCTGAGATACTAAAAACCCCTCTGTCCTCCTCCGAAGATTAAAAATAGTAAGGCAGCCCATCATTCTACCTGCTCATGCACCCCGGCGAATGCGATCGCTCTGTGCTTGTCTAACTGCATGTTGTGTGAGAAGCTGGACTAGTTCTTTGAGTCCTGGCTAGACTCCAGCTCCCTGACCTGCAAAACAAGGCTCACTGCATGTAAAATATGGATACTGGTAATGATCAGGCTCAGAGTAGTTAAGTCACCTGTCCAAGGCCACACAGCTGGGATTTCAACCCAACCCAGCTGAACCTAAAACCCAAGCCCCTGCCCCAGCTGGTGCCTCTGGAAGATGACAAACACCAGCTGAGATGCAGATCAGGACCCCGAGAAGAGGTGCCCCAAGGGGAGAAGAACCAGGAACAAGAGGGAGACAAAACTGGCTTCTGTAGCTGAGGTTCCGATGCGGCCCCCAGCCCCCTGGCAGACCAGGTGGAGGGCAGAGAACAGGCGATCGGGTCTTATCAGAAAAGGGGGGAGCACACACAGTCCCGAAAAGAAACTTCTGCTGCAGCTGACCTGGGAAGCCTGTGTGACAAAGCGGAGACCGTGTGTGTCCTTGAAAACGTTTCTGTGGGGCCATGGAGTGGCCACGCTTCATGCCGCTCTTCCTTACAGAGACCCCGCGCAGCCAGGGGCGCCGCGGAAAACTCAGCTCGGGGAGGACCAGCCTTTGCGGAGCCAGTGGCGGGGTCTGAACGTGCAGACTCCTGCCGCCAAGAGGAGAATCAGAGCAGGCGGAGGTAGGGACAGAGTGCGCATCTCGCAGACCATCTTCAGGTGATCACTGGGCTTTCGCTGCAGGGCAGTGAGCAGGGACACCTGTGGGTGACGCCGCGTGGCGCTGCTGGCGAGGTGGACACCTGGGCGTGCAGGTGAGGGATCTAACCAAACCTCCTGCCAGGACCAAATGCCCCCACCACCCACAGAGAAGCCACAGGCATCCAACTGTTTATTAAAAGGAGTCGTTTGGGCTTCACTTCGAAAGACGAACAATTGTGTGATCACATCTCTCAGCCTCCACACGGAGAGCTCGGCCAGGAGGACTCGGCGCGGAAACTCCGTTTGCCAACGGCAGCTCAGAAACCACCTGGCGCCACCCGGCCCGTCTGACTTCAGCCACGGGGAGTCCCCAGGCAGCCTCCAGATGAAATCGCTCAGACATGGGCCTCTGATGACTGAATAAATAAACTTTCGTTATAGAATTATTGTTGTTCATTTAAATGTCATTAAATTCTCATTTCGCTTAATTTTTTAAAAATTCAACAAGTTTATGCAGGGATTTTTTCTCTCTCTCGTCGTTTCCCCTCTATTCTTATGAGAGAAGTAAAATGTGCTAATGATTGTCTTCTGGTTGGAAAAATCACAAATATTGTGCCTTTAAGAAAACAAAGATGTTGGTTTAAATACTATTGCCACGTCAACACATTGTTAATTAAGGCACCTCATCAGGACTGCAGCTCGTTTTTAAGACAGAGGTTCCCTTTCACAGGCACGAGACCCTCCGGAGCCCAGGGCCCCTCGGCGTGACACTTGCGAGCACGGCTTTCTCCGTCACGGCTCCAGGGCAGGGGCATCCCTCGCCAGCAGAAACTCTACGCTTACAACAAAACAAACGTGCAGAAATATTCTGGTGAATAGAAACAGGGACATAGAACATTTTGCATCTGCCCAAGTCACACCTTCAGACAACAGCTGAAGAAGAGCTTTCTGTGGAAACCTCGCCAGGGGTGTGCAGGGGAATCTGACTATCGGGGCGGGGGGTCTGGATACATCTGTTAATGAACATGTCCCCCGAAAGCTCGGATTAGGATGGGGACAGAATGCCCGAAGCCCCAGCCCCTGACATGCCCGTGTCCATCACATCGTGACACACTGGGACACGGCAGACTCAAGGGGACATGACAGGCCTCCCCTCACTTGATCCTGGGTGGGGCATCAGTCATGTGACCCCCACTTTGCAGGCACAGGGGAGTCCCTGGAGCTGGACACGGGCAGGTTCGGGCTGGGCATATGGGGGGCCAGCCTCCGAGATGACCCCGGTGCCGCCACCTCCTGGAGGTCACAGCTTTGCGCAGCCCCCTCCCCACTGTCTCAGGCCTGGTCTGCGCGACCAACGGAATCTGACAAAGGGGCAGCATCACTCCTGAGATTCGCTTGCGGAAGACTGTGGCTTCCTTCTTAGTCTCTCTCTGTTTCTGTCTCTGTGTCTCTCTCCCTCTGTCTCTCTGTCTCTCTCTTCCTCCCCAACACCTGTCTTTCTCCTCTAATTCTGGGAAAGAATGGCGGTGTCATGAGCAGCCCTAAGGAGAGGCCCAGCAGACAAGGAACTGAAGCCGGGCCCACGCAGCCGAGGAGTGGGCTCAGAAGGGAATTCACCAGCCCCAGTCGAGCCTTCAGATGGGCGGTGCTGCCTGACCACTTGGCGGCAGCTTCCAGGGAGACCCTGAGCCAGAGCCCCCCAGCTAAGCCCCTCCTGGGCTCCCGACTCTCACGAACCGTGAGAGGCAGCCGTGCTTGTTGCTCTAAGCTGGGCAATTTGGGAGCAGCCGTGGGTAACAACTGCAGCACGTGGCCCCAGCAGGGCCAGTCAGAGCCCTTCTTGGGGGTGACAAAGTCACAGGTGCGATGAACTCCCTGGGCTGGAAGCTGCAGGAGAACATCGGGTCACACCAAGACAGGCCAGGCGAAGGCCCCCGGTCCAGCGGAGAGCCCAGCCCTGCCTGGGGGCCACCTGCAGGACCCCCTTTCCCACCCCATTCTGAGCAGGCTTCTTGCAGCTACGCCAGCCCTGGGCCAGCACTGGTCTGTGAGTCTCTGCTCAGGACCACGCCCTTCCCCAGGGCCTGCGGTGGCCCTCCCCTCTCTATGACCAGCGAGAGAAACTGCAGACAGTGGCCGGTGACCCCTCAGCACGGAGCCCTGGGCTGCACCTTCAGAGGAGCTTCTGCAACAGACAGAAGAAATCAATAGACACGTGGGCCTTCCAGCAGCAGCTGCCACGTGGGCCACACGGCTGCCACCAGGGAAACAGCTCCTAGGATGTGGGCTCTGCCCTCAGGGCCTCCCAGGTGGGTGCCCTCCTCCCCACCTCCCTGCACCCTCCAAATCCCTCTTGTTCTCCCTGTGAAGTGGGTGTCTCCGATGCTGTAAGTCAAGCCCTGTTTAACCGAGAGCCACTTAGCAGCTACTCCGCCTGCTCTGTCATGTGAGTAAGTCACGCTATTCCAATGCTTAGCTCCGCAAGCACTTTCCAGAGGAAAACACGCCCCATCTCTCCCATCCTCACACTGTACGACAGCCCTTCTGGGACGCGCCCCTGGGGCCCTAACCTGCGGGTAGGGGAGCGCCAGTCTGTCCTGCCGCCCTCGGGGACGCCCGGCAGGCAGCGCCTGTGTCCCCAGTGGAGAGCTGTGCCCAGCAGGGGCCTGAGGGCACAGGCGCTGGCGGCAGCCCCGGTTCAAAGCTCCGCCCTGGCACGTGCTGGCTGTGTGACTTGGGGTGGTTGCTTCAGCCCCTCCGTGCCTTGGTTTCTGGCCCCTACAGAGGGAGGAGCCGTGACGCCAACTCCTGAAGCCTGTGCCAAGGCCACAGTGACAGCCCAAACCCCGGATGAGCAATCAGTCGAGCCGACGCCGGACACCTGCTATGAGCCCTCAGCTCGGCCCTGGGAGGTGCCCGTGGCCTGGGGCAGGGAGCCGGTGTCAGCCCCATGTCCCCAAGGGGCTGAGGGTGCACAGGCTCCCAGGACGCCAGGTTATGTGGCCCCTCGGCCCCAGCCCCAGTGACATTCAGGGCACAGCGTCAGCTCACGCCACCCACACCCAGTCTTTGGCCTCAGCACACACCATGGTTCTTGGGCTCCCCTGAAAAAGCCTCTTCCTCCTGCTGAGAAGACCCCCTCACCTCCCTGTTCTTTTTGGAGGTGACAGGTGGGAGGTTCCGGAACGCGGCGTGCTGTCTCGGCACCTCCCTGATGACTGCGGGGCAGACAGAGAGGGCAGAGCTCAGGACGGGGCGGGCCGGCACCACGGATGACGGGCAGGTGAGCTGGGAGGACGGGGGAGGGGGGGGTGGCAGGTAAGATCCGGGGCTGAGGGGCAGGGAGACACGTGGAATGTTCCACGTACTCAGAGCAGGCAGAGCTCGCTGGGGCAGGGGATTCGTTCCGGAGGAGTGTGAGGCTACCCAGCGAGGTCAGCGTGGGGCCAAGTCACAGGTGCCTGGCCGCGCTGCCCCCGCCCAGCAGCCTGCAGGGGCTCCCCGTTGCCCCAGGGACTCGGCTCCAGATTTCCCAGTGCCCCAGAGGCAAAGCAGGAGGCTGGTGAGGGCCGAGCACAGGCAAAGGCGGCCGCGCAGGTTCGGTTCTCCCGGCAGCCGCTCGAGGAGCTGCCGATCTGAAATCTCGCATCTCGGGGCTCTGGCTCTGGGACAGGCAAGGAGGGGACCTGTACCCGCCACCCCATGACTGCTGTTGGGCTCAGGAGCTGGGGCTCAGCGGCGAGATTTTCCCCAAAAGTCCTGTGGAGAGGGAAGAGCTTGGGCCTGCTCTCTGCCCTGAAACGCGGCTTTGTGGCGGGAGCTCACCCGCTGCCACCAGCTGCCTGGGCGCGGTTCTGCTCTGAGGGGCCTCCCGGCCACGCCCTGCAGTGCGGAGCTGTTGGTGCCAGCACAGCCCGAGACAGAACCCGGAGGGAGCCCCGAGCCCTGGCCGGGAGCCCACCGGCACGGGATACACAGGGCGTCTCCGCCGTTGCCTGGCACCGGTGGCTGTCGCAGCCTTCCCCACAGCCCCCCATTCAGTCCACGACAGCTTTCTGGGGTGCTCCGGGCATGTGTGTTGTTTCTTGTGATACAGAAAGGGTCACAGAGCACACCAATTTCAGCAGATTGTCCCAGGACACCTGGGTGGCCTCACTCCCTCCTCATCCCTCCGTGGTCACTGATGGCCTCACCTCACCCAGCCTGGCGGCCCCCAGGTCTCACAAAGGCTGTGGTCACAAAGCCACCACCCGACCAGACAGCCTCCTGCCCCCCACCCTGGACAACAGGTCCGACCGCTGGGGCCTCCCTCTCCCGCCAAACATCAACGCCCGAGCTGCACCCACCAGCCCGCACCTCCCGTCAGCTGCGTTGCAGAGAGGCCTGAGCACCAAAGCCCACCTTCACCAAAGCGTTGTATAAAAACCTGTGTGAATATTCGAGACGACACATTGCCCCTGCGTCAGGAACCAGCCTCAGGCGGCCCTGCCTGAATCTGCACTCAAAGACTGAGCTTTGTGCATCATTCCGGACAATTCTAGGGCCCGGGTGGGAGGACAGCATAGGTTTTATCTCACTTGATGCTCCATGCCGTAATATTTTGTTATCTGGGCCACAGAGACGGGGACTGCGCCAGCGGAGGCCGGGGAGGTCGTCTGCCAACAGCATCTCCGTGAGCCCCTCGGGGTCCCACCCTCCGTGCTGTGTTCCCCCCTCCGCACGCGCTGCTCACAGACGTTCATCTCATCAGGATCCTGAGCCATGAAACGACCCACTTTCCACTACGTGAGGACGCAACACCCAGGGCGCCGTCTGCTCCCAGAAAGAGGCTCTCACCAGCCCAGCCCGCTGGCACCCTCATCTCCAATTCCAGCCTCCAGAACTGTGGGGAGCAGGTGTCGTTTATGAGCCCCCAGCCCATGGTCCTCTGCTGCAGCAACAGCGCCATGAGCACAGCCGCCCGGAGGAGACCAGCGGGTCACCACGGAGGAAACCTGGATCCGTCCCCTTCCTTCCCTTTCATCTCAAAACTGCAAACGTCTTCAGGACAGAAGAGAAGAGCCTCGTCTGGTGTCTGGCCCGCTGCCCGCCCAGTGGGCAGTGTGGTGCCCGCTCCTCTCTGGGGCATGTCCTTCTGGGCAGCACCAGGTTCCCACGGGGCCACAGGGTGAGACAGACTCAGGGCATGTGGCTGACTCACGCTGGTCACAGCGGCTTCCCTGCCCCAGTGAGCCAGGGCCCTGTGCCCGGGTGTCTCCCGAGAACCACTGGGACCCTCCCCCCCAGGCTCGGCGCCCTCACCCTCTGGGCTCCTGGCCAAACCTCTCCCAGGTCCCCTGACCCCCCGCACTCCCACCCACCCAGGAACACCCCAAGCCGGCGCCTCCCCCACACTGTGACCTTGTAAGAATTAAATGAGCGAATACTCAGCACGCACCTAACCGCGCCTGGCAACGGCCACTGCTGAGCGCTGTATTTTACTTAGACCATCTCACTGAATTTAAGACACCACAGATGGCACCACGCTGTTGTTTTATGTGCCACTAAGAAAGAAAAAAAGCTGCCAATTAAACTGACACCGTAGTTTCTGGTCACTTATAATTTTTATTTTGTACTTATTGAAGGAGCTCTTCTGGACTTAATTAGACATGGATTTGTATTGGCTATCACTTCGGCGCACACATAAAAGGAAAGATATAAGCAGGATAAATTTGTTAAGGTATTTCTAAAACTTGGGCACGTTGAAGTCCAAATCTTGCGATTTCATTTCTGCTCCGAGCCCGTGAGGTCTGTGCCTTCCTCACTGGTGTCCTCCGAGCCGTCACGGGCATCAGGGCAGCATCTCGGACTCAGAGAACCCGTAAAAGGATGAAAAGCTGTGGCTGCCAGCCCCAAAGCCAGCCTCCTGCCTCCGCCTCTGCTGCGCACCTGACTCTCAACCTCCCCGGCCACTTCCCCACAACCTGCTGTCTCCTGGGCGCACACGTGCGACACTGCTGTTTCCAGAATTTTCTTCCAGGCCCCCACCCCCCTGCAAGCTTTGAGGCTGAGGCTGTCTCATTCAGGCCCAGGCAGGCACGAGGACCTCGTCCCGGTGGCCACCTGGCGACCACAGTGGGAGACGCCTTTAATTATGGGCACATCCTAACCCCAGAGATGGTCAACCAGTAACACTGCGCATCCTCAGGAGGCCGAGGTGGGAGGATCCCTTGAGCCCAGGAGTTCAAGGCCAGCTTGGGCAGCATAGCAAGACCCTCTCTCTAATAAAAAACATTTTTTAATTTAAGAAAAATCCTATGCATCTTAGAATCAATGAAAGATGCCGTTTGTTTATTCTGTTCCCAGGCCCAGCTCTGCCCTCAAGGAAGCCCCAAAGGCCTCTCACCTGTTTCATCCACCGTGGTGTTCAAAACGCCTGGAACCCACTGGAACTTAGTGGGCCATTGTCTTGTCACATACAAAACTCCCAA
Organism: Eulemur rufifrons; assembly: GCF_041146395.1. Lineage (NCBI taxonomy): Eukaryota > Metazoa > Chordata > Mammalia > Primates > Lemuridae > Eulemur > Eulemur rufifrons. The sequence goes on along the minus strand of NC_090990.1, from coordinate 1,124,765 downwards.
CCAGCCCGAAACCTTCCCTCTCCCTGCGGTTGCGTGAATGTGCCCCCCAGGCCCCCTCCCTCTCTGTCTCAAGATGACTCCAGACCACCACGGTCCCAGCTCAGCCACTGCCCATAACCTCCTGGGTGCCTGGTCTGTGACCTGGGGGTGTGGCGAGAGTGGAGCCCCCTCCCCAGGTTGTGGAAAGAACTGAGGAGCTGAGGCAGGTGCAGCGTGGGGCGTAGAACGCACAGGTGTGACCACTCACAGCCCAGAGCTGGAGCCGCAGCCCCGCTGAGCGAAGCCAGTGCCCAGTGACCCCGACTCCACCAGGCCCAGCTCCAAGCAGGTCACGTCCACACGTTCATTTCACTCCCCTGCACCCTTCCTTGGTAATATTTGTATTAGTGATGAGCCTACCAAGGAGAGGTTAAGTGGCTTCACTAAGTGGCTCAGCTGGGAGGCAGAGGCAGGCAGTGTCCACACCCCCCAGAGCCATGGCCTGCCCAGGTGGTGACCTCCTCCTGGGCACCACGGTGCCTGCCCCATCCCCCATTTGTCTCCAGACAGAGCAGGTGCTTGATAAAGGCTCCTCCCTTGATGCCAAACCACCGTTGTGTGGGGTGGAGGGGGGCTATGGTCTGAACATCGGTATCCCCCCAAATTCATGTTGGCATCGTCACCCCCAAGGTGATGGGTTAGGAGGTTAGGGCCTCTGCGGGGTGATGAGACCATGAGGGTGGGGCCCCGGCGAATGGGGTAAGTGCCCTTGCAGAGAGGCCCCTGAGAGCTGCCTCTCCCCTGTCACCGCATGAGGTCACATGGGGGAGACATCACCTGGGCCCCAGGAGGGCCCTCAACAGACGCCACATGTGCTGGCGCCTTGATCTCGGACGTCCCATACCCCCCGAACGGTGAGGAATAAATTTCTGTGGTTTATAAGCTGCCAGCTGGTATGTTGTCATGGCAGCCCCAGCAGACTAAGGACTAAGATGGGGACGGGTGCCAAACAGCGAGGCTGGACCCTCCGCAGAGCGGGCACTGGTGCTCACGCACTGAGGTAGCCGCCGCCAGGAGGCCGAGCGGAGCTCAAGGAGCATGCGGTCAGAGGAAGAGACTGAGTCGCTTCCAGAAGGAAACGTCCTGTTGGAAATACTTGTGCAGCCTGTGGAGAAGTTGCTTCCCTCACACCTGTCAGACCGGATACGACACCTGCCTCCCCGCAGGTGACGCGGGGACTCCACACGGTCCGTCCCTCCCCAGCTGGTGCGGTTCCTCTGACAGCGAGTCTTCCCAAAGCTTCGGGCCGGGTCTGAACTGAATGTCTTTTCAAAGACAGAAGGAAGCGTGCGTGGGACGGGTGTGCGGGGGCTCCCTGTACGTCAGCTCCGTGTTGGCGTGAGCCTGGAACTGCGCTAACAAGCAAAGCCGATCGATTTAAAAAATAATCATAAAATAGAAAGAAACAAACGCGATCTTTCCTTCTGTTCACTGTCCTTCCTCTACGGCTAGACCGCGGCTAGACCTCCATACTGGAGGTCGCTGTCCTCGCGCTCGGGTGTGGACTTCCTGGGAGGCTCTGCCGAATGCACAGCCCTGGGCCACCCTCGGGGGCCCCCAGTGGCAGAGCTGGAGTGGGGCCCCGAATGTGAATTACAGGCAAGGGCACCAGGGGGTCTCCGGGGCCTGGAACCCATGTGACTTCAAGACCGACGGGTGGGCTGAAGGGTGACCCCCCCAAAAAGACATGTTGACGTTCTCACCCCTGGAACCTGTGCGTGTGACCTTATTTGGAGAAGGGGTCTTTGCAGATGTGATCCGGTGACGGATCTCCAGGTAGGATTGTCCCAGGTTACCCTAAACCCAACAAGTGTCCTTACGAGACAGAAGAGGACAGAGGGAGGCTGTGTGGGGACACAGGCAGAGATCGGGCAGCACATCCACAAGCCAAGGACACGAGCCACCGGGAGCTGCAAGACACAAGGAGGGACCCTGCCCTCCAGGCTTCCCAGGGGCACAGCCTGCAGACACCGGGTTTCAGACTTGGGCCCCCAGAACTGAGAGGGAATAAATTCCTATTGTTTTCAGGGCCCCAGTTTGTGCCCATGTGTGACAGCGGCCCCAGGAAATGCAGACACCAGCCCTCAAGGGAGACGGCCAGCAGACGGCTGACAAGATGAGCACAGGAAGGTCCCTGCCGCGATGTCACCTCCACCTCCGGCCTCCTAAGGAGGCTCCTTAGCACAGAGACCCCAGCTCCATCTCTACAGAGGACCTTGAAGCTGGCCACTCCGTCCCTCGCCATGGCCACCATCCACTCTGCCCGGAAGTCCTGCTTTGGAGGAGAAAGCTCTGGGATGAGTCTCCAAGGGGGGGCACAGACAGCCCTATGTCTCCGTATAAAATTGAGTCAGGAGACAAGGGGCAGGTGCAGGTGCAGGCAGGGAGCCAGGTGCCCTGGGAGACAGCTGGCACACGCCATCACAACCCACACCGGCACCTAAACAACTCTGCAGTCAGAAGGTTCTAGAAAGAACCCATACAACATTTTGGAAAAGATAATTATCATTGTTCCGGTGTGGGACCTCTGAGGACTGTGACTGGCCCAGCACAAGGGCCTTCCCCCCAAAGCTGGGCTTGGGAACCCTGTGCTTCTGGGTCACCTGAGTCGTCCCTGCATCTTTCCAGAAGCCAAAGCTGACCCAAGAGCCCTTCACGTCTCAGGCACATGACCTGTCCAGGAGCCCACAGCCAGCTGGCGACCACACTGTGACTGGACCCTTGGAGTCCAGCCTCGGGGCGGCGCCATCTTGCCTAGAACACCACCCAGGAGAACAGCGCACCGCTGGGCAGTGTCACGCCTGGTCCTCCCCAAATCCCCTCTTGTCTGTGCAGGACCGAGAAGCCAGGACAGACACGGCCTGTGAGGCCTTGACTTTGGCCTGGGTGGCAGGGAGTGAACACGTGTCCCAGGGCTGCCCCCGCAAATGCCCGCCAGGTGGCTTGAGACAAGACGTTCATTCTGTCACTGTCCAGGAGCCAGAAATCCAAAATCCAGGTGTGGCTGGTTCCTCCCAAGGCTCCGAGGGAGAAGGTGTACCAGGCCCCCCACCAGCCGCTGTTGGCTGCTGGCTTCCCTTGGCTGGCGGCAACATCACTCCAGCCTCAGCCTGTCCTCGCACTGTGTCCCCTGTGTGTCTTCATCTCCGTGCCTCTGTTTTCTCTTCTTACAAATGCACCAGCCATTGGACTTGGGGCTCTCCTGATCCAGCACGACCTCGTCTTAAATAATTGCACGTGCGAAGGTCTTACTTGCAGAGAAGGTCACCGCCTGACATTCCCCATGGGGGGACACTTCAACCTGCTATGGGGGCGTGGGGTGAGCAAGATGCTCAGGGGGTCATGTTGAACCCACAGCGCACACACCGTGGCCACGTCCCTCAGTCTCAGAGCACCTCCTCTCCATCGTCCGCAAGATCAAGGCCAATGACGCTGTGTACAGGTGCCCGGCCCAGAGCTGGTGGAACAGAGGAGGCACGAGTGGGCGAGCGAGTATGTGAGGAGCCCACGTGCCCACGGCGAGGCTGCCCGCCTGGCGCACATTCCCCCTGGGAGCGCCGAGGGCTCCAGGAGAGATTAAGTGTATTATGCAGATACACTTGCGTGTTTGTAAATCTCTTCTCGGTGAGGGATTTGATTCTTCGAGTGCCGGATGAGACGTCTGAGCAAACGCCGCTATTGTCCTGATCATCGCTGTTGTGTTGTGCTTGGCGTAGCGTGGGCGTGGAGAAAGGGATCTATTTTCCTGGCTAATAAGGTTTATTTTTACTCCAGCTGAATAATACATGATCAGTGTCGAAATAAACTACAATCCTTCCATTATACACCACTTTGCTGTCCCACATACATGGCGTCGCTGCCACCTGCTCCTCCAAGCCGCCTGCCTTCCCCGGCTCCCGGGCGGGCACCCTTCCCTCGCTGCGACCTGCCATTCTTCCTCTCCGAGGCAGAGCGGAATATAAATCGGGTGCCTCGGGGACCTGCAGAACTCAAGAGCACGTCGCATTAGGAATCGGCTTTGTGGCCATAAATTATGTAGCAGCTCCAATCCCAAACCAAGCTGGTGTTTTCATGTACGGTGTAAATAAAAACGTTAAATGATTTTTCTAAGTGTTTGATTTTTCATCTGTGGTTTATTTCCTCAGTAAATTTCTGTAAAGGCCCATTTATTCAGCTTTGGAGGAAAATATATTAAGCAGTTATCCACTTGGCAGCGACGGCGTGAGGCCCCGGAGACAGGGAGGGCTCCCAGCTCAGCCTCCGCTGGCGGACGGCGGGCCGAGTGCCTATACCTCAGCCTCAGTTTCCCTGCCTACAGAACGGGAGGCAAAGTTGCCATTTTCCAAAGGGCTTCTTTCCAAGTGGAAACCAAGAAAACGGGGAAGCAGGAGATACGGCGAGGCTATGGCTGTGCTGTTGACATCCCGTGAAGTCAATACGCGGGAACAGTGATGCATCCCGGACCAGGGCAGCCATAGCTCTACTTAGAACAATCTCTGCAAACGCGGCTCTGTGCCACTCAAGAGAGGAAGCATTTCCTTTTGAAGCGCTCAGGAGTTTTGCTTTGTTTTAAGACCCAGAGGGAGCACCTAGCCCAGAAGTCCCTTTGCCCGACACTTACGGCCTCCGTGAGCCCTGCCCCGCCGGGCGCCCCGCCAGCCACACACCTGCGAGGGCCCACAGAGGATCCCCAGCCTAGGGTCACCCCAGCGCAGCGCCACACTTGTCCTCAGCTGCTCGTCCTCAGCCAGCTGAGGTGAAGATAGGGAGTTGGTGATAAATACGCCACCTTGCCTCCTTCAGAGAGCGATTCCAGAGAGCATTCTACGGAGGCCTCGGAGGGCCTCCAGCAGAACTGAGACCCTGCCGCCAGCTGCAGGGACCAGCTCAATAGCGAATCCTTTATCGGTTGTCCCTGCCTTCCTGTCCCACCACCACCAGTCCACCCTCCTGCTTCCTGGGAATCTACTCGCAACTGATCTCCCTGCACTGAAGTCCTTGCCTCCAGCTCTGCAAGTGGGCGGCCCACACTCTGGCTGGGCCTGACACGGATATGTACACGAACTCCTGTGAAGTCCCCAACAATGTCGGGATTTATTCGTTACGGTGGCCAGCCTTGCCCTAGCCTAACCGACACATCTGCACACATGACCCCACACGGCTCACTCCCATGGGGTGGAAGCCGCCCCTGTGTCTCCCTGGGAGAGACTCTGCTGCTCCTCTCGGATGCTCCGGGAGCCAGCCCACTCCACCTGGGGACCCGTCCTGCCCTGAGCTGGTCCCAGGTAACGGAGGCCAACTCTTCTCTTGAGCCTGAAATGAGACTAGCGGCCTTGTGGGACCCAGAGGCGGAGGCTCAAGATGAGGAAAAGGCCCTAACAAGGCCTCAGTGTAACCCTGTGCACCCCGCAGCACGGAGAGCATCTCCCCTGGAGCACCCCGGGGCCCCATCTGAAGAGCCTCTTCCAGCGGGGCAGGCTGTGGCTCTGTGACTCCCAGCGCTGACTGAGCCAGGGCCCAGTGACAGCATCAAGCATCCTCCAACGTGCGTGTCCTCCCCGGGCCCAGGCTGTTCCCTGGCCGGTCCCCGACATGAGCAGCTCTGCGTTCTCAGAACTCTCAGGCACACATGGTGCCCGTCCTCTTCCTCGGTCTTCTCAATCCCCTGCGGGGAGGGAATTCTAATCCCTGTGAAGGGCGTCCGAATGTGCCCCCCCAAAACATGCCACTGCACAAGGGTTATTTTGAGCGGAAGGCAATTAAGAAACAACAAACACAGGGGAAGCTCCCTGCCTCCCTTTCTGCATAAACAGGGCATGAATTTCCATTTTGTGAAGTAATTTACATTTGCAAAGGAAATTTCCATTTGTAAAGGTGTCCTCCTCTCCCTTAAGACTCCAGAAACAACTCTTACCACCTGAGAAGACCTGGGTCTGCCTAACAAACCTTACTAAGCAATTTCTATTTACCCCCCATTTCCTGGTCACTTCTCCCCCAGAAGCTCAAACCCCCTTTTCCTGTGTCTAACTCTTCTCCCTGCTTTATCACCCTTTGTTAAAATGAGACCTAAGCCTCCAGATCTAATCATCTCTTTGAGCTGTCACTTCTTGTCTGTCATGATACCTACCGTGCGCTTAATAAACTTTTTCTCTTGTTAATCTGTCTTTTGTCAGTTTAATTTTGCAGGCCCCAGTCACAAACATAAGAGTGTAGAGGAAAAGTCTTTTTCTCCCCTATCCCTGCTTTGCAAAGCAAGGCTTGGAAAGGGTAGTTGATATGGCCAAGGCTAGACAGCAAGTACATGCCAGAGGTGGATTTCAAACTCTTACCCCAGAAATCCGTGCTTTTAGCTACTCTAGTCTGACCAGGCACCCTTGCCGCTCTGAACTACAGCGACAGATCAGCCCTTACCTATAAGCTATCTTGTGCTCAACTCTTTAGCTTCCCAAGAGTCTGCCTCCAAAACTCAGGTCTTGGGGGGAGGAACCCGGATCGTGTCTTCTGAGTCCCCCGCTACTCCGTGTGGGGAGCAGACCCTGCCGGCAGCATCCGACAAGGCAGACGCCTGGAGAGTCCAGCCTCCCTCCCCGCGCCCCCACTGACCACGTGCTGTTGTCACAGGGCCACCTCCGACATGGTTCCCAAAGTCCGGGACATGGGCTAACACTGCAACCAGGGAGATTTAGGTTGTCCCCGCTAAACACTTTTATTTTAAAAGCTGAAGGTTTATTTGAACGTGTACTAGAAACAGCACATAACTAGCACATCAATCCTGTGATTTCACAGATATGACTTAGGACAAGGCTAAGTTAAAAAAAAAAAAAGGAGGGGGAGTAGGAGCTGGCAGATGCTGACTTAGAGGAAAGTACTAAGTAAACAGCGGGGACACGGAAGTGGCAGAAACCACGCGGGTGGAACAGAAATGCCAGAGCTGGGAGACCCGTGCTCAGGCAGACTTAGCCCGTCAGCACACGGCGGCCTTCATCAACACACAAGTCTCCCAGCCACTAGGAGCCAGGCCGCCCTGACCCCTCATGCATCTGTGTAGGAACCGGTTGCCGTCCTTAGCCGAGGGAGCCCAGCATAAAAGCCGAGTGTGCCGAGGAGAAAGCGTGCGAGTGTGAACAGCGCTGACAGCCGGGAGCACCCACCCTGACCGGGCCCCTGGCAGCTGCCAGCCTATTGAAAGCCAGCTGTTCCGAGGGCCACCGCTCCAGCAGGACTCGGCGCCGGGCTCTGCTCAGCGCTAGCCAGGACCCGGGCAAGTCCCCTGCCTGGCGCGTGGCACAGCCGTGTGAGGGCCACCGGCAGACGGCAGATCCGCAGCCACTAGCCCAGGACTTGGGTCCACAGCAATTCTGCCTGGCCAAGGTTTGCTGGTCCTATTTTTCCATTGGTTCCAGCAGTGGCAGACTTGTGCCGTCTGCATTCCGAGTCACAGAGCCTGAGCCAAAGGGTGGGCGCAGGCAGGACAGGGGTGAGACAGCTCAGCCACAGGAAGGGAAGGAAGTGTCCCTGGAGGGGATTCCGGAGCCAGGCCCCACACAGCCAGGAGGCTCGCCCTGCAAGGTGAGCAGCTCAGAGGCAATGCCAGGCCGTGGGGGCCTCAGGCTGTGGGCTCCTTCTCTCCTCTCCTCGAGGAGACGGGCTCTAGAGGTCTCTCGCCCTGCCGGGTGCCCCCTGCGTGGGGGCTCTGGCCAGGCTTACGTTCCCATCGTGGACACAGGAACCTTCCTTGCCAGTCTCCTTGCTCCACCCACCCCGGCCTGACCCCCACCGTGCAAACTCGTCCCCCCTGGGCACCCTGGCTGCCCACACCTTGCGGGGGCCCTGGAGCCGCCCCCCTTTCCTGGCTGAACTGCTGCTGCCCACCTGGAAACAGGGGACACTAGCAACAGGCAAAGAGGGGAGCTAAAGCCCTGCGCCTCGCCAGCCGCACCCTCTCACCCCGCCTGCTAAGGAATGGGACATCCTCCTTCCATCCGGGCACCACCCTGGACAGAAACCAGCCATGCGCCCCAGACCTGGGCTCCCGAACAGACAGGTCAGTGCCCGGCCCTGGGTGTGGGGGCTGCTACGGCTCCCCTCACCCCAGGCCCCTGCAACGGGGTAGGGGCTCCTCGACATTCACGCATCAAACCTCACCACAAACCTTCAAGGTGGGGACTACTGTCACTTCATTTCTCAGACGAGGATACTAGCCTGAGAAGTTAAACACCTGACCCAGGATCAGCCTGCTAGGGACCACAGAGCCAGAGCTGAACGCAGGCACGTGGCTGCCTAAGCCTTGAGAAAATAGCACAAGATCCAAGACCCATCAGCAGAGTCCCTGGTACGGCCGGGCCCTGGGCAACGCCGGTCCCCTGGTGCCCTGATGCTTCTATTTTAAATGCACTTTTTGAGTCACTGGGTTGCTGTCCTTCCCATCTGCCTGGGGCATCACCTCCTGCTGTGAGTTCAAGGGCCAATCTGGGGGTGCCCGTGTGGGGCTCGGCCCTGGGGAGGTCCTGGGATGCCCAGAGCCACGTTCCCAGCCCTGCGTGGGACGGGGAGAGGATGGTGGCCACACCTAGGATGGTGGCCACACCTGGGCCGGGGCCCCTGGGGAGGGGTCACAATGTGAGGAGGGGCTTGCTGTCATCCTGCCTGTTAGACCCAGAGCTCCACGAAGGCAGGAGCCACGTCTGCCGTGAGCATCTCCAGACACCGGCACCCAGAGGGTGAGCAGGAAGGTGACCCCTAAACGCGGTGAACAAATGAACAAGCAAACGATGAGTGACAGCTCTCCATGCTCTCCCTGGATGGCTGAGCTGTGTCCCCTGAAAAAGATACGTTGGAGACCCAACCCCCAGGCCCTCAGATGGGCCCTGTCGGGAACTCGGCCATTGCAGATGTAATTAGTTCAGACGAGGTCATGCTGGAGGGTGGTCCCTACTGCAAATGACTGGGGTCCTTACAACAAGACGGCCACATGACAACAGATGCACAGGGAAAAGTGGCCACGTGATGACAGAGACACACAGGGAAACGTGGCCACGTGATGACAGAGACACACAGGGAAACGTGGCCACGTGATGACGGACACAGAGGTGGGAGTGACTCAGGTCTCTGACCTCCCCTTTTCTACCTAAACACAGGTCATACAATTTGCATGAGAAGGGGCCTCCCCGCACCAGGAAGAGCAGAACAGCCCATCGCGGGAGACTGGAGTCAAGGCTGACGAGGGGTCTGTAAATGAGCCCACCAAGCTAACTCTTGTCTTCCAGAAGTTCCCCCCAACACAGCTCCTAGCCACTTCCGCTCGACACACTGCCCCAGCCCAAACCCCTTGTCTGGTCATTTCTTCACTAACTGCTCTGTCTCAAAGGTACGTAAGTGTCTGTCCTGGTCACTTTGGGTCTTCATTTTCTTGTGAGGGTTCCCATGTACATGTAAAATTCTAACAAAACTATGTTCTTTTCTATGTTAATCCATCTTAAGTTCCTTTAATTCTCAGGCCCCGCTGGAGACCCTAAGAGAGTTTTCTTCGCCTGCAACATCTTAACCACGTCTAAGCGCACAGTTCGGTGGCATTAGGGACACTCACATTGCTGTGCCGCCATCACGCCATCTGTCTCCAGAAGTTTCCATCTTCACAATAGAAACTCTGTCCCCATCAAACGCCAATTCCTCCCCCTTCCTGGCACCCGCCGTCCCCCGTCTGTCTCTGTGGATCTGGCTACTCCGGACCTCGCGCGGTGGGATCGCACGGCATCTGTCCCTCGGTGTCGGCCTGTGGCCCTCGGCATGAAGTCCTCAGGCCCACCCAGGTTGAAGCAGGCACCAGAGCGTCCTGCCTTGCGCGGGCTGAATAACATCTCGCTGCACGGTGGACCAGGTCCTGTGTCTCGTCCCCCTCCAGTGGACACGTGGATCGCTGCCCCTTGTGGCGTTGTGAACCACGCTGCTCTGGACATGGGGGGACACACATTGTTTGCATCCTGCTTTCCATTCTTTTGGGCACATTCCCAGAAGTAGAATTCCTGGGTAACGTGGGGACTCTGCTTTCAACTTTTTGAGGAACTACTGGACTGTTTTCCTCAGTGGCTGCACCATGTCACATTCCCACCAGCAACGCACCAGCCTTCCAGTGTCCTCACGTCCTCACCAACCTTGTTATCTTCTGGGTTTCATAATTGCATCCTAACACGTGTGAAGTGCCAGCACATCGTCGAGGTTTTGATTTGCATTTGCTAATGATCAGCGATGCTGAGCATCTGTCCATGGGCTTCCCGGCCATGTGTGTCTTCTTTGGAGGAAGGATCCAGTCAAGTCCTTTGTTCGCGTTTAAATCGAGTTGTTTTTGTTGTTGTTAAGTCATAGTTCTTTAGATATTCTGGACATTAACTCCTTATGAGATACATGATTTGCAAATATTTCCTCTCATTCCATCAATTGCCTTTTCACTCTTTTGATGGTGTCCACTGATACACAGGAGTTTGTAATTTTGATGTAGTCCAGGGAATTTGGCTTTGAATTTTAAAGCATAGTGATTTTGTTTTGTTTTTTTAGTTTTTTTTTTGAGACAGAGTCTCACTCTGTTGCCCGGGCTAGAGTGCCGTGGCGTCAGCCTAGCTCACAGCAACCTCAAACTCCTGGGCTTAAGCGATCCTTCTGCCTCAGCCTCCCAAGTAGGTGGGACTACAGGCACGTGCCACCATGCCCGGCTAATTTTTTCTATATATTTTTAGCTGTCCATATAATTTCTTTCTATTTTTAGTAGAGACGAGGTCTCACTCTTGCTCAGGCTGGTCTCGAACTCCTGAGCTCAAATGATCCTCCCGCCTCGGCCTCCCAGAGTGCTAGGATTATAGGCGTGAGCCACCGCGCCCGGCCAAGCATAGTGATTTCAACAAGTAGTTGACCCTGTTCGGGGTCAGCCCCGTGTTAGGGTCTAGAGATGCAAAGAAAACCTGCGGTTGCCTGCAGTCTGTGGGGCTCAAATACACACAAATAACAGCAGCCTCCTCTCAGCCAGTGTACCTAACACAAAGCTCTCTACAAAACATACATCCACACACACACTTGCATGCACACACATCCACACATGTGCACACACACACAGAGGAAAATGTCAGGGCAGCCTCAGAGCAGAGGAAACATTTGGGCTGAGCCTAGAAGGAGGACAAGGGTGTCCCAAGCAGATCAGGAAGTGGTGAAGAGAGACGTGGCACCGTAATGGAAGGGTTGAAAGATCCTTTCGACACTCCTTCCCCAACTGAAGGGTCCTGGGACAGCCCAGGGCTCCCTGGGCGAAGGGCGGCTCTCTCAGCCCCACGTGAGGCAAAAGGCACAGTCGAAGGCCCCACAGGGCTGAAGAGCAGAAAGTGCAGACAGCCGGCCGGGGGCCTATTTCCACCCCGGTCAGCGACCCTCCAACCTCGCTGCGGCCCCACGACTGGCACCTGCGGGCACGGGACCACAGTGGAATCCGTGACCATCCCTCACTCCCCCACAACATCTGTGGAAGGGGATAATGATCCATTTGTATTCATAAGACTATTGTTCAAAAGATTAATTAAAAGGCGAGAGTATTTTTAACCATCTGTACTAATTTAGGGGAAGAATTTAGAAATATAATTGCATTATCTGTAACTGAGGAATTCAGACAGATCCCTCTCGGAATCAGAATATTAATGTCTCAGAGAGACACAGCAACTTGAGCAAATTATCGCTGCCATTCCTCCTAAATTAGCAGAATTAAATGAGGATGGTTTAAAATGTTTGGTTTGTGCGGGAAGTGACAGTCACGCACCAGCAAGGGGAAGACGGCTGTTACCCCCAAGTTTGGAGAAACTCACTCCAACTTGCAGGCAGAGGAGCCCGCCCTGGCCCGCCCTGCCCCAGGCTGGGAGCCCAGCTCCGGGGATGGGGGATGGGTGTAAAAATGCAGCCAGGAACTGGGGGGAAACCGGGGGACTACGGGGTTGGGAGGGAGGTGCTCAGGACACACAGCTAGAGGCCAGTGAACCACGGGGCTATTGGCAGGTGCCGCCTTCAAGGTGTGGCCAGCCCAGCCGCATATTGAAGGACATAAAATAAAAAACAACTGCACAATGGAAGGAGGGACTTAGTTAGGATGGTGACTGGGGACAGAAGCCCCCAGGAACCCCCTTCTGCACACCCCACGCTGTGCCTCCAGGCCTGGAGTGGTGCTGGGGGCAGGGGGACCCGGGTCTGACACCAGGTCAGAGGCTGGCAGTAGCCCCAGGCCACTGACAGGCCGGGGAGAGAGAGATTGTACGCGTGCCAAGGCCCGGGGGTGAGGGCACAGCTTCCTCCTGCCAAGCTCCTCCTCCTCCGAGGGCCTCCCAGGGTCCTCACCCCAGGACTCAGGGCTGTCCTGTGTGTCCTAATCCACTTGGGGGCACATACAGCCAGGTCGGCCACTCAACAGGGGATTGGAGGTATTGTGATTTCAACACACATCCATGTACGTACACACAGGCACACATGCTCACACATGCATGCATGTACACACGTGTTCATGCATGCACACCCATGAATGCATACATATGCATGAGCATGCACAGAGGCGTTGAAGAGAAGGTTCAGATCCTGGTGCTGACGTGTGCTGGCCGTGGGTCCTGGGGCAAGTCTCCAGAGCTTTTCCTGGCCTCAGAGTCCTCGTCTGCAGAGTGTGGGACATGTGCCTGCCCCGCGGGTTGGGGTGACCAAGTAAGGGTTCTGAGCACAGCAGGGCTGACTGGCAGTTCTCTCTCCTGCACCATCGCAGGGTATGCACTAGCCCCGCCCCGCCCCACACTGGGAGGGCCACCAGGGCCACTGTCTGCCAAGTGTCTGAGCATTAAGCTGTTTCCCCAAAGGACTAAGGAGAAGGGGGGAGCCCAGGTGCAATGACGCGGGTATGGACAGTGCTGCCCTGAGCCCACGCGTGGGCGGCATCCCCCCAGTACAGCCCCCGCAGCCAGCGTCGGCACCACGCGCCATCCTGACGCTGCAAAGGTAAGCTCTGCTCTGGGAGGTCTACCTGCATCCTCCAGGTGAACACTGCGTTCAGAGGAAATGGGAAGAGAAAGCACCCCGAGACTCTCTGAGGGAGGGAGGAGAAAATGACAGCTGCGTCCTCTGGGTCCACGCAGAAAGGAATCGGTTCTCCTGCTCCTCCGGACGGAATGACAGACTCCCACGGCCTCCTGCTCACACAATCACAGCGTGCAGTATGAGCGTGGCCTTCCTGGGGCATAACCTGTCTCCCACATTTGTGCCTTACAGAGTGAACATGCAGTTTTGATCAAACGGAATCAACATGCACGCACGTGCTGAGCACCTACTGAATACAAGGCCCCGTCCTGGGCAGCTGGGGGAAAGCCTGGCTTACACACAGTCCCTGACCCCAGGAGTGACAAGGTCAAGGGGAGAAGAGGCAGGAAGTTAAACACACGCATATCGCAGGAAAGAACGTGGATGCCTCGACTGCCAGCAGCATAGAAATTCCAGGGTCGAGGGAGCAAGGGAGAGCCAAATGCGTCTGGGTGATGCCAGGCCACAGTTCCTGGGTCCCTTCCTTTGTCATACTGGGAGAACATGAACGAGGCCCAGCATTTGGGAGCCTGCAGACACTCATCAGGACAAAGAGCGAGGCGGCCAGGCCCCCGTTCCCAGGCACGCTGGGCTTGGCAGGAGGTGGGGAGAGTGGACCCCTCCTTAATGCAAAACCCTCGAGTTCCAGAGGGGCCAGCTGAGGCCGGCGGGGACAAGGTGCTCCAGGTCATGTGCCCCAAACACGCTCTTCCTGTCCCCTTGAGTTCTTGAAGCCGACCCTGGGGATGAGAGTTCCCCGATTCCTCCCCCGCGGGCCTGACCTTGCTGGTGGGAAGTTCTTCCTCCGCCCACCTGGAGCTCAGCTGGGATTTCAGGGGGCTCCTCTGCAGGGCCAGGGCTGACTGCGCTCCGGGGGGCCCAGCACTCAGCAGTGGTGCCTCCCTCCCTGCAAATTCCTTTTGAATGAAAAAGCCCAGATTTGTGCTTTGTTGGCAGCAGTTGCCGATCTGATCTCTCCAGGGAGATGGTCTGTGGGGACAATGCCAGACGAGGAGGCGGAGCCCACTGTACAGAAGATGGCGAGAGAACATTCCAGGCACAGGAGTTGGGCCACGGGGTTGAACTGAAACAGGGGGCAGCCGGGAGGGAAGCACAGGTGCGAGGGGAGAGAGACGGGAGACAGGGGTGCGGAAGCCGTGGCCGGGAGGACCCAGGCGGGTGGGGTGTGGAGGGGGCGGCAGGCGGGGGCTGGCACAGCAGTCCCGGTGGGGACAGGGGAGCCAGACGGGGGTGGCAGTGGCCGTGGAGAGACAAACTCAGGAATCGCTTTGACGTAGTGACAGCAGGGGGAAGAAAGAGGAGGAGGAATAAACAATGCCTCTGAGTTCTTGAAATGACAAACCGAAAATGGAAAGACTGTCAGAGGAAGAAGTGATGGGACATCTGTCACAGGCAGGACATGCAGAGCTGTGCTACTGTGACAAAAATAAAAACAAAATTCAGTTGCTTTACGTATCAGTCAGTCATTGCTACAGTAACGCTGTTGAACAAGCCGCTCCAGGACTCAGTGGTTTGTGACTGCAGGCAGCGATTGCTCTCGGTCACGGGTCTGTGGGTCGTCTGGGGGTTCCCGAGGCTTCCACGCTCGGGAATGGCAGCCACCAGGGCACGTTCCTCAAGTGGCAGGCCACAGACTACCCAGGGCTTGCCAAGCCTCAGGGGCACATTTAAGGCCTCTACTTGTGCTGTGTCTGGCAAAATTCCCTTGGGCAGGGGCTCCAGGCCTGATTCGGCTCTGAGAGGCACCAAGAGCTGGCGCGGGGCTGAGGGAGAAGGGGCAGCGTCCCCCTCCGGTGGCAGCTGTGGTCCCGGTATCTCCAGTTCCCCTGAGAATTGTTCTCTCACGCGGTGCTGAGAGCAGCCAAGGCCACCTGCGGGGCTTCCCCGGCATCTCTGCACCCCTGGGCTCCCTAAAACTGGCCTTTGTGGCTCCCCTTCCACGTCTGTGAGCCTTGAATTGCTGGGATTAAATCCGTGTCTGTCTGTCTCTCTCTCTCTGCCAGACTCTGAATCCGCCAGCACCTTCATCTCGCACCCCCGGCCTCTAGAGCTGCGAGAAACAAGTGTTGGCTGTCACCACTCAGTCCGTGGTGACCTGCTACAGCAGCCTGAAGTGACCAAGACGAGAATTCCCCTCTGCCATATGGCAGTTTCCGCCGGCCCTGGGGCCAAGCAGCCAAGACTCCCTTTCCCACGTCCCTGCAGCTGTCTGCGGCCACTCGACTAGATTCCACCAACGCACTGCGCAGGGCCACGTGTGCGACACCCCGGCCACATCCCCAAGCTCTCGCCTTCTTCGTCCCCCTGTCCCTGGCTGGGCTGTAGAAATAACTGCCGGAGCTGGGGCAGCCACACTGGACTCAGAGACAGCAAGACAGGAGACTGGCCCCTCAATGTGCAGCTCCATGTGGTCCCGGACGGCTTGTGCTTGGACTGTTACGTGTGAGAGAAAGAAGCATCCGCGTTTCCGCCACTGCGACACCCCTCCTTGGTTACAGCGGCTGGGCCTGTGTTTTATAGCAACTCATGCAGAGAAGTTCCCTCCACTCTGACGGCTCTGTGCTAAGATCGTCGCAGAGACAGAAACTCCAGTCATTGTAGCTCTGATTTTTTTACTCTACTGTCCTTAGGGAGTTGTGAATTTCTATTTCAGGAGGAAAAATAGCGCATATCACCTACACCCAACAGAAGCTTCTCCTATTGTGTTACTGTGGATTAGTGAAGTTTATGCCGACTATTACAGTCCAACAAACCCAAACATTCTGTAACAGCTTAACACAACAGCACTTTGAGTTTTGCTCAGATAAAGTCCAAATGGGTCTTCCTGGCCAGTACGCAGCTGCCCTGCAAGCTCTGGGGCCACTTCCTGGGCAAAGGAGTCCCTTACGGGGTCAGCCCCACCCCCCCACTGGATAGGGAAGGCAGAGAGCAAAGGTTGTTCAGGTGAGGCGTGTGGGCGAACATCACTGCCGCCCACGTTTCTGTATCCATAACTCAAGCACGTGGCCCCACCTAGATATGACAGAGGCTGGGAAACGTGGTCCCTGCCTGAAAAGCCGATTCCCAGTAGCGTCTCCGCAGTTCAGAAGGAGAGTGTATGTCTCTGATGGACAGCGAGCTGTCCGACCTGACTGCAAGGGTCCAGTGGCAGTTCCCACAATTGATTTTATGTATGTGCAACAGTAAAGGTGTGTTTACTGCTGTGGGCGTCAAATACCATCGATGCTCCGTTATCTGCAGTGGGGAGACAAAGGCAGAGACAGAGACCAGACCCAGGCACCGTCTGCTCAGCAGGACAAAGGGCAGCTCCTCCTTTCGCAGAGGAGTCACCAGCCCAGATGGGGAGACGTCACACTGGGCCACCACACGATGACAGTTTCAAGCCAGAGGGGTTCTCAGTTCGTATAAGTTTTACATTTACACCCACCTCTCTCTGGCCCGGAGGGATTAAACTCAATTTACAAATGTAACCCAGACACGAGCTACGAGGTGGCACGGTCCCATCCTGATGAGAATCACGTGTGAAGACGTAGCACGCAGAGTGCAAAGGGCGCCAAGCTTGCACCAGTCCCTCGAGGACAACGGTCGTGGATTCAGCTCCTCGTCCCAGGCCATTCTCCTGTCCCCCGTCCCCAGCTCTCGCCCTGCTGCCTCTGTCGTGGAGTCTCTCGCAGGGCAAAGTCAAGAACCGCCCCCCCCACGACTGTCTGTTCATCTTTTCATCTCTCTCCTTCCTCCTCCTCCTCATGTCTTTATCACAGAGCTTGACCCAGCCTCTGGTTGCTTTTTTTTTAATGGATTTTATTTTTTTAGAGTAGTTTTGGGCTCCCAATAAAATTGAACGGAAGGTACAGGGAGTCCCCGTACACCTCCGTCCCTGCGTACATCGCCCCCCGACTCTGCGTCTCCCCCAGGGTGGCACGGCTGTTACAGCTGACGCCCCTGCATGGACACAACCTGATCACGCAGCGTCCACGGTCTGACGAGGTTCTCTCTTGGCACTGTACGTTCAATGGATCTGAACAAATGTTTAATGACATGTATCTGTGTTACGGTGTCACACAGAAGAGTGTCACTGCCCTAAAATCCTCTGTTCTCTGCCCATTTGTCCCTCCCACCCCCCAACCGCTGGCAACTCCGATCTTTTGACCTTTTCCAGAAGGCCACAGGGTTGGAATCACACAGAGTGTATGTAGCCTTTTTGGATTAGTTTCTTTCACTTAGCAACATCCATTTAAGGTTTCTCCGTGGTTTTTCATGGATTGATAACTCGTTTATTTTCAGCACTGAGTAATATTCCATTGTCTGGATGTGGCAAAGCATGTTTATCCACTCACCTGCTGAAGGATGTCGTGGCTGCTCCATGCCACAGCGGTTACGGATAACGCTGCCATCAATGCAGGATGCGTTTCCAGTCCTGTCTCTGCCGTAACCATTCTTAGGCTCTGACTTCACGCAAAGCCCCGGCATGGCCATACGACAGACCCCTGAGCAGGAACTGAGGGACTGAGCGAGTGGGTCGGGGCAGAATCCCCTGTGGCGGGTGGACAGTCATGCACAGATGCGGAGGCGGGGCCTGTGACAGCAAAGGCAAGGTGGGAGCAGGGAGGAATCCGGACCCAGACGTGTGCAGCAAACTCCTACCCACTTGCTGGAGGGGCCTAAAGTAGCTCCAGACGTGCAGACGGACACCGTAAAGCACAGCAGCTGCCCAGGAAAAGAACAAAGCGCCGTTCTTACTTCTGGTCACTGAGAGTCTGCCGTGGACCAGACACGCCGAGGGCCACACACACCGCACTGCTCACTCCTGCGTCCACCTGCTGCGCAGAGCGTGGGGCGCAGTGGAAGCAGCCTGAGCTCGAGGCTGGCGAAGGGCCGGGCAGGGCGCAAATGCAGATCCACGGGCCGCCAAGGTCGTGTTTCAGTCATTCTTCTAAGACCAGGAAGGGAAACAAATCCACAGCACAGACACAGAGCTCACGGCTCCAGCGAGCACGGGCCAAGCACCCTGGAGTCGGGGCCGTGGTACCTGCCCCGTGGTACGGAAGAGACGGCAGAGGGATGTTCCAGACTCAAACTCATCGGGAACACCGAGCGTGGGACGTGGCTTCTCTATCAGCGTGACCGTGCCCTGACCTCACGCCGGTGCCACGGCCCGGCTTTGGGGCCGAGAACTCCCCTCCGCGCCCCCGTGGATTGCAGGAGTCGTTTCTCCCTTTCTGAGAGTGAAGCCACTTGGGGGAAGATGCTGTTGTCAGGAGCGCTGTGAGCACCGGGGCTGAGACTAACGGGGGATGACACAGTCAAGGGAGATGCGCACTTTTCAGGGGCTTAATCAGACCCCGTGTGCTGGCTATTGATTTCTGCTTTCCTTGGCTGGTAGGAGGAGGGAGGCTGTGACATTTCTGCCAGGTCTCATCCCAAGAGGGAAGAGGAGCAGCCTGTGTTTGCTGAAATTAGACCCAGACCACGCGGACGGGAAGAGGAGGCTGGGAGCGGGTAGAAGACGGCGTGTGGGTGGGAGACGGGGTGCAGGGTAGGGGACAGGGCGGGGCGCGGGGCAGGGGACGGGGCATGGGGCTGGGTCAGGACGTGGGGCGGGAACAAGGGGCGTAGGGGAAACGGCATCTCAGGCAACATGAGGACGCGGGAGGGGCTTGTTGAGAGCCGTGGGAGCCACCATCGAATGAGGTTTTAAAAACTGAGCGAAGCCCCTCTGGCGTAGAGCCCAAGTCCTGGAGACACATCTGACACCTTTGAGAAACCCCAGGGGGACAGGGCTGCTCCTGTGGTTCCACAGAGCAGCTCCTGGGCCTCAGGCTCCCAGACCCTTCCCTCCTCTGGGCCTATTCGAACCCCACGGCACCCCCAGCATCCCCTGCAGGCCTTGGACCAAGCTCAACTCCCCCTGGACATTATCCTTGACTTTGACCTTGCTTCTGCCCCAGGCCTGACCCGGGTTGCAGCCTCCACGTCTCCCGAAAGGGACGCCCCTTGCCAGATGCCCTGTGGGTCTGTGGCTCCGCTGGTCCTGAGCTCACCTGGACGGGCCCTGGGTGCCCCGAGCCCCCTCGCCAGCCCTGCTTCCTACACGTCTAGGGAAACACACCATGCTCGCTGCAAACCACGACAGCCCCTTCAAGCCATCAGAATTGCTACATGTGGAGGGAAAAGGGAAGCAAAAAAAGGCAATTTACAATTGCAAATTGGAACTCCTCTCGGAGAGGGCGATAATCTAGCTCCGGAGACAGATGGTGAGGAAGCGTTCCAGGAACGTGTTATCACACATCACTGCACAGCAGAGGAGAGGGCTCCGGGAAGGACCCAGCGCCTGCCATGCCAACCTCGAGGGCCCCAGGAGGGACACAGGGACCAGGGCTGCCCCGCCCTCCTCGCCCACGTCGTCTCTGACCATCCCTCTGCCCTCGACCCCCACCACTGCGCAGGGGCCAGAACCAGGACGCTCCAGGCACGGGGAGTCAGAACATGAACTCACACGCCGTGCAGCGGTCTGCGGGCAAGGGTGAGGACAGCAGACGTCCCTCTCTGCTGCTCTGTAAATGAAGGACGCGGAGGACGTCGAGTCCAGGAGCGGAGCTGGGACTCCCTCCGGTCTAGACCACAGCTCAGAGCCCGGCTCGGGGTGGGGAACGCGTGGGAGGGACAGAGAGAGAGAGAGAGAAACACAAACAGAGACCTCCCTGCTTCGCACAAATGAGAACAGGTGTGCGGGACCTGGCGCATCTGTCACAGGCTCCCGTCCTTGAGTCCCCAGAGCCTCGGCGAGGCCTCCCCGCCCCTCGTGAACGCTGCGCTTTTCAGGAAAAGGAAAGGGCATCGCTGCACAGATGGGGAAGCACGAACAAACGGATTTTTTAAAGATGCCGGCACCGTCATCCCTCCTCCCGAAGCTCACGCGTCACATGCTGGCTCGAGGGCTGTCCACGCAGAGGCCAGTGGCCCCGGCAAAGCGAACCCAGGGCAGGCCTTGGGAGGGAGGTGACAGTCCCGTGACCAGGCCCCGAGGTGCCGGGACACAGCAGGACACAGCACTCCGGGTCCAGGACAGGGACGGGGGTGGCCGGGTGAGCGGAGGACAGGGAGATGGCCAGGCGGACCCCAGAGCCAGGGCCAGGCCAGTCACCGGGAAGTGTGGAGGGAAAGGATGTCCCCCCAGACAACACCAGGGCAGGAACCACTCCAGGGCCAGCCAAGGGTCGGCTCTCGGTCCAGCCAGACTGAGGGACTCCAGAAAGCTCTGTGGCTGGGTCCTCAACGCAGCTTGGGAATCTCCAACAAGATGCTAACAGAAAGTGTCAATGAACGATGAAAATTGAAACACACACATATGGATGCGGCGTCGGGGGCGACGTCACGCTGGCTCGGACACCGGGCTCCCAGCCAGGTCCAGCCCTTTCCTGCTTTGCTTCCAGCTGCTGCTTGAGCACTTGTGTCCCAGCCTAAGATCCGGAAGGTTCTCAGGACCCAATGCCCCTCTGTGAAATGTTCGACATTTGCAGCATAAATCTAATAAATTTCACAGTTTTTTGGCTTTAAAAAAAATTTTGATGCATCACCTGTTTCTCCCTAAGGGAAAAGAAAGTGATTGATAATGCTAAAATACGGAAATTTTAAAACCCCTAAAGATCCTCTGAGAGGCACTGGAAGAGCCCGCTGTGCCCGGCCACACCTGAACTCGGCCCCGCGGGCAAGGCCTTGGAGAGGGAGGGCGAGTCCCAGGCTGCTCGGCAGCCGCAGCTCTAGGCAGTGTCCCCGGACCCTCTCTCGTCTCAGTAGCTGCCCTCGTGTCCGAGGCTGGCTGGGGGGCAGACCCCAACTGTCTCCAGACCAGGCCCTCAGAGGCTCCGGCACTGTGGGTGGAGAGGAGTCCACCTCGCCCTGGAGCCTTTTCTCCCAGGGCACAGGGACCTCAGCTGGACCCCCCCCACCCCCAGCAGCTGCTCAAGGACCCAGAGGAGGTCATGGGGCAGCAGGGACCTGTCACATCTCGTCACCACACCGACGGGGCTGGCATCGGGGCAGCTTTGTGTCTAAAGTGTCATCCTGAGCAAGTGGGACTCACGTGCTCACGCACTCACGTATTCATTTGTGAGCTGTGAATCTAATTCCATAAATATTTACAGAGATATTTACGGAGTTCATCAAAGGGAAAAAAACGAAGGTGCTAGCAGAGTCCTGGTGAAGTGCCTCTCCCCTGCGCTCTGGCCTCACGCACGGTCGCAGGGCCACTGGCACGGCTCCGACGTCCTCCAACCCGAAGACACCAGCAGGCCAGACTCCGCGGCCGGGACATGGAATCCGGCTCCACCACGGTGAACCCTGAGAAGTCACCTCGTCTCTGTCGGTTTCCTGGCGCCGCCGGCCGGGCAGCTCCGACAACAGGAGTTTGTTCTCTCCGGGTCCCGGAGGCAGCAGCCCGAGATCTTGGCGTGGGCAGTGCTGGTTCCTTCCAAGGCGTCCCCCCCGCCCCCGGCTCACAGACGGTGTGTCCCCCACCACACGGCCTCCTCCCCGCGCGTGTTTCTGCCCAAATCCCCCCTCCTTAGAAGGACACCGGTGGGGCAGGATCAGGGCCCACCTTAGTGAGCTCATTTTAGCTTAATTACCTCTGTAAAGACCCTCTCTCCAAATAAGGTCACATTCACAGGGACTGAGGGTTAAGACTTCAGCACACGAATTCGGGGGACACAGTCCCACTCATAATAATCTCTGAGCTTTCATCTCCTCGTTTAAAAGAAACACAACACCTGCCCCCTTCTCTCAGAGCACATCCACCAGCCTGGGGCCGGGAGGTGCCCTGTGAGCGTCCCAGGGCGGTGCCGACAGGAGCCACCGGCTTCCTCTCCAGGTACGAGAGCAGGAGAGACAGGGACTCACACGTCCCGGTGATTCTCAGGAAACCAGAGCTCGCAGGTGGGAGGGGACGTCAGCACGCGGTCCCCCAGCAGAGAAAATCCTTTGAGAAAAGCCAAGGTTCCTCGAAGAGACGCAGGCATGCGGTCGGTGCCGTCCGGCCACAGCAATCCAGCCCCCCGGTGATCACACCACCTGCCCGGCCCGTGGCCTTACCGCCAAGACCAGCTCTTCAGAGGTAATAAAAAAATGGAAAGGAACAGAGGCAGCCCCTCGGTGGGAGGGCCTTTGGCGTTCATCTGAATTCCATCATGAATAAGTCATGTGGAGGCTGTACTAGAGCCCAGCGCTTCTCGATAAATGTTCCATGAGAACATACGCAAATATTTCAACGTCGATATCTCTCTGGTGGTTTGGGCTGACGGCCCAAATCAGATTTGAGTTGCTGCATTGCTTATTTACGAAAACTATCATAATCTTACTTTTATTTGCATTTTCCCGAGCATTCGTAGGGTGACGAATTTGGGAGGCATGAGCAGCAGAGGCAGCTGCTTCTGTTGGGTCCAGGAGGGAAGGGGGACTGTGAATTTTGGAGCAAGAAGTGAGGAGAGGGGCTCAGCTGTCTGCGCACTTTTTGCCACAAAACAGCAATTAGGAGAGGAACAAGGAGGGGAGACGTCACCTGGTTTCTGGGATGTTGAAGCAGCGTGCTGCCATGTGTCCTGGCCTGAGCGCGGTGGGGTTGGGGGTTCCCAGGATCCCACGTGGGGGGCTTGAGGGGCCCAGGATGTAGGCTTGGGGACAGGAGCCTGGCTCAAATCCTCCTCCTGGATGCATTATTTGGCCTCTCTGAGCCTTTGTTGTCCTCGTTTATAAAATGAGAAGACGGGAACCTGCCTATCAGGACTGTCTTGAGAATTTAGTGTGGTGATGGGACCCCATGGCCAGGACATCATCACTCACACCCGACGATGCTTGCGGAGTGGACAAGCGTGTGGGAGGAGCATGCCGCTACGGAGAATGGTTGTTTGTTTTTTGTTTGTTTTTGAGACAGGGTCTTGCTCCGTGAACCAGGTTGGAATGCCATGGTACAAACATAGCTCACTGCAACCTCAAACTCCTGGGCTCAAGAAATCCTCCTGCCTCAGCCTCCTGAGAAGCTGGGACTACAGGTGTGCACCAGCTAACTTTTCTATATTTTTGTAGAGATGGGGTCTGGTTCTTGCTCAGGCTGGTCTTGAACTCCTTCCCTCAAACGATCCTCCCACCTCGGCCTCCCAGAGTCCTAGGATTATGGGTGTGAGCCATCGTGCCTGGCCGAGAACGGTTATTTTTGACATTACTGTTTCCGTGGTGCCAGGGCGGGGTGACCCTGACTCTGCTGTAGTGTCCAGGGGCACAGCCCCCACCCACACTCGCTGTCCTGGGGTTCACATGTTCTCAGCTCTAATGTCTCTTAACATTTTCTCTTTCTCCATTGTGAATTCATCTCTTTGCAGCATGGAATCACCCGAGTGTGCTCAGAGGGTGCCTGAAGACCTCAGTCGCACCCACTGCCCTTCTGTGAGATCCTCAGGGAGCCGGCCCTCTGCAAGTCCGGGGGGCTGGAGGAGCCCCCAGCTCCTCCTCCCTTTTCACCCCAGCCAGATGGACAGAAAGAAAACCAGATTTCAAAGTACCACCAAGTCAGCCGTGACTTTACGATTTTTTTCCTCCAGCATCACCTGGCCTGAACGCAACGCAGCTGGAAACCCAAACTCGGGCGTTGGCACAGACAGAGGACGTTCCGGGGAAGCCCTCTAACTCCGGCTGGAGGAGCATGAAAACGGTCTCCTCGTGCTCAGAGGAAATGTGGAAAGTCTCCATCTTTTCTCCTCTCTGTGCTCGCACACTCCAGCCCCCAAGAAATCCCGTGGCAACGTTGGCAGAGACACCAGCAGGGGCCCACAAGAGCCAAAACGCTGAAGGAAGGGAAACCTCCTCTGCAGCCGGTGGATCTGCGATCCCCGAGGGCAGGCAAACCCCGCTGCTCTCTTTCCTCGTTCTGTTCTCCACCACTTGGCACCAGAAAAGGGCACAGTCACAGAAGTACGGGTCAGAGCAGTGTTAACTAGAGCCCTAGGTTTCTGGCCAAAGCACCAAAATGAACCAAAGAGTATCAAGAAGAGTGCAGAGATGGAAAAGCTTTGGAAAACAACCCCATAAATTAGTTGTAACCTCCTGGTCTCACCCTCCATGCTGCACAGAGCATGGACTGATCCTAGGCAGTACCGCAAAGACCAAGACCTGAACCACCTCCCAGTTCGAATGTCCACTACTAGATGGCACGTGTGGGACAGATCTGAATGGTGCTCCAAAGCCTTGGAAAACTGACCTGTCATTGGAACCACAACCCACAGAAGGTGAGTTGCAACGTGAGTCTTGAACTCCTCCAGGTTTGTTGCTTGCTTAAACAAATATATCACATTTTCCAAAGGATTTAAACAAAGCCCAGAGTCTCAGAATATTCAAAATGTCCAAGGTATAATCCAAAATTATATAGCATACAAAGAATCAGAAAATCTCAACTCACATAAATAAAGATGAACATTGCCAATGAAGAGATGACATGGATTTTAGGGTTATCTGACGAAGACATTAATGCAGCTATTATAAAAGTGCTCCAACTGGCGATCGCAAACATGCCTGAAACAAAAGGAAAGAGGGAGTCTTGGCAAAGTAGAAGATAGAAAGAAAAACCAAAAAACAAAAGGAAAGAGAGAGTCTTGGCAAAGTAGAAGATACAAAGAAAAACCAGTTTTTCAGAACTGGAAAACACAATAACTGAAATTTTTTTAAAAACTCACTGCATAGACTCAAAGTAGATCAGAAATAATAGAAGAGTCAGTGAACTTGAGGCTAGATCAATAGAAATTGTCAAATCTTAACAGAAAGAATAATTATTGGAAAATATAGAGATTCAGGAACCCCTAGGATGACAAAGGGGAAACAAGGTCTAACACTCCCATCACTGGAGTCCCAGAAGAAGAGACGTAAGTGCAACGCTAGGCAGGGCGTGGTGACGGTGACTCACGCCTGCAGTCCCAGCACTTTGGGAGGCTGAGGCAGGAGGACTGCTCAATGTCAGGAGTTCAGGACATCCTGGGTGAGTTCCTGTCTCTACACAACATTTAATAAAATTTTAAATTAGCCGGGTGCAGGGGCACGTGCCTGTGGTCCCAGCTGCTTGGGAGGCTGAGGCAGGAGGATTGTTTGAGCCCAGGAGTTTGAGGCTGCAGAGAGCTGTCATCACATCACTGCACTCAGCCTGGGCAACTGAGAATGACCCTGTCTCAAAAAAAAGAGTACAGTGCTGAAGCAATGAAGCAAAAGTTGAAGAAATAACGGCTGAGAAGCGTCCCAAATTTGGTGACAGACAGACCTACAGATGAAAGCACCTGAGAAT
The DNA here is from genome assembly GCF_041146395.1 of Eulemur rufifrons. Lineage (NCBI taxonomy): Eukaryota > Metazoa > Chordata > Mammalia > Primates > Lemuridae > Eulemur > Eulemur rufifrons. The sequence goes on along the minus strand of NC_090990.1, from coordinate 1,099,303 downwards.
CCCACAAAGACGACAAACCCAAAAAAGGCAGCCCTCCCTGGCCTGCGCTGCCCCCTGGCACTTACGAGACAGGCAGTGACAAGGACCCAACACATCACATCAGTTCCTGCAACACAGTCAGATGTAGCAGCAGCAGAGACAGGACAGCGAATGGGCCCAAAAGGCCACCCCTGCAAAGTCACTTAGGCCTTTTCGTCCTTTACTGCAACTCTCTCCAAAACCCGTCAGTTAAATTCGGCACGTCCAGAGTTGCAGGCCAGCCTCCCGGAGACGACGGTACCTCCAGGCCGGCTGTGGGCAGAGGAGGCTGAGGAGGGCCCGGGAGAGGGTGAAGAGGATGAAGCAGCCAAGAGGTGTTTTCTCGTCGGCCCCCTCTGCCCAGGGCCACCTCCTCTCGGGTGCTCCTCTTGGCACGTGGGGACTCCCCCTGCCCCCACACAGGTGCTGCTCATCCCACGCTCCTCGCGCCTTCAGCCGCACCTGCACCTGCACCCCTTTCTGCCGTGGGACGTGCAGGAGGGTGACTCGGCTGCCCACATCCGACAGAACGACCAACGCCGGAGCTCCCTCCACCCGGAAGTGGCCAGCACATGTGGATGAGTGTGTAGGGCCTTGGGCTCCCGTCAGAGCCTGAGACCTTGACCCCACCCTAACCTATAGGATGCGGGGGGCTCAGTGAATCAGGAGGCACTGAGAAACGCCCCTGTGCCAATACGGGGGACACAGTGACTTTCAGGTCTGAGCAGCAAAGCTACCTGTGGCTCAACTGTCCTGTGCTTGGCCCACTGAAATCTCTGCACCAGCTTTGGGAAATGCCTGACCCTTTCTCCTCCTATTGGAGAAGAGAACGACAAACGAACTTCTAATGTTTTCAGCCCCACCCAACATCCTGTATCAGCTGCGGGGAGCCCAGCACCTCTGCTCCTCCCGCTGGAGGAGAAAGCAGAAACCAAATGCACCATTTAGGCTTCTTGTTTTAACCCCACCTCCCAACTGGGAGCCTTCACCCACCTTCCCAACCCTTCCCAACTGACGGACAACAAAGCAGAGGACCACGTCATACCTGGTGAACCACAGAGTCTGACTGACACATCTGCCACCAATTCCTAGAATGTTCCCCAGTACGTGAAGCAGCCAAGAGGAGCCTCACCTTCCCCCTCCACAGGCCACGTCACTGACGGAGCCCCGTCCTCACTGCCAAAATTGCTGAGTCAGAAACTGTGCTGGGTCTGAGCTGTTAGCCTGTCTGCAAACTAACAAGTCAGTTTGCAACAGTTTTATGTACATATTTGGACAGAAAAACACAAGACCCCTGGGCTACAGAGACAGAAAATGTATTACAGCAAAAACAGCCTCCAAGCAGCATCGTAAGGTCAGTTCCCCCAGCCCCAGTTCCCACAGGCGACGCAGCCAGAGCAAGCTGCACCTGCAGGTGTGGAGGGTGGCACCACAGACAGGAGCCCCAAATTGTGCTTATGTAACAGGGTGGCTGGCGTGTCAGCCCTCGTCCCCTCCCAGAGACCTCATCTTGGCTCTGGAATGTGAACAGATCCCTGTCAAGCACAGGAAGGGAGACCTCTAAGCTTGCTCTCCTGGGATGTAGGCATCGCCCGGAGGGAGGCACGTTAGCTGTTCTGCCACTTGCAGTGCCCTGCGCTTGGAGGCCCGACTGCCTCGCAGAACCGTGAAATATGCAACCCTCTCCCACTAGGTGACAGATTAAAAGCTTCCTTTTGGAGGGATCTGTTTCTAGCTTTCAGGAGAAGTGGCAGGAGCAGAGGGAGGTCGTTTATCCCTGGGAGAGGGTCCTGCAGAAGCTGAGTCATCTACCAACAAGAGTGGGGACAAGTGGCAAACGCTAGGGGGACCTCAGAGTGGAAAGACCCAGCCGGCAATGGACAGGCTCCCGGACCAGGGCAGTTACCTCCCTTCTTGCAGGGAGGGCACCGGAGCCTGCATGAGGGAGGCCCAGCGTGGCCTCACCCCTGGGGCAGGGATAGCAGTTTCTGCACCTGGCGTTGCCCACGGGGCCACGCCACACGGGGCCACTCTCCAGGAGAGTTGGGGCTGCAGAGCCGGGGGACTGTCTGGGCCACTTGGCTAACAAGTCACCTCTGCCTCCTGGGACAGATGTCCTTGAGGATAGTCTCCACTCTTCCCTACAAGAGTGGGGCCCCCAGAGTGCAGCAGCCTGGGTTCAAATCCCAGCTCTGTCTCTTGCCAGCTGTGTGGCCCTGGGCAAGTTCTCAGCCTCTCTGTGTGGGTTGAGGGGGAGTGGCAGTGCCTACACGCAGGCTGTCGAGCGCCAAAGGAGCCCACGAAGCACCTCGGACAGTGCCGGGTACGTGGGGAACGGTGAGTGGCTGCTGAGAACCCCGGCCCAGACTCGGCTCCTCAGCCCCAGCGGCACCGCCCAAAGCCCAGCCAGCTCTCCGCACGCCAACCCGCACCGCCGACAGCCACACCCCTCCGGCCCTCCTTCCCGCCCACAAGAAACAGAGTCGGCTGTTCTAGTTTGCTAGGCCGCAGACGGGGCGACTAAAACAACAGAAACTTGTACACTCACAGTTCTGGAGGCCGGAAGTCTGGCGTCTGCAGGGCGGGCTCCTCCTGGAGGCTGTGCGGGAGCGTCTGTGCCAGGCCTGCCGGTGGCTTCCGGCGGCTGCCGGCCGCCCTCCGCACCGCGCAGGTGTAGGTGCATCACCTGACTTCTGCTTTCTCTTCACGTGGTGTGCGTGCATGCGTGTGCGTGTGCGTGCACGTGTGCGTGCGTGGGTGTGTTTCCCTTCGTACCAGGACCCCAGTCATGTGGGATTCCGGCTCACGCCAATGACCTCGTCCTAACTGGTTACGTCGGCAGCAACCCTATTTCCAAGTAAGGCCACACTCTGAGGGGCTGGAGTAAGACTCCAACACAGGAATCTGGGGGGACACGATTCACCCTGGAGCCCACCCCCTCGGGTTGATAGGTGCACGGCCTGTTCTCACCACGAGCTTGTGAGGAGGGGCTTCGCGTCACACAGGGGCACTGCCGGTGGGGCAGAGTCGCACAGGGGCCCCGGCAGGGCCAGATCCGGCTGCTGGTGTCCTGGGGCCCCTTGGACGCCCTGTGTGTTTATTTCTCTCCTCCTGTCTGCGAGGCAGGTGGAGACTAATCTTTGCACAGTTGTTTAGAACAGAGACAGCTCTTCCTGATTACAGGTTTTAGGGGAGAAGTCAAACAGACGGGGACGCGGGAGCCAGCTATGGGCCTCGCTATCCAGGCGCCTCCGGAACCAGCAAACCGGACACTCCACAGACGAGGCCCAGGTGAGCCCCCGCCATCAGCATCCTGCCTGGTAGCCGTGCGGTGCCACCGGCTTCCACACACCTGCCGAGGAGGAGCAGGGAAGCAGCTAAGTTCCAAAATTGTCATGACTCTAATTTCCCTCGCCAAGGAAAAAAGCGGCCCAGCGATTGTCCCCTAGTTGTCCTCTGGGTCCCAGTCATCGCCCACTGTGCTGGGGACGGCATCAGAGGGCCACCCCAGGGCCCGGTGACTCACAGCTGGGCCCAAGCATGGCCCCGAAAACCGAGCAGGCACCTAGGAGGGGCTGGGAGGGGTCCCCTCAGGTCTCCCAGCCGAGACCAGAGAGAGGTGTCCACAGAGGTCCCTGGCTGTACAGCCAGACGTCCTGTTAGCAGGAACTTAATAAATGCTGGCATGAAATATTTATCCACTTACAGCAGCTTAGGTAATTTAAGTTTGCTAGAAATCAACGTCGTGTGTTCGTATTTAATGAGCTTCTGTGGAGCAGCCTCCCCTGTCGCAGGCAGGTGTTGGGGGTAGGAGCCTCCACAGCCAGATGCGGTTTGATCCCCGGCACACAGTGCTGAGTGGCACCCCGCGGCCGGGGCTCGGCCTGGGGCTGCGCGGCCGCCTCCCGCTCCCCTGTTCTCCCCGACACAGGAGGACACTGGACACCCCTAAGCAGAGCTCAGGGGCTGAGCACCCTGAGGCAGGCCGGGGGGGCAGAGGCGCAGAGCCCACCCCAGGGCCGGGACAGGTGTCCAGGGGGCCAGCGTCACTGAACAGGGCTCAGCCAGCATCGAGCACCTTCTAGGAATGTGGCACCTGGTTAACCGCTGTCGGGACTCGGGAAAGGATTCCAGATGGTCCCCACCAAGAAAGGCATTTGTCATCGGTTGGAGAGAGACTTGGCACGATTCGCAGAGACCCAGGAGGCAGCGAGGACGTCCCGGGCGGCTTGGTTCGGGGAGGGGCCCTCTAGCCTTGAACAGCGCAAACAGCAGCTGAGTCACTGGGGGATTGTCAGGAGGGGACGCGGGTGGCCATGACTCTGCTGGTTCTGGCCTGGGTGGCTGGGAGGACAGAGCCCCTCAACCAGAGGAAGGACGCGGTCAGGGACAGGCAGGGGATGAATCGTGGCCTTGGCTGGGGGCTGGGGAACGTCCGCATGGTGGCGGCAACAGTGAGAACAGACCAGACGGAGGCCGAGACCCTCTCCGAATCCACGCACCTCATTCCTCCCACCGCTCGGAATGTCCCCTCCGGGTCTCTTGTTCTCCTCCCGGTGCTGACAGCTGGCGGGGTTACCCGTCACTCCTCGCCCACGCCAGCAGGCAAGGCCAGGCGCAGAGACACTGCTTAAGAAGCGTCTGGAGGGTTTGTGGGGGCGTCTCCCCAGCAGGGGGTGCAGGTGACTTAGGCCCAGCACTGGTCGGGGAGGCAGGCCCCCGAGGAGGAGGAAGGAGCGGAGGGGTCGGTCCCTGCTGGTGTCCCACCTGGCTGGCTCCCCACAGCCGCCCCAGGTCAGTCTCCCCAGCGAGCCCCCGGGAAGGCCGACTTCAAAAGGGCCTCATTGGAGCCATCCTGGCTCAGCCGGCAGCTGTCAGAGCGTCTGCAGTGACTTCAAACTTTTTCTTAATCCCTCAGACTCTGCAAGTATCTTACATAATCCATCCGTCCATCACCAGGGCAGCGTGGAGTACAATGGGAAGGGCTGTCCCCGGATGACCCTGGACCACAGGCCAGCTGGGACCAGGCTCCCCCTTCTCCAAGCAAACAGACGCCACCCAGGCCAGGGGGCCGCAATTGCGGGGCAGCTGGCGTTTCCAGACATCACCTGGTGCAGAAAAATGACAAAGCCAGTTCCTCCCAAGTGCCCTACAGGGAGCTGGGATGTTGGGGGAGGCCAGGCCCACACACCCCATCTCACGGCCTGACCCAGGCCTGCGTCTGGCTCACGTCCCTGCCGTGAAGTCTACCCACCGACCCATGCCACGTGATGCCGAAGGATGGGCCCAGACCCTGGTGCATCAGTGGGGAGGATGAGGAGAGTGGGACCCAGATGGCCACCTGGCAGGACACCAAGTCCTGACTGTACCCTGAGAAGGTGGGGACGAGGCAGCGTCCAGGCCGTGGGTGCTGAGAGCTGGGCCTGGGAAGTCACTTAGCGCTTTGGCGCCTCAGTTTCCTCACCTGCACACCGAGGAAGAAGGAGGTGACTGCGAGCGCTTGCTATGCACCAGGTACTGTCTGGTGCTTCACAGGCAGCCACTCACCTTCTCTTGTAATCACCACCCAAACTAAGAGGCACAGCAGGACTTTTCTGTCTCTAGAAAGTTCCCTGGGCCCCTTCCCGCCCATCGCCTCCCTGCCAGAGGCTGGGGCTGGTGTGTGGAGAAGCTTGATCAAGACGATTTTAGGAGAACTTCCTGCCGTGATCTGGCTGCACGGGCCGGGGCTGGTTGCCATCTCCAAGGCCCGCGGGGCACCAGTGCCCAATGTTGCCTCAAACCTGCAGAACTTGGCAGGGGAGGGTGCTGGTCAGTGAACACCTGGGGGCAGGTGGCACAGGTGAGCATGAAACGTAGGTACCTCTCGCTTCAGACACACAGAGTGCACCCAGCCCAGCTGCGTTCGCAGGGTGTGGGCGCAGAAACCAAGAGCCGGGGGCAGCAGGCTGGGAAGATGCCCAGGGCAAGTCCAGGGCAGGGACCTGGTCCTACAAGCTCAAAGTGCCACAGGAACCGGACAGCTGGGCGTCTCCATCTCTTCCCCCAGCCTCCGTGGAGCTGGTGGCAACCCCTTTGTAGCACAGAGAAGGTGGCTTGCGTTTGGATCTTTCTCCATAGTTCCATCTGTCGATCAAAGCACCCGTGGAATGTGAGTAGAGGCACAGCTCCTGAGGTCACTCGTCCTCTGCTGCCTGGTGTCCCAGCCAGCCACCCACTGACGTTTGCCTCAGTCACCAGGTAAAGTGGCCGAGAGAACGTGGTGGTCTCAAGATACGCCCAGCCCCTGGGTCCCCCATCCCGTGCCCCCTCGCAGAGGATCATGTCCTTGAGCAGGGAGGAGCGCCACCATCCACCACCGCCTTTCTTGAGCATGACAGGGGTCCGGATACAGATGACTTTCATCCCTATTCAGAAAAGGGAAAAGACGGTCCCTGCAAAAGCGGCTGATGCCGTGGGCCGGGATTAAGTGGCAGGAGTTCTTCCTCCGCTGACGCCTTCCTGGCACACAAAGGCTTCCTCCGAACCGCGTGGGAGACCCGCGTGAGCAGCAAAGCCACAAATAGCCCTGGAGAGGGTGAGCCCTTGTCGCTGGTGGATCTCCTGACGGGGTCCAGAGGTGAGAGGGAGGCAGACGGGGCATCTCTCTGGGAGGACGAGGAGCTCTGGGGCACCCCGGGCTCCGAGCCAGCGGCTCAGAACAGCCCCCTGCCTCCTCTTTGCCGAGCCCAGGGGTGGTGACCCTAGAAATAAATCCCCTGTGCCCTTAGCGCCTTCTGGAGGGCTCCTGCCGCCTCTGTGCTGGTCACTCCAGCACTCGGGGCTGTGTGCACGGGTGCATCTGGGTGAGAATACGACCTGGGATTAGTAGCCGAAGAGTTTCCCGGGGACTCTGCTACACGGGTGTCAGCAAAGTGCCTCCGGAGACTGTCTCACCCCCGTGAGCAGAAGCGCAGGTGCTGATTCTGAAACAGGAGGCGAAGCGCCGACTCCTCACACCCGGGCAAAGGCTGCCGCAGTCCAGTGTTTTCCCGGGCGGCCTTCCGTGGCGCTCCGCACAGAGGAAGCCTCGGAGGAGAACCGCCCAGCCCGTCTCTGCGGGACAAGAGGCGCCATCATATTAGTATTTGAAGGAGGGCCCTTCGCAACGTCGGCACCCGTCCACCTCCGCACCCTCCGACCCGGCCTGGTTAGCCCCAGAGAGCGGCTGACCCTAAATGGGAGGCAATAAGGAGAGGAGAATTCGGTCTGTCGAGGCCCCTAAGTGCCTGTCCCTTGCCGAGCACGGCAGGTGCCTACTCTGTGCGCAGAAGCGGCACAGTGGACTTCGATGTTTGGGCGCCAGCGCAGTTTCCCTCCCTTGCGCATCCCACCTGCGGCATCCTCGGATGGAGCTGACTCCACCCCCAGTGGGCCTGGCCAATCAGCTCCGGCCGTCCCCTGGCACCGATGATTGGCTCAGGACAGGGCACGTGACCCAATCAGAGCGCAGCGATTGCAGGCGCGCTCCCAGGTGGCTGGAATCTGGGAAGTCGGGGAGGCTGCGGCCCTGAGCTTCTGCCAGTCTCACCCCCACCTGGAACTGCAGCATCAAGCCCCCACGGAAGACCGAGGCTGGGCCCGGGGGTCTGCGGTCACAGAATCTGCATCCCTTTCTTTAGCTTGACCCGATTCCCTGTCACCTGCTACCCAGAGAGCCAGGACAGGTATCATCCCCACCGCCAGACATGGAAACTGAGGCTCAAAGGGATTAACGATGTGGTCAGGTCACACGGCGGCAGTTGCAGAGCTGAGCCTAAAATTGTAACTCGGATCTGTCTGAATCTGCCTGGAATAAACCACACAGCGCACCAGTGCACAGCACAGCGTTATTGGAGACCACTGAGAAAGGATAAAAAATACCGCCAGTGAAACTGTAACACCATGCTTTCTTATCACCTATAATTTTGTTTTCAAATTCTTTTAAAAACTCTTTTAGACTTAGAGATTGTTTCCTACTGTATTTCTCTCACTGTACACACAGAAAAAGGAAAGGTAAGTGAACCAAGTTAGTCCCCGTGGTTTCTAAATTTCCTTCCATTCAGAGCCCGTTTCTCCTGCATCACTTGACACGCAGGTGGACATCTGTGAGTTCCCGCACGCTGTCGTCCTCTGGTCGCTGTCAAGAGCGAGGACGGGGCATTTCTGCAAAGCGGTCCCACTGTCGTTTCACTTCTCTTCCAAGTGGCTGACACCCACACCACGTTTGGAAGGAAGGTTTTCAGCCACGACCAGAACCCCTGTTCCTGCCTCGGTTGGTCCGTACGTGGTCTGTGGACCAGGGTGTCCAGGCTGCAGCTGCCCACGTGGCAGCAGGAACCCCACCAAGGTCACATGTGAGAGGCGCAGATAGTCACAACCTGAGGGCCACACTCGCTGTCAGACGCATCCCGGTCTCAGAGAGGGCAGCGTGGGAAGCGTGTGTGCGGTTTGGTGAAGCGGATCAGAGTGTGACACTGCTCCGGAGTTTGCACGGCACGCGCTCATCCGTCCACGCTCTCAGTTCACTCTGAAAACATCAGTGAAAAGGATTTTTATCTGTACTTTACTTCGGGGATCTGGGGATTCGGAAGCTGAGCATCCCTAGGCCACACAGCTAATAAGCGGCAGAGCCCGGGTTCACCCTCAAGCTTCGGCCTCCAGAGCCATGTTCTGTTTAAAACAGGGAAAGACCAAAGTGGAGGACAGACAGTGCCTGGCTTTAAAATGCTCTTTTAAAATCTGCCTGTTGTCAAGGTCTTTGATAATGTCACCCCTCTTCCCACCCAGGTGTTGAACCAAACAGGAAACAAGTGAGCCAGCAGACCGAGAACTGTGCGCTCGCTGTGGTCACGCGTGCAGCTGGGCTGGGCCGGCTCTCAGGGGTCGGGGTGGGCGTGCAGGCCTGGTGGGAGGCTGAGCGGCTGGGCAGGTTCACTCACCCTCCCCTTGCCCCCAGCCAGTGGGGCCCAGAGTCCCTGCGGCCTCTCAGATTTTGTCAGCATCCGGTCGGCAAAGGTGGACCACGGCCGTCACCCACCACCAGGAGGTTCACCAGCTCCGTGGGGAGCATCGAGGGCCCAGGTCAAGGCCACGGGGAGGGAACCGTCGGGAGTGGGCAGGAAACTCCCCTCGCCCCACACCGGCCCTCTCTGTTCTAGAGGCACCAGAAATTTCCATCTTCGGAGAACTGCTCTTCTGTTTGGTGACACAAAGACCATGCCCGGAGCGCGCTGCCAGCAGGAGAGGCTGGGACCAACAGGAGCGACTTCTCAGTGCCAGTGTGGCCTCTGGGACCAGCCCGCGCCCCGCAGACTGCTCACCGCGTGTGCCAGTCTGGGTTCAGACAAGAACACAGAGTCACTCCACGCATTTCAGGAAAGGGGGCTCCATGTAGGAATGATGGTTTTTACAAATGTGGGGTGTCTGGGGGAGGCAGGGTCTGCATTCGGCAGAGGGGAGTCACTGACCCCAGCTGGAAGCCTGGGAGCAGGTGGGAAGCCGAAGTACCAGGGGCATCCTAGGAGCTCAGGCCACGTGTGTCTAGGCCCCAGGTGGTACCTCACCTGGTACGGGCACTATGGAGGGCCAGTTGCAGCCACTGTGCTGACCGTGGTGTCTGGCTGTCCTCACAGCGGCCACCAGGACCCTGGGGTCATGGCTCCACTTCCACTCCCTGGAACCTCACACGTTCATCCGCTGGCAAAGCCCCCGTCCGGGAGGCAGGGATAGTGTCGGCTAGCAGACAACAGACGCTCTGGCCTTCTGGTGGGGGAGAGAGATGCATGTGTCTGACTTCTCGGGACAGGGAGGGTCACTGCAGGCAGGCTGGGCACATGGGCAGCCGTCGGTGAGGGCCCCGTGGGAGGCAGGGGCCAAAAGACTCTCCAGGAACCGCAAGAGTCAAGATTCTCTCATCCTTTCCCTCGCTGGGGGCATCTGTGAGTCGGGGGCGGGGGGGCTTGTGACCACCGCAGCACCACGCAGGGCATTGGGGGGTGGGGGAAGGAACTGGTGTGCCGTGGCCAGCACCGGAGCAGGGCTGAGCGGCCACAGCCAGAACAGTGCTGGGAAAACTACAGGCCTCCCTCACGGTTAGACAGGAAGGGGGACCACAGACCCCAGGACAGGGCAGGGACGTGTGCGCTGCACAGTAAAGTTTTCCTGGTCTGGCGAGGTCACGGCGCCACAGCTGTCACTGACATGGTCCAAGGACCTACACGTCCCTCCTGACCATGAGGTGACATGCACACACTCAGCCACAGTCCTGATGTCACCGCGCAGGGCCTGGCCAAGTCCGTGGGGGGCTCTCAAGAGCTCTTGGCGCGGCTGCTTCTCAGACCTTCCCCAGCGCCTCCCCCTCCGCCTGGTCAGTGAGGGCTTCCCAGAGACATGGAGCCAACAGGACGTGTGCACAGATGCTCTCCGGGTTACCATGGGAATACACCCCATAAACCCATCCTAAATTGAAAATACCGTGAGTCAAAAATGCATTTGATACACGCGACCTGCTGAACACCACGGCTCAGCCTCGCCTGCCGTGAACGTGCATCAGCCCAGGGCGGGGCAGGACCGTCCACCACGGAGCCTGTCTGGTCGTAAAGTGCCGAAATCCTTGTGGTTACCGCAGACTGTGTAGCAGTGAGAACCGGAGGGGTTGCCTGCGTACTCGCCGTTAACCAACACAGCCGAAAACACCAACTTAAACTCAAAAGACGGTAGGTGGAACCGTCATGAAAGGTGGGGACTGTTTGTGTACACAGAGGGATTTACACAAGGAATTGGCTCGTGGGGTCAGGGCGGCCAGCAGGCTGGAGACCGGGAGGGGCCGGGGCTGCAGGTAACGTCCATGGCCCCTGCTGCGGGGGCCCCTTGCTCTCTGAAGGCCATCACCTGGTTGGACGAGGCCCACCTGCTTCCCCCAAAGTCTGCCCACTCGAGTGTCAGTCTCAGCTGTACCCTCCCCCCGGCAGAAACATCCAGAATAATGCTGGGCCACAAATCTGGGCACACTTGGTCTTGCGAAGGGGCCTGTTTCCTCCTGACCAACGTCGTCACAGCAACACGCACTCGCTGGCGGATCCTCCCTGCTGGCTGCAGACGGTGACTCGGGCCAGGGAGCAAAGGGGACTAGCAGGTGGGCGAGACAGATGCCAGGAGAACACAGCCCCCCCACCCCCCCAACAAAGGAGACAGACACACAGATGGACGGACGCCAGGGCTCGGCCTCAGTTTCCTCATCTGCAAAGGAGGGACTTGGCCCAGTGGATGCCTGAGCTCCCTCCACATGGGGAACTGATGACCCTACGAGAGATGAGGTATTGTCTAGAAACGCCCATGGGGGTGGGGGTCGCAGAACAGAGGGAAAGCCTGACGCCCCCCAGCCTGCACCCCGATCCTTGCTGGGCCCCGTGGACGTGGGGGCCGAGGCTTGGCCCACTGGGTGGCAAGGTCCCGTCGTAGGAGACACCCGAGGGACCCAGCAGAGGGGCTGGGCTCCCGCACACGGCACAGGTGGCAGGTCCCCTGGGCAGCACGGGCTGTGTTTGGGACAACACAAGCTCCACCCAGGAGGCCCGGTGGGGCAAAGCCCTGCTCAGTGGCGCGGCACCGGCAGGGCACACGCAGACCCCTCCCCAGCTCAGAAGTGGCTGGGAAGGGCCGAGGAGGGACCGGTGGTTACGAGGGATTAACAGTTTCCAGACCGGAGCTCGGAGCTGGGGCTCCCAGGATGGGCCGGCTGGCGGGCGGGCTCCCTGCTGATAAGCCCCTCGCTGGAAGCAGCTGCCCCTCCCGCCAGTGCATTTTTAATGCACCGATTTCACTCCCCGGCACTTGCCAAGGTGTTGGACACCTGAGAAGCCAGAAATTCATGTATTCCACAGAGGCGGCTGCTGCTCACGCCAGTTGGAGGGTCCTGACAGGTGTCAGAAAAGGAGCCACTTTCTCTACGACCCACCCAGGCCCGGGCACCCTCCGCCAGGTCGCCTGAGAGGCAGGGCCGGCTGTGTCCCAGGGAAAGGCCGCCAGGCTGCGCTGCCTGCAAGCGCCCACTGCCCTTTCTCCTGTCTCGCCCTGCCCCCTGGTGTCGGGGACCAGAGACTCCAGGCTGCTTCCTCTGGGCGAGGAGACCAAGGGGGTGGCCTTCCAGCAGGTCACCCTCCGCCCAGCACTGGCTCAGCACCCGGCCCCCTCCCCAGGGGACAGGCTGGCCCTGCAGAGACCCACATGGGGGGGACGTGGGGGGAGTCTAGGTCCAAATCCTGACCTTAGCACCCCCTTGCCGTGTGATCTTGGGCAAGTTACAACCCTCTCCATGCCTCAGTTTCCCCAGGTGTAAATGGGGGCAATGAAAGAACCTGTCTGGCAGGGTTGTTGGGAGACTCACGAGAGATGAGCCACAGAAGAGGCTTCGAACAGTGCGGGGCACAAGGGGAGGTGCTCACAGAACACGCGGACACCATCGCACCCGCGCCGTCGGAGCAGGGCTGAGCCGCCAGGAGGCCCACAGCACAGCCTGGTCATCAGCCGGGGTTCCTCCTGCCCCACAACATCCGCCTCCACCCCCGTCCCAGCCGCCTTTGCAGGGGTCAGAGCCTGGTGCTGTCCGGAGGTTGGGGTGGCTGCGTGTGCAAGGCTGGGGCACCAGCAGCTTCTGACGCTGTCCTCAGGAGCCCCCCGGGATACAGGAGGTACCTGGAAATTCCGAGCCTGGACCACAGGCTCGCCGGGTGTCTCAAGGGGTCAGGCGTCCCTGACGCTGCGAGTCCCAGCAGCAGAGTTTAGAAAGCCACTGCTAGGAAAAGCCCCACTGGGAGCTTCAGGCTGAAATTACCATCGTTTGGACGCAGCCCTCTGCCCACGGGTGACAGAAAGAACCACAGGCTCAGGTGCTGTGTGCACAGAGCCACCAACACTCTGCGGCCCTTAAAATGCTTGACTTTTTACAACCCCAGGAGAAACGAACAGCAGCAGCTCTGTGGGGTGAGGACGGTGCGTGTCTCAGAACACAGGGCAGGCTGGTCTCTGTGTGGGGGAAGGGGCAGGGGCCAGGCTCCCGGGGTCTTGGGCAGGGAGGAGGCCGGGCCTGCCCAGCCTGGGGACCCGCTTTCGTCTTCTCGGTGAAAAGGGGGGGTCCTTTCACAAATGCCCACGGTGCGGCTCCCTGGCCTGGCAGCCCCTGCTTTGGAGCAGCGCAAATATTAAAACAACGTTACCCGTGAGCCTCTCTGCAGGAAGGTTGCATCCCCTTAGCAATAGAATCAAAAATTTTTTAGTAAATTAAAAAATTATTCAAAAGAACATTTCTCTCTGCCTGAGAAAAAGGCAGGGCGCCTCCTTTTCCTGAGAGGAAAAATGTTGTATAAAACCTTTCTCTTTGTAATCAGGTACGTACAATAGGCATTAGTTCCAGGGAATTTCAACAGAAATCAGGAGAAAGGAGATAAGGAACTTCCAGCCAGCCCACGAAGAGGGGTGGTACCGACCCACCCGGGAGCATTTTATTTCATTTTCCCCTTTGTGTGCTTGTATGTGTACAAAAATGTATGCAGCAAAAATTTAATTTTGTCAAAAAAGAGGCCTGACCTTTGTCTTTAGCTGCTGGGAGGTAACCTCTAAGATGTCCTGGCTGGTGGGAGTGTCACTGTTTGCCTGGGGCCTTGGGCCACCCTGGCAGATCCAGGGAGGTGATTACGGTGGGGCCGGCCACGCCAGAAAGACCAACCACGTGACTTAGCGTGGAGGCTTTGGGCCACGTGGGATCAGGCCACCAGAGCCTGAGACTGACCACACCGGTAACCGGGCGCCCAGTGGTGCCTGCGTGGTGGAGCCCTAACAAGCTCTGGTCACCCAGGCCCAGGCAGCTCCCTGGTTGGCAATGCCATGTACGTGTTGTCACACGTGGCACGAATCCTAACCCCCGGGGAGGGGACAACAGGCGCTGTGCTCTGCGTGCTTTTCCTGGACACTGCCCCAGGCCTCCCTTGCTGTGGTTGAAAAGATCAGCCCTTTCCCCATGAGAAGCCACAGTCGTGAGCAGAACCACTTTCACTGAGTTTCGTGAGACCCAGGGAATTGTCAGACCTAAGCGTGGTCTTGGGGACGCCCAGCTTGTGATGGTATCAGCGGTGAGGCCTGCGGGGACTGTCCTTTAACTCTGTGGTGGGCCTGGGCTCTGGCTGAGTGTGATGCGTGTGCGAGAGAGACTGAGAGAATGGGAGCGAGTATCTTCCCCACTACCCAGATCTGGTATAATCCCATCTTTTGGAAAACTAAAGTTACATATCCCGGAACTGAGAAATCCAAGGAAAAATTATCCCCACCTTTCACCTCTGGCTGAATTAGCTAGAGAACGTCCAAGAATTCCAGAAGGTTCCGTCATAACATCAGAGACAAAGCACCAAAAAGACAAAGCTTGATGGCTGCTGCTTGTACGTGAGCCACCTGGAGACGAGATAACGACTGCGGCCCCCCTTCTGTCTTGTCCCAGACTTGGCAGAGCGCGCCGCAGCGGGGGTCTCGCGCTAGGCCAGGACAAGGTGAAGCCGCTTTCTTCGACAGCCGGGGGAGAGGCGGGGAGCAAGCCGGCCTTGGCACTGCCGCCGCCCGAGAAGCAAGGTTATGTCCACAGCATTAGTTCACACCTGCTGGCCCCTGCGAGCGGGCAGCAGGTAACCCCGCGGTGCCACGTACATTTGGGTACGGTGCCATTTACCCGGCATTTAGCTGCCTCGCGACACGCTGACCTGAATCTGCTCTGATTCTCGGGAAACAGCAGGACAGGGAAGCCGGGCACAGAGACCTGAGTAGGAAAACGCCCTTCGAGGAAACTCCTCATGCAGCAGGGGAAGCCAGAGAGAGCAGAGACGGGCACTCACCACTCTGCTCGCTGGGCCCGCAGAGCAGGGCGGACCCCACCCGGGTCGAGTCCTGTTTCTGGCGCAGGGTCCCTGTGGCCCACACCGAAAGCAAAACGCCACCGGTCAGTGGCTGAAAGGCTACCTGTGTGGAGGGAAAACCACCGCCCGCCGGTGACCATCACATTACAGACAAAACCCATCGCCCTGGCGGCTGCCCCTGACCCTGACGTGCCGCTGACAGTGCAGCCACATGAGCCAAAAGGGCGCCGGGAGCAGGAGCGTCTGTGAGTGGGAGGAAGAAGTGAGTCTCTGTGGGACTGGTTCACACGTCCCCTTCTCAGTCTGAACCTGCTTCGTCTCTGATACGATCCGAGGCCGCTCCCCACCCCACCCTTGCTGAAGGCGAGGGGCTCTCAAAATAGGACTTCGGTGCTTTCTGTTTTCCTTCCTGTCCACCCAGAGGTTCTCATAAATGGCATTTTTTTCATCTAGCTGGAAATTGGGCCTGTTCCAGGCTCTGCAAATCCCAGGCCTTTTATTCAAAGGCCGTCACATCTGTGATCCCGCCGGGGAGCTGGCAGAGAGATGCGACGCGGCCCCCTGCTCAGAAGCCCTGTGCCCACACGATGCCAGAGTCCAGATTTGAATGTTCCCTTCTGATCTGCAGTTTCACTACTGCCCGAGCGGAGTATGCTCCTTTCGTTGCCAGGGCAAGCGGAGACTGTGGTATTTCCCAAAGTTCAACGGCCTCGCAGTCTTCCTCCTGCCTTTGTTGGGCGCCGGGATCCCCCAAGTGGAGCACATGCCCCTCCCGAGAGGGAGCCACGCACACCAGCTCCAGGCCCTGCGTGGCCCATGTGGCCTGTGGCATCCTTACCACACACACACACGGTGCGAGGAATGTCCAACGAGTGAAATGAACGGACTCCAGTGGCAGCCTCAGGGCGTGGACGTGTCCGGAGGCAGCTCCTGGTCTACCCTGCTGCCTTGCCACGGGCCCACGTCGGTGGGACGTGGCAGTGGGTAAGGTTTCCCTTTGTACCGTCTACGCTCCTCACCAAAGTGACTTTGATTTACTATCAATAAAACAGAAGCACAATTAGAATTTTAGAACAGCACAATTGCAGACAAAAGACAGAAACCAAGAATTAAAAGACAAGTGAATGAGAACAACAAAAACAGTATCAAGAAACTGAATAAGGAAGACTCCGAGTTTCCTGCAGAAGGGGCAAAGAGGAGACGGAGCGGACCGTGAGCTTGGGAGGATGCTCTCAGGAATCCCCGGTGGGCCTGCGAGCCCACCGAGTCGGGCCTCGGTTAACAAACTTCCATCCGTCACGAGCCCACCAAAGCGGGAGCAGGTGCCATCGACCCGCCGCGGTGTCCTGATCCCAGCAGGTTGTAGGACATTTGAAGCAGAAAATGGCCTACCGTATTCAAACATTTTAATGTCACAGACTATTGATTAGTCTGCAAAGTAGGCTACAAGAATTCCATTCATGTTTAGCCCGAGAGCCCCGGTGCGGGAGGCACCCGGCTCCCCGTCGCCCACGTCCACGCGCTGGCCCTGCTCGCCCTCCTCCCCGTCCTGCCTGCTGACATTTCCCACGCGCTTAAAGCCCAGTGAAACCCGTGGCATCTCCCCTCGGGGAGCCCGAGAGGCTCAGCCTGCGTGGCCCCTTCCAACCCTCTCGCGCATAGTAGGACCTTGGCAAGTGCGGGTGTGTTCCCGCAGCAGACGCTGTCCTCCCCAGGGGACAGGCAGAGGACGGGGAGGAGGGGGTGGGCTATCAGAAAAATGCTTATTTAGGTCAATTAAAAGAGAACATTTAAAAAGCAGGCGTGAGCTTTCTTTTTTGCTTGTTCTCTCTCTCCCGCCCCCCTCTCTCTCACTCACTTGTTCTTTAAACACATAGGGCAGAGTGTCCTAGGACCACCACCTGTGGGCAGTACCAGACGTGCTCTGGCCGGGGCGGCCTCAGTTAATGAGGCTACTGACGGCTCGCCAGTGAAACTTCCCTCCAGCTTCCCCCCCAGCCCTGTCGTGTTTGTCAAAGGCAAATACTGAGCTGCGACCTGCTGGTATTTAAGCAGCCAGTTTCTGCCGTGGGCGACAATACAAAGTTCCCCGGAGCCCACGGCCCCATCTCTGTGTGTCACCGCACCAGCCACCGCTGCACAAATGTCTGCGTAGCCAGGAGCAGGTCAGTGTCGGTGAGCAGCACACGGGTCCCGCCCTCCGGGGGCTCGTGGTCCTCGTGGGAGACGGGCTGTGCTCAGGATAGCAGACCTCACATGCCCGCCATCCTGAGCACCCCTCCTGGTGCCCGGACCCTAGGAGGGTGGGGCAGCGGATCAGGAATGAAGAAACGCATGGGACACGAGGGACCGGAAGGACATGCCAAGGAGTCGGTCTTGGCCCCCTTTGGTTTTGTGCTTCCTCCAGGATTGTGCAGTTCGACACGTAGCCTGGGAGCAGGGCACTGGGGAGGCTGGCAGTGCCACCCACATCCTCACCTGGGAGTGGGGGGACGGGGCACACTAGGGCAGGAGGGTCAGGCTCGGAGGGACCCTTCGGGCACCGCCAGGCCATGCGCTGCTCACACATGACCACAGGCACCTGCAGGGCCGAGGATCGGCTGCCGGGATCAAGAACTCCGGGGTAAAAGCACCGGCCCCAGCTCGCTGTGAGCCCAGCCTTGGCGGAAAGGACAGGCGAGGTGTGTGCGGAGCATCACTCCGGGTGTCCTGGACGGCCGGCAGCGCTCACGTGAGTTTCCTGTTCAAACGGACCCCCTCCCCCGCCGCCAGCACAGGCTTGTCTGGTCCCCCCTCTGCCAAAGGAAATGAGGTGGGAGCAGCACGGGGCTCGGGGAGGACGGCCCAGCAGCCAGGGCCGGGCGCATGTGAGTGCGCAAGTGTGAGAGTGTGAGCATGCGTGGAAGTGAACGTGTGACTGTGTGTTCGTGTGTGTATGAACGTGAGTGTGAGCATATGGGTGTGTCTGAGCATGTTGCACGAATGCCAGTGTGTGTGTGCAAACGTGAGCATGTGTGAGCCTGTGAGTGTGAGCATGTGTCAGCATATGTGAGGTCGTGTGTGAGCACATGTATGAGCATATGTGAGTGCAAGCATGTTGTAGCATGTGTATGAGCATGTATGTGTGAGTGTATGTGACCGTGTGTGTGAGCAAGAGCATTGTGTGAGCATGTGACAGCATGTATATGTGTGTAAGCATGTATGAGCATATGAGCATGTGTGTATGTGTGATCATGAGTGCGTATGAATGCGTATGAATGCATGTATAAATGTAAGCATGTCCGTGTGACCATGAGTGTGTGTGTGAGCACGTGAGTGTACATGTGCAAGTATGTGAGCATGTGCATGAGATGTGCGTATGACTGTGAATGTGTGTCAATGTGTGTGAGCATGTATATAAATGTGACCATGAATGTGTGAGCATGAGTGTGTGTCAGCGTGAGAGCATGTGCACGTGTGAGTGCATATGAATGTGTGTGTGTGAACATGTGTGAGCATCTGTGTGAGTGTGCATTAGTGTGTGTCAGTGCGTGTGAGTATGCACGCACGTGTGAACATGAATGTGTGGACGTGCGTGTGAGTGGGAGCGTATGTGTGTGAGTACGTGTGAGTGCGTGTGCGTGTGAGTGCATGAGTGTGAGTTTGTGGGTGTGGGTGAGTTTATGTGTACGTGTGTGAGTGTACGGGGCGCGTGTGAGCGTGTGTGAGTTCGTGCGTGTGAGTGTGTTCCAGCGTCTTTCCTGGCCGCCCACCCATCGCCCCCACCCGGCCAGGACGCAGAAGGACCCTCGGTGACACTTCACGTTCCCGCCTCAGCGCGGCCTCGCTCCCCGCAGCGAGACGAGAACCACGCAGGGCCGGCCCGGCACTCCCGAGAGCCCACAGCGGCCGCCGGGGCCGCACGACAGTGGCCGGGCCCGCTCCGAGCTCGGGTCCCTAAAGCGACATCTCCCTCCCACCCGCTGCGGACGCGGGGCCGGGGCTGTGACGGGGCGCCCCTCTCAAACATGGCCGCCTGCCCCTCTCAAACATGGCCGCCTGCCCCTCTCAAACATGGAGGACACAGGTGAACCAAAAGGAGCGTCCCTCGTGAATATCGCCGCCCGCCCCTCTCAAAGATGGCGGACACAAGTGCACCCAGGGGCGCGCCCCTCACGAAGGCAGCCGTGCGCCCTCTCAAATATGGCGGACACGGGCAACGAAGGGAGGGCCTCTCACAAACATGGTCGCCTGCCCTTCTCAAATATGCCCGACACAGACACACCGAGGGGCGCGGCCCCCATGAACATGGCTGGCTGCCGCCAGACTTCATGCTCCGGCGCCCGCCCCCGGGCCCAAGTTCTCCGAGCCGCGCCCCGCCCGTTTACGTAGAGTCAACTTTGTTTGGTCACATGCCCAGGGACCCCGGGCCGTGATTGGCCAGCTGTTTGCCTACGTGAGACGCCGCGGCGGCGCGGGCTGAGAAGTGTCCGGTGGCGGCTCCGGGGAAGCTGGGCCGGGGCTCGGGGCTTGGCGGCGGTAGCCCGCGCACACTCATGAGGAGCCGGAAGGTGAGGGCCCGAGGCCGGCCGGGGCTGCGCCGGGACACGCGGGTCTCCGAGTCTCCCGCTGTCTGGGGAGCCCACAAGACCCCGGGACGCCTCGGGCCGAGGGGCCGCCTCCGCCTGGGCCTCGCCCTGGGAGTGAGGGGGGCTGCAGAACACGCCCCCGCGAGGAGGCTGCAGGACACGCCCCCTGGAGGAGGGGCGGATACAGGACACGCCCTCGGGAGGAGGGAGCGCCAGCCACGCCCCTATGAGGAGGGGCTCCAGGCCATGCCCGTAAGAGAAGGGGGTTCCCCAGGCCACACCTCCAGGGGAGGGGCTCCAGGCCAGACCACACCCCCCGGAGGAGGGGGCTCCTAGTCTCTCCCAGAGCTGGTCCGCTTGGGTAGTGCTGGGTGCCGCTGACCCTCGGGGGGAGGTCACGTGCCAGGCCCTGAGCTTGGCCGCAGCTGCCGTGTGCAAGAAAGATGAGGGGTCCACCCAGAGGGTGGTGAAGGTTGACTGGGTCCCAGTGCCCGGCACGTGGTGAGGGTCGCTGGTGGGGGCGAGGCTTAGGGAGGGAGCGGGGGGCCGACCCTGGTGCCCCTGGCAGGCTCGCAGGTGTGCTTGGGCTCTCCTGGTTTCTTGGACTGGAGTGACCGCTTATTGAGTTCCAACTCCTTGTACCATTTCTGTCTTTGAACCGGTGTCTCCTGTAGACAGCATGGAGTTGGATCTTTTCCCAAATCCAGGGTGATTTTTATTTTGATTGAATTGTTTAGCCCGTTCACATTTAGTGTCATTAATATACAGTAATGAGATTTACATGTCATTTTACTTTTTGTTTTCTTTTTACAAATCTTTTTTTGTTCCCCTGTTCCTCTGTTAAGTGGATTAAAGTGAATATTTTCTTTTGCATAAGTATTTGCTAATGTAACGTTTTAAGTTGGTTTTCTTTCACTATATTTTTTGCTTTTGTCCCCGGGGGTGGCTCCGTATTTTACCACGTGCATCTTAATCAGCTTCAGACGTGTACCAGGTTAATTCCAGTGAGAGCAAGAAATATTACTCTTATATATTTGTTTTCCCTTTATCCACTTTTTGTGATACTTTGTTGCACATATACATCTATTAATGTTACAACTGAGCGATACAGTGTTAACATTGTTACTTTACCATCTGCAGTCGTTTCCTTAGCCCAAGATGGCTTTGCTCCCACCCCGCTTCTTTGTTTTGTTATTGCAAATATAGTGCATTTCAGTATCTATTATATGCATATTATTGTATACAACCGCTTTTTTTTTTTTTTTTTTTTTGAGACAGAGTCTTTCTCTGTCACCTGGTCTAGAGTACAGTGGCGTCATCATAGCTCACTGGAACCTCCAGCTCCTGGGCTCAAGCGACCCTCCATCCTCAGCCTCCTGAGTAGCTGGGACTATAGGCATGTGCCACCACGCCCGGCTAATTTTTATATTTTTAGTAGAGATTGGGTCTTGCTAAGGCTGGTCTCTTGAGCTCAAGTGATCCTCCCACCTCGGCCTCCCAGAGTGCTAGAATTGCAGACGTGAGCCACCTCACCCAGCCTACAACTGCTTTTTAAATCAGTTAAGAAAAGAGAAACTAATGCATTTAAACTATCTTTTAAGAGGGCACCTTTCTGGTGCTCTCTGGTTTTTTGTGTGGTTTTGAATTACTGGCTGGGGTCGCTCACTCTCAGCCTAACTAACTTCCTTTAGCATTTCTTGTAAGGTGAGTCTGCTGGCAACAGATTCTCTCGGTTTTGTTAATCTGGAAACGTCTTTATTTTTCCTTCATTTTTGAAAGATAGATTTGCTGCATATAGGTTTCTTGGTTGACAGGTTTTTATTTCTTGGACACTGAATATTCTCACCGTGTGGCGGCCTCCCTTGGTTTCTGCTGAAAAGTCAGTGAGTGGTTCATTTACCGAAGTTCTCTTCTAAGTAAGGAATCGTTCTACTCTTTAAGCTTTCAAGATTTTGTCATTATCTTTGGCTTTCAGAATTTTTACAACGATATGTCTGTCTGTGGATCTCTTTGCATTTATCCTACTTGGAATTCAGTTCATTACGATTCCTGAATGTATAGGCTATTGTTTTTCAATAAATTTGGGACGTTTTTGGCCATCAATTTTCTGAATATTTTTCCTGTTCCTTTCTCTCTCCTTTCTTTGTGGTTTCCATTGCACGTATGTTGGTGCTCTTAATCCTTGAGCTCGCGTGGTCTGTGGACCTACCCTCAGGTTTGCTGCTTCTTCCTTCCAGTTCATATCTGCCATGGAGCCCTTCCCGTGAATCTTTAAGTTTCAGTTATTGCACTTTTCAACTCCAGAATGCTCATTTGGGTTTTGTTGTTTTTTTTTAATAATCTCTGTCTCTTTACCTATAGTCCCTGTGGTGCGACATTCTCATATCTTTCTTTGTTTATTCATTGTCCCCTTCACTCCTCTGCTTGTTTATAACGGCTACTTTGAGGTCTTTTTCTGAGAAGTCCAACATCTGGTCACTCGCAGGCAGCTTCTGCTACCTGCTTTTATTCCAGTGTATGGCTCAACTTTCATGTTTCTTTGCGCGCTTCATAATTTTTTGTTGGAACCTCACCACAGCCTCCACTGTTCTCCAGAGCCCCCTTAGGCTTGAATTTCTCCACACTCTGTGCAAACGAACTCGCTGCCTTTGGGAAGACATTAGGAGCTACCTCTGAGCCAGGGCTGTGTAGCTTGGGACAATGACAGGTTTCTCTCTGAATGACACGTGACACTCCTTTAGGAGCTGAGCACTCATCGGGCAGGAGGGGGTGATGGGCAGAAGCCTGGGATCGACTGGCCTCTCCTCACCTGGAACCACCGCCTCACGAGCTAGGAAAGGGTCGGGGGGCCCAGTCTTTTTAGCGAGCTGGGGAGAGGGGCCCTGTGTCCTTGGCTGCAGTGAACGGATCCCAAATACCACAGACTCTTGCCTTCCTCACTGAGTCTCTTTAGGTGTCCTTGAGCAGATCCTTCTCCCTTTGCCGCCTGCCACGGGACCAGACTGCCCACCACTGTGGGCGGAGGGTCCGTGACGCCCCTCACATGGTCACGCTGAAGCCGATCTCTCCCAGCCCTTTCTGAGAAACCACATTTGTGCTTCCGAGATGGTGGTTTCCAAACAGTCCACTTGGAACAAGGAGAATCTTAATGATGGGAAAGTCTTTCTGTTTTGCATTTTAAATGGGAGCATCCGAGTTGGTGGCTGAAGAACAAGGACTCGGCACGTCAGAAAGAACGTCATGGACTCTTGACGTTTGGAGCCGCTGCCTCAGAGGGGGCTTGCCCACCGTGAAGGTGAAGCAGCGGTGCGCTCCTGCTGCGACTGCTCACATCCGAGTGCACCGCAGATGGCCGGTCAGGGGCCTGTGGCAGCCACGGCTCCCGGCCCTGCGCACTCCCCTGGGTTCATCTCTGCAGAAGGGGCCTGAAAGGCCAGGTTCTAATGAGCCCACCTCATGAGCCAGCTGCGCCTGACGTCTGAGCCGCTGCTGCGAGGGTCCCCACAGAAAGCGCTGGGGAGCACCTGCTACCTACCCCAAAGGGCCTGCACAGCTTAGAACATAGAGCTGTGTCGCGCTCTGCTCCGGTCCCTCCACGAGCAGCTGGGCAGTTCGTGTGGGCAGCTTCGGGGGTCCGGTCTGGGGTGAGCTGTGGTGACGAAGCAAGGGACTTGGAACCAAACATCACTTGTGTAACCTCGAACAAGTTCCTCACCTGAGTCCTCACTGCAGGTGGGGATGCTGCCGGGGCGCCACACGGTGCCTGGCACATGAGCGCTCAGCAGGAGCGCTGCAGGGAAACCTGGGAGGAAGGGGAGGGCCGTCAGTGGCTTTCTAGGACAAAAGTGTTTCTTCCCTGCTGTGCAGGTGCTGGTATTTCAGGGAGAGGGGCCCGTTCAGGACTGGGCGGTAGGAGTTGTCCCCATGAGACAGATGTTCGTGGCAGCTCTTGGCAGGGCATATAACTTCTGTAGTCTTGGTCCCCTCAGTGTTCCTCGGTCCTCCCAGCTGCTGCGAGGGCTCCTTCAACAAAGCCCTGCTTGCTCCCGTGAGGGGTGAGCCAGCCCCAGGTGTGCTCAGGGCGGCACGTACCCGACCCGTGAGTGCCTCGTTTGTACCGCGTGTGGCTGGCGGGCGTCCTGCCCTTACCTGGCTTGCTGCATTTTCTTTTTGCTCCTTTTTAAAAAGCACTCTGAGTGTCACAGTGTCACGGATACTTGGAACTGCTGCCTGTGGGGCTTCTGGGGCCGCTAGGGGCTGCACGGCAGGGATGGTTGAGATGTCGCTGTAAGGTTCCTAAACTGGCTTGTCCTTTTTCATTTTTTATCTGCTGCTGGGCAGAGCGCCCTTTGTCTATCCGCTCTGGACTGTCCCCTCTGGGCAGCGCACTCTGGCCAGTCTGACGACGGCCGTGCCTGTGCCCGCAGCGCCTTACCTGCTCCTACCTGCTCCTGCCTGCTGCTCCTCACTGCTCACCTGCGTGCCTTTCAGGTTTTAGTGAGGCTTTAAAATGTGTTATTTTCCAAGCGCACTGTGGTGTTCTGCAACAGAAAAGGGAATTCAGGGAGAAACTGATGAAATTCAAATAAAATCCGTGGTTGAGTTAACAGTGTTGGACCGATGCTGGTTTCTTGGTGTTGACAAACACACCATGTTGTTGAGCCTTAGCGGAAGCTGGGGAAGGAAGGGTACGCGGTAATTGTGCTATTTGCCCTACTTTTTTGAAAACCCAAAATTAATCCTTAACAAGGATATTTTAAATTATATGGCTGTAATTAATCTCTTTCTTGCCATTAGAAGGCTCTCCTTTGCATCGAGGGTAAAACAGAGGTGGCCCAGTTTGTTAAGATTTGTGACGCGGAAGCCAACTGCTCTGACAGCCGGGGCTGTAATTGAGGGGAGAGGGATGGGGCAGGCTCGGCTCTGGTTTCTTGTTGCCTTTCGTCAGGAACTGTGACACTGTATAAAGGAATGAGAACGCCCTAAGCAAAAGTGTGTGCTGCTTATTCCAAACACTTTGAAGTTGACATAATGTCCGTTACCTTATACATGGTGCTTCCTAGAAACGTCCAAGATACGGGGACAAACTGTTCCAAGGCTCCAAGGTCACGGGATAAGTAGATCCTGTACCGTACGCCCGGGCAGTTTTGTTTGCGTTTGCACATTCAGGCCTCAGGTGTCTTCCCACGAAGGTGGTGGAACGTGGGGGGCTGTCTCGGGTCTGTTTACTGAGGAAATTTTCATGTGCCTGTTCATGTTTTCACCTGGAGCGTTTTCTGAACAAGCTCACAGGGGGAGTGCGATCTTCAGCGCGCCTGAGAGCCCGAAGTTGTTCAGCAGCCGGGGTGGCCTCCGCCCAGGAAGTCGCGGGCTCCGCGTCTGCCAAAACAGCATGTCTGGTGAGCCTCGTTACTCGGAGAATGCCTGGGTCCCGACTCAAGGGTCCACTTTCATACAAAATTGTCACTGCAGGACATGTTGCCTTAGAAAAACATCAAATGTGGTTTACATGCCAGAGGGGGACTATTCAGATGAAAAGGGGACGGTGCTGTAATTCTTGCAGAGAAAGGTACTCGCTCCAGTCAGGGGCTGCCTTCCTAGCATTTGCCCAGGGCAGGTATGTGTCTCAGAGACCCAGGCTCGGGGACGTGCCCTGCCATCCTGCCTGGCAGGCAGTCTGTGAAGTGGCACCGGCGTGTGGCTCTCTGCCTCACCCCTAGCGGCTCTGCGAGAAAGGTAAGCTGGGCCGGGAAAGGGACCTCTTCCCGCCGGCCATTCCACAGCGTGCAGCCCTTTCCAGGGCCTTGGTTCCTGGACTCGCTCGCAGAGCAGACCTGCCCCGTCCAGCCCGCAGCTGGGGGCGGGGACCTGGCCGGACACCAGCTCCCGGCACGGTGTTTCGCTCCTAGTTGAGACACTTGGCAAAATTCTGTTGCAGTCAATTTAACAAATATTTGCTGAGCACCTACTACGTGCCAGGCCCCGTTCAGTGAATAAGAAAGCAAAGCCGCGGCCGTCACAGAGCTTACAGTCCCGCAGGAATGGAGAAAAACTGGGCGGTTTTACTGTCACTTTGCAACCTGTACATACGTGCTTCTGAATTGGCCTCAGGAAACATCACGCCCCCAGGAAAACGGGACGCGTGGGAGTGATGCTGGGTGTCACTTTGGATTCTGTCCCTTGGTGGCGGAACGGTGAAATCTGTTGAAGTTGTGGTTACAGCATTTTCATCAGCTGCGATGTGAGAAGAAACACCGGCCTCTGGGGCGGAGGCTTTTCCTCTGCCGGCTGTGTCTGGTTTTCGCTTACGCTTTTCTTTCTCGACAGACTTCCTCATCACACAGAGCCACAGACAGGCGAACTTCCAAGAAGTTCAAGTATGACAAAGGTCATCTTGTAAAGTCAGAATTACAGAAACTCATCCCTAAAAGTGAGAGTGCTGCTTTGCCAAAAGTGACTCCCGAGACCTGCTGTGAACCCGCGTTTGCCGAGGACGGCGCCCTGCTTCCCGGCAGCCAGGCTGGCGCGTCCACACGGCCGGAGGCTGCGGGCGTCCCGCTGGGCCGCTGCGGAGCCGGGAGTGGCGCCTGCTCAGCGGAGACCGAAGACGGCCTGCCCGGGCCGGGACACGGCGCCAGTGCAGGAGCAGAGGAGCCCAGCAGTGCATCCGCTGTGCAGGCTGAGTCGGCGCTGGAGACGCAGGGCGCGCAGGCGCCGCTGCTCCAGATGGACGACAGCGTCTTTCTGGACGACGACAGCAGCCAGCCAATGCCGGTGAGCCGCTTCTTCGGAAACGTGGAGCTCATGCAGGTAAGCGTGGCGCCTGCCTCCTCGACGCACAGGTACTGGGGCAGCACGCTGCGCGCGCGAGTCGTGTTCTCCCGGCTCACTGCATGCAAATGATGCCGAGACACAAAATTAAATATGAATCAGTGATTGTAACCCAGGACGAGAAGGTGAAACATTTGCTGCGTGGGGGCACCCCTCCGTCTCCCAAGCTGAGCATCACAGCCCCTGGGAAAGGCCACCGGTGGGGAGGGGCCCCCACCCACAGCCCAGGTGTGCTTCTGGGCCATCCGATTTGTGGGTTTCGAACATCTGCCCACGGTGCTACTGCTGTAGACGTTGTTCCAACCCACACCTTTGCTCCTCCTCACCTGGCCAAGCCGGTGGGGAGGAAGCTCCCGTCCGGACGCGAGTGCTGGGACTCGGGCAAGGCCGGGGCTGACGAGGGGGTGACTGGCGACTGCAGGTGCCCACGTGGTGTTATTCGTGACTGAAGTCCATGTTTTCTTCCCCTCTAAGGACCTGCCGCCGGTGTCTCCATCTTGTCCTTCCATGAGCAGAAGAGAATTCAGAAAAATGCATTTCAGAGCCAAAGATGACGATGATGACGATGATGATGATGATGATGCAGAAATGTAGAGAACACGGGGAACGATGTCTTTGTGTACCATGCAGTCAGCAGTCGGACAGTGCAGCACATTACGAGATTTATAGAAAATGTATTTCCGAGAGAATGTGTCCTTAATCCCCTCAAACCTGGCCGTCAGCGCCAAGGACCAAAACCTGTGAACTAAAGTCTTTGAGATTGCAAAGCCGAGGTCCGCGCCCAGTGTCCTTTCTTACCCCCGTGCACGCGTGACAATGGCACCAGTCAGCTGAGGGGCTTGGGGTTCAGCGAGATCTTTGTGAAGACAACACTTCAGCTCATTAGCTTTGATGATATGCAAGGTTATTTGCCATTATCAACATTTGATCATTCTTGTGATTGATTCAATGCCAGTTCTTAAAGAACTCTCCTTATTTCTGTATATGAAGCTAATGTTTACCTTGGAAATTCTGCAAAATACATATGGGAAAGAAATAAATTTTGAAAATATTTTTGAAGAAGTCTTATGTCCTAGAGCTGTGCTCCTTTCTGAGGTGGGCGAGAGCCAAGCGGAGGACATGAACCTTGTCCTCAGTCTTACGCTCTCTGGTAAGGTGCGGCCACCTTTGGATCCATGACCAGCGGGGGAGGCAGGAAAGACCCCTGGGGTGGGGCCCCCGCCACTCTCTTGAGGGAAGCTTGAGTTTTCTCATCTAGTGTGGGGAAGGCCGTGCGCCTCCCGGCTGTAGAGGTCCTGGTGCAGCCGCCCCACCGGGGACTGACGCAGCCCGCACGCGCATCGAGGAGCACCTCGTGACGAGGGGCCGTTTGGGGGTGCTCCGTCCATTGCCTCTCCTGCCACCACTGCACGCAGAGGCCAAGCGGGGCACCCAGGAGGAGGGAGCCTAGGTCCCTGGGTGACTGAGGACAAGGAGAAAAAGCTGCCTGAGATGCGGAGGACCATAGACTTTTCATGAGTGAGCAAGAGAGTCTTCCCATTTGGGGGCTATTATACGTTTCTGGTTTGGTTATAACAGCAGCTAGATTTAACTGTTAAAATGTCCTTTGACGTACAGGAAGTGTTTTACATGACAGATAAATTGGGAGCAAAATGTAGCTGCCCTGTGAGGAATTCTTCAGCTCCCTTTTCAAAAACTACCCTGCCTGGAAGTCACTCTCAGCTTCCAGTGTGACCATTTCCTCGTCAGCCGTGACCTTCACCTGCTCCGAATATTTTTGTGATTTATTGATCCATGAACTGTAATTTGAAAATGTTGCTTGTAAAGTCACTTTAGGATAGCCAGGGAAAATGATTCACAACTTGGGGTTGCTGCCTGCGTGACCATGAATCACAGCACCCGTCTCGGGGGTGATGGAGCCGCCCCCCTCGTGGGGACTTTGTCATTCCCACTTCCGTGAGCTGCATCGTCCTGCACCGGGGCCCCTGCGGGAGCAATGCAGTGTCGCATTCCCCACAAACTGCAAAAGGGAAACTGAGGCTACCGCTCTTCACTCGCAGTTTTTAACCTGCAGTGATGAACATTCTCAGGTGGAAACATTTTCCTCGTCTGCCTAGACTTTTTAAAAACAGTCCTTTGACGGTCCCAGTGTGCACTGCGTTTCCCTGTCAGCGCAGTCAAAATGAGGCCAGGCCCCTCCTTTCCTTAGGCGCCCACAGCGTCAGTGGCTTCTGAAGTTGAAGATGTATCATTTCATGCAGCAATGTGAAGAATTTTTTGAAGTACCAAAAACTCCATGTGGAATCTCCCAGGTGTTGAAAAGGTGGCAGAGATAGTGGATCTAAAGCTCTGAGGTCATTGTCAACGGAGAGTGAAGTATTACAAGAAAACACAGGTGTCCTGTGTAAGAAACGGCACAGAGGAGGGTGGCATCTTGAAAGCCTTGTGGAGTGTTTGGGGACAGGGCAGCATAGGGACCAAGAGCAGAGGGCCCACAGGGGGCCCACAGCTGCAAAACGCACCACAGAAGACAGCGCCTCAGAATGGGGCCCTCTCAGGACGAGTTTAGGGCCGGAAATACAAAACAAGTGTAGCTTAAGCCCTGGGGACAAGATGAGATTTCAAAAAGCATTTTAAAATGCACCGTTAAATCACGCTAATGGTGAGTACTCCAGCAGATGCCCTGCCTGGGTGTCCGCCGGCAGGTAAAACGAGCACCTGACCCAGCCTGCAACTGTAGGAGGCCGGGTCCTGTTACAAGCGTGAATTTTTAGAAACAATTTCTAATGTTGCGAAATTACACAGAGGGGCTTGAGCAGTATAAAAGAATGTTAGTAGATCCATCCCGTAAGTATTCCTAGCTTCGTGAGGCATATTCCTACAAAACTGACAACCAGAATAAATTGTATTTTTCTACTCCCTTGTGTGTGCTGCGCTGGGAGCCCAAGACCAGCCTCAGGCTCGGGGATTCACCGGGAGAAATCACAGGACTCGGAACACGGTTGATCACAGCAAAGGGTACAAACGTCGGCAATGGGAAGGGAGGCATGGGGCGGAGTCCAGGGCCCAGCTTCCTGATGTCATCTCCTGGTGCAGTCCCTGGAGACCCGCCTCATCCTCCCTGAGAACACTGGGGCCAGCAGGGAAGCTCCGGCAGGCCTCGTGTCCTGGGTGTCACCGGGGTCAGCTGCGTAGGCATGGAGCACCCACCCACCCTCGGAGGACCTCAGCGGCTGGCACCCTGGCCAAACTGGCACGGTGGGGCCCAGGGCCGCTGCAGACAGAAGCACCCCAGGCAGCTACTCCCAGTGCTCCGAGGTTCCCCGAGGAGTCACGCTGTCCTGAACCCAGGCCTTTCTTGGGAATGGGGCGGGTTTAAAACATGAGTCAGGCCCCTCCCTGGACCCCCAGGGGCTTCCCGCCATTTGGAATTGCAGACGCGCCTCCTTTGACTGCTTTCTCTGTCTTAGCAGACCTGTGTGTCACAAACTGAAGGTTGTGACAACCCTGCCTCACGCAAGTCTACCAATGCCATCCTCCAGTGACGTGTGTCCACTTTTGTCTCTGGGTCACATTTTAGTAACTCTCACAGTATGTCAAACTTTTGCATTATGTCTCTTACGATGATCTGTGATCAGTGATCTTTGACGTTACTATCGTAGTTGTTGTGGGGCGCCGCAAACCCTGCCCATGGCAGACAGTGGACTTGACTGGTAAATGTGTGTTCTCACTGCTCCACTGACCGGCCCTCCCCGTCTCCCCATTCCCTGATAGCGTTGCAATCAGGCTGGTCAGTAACCCTACAGTGGCCCCTAAGCATTCGAGCGAGAGGAAGAGTCGCACGTCTCTCACTTTAAATCACAAGCTAGAAAGGCTTGAGCTTAGTGAGGAAGGCGTGTCACAGCCAGGCCAGGCCTCCTACGTCACATAGCCAAGCTGTGAATGCAGAGGAAAAGTTCTTGAAGGAAATTAAAAGTGCTACTCCACGAACACACTAATGATAAGAAAGCAAAACAGCTTTATTGCTGATACGGAGAAAGTTGCCTAGTCTGAATAGATCAAACCAGCCACATTCCTTTAAACCAAACTCAATCCAGAGCAAGCAAGGCCCGAACTCCCTTCAAGTCTGTGAAAGCGGAGAGAGGTGAGGCCACTGCAGGAGAAACGTTGGAAGCTAGCAGAGCTCCGTGAGGTCTGAGAAGCCGTCTCCACCCTGTCAAAGCGCGAGGGGAGGCAGCAGGTGCTGACGCAGACGCCACAGCAAGGCATCCAGGAGACCCAGCTGGGGTCACTGGTGAAGGAGGCTACACTGAACAGCAGATTTTCCGTGTAGACAAGACAGCCTTCTGCTGGAAGATACGATCTAGGACTTTCATAGCTAGAGAGGAGAAGTCAATGCCTGGCTTCAAAGTTTGAAAGGACAGGCCGTGACTCTTTTGTTAGGGGCTAATGCAGCTGGTGACTTTAAGTTGAAGCCAGTGTCCTTTACCATTCTGAAATCCTAGGGCCCTTAAGAATCATGCTGAATCTACTCTGCCTGTGCTCTGTGAATGGAACAACAAAGCCTGGATGACAGCACGTCTGTTTACAGCACGGTTTGCTGAATATTTTAAGCCACTTTTGAGAACTGCTGCTCAGGAAGAGAGTCCTTATTGACAATGCACCTGGTCACCCCGGAGCTCTGATGGAGACGTACAAGGAGATGCATGTTGTTTCCATGCCTGCCAACACAACATCCATTCTGTAGCCCAGGGGTTAAGGAGTAATTTCAGCTTGCAAGTCTTATTATTTAAGAAATACATTTCATAAGGCCGTAACTGCCATAGATAATATTCCTCTGGTGGATCTGGGCAAAGTAAATCGATAACCTCGAAAAGATTCACCATTCTAGATGCCATTAATTCGTGGAAGGAGGTCAAAATATCAAAATTAACAGGAACTTGGAAGCTCATTCCAGCCCTCGTGGATGACTTCAGTGGAGGAAGGAACTGCAGATGTGGTGGAAACAGCAAGAGAACTAGAATTAGACGTGGAGCCCGAAGATGGGACTGAATTGCTGCAATCTCATGATCACACTTGAACAGATGGGGAGTTGCTTACAGTTGAGCAAAGAAAGTGGTTTCTGGAGATGGAATCAACTGGTGAAAATGCTGTGAACAGTGTTAAAATGACAAAGGATTTAGAATATTAATAAGCTTAGTTGATAAAGCAGCAGCAGGGTTTGAGAGGATGGACCCCAATTTTGAAAGAAGTTCTGTGGGTCAAACTATCAAAGAGCTTCGCACACTACAGAGAAATCTTTGGTGAAAGGAAGAGTCAGTCGATGTGGCAGACTTCATAGCTGTCTTATTTTAAGAAACTGCCACCGCCACCAAGGCAGGACCCTCCCCCAGCAAAAAGATGACTCACTGAAGGCTCCGATGATCGCTAGCATTTTTAACAATAAAGTATTTTGAATTAAGGTATAGACACTGGTTTTTTAGACATAGTGCTACTGCACGCTTAATAGACTATGGTGTAAACATAACTTTCATGTGTACTGGGAAACAAAAAATTTCACGTCACTCAGTTTTTTGTGACATGTGCTTCACTGTGGTCTGGAACTGAACCTCAGCGTGTCCAGGGTGCGCCTGCGCAGGCCTCCGTACCGGCCTTGGTCCCAGCACGTCTGGCTTCTCTCCTCATTGAGTCCCCCACCTACCGCTCGCTACCCTTCGGCCACGGTGGCCTTTTCCTAAGACCCTGACGTGCCCTGCCCGGCCCCCAGCTCCAGCATCGGCTCCCCCGGCCTCTCCTCGGCACCCCGGCGGCTCGTCCTCCGCTGCGTCAGGGCTGATGCCGGCTCTGTCTGTGCTGTGCTCCCTCCCAGGGATCGCGGGGTTGTGTCCGCTGCACCTGTGCTGTCCGGGTGGAGCTAGACGCGGCCGAGCTGAGGCCCCCTGCCGGCCCACCCACTGGACTCTTCCTTCCAAAGCACGGTACTGACACCAGGACCGCTGGGAGGAGGTGACCTTCGTGCCCACAGGCCATAAGACCACACTCTCAGCTCCCAGAATTTCTCTCCCTCCTTTTGTGTGAGAATGGACAGACGACAAACTCCTGTTCTGCAGAGGTTCAGCTTCCTACTCCACCCTGAGAGTCTGAGGGCCTGGGTGACGTAACTCCTGACTGGAGACACCTCGTCTGTAACAGACGTCCTCACCCAGCCCAGAGCTCGGAAGCAGGCAAAACACCATGACCACGCATCTTCCTCGGTGCACCTGTGGAGCTGGCTGCCCTCAGACCCCTGTGAAGCCCAAGAGCATCAGAGAGAGAAGCAAGAAGTTTATCTGGCACCGGTCAGACCCATATGTCAAAATGACACGTAACTGGCGGGAACCCAGAGGTATCGACAACGGGGCTCAGAGAAGATTCAAGGGCCGGACCTGGGTGCCCAGCACTGGTTGTGGGAGCAGCAAAGCACAGGCTGCCCAGGGGCTCCCGGAAGTGCCTGGCCCACCACGGCAAGGAGCTGGACGTGCTGCTGATGTGTGGAGACTGTCCATAATGTTTCCTCCAAGAACCGCAAAGCCACCATGGAAAGAGCAGCCCCGCTGGCCACCAGGGCCACCAATCCCAACGCCAGGCTGCGCAGCGAAGGAAATGAATGGATCGCTCATGTGCACGTTTTATTTGTGTTTAAATAAAACCATAAAAACTGCAAAAAAGCAGAAAACAGTGACCAAAACGACTGTGCCACAGCCAGGAGAGCCTTGCAACCCCTGCTCAGTTCCCTGTGCACAGCCCCAGCAAGCTTGGGTTCCTGCCGTCCCGCTGGCTGCAGAAAGGAAACCTCAGGTCAGGAAGGGTGAGGAGGGAGAGAGGACAGCACTCAACAGCGGAGGAGGTGGCAGAAATCCCGACAGACACACAATCTCAGCCCCGTCGTGGGCAGGGGCGTGGCACCTCAGAGCCATCTGGTAGAGGGACAGCAGACCTGTGTGTCCAGGGCAAGGTGGCAGCGCCACCTGAGAAGGAAGCATCGCCATCCAGGAAGCCCGCGACACAGACGCTGGGAAAGGTGCCCGCCCACGCCTGGAAGGGAACAGCGCAGTCCCTGAGCTTGGAATGACTGAGCTGGAAGGGCCTCGGCGGCCATCCAGTCCGGCCTCGGTGCCATACAGATGGGATCCACTGACTTCCAGAGAGTTCTTCGACCTGTGCAAGGGAGTCTGAGAAGAGGAACCAGGCGTCCCGACTCTCCCACTGTGGACACAGCCCTGGCCAGACGACAGCACGTGCAGGAGGCGGGACGTGTGCACATTCCCCACGGAACCGGCTCGTTCTGAGCCATCGCTGCATTTCAGTGAAGAAAACCCAACAGCCCAGGGCAATTTTTAGAACATCGCTGACCCCTTATTTTTATCCTTGATTTCCTTATTCTCAATGAGTGCAAACTTTTTTGGCATGTCTATTGTTAAAAAATCTTTATTGCTTTTCCTGATTATATAATCAATGTAAAAGTTCAAATATTACAAATGACTGGAAAAAGTACATTTTTTCATGTTAATACATGCTCATTTCAAAAAATTCAAGTGTTATACACGATTTGGAAGATGAGTCCTTTGTCACCCAGTCTCACCCCACCGTGTCCCCAGGATTACTGCTGTCCACGGTCTGGCGTGTTCCCTGCACACGCTGACACACGTGGATGACGTGAACGCCCACCCTTTGCAAGACAAACGGGTCACACTCTGCAGCGTTAGGCCGCCTGGGCACTAACGGCTTCCCTTCTCCACGTGTGAACGCTCACCTCGTGGACGCCTCAAACTGCTGTAGTGTTGCATTACGCGGAGGTGTTAGGTTGGGTCGTGCAATAAATGACATCTGAGCACTTTTAACCTAGAGAAACAGCAGTTTCACATGGTCCAACGTGGGCCACAACCAGCGGCCGCCCTGCGGTGGACTGTGGAGGGTTCACACTTTGCCACCGCACACAGTCCGGCCACGGTGTCCTTGCGTGTCCTGGATGCAGCACAGACGTGTTACCAAAGGTGCTGCCCCGCTCTTCGGGGCACTCAGGAGAGTCGGAGGATGGAGCTGTCGTGTGCTGTGGAAGGGGAGAGCTGGTACACGGACACCTCGTCCCTCAGGCAGGGCGGCCACGTCCAGCCACGACACAGTTTAGCGTGGAGCCCACGCTACGCGAGCACACACGACACTGGTGACATCAGAAAACGAAGGATCCCTGAGCTCAGAGACAACTCCTGGTCCCTGCCGGCCAGTGTGACCCACAGATGTCCGGTGAGCACCCTAAACCTCTCGGGACAAGAAGTTGGGCTCTCAAAAGGCACAGAAAACAGATTCAGAATATACTGAAATCAGAATTGTAGGAAATATTTTTTTTAAGTTTTTTTTCCAGGAACTACTGGAGTGACCAAAAAAGAAAAAAATAATTAGCACCTGTTAAAGTTCTGTGCACGCATGAGGCCCCACCCCAGCACGCGGCGCGCGGCGTCACTGGGACTTGCGAGCCGGCCGCTTCCTCCTTGGCCCCGTCCGGGGTTTGTAGATCCTGTCGGGGTCGCAGCCCAGCCTGTGGGTGGTTTTCTTGTGGCAGGCGATGTGCACGAGCTTGAGGTTCTCTGAGGTGAAAAGCAGGCTGTAAAAATACTCCCAGTCTACTTCTCTTCCGTCTTGTCCCTTGACGGCCTCGGCCAGCGTGGGGACAATGGTGCGCTTCTTTTCTATTCTGCAAAGCAAGGTCAGAGAGCGTCACTTTCTGCCGTCACAGGGCCACAGGCACATTTCCCAGCAAACCACAGAGACGTTTACGACTCGGTTCTGACTCGGTCGCCGTAGCTAAGCACAGAAGGTTTGGCCGTTCACGGGAAAAGGCCAGTGCAGAATTGAGACGTCGGCGGGAGCCTCGTGTGCAAACATCCAAAGAACCGGGCCAGGGAAGGGGCAGCTCCGGGGGCCGACTCGGGAGCCCCGGGCGCGACTCCCCCCAGACGCGTGCTAAGCGCCGTCACCGACGGGCGGCCGTGCCCGGGGCCAGGTCTGTCCGGCACAGCCGGGCGCGGGAGCTCTGCCGGGGCACTTTCCAAAGCTTGGTTTGTGGACGTTGCTCAAAACACTGAAAATCCACAGGAACAAAGGGCAGTCGGCCATGTTCCCGTCACTCGCAGTTGCCCACCGTCGACAGCTGGCTTACTCGCTTCCACATTTCACCTACGTATAGATTTATTAAAAAATACCTGAGGCCGGGCGTGGTGGCTCACGCCTGTAATCCTAGCACTCTGGGAGGCCGAGGTGGGCGGATCGTTTGAGCTCAGGAGTTCAAGACCAGCCTGAGCAAGAGCGAGACCCCATCTCTATTAAAAATAGAAAAGAAATTATATGGACAGCTAAATATATATATAGAAAAAATTAGCCGGGCATGGTGGCGCATGCCTGTAGTCCCAGCTACTCGGGAGGCTGAGGCAGGAGGATCGCTTGAGCCCAGGAGTTTGAGGTTGCTGTGAGCTAGGCTGACGCCACGGCACTCACTCTAGCCTGGGCAACAAAGTGGGACTCTGTCTCAAAAAAAAAAAAAAAAAAAAAAAAAAAATACCTGATATTGA
Organism: Eulemur rufifrons; assembly: GCF_041146395.1. Classification (NCBI taxonomy): domain Eukaryota; kingdom Metazoa; phylum Chordata; class Mammalia; order Primates; family Lemuridae; genus Eulemur; species Eulemur rufifrons. The sequence goes on along the minus strand of NC_090990.1, from coordinate 1,063,363 downwards.
ATGAAAGTTTTAAAAGTACACCCTTACAAATGAAGCTGCAGTCACCTTTGCCTACCACCCTTAATCTCCTCTCCTCTTTGTGCCCCAGAGGTAATCACTGTTAAGGGTTGGATATTTACCTTTCAGTGCCAATTTCATACGTCTATTTGCGTATTTGTGCATCTGTGTTTAAAAAATATATAACATTGCTTTGTGTGAAGCTGTTTCACGTACACGCAAACCACTCACAGGCCCAGTCACCACGGTAGGCACTTGGGAAGTGACAAGATGGGGCTAGAGATCCCACAGCAGGGCCTTGGTCCACGGTGGGCTACGCTGGTGCGGACCCCCTCCCCACGATACAGAGAAATGGCGAACAAAAGTCACCTTTTTTAAAATACATAGTTGAGATCAAAAAAAAGAAGGGGGCTCCCCAGCTGCAGGGACAAGAGAAATAAACGCTCGACCCACCAGGCAGGCTGCTACCAGGGCCACACCGGAGTTCCTGCCCTGATACAGGCCAGGGATGCTCAAGAGACAGGGGAGGTGGGACTGAGACCCCATCCCTGTCCTTAAACGGAACACAAAAGCTGGAGCCGAGCCCAGGCCTTTGGGTGGGAGGAAGGAAGGACCCACAGGGGCGGTTCCCTAATGCCATATAGCCAGCCACCATGAACTTGGTGTTCTGTGGGTCGGCCCGGCGGGTCTTCAGCCAGTGTCGCCTGGCAGGCTGGGGCTGCGTCTGCCGGAGCGCTGCCTGTGGGCTGGGCCCCTCTCCCTGCGTAGCTTCCACCACCCGGGCAGGCTCCGGCTCCCTCACACGGTAACAGCAGCGGCGTGCAAGCACTTTCCAGGCCTCTGTTTGCTGTTTGTGCCCTGTTCCCTGGTGTCACATGGCCAAGGCTGAATGCAGCATGGCAGAGCGGGCCAGGGCAGTCCCCAGGGGTGTGGATGCCGGGAGTGAGTCTTTGGGAGCCATTCACGTAACCACCTTCCACGGTCACCCACGAACACAAGGCATGTGGTCCACACGTACACTACCAACAAACACGGGAACCACAAGCAAGAAATAATCTAAAATTGTTTCAGAGCCACTAAACAACCCTGGGCATCTGGAGGAAACAAATGCAAATCGCTCTGTAGGGACATTCTGACAAGCCAGCGCACAAGGATGTCTACAGACAAAACAGTTCCCACTGGGAGGAATTCAGAACCCAAAGGGACAAACAGAAGAAGGAATAACACTCTGACAAGCAAGAGAGGCCCCACAAATGCACCATGAGGACTGGCAGTGACCAGGGCCCCGCCCTCAACTATACTGTACACTAGTAGCATCAAGAAAAATTTATAACCTTAACTATATGTTAGATACAAAGAGAAACGAATTCATGGATAAGAAGAAACCCAAAAAAGTAGAGGTAGGAATAAAAAAAATTAAAAATTAATGAAGTTAAGTAAGGGGCCAAATGTGGCCAAAGGCACCAGTGAAGAGGCTCAATAGAAAGTCTGGGTACCAGGGACATGGCTGGTACCTGCAGGGCAATTCCCGCAGCTTATGGCACTGAAAGGCCCTTAGGCCTCCAGAATGGGGACAGCGCTTTCCGGGCCCCGCCCCTAGGTGCCTCCCCCAGCCAAACCCCACCCACCCCTATGGGCAGGTTGCTTCTGGGCCAGGGGCACCCAGACCCACCCTCCCAGACCACACTCCCAGTGCTGGGCCTGCAGCGTTTCATGGGACACCCCCCCCCACCCCCGGAACTGCTTCCAGGTTGGCACCAGCTCTTGGCCAGCCCACCCTCCAGGAACAAGCTGTGCCCCAGGGCACATGCCCCTCGGCCGGAGGGGGAGGGTGTTAGAGCCTGGACGCCCCAGGCATGCACACGCAGGTCCCTGTGGCATAAAGGGGCGCTCAGGTGGGAAGAGAAGGGCCATGGGTTGGCGCCAGGGGCCGGCTGCCCTGCACTGCCATGTTGTGGAACCCAAAAGTCTCCAAATTCTTCTCAAACCTGGCACCTGGCCTGCACGCCATGATGATGTGTAAGTCCAGGTAGGAGGATAGCATGCATTTTATTTCATCCTTTGTTAGCTTTAACTCTTAAACATGAAAACATGGGACATGTGGCTTCAAGCCCACACATGTCAGGGGCAGCCTGTGGCAGACAGACCAGTGTTTCTCTAGCTTTTTGATTGCTGGCGGTAAAAACTCCATTTTTAATTAAAACCCAATACACATATCCCTGTGTAACTGTCTCTACTTAGAGAAAATGTCACTGAAACGAACATTGCATGAGATGTTACTCGGACTCGTGCTGCACGTTCTGCTGTCTTCTCTGTTTTCTGCTCTCTGTGCTGGGGAGCCAGGCTCATTTTAAAATGCTGGCTGTGTGCTCTCGGCCAACGTCCCCACCCCCAGAGGGTCGTGAAAAGTGGGAGAGCAGCCAGGAGAAATCAGCTTGTTGCTGCGTGTCAGAAGGGGCCCCGCACACCAGCAAAGAACAAAAGAGAACATCTTCATGCTGAACAGGGTGGGGAAGGAGTTCTGAACACACAAAAATGAAAAGATACATCTGAGTAGATTGAAATTTAAAACTTGTCATGATAAAAGACATCACAGAATTAAAGAAAAGCCAAAATTATATCTCTCTAACATAAATAGCCACCAAGGAATTAGTTTCCAGAATATGTACAGTAACCCTACCGATAACTAAGACCAAAAACCCAATAAAAAACAAGCAAAGGAAAGCAACACAGAAGACACAGGCTGTTTGGATACGGTTCGTTTGCCTTCCCCCAAGTCTCACGTTGAAATTGGGTCCCCAGTGTTGGAGGTGGGGCCTGGTGGGAGGTGCTTGGGTCCCCCATGGATGACAGGTGCCATTTCCCAGAAGTGAGTGCATTCCCACTTAGATCCTGCGAGAACTGGTGGTTGAAAAGCGCCTGGCGCCTCCCGTCTCCTGTTTGTGCTCTCACCACGGGCTCCCTGCACACCTGCCCCCCCCACCTTCCTCCTGAGCGGGAGCAGCCTGGGATCCTCCCCGTCTCCTGTTTGTGCTCTCACCGCGTGCTCCCCACACACCCGCCCCCCCCACCTTCCTCCTGAGCGGGAGCAGCCTGGGGTCCTCCCTGTCTGTTGCTTGTGCTCTCACCGCGTGCTCCCCACACACCCGCCCCCCCCACCTTCCTCCTGAGCGGGAGCAGCCTGGGGTCCTCCCCAGAGGCAGACGCTAGTGCGGCTTCTGTGCAGCCTGCAGAACCGTGAGCCACGTAAACCTCTTTTCTTTACAAACTACCCAGTCCCAGATCTTCCTTTATGGCAACACAAGAAGACTAAGACAACACAAGTGGCCAATACACATATAAAGAGATACTCAAACTTCCCAGTAATCAGGAAAATAAAAACTAAAGCAAGAGAATCTGTTTCTCACCTATCAGAGAGGATGAATGCAATAAAAGGACAATGGCACCAAGTGGTGGCAAGAACATGGACCTGCACAAGTTCTCAGTACTCAGAGAAGGGAAGGTGGCCGTCTGGAGGTCACTCGGGCAGCCGTCCCACGCTGGAACACACATCCAGACCCCGGGAACCTGGGAAATGTCTGGACAGGGCCTGAGAATCTGCATTCCTAACCCGTTCTCAGATGTTGCTGATGCTTTAAAAGTGACCACACTTTAAATAACGTGGAACCCGCCCATATGGGCTCATTCCATGAGTGTTCATCCCAGGGTTTTTCATAAGAGTGAAAAATCAGAACTAATGTAAAAGCCTACCAGTAGGGAAACAAAAGTTAAAATTAGAATCTATTCAAAACTAAAGCGTTCTGCATCTGTTCAAATGAATACACCAAATCTACAAACACGTCACCACAAGCACAGTGTAAAGTGAGAACACGCTGCAGAGTGACAGAGCAGGACGCCACGTGTATACGTGTGGGGCTCAGGCACGTGGTGAAGGTGCGGTGACGGCATCAGGAGGACACACAGATTCCAGAATGGTGCTTCCCCAGGGGCAATGAAAGGGACTGGAGCAGAAGGGGTGATTCAGCTATAATGTTTTATACTTTCACAAAAATCTGATTCCAAAAAGTAACACAGGCTGTGCGTCCCTTGTCCGAAATGCTTGGAACTAGACGTGTTTTGGGTTTGGAACTTTTTTGGATTTGGGAACGTTGCATTTCACTTACTGACTCATCGTCCCAACTCTGAAAACCAGAGATGCTCCAATGAGCACTTCCTCTGACCTTCGTGTTGACGTTCAGAAGTTTCAGATTTCGGATGAGGGATGCATAACCCGTAGAGCCATTTTAAGGGCATTTGAACATCTCTGTCTCTATAAAGCAAGGGTGAGGACAGTATGGTTAAGGAAAGTATCTCAGTTTAAGACAATGAAGTTTTCCATCCTGCCCTTTTCTTTAGTGCTGTTGAGCTTATGTAGCTACAGAAACCACCCCGCCGGCTGCGGCTGGTGCTGGGCCTCACTCAACGAGAAGGGCCCTGCACGCCTAGAGCGCCCGCTGTCGGGGCGCGTCCTGGTTCCAGCACACGAGGCGCCTCTGTGCCTGGGCCCTGTGCTCTGGGGAAGGCAGACGCGGCCCAGCCCCATCCTGGGTGGGAACGGAGGGGACAGGGAACTCAGGTCAAGTAGTGCTGAAAGACAGTGCGCATCCGCCCCTCGGCCCTTCGCTGGGCTGTAACCGAGGTGGGGACGGGACCCTGGCAAGGCGCTCCTCTGGCCCGTGAACGTGGTTCTCAGCAACAGCCGCTCCGGAACCCCCCTGGGAGACAGCACTTACACGTGGTCCAGGTTCCAGGTGCTGAAGAGGACCCTGCTCTCCCTGTTGCCGTAGGGGTTGATGGAGTGTCTTGACAAGCAGCTGTCCATGTCAAAGGGACCCTGGGGGCCAAGAGAGCAAGAGGAGGCCAGGACGTGAGTCTACCATCTGCTGTCTCCACTACCAAGTCAGATGATCCTACTGAGACGCAGGCCCCGCGGGGAATCTGGTCCCCATCAACGGTTTCACTAAGCACCTCACCACCTACACCAGCACAGGCCTGCTGTCTCCAGCCCTCCCTCGCCCCTGCGAGCACACGCCAGCAGCCACACCTCGTGGGAGCAGAGGCCACAGAAGGTGCTGACTTGCCCAGGGCAGGCCCAGCACGTGGGAAGCGAGACCTGTGTGCCACGGTACTCCCTTTCCACCCATTCCCGAGGCTTCCCGACATTTCCCTACAATCCTGACACGGAGGCTGGGCCGCTGTGCTGAAGGCACCATGGCCACTGCTTCCGTTTTCCCTGCCACTGGCATTCCTGGTCACTCGGCACACTCATTCTGTTGTAGACATCTGTGGAAAGTAAGCCGAGTGGCCCAGCTCCCAGCTGCCACCCCACCTCCCAGCTGCCAGCCCACCTCCCACCCCACGCTCCCAGCTGCCACCCCAGCTCCCAGCTCCCAAAGACCTGCAGCTTCCCCAGTGGAGCCCACTGCTTCCCGCTGCTGTGCCAGGGCCCACCTGGTCCCACCTGGTCCCACCGGCCCACCCCTGCCCAACCCCACGCCAAAGCTTTGCCTCCTTCTCAGTTCCCCTCCTAATGGCCTCCCAAGCCCCAGGACACTGGCTGCGTCCCCTGCCCTTGCCTGTTTACACCTCTTTCACCATCCCCAACGCTGGCATCTCTTTGAGGCCGGGGTGACCTTGCACAGTGCCTGGCACGGTGGGTACTCAGTGGGTGGCCAGGCGAGCTCATCTGAAAGTCTGGATGTCAAGCCAGCTGGGAAGGACTTTTATGGTCAGGGTCCGTCACCCATGGAAAGAATCTGCCCATCAGCGGCAGCCAGGAGCCTTTTTCAATAACAAGAAGCCACAGGTGGCCACACCTGCCACCCAGCCCCTGCTGCTGGAACCTCTCAGTGGCTCCACGAAGGCCATCTGCGTAGGGGATGTTACTGGGGAGGCGACTGCAGCTGTAAACGGCAAGAGGTGCCCCCCGGTTCCTCCCCTCACTGGGCGGGGTCTGGAGACTCACCGAACCCCGGACGCCATCGCCACCCAAGGCTGGACACGCCTAACATGGCACAGAAGGGGAACCCGCCAAGGCAGTGGGAAAGAAGCACGAGCCTCAACAGCCTCCGCCCGTCCCGAAAAGGACACCACTTCCCGCCTCCAGAAGTGAGAGAGATGAACGTCTGCCGTGTAAGCTCCCAGCTACGGTAATCAGTTACGGCAGCCCGAGCTGACCTACGACACGGCCCGGGCCTACAGACACAGAAGCCCTGGCGTGGGCCCAGCAGCCCTGTACAAGCTCCCCGGGGACTCCCAGGAGCGTGAGGTCTGAGACCGTCTGGCTGAGACAGTCCTGCCCTCACCTTGAACATGAGAGCTGCACCTCCCAAGGGGCTTTGCCCAGGGGGCCAAGGGCTGAACGTCCTCACCTGCCTTGCCCCAGGAGGGCTGTGCCCCCAGGCCACCTGGGTGGCCCCAGGATACAGGACACACAGCTCACCTGGCAGGAGAACCAGCCTTCCGGTGTACAAAGTCGGCCGCTGGCCTTAGCTCCTCTGTCGAAGTAGCTGCCGTTGTACTGCACAGACTTGAGCTTCTCACACATGGAGTCCAGGACCCGCACGTACTCCTCTTGAGCCTCCTCGCCCACCATGGAGGCGTAGGAGTTCACCTGGAAGAGCAAGGAGCACCACGCCCTAAACCCATGCTGGGCTCCTGATCCTCAACTCCCGGCCCTCAGAGACCCTGCCCCTCGGGCTACAGGGTCGAGACCCGCTCGGCTGCCCCCCTGGGAAACTGCTCCGAGCCCATGACATGGAGGGAACCGCGACACCGGCCCATCAGGCTGCGTGAGAACTGGGGGAGACGCTGTCAGTGGCAGCGCCCGTCTCGCTGTGGTCAGGCGGGCAGTGGGGAGCAGAAGGGCCCAGACCTATTACACGTAGTTAGGGCAACTATCGTGAGCTAAGTTAGGAAATTCAGGGGAACAGGGACAGTCACCAAGACCTTGAGGAAATGCAGAAAAAGATGACACCGCAGAAAACTGTGCCACACAGAGTGGGGTAGGCCATGGGTACAGGGACGCCAACCCTGTGGGGCAACATCAGGACAGAACATGCAGTCCCCGGCCCACCGCAGGGACCTCTGCAGCGCCTTCCACATGCTAACAGTGTGTCACGGCATGACGTGGCCTGGCATGGTGTGGTGTGTCATGCCGTGTAAAGAGGAAACCCACATTCAGACATGGCAGACAGGTGAGGGGCAGAGCTGGCTCCACCTCTGGGAGGGGAGGGAGGTGGAGGGGTTTACAAACCAAGGAGCCAGGTGACAGTTGCGGGGGTGACCCTCACCTACAGCATGGCTGCCTGGCCCCACAGACCTCTGCCAGCTTTGACCGCAGTTGGACAGATGATGAACGCAAGCTCAGGGCATCCTCTCCCCCGTGCGCCCTGGCACTCATCCCCACCCCCGCCCCATGAGCTGGAGCAGGTGACGACACCAGCTGTGCTCGGCCTCCCCGCAGCGGCCACAGGTCGGCAGGCGCAGGATGGTGGCAGGGCGGTGGTGCCACAGCAGTGTGTGTGTTCGACATCCTGGAGAGCTCCTGGAGGGGGCCGGGGGGGACAGCAGGGTCCCCAGCGCAGGCCACGGGCGGGAACCCAGGCGGAGGCGGGCCGGGCCAGGCAGGGCCTGCACCACCTTTGCCTGAGGTGCCTTCCGCATAGCAGCTTCTCCAGGGAGCACACACCGTGTCCAGTCTTCCACCACGAAAATTAAAATTTAGATACATGGCAGGGCACGGAGCACCAAGGTGGGGGATGGAAGCTGAAGGAACAAAACGGCCAAAGAACTCCTCGCCACCCGCAGGGCACAAGGCAGCTCGCTGCAAAAAACAGACCGGAGAGCCCCCGGGCTGTGCCCGGCCACCCACCCGCTCCACGCATGCTGCCGGTGTGTGCTGCCAGGACACCCGCCCTCCTCGCGCTTGTCCTGTCCAAAAGGATCTGAAGGGACGGCACAGAGCCCAACACAGCAGGGGAACAGGGCCCACGTGCCCCAGCATGCCCCATGGGACACTTCTCCCGCTGTCTGCAGGCAGGCCCCGCTCTCCACTCTGCTCCTCGATTGTCCTCTGCTCTATTTCGTGGTTGGAACGAAGCAGAATAAAGACCACGCGTGGCGTGGGCCTGAGGGCCTATTTCTTCCTGAAGGTGAAATGCAATTTCGCTGGTAACGTCACATTTAAATCTGCATCTGTCCGTGTGGACGTTTCCCCGAGAAGGGAGGGGCTGGTCTAGTTGAAGAGTCAGAGCTCAGACCCAGCAGTTACTCTGAGCGCCTCCAAGCAGCACTCAGTGCGGCAAACGCTGCCCGGCCTCTCCATGGCCTGTCAGAGGTCAGGGGGCTGCGCCAAGCGAGCGACGGAAAACAAATGCGGTGCTGGAGAGAGGCACCCGCCAGAGCGAACGGTGACAGAGAGAAGACGTTAAGTTCATGTCAAAATCGAACCACCCGGTACATGACGATATTCACAGGCCGGTGCTATGCAACACAACAGGGGAACACACAATGGAAGGAGAAAGCATGGCTCTGGCTGGGCACTGCCAATCTCAGCCAGGCCAGGGGGACCCGAGCGCCCTGCCCTGGGGAGGACAGAAGCCCAACGCCAACTGCAGGAGGAGGCCGAGCAGTAGGACGGTGACGCCCCGTGCTCCTCCAGGCGCACGGTGCATCCGCTGGCTTAGCCGACCAGACACACGCAGGCGCAGGCGTGGTGGCCCTGCCAGCACCCGCCATCCCGAGGACCGGAGCCTCCTAAGCCCCACAGAGCCGGCGTTCCTAAACCCACCAGCATCCCTGGCTCTAACACAGGCTTACCTCTCTCAGGTAACCCCGGATCCGGCTCTCACAGCTGTATCTCAAATAGCTAGACTTGCTCCGAAATCGGGACTCCAAGCCTGCGAGGAAAAAGAGGACACCCCCCCCCGCCGTAGTTCACGGGGCAGGCCAGGGGCCTCTCGGTCTGTGCCCTGCCCGGCCCAGGTGCCAAGCGGGGCAGGACGTGAGAGTCACATTGCTGCGTCTTGACAAGCATTCTGAGAGTGATGTGCACAGTGTGTTTAGGTTTTGTTTGTTCTGGAAGCATCTCAGACACTACTGAGGGGCTTCGGCCTGACTAGTCCTCAGCCCCTTTTCCAAGTCTCTCGGGGTTGGCTACAGCGGGCCTTAAAGACCAGCCCAAAAGGCGGCAGCAACCCAAGTGTCACTCATTAGGAAACGTGGCGTGTACATACAACGGGTGTCACTCAGCCTGGACAAGGAAGGGAACTGGCACCTGCTACAACACGGTGACCTGAGGGCCTGTGCTGAGTGGACTCAGCCGGTCACAAAGGGCAAACCCTGCAGGACCCGCCCACAGGAGGCCTCCGAGTCGTCAAATCACAGAGCCGGGAAGCGCATGGGGGTGGCCACGGCTGGCGGGGATGGGGAGTCGTGTTTAATGGGGACACTTTCAGATGGGAAGATGAAAAGGGTTCTGGAGATGGATGGTGGTGACAGTTCACAGCAACGAGAATGTGCTTAATGCCACTGAATATGCACTAAAAAATGGTTAAGATGGTAAATTTTACATTTGATACATTTTACCACAATTAAAAAAAAATAATTAAAAAGGCCCAGGCAAGGGCTGCCCGGGACTCTGACCCGCCACGTGAGCTCTTGCTGGACGCCTTTCCCATGAGGCCTGGGGGCTGCCTGTGAGCACCTTCTGTTCAGAGACCCCACCCCGACCCTCGTGAAGCCAGGAGAGCCCTGCGTTGGGTGGCTCTGGGACTTGAAATAGGACCCTCAGGCTGCAAGGAAGCCCTGCCCTGCCAGCCCGGCCCGCCCAGAGCCCGCGTCCACACGCACCTTCAAACCACGGCGGGTCCTCGGCCCGGGTCTCGGCCGCTATGTTCTGGCTGACGTTGTGCAGGAGGTCGGCCAGCAGCTTCTGCCTCAGCGGGGCCTGCTCGTCCGACAGCAGCTGCCGGGCGGCCTGGATGATCTCCGCATGGGGCTCGTGAAACACACTGAGGAAGTGACCGATGTCACTCACATCTGCCACCAACACAGGGACAAACAGAAAGGCGTATAGTTCAGCGGAAGACATGTGTTGCCCCTGGCCACGAAAAGAGTCTCTGCCCACATCTCTGTCCTAACCTGTCAGAGCCTGGGGACTATCCCCAGGCCCACATCCCTGCCCTGACCCCGGCTGGCGACCACCTGTCAGTGCGCTGGGAAGATGTGCTTTGGAACATGAAAGTGCCACCCAGCAGAAGCTGCCGTTCCTCGAGCCCTCTCCTCTGAACCAAGCTGCCCCTTCTCTGGTCCTTCCCTCAATACCTTACTCCAGACCAGCAAATCACTTTTCCTGCTCCCTCACGGAGTCTTCTCATAACTCCCTAAAGCAGTGAGCTCTCCCAGCAAGCTCTTAATAGGAAGTGAAAGTCTACCAAGGACCCCAACAAAATGTTAGCAAATAGAACTCAGTAATAGGTAAAAAGATGTAAATGCCACGGCCAAGTAGGAATGCAAGGCTGGTTCAATATTCGAAAATCAATCAGTGCAATCCACCATATCAACAGGCTACAGAAGAAAAGTCACACAAGCATATCAATTGATGCCGAAAACTACAGGAGGAAATCTTGGGGACCCAAGGCTTGGTGAAAAGTTCTTCAACTTAACACCAAAAGCATAAGCATAAAAGAAAATAACTGACAAACTCAGTTTCATCAAAATTCAAAACTCTTGCTCTGGGAAAGATACTAGCAATAAAAAGAAAAGACAAGCTACAGAATAAGAGAAAATACACATAAACTGTGTATCTGACGGAGAACTCATATCCAGGTGTATTAGGGGAAAAAAAAAACCTTTCAAAACTCAACAGTAAAAAAAAATATATCTAATTACAAAATGGGCAAAAGACATGGAGAAACATTTCACCAAGAGCATCCACAGATGGCAGATAAGCGCATAAAGATGTTCCATACCATTAGCCATTGGGGAAATGCAAATAAAGGCCACAATGAGCTATCGTATCACCACACACCAATCCGAACGATTAAATAAAAAATAGTAACGATGCCCAAGGCTGGTGAGGCTGCAGAGAAACCAGATCTTTTGTACATTGCTGGTGGAAAGGTAAATGGTGCAGCCACTCTGGAAAATAGTTTGGAAGTCTCTTCCTTTGTTTTAAATAGCTTTATTGAAACATAATTCCCATCCTTACAAAAAATTTAAAAATTATCCAGGTGCAGTGGCGTGTCCCTATAGCCCCAGCTAAAGGGGAGGCTGAGGCAGGAGGATCGCTTGAGCCCAGGAGTTGGAGGCTGCAGTGAGCTATGATGGCACCATTGCACTCCAGTCTGGGTGACAGAGTGAGACCTCTTCTCTTAAAAAAAAAAAAAAAAAAAGGAGCAAACTATTGATACATACAACTTAGATGGCTCTCAGGGATAGGATTACAGAGGGGCAGCATGAAGGAGAAACTTGGTGGTGACAGATGGGGGAGGTCTGTACCCTGACTGCGGTGCTGGTCACATGAATCTACCTGGGGATACCCGACGGAACAATACACACATATTACACCAACATCACTTTCCTAGTTTTGAGACTGTACCACGGTTATATCAGATGTCACCTTTGGGGGAATCAGTGAAGGCTACACAGGACCTTCCTGATTTTTCTTTGCAGCTTCCTGAGAATCTATTATTGTTTCTAAATACACAGTTCAAATATTTTTTAAAAGTCTACCCAGGAAAAGGACTGGTGTTCTCAGCGAGAGAGGGGGACAAAGCACCAGAGAGAAGGGAAGACAAAGACAGACAGACGAAGAGATTGAGCGGTGGGGAGGGACAGAGAGAGCACCCTGTTCTGCTCTCATTCAACCACACCACAAAATGGGAAAGAAAAGGAAACATCCAAAGGCACCCAATACCCCAACGGTCTCCTGCCCAGGCCCCAGCTCCCACAGGGGCCATCCCAGGTGGCATCACTGTGATGTTTTCTGGCCACCTCCTCTAGAAGGACAAGACCCAGTGGAGAAAGAGGACCTGCAACCTCAGAGCACACACCAGGTGCATCACCCCTCCTGCTGACAGCTCAGCCCTGACACCATGGCCGCCCGCCACACAGACGCTATCCTCCGGTTCCCTCCTTCTGCCCTGTGGGCAGAGGAGCCAGGACCCTCTCTGGTCCCAGGAGTTCCCACATCCTTCTCAGGGCACCAGAAGTGTCTCCTGAAGCATAACCCCCTTTGCACAAGAGCCAGACAACCCTCCCAGGAAGGGCACACCATGGTGTCAAGCCTGTCCCAGGGGTTGGAACCTCTGGCTCATGGACACTCACACAAGCAGCACAGAACTTGCCATCCAGCTGTTCTGGAAGGCAAAACTTGTGTCCTGGGGCTTTTGTCCAGAGACCCCTAAAGAACCACCTCTCAAAGCAATTGTCCCAAACACGAGCCCGAAGGACAGCTCGGTAAACACTAATAGGTAAGAAACTGAGCATCGTGGCAGCCACCACCTCAGCCCTTTAGAAAGAGGCACAGCGCGGCAGGTGCGAGCGGCATCTCTCTCTGGCTCCACCTTACCCACAAAACTGTGCGGGCCCAGGCCCAAGCCCTTCCTTTGCCCTAGGGAGTTACTAGGATGCCTCAAATGAACACAAACAAAATTAAGAGAATTTTCTTTAAAAAGACAACCAACTGATCAACTGCGCTCATGGACAAGAGAACTGAGGACCTGGCCATCTACGTAGCCCTGACCAGCTCTGACTCCAGAGGGCCTTCTCCTTGACACCAGAGCGTAGAGTAAGGGGGGGCCCCTCCCTTCCTTACTGGCACCTGGGTTAAGCCCCCAGGACCTCCCGCCCACCCCCAAGGCCCTTGCCACTTACAGCCCTGCCAGGTCTGGCCCGAGGTGAGCAGCACGAGCTCGGTGTTGTCGGGGATGCTGGGGAAGTAGTCTTCGGTCAGCTCCGTGCCGTCCTCATACAGGCACAGCCAGGAGCTGCGCACCGGGAGCTGCAGGGGCAGGGGGAGGGAGGGTCTCAGGCCGCCACTCTCGGGGCAGCAAGACGGGGTTTTTCATTCACAGGCCTCACAAATGACAAGCAGGAGCTCTGTGTAAAGAGCCTGGCTCTGGATGCTGCCTGTTTGCTACACCAATACCCAAGACAAGACTCAGCACGTCCAAACAAGGGCACCTGACCGCAGGCCATTCTAAAATACGAAAAGTCACGTAAAAACATATACCAAGTGATGACTGTTTGCTATGCAGAATTCACTACACAGACTTTCTCTTTTTTTCTTTTTTGATGGGGGTGTCTTACTATGTTGCCCAGGCTGGTCTTGAACCCCTGGCCTCAGCAATCCTCCTGCCTCAACCTTTGGTGTAGCTGAGACTACAGGGCTGCCCCGACGCGTCTCTCTGAAAATGACTCACTGCCTCTGCAAAAGCGTGGCTGGCACCCGCGTGGCTGGCACACGCACTCTTGGCTTGCTGAGGTCGGTTCCCTGTTACTGCACACTGGTCAGTTTTACGCTCTGTTTTTAGGCCTTGTCTGAAGTTTCAGGCATTTTCATGGCAACTTCCCCGGACCACCAACACACGCACACACGCAAGCCTAGCACTGGCCTAAGAAAACAAGCACAGTAAGAATGGGAATGAAGACTGAAATCCGCAGAGGGATTTGGAGCCCACCCTGCCCAACCGCATTGTCACACCGGGTGAGCTGAGCGACGCTGCAGAACGGACGTGGCCGTGTCGCCGGGAGCACCACCAGCTGGGCACGGACGCCAAGGCCCCTGAGCCCGCGCAGAGCCGTCGCGACCTGCACGGTCAGCGGAGGGAAGGAGGGGTCCAGACCGCCCCGCAGGCCGTCCCCAGCGCACGACAGCCGAAAGCGGCGCGGCGGGCCCGGCGGACGGCACGTGACGGCGAGGGCGCCCGGCCGCTCCCGCCCGCCGCGCACACCTGCCCGGCCCCGCAAGCCTCGCGGGCCCCGCGGCCGGCGCACCTGGAAGCGCAGGCACCCCTTGCGCAGCAGCTCCTGGCAGCTCCTGCCCGCCACGCCGAACTTCCTCGGGCTGCGCAGGGCCCGCATCTTCACGCTCTTGGCTTTCTGGAGCATTGCAAGCGTCCTCGAGGCCTCCGGGCCCCGCAGGCGCCGCTCCCGCGCGCCCGCCGCTCAGACAGCCTTGGCCGGCGCGACCCGGGTTTCGCCGGCGGGCTCCGGGTAGCTGGCACCAGCCGGGCGCCGAGGCCGGAGACTACATTACCCAGAAAGCCCCGGAAGAAAAGACGCGCATTGCCTTGTGCGCATGCGCGGCGCCGGAGCGCCATTTCCCCAGGGCCAAAGAAGTGGACACCCCTCTTTGTGCGCAGGCGCAGCCGGGTCAGGGAGGGGTCGCGCACGCGCAGAGGCTCTCGGCCCCGGGCTGGGCTTGGTTGTCATGAGAGCGGCGGCTGTGGCCCGGGCGATGGGCGGAGGCGGCCGGGGCTGCTCCTCCGCTGCCACCGCCGCTGCGGCTTGGGGGCGCAGGGCGGCCTGGGACGGCGGGGGAGGCGCCACCTGAGTTCCGCCGGAGGGAGTGGCGGCCGCCGGCGAGGTCCGCGGAGGGCCGGTGCCGGTCCGCCCCCGGGCCCGAGAGCTCGGGCCCGCTGCCCGTGGCCGCGGCGGCGGTGCACCCGCCCTGGCCGCAGCCCTCCGCCGCGGGACCGTTCGGCCCTGAACAGGTATCGTCAAGGCGGCGGCGCTGTGAACCCTGACAGGGAGGGGGCCGGGGCCGGAGGGAGAGGGCCGCCTGGCGCCCGTGGCTCGCCCCGACCCAGGCCCGCTGGAGGCCCCGGTCAGCGCTGCCGGGTGCGGAGCTGGGCACGCTTTGCAAGCCCAGGCGGCGGCGGGGTTCGGGCCTCGGACTTGTTGTCGCCCACAGACCGGGGCGGTCTTGGGTTCTGATGCCCGGATGCTTGGGTCGGTGTCAGGGGTGCCTGCCCGGCCGGGTGCTCCCCACGGCTGCCCGCGTGGACACGGGCGCGTCCTGCCCACGGCGGCGCCGCGTCCCCGGCGAACCGCCGCCGCTGAGACCCGCTCTGCTGGTTCACCTCCCAGTGGGTTTCCTGTGTTTGGCGTCGGACGGAATTTTCCTGCCCCTACTTTTCCTATTCTGGACGCATAATTCGTAGTGGACCAGTTTAAAACGTGTCCTACGGATCAAAAGATTGGAGAATGTTGCCTTGGCCCCGTGTAGGTTAAATTTTGATCCTTTTCTTCTTCAATTTCAGGTTTCTCTGAAGCCCTTTCAATCCTTAAGATTACTGGACCAGACATAATTATTTAATTGTGTAACATTTAAGTTTTCTTAAGAAAACTGGGAACAAAGTTTGTTTCCTAGTCTGGTAACAGAATGTTTGGAAGTTGCTACAATGAGTTTCAGTTTAATTCATAGTTAATTACCTTTTACCGTGCCAGTACTAGGAGGAGTGTAGCAAGGGAGGAGAGTGCGACTGCTGCTTGGGGAGGTCGCAGTCTGGCACTCTCTGGGGTTGCCCGTGGACAGCCCGGATCCCACACGCCTCTGGTGAGGAGGACCAGCTGAGAACTAGGCATTCAGCAGGGCTTCCGTTCTGTTAATGGTAATTTTTATAAAGCCTGAAAGTAGCATCCTTCAATGACACCCCAGGTATCTGATGTAACCCTTGAGAGTTTACACAACGGAGACCCTTCCACCCTTACCCAAAGTGGAAGATCTTTGGGAGGGGGTGGGCTGAAAAGGGAATCCTTTTCGAGTATCAAACTGAGATGAGGACATTTCCTCTCCAGTGCCCATGCATTTCTTCTCCCTGGCTCTGAAAGGCCAGTCCTTTGTTTTGGATTTATTGGGGCAACATAGCATAGTGGAAGCACCTTTCTGTTTGACTTTAAATGTCCCATATTTAGGACTTAGCGCCCTAGCAGAGTGTATTGGTTAAGATCAGAGATTGGAACCCAACTGCCTGAGAAGAAATGCTATTTTCAGGGTAGGGGTAGGGAGTTGCACCTGCTCTTAAAGATGAGCAGAGCAGAATTCAGAGCAGAGGGATATTAGCTTTGAGCTTTAGTTAAGTTTGGCTGGACTTAAGAATTCAAGAATTCAGGACAAAAAGTGAGAGTTGGAAAGGCAAATTGGATTAGGGCAGAGTGGACACTGTAATCCCTGGAGGGTCTTGAGTTGGGTCATGGCCAGAGCCAGGCCTGAGGCGTGTCCCTCTGGCAGGAGCACAGGACAAGTCTGAGGGGCCGTGCTCTCAGGGAACGCCAGACAGTTGTGGCAGCGCTCTAGAAAGGATGTTGGGATGGAGAAGAAGGGTAGGACCACCAAGAGTTGGCACGCTGTTGGGGGTGGGGTGGTCAGGGGAGGGAGGTGTCATGGCCAAGGGAAAAGTAACTTTGGGCTCAGAGCCCAGGCGACCCAGAAGTGGTGGGTCACAAAGAGCGTGAGGAGTGGGAAGCTGCGTGTTTCTGGCGTGGGGTGCCCGGGACGCGGCTGGGCTGTGCGGCAGGCAGCGGTCCAGTGAGGAGCTGCTGGGACGCCCGTCCGTGCTCATGAGCTTGCTGGCTGCATGTCTCTCCTGCACAGTGCCGCCTGTGGTGAGCTTTGTGTAAGAAATAACTAAGATTCTTAATAGCGGCTTATCCTTCTCATTTTAACACTTTTGTTCATGCATTCCAAGAAACACCAGCAAGTGCCAGCCAACAATTAATTTATTGAAGTGATCCTCTTCAAGTTTCAGTGAAACTGAAAGAAAGATCTAGATCATGCATCAAGCATGTCAAAATAAGCAGTTTCATGGGGGGTATGTTTTTATGTTACCTCCTGTGGAGAATTTCAATTCATAGCATATCTTATCCCAGAGAACCTTCTGATGGATTCTTCTTTATCCTCTGTTTTAGCGAGCAGTCTTCCTTTTTGCTGATGATTTAGACCTAACTCAAATTGGCTTTCTTAGGAGGAATTTGATTGGCTTAGTGAATGAAAAGTAACCGGGTCCATGAGCAGATTGGGCTTTAAATATGGCTGAGTCTGAGGGCTCAGAGGGTGGCTCTGCCTTGGTCGGCACTGCTTCCCTGGTTAGCTGCACGTGCTGCATGACCTCCCTACCTGGCGGCCTCCGGCAGCACTGGGCCAGCAGGCCCAGGGGGTAGAAAGCTGCTCTTTCCCAGCAGGCCCAGCGAAGTCCCACATTTGAGTGTCGTCAGTCAAAGCTGGCTCACACACTCATGTTCCCACCCTGAACCCGCTACTGTGAAGGGATGTGGAATTCATGGACTGACCAAGCTTGGAAATGGGCCTGGCATAGGCAGGACCGAGGGGGATGGTGCAGGGTGAGTGGGCAGCCCCACCAGAGCTGGGGTGCAGAGGGGAGGGCCCCCGACGGAAAACTGAGATGCTGTTTGCAAGTGAGGAGAGGATGGCTGTCAGGCACAACATCCACCCTCAAAATGATGGTATCGAACTATGAGCAAAGTCAGGTTCACTAAAAAATCATGACATTAAAAAAAAAATCATCCAACTAATATTTAAATGTATCCTATATGTAAATCACTCAACCCAACTCTGTGTGAACATTTTTGTACTTAATTTGTCCATAGTTCCTACTCTTCCTTCTAGTTGTACGTCTTCATTTAGTGATCATTATTTTGTCAGGGTTTAAATTGCCTTTTCTGCCTTGTTGTATAACTAATTAACTTACTGGTTGGACTAGTTTCCTAGCTAATACAAACAAGTTTGTATTTATATACTAGCAAAAAACTTTTTTGCCATGACAAAGTATCACAAACAAGCTGGCTAATAATAGCATAAATTTGTTCCGGAGGCTAGAAGTCTGAAACCCGGGTGACAGCAGGGCCACGCTCTCTCTGAAGGCTCAGGGGAGCATCCTTCCCTGCCTCTTTCAACTTCTGGAGGTTTCTAGCGATCCCAGGCATTCTTGGGCTTGCAGGTGCGTCACTCCAGTCTGCCTCTGTGGTCACGTGGCGTGCTCCCTGTGCGTGTCTGTGTCTCTGCCCCCTTTCTTATAAGGACCCTAGCCAGACCTCAGTTTACATAGATTACAACCCCAAAGACCCTATTTTCAAATAAGGTCACATTCACAGGTAACACAGGTAGGACGTCAGCATATCTTCTGGGGGGACTCAATTCAATCCACAGCACTGGTCAAACTTTTTGGACAAATATTTGGGAAAAGTTAATATAATGTAAATGATGTCTTAAGTAGAATTAGAAGTGTCTATAAAAAATGTTTAACAAAAAACTAGACTCTTTCAAAGTGATGAAAAAATTCTGAATACTTGGTGAATTACTGTGTACATTAGCAAGGCATGAACTAGCACTTAAAATGTTATAATGTGTTAGCGAATCACTTTAAAGAAATCTTTCCTGTTCTTATAAACAGCCAAAGTGTGCAGAATGCCCCACAAGATTGGATTTGTAGTTGTCAGCTCATCCGGACACGAAGATGGTTTCAGTGCCCGGGAACTCATGATTCATGCGCCGACCGTCAGTGGGTGGAGGTCACCGAGGTAAGGGCTGGACGGGGTGAGGGCGTGGGCTGGGCAGCAGTGTGGGGTCCCTGAAGGGCGTGGGGATTCCTCTTATTCTGAGCCTCGAAGTTTACTGTAACTTGGACGTGGGGACCACAAGGTTGTCGGGTTGTGCTGCAGTGTCAGACGTTTTGTTCTGCGGTGGATTTTTTCTTTCAGTTTATTTTTAAAAAAGATTTATTGACCCTTTTTTCTTTATAACATTCATCTACACTTAAGAAAACGTGCAAATACATAAAAGAATAAGGAACAGAAATGACCCCCCCAATTGTCTAATCATACTCCCCGGTCACATGCTGGGTCACACATTCTTACCAGCTTTCTGTGCAAAGGTTGTGTTTGCAGATTTTTTTAGTTTTATTTACAGTGGGGCTCCTGTGATAAAATATTTTGCATCTAACTGCTTTTTTTTGAGACAGAGTCACGTTCTGTCACCCAGGCTGAAGTGCAGTGGCCCAATCATAGCTCACTGTAACCCTGAACTCACTCCTGGGCTCATGTGATCCTCCTGCCTCAGCCTCCTGAGTAGCTAGGACTACAGGCATGCACCACTATGCCCAGCTAATTTTTTTTTTTTTTTTTTAATTTTTCTAGAGACAAGATCTCACTATGTTGTCCAGGCTGATCTCGAATTCCTGGCCTCAGGTGATCCTCCTGCCTTGGCCTCCCAAAGTGCTGGGGTTACTAACATGAGCTACCACCATGCCTGGCCCTAACTGCTTTTATGTGACACCAAGCTTTAACCAAAAAAGTATCTTTCAAATTTGTGTACACACAAAGGTGTACACCTTTATAAAAATGTTCATTATGTGAGTGTTTAGATTTATTACTTTCCTGAAACATTTAAGTCTTTCTTACGTCTGTTGTTTTTTCCTGAGAGCTCGTCCTTCTTCACCAAAGGTAGTCAGTTCTCTGCTGAGTAGCTTGAGCCGGCTTTTCCCACTTACTCAACTTCTGCCCTCTGCCGTCAGTCATGTGACACAAACCCACCCACCCCATCTCCACCTTCTCAGCAACGGTGTTCTTTGTGACTGGTTCTCAAGTCTGAGAAGTTACAATTTATTCCGAACTCATGAATATGTAAATATGTATGACATTTTAAATTCACTCATATGATTGTGTTTTGCTTTTATTCAGAAGATGTATTGCTGAAATTGAATATAAATCATGTTTAAAGTTAAAACGTATTTTCCTTTTGAAGTTTTTGAGGGAACTCAACAAAGAAGACTCCCTTTCCCTGCATTTCCCTGCAGTGAGTTCTGAACGAACTGAGAAATGAAACACGAGGAAAACAGTTGGGGGTGAAATGGCACCTTCATCACGGGGAGAGCTGATATTGCAGGCACGGGAGCTGCTAATACCGCCCCCGACACGGCTGACTCACCTGCCTCTGGGCAGTGCTAGGAGTAGTCGCTAGGGCTGGCGGGATGTCCCCCAATACCATCCTCACAACCTCAGAATCGAAGAGCTTGAACTCTTCAGAGCGAGATTCCTTTCCAAGAGAGCATCAAGTTTACACCAACCACTCTAGCCTCTGGGCATCAGTTTTTTAATTGCCAAATTGTTTTTATTCAAAAAGAAATCTGTAGCTGTCAATTTATCTTGAAAGGCCACTTACATAGTAGCCTTTTTAAATGTGGTGTTTCTCTTTACGTTCTGCTTGAAGGGTATTTTTGATTCATCTATAAACTGTTGAGCAGCTAAATCATAGGCCCTTTTCTTGAAGGATTTTTAAAAGTATAGTCATGTGTCACTTAGTGACAGGGATACATTCTGAGGAATGCACCGTTAGGCGACTTCATTGCTGTGGAAACATCATAGAGTGTATTACACAACCCAGACGGCATAGCCTGCTACACACCTAGTTAACAACAGAGATGAAAGAAGACTTCAGTGTTTCAGGAAAGTAACACAACTCAAAACTGAATGAACACTCAGATAGCGAACATTTTTATAAAGGTGTACACATGTTGAAGAGAAATTTGAAAGAGATGTTTTTTGTTAAAGCTTGGTGTCGTATAAAAGCAATCAGACACAAAATCTTTTATCATAGGAGCCCACCCATAAAACTAAAAAACTCTGCAAATACAACCTTTGCACAGAAGACAAATGAGAATTTGCGACTTAGCTCTTACATGCTGCCAGCATTTAATCGGGATTCACCCAAATGGCGGAGCCTGAGCAGCACCGGGGGTGGGTTGGGGAGGGGGATGCGGGACTGGGTGAGGTCCCAGCATCACAGAGGCACTGACACAGCCAGGTGGCTGAGCCCACTCTGCACACAGGCCCTGTGGTGTGGCTGACTGCTCCCGGGCTGCAGCCTGCGTTACTGTACTGAATGCCACAGGCAGCTCTGACACAGTGGGATGTGTTCGTGTATCTAAACACGTCTAAACATGGGAAAGGCACAATGAAGGTACGGATTATAATCTTAAGGGCCCACCATCAGTATGCGGCACAGGACTATACAACTTCAGAGTTTATTGGTTACCTTGGTTTTCTTTAAACAGTTTTGGAATTTGGGGGATTTTTTTAGTAATAAAGTTTTTTTAATAATAGATTACTAATTGTCCTTATGTTCAGAATAATCTCACCACAAATTATAACATACATGCCCTCCATTTAGAAGCAGTAAACACCTTAAACATCTGAAGCAGCACTTTACCTACATGAAAGGCTGAAGTGTATTCATTTCAGAAGTTGCTTGGCTTCCCGGTGTCTGCTACTGCCCTCCTGGCCCAAATGTGCCTCTTGTGACCTGGTGTTGGGAAAAGTCATGCCCTCAAAATGACAGAATGCAAATCCACTGGCTCCGTCCTCCCCACCCGCCTCCCCAGCCCCTAAGTTTAGCTTCTGTGCAGCGTCCTGCCTGGAATTCCCATGCTCAGGCCTGTTTGGCCGGATAGTCCTTCCTTGACCCTCCCTTCTTTGGTCCCTTCCACTGACAGTCACTGAGCACTTGCCACCTGCCAAGTACAAGCTCAGGCATTGATTAGACAGCAGCGAAGGAGGGAGGCCCACCAATGGTTTGGCCTGATTGTCCTGCTAGAAGCTTCGGGATGAAGCCTAGGCCACGGGCGGGTGGGGTGCCATTACTGAGGTGGGGACGGGCAGGGGCAGGGCAGAAGTTCTGTCTGTCCTTGGCACATTCATGCCTTTTACAGGTCTGTGTGGGAGCATCAGGTTCCCTCCAGATATGGAGGAGACGGACTCAGGGCAGCACCGTGTTGGGGTCCCTGAAAGTCGTGGGGCTGACAGGATCCCCCGTGGTGCATGGAGAGAAGAGGGGAGCCTGGGCCCGGCCCTGGGACACATCCACGGCTGGACAGAAGGGAGGGAGCCTGAGAGGTATGGGGAAGAGCAGGAAGGGATGGCATCACACACACTGGGTTAGGCAGAGCCTTGCAGGGCACATGGGCAGGTATGTGGACTGAGCAAGTTTGGCCCCAGGAAGGAACCTACTGCACCCACTGCACTCGGTGTCGTGGAGGTCCCTGGTGGCTTTCACATGGGTAACCATGGGCAGCATGGCACAGAGCCCTCCAGGAGTGGGATGGGTGAAGGGGCACAAGGAAGTTGTGATAGTGACTACAGACTGCTCCTGCATGCAGAATAGGGGGCACCTGGAGAAGAATGTGGGGTCACAGGATGGTGCTCTTAAAAATGGGTGTTTCTAGAGTGTTTGTGTATTGATAGGAATGATCTGCCAAGAGAGCTGCAGGCCACCCACAGGAGCCAAGTTCTCAAGGAGGCTGGTGGGTGGGCCCACGCTCGGGCAGGCTCTGTCCAGTGCAGCCGGGCAAGTGGGGGAGGTGGGCACGCCGGCAGGGGGCTGCTCCACTGGGTGGAGCAATTCTCCCTGTAGAGGGGCCCGTGTCTGAGTCAGGTGTGGGTGGGCAGGCAGCAGCTTTGGCTTGGGGAGGGAGAGGAGGCCAGGTGTGGCCAGGCGGGTGGGAACACAGACCCTGGCAGCGTCTCTGAGCACACTGAGGGTGGTGACACCTGAGGTGGGAGAGGCCTTTCCTGGTGGCTCTCATCCTTGGGAGCTTCCCCTGCTCCTGCTCCATGTGCCTGCCCTAGTCCCTTACCCCATGCTTGCTAGCTGAACGTGGGTGGTCTTTGCTATCCTGCAAAC
This sequence comes from Eulemur rufifrons, assembly GCF_041146395.1. Taxonomy (NCBI): domain Eukaryota; kingdom Metazoa; phylum Chordata; class Mammalia; order Primates; family Lemuridae; genus Eulemur; species Eulemur rufifrons. The sequence goes on along the minus strand of NC_090990.1, from coordinate 1,040,625 downwards.
ATTGGGGGAGTGCCTGTTCAGGGTCTTTTATTGCCGTGCCAGATCTTTGCTGATCTCTGTGGTTCTCTAACTGATTCTTAGCTAGCTTGTTAGTGTGTCCTGTCACCTCTAAGCAACACTGGAAGCACCAACATGGGCCGTAGTCTGGGCTGCTCCCCCTTGACCGCTGAGCGTGAAGGGCAGGCGCTCCCTGGGTGTTGATAGGCTGGCGCTTTTCCTTGAGTGTCTGGGTTCCCGTGGAAAATCCTTTGGCTCTGTCTTGCCCACTAGTACAGCCTCTTCGAATTGATTTGTTGACCTCATGATAAACTTCAGGCTTCACTTCAAACACTGACTAGCTGCCAAACTATGATTCACGTAGCGTTGCAGGCAGACCCGGTCATATCGTAATTCCAGGCTTCGGCTCTGACTGAAATCTCAGGAGAACGGGAATAGTGTCTCAGTCATCTCAGTACTGTCAGGACTCCCAGACCATCCGCTCACAGCAGGTGCTTGGTTAATGCTTCTTACCTGGAAGAATGAGGTGCTGGCGTACAGAAACCCTCTGCAGTGATTGGTCAGAAAAAACAAAAGTGTGTTTGTTTTCAGATTTTGCCAGTTTCCACAAGAAATTGTTCTTCAAATGGTGGAGAGATGTCGAATAAGAAAACTACAGTTACTTGCTCACCAGTATATGATTGCAAGTAAAATCGAATTCTACATTAGTGAAAGCCTGCCTGAGTATTTTGTACCATATCAAGGAGAGCGGTTTCGAAGGCTTGGGTAAGAATGAAATTTAAAATTTACATCAGCTTTTAGACTGACTGATTCTACCTCAGAGCTCTTAAAACTTAGTGAATTGCCCCTTGCTTTGGTCCTACGTTAGGTACTTCTGTTCGGTTCGGGAATACACAGTTGCCTCATACTGAAAATGCTTACTAAGCAGCATTATCATCTCTGAATTCTGCTGTTCAGATTCTGACTCCTGGGGTTTGTCCCCAGGTTTTCACTGCAGACTTAGCTTTTGTTTGAACCTGCTGAGTGTAGGAGCAGCAGGGCAGCCTTCTTGAGCAGCACATTTTCAAATCAGCACTTCCTCCAGTGTGTCTTTTCTTTCAGGTATGTGTCTCTCTGTGATAATGAAAAGACGGGTTGCAAAGCCCGGGAACTAAAATCAGTTTATGTAGACGCAGTCGGGCAATTTCTTAAACTGATTTTTCACCAGAACCATGTTAACAAATACAACATATACAATCAGGTAAGATGAGTCAGCTTCCCTTTGATTCTGCTGCCCACCCTCTCTCTACAAAGAGGCAGTCGTATATCTTTTCTTAGATGTGTTTTCAAGATTGTCCAGTAAGAGGGGATCTTTTCTGGGAAGAGGTTGAGCTATCTGAGCTGTGCTGTCCGACACAGCAGCCTCTGGGCGCGTGCAGCTCTCGCCCACCGGGAGCGGGCCCAGTGCCCCTGAGAGCTGCTGCCAGCGGCCCCAGACAACGGACTTCAGACTCAGTGCAAAAGGATATAAAAGTTCATTAGAATTTTTATATCAATTACAGATGATGAAGCAATAACATTTTGGATATGTTGTGTTAAACTGTTATTAAAATAGATTTCACCTGTTTCTTTTTGATTTTTTTAATGGGCCTACTTAGAAAACTTAGAATGACAAATGTGATTCAAGTGCCATTTGTGTTGGACTGTGTTGCTCTAGAAAACCCTCTAAACCCCCACAAGACACATGCCCTGGTGAAGTCGGGAACGCATGTAATATGCATGTAATCCCAAATCTCTCCAGCTCCAAACTACTAATTCTTAAGCTCTCCCTCCCTCCCTTTCTTTTTTCCCCTACATGGTTAATATAGTAGAAATCAATTGTGTCCAAAGCAATCTTGTTAATTAGCAAATATTTACAATACTCTCTGCCCCCTCCAAGAGGAATGCAAGCATTCCAGCAAATCAGACTTGTAGAGCAAGCACACGAGTTGGAGGAGAGCTCTCCGCTGTGCTGCGCGGTCCACGGCAGCATCACTTGACAGGACCCTGGAAGATTCGGTCCTACCCTCTGTCCCTTCCTCCCTCCCCCCACCACCATGTCTTCACCAGCGATGACCTGGTTACCTAGTTAGCCCACCGTGGTTCTCAAAGAGAGGGGAAGGAATGGGAAAGTAACTTCCCCCTCAGGTGAGAAACACTGGCTTGGATAAACTGATCTATGTTAATCTAGCTTTTAATTTCACTGTCCAGTTTCCAAGATCATATAAATATGACCTCGATACTTAACCTTGAGTAGATGGTTTATCATGAGGCTATGTTAAAACTTTGGGGGTTTTTAGCCATTATTGTTTTAACATCCTTTAAATGGTTAAAATAGCCCATTGGTTCAGCATTAGAATATTAACTTACATAAATTAAAACCCAATAATTCTATACATTAGCATAACATTTTACACTTAATACACTTTGATATACATCATCCCATTTGATAATATAGGTCGGAGTTTGTTAAGGCATCAAAAACATTTTATAATTAATTTCCGTTGATTTCACTCTTTCTTAGGTTGCTTTGGTTGCGATAAATATCATTGGAGACCCTGCAGATTTCAGTGATGAAAGCAATATTGTAAGTGTGGGAAGTTTAATTCCTAAGGAGGAAAATGCGTTGTTAACAGGAGAGAATCATTTGTTTGCGCTACAGAAAGTGTCATTTTAAAAATCTTTATAAAATTGACCAGTGAATGCCATCAGATGATTTTTAGCAGCTATAGTACATTAAACTTTTCTTTTACTTGGTAGTTTTAGCTGTCCCTCCAAAAAACCAGAATCACAGACAACTTTGTCACATATTCTTATAGTCAAGATCTGTTGTTCTTTGCTTGCTCTGAGATACTAAGCAGATGTTTTGCTCCCAAAGACCTCTAGAGAGAAGCTGCTTGACCATTATCTTGGGCACAACACAGAGGATCCAGCTCTAGAAGGAACTTATGCTGGGTAAGAGTCCTGCTCTCCACACAGCAAACGTCTGCACCTGTGCTCAGAATCAAGGAAGTGTCCATCATTTCCAAGGAATTCTGGATTTGAGAGCCCCTAAATTCAGTTTAGAGCTGGATAAGCCACTGATTGGATTATCTCAAACTTACATGCAGATTAAGGTCATTGTTTTATTTAGCACACCTTCCTTGCTGCTCTTCAGAGATTACTTCATTTCTTGTCTTCGGGTATTACTAGAGGGTTCCTAAAATGCATTTAGAAAAAAGAGCTGTCAGCCATCTGTTGATATTTTATTGGCACAGGCAAATTCATAGGTAAAAATCAAAGGTATTAATTGACCCAAATTAACAGTTACTGGAGACGTCATCTTACGGTTACTTTAAAAAATTTATTCTTTTTTTTTTGTTTGTTTGTTTGTTTGTTTTTTTGAGACAGAGTCTCACTTTGTTGCCCAGGCTAGAGTGCCGTGGCGTCAGCCTCGCTCACAGCAACCTCAAACTCCTGGGCTCAAGTGATCCTTCTGCCTCAGCCTCCCGAGTAGCTGGGACTACAGTCATGTGCCACCATGCCCGGCTAATTTTTCTATATATATATATTTTTTAGCTGTCTGTATAATTTCTTTCTATTTTTAGGAGAGACGGGGTCTCACTCTTGCTCAGGCTGGTCTCAAACTCCTGACCTCGAGCAATCCTCCTGCCTCGGCCTCCCAGAGTGCTAGGATTACAGACGTGAGCCACCATGCCCAGCCTAAAAAATTTATTCTTTGGGGGAGTGAGAAACACAAATCATATCAGTTTTTAAAAAAACAATTTTTACCAATTCTTCTCTACCCATTAAAACATTCTCATGTTAATTGTAGACACTTATTTCTTTTGCTGCCTTTTTTCCCCAGCAATGTAAGGACCCTTGGCAGGTCCACGGTGGGGGAGCTAAGGAGCCCTACTGCACTGTCCTTTGTCACCCCTCTGTCCCTGGCTGCCTCTTTGGGACAGTAGCTCCCTCAGCAACCTCACCACATGCTCGCTGTGGGCCACACATGGGCACCCCCTCCAGAGGTGCCGCATCTAAAGGGAAGCGGAATGCAGGACCATCCCTGGTTCCTCTTCTCTGACAGCAGCTTCCCAATAAAGAAAAGATCAAACGTTTTAAAATTTCTTAATAGACATTTCAAATCTGGTGTGATTTCACTTTCCCTGCATGCAATCACACTGCTGACACGGAGTGACTAATGCCTGAGCCCGGCTCATGTTTGCACAAAATGTGGCGCAGATTCTGTGGTTGCCCAGGAGCTGTTCACTGTTTGCCGAGGGTGCGTGCTGGAGACAGTGAGCCTTTCTTCCCACAGAGCCCCCTCCCGTCCCCGCACAGCTGGTCTTCGCAGGGACCCGTCAGCCGGAGAGGGGCTGTGTGGTAGGAGGTGCAGACCGAGGGCTGTCACGGGTGCTTGTGAGTGTGGCGAGCTGGGAAAGTGCGTGGAGGCCATTCGAGTGGCGTTGGCAGAAAACAACGATGAAAGTTATGTACTTGCCCCCACACGCTTCTCAGTCTCCACCTCAGGTCCCTGTTCTCCTGACAGAAAGATACCAACACCCCTCACCTTCGAAAGGGAATCTGAAACCCCTCGGGGACAAAGAGCACTAAGGAGCAGATGGCTGTGTCTCCACTTCTCTTCAGCACTGTCGCCGTGACCATACTCGGTTTCTGCCCTTATTGAAGCTCACGCCAATAAAACAGAAATGACAAAATTAATTGATACATTTTAGACTCTATCTCCAATAAAAGTTCCTTCTGTTATTTTATGTGTTAGATCAGTTGTCCCAGTCCAGTCAGCCGGGTGGGGTGGCCTGTCCTGCCTTTGCCCCGGGGTTTTATGAGGGCAGAGCGAAGGGCTGGGGAGGTTGTGTAACTGTCAAGTGTGGGGCTCTGCTAGACGTGAGAGTCCGGTCATTGTCCCGACGCATCTGTCAGAGTGGGCAGACGGCGCTCCATGCTGCCGCAGCGTTGCCAGGCGTTGGGACGCGGATGGCATAGGACATTGTTTCTTTATAGGATGTTTATAATGAAATGAAGTCTCTGTCTTCATCTCTGGGACATCAAGGCAAAGTGACTTAGACTTAAGGGTGTAATATGTGTTTCTAAAAGCAGTTAACATGGTCTTATAGAAACACTAAAATGTGTCACTGTTCAGTCATCCCTGGGACTGACAGAGTTCAAAGCTGCCGAAGCCGTCCTGGTCATCAGCCTGCCTGGAGCTCTGGCTGTGCCATTCACAGAGTGGGGAATGTCAGAAGAGAGACTTGGGGATTTTTAAGGGTGACGTGTTCCCATGTCCCCTTTGAATTTAGCATTATACAATTCAACTAAATCTATGTGAAAATAATATTTTAATTAAAATTTACCTGCGTATAAGGATATCCAAGTCACAGCCAACAGCTGGCTTATTTTGTGTAGCTGATACAGCAGACTGGAGTTCTTTGAAACTGTCCCCTGTTAGAGTTTTTCTTGCTTGGTTAGACTAGCTTTATTGTTCTAAATTCTAGACCCAGAAGAAAGCTGACCATTGCCCTACTGTAGAACTTGAAGAATAAGGTAATATTTAATCATAAATGAGTTATTCAGGTAACTAAGAAGATCATTTAGGCCAGGCATGCTCACACCTGTAATCTCAGCACTTTGGGAGGCTGAGGTGGGAGGACCACTTGAGGCCAGAAGTTCAGTACCAGCCTGGGCAACATAGTGAGACCCCCTTTCTCTACAAAAAAAATTTAAAAAAACAAGAAAAATTAGCCAAGGGTAGTGGCAGCCACATGTAGTCCCAGCTACTCTCAAGAGGCTGAGGCAAGAGGATCACTTGAGCCGGGAGCTCAAGGCTGCAGTGAGTTGTGATTGTGCCTCTGCCTTGCAGCCCAGGGGACAGCGTAAGATCTGTCTCTTACAGAAAAAAAAAAGATAGATTTCTGAAAAAACTTTTCTGATCTCCTATAGGACTTGATGGTTGATAGCATTCAGATTAACACTTTGAGGCGAAAGCTCAGTGGTAGCAAGTCTTAACCTGTAGTGTGCGTCAAAAGTCCTGTGGTGGAGTCGTAAATACAGATGCCTGGACTCCCCCTTGGCCCGCCACCTCACTCTCTCTAAGGGTGGGGCCTGGTCATCCGTTTGTTTTGTTCTGTTTGTTTTTCCCCCTATTCTGTAGTTGAGTCACATTCACTGTTACGTCCCCAGTGCCCCCAGCCAACCAGCCCCGAGTCTGCACTTGGAATATCTGTTGAGTGGCTGAACGAGTACATGCACCCTTAAAGGCTCAGTGCCCCAAAGTGGGATTCAGTTAATGCAAGAGCACGAGCTTTGGAGTCAGAAAGACCTGCTTGCACTTAGGAGCTCCGTGACCTGAAGCCCGTCACTGACTTCTCTGAGCCTCCCTTTCTCACACAGGAGCTGCCCCCGGACCTGCCCCTGGGGGTGGGCGGGGTCTTAGCTGTGCATCTTCAGCACTGAGCTCATAGGGCTTCCCTGCTAGATTGAAATTAGCTCTAAAATATTCCTTTCTTCCCTCTAGGAAATCTGACTATATTTCTCCACTAGATGACTTAGCTTTCGATATGTACCAAGATCCAGAAGTTGCGCAGATTATACGCAAATTAGATGAAAGAAAACGTGAAGCCGTCCAAAAGGAGCGCTATGATTATGCCAAGAAACTAAAACAAGCTATTGCTGATTTGCAAAAGGTACTGCTTCTGGAGAAAACAGTTTCCGTTTTATGCTTGTGGTAGGTTTTATGTATAATTATTAGGACTACATGTTAAAGTAACAGGTTACTAAAGCCTGTGAAGTCAGTGTGAGTTCACAGAGCTCAGCGAGATACAGTTATGGACAGAGGAGCATCATAAAACATCAGTGGAAGCAAGTGCTTTCCATCTTCAGACTCACGTTCAGGTGCCATCAGCCGCTTCGTTGCTGGGACCCTTAGTGCTGTGGGAAATGGGAGGAAAATGAGCTATCCCAAAAGTCACTGAACTCATGGGCCTTAGATGCTGGCGTGGCCGCAAGCAGCCGGACCTTCGTGATGAATGCTGCCCATGTCTCCCGTTTCCCTGCACTCGTCCCCTTCTCCTTGTGGGATGTTTACGTGGTCGTCGCCTCTGCTGTTCAAGCATTACTCCAGAAATTATCTTTGCACGTGACGTGAGTTGATCCAAACTTGAAACAAAAAGCCACCATTTTGTGCTTCAGGTTGGCGAGCGTCTTGGGCGATATGAGGTAGAAAAGCGCTGTGCCGTGGAGAAAGAAGACTATGATCTCGCCAAAGAGAAGAAGCAGCAGATGGAGCAGTACCGCGCCGAGGTGTACGAGCAGCTGGAGCTGCACAGCCTCCTGGATGTCGAGCTGGTAGGTGCAGGGCGACCAGGTGAGGGGCCCAGGGCAGGATTCTGGAGTGGGTGGATGGAAGCCTGGCGGAGGAGAGATTCAGCTGTGGTGTTCATAAAATTGGGTGTCTGTTTCATAAATGAAATGCAAAAGATCCATTCAGCTCTGTGTGCCTACACCGGGTCATTCTTTTCCTTGGCACATTCTCTCAGGAGGATTCACAGTAGAGGGACAGGGAATGAGTCAGGCTTCGGGCAGATGGAGGCCCTGCCACTTCTGCCTGGAAGTTCTTCAGCTCTCGTTCCCAGCCTCCTTGTTTGTAAAATGAACTGACGACCCTGCCTCATCTCCCCTGAGTGTTGTGAGGATGAAGTGAGAGAGTCATACTGACGGCTTTGGCATATGGAGCAGGTGCTTCACCTAAGGAATTCTGCCTCTGATGGCTGGAACTCATGCAGGCAGGTGGTACTCATCTGCTGTGACAGATCAGGAAACAGGGCCTGAGGATAGTGGTTGAGAGCGCACACTCTGGAGCTGGACTGTGCCTGGGTTCAAATCCAGGTTTCACCATTCTAGCTGTGTGATCGCAGACTAACTCTTCTGAGCTCTATGCCTCAGTTTAAGTGGGGGTAAAAACAGTAAGCATTGGTTAGTCCAAGTGCAGTGGTATTTACAACTAATTGGTCACAACCAGTTACAGATTCCTTTGTTCCTTCTCCACTCCCACTATTTCGCTTGACCAGCAAAAAAAAACCAAACAAACCAGTAAGCATTAATGAGCACCTGGCACCATGCCCAGTGCACGGTGATTGCGCAGCCAGCTTTGGTTGTTGGGATCGCACAGTGTCACTTGTCTTTGCAGACACGGTAAATAGCAGCCCCAGACTTGGATCCAAATCTACTTGGGCCCAGCCCAGATGCTTCGTCCCCACTGCCCTGCTTCTCCGAGGGCTCCTGTGTGGACATGCCGTGTGCGCTGTAGTGCCCACGTACAGATGCTCCTTTCTATACTGGCATTGTGGGTGCGTTTGTCACTTTTGTAGTCCACACAGTAACCATGGAGAGACAAGTGAGGTGAGTGCACTGTGACTGTGTAGGACTTTCGCATAGACTATCACTATCTGTGAAAGGTTTTCTTTTATTTTGCAACTTCTCATTGTGCCCAACATCCTCTTCCAGCACAGCCTTTCTGAAGTCTTATTCATCTGGGGCAATGAGGTCATATTTGGTAATGACATCTGAAATTCATTGTCCCTTTTTTCCTCTAGATGCGAAGACCTTTTGACTTACCCCCGCAGCCCCTTGTTCCTTCTGGCAGTCCTCGCCAGAGAAAGCCGGTGCCCTCGCTCCCACAGCTGGAAGAAAGAGGAACAGAAATCCGGTTTGCAGAACCTTTCCTTCAGGAAAAGCCGTCCTCGTGTTCCATAACCGTTTCTCCTCAGCATTCTGCAGCAGACCCGTTACTGCCTGCCACAGATCCTCATCCAAAGATCAATGTAGGTCACTCGGTTTCGGGTTGGTATTCATTTTATTGAACAGATATTTATTGAGGACCTGTGCCGTGCCTGGTGCTGTTCCGGTGCCTGGGATACGTGAGTGCACCGCACAGCCAAGCCCCCTCTTCCCCTCCGTTCTGGGAGAACTAAGCACTGAGTAGAACGTGACATGAGCAATAAGCCTATCAGCTGCACCTCCTGTGGGAGACACTCTGCAGTCAGGACTGCCAGGCCTGCCCCCTGCAGTGCCCCTGTCAGCCTGTGGTCCTGCACATCTTCATCCTGATCCTCTGTTTGTCTCTCTATAAAAATATACAAGCATCTGCTTAAAGCATTGTTCAAGGAATAAAAGAGACAATATTTGTAAAATGCCTAACACGTGAACTAACCACAGTGAAACCTCAGTAAAGTTTTGTGTCTACTTACTATGCCTGTTAGAACTTTCCATGTCGTAACTGACGGTTTCATTGGCTTTTGTAACTGTTAAGAGATCATGTGGGTTTCAGGGCTAGATTGATTCAGTAACTCAACAGCATCATCAGAAACCTGGTTTCTTCCTACCATTCAGCTGCCTTTCTTGGTTCCCTGTCACCATGGGGCTAGCTGCTGTGACAGCAGCTCTAAGCTGCAAACTGTACATTGTACCATCTAGGGAAGAGACCGTGTCCCATTCTGAGCAGGAGTCCTCGGGTTTGCCCTGATTAGATCAGCCTTTGAAGTGACAGCTAGGATCCAAGGAGGGACCTATGGTGTTTGGGCAGCACCTTCCTGGGACCTTCGGCTTCTGGCAGGTGGACCTGGTTCCACTCGGAGGAGGAAGGAAGTGTGGCAGCTGGCCCAGCGAGTGTGCGCTGCAGAGCTGGGCAGCTCGCCTCCCTCCTGTCCTGTCTCAGAGCAGCCCCTACGGCACCTGCCACGTCTTTTCCATAACTTAATTTTTATATTTTATTTACTACTTCAATTTAATAGACTGTAACTCTACCTTTATTTTCCATTCAAAGTTTTTTACAATTATGAGTGAGTTTTAGAATATAAGGTTATTCTCGCACATTGCATACACAGTATCTCTTATTAAGTGTTAAAGACGAATACTGACTCTTGTTCATTTCCATGTCACAGTAACACCTGCCCCAGAAAACGAATCAGGACTTGCTCGCTCTGTTCTCAGTTATCTGACTCCTGCTACACGTTGACTGACTTAGTTGTGCACCTTTGTCTCCCCCAGGAGGTAGCGAGCCCTGCGGGGCAGGACGTCCGTCTTGTTCGTTGCTGTAGGCGGGCACCCAGAACAGCGCCTGGAGTGAGTTAGGTGCTCAGTAAACACGTGTCAGCGTAATAGTGACTGGAATAGACAGCTGTCTGTCTAGAGTTTCAGCAGGCACTGCAGAGAAAGCTCGTTTAAAGATTCTTTAACTTTGACTACTGTTTTAAATATAAGGCCCCATGATAATGAACATATTTATTAAAAGCAGGCTTGATTCTTATTTCTAAGCAGTAAACTAGGAAAATATTAATAACAGAGATCTTGTTAGAAAAAATAATATAATAACCTTTACTTTAGTAATCTCCGTGTCAACTGAACTGAAATTGCTACTGGGGGACAGTAATTGAGACATAATTTACATTGCCTTTCTTCGTTAGGTCTATAATAAGGGTTTTGTTTTGTTTTGTGTTGAGACAGAGTCTCGCTTTGATGCCCAGGCTAAAGTGCCATGGCATCAGCCCAGCTCACTGCAACCTCAAATTCCTGGGCTCAAGCGATCCTCCTGCCTCAGCCTCCCAAGTAGCCGGGACTACAGGCCCACACCATCATGCCCGGCTAATTTTTTCTGTTTTTAGTAGAGAATGGGGTCTCACTCTTGCTCAGGCTCTTCTCAAACTCCTGACCTCAAGCAATCCTCCCACCTTGGCCTCCCAGAGTGCTAAGATTACAGGCGTGAGCCACCATGTCCAGCTTATGAGTTTAGAAAGGAAGAGAAAGCCTCATCTCATATTTTCAGTTACATACTATTTGTTATGTAAGTTACTCTAACCTGACAATACTGATATTTAGCAAAATAACATCTTTCCGACCAGGCAAGCAAGTGCAGTAGCCTGCTGGAGAGCGTCCCACTGGGGTGGGAGAAGGGTGGGAGGGAGACACCCCCAGCTCCACAGTGCTGTCCTCGTTCCTTCCCTGGCTGCAGGTGGAGCCCCTTCCCTATGACGAGCGGCCCCTTCCAGCTATTCGCAAGCAACAGGGGGAAGCGTTGGCAGAGCCCGAAATGAGTGACGCAGACTTCGGTGATGCTCACAGAGGGGGCATTTCAGGGGAGCCGGAGCCCTTAACAGAGAAGGCCTTGAGAGAAGCCAGCACTGCCATCGAAGTGTTAGGCGAAGCCTTGGTAAACAAAGGGGAAAGAAGCTATATACATAGCATATACACACGCATATGTATGTGCATACACGTAAAGGATGGAAACATGCCCAAGGCTTTGTATTCGTAATAGTGTTGATTTCGCTTTGTTCTTACTGAATTGGAAAGCCTTGTGTTAATTATTAATAATGTCAAACAGCAAAAATGTGAGCTAAATTTTCAGATTTTATGAACAAGTATTCATTTAAGACTTGGCGTTTCTGGTATTTGCGGAGCTGGTGTTAAACATCAGCCCCTTTTCTTGACCCCCCAGTGGTTCCAGTGAAGAACAATCACAAAGCCAGATGGATGCATCTCCCTAGAGACAGCCCAGTGGGTTTGTTCCCTGGTTCTCAGCTGTAAAATGTTTCTCTTGGTGGAGCTTTTAATACTTTCCATTCTAATGGAAAGTATTGAATATAAATATTCCATATTTAATAGTCTTAAATTTTCCTTATCAGAAAAATTATTTCCGTAAATGTAAGTATTCTGTAGAAGTCTTGTTTTTAGAAAAGATTCTTCTTAGTTTTAAAACAAAACAAAAAAAAAAAAAGCCTTCAAATCGTATAGTATTTGGAGGGTGATTGTGTGCTGTGAAAACGCTAACTGGAAGTGAAGCAAGACCCCTGTTTTGTGGTAGGTCGCCGGGGCTTACTCCAAGGTATGGTCCTGTCGGGAGGACGCGCTGCTCGCTCTGCATGAGAAGCTGATGGAAATGCCTGTGGGAACACCAAAGGAAGATTTAAAGAGCACACTGAGAGCATCCATCTTTCTCATCAGAAGAGCCATAAAGGACATTGTGAGCCCAGTGAGTCCCCCAGCTGGCGCTGGCTGCAGCATCCATGGATGAGGTCACATAGCATGAGAGATGGCCAGCTGGCATAGTCACCAACTCTAGCTCGATGATATCACTAAGAATTAATGTTCTCAGGCAAGAACTAGATCGTGCGAGTGAGTGTAAATGAAGGGTCTGTGAAATCTGTCTTTGCTGAGTCATCCTCTGTGGTCCTGAACAGCATCAGCTTTTCCATGGTCTTCAGAGCCAGGTGTTTGCAGACGCCTGATTCACCACTTACTAACAAACCTTCAGTTCATGGTTTTATTTTTCGTGAAACCTCTGGCGCTTGAGAGTTACCACTGAATTTTTCTAGCTGTGAACGGGCCATTAAGAGGGAAGATTCCACAGTTACGTCATTGTGTACCTCCATGTAGGAGCTCACCCGGTGAAGCAGGAGAGTTGGGTATTTGGTATCTAGGGAATGTGTTGAGCGCTTTACAACACAGAGAAGCAAGAGCATAGATCCCCCATATGCAGAGTACAGTATTTAGAAAGCAGTTTGCCATTTTCAACCCTTCAGACAAGATGTAGTTTTCAGTATAATGTTCATGTTTATTACTGATAGCAGATTTCATGTTTACTCCTGGTGGAATTCCACTGCAGTAGCTCATCTGTTTTTATTACTTTTTTCTCAGGTCTTTCAGGCTTCTTTGAAGTTGTTGAAAATGATCATTACACAGTACATCCCTAAACACAGGCTGAGCAAGCTTGAGACAAGTCACTGTGTGGAGAGGACCGTCCCGCTTTTGCTCTCCAGGACCGGGGACTCTTCTGCCCGCCTCCGAATCATGGCTTTAAATTTCATTCAGGTCTGAACTTCATCGTTTGAAACCATAGCTAATAAACATATTCCTACAGATAGCTGGCTTTCTTAATACCTTGCACAATTCTGACTCAAGCGCATGTCAGTATCCTTCATGGTTCACTGTCATGCTTTCCTTATGCTCTAAAAGATAAATTTTGTCTTAGACATAAACTTTGAATAAAATGCAGAGTTTGGTTTTTCCAGTCTTTCTCTTATCCAACATATGCCTTTACTTTTTTTTTTTTTTTTTTTTTTTTTTTGAGACAGTGTCTTGCTCTGTCATCCTGGCTAGAATGCAGTGGCATTGTCATAGCTCACTGCAAACTCAAACTCCTGGGCTTAAGTGATCCTTCCTGCCTCACCCTCCTGAGTAGCTGATATTACAGGCGTGCAGCACCACGCCCAGCTAATCTTTTCTATTTTTGGTAGACACAGGGTCTTTTTCTTGCTCGGGTTGGTGTCGAACACCTGGCCTCAAATAATTCTCCTGCCTCAGCCTCCCGGAGTGCTAGGATTACAGGTGTGAGCCACCACACCTGGCCTAATTTTTTAATAAATAAGAATACATGGAAAACTATATCCAAATTAAAAATTTGAGGGTAGAGAAATGTATAACTGTCTTAATCTAAATGTTTTCATTCTTTAACCAAATGTGCCTCCTCTAGGCTAAATATTTTGAGAAATACTAAGATAGTGATAAATGTATAAGAGTTTGGGGGCACACAGTTATACTAAGTAGTATGAGAATATATTGTACCGTCTCCAAATTAGCTAATGAATTCATCTAGTCTAGGAGTTCTTAGGGGTCCACATTTGGGCTTTAGAAAGCCTATGAATTCCTTAAAGTTTTATACAAAATTTTGTGGGTGTGCACATCTTTCTTAGGAAGGAATTCAAAGCTTTCATAGTTCTCAAAAGGGCCATTTCTTCAAAATATGAAGAACCACGGATCTAGTTTCATTTTCAGGAAAAATGAATAAGGAGAAATAAGTAATAACAATAAGGTAAAAGCAAGTGCCGTGATGCTGAACTGCTACAATGTACTTCTAAGATGGCTAGAATTTGGAGGTGTCTTTCAAAAGATAAGCTGAAAATGAGAACATGTTATTGCTTCATTTAATTATTTCTAACCCGTATTAATTTCTGAGTAGTTTGTTAGTGCTAAAATTTCCTCTCTGAGATCGTTGTAAAGCAGTATATTGCGGGATTAAGATGCATGTCGTGTACCAGCATGCCAGTTTGCTGACTTTGCATATGCAGCATCTGTTTGTCTTTTGAGGAGTTTACTGTTCATCTTCTCTAAGAATGCTCTTGTTCCTCCCCTTTACATTTGTACAGAGTCATTCGTAGGCCCAAATATGAAGTTAATTGTGCAAAATGAGGGATTATTTTAGATGGTATGACCTATAGGCCTATTAAAAACAGATTTCTTTCTATATTGCAACTTAAATGCTTCATTATTTTATCATTTCTTCCTCTGTATCTGGCTAATTTAATGATAAAAATCTTTATTATAGAAAGACTTCTTTAGGGATATTAAAATATGTAGTATCGCTTACATATTTTCAATTGTATTAATTGGAGAATCATACATTGTTATACTCTTGGTTGACATTTAATAAATACTAAAATGATGATTCTAGTAGCAAAACTAATTTCTTTTAGAATTTTAGAAATTAGAAAACCTTTATTTGGGTTGAGTAATGCTGAGAACAGAAACCGAGTTTTTGGTTATGTTTTCTGTAAAGCTTTCTTTCGGTAATCTTCAGGTGATCGTGATTTTATTTCTTATGCTTCAGGTTTTCGTTTCTAATTGTTATTACACTTTAAATAGAAATATGAGCTTATAGATTGATGATTTTACTACCATTTGTCACTATCATTTCGTATTTCCCTATTTTTTCCTTTGATGTTTAGTTTGAAGATCATGCTAAATTGTACTAAACTGCCTCTAGCATTTTCCAGTAGGAAGTAACAAATTATGCTGGCTTTTACAGGAAATGGCCTTGTTTAAGGAAGTTAAGTGTCTCCAGATGATTCCGTCTTTCCTGGTGCAGCCACTGAAGGCAAACTCCTCCGTCCATCTGGCAATGAGTCAGGTGGACCTCCTGGCCCGGCTGCTCCGAGACCTGGGCACCAGGAGCTCCGGCTTCACTGTCGATAACGTGATGAAGGTAAGCGGCCACCGTCACTCGCCACTGTGGCCCCAGCACTAAAACCGTGCCTGGAGCACAGTGTCTGGTTGGTGTTTGCTGAGTGAATGAATGACTGAGAGATTTCAGAAAAATAACCATTGTCTCATCTAACGAACGAGGGCGCCTGTACCCTTCCCGCTGTAATTCCACCCGTCGGTGCCTGGTGTCTGCAAATCCTCGTCCACGGTGGGAAACAAGTCATGAGAAATATTTGTCAGTAAGAGATGACAACTGCAGGAATGGAGAACATCAAGTACAGGCTGAGCATCCCTTATCCAGAATTCTTGGGGCCAGGAGAGTTTCAGATTTCAGATTTTGGAATATTTGCATTATACTTAGCGGTTGAACATCCCAAATCCAAATTCAAAATGCTCCAAGGAGCATTTCCTTTGAGTGTCACATCGGCACTCAGAAAGTTTCGGATTTTGGAATGTTGTGGATTTCAGATTTTCAGATTTGGGACGCTCAGCCTGTAAAGTGTAAGTGTATGTATTTTTTGTGCTTTGGACAACTTAATGAAACCGTGGAAGTTGGAAGAGACATTTTCTGCCAATCAAAAATTCCTTACTTCCCGATTTGAGACATGTTGAAAATGTAGCCCTGACTGTGTAGCCACCCTCTTGGCCACGCGTGTAGGTAACACGCTCCACACTGCGATGCTCCCAGTGCCCGGCGATCAGCTGTCTGTCCTCATTGCACCCATGTGGAGAGAGGTGGAGGCAGCTGGGATGTACTCAAACGCCGCCTTTCTCCTGTGTTGATTCTATATATCCGTTGACTCCAGATGCCTGAATTTGGACCTGACGTAATGTATAGTCAGAAAGGCCAGCATTAATGGCAGTGTGTTTTAGACTCGGAAGGAGAAGCCCACGCCGTCCTGGTCCCCTGCAGCACACAGAGCCTCGTCGTCTCCGTTCCTTTGCTGGTTCTTCTTCAGCTTCCTGATTTTTACATTTGAAGAGTCCATGCCTGATTCTTCCTTATGATGTGTGCCCGTGTCCCCTCCCTCGGTGATTCCAGCCAGCTGCACTTCTCGTGTTCATCGAAGGCTCTCAGGTTTCTATCCCTGGCCTGTACACTGCCCCGAGCCTCTGGCTCACATCCCATCGCCTGCTCAGCATCCCTCTTGGAGATCAGCAAGCTCAGGCTTACCCCGTCCAAATCAGACCCGGCTTGCTCCTCCTCAGCCTGTCCCGTTTCAGCAGGGAGCAGCTCCAATCTTCCATTGGCTCAGGACACAGACCTTAGAGTCATCTTTGATTCTTCCCCTTGTATCAAACTCCATCAGCAAATGCTTTGGGCTCTCCCTAAAAATACATCCGGAACCTGACCAGATCTTACACCTTCACTGCCGCCACCCAGATGTAGCCCCCATCATCTCTTGCATGGATTATTGTCACAGACTCCCCAGTGGACTTTCCACTTCTGTCCTTGTCCCTCCTCCGCAGACTGTTTTTAACACAGCACTGAGAGGTCTCCCGTGGACACCGGTTAGATCTTGATACTCTCTGCTCAGGCTGGCCAGGGTGTCCCTTTGTACTCAGAGAAAGAAAGTCTTTTCATTTCTTTTTTGTTTTGTTTTGGGGTTTTTTTTTTTTCCCCTCTTTTTTTTCCCCCTTTCTTTATCACTTTAAATCAAAAGCTATGTTTTGGGGAGTTTGGGGGATTTGTTTTGTTTTGTTTTTTATTGTTTGTTTTGCTTTGAGACAGGATCTCACTCTGTTGTCCAGGCTGGAGTGCAGTGGCGTCAGCGTAGCTCTCAGCAACCTCAAACTCCTGGGCTCAAGTGATCCTCCTGCCTCAGCCTCCTAAGAAGCTGGGACTACAGGCACTCACCACCGCACCTGGCTAATTTTTCTATTTTATATAGAGACAGGGTCTCGCTATGTTGACCAGGCTGGTCTGAAATTCTTGGTCTGAAGCCATCCTCCCACCTTGGCTTCCCAAGGTGACAGTATTACAGGTGTGAGCCACCTTGCGGACCCAAAGTCTTTTTATTTCTGATTGCAAAGTGCCAGTTCTCTCCTCAGCTCATCTCTTCCTTTTGTCCAGCCTGTCAAGGCAGCCAGTTGTAGCCCAAACACACCAACACCTTAATTATTTCTGTCCATTTCTCCTGGCATGACCAGCTCAGTAGGCCCATCTCTGCCTTCTGAGTTGTGTAGTTGGCAAGAGCTGTAGTGACTGTTCACCCTGCATAATAACATGGTATCAGCATCTCTCCTGTCCCACATATTTAAATTCTTACGGCAGCACCCCACTTCAAGATAGCGGTTTAAGCATTAGTTCCAGGAAGCCATGGTACAGTAACAAACTCCAAACTGTCCGTGGCTACCACAGGCGTTCCTGGCCCTCTCACCATGGTCCAGTGCAGTTTGTAAGGATAGAGTGTGCTCTAATCCGTGCAGTCATCCAAGAACTCAGTGTTATCCAAGTGTGACGCCACCAGCCTCCGCGTGTGACCTCCAAGGCTCCTCAGTAAAGGAAAATGACTAGAAGATTGTGCGTGGGAAGTTGCCATGGGGTAAGCCTCTGCCACCCACGTTCCCGTTGACCAAGATGGCCTGTACTCACCACCAGGGACTGAAAAGTACAGGACAGCTGAGCACCAAGGAAGAGAAGGAGACTGGTTTACGGAGCACACAGTTGTGTTCTAGTCCGTGTAAATGCTGGTAGGAATGATCCAAACGGAAAGAAGAGAGCACTGATAAAAGTAGGAGCCGAGTGTGGGAGACTAGCGGGAGCCACCGCCTCGCGTGGCCCGTGGCGCTGGGCTCCGCGCACAGCGGAAGGGCTGGCCACAGACGGGGCCGGGCATCGTGCTCCTCACGGCAGAAGGGCAGCGCCAGGCTGGGAATGGGTGACGGAGGTTGGAGAGGTGAGAAGGCAGAGGAGAGGCTCCCCCGGAGTCTGAGTGGCTGACGGGGAAATGCTGCGCAGCGCCTGGGCCCCCTGACACGTGTGGCCGGAAGTCCACGGTGAAACAGCCGGCGCCTCTGAGGTCCGCAGGCACGTTCCGCTTCACCTGTGATGCAAAGGAAGGAGAAAGGGCCCAGGATCTTGAGGGTGCACGTGAATGCCAGAAGGCTGTAATGAGGGCCTGTATGTCCAAGCTGGGCGCAGGGCCACGGGGACTGGCGGGTGGTGAGAGATGGTGGAAAGGTGGCAGCAGGTGGCGGGGACGGACTGAAGGTCCTGTGGGGTTGGAGAATTGTCGGGGAGGGGGCACAAAAAAAAGTGACCAAGAAAGGTGGGAAGTGCTAGTCAGACTCTTCAGAGGTGGTGTGGCGACTGGAAATGACAAGGTCTGGGCCGGAACCGGAGCGAGCCTGGCTGAGGCTGAGACTGGCAGAAGTGAGGAAGCCCAGGGCCTGAGAGGCCCTGATGGCCACGTTAGTGTCACCTGTGAATAGACAAATACTGATATGTTCTTATGACGGAGCACCGTAGAGCAGTTGAAATGAAAGACATAGGTCAAGATAAACGAATGTGCCTCGATCTTGAAAGGAAACGCTGGCACGCGCAGGACACTGGTCATGCCGTTAAGCTGCGTGCCCACGTCCACACGCACGCTTGGGCCACGTGCACCTTGCATTGAATGAGGACACGGGGGCAGCACCACGTCGGCTTGAGGGGAGTGGGCGCCTCCACGGGGGACGGGCGACGGTGGCCCGGGAGACGCACACAGGGAACCGCACCACAGCGCAGCGCTTGTTTCCTGGAAACAGTGATTCCAAACAAGAATGGTGTTAAAACTATAACACTGGTTAAGGCCGGGCGCGGTGGCTCACGCCTGTAATCCTAGCACTCTGGGAGGCCGAGGTGGGCGGATCGTTTGAGCTCAGGAGTTCGAGACCAGCCTGAGCAAGAGCGAGACCCCATCTCTACTAAAAATAGAAAGAAATTATATGGACAGCTAAAAATATATATAGAAAAAATTAGCCGGGCATGGTTGTGCATGCCTGTAGTCCCAGCTACTCGGGAGGCTGAGACAAGAGGATCGCTTGAGCTCAGGAGTTTGAGGTTGCTGTGAGCTAGGCTGACGCCACGGCACTCACTCTAGCCTGGGCAACAGAGTGAGACTCTGTCTCAAAAAAAAAAAAAAAAAAAAAAAAAACACTGGTTAAGTCTGGGTGGTGGATCCATGAGGTTTATTATATGCTTTCTTCTGTATATTTGGAATATTTTGTCACACTTAATATGAAGTTTATAGAAGGACATAACTTTAGAAATGCTTGTTAATATGTTAAGTGGAAAAAAGCAAAACAAACTGAGTTGAACTAAGTGTGCAAGGCCAATTAAGGAAAATTCTCTGTATCTTAATATATGGGATTCTGGGCCTGTTGTTTTCTTTTTTCTTGTCTTTATTTTTCAGATTTTTATGATATACCTATATTTCTTTTATGCTGGAAGAAATTGATTTTGTTATTTTAAGAATCAATAACAACAAGAAACTGTCCCAACTTTATTTTTAGTTTTCAGTGAGTGCCCTGGAGCATAGAGTATATGAGGTTCGAGAAACAGCGGTTAGAATTATTTTGGACATGTATAAACAGCACCAGGCTTTTATTCTAGAATACCTTCCTCCAGATGACAGCAACACACGCAAGAATGTTCTCTACAAAACAATTTTTGAGGGATTTGCTAAAATAGATGGCAGACCTACAGATGCTGAAATTAGGGTAAGTTAACCTTCATGAAATTATGACCTAATGCTGTATTTAAGAAGTTACTTGGTACATGAATAAATAACACATTATTTTAAGGAGCCGTTTACACGGGAAGCGCAGGCGTACTGCCTGAGAATATTGGTTCCAGAGTTCAGATCCTGGCACTTCCACTTTTTGCCTATGAGACCGCAGGCTCCAGGCAGTAAATAGTAACGGGACAGCCCTGAGGACGTCTGCAGTTTTATCTGCCAGTGAACATTTATCGCACTAATCTGATAAATTTACTTTTAGCCCTAATTACATTATTAATCTTAGTGAATATTATATAA
Organism: Eulemur rufifrons; assembly: GCF_041146395.1. Classification (NCBI taxonomy): domain Eukaryota; kingdom Metazoa; phylum Chordata; class Mammalia; order Primates; family Lemuridae; genus Eulemur; species Eulemur rufifrons. The sequence goes on along the minus strand of NC_090990.1, from coordinate 1,020,559 downwards.
GAAACATAATGTATAGACCATAATTTGTCTCCCAATTTCTTAAGATTGCCCTAAAAACCTATCCTAATGGGAAAATAATTTTCTTACCAGGCACAGAAAAAAGCAGCTACAGGAGAAGCAGAAAAACAAAGGAAAGAAGAAATAAAAGCTTTGCAAGAGCAGTTGGCAGCACTGAAAGAAATTCAGGCTGAAGTCCAGGTTGGAAGTTAACCTTTCACCAATATGGTTTTAGTTGAAATTTATCTTGTTATATAGAATCCATCACATACTTGATCTACTTTTCATGGGATTATGCAAGAAGATATGTTTATTCTTTATTGTTTTTAAAAATTAGTTTTGGGGTAAATCAAAGAAGTCCTCCATAGGTAGTTGGAATCGGATGCTGAGAACTCTGCCTGCTCCGTCTCCTGTCCGGGCTGGAGTGGGCAGGGGCCGCTGCCGGTGTTCAGGGAGGGGCTCGGGGGGCACAGAACTCCTCTCCTCCTCGGCACCCCAGTCCCCTTCAGGGGAAAAGGAGAAAAATAAGCTGGAATCTGAAGACCTGACTGCAGTGCATTAAAAAAGGAAGGTGTCAGGTTAATATTCTACTTCAGGGAGCCCTTACTCCTGAGCCGACGTGAGGCATCGTGTTCAGCGGGGTCGGATCTCGCTTGGTTGGATATAAACGGGTGCCCCTCAGCGGCCCTGCTTCTGGATTCGAATTTATTTGATCACACTAATACTGTGATGAAGTTCCTTAAGTTGAAAGAAAATTTCTTTAAAAAAAAATAAAAGAAAAGGTGGGGAGACAGGAAGTTGCCATCCAGTGCCTGAGGTTCAGTGGTGCGGTGACGAGTTCCAGGCCGCTGGGCCGCCTCCCGCCCGCAGTCAGCTCCGCCGCGCCGTGCACGCGGGAAGCCGGCAGGGGCAGATCTCACGGTAAGTGTTCTTACCACAACTGTTTTTAAAAGAAACGGATAAGAATGGGAAAAAAAGAAAATAAGCCTGAATATATGTTGAACTTCCTATGGCAAAGTGCCAGAACGTCAGAATAATGAGAAAAGGAGAGAAGAGGCGAGAAGGAGGCTGGTGGGCCTGCGACCGGCGGCGCGTCCCTGGCTCAGGTGGTAGATTCACAGCGACCTCAGAAGCGGGTCGGGCACATGCTGATTGTTATGCGTAACGGTACACACACAAGGAAGCAACCATAGCAAGCTAAAGAGACTGCCTCACGCGTGCTGCGCCCGTGACCAAGCGCCTGCTGCCCTCACCCCACCCAGGACCCCGCGGCTGTGGCTCCTGGTGTAGTGCCACCTCAGAAGCTGTTCCCAGAACGGACGTGTCCTGGGTCCCCTGTGCTGACAGACTCCTCGGCCAGCACACAGCTCCCCTGTAGTGCCTTCGCAGTCCCTGCTCTGTGCCCGGCACTGTCCGGGCTCCGGAGGTGCAGCGGGCAGCAAAGCAGAGGCTGGTCCTCCGGGCCTGGTGCTCTAGAGAGGAGCAGGCAGGGGAGAGACACAGGCCTGGCACGTTCAGGGAACAACAGGGAAGCCGTGCAGCTGGGGTACGAGAAGCAGCTTGGGCTTTGGAGATGAGCTGCAAGAAGAGTAGCTTAGGAATCCATCAAGGGTTTTGGACAGAAGTCAGTCACCTTCCCGTGGTGTTAAAGGGTCCATCTGGCCCCTGAATGAGGAGCAGTAGGGAGATCCCTTTCAGAGCCGTGCTCATAGTCCTGGCAAGAGATGACCGTGCCAGCAGTGGAGATGGTGAGAAGCGGTTGGATTCTGCCTGTGTTTGGAAGTAGAGCCTACGGGACTTGCTGATGGCTCTGAGAGAGGCCAGAAAGAGGAGTTGGAGCTGTGCAGGCTTCGTGGCCTGAATGGCCAAGGACGGGACTCCGTGATCTAAGATGAGAAGACGCTGAACAGCAGCAGGCTTGGGAGGGAGAGCGGCGGGTTTGCTTTAGACACGTGGAATTTATGCAGAGAGGAGCTTGGGCACCGGACAGGAGGCCACTAGGGTAGCACCGGCAGAAGAGAGGAGAGATCAGAGTGCAGAGTCCTGGGGAGGCGGCCAGGTGTGTCTGAGGGAGCGGCCAGTGAAGGTGGAGGAAACCAGGTGTCCTCGGGGCCAGACTGAGAAGGGGGGACCAACCGTCTCACAAGCCACCAAGAGGCCATATGAGAGGGTGGTGACAAGTGGCGACGTGGAGGAGATTGGTGGCCTCAACTGGAGCTGTTTCCGTGGGTGGTGGTGCTGAGGGCCCGAGGGGAGGGGCTTGCAAACAAAGGCAGGGGAGGGAGCGTGCAGACCTCTTTCCAAAAGCTTTGTTACTTGTTTATAGAAATTCTAAAACTAAGGCTAGAAACGTGTTTTGAGGATGGAAACCTACCTTGGCTAGACTGTTGCCCACACTGCAGCCCCTTGTCCCTGACCTTTCTGTCTTTGTGTCTCAGGAAAAAGAAAGTGACGCTGTGAAGCCAAAGAATCAGGGTACGTACCTGCCTTCCGGAACCCCCTCTCTCAAATACTTGTTGCGCTCCAGACCTTGTAGAGCCCAGTGTAAAGTGATACTACCTTTTTAACGGGGGTGATGTTTTTAAAGTATGATTCACATCACACTGGTTACTAAAATTTTGAAAGTTAATTTCTACAAAAAGTATTTAAATCGTTTCGTTTTAATCTCTTTAGACACTCAAGGAAGGAGAGCAGCCCCGCCCGCAGCTCTGGAGATCACAGACAACCACTACCTAGACAAGTGAGTGAGCCAACCCAGGCTGCCTGCACGGGAACCTGGGTCATTGGGATTGTGTAAATGAACTGGCTTGTTCCAGCAATTTAAAGGTCAGGAAAATTGCTCTCTAAACTAATCAGCATGAAGTCTGAGTAAGCCAAAATAACTTCCCGTCTTTACCCCAACAGAAGTTTCCAGCCTGTATGTCAAAATTGCTGTTACAGGCACAAATATCATAGCAGCAAAACACTTTTTGCTGTATAGGGGCCAAAACAAATCTATAAGGAATTTAAGGGCAATGTCTTTGTCTTTTTCTTGTGACTCAAAATATCCCTTCTGCTTGACCATGCTAAGTTAGAATTTGAAGGGACCTTTAGCTAATTTATTTCCAACACCTACTTTTGGGGGGCACTTTAACAGGTGGCCCCTCCAGCCTCTGCCACCATCCCCCTAGGCAGGAAGGCCCAGCGGCCCGAGCAGACCAGGCAATGCAGGCGGCAGGCAGCGTTGAAGCTACCGGGATTAGGGACAGTTGCTCGTGAGGTGGGGCAGAGTGGCCGTTTCTGAGCTGGAGCTTTGCGTCATTGCCTACTTTTCCGCTTCCTTTCAGTTTGTGTATTTTCTGCGGGGAAAGGAGCGACTCCTTCACAGAGGAAGGCCTGGACCTGCACTACTGGAAGCACTGTCTCATGCTGGCCCGCTGCAGCCACTGCAAACAGGTCAGCCCGCGGGGGCTTCAACACCCGACTCACAAAGACACCCCAGGTCTTAGTGTGTTCAGAGGAGAAGTTGTGATAAAAGTCACTGAAGCGTGCACAGCACACGCCTATGTCATTAAGTGTTACAGCTCAGGAGATCTCACACAGGAAGCACCGTCACCCCGGCTCCTCCCCACTGTCCTCAGCGCCTGAGCTCTGACACCACAAAGTAGCGCCCCTTGCTCTCTGGGCCTCACAGAAATGGAGTCCTGCTGTGTGTGATCATCTTGTGTCATGTCCATTGTCTGAACAGACCACAGTTTATTCATCCATGTTCTGTTCATGGGATCGGGTTTGTCCAGTTTGGGACTGTCATGAAGAACGTTCCTGACGTGTTACGCAAACGTTCTGGTCTGTGTCTTCTGAGCACACGTGGGTGACTCTGTGGTTTGTGCCTGGCTGCGGGTTGCTGGTACACTGGCGCCAGCTACAGCACCAGTGCCACCTGATGCTCCAGAGAGTGGTGCCAGCTCTGCCCCACCAACAGCCGTGAGAGCGGCTTGGTGCCCGCTGCGTGGCGGTGGCAGTGCTTCCTGCTGCTTGGCAGCTTCCAGTCTGCGTTTCCCTGCGACAGTGCGGTGGAGCACCTGTCCCTTTGTCTGTGGGCCACCGGCTGTCCTCTTCCGTAAAACACCTTCTGGTCTCTGCCCATTTAAACTGGGTTGTCCATCTTTTTTGTTGTTGACTTGTAATCCTGTGTACACCTGGGGGTGAGCCCTTTGTCAACTGCACGTGCTGTGACCATCCTCTCCCGCTCTGTGTCTTGCACGTTCATTGCCTTAATGTGTCTTTTGATGAACAGAGGCTCATGCTTTTTTATGGTTCATGCTTTTTGTGTCCTGTTTAAGAAGTCTTTCCCGGCCGGGCATGGTGGCTCACGCCTGTAATCCTAGCACTCTGGGAGGCCGAGGCGGGTGGATCGCTCGAGGTCAGGAGTTCGAGACCAGCCTGAGCAAGAGCGAGACCCCGTCTCTACTAAAAATAGAAAGAAATTATATGGACAACTAAAAATATATATAGAAAAAATTAGCCGGGCATAGTGGCGCATGCCTGTAGTCCCAGCTACTCGGGAGGCTGAGGCAGTAGGATCGCTTGAGCCTAGGAGTCTGAGGTTGCTGTGAGCTAAGCTGATGCCACAGCACTCACTCTAGCCTGGGCAACAAAGTGAGACTCTGTCTCAACAACAACAAAAAAAAAAGAAGTCTTTCCCTCCCCTAAATTTTTAATCTCTTCTGTGATGCAGTGGGCCTTCTGTTTCAGTCCGTTTGTGTTGCCATAAAGGAATACCTGGGGCTGGGTAACTCATAAGGAAAACCGGTTTATTGGGCTGGTGATTCTGACGGCTGGGAAGTTCAAGCCTGGGCATCTGCATCTGGGGAGGGCAGAGGCGGCTTCCACTCGCGGTGGAAGGTGAGGGGAGCCGGGATGTGCGGAGATCACATGGCCAGAGAGGAAGCAAGAGAGGGGCGGTGCCAGGCGCACTTTGCCCGCCAGCTGTTGAGGGAGCTAACGCAGCAGAGAGCTTGCCCCTGAAGGGGGCATTAATCTATCCATGAGGGGTCTCCCCTGTGAGAGGAAATTAAAAACACCCAAAGAAATTTTTCTATTCTCTCTTGCTCCACAACAATCAACACAGAAGACTTGTGTGACCAAGCGTGTGGGGGTTCCTCCCCAAACACCGAGCAAGCAGTTGTTTCTATAGCGGGCAGCAGCTGCGTGACCTCCAATCATTCCGACACTGCCTCTTGGGAGACAGTGTGAGATCCCACAGGGTGGGGGCTCAGTCCCCAAACTGCCACCCCCCCCCAGCCCCGCCCAGACGCCAGCCCCAAGTCCAGGCCTCCAGAACTTCTGACCGACTGGCTTCAAGTTGGGCTTCCCACACCCCCCTCTTTGGGTTTGATTAATTGGCTAGAGCTGCTCACAGAACTCAGGAAAACACATTCACCAATGTAATGCAAAGAACATCTTAAAGGATGCAAGCAAACAGCCAGATGAAGATTCACAGGCGAGGTCTGGAAGGGTCCGGAGCGCAGGAGCTCTGTCCCCAGGGAGTTGGGGTACACCCCCCTCCCAGCACGTGGATAAGTTCTTGTTCACCTTCCTGTCAGCCTCCACGTGCTCAGCTCTCCAGAACCTACCCAAACCCCATCCTCTTGGGCCTGTTGTGGAGACTTCGTTGGGTAGGCATGATTGACAATGTGTAGAAGTGTGACAGGACAAAGGGGCACGATCTAACGCTGATAGACTGAGTGGAGAAACCCAGCGAGTCCCATCTGTTCGGAGTCTTCCTGGCCTCTCTGAGCAACGTCCTTCCTCTTGGGTCATGGGGGTGTGGGGCAGGACCCTCTCTGGAATGAGGGTCTTATGACCCACAATCAGATTAGAGTCCTGCCTTGGGCAGGAGAAGGTCAGAGAAAGATTCTGCTTCTCAGGCCCCAACATTGTAGCAAGAGCAATGGGAGTTATGACGCAGGAGCCGTGGATGAAAACCCATATATATGTCAGTCATAGTCCCACACCCCCATGACCTAGACGCCCCCAGCACCACCACACTCGGGGTTAATTTCAACATGAGATTTGGTGGGGACAAACAACCATATCCAAACCAGTGCAACTTGTTTTAATAAAGAAGGAAAACTGAAAGGAGAATGAACTTCTTTCATTTACCTTGGGACTCTCAAGTTTCCAGGGGAGAGTTTGAATGGGCAGATCCTACCCTCTGAGCAGCGACCCCTCAGACCAGCAGGACACACTCCCAAAACCCCCGTGTGGACGACTGGCATCTCCAGCACTGTGTGGAGGCCCATGGCATGGAGCTGTGGGCATTTATAAGTCATCCTGCTGAAGTGGCGAGGCGACCTCTTAGCCCTCTTCATGCACATTTCTAGAAAGTGGGAAGCCAGGATTTGAACCCAGGGCCACACATTTAACCACTGAGCCACTCTGCCCCCAGTACAAGTATCACACTCAAATCTACCGTCACTTCCCCCATCCCACCCCTCAGGGTGACCTTTATATGATGCTAAGGTGACAGGGAAGGAAGGACGCAGGGTCTTCGGGGCAGTGTAATGAGTGATTCAAGATGCTCTGGACAGGCCAGGCACGGTGGCTCACGCCTGTAATCCTAGCACTCTGGGAGGCCGAGGCGGGTGGATCGCTCGAGGTCAGGAGTTCGAGACCAGCCTGAGCAAGAGCGAGACCCCGTCTCTACTAAAAATAGAAAGACATTATATGGACAACTAAAAATATATATAGAAAAAATTAGCCGGGCATAGTGGCGCATGCCTGTAGTCCCAGCTACTCGGGAGGCTGAGGCAGTAGGATTGCTTAAGCCGAGGAGTCTGAGGTTGCTGTGAGCTAAGCTGACGCTACGGCACTCACTCTAGCCTGGGCAACAAAGTGAGACTCTGTCTCAACAACAAAAAAAAAGATGCTCTGGACAAGTACCAAAGGTAAAAGACCGTGGCTCCCCTTCACGCGTGAGCGACACAGAAAACCTGCTGGGTTTGCGCAGGAATAGGGAACACCTTCAGCATTCTCAGCAACATGCTTTTTTCTGCATTTCAAAATCCAGGTGGTCGAGATTTCCAGCCTAACGGAGCACCTGCTGACGGAATGTGACAAAAAAGACAGGTTTGGAAAGTGCTATCGTTGCAGCGAGGCTGTTTTAAAGGAAGAGCTGCCCAGACACATAAAAATCAAGGATTGCAACCGTGAGTGCCTCTGCTTAGCTCCCGTGCCCTCTGGTCACCAGATGTCCTCCCTGGGGAAAGCATGGCTGCTGACGGGCATTGGCAAGGGCCGGGGGCAGCTGCAGAGCGTCTGGCGGGCAGGCAGATGATGGGTCCTGTTCTCCCCGTGTCGTCCAGGTTTCCTGAGTAACAAAATCTTTCTGAAATCATTTCAGCAGCCAAATCAGAGAAGTTGGCAAACCGATGTCCTTTGTGCCATGAGAATTTCACACCTGGAGAAGAGGTGAGTGCCTAACTCAGGACAGGGAGCAACGGGAAAGTAATTTAACACTCATGATGATGAGGATGAGGATGAGGATGTTGTTAGTGCTGGACCACAGCCAAAGTCAAGCACGCTGCGTATTCTGGGAACAGTTATTCCATTTACCTGCATGTTCACGTGATTTCTTTCCGTAACATTGGTAAGCAGTTTATTCAAGGAGTCTCAGCTCATTGGGATATGAGCTTGGAGCGGTTTTATTTTGCTCTTCTCATGGCTTTCATCTAGACATTGAGGCCCTAAATGGCATCTTGGCCAGATTCTGTAAAACTCTGGTCCCTTTTGATTAATAACTGCGCCCGGTTTGGTTTAACAATTGTACTCCCTGTCCAAGCTCTCCTCCCTGTCCCAGCGCAAGCTGTGCGTGTGACCCTGCAGGCCTGGCAGGGAGGGGGCAGGCTCCTCCATGCCCACCCTGTCCTTCCCCACACGTTCTGCTTCTCTGGTGCTGGAGGCGTCAGGGACAGTCTAGGGGACCCAAGGCTCCGTATCTGTGGTGGCTCTCTGCTCTGTCCAGCATGACAGGCTGGTGATGACCTCTTGGTGCCAGGCAGGGGGTGAGCCCTGGGGGTCTGCTTAGGGCCTGGTTTTGGAGACGGCATCTGGCTAAGCAGCTTTCACTCCGCTCTCCATAGTTCCTGCCCCGTGCGGCCCACCCACTGCGTCCTGCTGCTGGGCTCTCCTCGTACCGCCTTCAGGATAGGGTACCAGCAAGGTGGCTCAAAGCAGCCATCTCTGCAGCTGTCTCTGACTATAGAAACTCATATACCAAGCGGAGGGAAAACAGTCCATCCCAGCCACTCTCTCAGCCCTGTGTCTCTGCTCCGTTGTGCAGTTCTCTCCCTCCACTGGAAAATTCCAGATGCATCACAAAGTACACAGAAGAGTAAAAGAGGCCCTGAGTGCCCTTCGTGTGCCAGTCACCCAGCTTGAGTCACTGTGGACTTGGCCAGGCTGGTTTCCTCTGTACCCGCCCCCACGTGCCCCCTGTCGTGCTGAGCTGAGGCAAACCCAGCCGGCACGCTGCTCCTCACTTTGCACGCAGCCGCAGCGGCATTACCTCAGCCTCCCGCTTCGTCCATCCACATTGTCCATTGTCCCCTGGGTCAGAAGCACTTGGGTACCAGCACCCGTGGGGGGCTCACATGCTGGGATTGGCTGACATGTTTTTAAATAGGTTCCTTCTCCTACACTTGTTCCTTACACTTTATCTGGTGAGGAAAAGAAGCCATTTGTCGAACAGGTTTTCCATCGTCCGGATTTGCTGCCTGTGCCCCACGGAGGTGCTTGAATGTTCCTCCATCCCCTGTATTTCCTGTGACGTGGAGGTGGGGTCTGTAGGCCTCATCAGATGCGGACGGGTTTGGCTCTTCTCTTTTGGTGTGGCTTCTTGGCGGCAGTGGCGGGCCCCTCCCTCGGGGCACGCGGTGTGCGTGACGGCAGCCCCCACCGCCGTGCGGGCCGAGACCGGCAGCTCGTGGGCTTGCACAGCCCGTGATCCCACTCTGTCTCCTCCTCACTCGTCCAGCGCCCTGCTGTCCAGCGACCACAACCCGCTCGCTCCACAGTCTGCACAGGCTGCAGGGGGCCAGGTGGCTCCTAGGATCCCACCTGGGCTCACACCTGTGTCTGGGGTGCTGGCTGCAGCTGCTCTAGGAGGGTCTTATTCCCGGATCGCCGACCCCAGCCGCCAGCCGGGGTGCAGCCCTCCTGTGGCAATGGTGCGATTCGTCCCAGCGTTCCCCCATCTGCCACCCCATTGGCCAAAGTGAGCCGCCGCCAGGACTCAAGGGGGAGCAGGGGAGCCCACCTTTGTGCTGGGAAGGGGAAAAGTTGGGGCCATCAGGACAATCCACCTCCTGCCGCCCGGGAGGGGTGAGCAAGTGTGTCCCATGCTGCTGGGAGCACCAGAGTGCTGGGGACATGGGGCTTGCTGGCAAGGGAGACAGAAGGGGGGAGCAGGGAATGTGGCAGTCCCGTCGAGAGCGAGAGGCGGCGTGGAGCAGTGGCTGGAGCAGCGGCCTGGCAGGCGTTTAAACAGGAGGGAGAACACTGGGACAGCCCGGGTGTTGGGAAGGCCTGGGAAGTCAGCGGCAGCGTCTTTGTATGTAGCCTTGGGACACGGTGGGCTCACAGACGACCTTGAAGGAGAGGAGCAGGCTGCGGAGGAAATCAGGCCTCCGTAGGCACCACACCCTTCAGGGACGTGTGCGTGTGGTGTGACTAAGGAAGAGGGACGTGTGCGTGTGGTGTAACTAAGGAGAAGCAAAGACAAAGACGTTGGAAATGCCACGGGCAAGTGTGGCTGCGTGAGGGGGGGAGCCTGTTTCCTGGACTGGGCAGCGTCCATGCAGGCCTTCTGCTTTGTATGCTTACACTGCACCTGTATGACACATTTGCGCTATCTTGCATGAGGACATCTCACCTGCTGTGCGCAAAGACACCAGCCCTGAAGTACCTGTTTCCCGGGCTGCAGGAGCCGGTGCTCCCCGAGGTGGACCCTGCACAGAGGCGGTTAAGGTGCACCCTAAGGGCGGCACACGTGAGAGCCGTCCTCCAGGGCTCTTGCCGATTTGGCGGCCTCTCGTTTTTGTCTTGCACAGCGAGTTGTCCTGGGTCTGGAAACACGCCAGGTCCACCTCAGCGGCCTGATTCACACGCTGCGGCCTCCTCTTTCGTTGCAGGCGTGGAAAGCTCACCTGATGGGCCCTGCTGGCTGCACAATGAACCTGCGCAAGACACACGTTCTGCAGAAGGCACAGGCGCCGCAGCCAGGTAAGGGGGTGCGCGGGGTCTCCAGCCTCCATCCTGACTACTCAAAAGAGCATCCGGTTCTCCCCACCTGCACCAAACTGCGAAATCTCTCACAGGTGACATCAATGCAGTAGCAACGAAAGAGACTTGCTGGGCACTCTCAGGACACACACTGGTCCTCACACTCGTTCTGCCTCACTGACTCCAGAGTATTTTTTTTTTTAATAGATGGGGTCTCACTGTCGCCCAGGCTAGAATGCAGTGGCACGATCGTAGCTCACTGTCACCTCGAACTCCTGGGCTCAAGCATCCTCCTGCCTCAGCCTCCCAAGTATCTGGGACGCCTGGCTAATTTTTCTTATTTTTGGTATTTTTCTTAATTTGGTTTCCCTGTGTTGCCCAGGCTGGTCTCAAACTCCTGGCCTCGAGTGATTCTCCTGCCCCGGCCTCCCAAAATGCTGAAATTACAGGTGTGAGCCAATAAGCCCGGCCTCCAGAGTTTTTAGAAACAACAAGTTAAATAGTAGACCCATAGAGAATGCCACCACCTAAACCATAAATCATAATGTTTTACGTCAGAGTTAGAATGCTTGCAGGGAAACATGTTATCTTTCATTAGAAAATTATTCCTGAACAAAGACCTTTGGAGACAGAACTTTATTTTAGGAATGATCCCTACACAGTACAACAGGAGTGTCAGTGTGTGTTGGTGCCCGGCCTTGTGTCAGGCCCTGTGCTGAGGGCCACACCTGGTGCCCGCGTGTCCCCATCCCAACCTCTTCCATAAGTGAAAGCTCACAGAGGCGGCCTGCCCGCAGTGACCCAGCCAGGCAGTTGATCTCTGGCCACGTGGCTGTTCATTTGCTGCTCCTGGAGCTGCTCATCGGGTGAATGGCCCAGCTCTGCCTGCCTGTGCGCCTGCGCCAGGTGTTGTTCCCTCGGCTGGTGCCCCCACGTGCGCATCTCCAGCTGTGGCCAGCCGGGCCCCTGTGGACTCAGTGACCGCTGTCCACCGTGCTGACCCCACCAGGCTCAGCCCTGATTCCTGGAGATGGGTGACAGCCACTGTCAGGGGCCCACAGGTTTGTGTCTGCTCCACTGTAAAAGCCGCCTCCTAATGCAGCCCCTGTGCTTCTGCTGCAGGGAAAGACCCAGCAGCGACCAAATCAAGCACCTCAATATTGAAGGTTGGAAGCAAGATCCCGACCCCCAGGGGAGGCCTGAGTAAAACCTCTGGCAGGACGTACACGAAGCGATGACACGGCAGCCACTCCATCCATCTCCACGGGACGGAGCGAATCTCCAGACACTGAACCATTTCTCCTAACGACTCTCTCTGGCCGTGGCGACCCGTACCCTGGCTACGCTGCCCCCGCCCCCACGCCCAGCCACACACGGCCTCGCACGTGTCACGTCCTGTCAGCTCTCGTGCAGACGACGTGTGTGAAACCGACCAAAGAACCTGTGCCCCAGGGCCAGGACCTCCCCACACTGTGTGTTGAGCTTTCAGGTTGACGTTCTCAGGCCTTCGTCAGGAACAGAAGAGCAGCCGTTGTCTGGAGAGAGCCAGACGTCACTGCGGGCGGTGCCACAGCAGCCACCAGGCAGCCAGCACGCACACGGCATCCACTCTTCTTAACCGCTTGGAGCAATTTCCATAAAAAATTTACCATAAGCCTTGTGCATATTGGTCTCTGTCACACATGGTAGAGCTTCCGCAGGGCTGTGGCTCAGCTGGGCAGTGTCCCAGGAGAGCGGCGGCGTCCACGGACATCTAACCGTGCCACCTTCTCCCTGCGGCCCTGCCTGCTAGGCCTTCTGCAGCTGCACTTGGTCACAGGTGCCGGGTTTCAGCATCTGCAGAACTCACGTCTCCACTGTCACGGAAATAAAGGTACAAAAGAAAATCTAAACAAGTAGTTACGGAGAATTGGCCCCACTGCAGCACGTACCTTGCTCGATGCCGCTGAAGTAGCACTGTCTCTGCCAGACACTGCCCCCACCTGCCCCCAACTCTGCAGTCCCCACCTGGAACTGAGGTTGACACCGATGTAGGCCCGTGTCATCCCTTTGCTCAGAGGTGCTTCAAATTCGCCACACTTTGAATTCCTAAAGAAAACACTGTTAAATGACCCGATTGCCCTGTGCTCACCCAACTGGCCACATGTCAGTCAGAACAAGCCTTTCTTACAGCCTAATCTAGATTCTGGCCTGGACTACCGTCCACTTCTATGTAATAAGCAGAGTCTTTAGCACAAATCCACAGGCCCAAAATCTTTCTGGTCTGGGTCTGTCGTCTGGTCCCTTTCAAATCCATATTATAATTGGAAATGTAAGTTAACTTTTTTCAAACACTCCATAGTATGTTTAAAATACCAAGACTTTGCTTAAAATGGTGAAACCAAACCTCAAAAAACGGTCCCCTAAGCAGGTCTGACCCACCCTCCCGTCCTGTGGTCCTGTGCAAGTGAGACTCTCCTCCCAGTGACTTTGTCAGACACGTGTCATCCAGGCGGCTAGAGAGAGTCAGGGTCCGTGTGACACCTGCCTGGAAACACCTGTCTTCGTCCGTCCCCTCTGCCCCCCAGGTGCCACCTGCTGCAGACTGAGGGACAGTCGCTTCTCCGCCCCACCCACACCCAGTGACCAGGGCTCGTGCCTTCCTCCTGAGTGTCAGGTGGGCAGACTTTCACAATGCCAGTCAGAAATGTTTGGGGTTGATGAGATTTGTGTTAAGCAATTAGTATGTAAGTTGTTTTTAATTCCCAACCATGTGAAACAAATATGAGCACTAATACCTACTTGAGCAGTGTACTCCCTGGGTATGTTCGTAACCACGATTCATCAGTCTCCATCTTCGGTAAAACAACCCCTTCTGGGAGGGTCGACTGAAAATACCAAGTGAGACTAAGACCAACCAGGAAAATAACCTTTAAAAATACATTTTACTAAAAGCTTTTAAAGTATGACAGGAAAAATAATTTAAAAGTTTATTAGACAAAGTACAGATACCAAGATGTTTGTAAAATCCTTGAATTTTCTAATTCATTTTTAAAGTATAGATAAACTACTTCTTTAAATAGAACAAAAAAGAGAAAAGTTAACTAAGGAATTATTCTTTTCTCTACAATCAAAACTTAAAAAATAAATGTGTAATGTTTTCTCTATATTGTAACTTAGAGAAGATACTTGTAAAAATACTTCATTTCTGTTGATTGACAAACTTGGGCTCGTTTAAAACGTTACTGTCTTGCTGGTTACGGAAAAATCAGGTGTTTGTGATGAAATGATTCTGGCAGCAATTAGTGGCTACTCGGAGCTCCACGGAGCGAGACACTTTAAGGGACCAAGAATAAGGGATAAAAAATTAAATGGAACCATAAGACCCCTTGGCCATTCATAAATATCTAAATTTGGAACACTAATAACTGAATTTTCACTCATGAATATGTTGTGGATATTTAATATTTATTTCTATTATGTTCATATTCTAAGAATTAATTTAAATCTAATTTAAAAGAATTGTATCTATAAATTTGGCATTAGAATACAAATGTAAATACTTTTAATGAAAATTTGCACCTTTTTAATGTTTTAACATGATTTTCTATTTGTCTTTATTTGAAGTACCAGAATTATAAAATAAGTAATATATTTTTGTTGTTTTAGGGCTTAAGGTTTAATTCACCTAAGTATATTAATCCAATAAAAAGATCACTAAATGTTTTGTCACTTTTATTTCAAGATTATAATTAAAAAGCAATTTGTAAATTACATTTACTTGAAAAAACGTGCAAGTATAGCTAGCCCAGAAACCTTAGAAAACAGATTGAAAATTGGTGAGAAAAGAGGCAGTGAGTATTAAGTTGCCTTGAGAGAATTTGGCCCCTAAAATAAGTTGTTTGTCAAAATGGGTTCACTGCTGAAGAAGCTAAACAATTTAAAGCTATGTATAGAGAAAATTATTGACCAATTTCATCCTGTAGAATAAATTAAGAATGTTCTGTAAGTTCCCTACTTGTGCCCAGTAGAGGATTACACCTCATAGTCTCTTCATGTGTTTTTCCCTCTTTGAAAGAGGGTATTTTGCTTTTCAAATAAGTACAAAGTCAGCATTATGTCTATAGATTTGTACAGTAGTAGTTTTAAGGTTTTAAGCTTCTATCAGCTTTCTTTTTAGAGAGACAGGGTCTCTCTGTTATCTGGTCAGAGTGCAGTGGCCCAATGAGAGTTCTCTGTGACCTCAAATTCCTAGGCTCAAATGATGCTCCTGCCTCAGCTCCCAATGGCTGGGACTACAGGCACATGCCAGCACGCCCAGCTAATTTTTTTTTTTTTTTCCTGAGACGGGGTCTGGAGTCTCACTATGTTGCCAGGCTGGTCTTGAACTCCTGGCCTCAAGCAGTCCTCTCACATTGGCCTCCCAAAGTGCTGGGATTACAGGCGTGAGCCACCTTGACCAGCATAAAACTTTCAGTAGGAAAAATACATGTAATTTTTTTCTGTTCTTGAATTAGATGAGGATTTTTTAAATAAGACAAAAAGGACAACTATAAAAGAAAGATTGATCATTTGATTATCTTAAAATTAAAAACTGAGCATCAAAAGACACCTGAAAGGAATGGAAAACTGGGAGAAAATATAACCAATAAAGAATGAGTATCCAAAAGAGAATTCTTACGTATCATTAAAAAGGAATATGCACCTCACTAGCCTGGTTTAAAAAATGTAAATGAAAAGTGGTAGTTTCAGAATATGGTGCTGCGTTAGTTTCCTATTGCTGCAGTGACAAATCATCACCAGTTCAGTGGCTTAACACAAATTTATCACCTCACAGTTGTGTAGATAAAAACTCTTAACGTGGGTCTCAGTGGGCTAAGACCAAGGTGCTTTCAGGACTGGCACCTTTCCGGAGGTCCCAGAGGAGAGCCCACTGCCTCGCCTTTCCCACCGTCTGGAGGCGCCTGCACGCCTCAGCTCCTGGCCCCATCTCCCACCTTCCAAGCCATCGGCGTAGGGCTGTGTACTGTTCCCTCTTCTCCACGTCTGGTTCCCTGTCCTGCCTCCCGCTTCTGCTCTTAAGGACCCTTGTAAGTACACCGGGTCTAGCAGGGTAATTGCAACATCAGCTGATGATCAGTCTTAATTCCCCTTTGCCCTGTAATTGAATGTATTCGCAGGTTCTGGGGATCAGGACATGGTCATCTTGGGGAGCACCATTATTCTGCCTACTATACATACATACCCAACCATATGCCTAATGTCTATACCACATTTCAGAAAGTTGTAAAAGAAAATAACCTCAGAACCCCACCTCCCAAGTCCTTAGGCAAGAGGGAAGGACCGGCCCCACAGACCATTCATTAAGGAAATTGCTTGCTGGCTTCCCAAGAGCAAGGACACGCAAACTGTGACTTTAGGTCTGCAGGCTACATCTAGCTCCTAAAACTAAAATCTGTTCGATTCCACACTAATAATGTATTACAAGTGTCAATGAAAAAGAACCCAAACTCTGTCAAATAATTTAAAGAGGTTTATTCTCAGCCAAGTATGTGTGACCATGGCTCCGAGAGCTACGCCCAAGAAGCCTCGAGCAAGTCGTCTCACAGTGGTTGAATTTATACAGTTTGGATTTATACGTTTCAGGGAGACAGGAATTACACAGGAAATCATAAATCAACACATGGAAGGTGTACATTGGCCCAAAAAAGTAGAACATCTCAAAACATGGATTGCAGGTTATAGGTGGGTTTAAAGATTCTTTGATTTGTAATTGGTTAAAGAAATGAAGGTTTGTCTAAAGGCTTGAATGTTTTAAGATAAAGAAGTCTGTTAATCAGAGACAAGTCACCAGACATATACCAAGACCCAAGTGACCTGCATCTGTTTGTGTGTGCATAACAAGACACAGACCCCAGGCACCGAAGCCCACCACCGTTACGTGTGTGCGCATAATCTTCCTAGAAAGCTTCGGGAGAGCGAACGAGCCTTTGCCTCGCGGGTCCGCAGGGCGCGGAGGGCGGCGCTCGGGAAGGGGCGCCGGGCCGGTGCCAAGCGCCGCGGCGGGCATGAGCGCTCACAGCCAGGCGCCGAGGGGCCGTCCCGTCCGTCACGTCCAGGAAACGTACAGAACTTCCCAAGCAAAACGAGCCGACCCAACCCTGCCCGGGCGGTCGCTCCGCCGCCCCACGCCCCGCGGCCGGAGAGACCCACGGCGCTCGCGGCAGGGGACCCTCTTCTCTATGGCACACGCTGCGGCTTGCTAGCGGCCGGGCGTGTTCTCTATGGCCTCTTCCGGCGCAGATCGGAAGTGACGCGCTGCGCCCCGGAAGCGCCCGGGGAGGGCGGCTGCGGGCGGCGGCGGCGCGATGGCGGCGGCGGCCGTGTCGGAGGCCTGGCCGGAGCTGGAGCTGGCGGAGCGGGAGCGGCGGCGGGAGCTGCTGCTGACGGGGCCCGGGCTGGAGGAGCGGGTGCGGGCGGCCGGTGGGCGGCTGCCGCCGCGGCTCTTCACCCTGCCGCTGCTGCACTACCTGGAGGTGAGCGGCTGCGGGAGCCTGCGCGCGCCGGGGCCGGGCCTGGCGCAGGGCCTGCCGCAGCTGCACAGCCTCGTGCTCCGGTGCAACGCGCTGGGCCCCGGCCTGAGCCCCGAGCTCGGGCCGCTGCCCGCCCTGCGGGTGCTCGACCTGTCGGGCAACGCGCTGGAGGCGCTGCCGCCGGGCCAGGGCCTGGGTCCCGCCGAGCCGCCGGGCCTCCCGCAACTGCAGAGCCTCAACCTCAGCGGCAACCGGCTGCGCGAGCTGCCCGCCGACCTGGCGCGCTGCGCCCCACGCCTGCAGAGCCTCAACCTCACCGGCAATTGCCTGGACTCCTTCCCCGCCGCGTTCTTCAGCCCCGGCGCGCTGCCCCTGCTCAGCGAACTGGCGGCTGCTGACAACTGCCTCCGGGAACTCAGCCCCGACATCGCCCACCTGGCCTCGCTCAAGGTCAGCGGGGGCTGCCCGGGCGGGGCGGGATGGGGCTTGGAGTAGCCCGGGAGAGGGAACCCCTTTCGGGACTGAGCCGTCCCCGGTGACGCGCTGCGGGCACTGGGCCTGGGGAATTCCTGCTCTGCCAGAAGGAGCCAGCTCTAGTGGCATATCACCTCTAGCAGGTCGTCCTCGACTGTCTCTCCACCTGACCAGAGTCACGCACTGTGTGGTCTCTGAACTCCCACCGCATTCTGTTCGCACCTGGACTTCAGCCACGCTGGTTTATCACTGTTAGCAAACTGGGCTTGTCCCTCAGCTGCAGTGGTTCAAGAGCAGGGACCCCTGCCCATGTCTAATCGTTTGTATCTGATGTTTGTGAAATGACTGAGTCTTGGGGGTGGGTGCAAAGTTAAGGCACAAAGGTGTGAGATGGCAGGAATTCGCCTGATGCCACATGATGGGATTTCACATGTGGTATTTCACTTAACAACAGCTTTCCAAGGTAGGGATGGTTATTCCCGTTTGACAGAAAGCCCAAGGGCTGGACACGTGACTGGGGTTCTCTCTAGACTGCACTGTCTAGGGACTGGCACCTGCTCACCTCCTGTGTGATGCTCGTAATGCTCACCTGGCCCATAGCAGGCACCCACTGAATCTGTTGAGTAAGGGGTAGGGAGGCAAGTTGCACGGCAGAGCCACGACCTAAATCCAGTCTGGCATTCTCTCCTCCACAGCTTCCCTTCCATTCCATCCTTAGAAAGGCAGTCCTGCATTTCTTCTTCCTTCACTTTTCATCCTAGAGTCCATGCAGACATTTCTTCATAAGATGTTTATATACTTTAGCAGCTGATCTATTTATTTGCTGTAGAAGTTACTCTAAAGATATTGCAGCTTGTTTTACAAATACATCTATATAAAGGTATGTTTATATATATAAAAAGATGTGTGTGTGTGTGTGTGTACGTGTTTGTAATCAAGAGAAACAGACAAGCCCCTCTGCAGTGATGTGCTCGCTGGGGTCTCCTGGAAGAGCCTGTGGGGCAAGTCTCTGAGCTGCCTTGGTTCTCAGGGCTGTAGGCTAAGGCGTGACGTGATGGGCAACACTGTCTGCTCCACCTTCCCAACTGATAGATTTTTATTTTCCAGAATGTTGATGTACCAGGCATGTATCTTAACGTTATGCCTTACATCATCTTCAAATTCATAGATGTCTTAGAGTATTCAGTTTTTTAAAAAAGTAAGTTCTGCGTGGCTTTCTGTAGTACCCACCGAATAAAGGAGTCTTCTTGTGTCCAGAACAAGTCCATTCGAGTCAAAGAGTGAGTCCCAAGAGAGGAAGGAGGACAAGTTCCCTTTTCCCTGGGTAATTCTGTTCATAAGTTTGAGACTTCCAGCAGATTTCTTTCATATCAAGAGAACTGTTTTCTTGGGGGTGTCATGCAAGAGCTACTTGGAGTCCCTTGTTGGACTTGTCCTTTTGGGGGCTTTTTCTAAGGAATGGCTACCAGAACTGCAGCAACGTAGCTACACATGCTGCAGTTTCACATACAAAGGAGTTCTTTGATGTCTTTATTGGTTTGAGATTCTACAATATGCTGGTGACTGTTTTGGTTGTCATGGCTTCTTGACTGCCAAACTTTGAGGCTGAAAACCGTGGCTCTCCATTCTGGGTGGGCTCAGCTGGGTGGTTCGCTGCTCTTGTCATTGGTCACCTGTGTGGCTGCATTCGGCTGGCGTGGGCTTGCTGGGGTGGCTGCCCTTGTCTGCATGTCTGGGGACCGCTCCCTCCCCAGGTCCTCAGCACAGAAGCAGCAGCTGCCAGGCCTTCTTCAGGCTCAGAACTGGAACTAGCCTCCTGCCACATCGCCACATTCCATTGGTTGAATAAGCACAAACCCAAGTTCAGGTTCTGGGAGGCATTGTACGAGGATATGGACACCAGGCGGCCCGGCTCTTGAGAAGCTAACGCCACATGCGCTTCTCTGGGGTGCTATGACCCTGGAATGAAAAGTACAGAACTTCCAAAACAAGCAGCCTGGCCCGGACCCTCCCAAAATAACAGCACAGAGGCAGCTTCTGCTTGTCAGTCGCCTCCCCACAGGGAAGGGAAGTGCCTTGGCCCAACTCTTTACTCCCCAGGGAGCTGCCAGCTGGCCTAGGCTAGGACCATGTGGCCCGAAGGTTCCTGACACCCTCCCAGCCCGGCTGCTCAGGACCGGGCTGCGGAAGAGGTGGCCACTGCCTGTCCTTCAGCTCCCGGTGAGCCCCGCCTGCTGGTGCCCCTGGCTTCGTCGCACCCTCTCTGGGCAAGACCCGAGGAACGCAAGTGGACCTTCTCCCCATATCTGGGTTCTGTGGCCCGCTGGGCTCAGCTGCCAGGGCTGTGGTGAGTCGAGGATGGGGGCACATCACGTCACTCCTGCCTGCACTTAAGTGCTGGTCACCCAGGCCTGTGGTGCTGTGCATGAGGGAAGCACAGGACAGATGTGCCCCAGATGTCTGAAGTGCATGGGACAGCACCTTCGTTAGTGAAGAGCCCCTCCCCCGTAAGGTCCTGGGGGAACGGCCAGTGGCTGTTGGTCATCAAGGCTCATGGAGGGCCTCCTGCGGCCATCAGGCTCCAGACCCATCAGAGAAACTCAGCTTTGAGTGTGAAACTTCTAGTCCTGTCACCTGAAAAGTTAGAGTGAAAGAATCATCCCCCGATTTTCTGATTTTCTCAGTTGCTGCCAGAGGGGGCGGGGCCCACTCAGGTACCTGGCAGGGTCCAGGCTCCCGCAGCAGCCAGGACCTGGGCCACCGTCGCCTGGAACTAGGACAGCTCTTTATGCCCCTCCCAAGGGGAGCAGGTCCCATGCCAGAGTAACATTCCCAGAAGGCAGTTTGTGTCCCTGGCCAGAGGCAGACAAGCCCCACGTGGCCTGTGTGTTCCTGTGGGACAGCACCCGCCCAGGGGCTGCGGTTTACCTGGCCAGGCGCCTGGAGGCCCTCAGTGGGGTTCCTTCTCCGTGAGCGTCCTTGCCCACATCCCTGGGGGCCCTTCTCTCCTGCACAATTTAAAACTGTACCCCCATTTCACCCTTTCTGGGTGACTCCTGTGGCTTCATTCCACACTGCAGCTCCACTCTGGTTCCCAGCACTGGGCTAAGCTCGGACTCCCGTCAGTGGAGCCTCCACCGTCTGTGGCTTTGCACCCCAGACCCAGGTCTCTGTGCCTCCCTGCCCTTCCCTGTGTCCCCACAGGCCTCCAGGCTCCACTGCCCAGGCTCTGAAAGGCCCTTTCCTTGACGGTCCTTGTCCCTGAAAGAAGCCCACTTGGCCCTTCTCGGGGAACCTTTCTGAACAGGTCGCTGACTTGAAGCTGCCCCAGCCTCTGCTGCTTTCCAGGCCTGAGATGACGTGCCGGGACGGTGGAGGCAGGAACACCCCCCTGGCCGGGGTTTCACCTAGTAATGAGGCTTCACCCCAGTGGAGCTCTCGGGCCTGTTGACCAGAGTCCCTTGGGGCAGCCAGAAGCCTGCAGAGCTGGCAGGTGGACAGCTGTGGACAGCCCACTCTGCTCGGATCTCTCACCTGGACTTCAGGTGGCTCTCGGGCCACCATGCCATGCTGCTGGGCTGGTGGCCCCGGCTGGTCCCACCCTGCAGCTGTGTAGCCCAGACTTGTTCTGACGCGCTGGAGTCAGGGCTCTGAGAGGGCAGGGAGCACTGGGAGCGATACAGATCGTGATGCTGTGCGAGGCCACCCAGATTCCCGGGGCCACCGGGCCCTGCCTTGTGCCTGGCAGGATTCGGGGGGAGGCCTGGGCTGAGGCCACCCATCCGCCCAATCCACCCCTCCCTCCCCCGCAACCCGTCCCGGCTGGAAGGCACAAAGTGGTGACAGTTCTGTTGGGTTGGTCTGAGCCACCGGCCCTTCCTCCTCTCCTGCAGGGCACTGCTCCCTCCTTCACGCTGCTCCTGTCTGCCTTTGACGGCGTCTCCTCTCTTCCTGAGTCTCTGCTCTCCCTTTGGGGGCTCTGAGCAGCCTGATCGCTTGAGCCAGAGGATTCCGACATGTTCCTCTCTGGTCTCCTCCACTTGGGGCTTGACAGTCCCACCGCACTTGTCCTCGTACCAGCCCAAGCAAATGGGGTCTTCTGAGTCATCAGACCCCCCCGCCCCCGCCCTTTCTGTTCAGAGTTAAATCCACCCCCAGCCCCGCCTCTCTCCTCCATCCCAGTGTGACCAGGAGTCGCCGGCCACACAGACTAAGTGTGAGCGCTGGATTCGAGGCGGCCCATGTGGTGTCACCTTGTCTCGGGGCAGGGCACGGTGCCCACACTGCCAGAGACCACCCTCGGGCTCTCCCAGAGGGTTGGGGCTTAGCATTGCCCAGCAGGGCCAGCAGCGGCTTCCCAGTAGCCCCAGAGGAACATGGGAAACGTGTGCTCGTGCTGCCTAACTTGGGCTGAGGCTGCTGCTGGGACAGTCACCTGGGCCTGGGCACCAGGTCAGGGAACAGCAGGGGTGGCCGGGCCTCCTTTCTACCTCCCCTGGGGGTGCGGAGGGCGGGGAGCCTGGTGCTGTCGTGAGCGGCCCTCCCGCCCTGCCCAGGCCCGGAAGGACGTCCTGTGAACGCGGAAGGTGCTGCTTTGCGGCCCGTGTCATCCCAGGGATGCCACCTGCACGCTTTGCCGGGTCCGATCGGTAACGGCGGCAGAAGGCGCTTTCTCATGGGCCACAGGGCTTCCTGGCGTGCAGGGTGGTGGCCCCGGCCCTTTCCTGGGTGAGAGGAAGAGCTGAGCTGCCGTCGCCACTGAAGCCAAGTCACGTTTTCCTGCCCACATGACATGTGAGAGCTCCGCACATTTGCTGGTGACTTCGTGCTTCAGTGTGAGGAAGAGTGATGCTGTTTGGAGATTTTGCTGTTTTCCTTCTTTTAATTAATAGCTTGTTTAATTTTTAAAAAAATCTTATCACTGTTTTGGGATCCTGTTTCCCGCCTGAAGCAGTACTGACTTGCTCCTGAGGTGAGATCACGTTTTATAACCAGACATCCCTATCCCTTGTCCCCTCTTTCTCTAACCTAATGACCGGTAGAAAGGTTGCTGTGGCCAGCCCGATTTGCAGTCACACTACAGGCATGAGGTGTTTGAGTCAGAAAGCGACTTCGCAGAGGTTGTGGTCGTGTTGCTGACTCCTTCCCACTGCAGGAGCTCCCTGGACAGTGACGTCCTTGCCAGGCCCAGAGTTGAGAGAAGTCACAGGTGCACAGTGTCACAGCCTCGGGCTCTTTTCCCAGAGTCCGGGTCGTCTGAGGAGTCCTTGGTTTCTATTCGCAGACGTTGGACCTCTCCAATAACCAGTTAAGCGAAATCCCAGCCGAGCTGGCCGACTGCCCCAAGCTCAAGGAGATCAACTTCCGGGGGAACAAGCTGCGGGACAAGCGGCTGGAGAAGATGCTGGGCGGCTGCCAGACCCGGTCCATCCTGGAGTACCTGCGCGCCGGGGGCCGGGGCTGCGGGAAGGGCCGGGGCCGGGACGGCGCCGAGAAGGACGAGAGCCGCAGGAAGAGGCGAGAGAGGAAGCCCAGACGGGACGGCGGCGAGGGGGCTGAGCAGGAGGCGGGAGACGTGGGCCGGCTGCTGCTCAGGGTCCTGCACGTCTCAGAAAACCCGGCACCCCTGACGGTCAGGGTGAGCCCCGAGGTCAGGGACGTGCGACCCTACATCGTGGGGGCCGTCGTGCGGGGCATGGACCTGCAGCCCGGAAACGCGCTCAAGCGGTTCCTCGCCGCGCAGGTGGGTGCGTGGGGTCCCCAGAGGGGGTGAGGGTGTGGCGGGCCGCCAGTGGGATGCCTCCGGCTGGCGTGTCCCAGGGAGAGGCCTGGATCTCGGGGCTCAGCGGGGTGTCCACGTGCCTCAGTTCCTCACTTCGAAACGGGAACGGTGGGGTGTTGGTGAGGAAGGATCAAGGCGGGATCCACCCCACTGGCCCAGGAGGCCGCATGGCCCCGTCCTCAGTCCACGGCAGGGGCTCGGGAAGCGGGTGACGGCCATGGAGCGCACCCTCCGCCTCGTCACACACCTCTGCCTGCCCCGCCCTCTGCTCCGCCAGGGGCATCGTTTATAGCTCATCCTAGTTTCTGAAGACACCTTTATTGCTGCTGAAAATCGGTGTTGCTCAGGTTTTCTGATGTTTTGGCAGATTTTCTGAGTTCCGCAAATAAATATACATTCGGTTTTATGTAAAATAGTATTAAAATCATCAACTCTTACCAGCACATTCTTACATGAATGGTTTAGTTTCTGTTTAGGTTTTGGCCAGGCTACCTTCCCAGTCTGCTGTGTTTCTTTTCACAGAAAAAGCAGAGCTTTGCACAGGGGGAGGGGAGCCCCCGGTGTGCCCGGCCGAGGCAGCCCAGCCTCGTGGAAGCCTGTGCTGCTGTCTGCGGAGCCCTTGCAGTTTGGGGAGGGAGCAAACAGGCACCACGCCAGGGTTTTAGAACTTAAAAACTAGCATTTTGGGAAAAAACATGCTAGGGGGATTTTTCTTTTTAAATCTTATATTTATTCAGTGTTAAATTTTAGTTCAAGATGGGCTCTTTGAAATCTGAAGTATTGTGTTCTAGAATGAGAGAGATTCTGCTGTCAAACAGATAGCTCTCTGACGACAAGTCCACAAATAAAAACTTGTTTGGCCAGGCCAGGAGTCAGGGGAAGAGCCGTTCTGTAAAGGCAAGTGACAAGATTGGGTGGCAGTGTGGAGAGGCCTGAGGACCAGAGGGTCCCCGGCTGTGCAGGCCTGGGTGAGGGTCTAAGGCGGACACCTGGCCGTGGTTCGGGGCAAACGAAAGCTTTGCTTGTCTTTGCTTTTGTGTTTTAGACCAAGCTCCACGAAGATCTGTGTGAGAAGCGGACAGCAGCTACCATGGCAACCCACGACCTCCATGCGGTCAGAGGGCCCCTGCTGTACGGAGCCCGGCCCCCCCAGGACCTCAAGGTGCCACAGCACTTGCCTTAGTGTCTCTCCAGAGACACATATGCTGGTGACTGAGCCAAGCATTTTAAAGTAAACTCTGACACTGCTGCTTGCGAAGACATGAAACGAAATAGTACAACAGGCCGTGTCTGCAGTTGCTTTGAAAGCAATTGCGTGACTCACAGTATTCAGCAAAGCAAGTGGTAATTTGAAAGGGGTCTCCTTCGTTTGCGCACTAACTTTTAACCAAAAGTTTTGGTTTATATCCCACTTGCAAAACCCCTACTGTGGGGTTAACTTTAGCATGAGTTGCTGCGTCGTGGTGCCGTCCCTGGGTGTTGAATTCTGCACAGTGCACCCGCGTCCCTGGGTGGTGGAGGGTCCCCTGCCAGCCTGTCTCTCCTGAGATTGGACAGACCCTTGGAGACACAGCTGTGCCTCAGCCGCTGGTTTAGGGTTAAGCTCAGCTTCAGAACTATTGGAGTGTTTGGACATGAGGTCCCCACTGGGCCTCTGAAGACACGGCCTGCATATGGCTTCTTGTCACGTGGTCACGTGGGGTGAGGTGGTCAGCCCCTCCCTGTCGTAGAGATGAATAGACGGTTAGAGTTAGGACGGGTCAGTTCTGTGGTTGTGGTCCTAGTGGAATCTGTGGGTTTGTGCCCGATAGATCGTCCCCTTGGGGCGGAGAGAAGCCAAGGCCAAGGAGCTGGTGCGGCAGCTGCAGCTGGAGGCAGAGGAGCAGCGGAAGCAGAAGAGGAGGCAGAGTGTCTCGGGCCTGCACAGGTCGGTCTGGGCTGCTTTAGACACGGTGCTCGTCCGGGCCTGGTCGCTGCTTCTGTACAGACTCGGGCTTCGGAACACTGTTCTCTGAAGCATGTTAAGCGTGTGCCCTTGATGGCACACTTAATGTGTCCAAAGAACTTTTCATGTGTCCAGTGTAACCATGAGGTATGTTTATAGTTACGCCTTTAATTTGTATTTCTTTCCACACAGGTATCTTCACTTGCTGGATGGAAAAGAAAACTATCCTTGTCTTGTGGATGCGGATGGCGACGTGATTTCTTTCCCACCAATAACAAACAGCGAGAAGACAAAGGTGGGTTGGTGCGGTGAGCCTGCTGTGTCTTCTGGGCTGTTCCGGGCAGACGAACACAAGCGTCGCTTCCCTCGGCGAGTCCTGTTGAGTGTGGTGGGACGCGCAGACTGCAGGGGAGGCCGAGCCCTGGCTCCTCAGAGCGCTGCTCACCGTTCGTGGTCTGTGCTGTGCGGTAGCTGGGGGTGGCCGGGTGCACGGCATCCCAGTTTGTATCTCTCTTCAGGAAAGGGACACTCTTGGCTTCTACAAGACTGTTTTATAGATTTTTCTTCAGAATAAATGTTGCAGTTGCTGTTGTCTACTTTCAACAACTTTATTTTCTGAAATCTCTCTTTTTTTTAAGATTAAGAAAACAACTTCTGATTTGTTTCTGGAAGTGACAAGTGCTACGAGTCTGCAGATCTGCAAAGATGTCATGGACGCCCTCATCCTGGTGAGCAAGCCCCTCCTCTCCTCCTGGGCACGCGGCCGTCTGCTCCGTGTCTTCCCGCCGGTCGGCACGGCTGGGCCGCCGCCTGCTTGTTGCACTGGGTTACACACGTCTTCCTTGGGTGACCTCTCCTCCCTAGGTTAAAAAAGATATTTTCCTTTACAGAAAATGGCAGAAATGAACAAATTTACTTTAGAAAATAAAGAGGAAGGATCACTGTCAGATACCGAAGCTGACGCAGTTTCTGGACAACTTGTGGATCCCAAAACGAATCCAGCTGCGGGGAAGGACGGGCAGTCACTGCTGGTGGTGGAGCAGGTCCGGGTGGTGGACCTGGAGGGCAGCCTGAGGGTGGTGTACCCCTCCAAGGCCGACCTGGCCACCGCCGCCCCCCACGTGACCGTCGTCCGCTGACGACCAGGACGCGCTCGGCCCAGCAGGTCCCCCTGTGTCGTGCCTGTTTCACAGAGGTTTCTACGTGGTGACACCATCATCGTTTTCACCTCCGTGTTCTTTAAGGTGTATGTATTCTTTGTTGTGTTTTTCCAGATGATTCTGCTGTAAGTGATGCTATGTTGTCATTATGGTACCAAACTGATTTTACCATTTTTCATGAAATTATCCAAATATCAGAACTAACTGTTCAAACTGTTCTGCGTGTAGACACACGACAAATAACTCTACTGCAGGAAAGACACTGGACAGTCATGCGCCGCGTAGCGATGTGCCAGTCCACGATGGACCACCCGCCCGAGGGTGGCCTGTAGGTGGCGATGGAGCGTGCTGTGTATGCAAACCCGACGGGTGGCCCTCGACGCTGGCACCGCAGACCAAGCAAGGGATGTGGTCGATAGTCAGTAATGGTGCTGGGGCATTCGGTTTTCCATGTGAAAAATCATAAAAATACACATACCGTCGGGTTTGTATAAGTACACGCTCTGGTGTTCACAGAACCATGAACGTTTCTGAGAACATTTCCGCATCACGCGACGCACGACTGTAATTGGTCTGACTATCCGGTCACGAATTGGGAAGCTGACTGCCGTGTACGTTCTTAAACTGCACAATCCTTTTTCTATGATGTAGCATCTTTTTAAATCATATTGTGCCAGTCTGGAGCTTGGAAATGTGCAAGGACATTGTGTTTTCCAGCTTGCAGTGATCATAATCTTTCTACAGAAACAGGTTTTTTTAATGTGACTTTAGACTTGGCAGAATTGCTTTTCTCAAAATTGCTGTTGGAATGCTGTCGCGGGGGCAGAGACGTTTCCACCCTCCAGGCAGGCGGCCCTCAGGTCTGAAGGCCGTAGCAGGACTTCACCCGGTGCCGTGGGGCTGCACGGAGGTGGGGACTGTCGGGAAGTTTACTGCTTTGCACGGTAGCACCAGTGACAGACAGAGCCCCACCTCTAGGTGGGCGTGCAGGTTGGTAAGCTGTCAGCGGTTGTCAGCCAGCCGAGGGACAGTGGCAGTCCCGTAGGACATGTAGGTTTTCAAGCCAAAAATCATAGTGTACACATGCCAAAGGAGTGGTTCTTCAGCATTTTATATTCTAGACATTTCCAGTTTTGCGTGTCTCCAGTCACAGACCACCTGTGTCTTTGCATGTCTCGCGTGTGTGCCGGAGCACACGCCACACCCTCCCTGGAGGCAGAGTGCGCTTGGGTCCTGAGGACCCGGCCAGCCACAGAGGAGGTGGCCTTCAGTGCCTCACTGCCTTAGATCCGATCTGGCTGCCGCGTGAGAAACTGCCTCTCCCGCTCTTGTTTGTTAATGATACCATTCGTCCTCTGTTCAGTGGTCTTTGACCTAAAAGGATAATTTCTGTGTTCTGTAGAAATGACCGAGATTTTTTGGAGCATTTGCAAGAGCTCAGACCAGAGAGGCCGGGGGTCCCAGGCGCTGGGCAAACTGACAGTGCGCGATGGTTTGTCCAGAGCCTGTGAGACACAGGTGGGGCCGCCTTGAGACCCCACCCGTCGCAGGGTCACTGCCAGGCCTTCCGTCAGTCCCGCTGGGGGCGCTGCTGAGCTCCGCACCGGGCCAGGCTGCAGCGGGTGCGCCCGATGACGGCTTTGCTCTCTGTGGTGTTGTCCCCAAACCCACGCCGTGTCTGCACGTGTTGGTGGCCCTGGCTTGTCATTTCCTGACACTCTGTTGGGCAGTCAAGGCTGCCGATGCTGCAGCTGGACAGGGGTCTGCCTGCCGGAGGCTGAGGCAGTGTCCCCAGGCCAGGACTCTGCCTGAGCTCGGGGCCTGGGGGCCACAGACAGTGGCTCCGGGGGTCACTCTGGGCTGTGCGGAGGGTCGCCCTTTCTCTGCATGGCCCAGCACGGGAGGGTGAGAGGCCCTCCTGGCGCCCCGGGACTGAGGGCTCAGCGGCCTTGTTGCAACAGATGTCACCTCACTGATGGGGATAAAGCTGCCATTTCCTGCCATGCTCGTTCCTGATGCAGCGTTTACGTGTTTGATTTCGGAGACGTATTTAACTTACAGCAGAAACCGCTTGGAGGTTCTTTTTCTTTGCCCATCTGACTCGCTAATAAAAACATTTAATAATATCTCAGCTCCTTGCCCAGTGGGTCCTTTCCCACCACCGTTTCCAGAGGTCATTGCTGGCAGTGTCATAAAAATGCATTCTAGCCCAGTGGTGGTTTGCAGGTGGGGAAACTGAGGGCAGGGTCTGGGCAGTATTGCCCATGCGCCCGCTGCCCCTGCTCAGATCTTGCCAGCAGGACTCGAGGCACCTAACTGTGGTCACAGAAGCCCGTGTCCTCGCCCACCCCTGCCTGCAGCACAGGGGACGCTCCACCTGATGGCACCTGCAGAGGAGCCTGGGCACCCAGCCCGTCCCCGCAGATCCTCCTGGGAGAAGAGGCCGGGTGGCCACTTGGCAGGGTCCTGTCCCATCTTCTCCCAACCCTGTGAGTTGTGACGGTGTCCAGTCCCAGTGTCCAGCCCCAGGGTGGTGGGGTCGGAGCCACTGCCGCCACCCTGGCCGCACCAGGGTCTGGATGGGGCCTGGGGTCACTCGTGGAGGCGGCTCCAGTGGAGGCTCTGGGCAGCCTGAGTGCCCGGCGATGAGCCTCCCCCACAGGGGCGGTAGGGGGGCCCGGCCGAACACGCTGCGCATCTGCCGGGGGGTGGGCCCAGGGTGCGGCTGGCGGAATCTGGGGCAGACCCGCGTGTCAGCCTCTGCCTTCTGCTGCACCACCACTGACCGCGTGGGGAGGAGCGTTTGCGAGGACACATGGGTGTCGCCTGAGAGTGCCACACCAGTGGGAGAAACTCCCAGGTCATGTTCCCTTCTCCCTCTGTCCTGTGCCCTCACTGGGCTCCTGGCCAGAGCCCCCCAGGCCTTGGGGAGGCCCAGCCCTGGACCACCAGAGCCCACCGGGGGCCATGCGGCCAAACTGCTGGGCCACGGCAGCCTCTGTCCCACGCTCACAGCCCCCAGCCAGGGCTCCAGGGAGGCTCTCCAGCTGCTCCCCTCCCAGGCCTACGCAGGGGCGGGCAGTAGCCCAGAGACTCTGCCCTCATCCCTCAGCGGGTTCCCAAGGAAGCACCATCGCTTGGAGACCCCAGCCCAGGACAGGCCCTCCTGGCCCACCTCTTCGGGGTCCCAGCCAGGGGCCTTGGGGCAGTGGGCAGCAGGACTCTGCCCCGGGCAGACATCTGGTGGGCCTGCTTTCCCTGAAGATGGGTGGGATGGGGGGTTGTCTGTCACCAGCCCACCCTAGCCAAGTCCCTCCGTGTACCTGACCCGACACAGTGAGGAGCACTTGGAGGGCTCCCGGCCTGCGAGTGAGTGTAGCCTCAGCCTCTGATGACAGTTTTGCCCCGTGGCCTCCCTTCTCCGTGCCGGCGAGGACACTGGCTGCCCATGTCTCCCGCCCCTGACCCTGGGGTGAGGAGCACTTTCCTAAAGGGGTGTTTCTGGCCAGGGTCTGCAGGGCCCAAGGCAGACTTTGTGGTAGGCGAGGGCCAAGTGTGTGGCCCAGGGGAGCATCTGCTAAGAGCGTGGAGGCCGGGACAGGCAGCCAGGAAGAGGGACTGAAGGCTCAGGGGTGGCCGGCATGGCCGGCCCCAGAGTGGGAACAGTCCAGCCACATCTTGGACCTCAGGCCTGCCCCTGTCCTCACCAGAAGGCCCAGCCAGGAGGGGGCACATTCCAAAGCTGAGCGCCAGACAGGGGTCCTGCCCAGGAGGAACAAGCCCATCCCATAGGCTTAGGAGAGTCACACGGGGCCACACGGGGCCCAAGTTCATCCAGCAGACGTTTAATGATGCCCTTGTGCACAGGCTGGGGCCTGCAGACAGCGCCTGGGGGAGGAGAGGCAGCCCAGGGTCCTCCCTGGCAGTGGCCAGCCCCGGGGGAACACGCCAGCCCGTGAGGTGTGAGGTGGGAGCCCAGGATGCACGGCGCTGCTTCGCTCAGGAAGACCCAGCGGTGGGTCTGGGGCAAGGGTCCCTGCTCTGTGCAGGAAGTACCTTCCAGGGCTAGTCTCAGTCCCCAGGGGAAGGGTGGGTGGGGGACCCAGCCCTCGCTGGAGCCATCCTTGCACAACGGGGAGTCAGAAAGGCCCTGAGAGCTCTGCACAGGCCCCACAGGGAGGCAAGCAGTGGGAAGGACCCCATCCTGGGGGCCGTCAGGGAGGTGGGCTTGGGGTGTCTGCAGAAGGCACCCCTCATCCCAGCTTTGACAAAGGAAGGGCCGGGCCCTGGCCTTGGACAGATTGGCCACCTGCTGTGGCCAGGGGCTCTGGGCCTCAGGGCCTGGCCTGGGTATGTCCTGCAGCTCCTGCGAAGCTGGTCCCAGCTCTCCCAGCCACGTGTGGCTTTGGGTGGCAGCACGTGCCAGGGTTTCTCTCTCGTCCTTTAAAGGACTTGTGTGCTGGGGGGGGCGTGTGTGCACCCTCATGTCGGGCCTGTGACAGCCGTGCCCCTGGTGTCTTCATGAGCCTGGGTGCCAGCGCAGGTCCCTGTGCACTGCCTGCCTCTAGGGCCCATGTATATGAGAGGGGTCTGTGTATATGGGGGGGTCTGTGTCACCGGGGCCTGTTTATATGGGGCATCTGTATATTTGGGGGTCTTTATGTGACAGACTGTATATGGCGGGGTCTGTATTATGGGGTGTGTGTATACAGGGGGTCCGTGTATACAGGGTATCCCTCCAAGCCTGTTCCCTGAAGCGTGTGCAGCCAGCCCTGAGTGCGCACACGGGCATCCTTATTTGCACTTGTGCACGTAGTAGCCAGTGACGTAGCCCAGGATGAAGACGACCCAGAAGAGGACCACTCCTCCCAGCACCTTCATGGCGACCCCCAGCTTGCCCCCACACAGCTTCCGGGAGATCCTAGGGGGAGAACCACCTGGAGGTGAGCCCCAGGTCAGGGCGCAGCAGGGCCCCCCCGAGTGGACTGTGGGGGTCAGGGGGAGGGCAATCCCCAGGGCAAGTGGGTCCCAGGACAGGTGGCCCCGAGGCCAGGCGGCCAGCAGGGTTGGGAGGAGGGCCCTGGGCAGTCAGCCCGGCTGCAGCAGAGGGCTGGGCACCGTGGGCAGATGAGGCCTGCAGCAGGGACAAGGCAGGTGTCTACACAGGGGGTGACCAGCCTCCTGGGGCCAGAAGGGCTCCTCCCCCCAGGCCCCCTCACCTCTGGCAGCACGAGGGCTCCCCTGTGCTGGACACGGCCGCCATGCTGACTTGGTCCGGACTGCTGTCATCCCACCTGCTGTAGTGGACACTGCTCTCTGGGGGCTGCATGCTGCAGGGCTGCGGCGGGAGGGGCGGAAGCCTTCACTGGTGGGGAGACTGAGGCAGGCTTCGGGGCTCTGACTTTGCCGCCGCAAAGCACAGGGTCAGCCTGGGGATGGGGAGGGGGCACTCAGGGGTCTTCACCTGCATAGTCTCATCTGACTTAGCAGGTAACCTAGATGCAGAGTGGTTAAGCAATTGCCCAGGGCCATACCAGTAAGACAAGGCCAAGGACGAATTCCAACCCAGCTAGGCTGAAAGGTGGCCCAGCCCTGACCTCAGGAATGTGAGGCCTCCTGTTGGGCTGCCCCTACCCCCGCCCCAGGGCCTCCCCTCCCCTTCCTTTATCAGGGAAGGCTTCACAGCTGGTGCCCAGGCTGCTGCAGCCCTGATAAGTTCCGCCTCAACCCTGCCAGATGAGGTCCCCGCACTGACCCTGCTGGCCCCTGGGCAGGCTGGCAAGGAGAGGGATGGGCAGGGCAGGGCCCGGCGGGAGACCCGGGGGCGGCGGCTGGCACGGCCAGGCCAGACCGGTCTCTGTCCAGGGAGGAGGCCCCTGCTGGCCCCAGCAGCCCAGCAGCCCAGCAGCTGTGTCCTCGGCCTGTGTGCGGTGCGGCCCCTCCCCCACCCACCGCCTGGAGGGTCCAGGGCTTGGAGGGCACACTGTGCTGAGCGCTGGGCCCCTGTACAGAGGTAGGAGAGCAGTGGGACCCAGTGGGTGCCGGGAGCAGGAGGGGAGCCAGCTCCCTGCTGGACTCCAACCCACTGGTCACCGTGCCAGGCGCCCCAAGTGCCTGGAGAGGCAGAGAGAATCAGGACTCAAGTGGGGGCTCACAGAGCAGAGCAGTAACGTGGCTGTCACGTGTCCCGCTCTGGCTGCCCGCAGGCCTGTGCTGGGTGCTCCACGCGGAGCATCTCGTTCGTCCCAGACCTCTGTTAGGGCCTCTGCCCAGGCTGTGGAATTGGGGTTGGATCTCCAGTCTGCTGGGCCCCCAGTGTCCCCTCACAGCATCTGGCCCCAGCTGTGGGGGTGCTCGGGCAGGCAGCGGCAGGCCTTCCCCCCGCAGCGGGGAAGAATGACCTTTCTCCCAGGTAATCCTGCACACACAGGCTTAAAGGCACACGGGCTACTGACCCGCACGAAGCCAACCCTGAAACTCCCAACACGCTGTTTGCCCCTTCCCAAACCCCGGCCAGCGCGGGGAGAAGGGAGCCACACGGCCTGCCTTCAGCAGGGAGCCCTGCTCGGGGCTGGCGCTCAGGCCCAGGGGAGGCCGAGCCGAGCCGAGCGGTTAAGGGAGCTGCCTGTGCTTCCCCAGTGTGTTGAGGAGACGGCTATTGGCCAACTGTCAGCTGCCTACCCGAGGTTCCCCATCCCTGCTGGTGGGCAGAATCCAGTCTTGTTCCAGCAGCAAGGTGCCAGCCCCAGGAGACAGCTATGACCTGACACTGAATACCCTCAGGCCCTGCTTTCGAAAGTCACCCACCCAGCTGTGGGCAATGGGCCAGGGTGCAGCAGGGGAACGGGGGAGCTTTTGCTTCCTTGAAGGAAACTGTAGCCGCCTCTTTGCTCCCTTGACGTGATGGCTGGAGCTGCAGCAGCCGCCTTGCTACCTGGATGTACAAGCAACATCAGCCCCGGTAACGCTGGGTCTCCAAATCCAACCAGCAACTGCCCACCTATGGGCTTCTCCTCGTGAGGAGTCAACCCCAATTTGTCCAACCCCGGGGTAGCGGGTTCCTGTTACTTGCTGACTGATGTAGACTGTGGCTCTCAAGTCATCCTAGTGGACAAAGCCACCAAAGCTAGTGGGGTGCCTAGAGCTGGGCTCAGTCATCTGCCCAATGCCACATGGCAGGCAGGGGTGTGGCAGCGGGAGCCTGTCAGGGATGCCCTCCAAGCCCTGGGAGCCTCAGGGGGTCCCACCACCTCCTGGGGCGTGAGCGCGAAGTTCCTGGCACACAGTGGATCACACGCAGGCCCCTTCACCCACAGCACCTCCGAGGGCCCCACACTTACAAGGGAGATTCCCGCGTGGGGGCTGAAGCCTCCGGGCCGGAACGCGGTCAGGGCCTGGCCAGCGGACCTCGGACCTCGCCTCCTCCCAGCCGGGCGGGTCGGGCTCTGAGGTGCGGCAGATGGCTCGAGCCTTAAATTTTTTTAAAAAAAGGTGGAGAGGGGAGCGGCCCTGCCAGGGTCCGGGAAGGGAAAGTGGCCCTGGGGCTGTCCCCAGCGCTCGCCAGGAGTTGGGCGGGCAGAGCTGTGGGCCTGGCAGCCCCTCTGCGGGTGG
Organism: Eulemur rufifrons; assembly: GCF_041146395.1. Lineage (NCBI taxonomy): Eukaryota > Metazoa > Chordata > Mammalia > Primates > Lemuridae > Eulemur > Eulemur rufifrons. The sequence continues at coordinate 986,815 of NC_090990.1, read as the reverse complement.
CCGGGCGATCCGCCGGCCAGAGCCCGCGCCAAAGCCCACCGCCCCCGCCCACTGCACCGGGAAGCTGCGACGGACCCCGCGCGGCTCACCTGCGCCCGTGCCCCCGGCCGCTGCGCAGACGCGTCTCCAGGCCCGGCCGGGGGGCGGGGCCTGGCGGGGGCGGGGCTAAGCCGGGGGCGGGGCCCGTGCGGAGAGCGGCGGCCCGGGCGGGGTGGGGCGGGGCGAGCGGGGGCGGCGCTCCCCGGCCCGAGAGGCTGCGGACTGTGGAGCGCTCCGGGGTCCCGGCCGGGGAGGCTCCCAGAGGATCCGGCGTTCCTAGTCTGCACCCCGGATACGCGGAGGCTCTGCGGGGCCCCCGGCCTTCTGCCCGGAGCGCGGGGACCAGGCACCCAGACGCGGGGACCGTCCTCCTGGGGACTCCGAGGGCGCAGGCTCGCTCCCGTAGCTGCGGGAAGAGTGCGCGCACACGTGGGGTGAAGAGCGGGAAGGTGCGGGGCGGATTCCTTCCTTAGCACGTAGTTGTGTGCCCGGAGCCCGCAGCGTGCACAACGTGGACGCCGGGGAAACATCGGTGACCAGACACGAGTCCCCGCACGGGCTTTCCTTCCAGGAGCAGATGGGTGGGAACAGTGTTCTCCTCCCCCACCCGTCTTCCAAGTGGGCCCCACCCCCGCAAGAGCGTGCCCCAGCCAGACAGCCCCCGTGGCGGGAGGTCACAGGCCCCTCCCAGCGGGCAGGAGCGGGGACAGTGTCCGATCTAAGCTGAGCTGGGATGGGCATCCTGTCTCTGGCCTCCTGCAACTCGTGCCTCTGAGGGGTCTCCCGGGGAAGGAGCCAGGGGTGCAGGCTGGGGTGCGGACCCCCCAGCGAGTGAGTTTTGACACAGAGGGTGTCGATGTACCCCAAGGCGGCAGAAGACAAGCCCCTGTGTGGGTCCCAGGGGAGAAAAAGGTGAGACGGTGCCAACCCAAGGGTTTAATTCTGAGTCAGAGAGCAGGACATGGTCAGGGACGGCTGTTCCCAGCTGGGTCCGGGCCCCTGCAGGGCTGACCACGTCCTGGGGGCCTGGCTGGGCCTACTTGGAGGTCACCTTCTTGGGCTTGCTGGGCAAAGAGGTATCGGACTGGTGCAGGGGGACCACTCTGACGCCTTTCTGCTTCAGCTGGTTGTAGTAGTCAGTTCTCTCCGTGATGATCCTCTAGACAAGAAGCACGGCCATCGGGGTGACCGTCCCAACTCCGCACTGGGACCCCCAGGCCTTCTCCCCGGGACACCACCTCTTCCTCCCTGAGGAGGGCTCCGTGTAGCAGTGGTGTGCTGGGAAATATCTACAGCTGGCTCTCGGGGGAGGGAAGCAAAACAGCTCTGCTTTGTAGCATTTGCGGATTTCTGTGGTCTAAATAGTCCACCCAGACGCGGAGTCACAGGACTCCGATGGGAGGAGACAGCTCGCTCCCAGGGGCAGCCGCTGCAGCCTGTGCTGAATGCAGGTCACTTGTCACTCCTCCTAGAATTGTGAGCCCCGCCCCCAGACTCCTGGAGACCTTTGAGGTCAGCAGACCTGTCCCTCAAGTCCCTTCTGTCCTGTGTAGAGGGAAGTGTGACCCATCCCTCTCCAGTGTCCTCCGGGCTCCTCAGAACAGCCCGTTGCTGTGTCATGTCAGGCTATGGCAGGAGGGCAAAGGCGTTCTTCCCTGGCTACCGTGTTCTGCCTGGCGGGAGCAACCCCCGCCTCCCCCATCTCCCTCTCCTCTCCCCCTCCGGTCCCTCCTCAGACAGCAGTGACAAGGCCCCCACTGTTACAGCTCTGCAGGGCGTCCCTGGCCAGGGCGCAGCCCACTCCACAGGGGCAGGGAAGCAGGAAGGAAACGTGGGTGCTGGGGTCCACGGGCAGCCCTGCTGGAGGGGGTGTGGGACTTGGGAACGGAAGCAGCTGCGGTGGGAAGTGACTGTATTCGTGCATGGCTCCACAGAGAGCTCTGGGTCCCAGGAGGCCTGCAGGAGGCATGCTCCCCCATTACAGAGTGGAGCGTCTGGGGCTGAGAGAAACAAGGGGCCCCCAGCTTTGCTGCCTGGGGTGGAGGGTGACCCACTCCTGCCCAGTGACGCCCAAGGCTGCATTAAGTCCCCTACAGCGTCCTGCCTCTCGAAGCCTCTGCCTGGGGACCCGTGGTCAGGGAGGAGGCTGAGGCCGAGAAGGGAGGCTCTGTGCTGGGCCCTGGCTCAGCAGGGGACAATTGCAGCAGAGGGGCCAGGCTCCTGCTGCGGGAGAATCTCCAAGACCCGAGCAGCTATCCCCTCCCCAAAGCATTCAAAAAGGGCACTGCTAGTCACTTTTGCTGAGAGCAGCCCAGGCTGGCCAGTTCTGTGCGTGCTCGGGGACGATCTGGTCCCTCTGCCTGAGCAGAGAGAAAGGATGGTCCTGGCGGTCCCAGTGAAAGGGAGACACGGCCAGGATGAGCGCGGGGTCCCCTGGATCCAACCCGCTCCTCCCCACCCGTCTCCAGCTGCAGCTCTCTGGGCTCCAGCCCCGGGGTGGGGGCAGCTAGCCGGGGAGGTACCTGCAGGGCTTCTAGGATGTCATTGTCCGAGATCTCAATGCTGGTGTTCGAGGCCTTGACCCCGGGGCTGCTGAAGGTGGCCTGGATGATCTTGTTCCTCAGTCTCTCAAGCTGCGAGCAAGGGGAAGGCACCGTCACTTGCCTTTGCCAGACAACAACGCCTGCACATGGGCTGCGCCCTCCTACCGCCTGCTTGCCCTCACTTGTCAGGGCTGTAGGGTCAGAGAGGTCAGCGTGGCCTGCCTGAGAGCTGGAACGTGCCAGATTGAAACCCAGACCCAGGGTAGCCTAGCACCGAAGCCCAAAGACTTCCTACCTCAACAACTGTTTTTGTTTTTTTTTTTAATTGGAAAAGTAGAACCTGCACATAGTTCAACAACAGCAAAAAGATACAAAAGCTCACAGGACCCTGGGACCATCCTCCCTTCCCAGAGGAGCTTCAGTGAACAGACTCTCCACAAGCGAGGGGACTGTCCTTTGAGCTCCACCTGCCCCTTGCGTTTGGCATTCAACAGGCGACTTGGCGGCCCCTCCTCCTTTTCTTACCGACCAGGAGGCTGCCGTGCTGTGGACGTCAGCGTCTGACCGGCCCCCGTGGACGGGTCTTTGCACCATAACCATCGCTGTAGGTGTGTGGCTGCAGCCCAGCTCCCCACAGGTGAGCTAATCACGCCTCCCAGGAAACTGCAGAGGACACCCTCCAACCTGTGCCCCGGAAGCCTCAGACAGGGTCCCCCAAGTTACAGCGACAGGCTCAGCCCCAGCTCCTCAGCTCGCAACGTCCAGAAACCCCGACGATTTCGGAGGTGCCAAGTGTGAGCCAGGCCGTGCGACTTGGCATTGCCCCAGAGGCGCAAGCACGTCTGGTTTGTCTCTTGCACAGGTTTAAGGGGCGGCAGGAAAGTCACGATCCCCTGGGCCCCGAGGAAGGAGTGGGGGGGTCCTTTCCTTCTCTCCAGCAGTCGTCGGCTGCCCACTCTGTGCCGAGCACTGTGCCAGGTGCTGGAGGTGCCTTGGGGACGAGGGGCTTAGTCCCTGTACGGGGGCCTCCCCTGGCTGGGGGTCACCTGGGGTGTCCAGTCTCAATTCCCCGTCCCTGTGGGGCCCTATGCATCAGTGCTGGCGCTATGTCCTGCGGAAGCCCTCAGCATTCTCCGCACAGCTGTACCCAAGCAATGTGACTTGGCAACAAAATGACACTTATAAGGGACTACTGTTGAGTTGGAAACAGTTATAAAAGATGCAGGTGCAGGGGCTTCAGTGGCTCTCTCTGACCCAGCCAAAAGGAGGCCGGTTTAAATAGGAGAAAGGACACCGGCGAGTGACAGTTGGCATCCCTGGTCGGGGGCAGGTGGGAAGGGAAATGTTATTTCAAAAGCCACACACATCAGATTCTAAATCAAGGTGGGCTCTGTCCTGACTGTCCTCGCTGGCTTGGGTCCCTCCTGAGCAGGTGCCCCCGGCCTCCCCTCAGCCTGGACCACACCTAAGGTGGCAGTGACGGGTGCTGGGCGCAAACCCAGCAGCCCCTCTGAGCTGTCTGGGGTCTTAGGTGGGCATTTATCCTCTCCTGCTTGTCTGTAGAGTGAGGGTGATGACAGTGACTGCTCACAGTGGTGTGGGAAGGGTTAAGTGACTTTAGCCCGGCCCCTCGCCTCACTCCCCACTCATCTCCCCGCCCCAGGCTATCCAAATCCTTTCGCCCCTTAGCATCGCAGCCCGGGCCCCAGACACAGTCAGCCCCTGCCCACAGGGCTCCCTCCTGCCGCTACTGCTGACCAAAGTTTTGGGGTGCGTCACTGCACCCTCACTGTCTCCCCGCCCACATTTCTTGAGCGTCACGTCGACTCCATGCGGGTGCTGGGAGACGGACTACCTGGGGGGCGGGCAAGGGCCTGGCGCATACCCTGGACTGTGCGCTCTCCAGGGCCACGCGGGCCTGCTGCTCTGCCTGCCCGATCATCTCCTTCTTGCTCTGCAGCTCCTCCTGCAGCTGCCGCCACCTCTGCAGGTGGTTCTGGTCCTGCTCCACCTGGGCCTGCAGCTCGCTGGCCTTGGCGTCCAGCTCGGAGATGACGTGGTCCCGCTTGCCGAGCGCGTCTTCCAGCTCCGACACACGCTGGGGAGAGCCGGGGGCGACTCTCACTGGGCTCCTCCAGCCGAGGGCGGACCCAACCACAGTCTCAAAGAGCCCTTCATAGGGATCGTGGCCGAGGCTCACCCAGTGGGGTGCTGCTGGGGCTGAGGGGGCCCATGGCGGTGAAGATGCTGCAGCCTCACCTCACCCAGCTGACCCTCTCGCCACGCCCAGGCCGTCACCTGCCGGAGGAGGAAGTTGTCCTTCTCAATGCACCCCATCATCTCCTGGTGTTTCTTGTCCTCTCGGAGGTTGGAGAACTGGAAGGCAGACAGAGGGGCTGGCTCAGGGCACCCCCAGGTTGCGATAACAGACTGAACACCGGCATCTAACTGCGCTCCCCCCGAAACCACCCTAAAACGAAGGCAGCTGTGGCGGGATTTCTGTTGAAGACGGGAGACGGGAGAAGACAGAGTACTGAGAACAGCTGGGAGGTCGGCAGCAGAGGCCACTTGGTATCTGACGTTGCACATCCAAGAAAGCTGAACCCCGGGCCAGCGGTGGGGAAAGCTGCGAACGAGCCCAATTCACACTGGAGTCCCTGAGAGCCTCAGAAACTGGCGGTGCTGGGTTCTCCCAAACATGGGGCTAAAATGCGGGGAGTGGCGGGATGTTTCAGAAGCTAAGAGCCCCGGGCTCCTCCCAGACCCTGAGCTGTGGGGCACTGGCCCTTTTCCAGCCTGGCAGAGACCAGATGCCGGGAGACGCCGCCCGGGAGAGGGTGGAGAGGCCGGGCTGTGTGTGGACACTGCCAGCGTCTCCCCACTGGGCTCCCAGAGCTCCAGCAACAAGGCCTCTGCCCTCCAGGCAAGAAGTTCCTCCAGTTTCCTAGATTTCAGGGGAGTCTGACCAAACCAAAGAAAGACCTAAAAGTACTCTCCATCCAACTGCCCGGACACACCACTCTGCCTCTGAGCCCGGCATCGTCACCCGTGTCCTCAGAGATCCCAGTCTGCTCGGACGTTGGAGCAAAGCTCTCCACCAGATGATCGAGACCAAAAGCAAACTTAAAAAAAAGGAACTCGTGGGAAAGAAGTTCAAAAACTGCAACCATAATTAAGGCTGTCATCGAGGGAGGAGAGGATCCTTCAGCAGTGAAACGGAGCATGAGGGTGCTTCGAGGAAGGAGAAAACGAGGAACATTCAGAGAACAGAAGGGAGATCTTGTATATTTAAAATAATACAAAAAAATTAAAACTCGAGAGGGCTGCAGATGAAGTAAAGGAATCTTTTAGAAAGTAGATCAAGAAGATGAGGAGAGGAAAGGTGGGAGGGAACAGAAAAGAAGAAAAGATCAGGAGGCCCAACAGCCAAGCGATCGGAGAGCCAGGAGACTCCGCAAAAACGGAGGAAATAAAAACAACACAACGAAAGAAAAACTCCAGAGCCAAAGGACACCAGTTTCCAGATGGCCACTGAGTGCCCAGCACAGCGGAGGAAAGTTCACCCTCAATAAGGCCTGAAGCTGTGAGGTTCCAGAACACCTGGGACAGAGGTTGGATCTCACAACTTTCCAGAGAGGAACAAACATCCACTAAGAACCGTGTTGTATGAAAGAACAAGGATCAGGGTGACCCTGGACTTCCCACCAGCGACCCTGGAAGCCAGAAGACAACGAAGCAGTGCCTGCCAATGCAGAGGGAAAACGTTCTCCAGGGTGCAATGTGACATCCAGCCTGAGTTCTATTAATGTGCAGGATAAGGACATTTGTCGACATATCCTGTCCCCAAAAACTTCAGCCCCATCCATCCTTTCTCAGAAGACTGCTGGAGGATGTGCTCACCAAAAATAAGGGAGAAAGAGAAAGGTATGGGTTGCAGCAGTTTTAAAATTGTGGTTTATGAATCTTAACATTGTTTTACAAAACTTTTGTTTCATTTACGTATGTGTGCTATAAATAACTGTCTCAGTGATGTCAGTGCAACATGTTCTCACCGACACTGTGACAGAATGATACTGGGAGGAGGGCGGATGGAAGGGTCCCCTGTGGGGGCGGGGGGACAGGGAAGGTAAGAGGGAAGCATTAGATAATGTGAAGATGGAGAAAAATCTAAAATGGGCATTATGCGCACACTACTTAGCTATACGGAGAGGGCTTCCTAAGGAATCTGCTGGCAGGGTTGAAAGCAATTGCCTTGGGGGAGGGGCAAACGAGAGGGAGCAGGGTCAGAGGCTTCCGATTTTCATAACAAGCCTCGTGGAACTATTTGATTCTTTAAGCGATGTGCATGAATAACTGTGATAAAAATAAAAATGCTTAACAAAACAGCAAGACTGGGCTCAGTGGCGTAGCAGCCTCTCCGAGCTCGGACCGGGCTCTGGGCCCTCGGACACAGGGGCCAGAAGGTGCTTGAGAAGGAGCCGAGGGCACAGTGAATCGGAGACAGGGCGTGTGCGGCTGTGGCTGGCCTGGGGGGCACCCCAGCTCTGTGCTGTCGTTGTTGGACCCTCACTGAGGGAGGCCAGCAGCGTTGCTAAGCGCACAGCCACCTTGTCCGTCATGGCTTGTAACTGCTGTTTCCGCTCTCGAAGCTCCTTCTGCAGCATCTGGTTTTCCGTGTTGATCCTTCGCAGCTGCGATTCTTGGATGTCTACTTGATGTTGTAAAGACGCAATCGTTCCTGGGGGGCCACGGGCGAGGAGGCAGCAAGGGCACGAAGGCGCCGTGAGGAGCAGGGAGGGAGGGAGGGGACCTGAGCCCCCAGGCCGCCCTCTGCCCACCAAGCAGAGGGTTGGGCAGCCCCGATCCTGGGCCAGGCCCCACGGCCCCACCTCCACCCAGGGTGGCTGGGGAAGCCTAGGATTCCCCAAGTCCCGAAGCGTCCTACCCGTCGCGAGGGAATATCTGGTCCTGGTGACCTCCAGCTCGTACTGGAACTCCAGAATCACCTGCTCGTATTCCTCCAGCTGGGCCATCAGCTCTTCCTCGAAGGACTCGCCCAGGGAGTAAACCCTTCTCCTGGGGTTCTCCTCCTCCTCCTCCAGCAGCTCCCTTTTCTCCTCCTCCTCCTCCTCCTCCACCTCTTCCTCCTCCTCCTCCTCCTCCTCCACCTCTTCCTCCGCATGCACAACCACTGTCTTGCCCACACCACCCTTTGCCCTCGCGTCCTCCGACCCCTCCAGCTCCCTGGGCGGACCCTCCTCCTCCTTCTCCTCCTCCTCCTCGCCGCTGCCCTGCTCCGGCCGCTTGCTTGTCTCTGCCACCACATGCTCCTCCTGCATCTGGGAGGGGAAGGCGGGGGCTGGGTAGGGCTGGAGGGTGTCTGAGAGTCCCATCCGAGGGCCACCCCAGGACAGGGCTGCAGGTGGGGTCAGCCCTGGCCCGGGCCTCCTTAGCACCACCCCGGGCAGCCTGGGGGCTCCTGGGCTGGGCCCACACCTGCGCCTGCTGCCCGCGGCCTCACACCTGCTTACTGCTCAGCAGCTGCTCCTCCCTGCCTCTGTGGAGGGCCCTCAGGATGCTCAGCCTGCTCACCCTCAGCGGAACCTCCGTGCGCCGCTCCTGCAAGAGGCCGTGTGGACACTCAGCTTTCCAGCCACTCCCACAGCAGCCCCCAGGGATGCTGCTGCCTCCCGTCCTCCTGAAAGGGGACAGCAGCCTCTCCACGTTTAGGCCGGGGAGGACCCGTGCCCTTCTGCCAAGGGGACAGGGGAAGGGAGTTCCATGTCAGTGGAGGGGGGACAGTGACCTGCAGATGGGCAGGTGGGGGCAGTGGGGCTTCGGGCAACCCCAGAGCAGCCACCAGCAAGCGGTCTTGCAGCAAAGAGCAGCCTGTGTGGAAGAATCTGGGGGCCTCAGGCCACTCACACCCACCCAGCAGCCACGGGAGCATGGGGACAGAAGCCCTGCCCACTGTCCCCGTCTATGTCTAGGTAGTTCTCTCCGGAGTGTCCGGCATGGTCTGCAGCCTTCCCCTGGCCCCCACTTCACGTCTGCGCCAGCATAAACTCAGACTGTGTCCTCAGGTATGAAAGAAACTGGGTCTCAGGAAGACCAGGTGAGCACCCTGGGCGCACAGACCTGCCTTGTCCAGTTCTCCACCCAGACCCGGAGCAGGATGGCCGCAGCCCCAGCCCCAGCCGTCAGGAGCCTCACGGCCAGGAAGCAGGCAGAGGGGAGCCACAGCCAGGGCAGTCGGCCCACAGCAGCAGCTTGGGCAAGGCCTGGGGGATCCATCTGCAGCAGTGGCCTGCCGTCCTCCCAGATTTCGGAGGTCAGTTCAGCCCTCATTTCACAGGTCAGGAAACTGAGCCCAGAAAGCGCTGTGACTCGCCCCAGGTTGGAAGCAAGTTGGAAGCCAAGGGCAGGTGTCTGAACGCCCAGCTCACCGCTCTCATTGCCATTTCCTGCTCTGTCCCCCTATCCCGCATTCTGGCAAGATCCGGACCCAGTTCCATGCTCCCGGTGAGGAACCAGTAACATTCCAGGAGGCCTTGGCGTGTGCCAGGGGCCTGCGGTCACCAGCAAGTGACCAACGGGACCTGCACTCTCCCCACCAGGAGCTGGCTCACCCTCCTGAACGGGGTCTCTTGGGCTTTGGTTTTCAGAAGGGATTTCAGCTGCTTCTTCAGGGCCTCCCTCTCCCCTTGGAGTGCGAAGATCTCCTCATCTCTCTTCTGAACCTGCATCTCCAGCTTGGACAGGCGCTGGATCTCCTCTCGCAGCAGGAACAGGAGGTGGTCCTGCGCAGAGAGGCAGGGCCGCCCGTGGGCCATCCGCCATGCAGACTCCCCCTCCCGCCTCCGGCCCAGGAGGGGCGGATCTGCTGTCCCGAACCCCAGGTCCGGAGACCAAGGCGCGTCCTTCTAGCTCCTTACTGCAGCCATGCCCTGCGCCCCCAACACCTATCCACCTGGCCTGAGAGCAGATCCAAGGGGATTCGTGGCAGTTTCCCTTTCAGGCCGGTGCATGGTGAGTGCCCCCACACTTAACCAGCAACACCCCCTGAGAGCTGCCCCAAGGGGCTTGTCAGGGAGCCCCCCACCTTCCCTTCTCAAAATCTCAACTCCCTCGATTCTTCAGAACTGAAGACAAAAAACTGAAGATCTTTTCAGACAAACAGAATTGAAAAAAATGTTCACCAGCAGATCTGAGCTAAGAGAAATACTAAAGGGAATTCTTCAGGCAGAAGGAAAATGACCCCAACAGAATATTCTGGAAGGAAAGACAACTAGAAAGTCCCCCAAATGTGTGGAAATTAAGTGATGGGCTTCTATATATCCCATAGGTCAAAAAAGAAATCACACAAGATGTTAGAAAACATTTTGAACTTTTGGACATAGCAAGACTTTGTGCAGCTAAAGCTGTGATTAAAGACAAATACATAGCCTTAAAATGCATACTTTGGGGAGGGATAGCAAATCAGTGATCTAAATATCTCAAGAATTCAGAAAAGAAACTGAAAATTAAACCTAAAGAAAGTAGAAGGAAAGGGAAAGTTATGTGCAAGAATTAATGCTATAGAGAGGGAGAGAGAGGAGGAGGAGGAGGAAGAAAGAAGAATAAAACAAAACATTGCAACACTTTCGGATTTGGAGAATCTGAAGGGTATGTGGGAATTATTTGCACTATGTAGTCTCACAACTTGCCATTATGTCTGAAATACAAAGTTAAAGTGGAAGAACAATAATGCAGAAATCACAGTTCATCACCCTGGCAGTGGTGACTTAGAGACGCTTGCACGTGTTTTATAATAGCCCAACGACTTCTGGAAAGAACATGCTCATTTCCAGTGGGAGCTTCTGAGTTTACACAATGCAAACTTGCTGCTGCTGTTAGCTCTCTTGCCACCAAATGAGAAAAGTTTTATCTATGACAGCTTAATGAAGGCAGAGATGAGATAAAGAAAACCCTAATGATACCATTTGGGCTGCTGGAGGCAGCCAAGCCTGCATCCCTTCCCTTGGGTGTTTCACATACATGATCTGTTAAGTCCCTCCCCTGCTGTTTGATTAATAACGGCAGTGCCATGAACAGCCTTTTCGTAACCTGTACGACTGTATCTAGTTACATCCTCAGGCTATTTCTCAAAAATGGAATTGTTTGGTCAAAGGGTAAGAAACACCTTTAAAATTGTGAAATCTATACTAACGCAGTGCTAGAGTTTCAGGAGTTAACATAAAATGAAGGCTGTGGACTCTCACTCCTTGGGACTTGTAGGCCCCACTGTGCCAATATCCAATCACACTCTCCCCTGAACCCACGTGCCCCAACAACTCTGCAATATTTTGTTGCTCATGTCCATAATTTTCACCAAAAGCTTTGCCAGCTTAAAAAAATGAATGAATACGATAGAAAATAAGCATACACTAGAGAAAATCAACAAAACCTGAAGCTGATTCTAAGAGAAGGAGATTGACATGGGTAAGCCTCCGCAAGACTGATGGAGAAAGGAGAGAAGGCAACGTCACTGTCCCAGGGATGAAGAGGAGGCCACCCCTTCTCGGCTAACAGCTGCGGAGAGGATAATGGTTTTCCTCGTGTCACCTACAGCATGAGGCTAATACATTTGAAACTTACACAAAGTAGACACAGTCCTAGAAAAACACAGCATACAAAACTGAAACAAGGCAGGAAAGGAAATCCGATTATCTTTTAAAGGTACTGAATTTGTGATTTATAAATTTAATTTAATTTTATTTTTCTAAGACAGGGTCTCACTGTCTTGTCCAGGCTAGAATGCAGTGGCCTGATCATAGCTCACTGTAACCTCCAACTCCTGGGCTCAAGTGAGCCTCCTGCCTCAGCCTCCTGAGTAGCTGGGACTACTAGTGTGTGTGACCACACCAGGCTAATTAAATTATTTTTTTTTCTAGAGATAGGTCTTACTGTGTTGCCCAGGCTGGTCTCGAACTCTTGGCCTCAAGCGATCCTCCTACCTCAGCCTCCCAAGGAGCTGGGATGCCAGGTGTGAGCCACCGCGCCCAGGTCTCAATTTGTGATTTTTAAAAGCTCCCATGAAAGAAATCTCCAGGCACAGATGCTTTCAGTGGTAAATTCTTCATAAATTAATCTTACACAAACTCTTCCAGAGAATAAAAAAAGAAAAAAGGAGGTGTTTGCCAGCCTTTTCTTTTCTTTTTTTTTTTTTTTTGAATGAGGCCAGACTAACCTCAACACCAGAGTCTGACGAGGGAATTACAGGTCGGGGAAGTGGTGGGTCCATCTCTGTCATAAACACAGATTTTTAAAAAAGAACAATACAGTGAATCGACTTGGACGTCAATCTTTGCATAGCAAGCTGGTTCTCATCATTAACATTTAGACTCCATTCTCCAAAGTGGAGTGGGTGGTCCAAAGGTGTGTGGGTGGGTGGCTGGTGGTCGCGTGTGCTGCCTACGGGCTGGTGAGTTCCGGACACTCACTGGGATGAGGAAGGACAGGGACCAGGGCACTTGTCAAGTGGGAGGGCTGGAGGTCATTCGGGACGGGAGCTGGTTGACACGGCTAAGCAAGTTCTAGAACGAGGGTCTCTCGGGCGGGCAGGGCCGGCCTCTCGAGAGGGACCTGGAGCCAAGGAAGCGGGGCCAGTACCTTCTCCTGAATGACCGAGAGGTACCAGGGCGTCCTCTTTTTCGGGTGGCTCTGGGATGCGGCTGAGCTGCTGGTGACCGGACTCAAAGTCTGGGACTCGCTCCTCTTCCCCAGATAACTGAACTCGCAGGCGCTCTGACTGAGCAGGGGGAGGTGCCCTGCGGGGGAGCGGAGGACCAGAGAGAAGCCAGCCTTGTGCCTGCGGAGCCCCTCTGCCGTCTTGGATGACAGCGTCCGTGCTTTGAGACTTCCCTCAGGGACGCCTGCTGCCCAGTCAGCCCCCGACTGCCTCTCCTCACCACCGTTCCCAGGTCGCGGGAGCACCCCGCGCCACGCCCAGACCTGCGCCAGCGTTGGAGAAGCGAAGGACGCGTCCAAGCGCTGGTCAGGATGCCCAGGACACCGGGGACATCCTGAGGCTGCCCCTGTGCACCTGGAGGCCCGTCCCCTCCTTGGGCCTCAGTTTCCCCATCTTTAAATTGAGGGGGTGGATTCTCTCCCTCACTGAGCCCAAGGGGGACAGGTCGCTACAGCCCTAGGTTTCCTCAGATGAGTGTGGATTCCATCGCTGGGTGAGGAAAGTCAGTCTGTTCCCCTGCGGAAGCAGCGTCCTGTGACCTCCGGGTACGGAGGGGGCCTCCCACAGGCCTTCGTGTGAGGGCCGGGCGGGGACAAGCTCTTCAACTGCGGTTCTGCCAGAGACAAGGACCCGCTGTCCGGGCCGCAGCAGACACCGTCAGCGAAGGCAGAGCTGCTCCATCTAAGGGGGCCCCGGCCCGTCGCAGGGGCCCTGAGAGGTGGCAGTCCCGGGAAGGAGCTCCACGGGCAGGTGCCCTGGGGGGGGGCAGGCCACGTGGTCAGGGCCCGGCAGGTGCGGGCAGAGGCCCTCAGGGCTCCCTCACCGTCCAGGCTCGTGTCCGAGCCCCGCCTGGCCAGGAGCGGGTCCTGGGTGTCCCCCCACATGTCCAGGCTGAAGCACACTTCCGAGGACAGAACGACCTGGGTGGGTGAACCTGCGGAGTGTCAGAGATGCCACCTTGTGACTGCCGAGGTCCAGTCTCCCCGAGATCCCCCGGGCAGAGACTATCGTGTTATTAATTCTTAAGCACCAGGTAGGGTGAAGGTGACTTCTCTCGACGGGTGCGTGGGATTGGGCCTGGGCTCCGCCTCCCGCCACCTCAGCGCACCTCCCGGCTGGGGACGGCGGGTCTCTGCAGTCGATGGCTCCTCCCCCCGAAAGGGCAGGTCTCACTTTCTTTTATAAACACCTGCTCCCTGAAAGTCTCGGGAAGACCCCTGCCTCTAGACCAGCCCACCCCAAGGCCAGGCCCCATTTCCTCTAAACTGTTGGGAATCGTCCCAGTGACAGGCGTCTGTGAGCAGGATGTGGACACAGACCCCACACCCAGGGCGCCGGGTGGCCCCTCAACCCTCCCAGGGACCTGCCCACAGCCACTCAAGGCTTGGGGTGCCGGCCACCCGCCTAGCCCCGCTTGCTGAGAAAGGGGGTGCGTGAGGCCCAGACAGCTGGGGGCCCCAACGGTGGCTGAGAGCCGGGGAGGAGCCCCATGGCTGAGCCTGGAGCGCACCACCCCCCGGGACACACTCTGTGTGGGGACACGGAACAAGCCGGGCCGGGAGCTGGGACGTGGGCATGAAGCCTTGGCCCTGAGCAGCGTCCTCCCAGTGACCCCCGAGCCGGGCAGCTGCTTCTCTGAACCCCACGTTCTCAGGGAACCATGAGAGGTTGACGAGACAGTCGCTGAGGCTGCTGAGGGTCTGTGCTCCCTCCCAGGGTGCTACTCATGTCTTTGGCCTCATGGGGCTTTTTCTCCCTGGAGGCTTCCAGAATCTTCAGCCATCTCCCTGTGCCCTGCCCCAACCCTGCTGACTTGTGAATGGCAGGAGAGAAGGTGGAAGGCCGGAGACAGACAATGACAACAGTGAGGAGGAGGGTGGTCCCCTCAGCCCCCGGCCCACGCGGCCCACGCTGGCCGAGCAGTGCGGGAGGCCCCGACTCCGAGGGGCCGGCGGGGTCGCGGGTGGCCCTGGCGGGGCTCTTACCGCGGTTGGAGACAGGCGTGGCCCTGGTGCTGAGCTGCAGGCAGTCGGGACGCGTGCGGAAGGCCTTGCGCAGCCCCTCCATTTCCGACTGGAAGCCGCCGGGGCCTGCGCTGTCCTTGAGCTCCCGCTGGGCGAGGGAATGGGGGACAGTCGCTGAGAGGCGGGGCCCTCAGGCCGTGTGCCCACTGCCACCGCCTGGTCCGGCCCCTTCCCGGCAAGGGCCACGCGGACCCTGCTTTAGAAACCGCTTCGGCTAAGTGCAGGTAAGGCATCCCCGTCCCCGGGAGGGCTCAGGCCCCAGCATGGCCAATGCAGTCACCCTCCCCGGCTACGGTTCCCTTCCTTGGTTTCTCCCTCCCCCTTCACGGTCCTTTCCAAGACACTCCCGAGGAAGTCTGGGGCCCACCAGCCTCTTCCCTCTCCAGGCCAGGAGGACGGCCAGGAGGACGGCCCAGAGCCGCAGCTTCCCGTGGAGCCATGGAGCCGGGAACTGAGGCCCAGGCTCTCCGGAAGCGGATGAGACCAGCAGGGTTTCTTCGCCTGGAATCTACCTACGCAGCCCAGAATGCTCTACCAGCCGACCCCTTGTGTGGCCTGGGAAGCGGGTCTCGTCCAGGTTAGCTGCGCTGGGCCAGAGGCCCCGCCCGAGGCCCCGTACCTTCTTCCCGCAGTAGCCGCCGACGGCCGGGGCGGGCGTGCCGAGGGGGCCCTGCTTGCGGGGCAGTTTCAGCTCTGCGCACTGGGTGTTCCGGCTGGCCACGCCCTGCAGGACCTCCAGGCCCCTGGCGATCGAGCCGGGCGTCAGACTGTGCTGCTCAGACTTTTGGGCTTCCTTGGGTAACATCGGGAGGGTGGGACACGAGGACCAAGGTTTGCCACCTGAATGAGGACGGGGTGGGGGGGGGGACCTGCTCCTGGGGACCTCTCTTCAGTCTGGCTTGGGGTGTCGAGGGGGACACGGCTTCGGGCGGGGACCTGCCGACGGGTTCAGGCGGGAGAAGTCCCACTTCCAAAGCTCCATGTCCTGTGGGCTCCTTGGAGCAGTGGTGGCATCACAGATGTCTCCATAGAAACAGGGCATGTCACAGTCGTCTCAAGGTTTTGCAATTAGGGCAAGGGGCTGGGAAGGGGCCTCAGACGCGGTTGGGTGTTGAAGTGCAGGGGAGGTGGCCTGCGGCGCGCGGCCCGTCCTTCCTTCTGTGGGGTTTTCCTGCGTCTTCACACCAGCCTTTCCCTCACTGAACACGCACTGCTGTGTCAGTGGCCCTGTCACAAAAACTTAATGTCCTTGGTGAAAACCCCCAATTTAGGAGCACTTCGTAACATTGGGGGGGAAGAGAGAGACCTCTTCCAGAGAAAGGCTGGTTGTTATTGTGTGTGTGTGTGTGTGTGTGTGTGTGTGTTAAAACACACATAAAATTTTCTGTCTTAACCATTTTTAAATATGGAGTTCAGTGGCATTAAGAACCTTCACATCATTGCACAGCCATCCCCACCGCCAGTCTCCAGAACTTTCCTTCAGGGCACGAGGAAACTTACCCTGATGGCGTGAGCTGTCTCCCCTGGTGGCTTTGATGTGTGTGTCCCTAATGATCAGGGACACTGGGCGTCTTCTCATGTGCTTATTGGCCATCTGCGTATCTCTATGGAAAATTCCTATTCAAGTTTTTTTTGTTTTTTTTTTTTGAGACAGAGTCTCACTCTGTTGCCCAGGCTAGAGTGAGTGCCGTGGCGTCAGCCTAGCTCACAGCAACCTCAAACTCCTGGGCTCAAGCAGTCCTTCTGAGTCAGTCTCCTGAGTAGCTGGGACTACAGGCATGTGCCACCATGCCCGGCTAATTTTTTCTATATACTTTTAGTTGCCCAGCTAATTTCTTTCTATTTTTAGTAGAGACAGGGTCTCGCTCTTGCTCAGGCTGGTCTCGAACTCCTGAGCTCAAGCAATCCTCCCGCCTCGGCCTCCTAGAGTGCTAAGATTACAGGCATGAGCCACTGCGCCCGGCCCTATTCAAGTTTTTTAATTGTTTTTGGTAGGTTTTTGTTTAGTTTTTATATATTCTGGATGCTAATCCCTTATCAGGTATAAGATTTGCAAATATTCACTCCTGTTCTGTGGGCTGTCTTTTCACTCTGTTGGTGGGATCCTCTGGTGCACAAGAGTTTTTAATTTTGATGAAGTCCAACGTATCTGTTTTTTATCTTGTTGCCTGGCATCATATCTAAGAAATCATTGCTAAATCGGATGTCCTGTTTTCTTCTAAGAGTTTTATAGTTCTAGCTCGCATTTATGTCTTTGATCTATTTTGAGTGACTTGTCGTATATGGTGTGAGCATGTCAGGCATGTTATGTTATAGGTGCTACACCAATATTTAGTTGAGTGACGAAGTATCATTTCTGGCCTGTGAGACTTCCTAATGGAAAATATTGGAAATGCTGAGAATACTCCAGCTTATTTTCAAACTTTACTTCAGTAGCTATTTAGGGCCAGCAAATAGGCCAGGCCTGTTTTAGGTGCTGGGGAGAGTGGGGTGGACACGTGACCACCTCTCTGCCCCGGGAACTTATGTTCCAGCCTGAGACATTTGGTATCGCCTTCATTTTTTTCCACCTGTGACCCATGAATGCACCCACAAATTCTGACCCTGAGTTCAAAATCTAGAAATGGGTTCAAAACACCCCTGAGCAGCTTCTCACCCCCGTTCCTTTCTCTTGTTAAACAGAACCCTGACTTTTTGCGTGACAGTAATTACTCCAGCTAAGACGACATGTCTCAGCCGTGCGAAGAAGTCGCTGGGTTTCCAGAGAGCTCTTTAAGCAGGGAAGGGCTTGCTCAGGTCCAAGGCGCGATCTTTCCTACCTTCCACTTTCTCCATCTCTGAAACAATGTCCAGAGGTCCAGACCAAGAGGTGACCTTGGAAATGAGACCCATTTGGCCAGGGAAGACCTAGAAGAGAGAGAGAAGCCTGGCGCCCTGCCGCTGCTCTCCTGGGCCTCGAATGCCTGTCTCACTAAAGGAAATTCATGATCCCATCCTTTCCAACTTTGCAAAAAAATTAATTTACCACCCCAAAATGCCTTCAACTTTTTTTGCATCTAAATAAAAATTACAAAACCAGCCTATTATATATGTGAGCTTTTGACATCCAGTCATACACCACATAATGACATTTTGGTCAACGATGGATCACATATACAACAGTGGTCTCCTGAGATTATAATACCCTATTTTTACTGTACTTTTTCAATGTTTAGAGATGAAACTACCATTGTGTTACAACTGCCTACAGTATTGAGGATAGTATCATGCCGTACAAGTTTATAGCCTGGAGCAGTAGGCTGTACCGCGTAGCCCGGGTGTGTGGTAGGCTCCGCCATCTAGGTTTGTGTGCGTGCACTCTGCCATGCTGGCACGATGAAACTGCCTGCGGATGCGTTTCTCAGAACGTACGCCTGCCATTAGTGATGCACAGATGCGTGACTGTATTTATTTATTTATTTGGGGGACAGAATCTCCCTCTGTCACCCCAGCTAGAGTGCAGTGGCATCATCTAGCTCACAGCAGCCTCAAACTCCTGGGCTCAAGCGGTCCTCCTGCCTCAGCCTCCTGAGTAGCTGGGACTACAGGCATGCACCACAGGCTAAGCTTTCTATTTTTAATAGAGATGGGATCTCACTCTTGCGCTCGCTCGCTCGCACGCGCTCTCTCTCTCTCTGTCTCTCTCTCTCTCGAAAACGAATGAACTTTCACTTCTGTATATTCCGGTCACTGGTGAGAATTCTTTCCCAGCCCCGCCTACGGACCCCCCTACGGTGTGGAGTGCGGCGCCTGTCCCTCCCGCCCTCGTCCCTCCTACCCTCCCGCCCTCGTCCCTCCTACCTGCTCCACTGCGTTTCCGTCCGTTTGCAAAGGGCTCTGGCCTCCCCTGAGGTCGGACAGATTTCTGGAGCCTTATTTTTGCTCTAAAGGGTCCCCGATCCCTTACAACTCTGAAACTGAGAACCAGGAGGACCAGAATGAAGCCTTTGGCTGCACAGCCTGGCTCGCGTCGACTTGCTCTCTGCCGTCTCGCTTTCTTAGGTTTTGCTGAGAAACGTGAGCGAGTCCTGTGAGCGTGTTTGTGACACCAGAGGCCCCCGTGACCCTTCTGAAGTCCAGGAAGCCCAGTCGCTCCTGCGAGGTCAGCTGGCCTGGCCCACGTCCTCCCTGAGGCTGAGGCAGACGGACAACCCCAGAGAGATCCAGTGGCGGGGCCAGGGCCTGGCCGTGGAGGCCGCACACTCCTGCCCGGGGGAGTCGCCCTGTCTGAGCACCTCGGTCCCCCATGCATTTCGAGCCCACGGGGGTGGTTTAGTCACGGGAGCCAGGCATTGGAACACGTGCTTTATTATGTTACAAAAACAAAAATTCCCACCAAACACAGCTAAAAAAATAACACATTTTCCAGAGATTACATTACCAAAAAAAGTTAATGTCATTGGAATATATCCATTAATACTGCTTGAAGAAGCATTATCTTACATTAAAAACATGGATGGTATTTTTTTAAAAAAAAAAAAAAAACCTTAAAGCATTAAAGTGCTTTAACCAATAACAGAGAAGAGGCTGTTTGTGCGTCTGAAACACAGAGTGTTCTGAGTGACAAGTGATGCCGGGTCCCTGCGCTGGGCACCTGGGCTGAGGAGCAAACCCCAGTGCGGCGACTGTCCCCCAGCAGCGCAGGCCTGGGCCCACGGCCGCGGACAGCGGGAGGGAGGGCGGGGCCGGCTCAGACTGACCGGAGGTGACCTGCCTGTCGGCTCCTTCTCTGTCCTCACTCAGCAGACCGGCCTCGAGGGCTGTGGCCCCTCCCTCCCTCCCTCCCTCCACTTCTGGGAAAACCTTCACCTTAAAGATTCATTTTTTTTCTTGATTTGGGGGTTTTATAGAGCAAGGGTTCCAAACCTAAAAGGACTCTTGCTCCTGGCAATCTGCATTTTCTCTTAACCATGGCAAAGTTTCCACTCTACTTAGTCTCATAGCTTCTTCTCCAGCGGAATGAGGACAGGGCAGCCGTCAGCCAGGTTTGAGGGGGCCTGGGAAGCTTGTGCGGCCTGGGGCCCCGGATGGGAAATTCTCTGCGTGTTCCCCGCTGTGTCTGTGCCACCCGCCTCACGAACTCGGGACAGCCCCTGCCAGGCTGGGGAGACAGGGATCTTCCTAAGAATCAGGTCCCTGTGAGACCCTGGAGTGAGAGTGCCTCTCGGCAGGGGGTTTGGGGGTGGGATGGGCCTCATGGCTCTGCAGGTGGAGCCCGGGTGGGGCTGGGGCTCCAGCCTGTGGCCTCAGGGAGCAAATGCCCAGCTACAGCTGGCTCCCCCACGAGCTGGGCGTGACGCGGGGGTGGGGACTTAGCCCTTCTGCCCCAGTCTCTGATCTATGAAATGGCAGGGAGAGTATAGTTACTCCCGGGCCATGTGGGAGGGAGTTGAGGTGACATGCAGCCGGGGCCACCACACCTGTCCCCGGAACCCCGGAACCCCCTGCTGCGAATGATCCTCTGGACGTAGCTGTGGCTTCTGGGGAGACGGAAGCCCCCCTGGAAGCTGAGCTGTCACAGTCTGCCCCGGCTGGAAGGACCTGGGAGGACCCTGGGGCTCTCAGCCCCGCCTGCCAGCCTGAGCCTCTCAGGAGCTCTGACACCCTGGGGCCTGCTCCCCCCCACACCCCACCCAGCTGTCTGCCTTCGCAGAGGGCCCTGGGCTGCGCAGTGGGGGAAAGGGCCCAGTCGCCGTAGATACTGCGCCTGCTGGGTGGAGACTGGTGAGGTATGGGGTCGCCACTCTCCAGACAGAGGCCCGATCTGGAGCCCACCCTGCAGGGGCTGTGTCTACATCTCCTTCTGGCCTGGGGGGCTTAACTGCTTCTGGGGGGTGACATTAGTGGGGGGAGGGTCAGACCTGAAGGAGCTAATGCCCCACGTGCCCCAGGCAAAGGGGTGGGGGGCTAGCCACATTGGGAGGCCGGGCAGCTGCACTCTCAGCCCGTGTGACTCCTGTCATCCCAGCTGCCTACATCACACACTGTGAGGGTTCCGTGCTGCCCTCCTGTCCCCTGCTTTGGAGCTGTGCTCTGGGACAGGTGATGCTCTGGCCATTTCTGTCCTCAGCAGGCCCCTTGAGGACACAAATGGTCCCGACAGGTGGGCCTGTGCAGAAGCTGACTCCCCTGGCCCCCTAACTCCTTTGGGTGCTTCGTGAAGGCCTGGACCCCCCACACCTGCCTCAGTGCCACCCCCAACTGCCACCTCCACCGAGGACACCGCTGGCTACCCCGCCTTGCACACGGAGCTGCGGGAAGTTCCCAGCCACACCCGCTGGCCGCCCCTGCCCTGCCCCACCCCAGCAGACACTCTTGGGCTTCTTCCCATCCAGCCATCCTGGGGACAGTGATGGCCCACCAGGCTTGTCACTCAGCTTCTTTAGCCTGGCTCGTGGGCACTAGGCTGAACTCAGAAGGGCATGTTGAGAATGAAAGTTAAAAAAAAAAAAGCTGACCCACCATGTAGAAAAGGATATAATTTTATCAAATATTGACAGTTTCCGGGGTTCTGGGCACATGCCTGCAGTCCGTCTGCCGAGGGGTCCTCCAGGGGAGGCACGAGCGCCATGGTGCCGCCGCCAGGCTGTGTCCTTCGGCCACGGCCGGCGGTGCAGGCCCCTCTCGCGCCCGCAGAGGGCGGCCTCGCCCGGGCAAAGACAGTCCGGGCCGTTTCCTGGAAACAGGCGCTTGACGCAGTCACGGGCTGCTCCCTGCTGCCCCAACCGGAAAATACTTTCTGGCAGTCTGTCCGCAGAGAGGGTCCTTCTGTCTGGAAGGATCTCGCTGGGTCGGAGCGTCCCCAAGCGCAGGCAGGAGGACCACGCCCACGCAGCGTCCTGCACAGTGGCAGGGCTGAGAGGGCAGCGGCGGCCCTGGCCTCAGTGTCCCCGCGCCTGACCCTCAAGAGCACACCGCCAGGGCAGCTCCAGAAGGTTCCGTAGGGGCCATCCAGGCTGTCCGTGGGCAGCTTCGCTGACACCCCCTCTCCCCAGGCGCAGCCCAGAGGTCCAGCTCCCGCGGCGGCTTTGCAAGGAGGGAGAAGGGCGGCTCCGGCTCCGGCTCCGCGGCCTCAGTGGATCTCGCCCTCCGCCAGCTCCTCCTTGATGGGCTGCTTGCGGGACTTGCAGTCGGGCAGGTCGAAGCCGAAGTCGGCCCACTCCTCGGGGCCCGCGCCCCCGCCCGGGCCGGCGCGGTTGGGGATGGTGATGGTGTGGCGCACGTGGAAGTGCACAGCCTCCATGACCCGCTGCCGCTGCAGCTCCCCCGAGCCGCCGATGGAGATGGTGGCCGCGTTGCTGCTGGAGCGCAGCAGCTGCTGGCCGTAGTCGTGGCCCTGCTTCAGGTCCTGCAGGCCTCGCCAGATGGTCATGCGGTACTGGTCGGGGATCTTCAGGGCCCCGAGGTCCTGCAAGAATTCCACCCGTTAGAGAGCAGCGGTGCCCCTGGGGCGCGTGGTCTGGCCTGACCACAGCCACGGCAACTGCTGGAGCCCTGGGCAGCCACACAGGCCTCCCCTGGGGGAGCTGACCCAGCTCAACCTGGGCCGCCAGCGCCCGCCCAGCGCCACACAGAGCACATGCACAGGCTGGCGAGGCGAGGGTCAGCGTGACCTCAGCGCTGGGCCTGGGGGCAGGGCAGTGAGGAGACACACACACAGGGACAGCTCCCTCTGGCAAACTGTCTGCCCCTCTGGCCTGTGGCCTGGGCTGGGGTTGGGCTTGGATGGCCTTTGACCTGGGGAGGCTGGGCTTCAGAGGGCTCTGAGGTCCTGGGCTGGAGCCCCGGGGGGGTCACAGGCTGACTGCTGTGCCCGTGGGCTTCTCAGGGCCTCCCCTTGGCTAACAGGCATTAGGGGTCACGCGGCCCCAGCCGTGCCCAAGTCTTTGGGACTGGTGTTCCCACATAGCCCAGGACAAGCCCTGGCTGTTGAATCGTGACGCCTGGCATCAGTGGCCGTGGGTGTACAATGAGCGGTGTGGCCTGGCGGGCCACTTGGCTTCTCTGGGCCTCAGTTTCTCCCTGTGTAAGTGGCGCTAACCCAGACCAACTCCCTCTGACACTTCCATTTTTTCATGTTTGTGCTGTGGAAACAGCCTGTCCCTGAAGTCAAAGGCAGCCTGGCTCCGGGCAGCAGACTCTGGCCTGCGAAAGGCCTCGGACCCCAGTGGCCAGATCAGCCGCTGGAGGCCCAGAACACGCCGCATCCAGCCCTGCGCGCAACGCGACTGCCTACGCTCGGCGCTGACGCCAGACGGAAGTCTCTGCTCGCCCTGTTTCCAAACTCCCTGCCGCGAGAGCTACCACCCGGGTGGAAGAGAAGGCGCTTTGCCTCCGGACAGGGCCCTCCAGTGGCCGCGTCTGCGAAGCGGGGCTGCGCCTGTCTGGCGTGGGGAGGGGCCGTCTGGCCCTTTACCTCGATCGTTAGGTTCTGCAGGTGGTAAATGTTCTGTAACCCTTGGGAGGTGAAATACTCGATGCAGTTGGGGCACCCCAGTCCTGTCAGAAAACTGCAGAGAGAGTTTGAGAAGTAAAGCGGCGTTAACCTGGGGCTACGTGGGCCCACGGAGTGGCCGGCCGGGGTGGGAACCGCCTCCATGGCAGCTCCCGGCCACCCCACCCGCCGCCCTCGGTGGCCACCGCGTCAGGCCAGCCTGCGGCTCCAGCGGGATGAGCATGTGCTCAGCCTGGGGCGCGTCTGTGCAGGATTCCCCCTCCTGCTCCTCCTCCTTCTGAGGGGCCCCCAGCGTCTGTTGGACACTCCCGTGTGGCGCTTCCCTGCCTGTCTGTGCCGGGTGGCCGAGCGGCTAACACACAGGACGGGACAGGGTGGCATGCAGAGACCGCTCATAGGGCGGCAAGCCATGGGCACACTGAGGACGGGGGCAGGGTGCCAGCAGGGGCTCGGCTCTGGCAACAGCTCACGTACCTGACGAGGCTGGGGTCGGCGTGGTAGGGGGGTGGCGGAGTGCAGTGGGACCCCGAGACCATGGGCTGGGCGCCGTGGCCACCGCTGGCCTCACCGTTGGCTGGCAGGGCATGGCTGTGGTTGCTGAGCACCCCGGGGCCTGGCAGAGGGCAGGTCACCCCATCAGGGCCAGCCCAGCTGGGTGTCCCGTGCAGCCTCCACCCAGGCTCAGGACACCACGGGAGGCGCCCAGGGCCCGGCATTGCGGCCTGGCCCCACCACGGCTAGCAGGAGGCTTGGGCAAGGACTGACCGCCCAGGGCCTGGTCTCCTCGCCCCCCCGAGGTGGGGACTGGGCAACGGCCCCCAGGAGGGGCTTGGGCCGTGAGGGGCACGGCAGGCGCACCTAAGTGCTGGCCACGTCCCGGGGCTCCGATGCTGGGGCTCCGGACACCCTGGGGTGCTCGCTCCCAGCACCTGTGCCCACGCAAGGACCTTCCCGGGAGGGAGGCCCAAACTCCACCCCGTTGAGCCCCCGGCACGTGCTGGGCCCCCAGAGCGGTCTTAGGTCATGAAATCCTCACAACAAGGGGGTCTGGTACTTCTGTTGCCATTTGCTGATGGGGAAACTGAGGCTCTGTGAGGAAAAGAACCTTCCCAAGCTCCCTCGGCTGCCAAAGGTGGTGCAGGGGGGTAGGCACCTGTTCTTAGCCGCACCACCCTCCGCCTCCTGTGACCGGGAACTGACAGCGTGGAGCTGCCGCAGGTGGGAGCCGCAGGTGGGAGCTGCCCGCCACGGAGAGCCCATGGAGAGCTTTGCGGAGTGTCCCGAGCCAGGCCCACCCTCGGGGACCCCCACCCGTGGGCCCCACTGGCCCGGGGACTCACCCACGGGCCCCAGGCTGGGCCCGGCCGCCGAGCTGTGGGAGGGGGGCTGGCCCACCAGCTGGTTGACGGAGGGCAGCTTGTTGACGCCCCCGTGCACCTTGCTCATGGGCGACAGCACCGGCCCGTAGGACGGAGGCTGCAGGTGGCTCCTGCTCAGAAGCAACAGGTCAGGTTGGCAGGAGGCGAAGGCAGCCTGGTTGCCCCCGGCCACCTCCTCGGATGTCCTCGATGCCCCTGTGCCGTGGACGGGCGGGGACCCTGACCCCTCCCCAAGACGTCAGAGAGCAGTTGCCTCCTTGCCACCTCCCTGCCCGTGACCCAGCTCCCAGCAGGGCCCGGCCCCTGGGTAGAGGGGGGCAGGGGCAACTCGCGCCACTGGACTTGGTCTTGGTGGGTCCGTGTCACTCTGACCGCCCCTTCCTGGCCTTCCCACTCAGCAGACGTCTACGAGGCCCCACCGTGGAGAGGGGGAGTGAAGCCCGTGACCCAGGCTCCAGGGCAGCCCAAGATTCCAGAAGGTTCTCAGAGTGGAGAGGCTGGGAGGAGCCACCTGAGCTCCCGGCCCTGCTGCCTGTCCCGGCGCTGATGCCCTCCGGAGGGGTTTCTGGTGCGCCTGCCGCCCTCCCCCCACCCCCGGGGTCCGCGGGGCTGACTCACGGCCTCTGCAGGAGCTGCTGCTGCTGCCGGTAGGAGTCGAGCAGCGGCTGCGGCACCAGCTCCATCAGCTCCAGGCTCTCCTTGAGCTTCATCAGGATCTCGAAGTTCTCCCGGCCTCGCACCTGAGCGGAGAAGCACCTGAGCGGCTCTGCCCACGCCCGGCGCCCGGGGAGGGCGGCCGCAGCCTCGGGGGGAGGGGGCTTGCGGCAAAGCGTCTCTCCTTTCTCGGGCTTCCCCACAGCCCAAAGACTCAGGGTGCCCCAGCCTTCTGACCCTGACCCTGCGGGGCCCTGTCCCCGAGGACTGTGCCACTCCTTCCTCACGAGCCCTGCCCCTCGCCCTCCCCACCGGGGACCGGGTCCCTAAACCAGGGGCTCGTTCTCGAAGAGCTCGAAGAACTCAGGGCCCCGTCAGGGAAGACGAGCCCGCACGGCCAGGTGGTCACACACGTGCGGTTGCACGCGGGCCCCTCTCGGCCCCTCCCGCCGGCCGGCCGCCCTGCGAGGGCGCACACTCACGTGCAGGTGGTACGTGTCCTCGTCCCCGTGCCGCCTCTTCTTCACGCCGGTGCCCAGGGCGGGGACAGCTGGGGGGCTCTGCTTGAATGCTGGAAGGCAGAGCAGGCGCGGGTGAGCTGGCGGGTGCCAGGCCACACACAGAGGGTGCCGGGGGTTGGCCCAGCCCTCACCTGGGACACCCGCCCCACCGGGCCGGGCTGACCCTCCCAGCGGGCACAGCACAAACAGTCCAGAGGACGGTAACCCGCGCAGACCGGCAAACTGCTCAGGGGCTGTGGCCCAGGGCCTGGGACTGGCAAGTTGTCTGGGGGCCACGCTCAGCGGGCTCGGCCGGGGACCCTCTGGGGGGCTGGCCCTTTCCCCGGACACAAGCTCGCACTGGCCCTGCTGCGTGTCCCCCACCACGTTGCCTCTGGCTCCGTCCCCCACGGGGCTGGGGTGCCCACCTGCCCCGGCCGGGACCTGCTCACCGCGTTTGCTGGCGGCGCCGTTCTTCGCGGAGCTCTCGTTCAGGGCCTGCTGCTCGCGGTAGTGGTCCTCGTCGGCTTTGCGGTCTCGGCCGGGACAGGCGCAGATGCGGCCCTCGAAGGACCGGCGGCCCAGCACCTGTCCACTGTTGGGTGGGCACGGCCAGGGCCGTGAGCTTCAGGGTCCCACTTCCCCCACAGGACCTGCCTTCGTGGGCCGCGGAGTCATGCTAAGTGCCCAGCGTGGAGGCGAGAGCGTCCTCGCCAGAGGCGGCCACAGGCTCTCAGCTGCAGCGGCTCTGAGGCCTTGACCCGGGACTCCCTGCTGCTGCCTGGGCGGCGCCTGCACAGCCCCTTCCCAAACTTGCCTCCAGGGCACCCACCGTTGGCCTTGGCCTCCCCGTCTCCATGACAAGCCCCCAGTCACTGCCCCGGCTCCACCCCGCGTGCCTGGCAGACTTACTCCCGGGTCTCCAGGGTGATGATGATGAGGATGGGCCGCCGATTCATGCCCCCCACGCAGCTGCTGTTGCACATGAAGTTGTACAGGATGGTGGTGAATTCCGTCCCCACCTACACAGAGGGGAGGCAGGGAGACCGCTCCGCTTCGGCACCCAGCCCTACATCCGGTCCTGGCTCCAGGTAGGCACCAGGACACCCTGCTCTGTGGTTTTCCATCATCTGTCCATCAGTCCACTCGTCTATCCATTTTCCCACCCACTCACCCATCCATCCATCCACACCCATCCACCCATCCATTCATCCATCATCAATCCATCCACTCGCCCATCTACCCATCCATCCACTCATCATCCATCTTTCCGCCATCCATCCATCATCCATCCACCCAACTACCCATCCATCCGTCCATATATCTATCCACCATCCATCCATCTACCATCCACCCATCCACCCACCCATCCACCTGCCCATCCACCCACCCATCCACCTGCCCATCCACCCACCCATCCACCTGCCCATCCACCCAGCCATTCACTCTTCCATCCATCCACCCAACTACCCATCCATCCGTCTGTCTACCCATACATCCATCCGTGCACCATCTGTCCTTCCATCCACCATCCATCCGTGAAGCATCCTGAGTACCACACACTGTGCTGGCTATGGGTTCTGAGAGGGATCAGACGTGGCAAGCACAGAGTTCCCTGGTCTGGTTGCCCCAACCATGTCCCCTGACCCAGGTTAGGGGTCAAGCCCAGATGCTGTGTGTGAGTGGGTGTGTGCACAGGCCTCCCTGGGCATATATATGTGTGTGGCATGCTGTGGGCTCATCTGAGCAGAAAGGCTCGAGGGGCTGCTCTGACAGAGGGATGGGGACAGGGGGCTGAGGGAGTAGGTCTCAGAATGGGGTACAGAAAAGTTGGGGACCCACCCTCCCTGGGGGCCTGGTAGCCACTCCCCACCTACTGTCCTGGCCTCTGCTTCCCCCCCACCCCAGACTTTCACCCCTAGTGGGCCCCACATCAACCTCAAAATGGTGTCCTCCATCCCAGAAACTTCTGTTGCCTTTGGGTTCAAGGTCAGACCACCCCAGCCTCTCTGTGCCCGTCTACCTCCAGCCTGTACCCCACTTCTAGTCCATACTCCCCCTACAGCCTGTACACCCCCTCCAGCCTGCACCCCCACAGCCTCACGCCCCTTCCAGCCTGCACCCCCACCCAGGCCCTGCATGCACACCTGGTGCCCTGGTGAGCTCTCTCCTGGCTGCAGGCCCTCCCCCCATGGGGCCTTAGCCTCCCGGGGCCCCCTGCCTGGCCGAGGGGCCCCTCCAGGTCCTGCAGGCTTCAGAGTAGAGTTCACCATTAGGAGCAGGCACTGGTTCGGTGCTTTGTCAGCCAACCCATCTGGTCTAAGCAGGCCGGGACCGCCCCGGCGCCCTCATCCTTGTGTCTGGGTGTGAAGGGAGGGCAGGATGGAGGCCTGGGGGTCGTCTGACCCACCCCCCACTATAGCGCTGGGGACACCAAGGCCCAGAGAGGGCCCTTGGCGGGTCCAGGGCCAGAGCGCAGTGGTGTCGTGAAAGTGACAGGGGCGCACAGTGCTGGGGAGGGGACAGGCCCATGTGGTGAGGAAGGTGCCCCATGATGAGACTTAACACGGGGAGATGGCAGGACAAACACTCAGCCAACTGAAGTGAGATGGGGTCTCTGCCCCCAGGACCCCCAGCCTGTATGGCCCCTGGCCTACCTGTGGGGGCTCGTAGGGCACTACGACGCTCTGCCTGCCGGTGACGGGGTCGTCCACGTACTGCGAGAGATTGTTGCCTTCCACGCGGATGAGGTGGCTGGCCGGGGCAGACTGTCCTGCCGGGAGGCGTCGCCGCTTCAGGGGGGTGCCCACCGTGGCCTAGCGTGGTCTACCCACCTGGTGCCAGGCGTGTCACAGCAGAACTGGACACAAGCCCAGCCATATGGGCCTCCCAGTGGGGCTCGTGCCTGCTGGCAGCCCTCGTGTCCTTGACTGCCTGGTCCAGGCACACTGGACAGAGGTGCCACTCCACACGGGGTCCCCAGGGGCCCAGAAGGCCAGCTGGCACCTCAGGCTCCTCCCAGACCCCCACCTTGCCCTGGAGCACCAGCCCCCACGAGCCCACGCTTTCCACCCACTCTCTAACCCCTTCTCTCTGCCCTTCCCGGCTAGGGCGCCCAGACCGTGGTCCCAGGGGCCAGCGGGGCCCTCACCTTCATTGAAGTCCCTCCCGAGCTCATGGTTGGGGCAGCGCTTCACGATGTCGGTCACATGCTCCGCCTTCTTGTAAACAGGCATGGCACGGATGGCGGTGCCTGGGGGCGGCGGGGTGGACACCTTGACCTGGATGGGGCACGTCTTGGCGATTTGGCAGTAGAGCTTCTTCAGCAGCGGGGAGTACTGGTGGGGGAGGGGGCCGGTTGAGCCCAGCTCCACACCCTCGTCCGGCCGCATCCCCCCAGCGGGGGACCGTGCTCCCCACAGGAGCCCCTTCCCAGTGCACCCCTCCTCTGTGTTCCTCCAGCGTCCTTCCTTCAGAGCCTGGACACTGACACCCGCTTCACAACCGTCAGGTGATTTGCGCGCAATGACGGCAATGGCTCGAGTGCCGGCTGCAGCCAGGCTCGGTGCTCTATGCCCGGATGGCGCTGGAGAGGAAGGTACTGTCACGTCCATTTTATGGCCGAGGACAGTAAAGGCCAGGAGAACGAGAAGGACCTGCTGGGGGGGATGGGGGGCCAGGAGTCCCCAGCGTGGACCTCAACCCTGACTGCAGTGGTTTGAGGAGGAGGATGGGCATCACCGGGTCTGTTTTAAGGAGCCCAGATCGGCGCCTCTGGCATTTGCACACCAGCGGGCTGGGTGCCCCCTACGCATTTGTGCTTCAGTAGGAACCCTGGATCAGTGTGACGGCATCACACGTGGCACGTGGCTTCAGCCACCCTGGGGACGCTGACAGCCCCGTCCTGCTGCAGCCCTCAAGTCTCAGCAGCTGCGCTACGTGGCATAGTCAGGGCCACTGTGGGGGCCCCTCGGGCCACGCAGCCCCAGTACTGCCAGCCCACGATGTGAGGGGACGTGAAGTCTGCCCAGGGCTGGCTGGACCCTGCCCCAGAGCATCGGATGACTCCCTTCCTGGTGGAGCCACCACAGCGACCTCCACCATCCATGCCCCGCGGGTCTCGGCTGCCTGTCTGAGGACCCAGGCCGACCCTCGTGAGTTCTAACAGTGACCCTGCTGCAGCCACCGCGGGGGCGTCAGCTCCATTCCAAGCTGGCTGACTCCCCCTGTGATGGGCCCCTGGGGGACCGCCTGGGACTCAGCCCTCTTCCCCCAGGGACACCGGGAATGTTCCAGTCTCAGACTCAGATTCCTGCCCCTGCCCCATCCCTCTGCACCCCACACCCCTAGTGCCTCAGAATCACAAGGTTACCACAGCCACAGTGTCCCGGAGAACACCCCCCACACTCTGCCATGTACAGTCGGGGAAACTGAGGCCAGACACAGGGAGCTGCTGGCAGAACCAGGGAAGGAGCAGGTGGAGCCCCCACCCCACAGAGCCTTTCCTTTGCCAACAAGAAGGGGGCCCTGAGCCTCTGGCCACCAGCACTGCCTCTCTGGCCATCAGGGGACACGGGGACACAGTGGGCTTGGCAAGTGCACGCACAGGAAAGACAAGGAGGGAAAGGGAAGAAAGAGACCAGGGAGTCGGAGCTGATGGGCCCGTGAGTCAGGACAGGTGGGTCTGGGTCCGCAGCGCCCTCCGAGCCCTAGGCCTGGAACCCAGCCATGGGGTGTGAGGGGCTGCAGGGACAAAGGGGGGCGATCTCCACTCAGTGGCTCCTAGGGATGGGAACTGGATGCCCGCAGGGCCTGCCCCTCCCAGGTCCCCCACCACCTGGGGGCCCGGAGCCCAGGGCAGCCCATTGCCCCCACCTTGGGCATGGAGCTTGGGCAGGAAGCAGCCCGTCCCCAGCTGTGTTTAAACACAAGGAAGAGTTCCCAAGCACAGCCCTGCGGGTGGGTCCTGGCGCTGCTGTGCAGAGCAGCAGCAAACACCCCTGCAGAGCAGGCAGCCTCAGCCCTGCACAGGGGGTGGCCCCGGGCTGGGGGGCGGGGGGGGGGGAGGGAGGGCAGGCCCAGGGCCACCCAGGGAGCCGAGCAGCCTCCTCGTTGTGCGGTCAATCTCGCTCCTTTGAGGGTGACCCGCTGACGTCCAGAGCCCCCTTCACTGCCCGAAGCACTGCTCTGGAGGGCAAGCGGGTGGTCCTGCCCCAGGGCTGAGACAGAGGAGGTCTCGGCTGCCCTCTGAGCGGCCTGTGTCTGCGCTTTGGCTCCCTGGGCACACGGCCTCCTGCAGCCAGCCCGGCGCAGCGTGGTCTCCGTCTGTGCTGCCTGGGGACGGGGGGCTGGGCGGGCCAGGCTGTTCTCTGTGCTAGTGCCCCTCAGGTGAGGGGACGCAGGGTCACCAAGTGCAGAAGAGGCTGCCAGGCTTCTCCGGGGCCCAGGGCAGCCTTTACGGTGAGCTACCTACCCGCTGCTGAGCTTTGTGGAGCACCTCCTGTGTGCAGCGCACACGTCACCCTCACCTCTCATGGGTAACACGCCGTGCGCAGCTGGCTCTCAGTAGATGCACGTTGCCTCCACACGTCCTCCAGCCCTTCCCTGGGAGAGGCACACGGGATCCCCCAGCACTAAGGGAACCTGTCCTCCAGCCCTTCCCTGGGAGAGGCACACGGGATCCCCCAGCACTAAGGGAACCTGTGCTCAGGGCAGCAGCAGCCCAGCCCAAAGCAAACACTAGGTGCCAGTTTAGTGCCCGGCCCTCTTGCCTACTTATGAGTGAGGCTTCAGAACACGTCCCTGACTTAGCAACTGTGCAGAGTCACACGAGGGACACGCTCGTGAGCATCGTGGGGATGGTGGAGGGGCCCATGGGGCGGTGGGCCTCACAGGGCAGCAGGGACCTGAACACAGCTGGTGACAGAGGACTAAAAGGACTGGGAGAGCCATCCATTCTGCAAGCATTTGCAGAGCGCCTATGGTTTGCCAGGCCTCAAGGGTGCCTAAAGGCAACAGGCTGAGGGGAGGGGAGGCAGGCCTGGCCTGGGGGCCCAGGTCCGTCCTGGGGCAGCCACAGAACAGCTCTGAGGTCTGGCGCTGGGGGTCCCCGTTCCGGCTCTGGCATTTGCTTCAAGACAAACCTCTCAGGGCGTCATCACTGCACATGACACCTTAGAAGAGCCGGCCGGCAGGTGTCAGTGGTGTCGCCAGGCATGACCAGGTGGGGTGGCTGTTGGTGCCAAGGTGGGAGGGCCCCCCCACCAGCATGCAGGACGGGCGCCCCTGTGGTCCCCTCCCTAGGGCCACCCCCCCCAGGCTCCAGCCGCCCTAGTGCTCTGGCCGGTGGCCTGAGATGGGGTCACAAGGCTAAGACCAAGGTGGGCAGGGAGCGCTGGCAGCCCAGGTGTGACAGGGCCCTGCGCCGCACTCCGAGCAGCCCCGCCTCGCCTGGAGGGAGGGTTGGCGGCCTACGTGTTCCCACACGATGTTGCCTCCACAGCTCCCTGACAGCCCAGGGAGTAACAGCCCATGGAGTGGAAGCCCGGGGAGTGAGTCCGAGCTTTGCAGCTTCAAAGCCCCTACCAGACCACTCTGGCTCTTCCCTGGGGGTCCTGCCCCAGCCCCGGTGGCCGCTGTCCTCTGCGGAACCTGGGCACCTGCTGCCTGGGCCATGGCAGCAGCCTCACAGCAATTTTGCAGACAGGCGGACCATTCTGGAAGATTCTAGAAGATGGGGTCTGCGGAGCCAGGTCCGCCCCTCCAAACTCAGGGAGGATTGTCTCTGGGGTGGGGGTGGGACCCAGTTGAGCCATCCGGTTGGCCTGGGGACATGAGGATGCAGCAGGAGGCAGGTGGGGGTGGGGTGGGGGTGGGGTGGAGGTGCAGTCGAGCAGGCGCAGGGCGTGGGGCGGAGTCAGTGCTGGGAGCTGTCCCTGGTACCACAGCGGTGGCCGGACCTCCCACCATGGGAGCCAGGCTAGGAGGGAGGCCCAGGCCCAGAGCAACAGTGACAAGGCCACTGCCCCAGGGCCGAGTGAGCACCCCTTGTCCCCTCTGCCTGTCCCCTCTGCACCCCGCAAGGCTGCCAGGGCCCTGGGCCTGGCCCCGCTCCCCACAGCGTGTCTCCAGCACGGTGCTCACATGGCCTTCCGGGCACACCCCACCAGCCCCACCCTGGCAACGGACTGGACCCCTGTCCAGCCTGGCCCGGGTCGGGCAGACTGTGGGGGAGGGGGATGCCTGCGGCTCTCCCAGACCTGCAGCCTCAGGTGGTGACACTGGCGGCCACAGGACAGGAGGGAGCCCCGGAGTATGGGAGGCCTCCCAGAGGGCCCCCAAGCTCCTTCCTGCTCCCCAGACCCGGGGACCCTGGGTGGCTGCCCCTTCCATAGAAAAGGTCATGTGGAGACGCTTCCTCTCCGCGGCCCTCCCTCCCGCCTGCCCTCTCCTTCCCCAGAACCGCTAGATGGATGTGTTTCAACAGATTCCCAGCCGATAAAACCGTATTTATCTTCGGCTGTTGACACAGCGCTGTCTAGACTTGCCTGCCCGGGACGCGTGTACTCCGAGTGCTCGCAGGAAACGCTCTGCCCACACACACGGGAGTGCGCCCTTCCCCCACCGGCCTCTCCCCTCGACCCCTCCTCCCGCCCTCCCCTCCCCCAGCCTGGTCCACAACCGGCGGCCTGGCTGGGAGCCCCGGCCTGGCAGGGCTGGCGCGGGGGCGGGCGGGGGGCGCGGCGCAGGGCTGTTAATTTCCTCGCGCCCTCTCCCCAGCAGCTGGGCGCCGGGCGGGCAGGTTTGGGCAGGAGGACAGTGGAGAGGTGATAATAACGTGTCTGTCATTTTCCCGGGACGTGCAGCATCTTGCAAACCGCAAATACCGTTAACCAGCTTGGGTGAATCTGTTACAACAGATTCTGGAAGACAGGCCTGCAGTGGGGGCTTTATTTTTTAAATGATTTTTTTATAGTCCACTTTTATCCACTTTCCGTGCATGTGTGCGCACGTGTGTGCGTGTGTGTGTGTGTGTGTGTGTGTGTGTGTTTAGAGCCACATTTCTCCCCTCTTGCCTTGCGGACTCTGCCCCCCCAAATCCCCAGACCCTTTCTTTCCCTAGAAAAGCCCCCAGGGCTGAGCCACGGAACACTTGGCATGAAATTGGTGGGTTCACAGACTGAGCCCCCAAAACCCATGCAGGACCTGGTCAGGAGCCCCGGGATTATGGTCCCCCTGGGTCCCTTCCTTCCAGGTGAGGAGTGTCTCCTTGGGTGACATGAGCCACACGGCCCCCTTCACTGGTGCACAACCTCACTCCATCCTGGGACGCTGGGAGCTGGGGGGGGGGGCGATGTCAGGAGGGCTGACAGGATGTCAGGAGGGCTGGTCCCTGCCCCAGGGAAGCCACTAGCCTGGGAGGCGGAGGGAGCGCATGTGACTATCTCCCCCACCTGCTTCAGAGCACCTGGTGTGGAGCTGGAGCTGCCCAGGTCAAGAGGCAGTGATGGCCCCCTCGCCAGGAAGCCCACAGTCCACAGGCCAGGTGGCTGAGGGGCTCCAGGAGGGCCGGAAGCCCACAGCCAGAGCCCGGCCCAAAGAAGTGCCTGATAAAAGAGGCCTGTGATTCCTCAAAAGCTCCTGGCTGGGGGGCAGGTAGGGGTTGGGGGGGCAGATGCATCTGCTGACACCCCCGCCAGGGCTCCCCAGGCCAAGAGCCCAGAGGAAAATGAGCCAGAAGCAGAAACACGCTTTGCAGATGCCAAGGGGTCTTCTGCCCTGACTGCTGTCTGGGGGGATCCCGGGGGCTGTGGACAAGACACTGCCCACTGGGGAGGGGCGGGCCAGGGGCTGGCTGGGACACCCTCAGGAGCCGGGCGGCCTGCCCCCACCCCCCAATGCCCTTGAGCCAGGTCCCAACTAGGTGAGCAGGAGCCACACGTGAGGGACTCTCGAGGCCTGGAGGCTCCACTGCCCGGGAGAGGAGTGCACCCCTGCGGCCGGCCCAGCCCTCGTGCCGCACACAGCTGCCTCCAGGGACCCCCTTCCTGGGCAACAGTTGGGGTCCGTGCTGGGCCCAGGACAGGCTGTGTCCCCCCCGCAGCGTGAGGGCCCACAGGGCACCGGTCCAGAGCTGAGGGCCACACCCAGGGGAGAGGTGAAGGGCCTGCTGGGTCCAGGGGAAGCCGGGGTCCACCTCTACTGTGGGGAGACCGAGGAAGAGGGGGAGCACCGTGACCCCTGATGGGGGAATGGGGCACAGTCACGCTGCCTTCTCTGAAGGGCTCCCGGTTCCATCCTCACAGTCTCTGGCCACCATCCACAGGTGCTTGCTCTGTGCTGGGCCCACACACAACCTTTGCCCAGTGAGGTCAGACACTGTCATCTGTTTAGGGACCCAGAGCTTTGCTTCCAAAGGCTGCCTGCTAAGCCGGGCTGGACCAGCACCCAGGCCAGGGCTGTCTGCGCTCCACGCTCCAGCTCTCAGCCCCTTGTCACCACCAGGCTTGACTTGGGTCCTGAGGTCCGGGTCCAGGCAGACTGGCCCTCAGCACCTCCGGGTCCCATGAAGACTGCAGTGCAAAGTGGCATTCAGGAGGGACACGTGCGTGAGCCTGTCGGGGCAAGGGGACGGACAGGCAGGGTGCCTGATCTGCCCGGTCCTGCTGGGGAGGGCACGTCCCTTGACAACAGAGACTGACACAGGTCGTCTTGTGGTGGGGGCGCCCAGGCAGCTGGCCGGGGGGTGGCTGGCCAGGGCGGGAGGCAGCAGGCCCAGATAGCGGCTCCGGCCTCTGCTTTGCTGCCAGATGCTGTGTGCGAGCCCACGTCCCGGTGCCTGCCCCACAGGTGTCATCCTGATGGTAGCACCAGGCGGGCGCTGTCATCACTCTCACTCTGCCCTGCCCTGGCAGGAAGGAGCTGCCTGGGTGACGGAGGACTCTATCTGCTCTTATTCTGTGACACAGGCACTCCATCTGGGGGCCTTGGGCACAGAGCGTGTGGAAGGGCAGTGTCCTGGGTCTTTGGGGATGGGGCTGGGCTTGCAGGGAGTCCTGGAACCCCCACCTGCAGCCACCCCTCCCATCTGAGGACACACAGTGTCCAAAGCAGCACCCTTAGCCTCTGCCTCCTCCCGCCGGTTCCAAACACAGGTTCTTCTGCCCACAAACTTGGTTTCTGACGCGGCAGCTGGAGAGCTTGTGCCTGGCTGCCCCCACGGCCCCTGGCTGGCCTCTCCGCTGGCCTCCTGCAGAAACACCCTGGCAAGGACCCAGCTCGCGGGGCTCTGGGCCATGGAGCTGCCCGGCATGGGGCGCAGCAGGGAGCCTGGCGGCCAGCCCGCTCTGCTCCCGCGAGGGGCCTCATGGCTGCTGGGGGAGGAAGCCCCCGCCACCCTCGGCCCCACCCTGTCTTGTGGCTTTGACGAAATTAACCGTGGCCTTGTGAGCTGGCCTGGCTTTGCCAGCCGCGGTGATTGGAAGGGTGCCTCGGGGTCAGCGGGGGCACATGGGACAGTCCCCGAGCCGCTGGCTGTGGGGGCGCCGTTCTGGGCACTGACTTTGGTCTGGTGCAGGTGGGCCTCGGGGGCTGGGATGGGCCCCAGCTGGTGACTGTGGACATGTGGGGTGGTCACTTTTCAGCTTTTTAGGCAATAGTTGGCTGGAATCTAAGTTTTCACTGAACCTTATAAACATTCAGTGACGCGCCAGGGGCAGATCTAAATGTCTGATTCCCAGCGGAGAGCGGTGCCAGCGTAAGGAGACGGGGCACCTTGGGGCGGGGGGCCCAGCGGGGGCAGGGAGGGGGGCCTGCAATCCTTGGGGTGCCCTGGGCTTCAGCCTCTGCCTGGCGTCCCCCGTGGACCTCTGACCTCCCACTTCGCCGAAGCCTGGAGCGCTGTTCACTTCCCAAAGGGGTTTTTCTTCCCTAAAATGCACCGAACCCCTCCCAGCCTCTGCAGCCCAGCATGACCCCAGGCTGTGGACGCCACCCTCAGCCACCGGGTCTCTGCGCCTCACACCTGTATGGGGAGAACGGGGTCCGCCACCTATGGTGAGCTATGCGATTATTGCACTATATATTTCAATGTCAAAGTAATGGAAATAAAGTGCACAATAAATGCAATGCGCCTGAATCATCCCGAAACCATCCCCTCTCCCGGTCTGGGGAAAAATTGTCTTCCATGAAAACAGTCCCTGGTGCCAAAAAGGTTGGGGACCACTGCCCTAGAACATTCTGCCCTCCCCTTCCTGAGCCTCCTAGGAGAAGGGACGGATAACTGCGTGTGGCTAAGTGGCTTCTCCACCTGGAGGCAGGGGCTGGGACCCCTGGGCCACAGAGGGGCTGTACCCGTCCATGCACCCTGAGCGAGGCTTCCAAGTTTGGGATCTGAGAAAATCCCGCGCCGCCCACTGGCCCAGGTGGCAGGAACCCCCTGGGTTGGAAGCAAAACGCCAACTTCCTGCTCAGCTGCCACCCTGACCTCGCCCAGGGCCCCCCAGGGCCCAAGGCCCAGGTCACCCAGGGCTGCATCTGGGCTGTGGCCTCCCCTGCGGCCTCCTCCCCACCTATAAAGCAGGGCCAGCGGGACTGGGGTGCAGGCAGGTGGGGCCAGGCCTGGGAGGGTGGACTTAGGGGGCAGAGCAGAGGCGGGAGGCCTGGCCTGGCTCCTCGCCTCCGAGACTGGGAGGCTGGTCAGCCCCGGAGCGTTCTAATTATAAAGCGTTCTTGAGGGATGCTCATCTGTCAACAGAAAACAAGCAGTGAAAGTGGATGGGGCCAGACTCCCCCGTCTGCTCACGATCGTGCTCACGCAGAAGCAACGGAGCCCACTGGGGCAGCTACAGCCCGGCCCCACCTGAGGCTTTTCCCTGGGCACAGGTGGGCACACCTGTGCAGGGCTGCACCTCCTGACCATCAGCCCACCTGGGCCCCTGAGGGTGCCTGCGGCCCACCCCATGGAGCAGGAAACAGTGGACGGTCAGGGGCCAAGCGTGGGGACGTGCCCAGAGAGGCCATAGGCCATGCCAACACCACACTCCGGCCGTGAGGGCCACATCCCTTCTGACAGTGAGAGGGAGAGTAGGGGACCTGCCTGCCACACGCTGCGGGGCTCTGCATCGTCACCGCCAGCACTGCTAATCAGACGTTGTGGGTCCACAGAGCCATCTGCATTTTGGAAACAAGTCCTAGCAGATGGACGTTCATCATTTGAATTGGAGCGGGTCCCTCCGCAGCCCCAAACCTACGGAGTGGAATCCCATCCCACAGGGGGTTCTCCCTCGTGTCCCCGACAAGAACCAGGTGGTGTGTGGGGGCGCTGCAGGCTGGGGCGCACCACTCAGCTCCGGGGACCACTCTGCCAGTGTCCTGCTGCAGCCAGGACCCCGGGACTCAGAGCTGGGGGCTCCCCAGCCTCACACACACCTCCAAGGCCAAGTTCTGGGACCTCCAGGGCCCAGGGATTCCTCCAGCTCCTCGGGAGGACGGAGAGAGAAGCGCCAACACTCTGTGTGGCACGAGCCCAGGGCGCTGACCCCGCCGCAGAGCTCCGCCGCGCAACGCAGGCAATTGCCGCAATTTCTCCCTAAGTGATCTTGTTTCCCCCAATAATCCACGTTTCATCTCCACAATAAACATTGTTAGAACTCTTCCCTCGGCTTTAAAT
The DNA here is from genome assembly GCF_041146395.1 of Eulemur rufifrons. Lineage (NCBI taxonomy): Eukaryota > Metazoa > Chordata > Mammalia > Primates > Lemuridae > Eulemur > Eulemur rufifrons. Next base: position 948,782 of record NC_090990.1, on the reverse strand, counting down.
ACGCATAATTGCTTCTGGTGCCAGTAAAAGGTATTAATTCCACTTATGCATTCCATAAACTTTTAGGATAACGCAATTGATACCACGATCATGTTGGGACACCTCCGCTATTATTCTCCTGCTTGCAAACCTCTGAGGGGCTGGAAAGTTTTCTCCTGAACCCATTAGTGTTGACTCAGCCTCCTTCTCCCCAGGAATCCCTAGCAGAGCCTTTGTGCTTCCCGCCCCGCCTGCCACGGCTCCTCCCGAGGGCGCGGAGAGGGTGCTCCCACACCACGTGCAGCCAGAGCCCCGGGACGGACACACCACACGCACACGCGGAGTCTCAGGGCAGCTGGAGGTCATCCAGGGGGCCGTGTCCAGGCCATCAGTCTGGCCGGAGGACTCCCAGGGCCAGCCAGCCACTACCCCTGTGCATGTCCTCACAGTCACGCCCAGGGCAGCCCACCTCACGGGCTGTGGGTGGTGTCACTCAGCCTGCCCCGAGGTGCGCACAGATGCCACGCTGAGCCGGCGTTTCCTACCACACAAAGCCCTCTTGCCTGACCTCAGAGTCCTCTCCCCAAATTTCCCGAACACTGAGGCAGCCCCCTCTCCTCCTGGAGAGGCCGCGCGGGGGCAGGAGGAGGCTGAGCCGGGCGGCACAGCGTCCAGATGCCGTCGTGTGCGGTTGCTCCGATGCAGAAACTGCTCCTGCTCATCCTCTCTGCTCCGAGGGACTCCTGGGACCAGCCACCCGCTCCACTGCCCACCGTGGGGGCTCTCAGGACAGCAGTGGCCATCAGGGCCCAGAGGCACTGCCCAAGCCCCAGCCCCCACTGTCCTGGGGAGAGCGTGAAACTGGGACAAAGGCAAGTGGTGTCACCACCCTTGGTCCAGCTCCACCAGCCACCTGGCCACCATCCAACGGGCCTCAGTCCCCTCCCTGACATCTGTGAGCCTCCCCAGCATCTGCCTCACCCCAAGTCCCTGATGGGTCCCACAGTGGGACCAGCCTTGGCCAGGACAGCACCCACAAACCGCCAGCTCCCCAGGCACCAGGCCCTGCGCTAGAGTCCCATGAGCCAGCTTATTTGTCCCCACCATGGCCGGCAGGCCACATCCCCGACAGGTGAGGACGCCAGGGCAGGGAGGGGAAGCAGCAGGACACTCGCTGGCAGATTTGGGGACCACCCAGTGGGCAGCTCAGCACTCCCCTGTCCTGCCACGCAATGTCCCACCTGCCAAACCCCAGCCTTGCCCTGTCACTGGGCACAATCTTATGGCCAAACACAGATCCCTCCTCCAGCTGCCTGGTTTCCGTGACCCACCTCCTCCTCTTCCTGGCTTCCCGGTGGGGGTGTCAGAAACCTGGGCGGGGGCCAGGGAGGCCTGCACACGTGCACGCAGGCTGTGTGTTTTCACGCGCGTGTGCACGTGTGGGGGTGCTTGTGTCTGTGTGTGTTTCTGTGTCCACACTCATGCATGTGTGCACACGTGCACACGAGCCAGTAAGCTGCGGCCTGCAGACCCCGTGGTGCCCAAGGGGATCCGAGGTCTGAGGGAAGCGGGTCAGGGCAGACGGACCTCCTGGGCGGGGGAGCCCCACCGTAGGCCTCAGCAAAGCAGAGGCCAAAGACCCCATTAACAGCTGTGGTCACTTGGGGGCTGGTGTGGGGGTTTTCCTGACGGGGAGAGGAAGGGAGGCAGCAATCGATGTGGAATTGCACTTGAGAAAAATATGAATTATCTATCAGTTACCAGCAGCGGCGTGTCGGGGGCCGAGTGCGGCGTGGCGCTGGGGCCCGGACACAGGCCCCGGCAGCAAGCCTGGGCAGCACCCGCACAGCGGGACCCCAAGAGCTGAGAGCAGGCGCTGCCCGCCCCCGCCCAGGGCAAGGACAGAAGCGCTGGGGAGTCTGCTCCCAGAGAGCTGAGGTGCCAAAATCTCATTTCCAATGTTTGTCCCACCCCACTGCCTCTGTCGCTGAGCAGGGGCGGGGGAGCCGGGCACAGGCAGCAGCAGCGTCCTCCCGCTTGCTCCAGGAGCGTGTGCAGGGCTCCAGGCGGGAGCGGGCGTCCGGCATGTGGGGTTCGGGGCTTGGAGGCAGAGCCTGCCCCTGACCCCAGTAGGCTTGGCCAGCCAGGGCCACTCTGTCCATCAGAGCAGACCACCCCATGGGGCTACTCAGGGCAGGGCAATTGAGACAGAACCGTGTGTGCCTTGAAAGCTGATGCCACACAGCTGGCTGGGGGGTGGTAGAGACCCTGGGTGGGGGCAGGCAGCCAGCACAGAGCGGGCAGGTGGCGTCCCTCCCTAAGGACCAGCTCAGACCGTCCAAGATGCCCTGGCGGGGCTGCCGGCAGCCACAGACAGCCGGAGGAAGGGAGGCAGAGCTCCCGCTGGTGCCCTCCAGGACCGGGGGGTGCCCACCAGGACCGGGGGTGCTGCTCCCGAAACCATCCTGACGACAGGATGCCGGTGTGGGAGGGGAGAGGGCTTAGGGAGCAAGTCTGAACTTGGAAGAGGGGCGGTGTGAGGCTGCAGTCCCCAGAAGTGTGCAGTGCAGGGAAGCCTGGGGGCTCCCGACCTGGCTTCAGGCGGCCCAGCTGGACCTCAAAGCGGGCGGAGCGACGGATGATCCTGGTCCCCTCCCCCACCTGCAGGTGCAGCAGCCACAGAACCAGTGGTTCAGGAGGGCCAGCCACCCCGTCAGCACCGCAGTGACACAACAGTAAGACAGCACTCTGGCTTCTGTGAGCTGAGCTCTGCGCTGGGCACTGCACGGGCACGCCCCCCCGTCCTGTCTCCACCACGCAGCAAGGAGCGTGGATCACAACTTACAAACGGGGAAAACCCCGCATCAGGTTGGGGTCCTCGATACCTGCTGGACGGGTCAGGGAGGAGCTCTGGAGGAGGTGCCATGGTCCTCCCGCGCCTCTCGTTCCCCCAAAGCCCCAGGAGTCCAGGCTGGAGAAGCCCTCGGCCTGAGCAAGAAGCAGAAACAACCCAGGGCAGCCTGGCCTGGAACCCAGACCTCAGACCAGCCTGCAGGGCTGTCCCGCCACCTGCAGAGCCTGACCGACTGCCTTAGGTTCCACCCTGCCCTGCAGCCCTCCAGGAGCCTGGGAAAACCGCAGCTACGGCCAGCAGGGCTGTGGGGACCGTGGGACCCAGTTCTTAAAGCGGAAGAGCCTGGGGGGCACCTGCTCAGCCATCCTGAGTGGGGGGAATGCAGCCCCCCTGCACTGACTTCCGGATCCCGCCCGAGCTGTGCCACTGAGCACCTCTGCAGTCCCCCTCCTCGGCGGGGCGAGGAGATCACGAAGGCCCTTGGGGCTGCCCTTCCCACCCAGCGTCCACTGCACCCTGCACGCCGGGCCGGCCTTCCTTCGGCCTCAACCCTGCCCTCTCCTTTCCCAGCAGCCACATTGGCTGTGCAGCTCAGCGGTCAGGACCACAGACTCGGGGTCCCAGACGCGAGGCCCCCACCCGGCACCCCCACTTACTATGTGGGTCACTCTGAGCAAGCTACTTTCGCTCCCTGAGCCTCAGTCTCCTTCGCTGTAAAGTGGGAACAATAATAGATTTGACCCTGTGGGTGGCTGGCGGTTTTAAGAGTCTGCTAAACTCAAAGCACGTCGCACAGCGCCCGGCTTGCAGTGAGTGGCTGTGTGCACGTGTGAGCTTGTCAAGGTTGGCAAGATCCCCGCCCTGCGCCAGACTGTCCCCAAGGGCACCTAAGTGAGGACCTGTGTCCTCAGCCCTGCGGCCCCACCTCCAACCTCCCTGCCTTACGCCAGTGCTTGGGGTGACACCCGAGACAGACTCCAGAGCAAAGCCCTGATCCACCAGCAGCTGCACCTCACAGCCTGGAGGAGGCAGTTTCCGTGGACCCCGGGGCCAGCAGCCCCCAGATGCGTGCAGGGAAGCTGGTCAGCTGGTCTTGGCGGGGACAGTCTGCCCCTGCCCCATGGGCCTCACCAGCAGGCCAAGTCCATCCCCTCTGGGGCCCTTGGGGAGGCTGGCTAACTCCGGCCATGAGTGCCAGGGGTGGGCACACCCAGACTGTCCAGCCTGAGACCCGCCTCCTGCCCTGATGCTCCTCCCGGGCCGGTGGGAACCCCGTGCGGACAGCAGGGTGTACTCGCCCTCCCGAGGTACCCAGGATGCAGCCATCCCCTCCCCGGCCCAAGGCCCCTGGGAGCAGGGACAACTTACCGTCCAGGTGGCCGACTTGGCTGTGCTTGACTGCTGGAAAGTGACCTCAAAGTGGTGGGGGCCGGGGTAGTCAGTGTTGGAGGGGATGACAGGCGCCGGGGACATGGTGTCGAAGGTGGAGCTGGGCTGGGCGTAGGGTGAGTGGGTGGGCACGCTGGCCGCGTGCTCCGGGGTGTAGGGGCTGGCCGGGGCCGCGCGGCTGCCCATCTGGTCCATAGTGCTGCTGAGCAGATTGAACTGGGCCTGGCGCAGGGGGAGGCGGGAGGGGAAAACACACACACAGTCAGTCGTCCTGTCCCATCCCGGGAGGTGTCCTGTTACAGGAGCCTTAAAGGGCCAGCGGCTCCAGTCATCCCAAATATTTCCTCGGGCCCCCCCCCCACCCTAACAGGCCACTACTTGTGTTGGGATAAACTGACATATTCACCTCGCCCTCCCCTCTGCATCGGCCCCCGGTGCCAGGGCTTCTGGGGATCCACCCAGCCGCTGACAAGGTGGAATCCAGGCTCGCACCCTGGGAGGGAGGTGTTGGGGGGCCCCCAGCCCCCTGCCCAGGCAGACTCTGCACACTCCGGGGGCAGCATTGGGTCTGGATAGCCTCACCTCCCGTCCCCGCACAGCTCCAAGGAAAGATCCCAGCCGCGGGAAGCCAGGCAGGGCTTGGCCCCAGCCCGTAGGGTGGGCACACCGGGGTGCGTGCATGGGCACCCCTGAGGCCCTGGAGACCAGATCTGGCCCCTCAGTGCAGCCATCCAGGCAGTGGGACAGGACTGCAGCTGCGTGTCACTGGCTGAGCCAGGTTTTCCCATGCGAGCGGCCTCGTCCCTTTTAGAACAGCCTCGTCCCTATTAGACGGCAGGGTCTGCAGCCCCCTCCCACAGCCTCTGGCTGCAGAGTTCTCGCTGGCCCACCCCCCAGGCCCCTCCAGGACCACACACTCGAGGAACAGGAACCCCAGTGAGTGCATCTCGGGTCCTCAGCTGTGGGGTCCCGGGACCCCAGGATGGATCGGCCTCTGCCGGGAGCCTGGGGGAGGCCCCAGCGGAGGGAGGAGTGCCGGCCTAAACTCCAGCGTCTCAGACCTCAACTGGAGGCTCCTGCAGAGGCGGGTGTTGGAGAACGGCTGCCCTGGGCCCAAACGTGCCTCTGGTGACAGGCGCTGACACCCTGTGCCAGGGCCGTGCGAGTTTTAACGCACACAAACTCACTCAATCTTCCCCACAGGCCGGAGGCGAGCGCTGCTATTGTCCTTGTTTGACAGATGGGGAAACTGAGGCACATAATGGGAAAAGTGACTTGCCCTGGGTGACACAGCAACCCCAGCAGATGACACAGAAACCAGCGGCCAGCAGGGCGGCCTGAGCACCCCAGGGACAGAGCTGTGAGCTGGGATCGCGGTAGGGGGAGGGGCATCGAGCACGGGAGCAGGGCTCCCTGTGTCCCTCCCCAGATGGCGCGGAACCCTGCAAGCGCACTCCTTGCCCCACCGCCAGCCTCCTGCACACTGAGACACAGAAACCACGTCTCTTGGGCTCTCCCAGGCCAGGCTCCCCCAGCAGCGAGGGTGCAGGGATGCTGCGCTGCAGGCAGACTTGCTCCCAGCCCGGCCATCGCGGGCCGCGCCCGTCCCACCCTCCCTGCTCCGCAGTCTTCCCCTTCACTGGAGGGCTGGGCTGAAGAACCCAGAGTCCCTCCAGCTCAGCTTGCCCGGAGGGCACCTCCCCAACCCCGCGCCGAGCGTCCAGGACCACGGACCCCAACCCCAGCCCCTCCCAGCCCTGGGCCTGGTCCAGATGTCCAGGACCCACGGCCGGGCTGCGCATCCCACAGGAAACACACCTGGCATGTCAGGAGGGAGCGTCCACTCCTGGAGGCTGCCCAGCGTGCAGGCAGCTCCCCGGGGTGATGTCTGAGGGGCAGGGGGCAGGAGCTGTCTCTGAACCACACCATGGCCACTGTTCTCGGGCCTCTGACAGCCAGGCAGGTGCTTTCCTTGGGTGTCCCAGGCCCGGGACAGCCAACGGCCACCAGAGTGCATCTTGGCCCCCGCAGGGCTGAGCTGCCAGGTCTGACCCACGCCCTGGGCTCTGCTGCAAGGGCCTTGGCCCGAGGCCCTGGACAGAGCTGCCGCTGGAAGGAGCCATCAGGTGGGCCATGAACTTGGGGACCATCTACCCATGGGACGGGTCCCCCTGTGGGACAGACCCTGTCCACCTCACTGGCACACTGAGGCCTCCTTCCAGGTTCTGTCGGGCCCCACGACCTTCCTAACTGCCAGTGCCACACGAATGTCCAGCACGTGGATACACAAGCTGGTGTCTGTGCCCTGGAGTGGCATCGGCCGCGGGAGGAGCGAGGCCCTGACACAGGCTATGCACGGACGGACCTTGGAAACACCACGCCGAGCGAGAGCCAGACACAAAGGCCACGTGGCGGACGGTTCCGTGCACATGAAATGTCCAGGACAAGCTGACCCACAGACACAGGACACGGATTAGCGGCTGGGTTGGGCTGGCGGGGAGGACGGGGCGTGACAGCTAAAGGGTACGGGATTTCTTTGGGGAGTGATGAAAATGTTCTAAACTTGGGGATGGTTGCACGTGTTGTGCGTGTACTAAAAAGGCACGGAACTGTGCACTGTAAATTGCTCAACAGCCTTGTATAGAAATAAAGAAAAAATGAAGGGGTAGGTGGTCTGGCATATGAATTGTACCTTAAAGCTGTTAAAAATTCACAGAGAGGGACCGACTCTCACCCCTCCTGGCTCCTGGGCTATCGTGAGGGGGTCCCAGAGAAGTGACCACTGCCCCCCTCAGAGAAACACAAGCCCCACTCGGCCTGCAGCCTGGGCTGGGAGACCCCACCACCCCGGTCCAACGAGTTACCGGTAGGCTCGTGGCAGTCTGGACAGGTTCCAGCCATCAGCTGCCCTTATGGAGACAGTGACGATGGGGTTGCAGGGGGTGGCGTGGGGAAGGGCCGAGTACAGCCCAGGCCCTGGCCCAAAGCCACCCCCTCCCAGACTCTTCTCCGTGGCCCACGTGGCCTCCAAGGTCTCCATGATCTGCTTCCCGCCACTGCTTCCGAAGCCAGCCCACACCCCTGCCTGGTCTGGCCAAGACCCCTCACCAGCCTGGGCTGCACTCAGGGCCACTGGTCCGAGGGGCTAGACCTGGTCACATGGCTGCAGCAGCCCCCAGACCCCGAGTGCCCTCCCATGCCACCCAGTCCAAGCACCTTAATGGCCGTTCTCTGGAAGGACAGGCTTGAGTGTCCCTAGAGGTTTCTGTGCCCCTGCTGGACTGTGAGCGCTGGGAGGACCCGCGACATGGCAGCCACTGGCCACACGGGGTACGCAGTGCACGAAACGCGGCCCGTGTGGGCAGGGCCGTGCCGTGGCTGTCAGCTCGCCCCGATCCCAAGGGCTCAGGCCACAGAAAGAAGAGAAAACTCCTTCGCAATTTCATACTGATTGCACGCAAAAACTGCCACAGTGGGGGTAAATAAATTAAATTATTAAATGACTTCCACCAGTTTCTTTTCACCTTTTCAAACGTGGCTACTAGGAAATGCAGAGCAACAAACGAGGCTCACGTTCCAACCCTCGGTCGGAGTTCTCAGCACAGAGCGGCCGCTCCAGAGGTTTGCGGGACGCGCGGACTAGCAGAACGACGGCACGAGCCACTGACGCAGGACGGCGGCCCAGGAGTGAGGACGGGGCATGAGCGGGGCATGAGCAGGCCCCTCGCACGCCCCAGCACGCGGCGCCAGCCCGACACTCCCCGCCCCCTCCGCGTGCCCACCCGGGGCCCTGGAGGAAGGGTCTTCCCAGTCGCGGGCAGCGCCGTGGGCTGTCCGGCGAGGCCTCCCGTGTCGGGACGGCGGCTGAGGGCTGCGTCCCCCCCACCCTCTCCATCCCTGACAAGAGGACGGCAGGGCCAGCGGCGGGGCATGGGGCCCACACTCCTTGTTCAGGAGAAGCAGGATGAGGACCCGTGACAACGTGGTTCATATTTTAACTTGTCCACATTCTTTAATGATCTGAGGAAGGTGCCAAAGAATTAGTCACTGAGCCCAAAGGAGGAGAACTGATAGGATCTCTGCGCCCAGCGGCAGCCAGGCAGGAGGGAGTCCGAGCCTCGCAGCAGGCAGGCTCCCCGGCCCTCTCCTCACGGGACACGGCCCCAAATAGGCTCCCTGGGCACAGCCCGCCAGGTTGGGCCCCGGCTCCCTGGCCCTGTCTGATGCCACCGACGCCCCCTCCTCTGCAGGGGCACGGGGCTAGGCCAGGCCGGGGCAGGGCTGTCCTCGCACCCAGGGGACGCTGCCCACTGAGCCTCCTCTCCTTCCCGCCTGCAGGGACCACCTCCCTCCGCGCTCACCCCGTGTGGGCACGGGCCGATCTTGCCCCCAGACGATGGCAGAGGTTTTGCAGCTGCAGCTTTGGGTGCAGCTGGGAACCGCACTGGTTAGGAAGCATGGGTGGCTTTTTGCATGGCTGGCCACCTCCTTCCCTGCCCCCACTCCCAGGTTGGAGGACTCTGCCCACAAGGAAACTTCTTCCCGCTTCCTTCCTTCCCAGGGTTGTGGAGCTTTGCCTGGCGCCAGCGCCTGCCCCAGACCAAAGCTGCCTAAACCACGAGGCCTGGACCCAGGGCTGGGACCCGCCAGCAGTGGAGACACAACACACGCCTGCATGGGAGCTGGGGGCCCCCGGAGCTGGGGGGTCCCCGGAAGCTGAGGCGAGACCCACTTGGCAGCAGGGAGGAACCCAGGCAAAAGCAGGACTTTTTTGGTTTGTTTTGCTTCCAATAAGAGCTCCCAAGATAGTGGGCTAATTGGGACACGCCCGGCCTGCGGCGGCCACAAGTGCCTACTTGTGCACACTGGGCTCCTGGGCCTGACCCAAGGAGGGAACGTGGGCGCGGGAGCCCCGGAGCCAGCGGGTGGCCTTTCCCCCAGTGTCCCCCAGCATTCAAGTGTCGGACACACCAGGCCCCGCTGGGGTCCCCGGGGCCTGGCTGGGAGCAGGAGCTCTGCCAGGGCACCAGGGCTGTGGCGAGTGCGTCCCTCCCAGATCCGCACGTCTCACACCAGACGCCACCCAGAGGGGCCTGGATGGTCCCGGGAGCCCTCGCGCCTCTGCGGGACCAGACAGGCCCTTCCAGGTGCTCCCACGGGCTCTCGTGCGTTTGTCTACAGACAGCCCCGCCCCCCACCCTGAGTTCTCTGCCACCCGGAGCAGGACTCGGGGCTCCTTCGGGTCAGACGCCCAACACACTGGCAGTCTGGGGTGGCCCGTGTGCCCTGGCCTCTGCAGAGCAGGCCAGGCTTGCCCCCAGGGTCCCAGGGTGGTCTCACTATTTCTGCTGCGGTTCAGGCGAGGCGCACAGGGCATCTCCCTGGGGCTCTGGGAGGACCCCGGGGTAGTGACTGGGCTGGGACGCAGGAGGGGTCTCCGTGCTGGCACTTGCGGGTGTCAGGAGTGGAGGCTGCATGACCAGGGGCTGCAATCTCAGCCAGTGGGCGGGAAACCTCTAGACAGAGGACGCAGCCTCTGGGGCGGGTGGATGGCGGCAAACAGAAGCCCTTGAACGGCAGCTCAGCCCATCCCACAGCCCCCCAGGCCCGGGACCTTGTCTCTCGTCCCTGCAGGTGTGCAGGGGCCGCCCGAGATGGCACAGGCTGGGGCCGGGCCCGGGGCAGCCGCACGAGGGGCCGCTCTCTGGCCCTGGCCGGTCTCGGGTCTCAGCCTGGTTCCCAACCTTGTCTGCTTGATCCACCTAAGTCCCCAGGATGGCAGCAGGCCCGTGACCTCACCCCGAAGCTGAGGGGCCAGGGAGCGAGAGGCCACACAGAGACCAGGCCCCCAACCTCCCAGTGCCCTCCAGGGTCCTGCCTCCCTGGGAGCAGAGGGGAGAGGCCCAGCCCCACAGCCACTAGCGGGGCCCCTGAGCCAAGCCCCCAGCACTTGCCCTTTGTTGTCAGGCTGGGATGGTGGTGGCTGGGGCCTAGGGGTCCTCACAAGGTGGGCAGGAGGTGGCCAGGGCCGCACACGGGGATAGGGGCTCTCCTGGGTACAGCGATGCTCCGCTCTGCCACCCTCAAGAACAGGACTGAGGTCGGGAGTCCCAGCTCCACCAGTGTGCCTCGGCCTCCTCATCTGCAGAGTGGGGATGAAATCGACACGCTGTGCAGGGCGGCATGGAGCTCGAGAGGGTCGAGAACCCCTGTAACCCGGGACTTCCTGTCACCAGACATGACCCCTACCCGCCGACTGTCTAGAAGGCACAGAGTCCTGCAAGGAGGGAGCCGCGGTAGGGCTGGCCACCCAGGAGCAGGGACGGGGCCTGGGTCACCACTCGGGGCAGCCAGTGAGCACAGGGCATGGGGGCCGATGGGTGAGCAGGGGGTGCTCTGGGGAACCTGCTGCCCTGGGGTTGGGGTCTCTCTTGTCCCCTGATGTGTCCTGGAACTGCTGGCACCTAATGTCGAACTGGATGCCTACAAACTCTTGGTTGAACAAAACAGACCCCGAAACCCATGGGGGCAGTGCCAGCTGGGGCAGCCCCGCAGGAGCTGCTGGCAGAAGTGGCCACATGTCCCCAATGTCCAGAGTCCCGTGCCCAGGGGCCAGGCCACCTTCCCCAGGACACTGTCAGCCCGGGCCACCCCTCCACCCTCCTCTGCCCCAGCCCTGGGACTCAGCTGCAGCCAAAATCGGCACCGCCCTGCGCCAGGGCTTTGGTCCACTTTCATGTAGAATTGGATCTTACGGTTTATTTTAAATATTCCCATTTCCCATATTAACTGCTTAAAATTTACAACCCATGTCAAATGCTTTGTTTTAGATGTAGATAGAAAATAAGTTATTTTGACATTTCTGTCCCGGTTCCCTCCTAAGCCGCCAGAGTCCAGGCACCAGAGTCCAGGACACCAGGGCAGGATGACAGACGGGGCAAGGATGGGGAGGACCACACAGTCAGGTGACGAGGGACAGACATGGGACCCTCTGGAATGGAACTTGTTTTTATAGTGAAAATGGTAACAGAGAAACCTGCCAGCGAAATTTGAAAGGACTCTGGCCACGTCCCCAAAGGCCCGTTCACCTGCTCGAGGAGACAGTGGGGAGAGGGCACCTCTCACCTGGTCCCTGCGCGGGGTCGGGGGAGGCTGGGCTCAAAGCATTCGAGAAGCACACGAGGTCCCCGAGCAGCCTGCAGAGAGGGGGAGGGTGGAGCTCACGCCCCCGTGGGCGGCGATGCCGGTTCCTGAGGGAGCCCCGTGTCCAGCCTCTTCCCTACACAGCTGGTCCACACCACGCGGTCTCAGGGACCCCCCACAGCTCAGCGGTTGGAAGCCCCCCACCGCCCGCACCCTCAGCCGTTCCTGTGTCTGGGGCTTCCCCTCCCAGGGCCTTGGGTAGAGGAATGAGCCTCGTAGCTCACACCGTGTGGGTTCAGATCCTGTCTCCACCGCGCACCCACGCGGGACCCTGGTCTTCACTTGACCCTGCCGCCTGGGCCGCCGCAGGAGGTGCAGGGTAGTACTAATGCGTGTCGGGGGGTCTCTGTGAGCGTCCAGGCGGTCAGTCCACGTACGGAACTGAGAACAGCGCCCCGCACACGCCAGGTCACTGCAGGGTCTCCCCTACCCGTCCTGGGTGGGCACAGCCCCCGGCAGAGCTCGTGCATCTGCGAGAGAGGGGTCCTCGGTCCTCGGAGAGAAGCAGGGACGGCCTCGCCAGGCCAGGGGGAACTAAGCGGGGGAGGGGCTGTTCTCTGTTCTATGGGGGTGGGGACGCATTTTCCCTGTGAAAGTTCCCAAGCGACTATTCAGGCCTCTAGCACCGGGCAGGCCAGTCTCATGCCCTGCGCTCAGGGGTCCCTTCCAGAAGGTGAGCCACCTCTCCTGGCCGCAGTCGACTCTCGCAGGCTGGAGACAGACCACCTGGGTCCACTCTGTGGTGACCTCAGCCAGGGGGGCCCTGCTGCCGGTGTCACTGCCACGGTTCCCCTCCCGCTCCCCAAGACTGCTGGTGGCTGGGAGCGGGACATGTCCAGAGCCCTGGCAAAGCTGGCCGAGAGCCCCAGTGCAACGCCCAGTGAAACATACCCGGACCGGCAGATGTGGAAGCCGCAGACCACAGCTGGGGGCTTCGCACCTGCCTCCCTCTCCTCCTCCCCCCGCAGACCTCGCTGCGCCCCAGGCCCACCCGGCCCCACCCGGCCCCCGCTGTGTCTGGCCTCGCACTTGGCAGCACCCGCTCTGCCTAGAGCCGCACCAGGGCCTCCGGACGCTTCTCCCCCCTCACCCCAATGACTGCAGGCACCTCCTGCTCCCCGGAGCGCAAGGGCCTCACCCCTGCTCTCTCCGTGCCCCTCTGAGGCCCTCGACCTGCCAACCACCCGCACCCCCCAGCTCTGGGGGACGGGGGGAGCCGCCTTGCTCCCCGCTTCCTCGCACCCTCTGCCCCCCGGCCCCTCCAGACCCTGTTCAGAGCCCGGCTCCCCTGGGAAGCTCCTCCTGGTCAGTCGCTGGGAACAGAGGCAACTCGAGCTCCCGAGGGTGGGGACCACGTTGTGGGCCTGGCCTGGCAGGGGTCGGGGGTCAGGGGCTCAGGTCAGAGCCCGAGTTTCACCTCTGCCTGGCCATGTGGCCCCTGCTTTGTGGAAAGACGGGGCCAGAGTCGGAGCGGGAGGCAAGCTGAGCAGCAGAGGGAGGGGCCGCTGCAGTCCTCACCCTCCGCTGCTGCCCCCAGCCCAAGCCGGGCCAGCTCCCCCGGCCTCGGTCCTGCTCCCCGGCTGGGCAGGAGCTCTGGGCAGCGGCAGGGATGTGTCTGTTCTTTCTACCCTGTCAGCCACAGCGCAGCGCAGCCGGCACTCGACAGATGTTTCCAGAGGGAGCACGGTACCTGGGGTCTGGCTGTGGGGGTTGGGGGGGTCTGCCTGGAGCCTCCTGAGGGGTCCGCGGGCCTGCCCCTCGCCCTCAGGGCCTCTCCCTCCACCCCGGGCGGGGGTCTGAGTCTCCCCGCCTTGACCCCAGCGCCGGTAGGACAAGGGAATCAGTGCCCCCCGCTGTGGCAGGACCCCCCCCCCTCGAGGCCAGACCCCGGTGGGCTTCACAGAGCACGGAGCTCTTCCAGCGCCCTGATCTCCTCGAGGGCGTGTCTGAACGTGGGCCCAGCCTCGCCCAGGGGCCAGCGGCTGACATGCGGTCTGGGCTCCAGCGAGGAGACAGCCGTCCCCCTCGGAGCAGGACCTCCATCCCGCTGGTATTTCCCAGGGCTGTGATTAAACGCATGGAAATGCCAACAAGACTCAACTTGCGCCGGGGGGAAGGCTCCCTCTCCTGAAATATGCGCGCAGCACCCTCTCCTCTTACCTGGGGCTGAGACAGGGCCTTGCCCAATCCGTGCCAGAGCCACGTGGAACTTTCCTCACCTCAGCCGGAGAAACGTGCCCCCAGAAGTCCCGAGAGGCTGCTCAGACCTGTGTCTGCAGGACCTCAAGGCCCGAGGCTGCGGGCCTGCCTGCCTCCACCTGCACGCCACGGACGAGCGCAGCGGGTGGGCGGCCTGAGCCCCGCAGCGTCCCCAGAGGGCCCCGGTGGGTCACCAGGCTGCACCCCCACCAGGCTCTGCGTGCTGCCCACAGAGGCAGGTGGCCCACGGGTCACACAGACTCTCTTCACCCACCCTTGTACGGGCTGGCCCAGCCCCCCGCCCAGACAGCCTGGGGTGGACTGAGGGGAGAAGACACGGCTCCCGCCAGCTCCTCGCCCTCCCAAGCCCTGCCAGGCGGGTCCAGAAGTCAGCCTCCCGCCCCAGAACCGGGCCTGGGCCCATCACACACCCTGCCCTGCCCGTCTGTCCGTCTGTCTGCCCTGCAGGGGCCCAGCAGGCTCTGCCTGCGCCAGCCTTGCGCTGGTGCTGAGACACCGGGGGGGCCGAGTAGCAGCGTCTCCCAGACCCTCCTGAGCCCGCGTCAGTGGGGTGACCTGGGCCGGGGTGATCTGGGCCGGGGTGATGGAGAGTGAGCGTGCACAGCTGGCCTGAGGACCTGGATGTGACAGGGGCAACATGGGGCGCAGGGTGAAGCCATCACAGGTGTCCCGTCTCAGCCCTTGGCAACCCGGAGACGGAGGGAACGGCGGCCCAGGGCAAGCTGGGGGCGGGGAGCATGAGGCAGGGACAGGCCAGGGAGCCAGGGAGACAGTGTCACTTGCGCAGCACATCATCCTGCCCGCTTCGCCCTGCCCGCCCCCGCCAGTGGCTCCGAGGGGGACGATGGTCCCACCCCTGCACCTGCCCGGGACACCCCTCCTAGGCCGGCCAGTCGTCCACACCCACTTCCCGGGCCTACGGCCTGGCACTTGCCTGGGGAGGGGCAGTGGCCCTGGCACACAGACACAGCCCCACATGGGACAACGGTAAACAAACCGGCCAGCCAGCGAGCGTGTGGGGGCCCAGGGGACCGAGAGGCAGAGGAAAAGCAGAATCAGGCGTCCAGGCAAGGAGGGGCTTGAGCCAGGCCCTACGGGAAGTGAATGATCCATCGCTGGTGCTGGGGGGCAGGTGTTGGGGGTGGACTCAGGTGCGGCCTGTGGCGCAGGAAGGGCTGAGGCCGAGTGCGGGGGGAGCTGGGGGCAGCGGGAGGGGAGTGCAGAGGAGGGGGTGCCCAGGGTCGCAAGGGCTCCCTCGGTTCCTGGAGCCGACAACACGCAGCACCTAGGAGACGGGTCTGAGCAGCGAGGGGCAGGGGTGTGGTGGGCGCGCAGGGCCCTGGCAGGTCTGCAGGGGTGCGGTGGGCGCACAGGGCCCTGGCAGGTCCGCAGGCAGGGTTCACAGGCGTTGGGCTGCCAGAAGGGCCCAGTTTGGGGCTGAGCGAATGGAAGATGGGTTCCCACAGCCGAGGTGAGGCCACGTCACCATCAGGGGAAGCTGCAGCCCTCAGTTTGGGTCTAGCAAGCGGCGGCCCCCGGCCAGCGGGGAGGTGGGCAGGGCTGGGGGCAGAAGAGAATCTGGCCCCAGGGTGGGTGGGGTGACTCCTCTACACCCCTGGACCTCCCTCGGCCCAAGGTGGCCGAGCCCCGCTGTGGCCTGGAGACGGGCTCGGGGGCCACCAGGCCTAGCTCAGGGCTCCGTCTCCCCTCGGCCATCCCAGTTGGGCTCTGTCCTCTCGAGCCCCAGGAACCCCTCTCAGGCCCCCAGCGCCTCCGTGTGGCTAAGCCTCGGTCCCCTTTCTGTCCTCCCCGAGTCCCCCTCCGTGTGGTCCCCACACAATCCTGGCTTTAATCACCCACGCCTGGGACGCCCGGGGTCACCTCTACACCCCCTGTCTGCCCGACAGCCACCCCCGATCACCCAGGTGGCCACTCCAGCCAGCTCGGCCCGACTGCTGCCACCTCCCACCCTGGGCCTGCTCCGGCCTCCCCGGGAGCAGCAGGGCCGCGTCCGCAAGGCCCCAGTGCAGAAATGCGCGTGCTGCCCGCACCCTCCCGCCCGCACTCTGAAGGTCACCTTCAAACTCCATCCCGTACCTGACCACCGCCCACCCTCCATGGAAGCCCCCTGGTGGATGGAGCCAGCGGGGAGTCACCTCCCAGGCCCCCAGCACCCTCGACACCCCCTCTCTCCTGTGGCTTCCGGAACAGCCACAGCCGACATTGCTTTTTCACCCCAGCCCCCTACCGCAGTTTCACCCTTCTTGGGCCAGAAACCTTGGGGTCACCCTCCCCCACCACCCCCCTCACATCCAGCCCAACAGCAAATCTCGTCCAGAACCCCAGGGCTCCTCTCCCCCTCCCTGCCCACCTGGCCCGCGGTGCGGCCTCCCTCACCTGCCTGCTCCGCCTCGGCCCTGCCCCCCTGCGGCCCGTCCCAGCACTGCAGCCGGGGGCCCTAGCTCCTGTGTCCCCCTGTCGGCTCAGGTCCCAGCTCTGCACGCACAGGAGGCATCTAGGGACTGTTTCTTGCAGCACCGATCGGCTTTTCCCGCCTGGGCCTGCCCTGCTGCCCTTCCTGCCCGGAGGGCTGCTCCCCCCACCCCACCCCACCCCACCCCGGCGCACAGGCGGTCTGTGCTGCCCCTCGGCGCAAGAGCGACCACGCTCACGCAACACACGTTCACTGATGCCCACCACACCGGGGAGACCGGGGGACAGGCCAGGCCCCATGGTTCACGACCCAGCCACGGGGACGACCCGCAGCCCAGACAGGCCCCAGCCCCACTCGACACAGAAAGGCACAGGGAGAGCCAGTGGCATCTAATGTCACCCTTGCTTATCGCCTGAGACCCTGGAGCTCTGAGGAATGGTGGCCGGGGAGGAGGCCGGGTGGGGCGGCTGGCGGACAGGGATCCAGGAGCAGGGAGAGCCCTGGGCATCGGTGACCGTGCCCGGCACCCACGTCCCCACGGGGCACCTCGGCTCTTCTAGAAGGGTCCCTCGCTGCGCTGGGAGAGCCGAGCTCCGTCTCTGCGTCAGCCCAGGGCCAGGCGCTAGACAGCCCCGGCAAGTGGGAGCCACACACTCAGACTGTGGCATCGTCTGGCCAAAGGCCCCGCGGGGGTTACTCAGTCCTCGGCGTGGCAGGAAGGCGGCAGGCGCAGAGAACAGCTGAGGGTGCAGGAGGGAGGCGCTGACGCCGCATCTCTCCGGCTTTTCTGCACCGCGATCCATGGGCGCGTCTGGCCAGGACACACGGCTTTGTGGCCCCACAGCACAGCCGCCGGACCGAGGCTCAGAAAGCAGCGTTGCCTCCCACAGACTCAGCTGGTGGGTGCCAGGGACAGACCTCGAGGCCACACTTGGAACCCCACTCCACAGTGGGTGCCCCAGGCAGGAAACCTGGCCGGGGTCTCGGGCAGCGTCCTGAATGCGGACACTTCCTTCCACGGCCGGGCGGCCCCCAGGCCCCAGGCAGCCATTCCACAGCAGGACAGAGACTTTGACTCCAGTACGATGCTAGTTGCTCGTTTTGGGTTTAAGACCCTCTGGGCTGAATACTGTGTTCTCTCGTGACATTTTCACACAGTGGGATGAGAAACAGATGCTCCGTTTCTCTGGCACAGAAACAGGGAAACCCTGTCACTCTCCAGATTAGGATGACCCAGCCCATCCCACCTCCCCCGAGGGGACAGAGGCTCTGGAGCCACGGCTGGCCCTGGCCTCTCCCTGCCCTGGCACCCGGCCTAATGCACGAGGGGCCCTCGATCTACACTTGCTGAGAAATGAACAAATGCACGAACACACCAGAGTCATCCTTGGTCTAAGAGTAGAGTGATGCCATGGTTGGCCACTGCTGGTCCCCAGGGCACGGGGCGGCAGCAGCAGGGTGGACACCGGCGGCTCCTACAGGGAGGGAAGCCCCGTGGGCCAGGGCAGCGGGTCTCCACCTCCCACCCGCCCCCCGGACAGGCACAGCCGCTGTCAGCCTCGGCCGGGTGCCCCTCGGCGAGCCCCTCCGCAATGCCTGCGTCATGAGAGGGGAAAGGTGGTACCAGAGCCCCCCACGTCCCCCTGCCCCTCGCCAGGCCAGGGCTCCAGGCTCTGCCCTGGGTTCCAGGAGACCCGGCGGCCAGGAGACAGCCCCTCCCGGCTCACCCTCCACCTGCGTCAGAGCCTGGGGGTACGCGGCTGCCTCCCAGGGGAGCCCCGGGCCTGCTGTGCGTTTCCAGTAACAACTCAAAGGTGGACAAATGGATCAAGGAACAAGTGGGTGACAGACAGACAGGGGCGCAGAGTTTCCGCACTGGGCTGCAGTCCTGGCACTGGTTTCACATTCAAGGTCGTGCCAAGCGCGTGGAGAGGCCGTGCTGCTCCCAGGCTCCACACACGGAGCCAGCGCCCGTGTCAGGCTGTGTAGACAGATCACCCACATCCTTCACCCAGCCTCTGGGCCACACGCACCGCCTCTCTCCCCACAGCCTTGCCTGGGGACACACGCCCACAGACACAAAACCCACCCAACTCACGCGGACACATTCAGTCACCTAACAAACAGGTGCACATCACACCTGCACACACACGCCCCTGCCAGCCTGCACACACATGTGCACACAGCCATGACAGCACACACCTTTACACACAGTCTCCCCTGCGTGTGCACACACGTCCACACGCGCACCCATAAACACACCCAGGTGAGCACACACATTCCCACATGCAAGTGCACACGCACAACCACACGCACAACCACACACACCTGCGTGCTCCGACCACACTGCTGGGAGCCCAGCGCTGCCCAGAGGCCCCATCCCAGGTCGCTCTGCACCCACAGCTCTCGCCCTGGACCAGCAGAGCTTGGGGACCCCGGACTCCGTGCACCTGCCCACCTTGCCGGGTCTCTCCAGTGGCACATGTACCCCAGCCCCACGCCCTCGCTGTCCCAGAGAGAAGGATCTGGGTGAGCAGCCACACCCAGCCTCCCCCCTGCTCAGGTCGCACCTGGTGCCCGCGAGGCCCCCAGGGACCCGGCAAGTCTGGAAATGACCCAGGTCCCCGGGGCTCAGGCCACAGGGGCCGTGCATAAGCCATCGTCAAATCCTTTCCCCCTGCCAGGCCTGCTGCTCCCACAGGAGGGGCAGAGGGAGGCCAGCTTGCCGCAGGCCCTGACCAGGAGCTCAGACCCACGCGGAGCTGAGCCCACAGCCGGGGAGAAACCCCTCCTGCCGTGGCTGTCAAATGAGCACATTCCCAGGTGAGGCTGCTCTTGGGCCTAGGAGCAGGGCGGGTGGCTTCACGACAAGCCCCAGGAGCAAAGATGACCTCCAGGGTACTGAGCTCCTGGCAGCCGGGTGGGGCAGGGCAGCGTGGGGACCCTGAGCCCAGAATGGAACCACCGGGACCAAAGCCCAGGAGCATCAGAACCGCCAACTCACAAGGCAGAAGCCTGGCTCCCCTGGCACGGATGGACGCCGACCCAGCCTCCTGCCCAGCCAGCGGGCGCTGGCCCTCGGAGCTCCTGCAGGATGGCAGGCGTCTCCCAGCTCTGCCTGGCCTCCCTGCCTGGGGCCTGCCTCCGGCCCCCCAATGCCTCCCTTCCTGCCTCTGGTCACCCCAACCGGTGGCAGGAGCCCGACCAGGGAGACAGGCAAGAGACCACTCGGAACCCTCCACTGCAGCGAAACCCCCTCCCGAAGTCCCCAGCCAGATGCGGTGAAGGGCGCACCACACCTACCGTGGCGAGGTGCCGCAGGGGGTCACCGACGTACAGCATGGCAGGCGCCGGGGGCTCTGCACGCGCCGGGGGGCTGGC
This sequence comes from Eulemur rufifrons, assembly GCF_041146395.1. Classification (NCBI taxonomy): domain Eukaryota; kingdom Metazoa; phylum Chordata; class Mammalia; order Primates; family Lemuridae; genus Eulemur; species Eulemur rufifrons. The sequence continues at coordinate 929,322 of NC_090990.1, read as the reverse complement.
GTCCCTCGGGACGAGGCATGGGTCTGGGTGGCCGGGGAGGAAAGGGGTGGAGTCGTGGCCGCCCAGCAGGTGGACAGAGGGGGAGAGGCTCCGCACTAGGGAGGCAGGCGCCAAGGATGCTCGGGAACATGTGGGCTGTTTGTTGGCATTTTCGCTCTTCCCATCTCCCTTAGTTCTGTCAACTGGCTGCATCTAACAACAAAACCGCGGCCCACCCCTTATCCTCATGACTATTCATCCGCGTCCCGGGCAGGCCTCAGCTTGCCCGATGATGTGTTGGACTGCACCAAGGAGGCTGCGCGGGGAGGGCGGGGACGCCAGGTCAGTGCGGCTCCATTATCACAGCCCTCAGGGCTCCTTTGGAGACACCATGCCTGGGCAAGGCCCTGGGGGCCCCGAGCCCGCACCCCCACCCCCTCGAGCAGGCTCGGCCCCTGAGCACGAGGGGGGGGGCCCTGGCCCTCGAGACAGGGTAGGCAAGGCTGGGCCACCCCAAAGGGGAGAGAAGGTGCCATTGCCCTGGGCCACCCAGGCAGAGCCAGTCTCCCTCCTGCCGGGGAACTTGGTGGCCTGCAGGGACCACCAAGGGCTGAACAGAGAGGACAGGCACATAGGAGGCTGGCGTCCCTGGGCCCCTCAGAGAGCCAGCTGATGAGAATGAACAGCCGTGGCGTGGCCTGCCACCCACCGCCCACACACCGTGGGGGTCAGGCCCAAGACCCCAGCGCACATGCTCAGAGCCCTGGCCACCCTGCTGGCCTTGTCCTCGCACTTGCCAAGCCTCCAGAAACAGGGACGCAGCACTGACACCAAAGAAGCGCCCAGAGGGACGGAGGGCCCACCCCACATGGCGGCTGATGGCCTGGGCACACCCAGGGGCTCTGCAACGGTGGCCACCCAGCGGGGCCTTGGGGCGGTTACCGCCACTTCCTTTCGGGGGCGTCTGAATTTCCTCTCTGTTGTAGGATCTTTGGTGCAAGCTGCCCTTGGCAGAGGGGCCGGGGCCCCCCAGAAGCAGCCCGGCATCAACATGCAAACCGACCTCTGAAGCTGGACACTCAGACCCGAGTTCTAAGCCCCCAGAGAGCAGCGGCTTCAGCACACGAGTTTCAGACCCTTCACGGAGCCATGAAGACAACGCGAGACTCTTTCCTTCTGATCTTGCCAGACCCAGCTCCCTGCCTGTCCCTTCCCCATCTCCCGCCTCCTCTCTCTGGTCTGAGCACCCTAAGAGCTAGCAGGGGCCTCGCTCCCCAGAGAGCTGGCAGAGCCAGGCTCCGGGCACAGGGAAGCCTGGCCCAGGTCACCAGAGGGGCCTGGAGGGCCCGCCCAGGCCCAGGATGACACTGTACTCCGAGGGGCTGGGGCCGGGAGAGCCCAGCTCAGGGCCCTGGACCGCAGAGGCCACCGGGGAGGCACAGGCACTCCACTCCGTGTGGCTGGGGTCTCAGCTCCCCACAGGCAGGTCCCTCACAATGAGACAATTGAGGAACATCCAGTTCTGTTTGCTAGACAAATGCGCAGGAAAGGGGTCTCTGGGGAAATGTCTGCGGGGTCTGCAGTGGGGTGGGGGAGGCTTGCAGATGGGGAGGCCCCAGGGCCTGACCGCGAGCTTCCTGCACTGGTGCTGGGCCCTGCCAAGACGCCCGTGGGTGGGGGCGCTCTCTGCTTTTGGAGTCTGGGAGGTGGGCTGCCCAGGGATGGAGGGACACTCAGAGCCAGGTGTATGATGTTGGCCCATTCCCGGCCTCTCTGCGGCCCAGGGGCCTTGCCTGTCAAAAGGGACAAGTGAATGAAAAAGAGATTCAGGTATGTCCTGTGTCGGTTTCATAAATAGCCAACCGGAAACAGTAAAAGGGAAGAGGCCCAGAGGCCCAGCAAGGATCTGGGCTGGGGCCCATGTTTCCTTCCACCTGCAAAGCGCTGAAGGCCACTGGCCTCTGCCCCAGAACGGCACCAGCTTCCCGTGAATTTTCCTGAGGCCGTGGCCACGGGGAGGACAGGGACAGCGGCTGGTGGCTGTCCCCCTCCCAGTGTGGCCTCGGCAGCCTCCTCCAGGTGGTCTCAAGGGGTCCTCAGCACCTGCTGGTCTGCTGCTGGCCACGCCCGAGGAGGGGCAGCAGCGACTGGGTGGGCGTCAGTGTCTCCACGGACCTCCCTGGCACCACTCGCTCGGGAGGGGCTGTCTGCAGCAGGGACAGGGGAACGTGTCCCCTGGGCACCTGCGATGTGTCAGGTCAGGGCCAAACTCAATGCACAGTGCCTGCGGGGCAGCTGGCTTTGTGCCACCCGGTGGAGGAGGCCACGGAAGCTCAGCGGGATTCTGGGACCTGGGCCGGCAGGAGCTCAGGTCTGTGCCACCCGAAGTGCCTGGTCACCTAAGCCTGTCCAGAGAAGGGCTGGTGGGGGGCTCATGAGTGCTGCTGGGGGCGGGGGCTCTCGGAGGGGCACACAGGGGCCCACACTCTTCCTCCTCCTGGGTCTGGGGAGAAATGCCCCTCCCCACAGTCGGGAAGGGCTATCCCGGGTGACCTCTGGGTCTCAGGCCCCTAAGTGTCCAGGGTTCTCACCCCGGACATCTGTCCTGCTGCTCGGTTCCCTGGGCCCAGGGCAGGTGGGCCAGCCTTCTGTCCGTGCCTGTGACAGCCCCACCCTCTGGTGGCCCACCTGCCCACAGCAGCTGTCACCAGAGAAAGGCGCCGGGAGAGGCGGGAAGTGGGGGAGGGCACAGGCTGGCTCCAGGCCTGGCGGAGGCTCTGGGGGAGGGGAGGGAGGGGGAGACCCGCCTCCCTCTCTTCTGTCTCCCAGTTTCTCCCTCCCTTCTCTGCATCCTGAGGGCCAGCAGGGGCCTCAGGCTGCCGGTGCCCAGCCCGGTGTTGTCCGAGGGTGCTGGCACCCGGAGCAGGGACTCGCCCAGGCCCAGGCTCAGCTCTGCGGAGCTTCCCTGGGTGACAATTTGGATTCCCGCCCCCAAGCTCGCACACCCACAGCCTTGCTGGCCCCCTCACCGTGAGCTCAGGATGGGCCTGGATCCTGCCCATGCTCCTCCCAGACGGTGTGGGGGCTCCAGGGCCAGGAGAGCCCCTCCTACCTGATGGACAGCATCCAGAGTCCCCTCAAGTGTCCCCTGGTCAGGGCACCTGCGGGGGCCCCGGGAGGGCAGGGGTCCCAGTTTTAGCCGTGGTTCCTGCCCTCCTAGCCTGGGGTGTGGGGGCTTCCTCTGCTGTCCTCTTGCAGGACAGGGACCCGGACTAGGGCCTGTGGGTCGCCTGGGGTCTGCAGGGCGGCCAGCGCCCAGGGCAAGGGGGGCCCCCCAGCCGGGCGGGGGCGGCAGGCCCTCCCCATCCTGCCCCTTCTCTGCAGCGGCAGCTTCGCACACTCGGGGCCCCACACGCACCACACCGGGCGTTGGTCACGTGCTGCCCGCGGCCGGGCACCTGCAGACGACTCAGATCCTCTCAGTTCCCGTATGTGCAGGGAGGGACGCCGAAGCCGGGAAGGGCTAAGTGACTCTGCCGGGGTAGCCAGGCTAGGAGGGCAGCGGGGTTCTGACCCCATGAAATCTGGCGACAGAGCCCCCACGCCACCCACCCAGCCTCCTGGTCTCTGGGTGATCTCAGCCCCCTGGACGCAGTGACCCCACGGCCCTCTTCCTGCTGCGGCCACACGTGGCTCACAGTCCCCCCAAAATGTCTGGGACTCCCGCAAGGCACGCTGAGGGCTCCACTGCTCCTGTCTGGGCCCCATTCTCTTAAGCTGCTGGACTCAGCTTCCTCGCAGGGGCCAGGGCCAGGAGGGAGGGTCCAGGGCCCTGTGGGGCTGGGCGGACCCGGCACTGGCCCCCGAGAGCCGTGGCACCTCCTGAAGGGCTCGCTTCTCTGGCCCTTCCCCCGCCCCAGTCACCCCAACTTCAGAGAAGGACACAGAGGCTCGGAGGCAGGCAATGCCCTGCTTGTCTCTCTCTAAGGCAGCGGCCACAGGCACCACGGGGTCGTGCGATGGTCACGGACACTGCTCAGGACCCTGTGGCCGTCCCCAACTGGCACCAATCTGCCCATCCGAGGTGGGGGAGACCCAAGTCCCCCAGACACGGAAGGCGCCCATCACTGCAGAGGACCAGCGTCCTGTCCACTCCAGGGCCATGCTGCCCAGACCGGGCCCCACAGCCCCGTGGGAGGTGTGGCCCCAGAGTGTGGGGGCAGCGCCAGGGGAGGGACAGCCAGAGTGCACCCTGTGTGGCAGGTGGGGACAGGCACGTGTGGGCTCACAGCCCTCTTCTTGATCCACGAGCCCCAGGAGGCTCTGACGCCAGAACTGCCTCTTTGTTTTCTTTGACAGGGTCTCGCTCTGTCACCCGGGCTGGAGTGCGGTGGTGGCATCACAGCTCACTGTAGCCTCAAACTCTGGGCTCAAGCGATCCTCCTGCCTCGGCCTCCCAGAGTGCCAGGAATACAGGCGGGAGCCACCCACCTGCCCAGCATCCCCACCGAGCTAGGTCCAGGTCCCCTGGGCCCTCAGCTTCCTCCTTGGGCTCCAGGGCTGGACTTTAGAACGTCGTCCCCCGGGTCAGCTCCAGGCCCTCAGCAGGCAGGGAGGCCACGCTCAGGCTAAGCACAGGGCCCCGCAGCCAGCCGCCCACACCGGGCCAGTCGTCCTTGCTTCTCTGAGCCCTGGTCTTGGCACCTAGCACTGCCGGGGGGCTGCAGCGGGGACACTCGCTGTCGGACCAGGGGCCGCTGTCACGAGGGGGCCAGGCAGCGGGTCAGGATGAGGCTTGCGGAGGGGAGGCTGGGCCTAGGATGGGACTGCGTGGTGTCACCCGGACCAGGCCAAGAAGGTGGAACGTCGACCTTCCCCCTTCCCTTCCCAACATCCTGTTTTGCTGACAACTTGGGGACAAGGGCCGTGACCCCTCCCTGTCCAGGCCCCTACCCTGGACATCATTGTCCTCCAGTCTGGGAGGGCCAGGAGCTGGCCTCGGGGCTCCAGGGAGGGAGGACCGGCCTTGGCTCCAGGGAGTCCCCACCTCCGTGCTCTGAGCTCTGCACCCAGGAATTCCATCCTGGGCTTTACCATGCGGCGTGTCACTACCTGACAGATGCGGCCGTCTGGCTGTGCGCAGAGCAGCAGGCCCCGCCCTCGCCGCCCCGCGGCTGGGGAGCCGCGTGCCCCAGCAAGCCAGGGACCCGACCGCTGTGGCCCGACGTGCTCAGCACCGGGCATCCTCGGGGGCGGGGGCATGGCACACCCCCCCACGAGAACCTAGAAACGCCCCCCTCTGCCTCCCTAACCCGGGCCTCCCCGTGCAGGGTCTGTGGGATCTAGGGGCCCTCTGCCCTGGGGTTGGGGTGGCCTCAGAACTCAGGAGGCAGCAGGCAGCCTGCAGCCCTCTGCCCAGGGGTCCTCCCATCCTGGCCCAGCATCTGCCTCGGTTTCCTTACCCGTGAAATGGGAACACAGCTGGTGCTGAACACTGGTGACCTAGTCCCACTAGGATGGCCTCCCGAGCAGGGGCGCAGCCAGGGCAGGCCGTCAGACCCTCAGAGCCCCTCCTAGGGGCCCCTCAGAGGAACAGACATCCCAGGGCTGCTGCCTGGCTTGGGCCGCCCAGGGAGGAGCCTTCTCCCAGCCCCACAGGCTCCGCACCCACCCGGTGGGGGACACGGCCCCTCACCTCCCACATCCCGCGTCACTCTGCCCACTCTCCTGATGGGGCCCCCCACCAGCACACCTCGGACAGGTGTGCATGGGGCTGGGTGGGGGCATTAGGACAGAGGACGGCCAGGCCCCTCCCCAGGCCTGCGGAGGTCCCGCCTCCTGGTGCCGGCGTGAGGAGGGAGGTGTGACCCTGCTCCACCGCCTGCTGCTCTTTCCCAGGTGTGTCTGCTGAGTGTGGGTTTTTCCGCCGCGCACAGCAAAGCTCCTGGACAAGTCCCCACCTGAGGACTCCCCAGGCCCTCCGCAACCAGCCTGCGGGCAGAACGGAGCAGCCGGGTGGCCCCGTGGGGGCTGTCCCCAGGCCGGGATCCTCACCCGCTTCCTGTGTGTGCCGCCACCTGCCCCACCTCCTGCCACAGCCAGACATGGCCCCCACCAGCCACCAAGGCCCTGGCTTTGGGCCAGGAGGGGCACCCAGCATGGCAGGGCCTGAGACACTGCAGGGCTGGCCCCTCGCCCCAGGAGGGAGGGAGAGCCTGCCAAGATGGGGTGTCTGCCCCTGGCCCCTTCACCCAGACCCCAAGGGACAGGGCACAGGGCTGTGGGACCCAGGCCAATCAGAGGCACAGGGCTGCCTCAGAGATGGGCACATGACCACATTCCGACCAACAAGAGGCAGGCTATGGGAAGAGAGGGCCCCCTCTCCACAGGGGTGGCGATGAGGAGGCTGCCTAGGATCGAAGCCACCCCGGGGGCAAAGCAAGAGACGGAGCAAGGCAGCTGCAGAGCACCTAGACCCCGCCTTGCCTGCAGCCCTCCTTCACCTAGACCCCGCCTTGCCTGCAGCCCCTCCTTCACCTAGACCCGGCCTTGCCTGCAGCCCTCCTTCACCTAGACCCCGCCTTGCCTGCAGCCCTCCCTTCACCTAGACCCGGCCTTGCCTGCAGCCCTCCTTCACCTAGACCCGGCCTTGCCTGCAGCCCTCCTTCACCTAGACCCCGCCTTGCCTGCAGCCCTCCCTTCACCTAGACCCGGCCTTGCCTGCAGCCCTCCTTCACCTAGACCCGGCCTTGCCTGCAACCTTCCCCATGGCTGGATCCTGCCATGCCTGAAGTCCTTCCAAATACCAGATCCAGCCATGCTTACATCCATTCCTCCCTCTGGACTGGCAGTTACATGAGTTGGCAAGTTTTCTACTTTGCAATTTGAAGTCTCCTGAGAAACCCGCGGGGAAGCCGTACACCCGAGAGCCTCCTTCCTGGTTCTGCCAGGCTCCCGAGACAGGCCGGGCCGTGCTTGCAGCCCCCACTCACCATGACGGACGTGGTCATGCCCTGCAGGTGGAAGACGTCCATGTTGGCCTCCGCACTGCCCACCAGCTCACTGTTCCCCCGGCTCGACTGGGGAAGGTCGAAGTAGGTGCTGTCTGGCTCCCTGTGCCCGGGAGAGGAAAACCGAAGCCATCAGCCCCGAGTCTGGGCACCGCCTGCAGCCCCCCCGGCCCAGGGCTCAGGGCCAGCTCATGACTCTGGGTCAGGCCTATGCCTCTGTCCCCAAGAAGTCCTTGGTCCCTCCACTCCTTCCTGCTGACCCTCAGCTCCTGCCCCTCCCACCTCTTCCCTGTCCTCTGCCTGCCCCTCCAGGGCTGGTGTGAGTGCCCGGGAGGTGTGGTCATGTGTGAGCTCTGTCCCCTGGACCTCTCCTGGCCACAGCCCCTCTTGAGAGCTGGCCAAAGGGAAGAGTCCGGATTCTGGGTCCTGTGTCCCCAGGAGAAGGCCCACGGCGTTGGCGCCCCCACCCACACTCTCCCCAGCCCTGCCTCCAAGCTGACGAGCATGGCCGCGGCTAGCCCATCCCCGCGTGGGGCTGTCGCCCTGCTCCAGCCAGGGGACATACTCACAGAGAGCTCCAGAGGTGTTCGAACGTGGCTCCCTCGTCCGTGGAGGTGGCGGTGGACTGGGCCATCTTCCCGAGCTGCCCGGGGGGAGCTCACTCTGGAGGGAGGAAGGAGGGGCGGTGAGCGCTGTGGAGACCCCGCACCACTGGGAGGCAGGAGGTGGGGGCTGCCGGGGACATCCCTTGTGCTGCCCCACCCCATGTGCCCTCTCCTCCCCCACTTCACGCAGCCCATTCCCTGGGGCGGGAAACCGAGGCCCGGGTGGGCAGCTCGGGAGCTTGGCCTCAGTGACGTGGGCCTGGATGCGGATCTGGCGGGGGCACCCCGGCAGGCAGGACTCGGGGTGACGACACACCCCCTTGTGGGGCTGTGGGGCCTTTGGGGGAGCGAAGTTAACGTCTCGGGGCACCTGGGTCATGACGAGCAGGTGAAGACTGTGGCTGTTATTAACAACTGTGTCTCCAGCTTTGGCCTCGGGGGTGGGATGGAACCAGGTCTGGGGGCTCCCTGTTGTTCCGGGACTCGGGGACGGCGTGGATCCCGGATCACCCCTCTTGGGAAGAGCACTTGTGGGGACGCTGAGGGCTGGAGCCGAGCCCTGGGTTTGGGCCTCAGAGCCCAGATTGCTGCGAGACATCAGCTGGCCTCTCGCCCCGAGCCGGGTCCCCCCTGCACCGCCCACCCAGCGGGAAGCCCAGCAGGGCCAAGAGCCCACAACTGCTGTCACTGGGGCTGGTTGCCACGTGGTGGTCCCCCTCTCTTTGGGAGAAGCTCAGGGTCAAGGTGCCCAAACCCGCTAGTCTCTGCCCCCCTCATCGCCTGTCCAGAGGCCTCTGTGCCCAGCTCCCAGTGGCCTGGACGCCCAGGAGGTGGCAGTGAGCAGGCCGGGCACAGCTGGGCGCCTCGTCCTGCAGGGAGGGTGGGACAGGGAACCCCAAGCCTGCCCTGCCCCCCGCCCCCACCTCGGCAGAGGCCGCCTCCCCCTGGGCCAGCCTCCTGGGTCCTCGGCGAGGGGCCACAGGAACCAGCTCGGCCACCGCCCTGCAGTGCCCGGGCAGGCAGGCCCAGACCTGCCCACGGCTGGCAGGGGTGGGAGGGCACAGCCTACAATCTGTCGCTTTTGTCTGTCCCCAGGCAGGCGGGAGCTGATGAAGGGCCGTGGCACACTCCTGGGGCCGCCACGTGCCAGGCTGCCGGTCCCCTGAGAAGTCAGTGGCACGAGCAGGGAGGGCCCTCGCTGGGGCCAGGCTGGGCACGGGGGAGGGGAGGCCTGAGGGCTCAGGTACGGCTGGCGGGCGATGATGGCCCAGGGACATGCAGCTTAATGCACGCTGGCCACAAGCCAACCCTCCTCAGACTCAGGGCAGCCCCTGCGTGTGACCACTCCACCCACTTTCCAGAAGACGGTGCTCAGAGAGGTTAAGTGACCTGCTGGAGGTCACACAGCAGTAGCCACAGGAATGAATGGCCGAGTGGCTCTTTCTCAGAGTTGGGAACTAACTTAGTTGCCCCCACACCCCCCAACGCTTCACCGCACCCTCACTTGCCTCCCATCCTGGGCTGCGCCGTCCAAACCCCAGGGGAGCCGAGGTGGGGCTGGCATGAGGGCACCAGGGTGGACAGAATCCCACCCTCACCCAGTCCCACGCTGGCCCTTTTGGGAGGAGCAGTGATTAATCGGGGCGGCTTCCTGGCGCAGGCGGGGGCCGACTCGGACTCAGGTAGGACTCAGGAGGGTGCAGGAGCACTGGCAGGGGCCGGCCAGCAGGAGCCGAAGTCCCTTGGACCCAGGAGGACACGTGCCCTCACTCTGCAGGTGACACTCCAAGCCCAGAGACGGAAGGCGACTTGGCTGACGTCACACAGCAGTGGACAAGAAATCCCGTCCCCTTCACAGCCGTACTGTTCACATCAGCCCACGGCGCCGACAGCCCCACCGCCCATCAGCGTAGCCACAGACAGGGCAGCCGTCCACGCGTGCAATCGCACCTGGCCATGGCGGGAGTGAAGCTCTGACGCGCCACGAGGCGGGGAGGCTTGGAGACGTGGCGCTGGGTGGAGCCACCTCCCTCCCTACGCGTCAGCCTGCGAAGCTCACACCACAAAGCCCAGGTGAGAGACGCAGACGGAGAGACAGAGACTGAGAGACAGGGAGAGACAGAGACAGGGAAAGAGACATAGAGACAGAGGGAGAAAGAGACAGAGGGTGTCAGAGACAGGCAGAGACAGAGCATCAGCGCCCCTGTGTGCTCAGCGGCCCACACCTGCTGCTCCCTGCCCGGGCTGGGGGTTCGGGGGACAGGTGTGGGTGGGGCCTTCCTCTGCGCGGCCCTGGGGGCTGGCCGGGGAGATGCCGGGACCCCGGGCCTGCACGCGGACATGGCTGTATTTTCAAACTGGCAGCCTTGTAACTCCCATCTGGGCTCCGAGGCGCCCTCTCTCCCCACTGACCTTGAATCTACAACCGTGTCCTTTCTTGTCCACTGAGCGCCCACCTGTCCTCGTCCCGCTTCCTCACCCCCCCGGCCTGCAGCCGCAGGGTGCCGTGTCGCGCTCCCTTCCCGCCTGCGCACAGAGGACTCCAGCACGCACACAGGTGTCCCGGGCCCCGGGCCTGCCAGGCGGTGCCAGGCCCACAGCACAGGCCTCTGCCGCCACCGGGAGCCAGACCTGTGTGGGGCCCGGGAGGGGCTTCCTCGGGGCCAGGAGTTGGGCCCCCAAACCCACCCTGGACCTGTCACCCTGAGACCCAGGCAGCTGTGGGGGACTGGCCCAGGGCTCTGGTCACAGGACATGTTCCAGGGGACCCCCCTGCGAACTGAAAGTAAAATAATCCTAAACCCTCTGCTAACCGAGTTCCCAGCCATGACGGTGAGAGAGAGAAAGCAGTCACACAGGGGCACGACTTCTCTTTTCATAGATGTCCCCGGTCCCTCCCCTAGCTTGCCGCATGTGTGTTTGACCACCCGCCGCCCTGCCTGTCCTCAAAGCACCCACACCCGGCTCTGGCCGGGGCTCACGGCCCCCCACAGGCTGCTCCCCCCACGGGAAACAAAGCTCTCCTTTCTCCACAGTATAAATCTCATTATTCTTTAGTTAACAGAATGGCGACCATGAAGGGACCCATGGAGACCCCTGGGTTCCCCAGTGTGATCAAAGGTCAACGCACTGACGCCTGCTCAGTCGTCTCCGGAACTCTCTGGCAGAAGCTCGAGTAGGTCCCCTAGATCCACGATCTCCGGCTTTCAGGATGAAGATCTCAGAGCCTTGACTTCTCCCCCCCCCCCACCCGCTTCTCCCCAGTCTGGTTCCTGCATTCCGGACCCTGGAGGAAATATTTTTGTGGGTCCCGGGTTTGGGGGGACCTAGTTGGACTCAGATTATCCGTAAGGTCGTGGGGACGCTGTCATGAGGTTAGTGCAGTTACAGAAACCTTAGTTCTAAGGACACAGTCTCCGATCCACCACCACAGAGACACTGGTGACGAACATGGTTAAAAACTAAAAATTTCCTGTGAATGTTTTAAACCTGCCCTGAAATAATTTAGAGCTTTGCTGGCCACAGTAAAATCTCAGGGGACCTCCAGTTTATCGGTGCGCTCAGTTGGAACAAAGAGGCTACCAAACGTTCCAGAACAGTGAAGATTATGCTACGGTTGGTGTTTCCAGCTTTCTAACTGGGACCACGGGTCTCTCGTAGCCTCCCTTGATGACTCAAAGTCAGAGAGACTCCAAAAAATGGCACATGGGACGTATTCAGAGTTGACACTTTCCTTCTTCGTTTCCTCGCCTTCCACCTCTGCCCCTAAACAATCATTTTTTCTTCCCAACTAGTTTTTAAAAGCAATTGCTCCAAACGCTGACCATTGTGTTTTCTCGTTGAAAAACCTCTGCGGTACCAGCTCCTGGAATGGGAGCGGCCGGCCCACGACTGATTTATTCAAAGAACTAACAATGGGACTAAAGATATGGGAGCATGTGTTTACATTTTGGTTTTTTCCCCTTGTTATCTCAATTTATTCATTTGTTTTTTCCTCTCACTCTTTCCTCTGTCTCTAACCACCTCTAACCCAAACTTCTCCTTTTAATAAGTAAAACTTTTCAGCTTCAAAATAGACTAAGGAGATTAGACATGTTTTGCCCCAAGGTATATTTCCTTAACATATTTGAAAATGACTGCTACAAAACTGTCTTTTGTCGGAAAAAAATGTACATATAGCAAGAGAGAGAGAGCCAGGGTTATCCTTTCCTGATATAAAAAATTAAACTAGCTGAGTCTCCACTTTCAAAGGTCTGGAAAGCAGCACGTGCCGCCCATCCTCGCCGAGGGCGGCCGGCAGGGCTGGTTCACGTAACAGACCACCTCCACCCGAGCCAGCCGGTCAGGCCTTCCCCACCACCACCTGGTTTCTGCTTTTCAAGCCAGTGAAAAAACCCTTTAATTTCCTGTCTTCTTCCACCTATGAGAGGCCCATTAGGTTTTCTATGTAAAGGTCTCAGGCATATGGAAAAAATACAATCTTTTTACTTGTTCCATCCTCAATGACGTGGTTTAAATCCAGCCGTCCTTTTAGACGGGAGTTTTGCCAGACTCATTGCTAAACATTTCCACCTGAACCTGCGGGTCAGGCAGGCCAGATGCTGTCCCTGCTAAGCATTGCGAAGTCATAATACGACCGCTTCTCTAACATTTTTAATGCTTGCTGGATTTGACTGTGAACTTATATTTTTAGTTTGCAGCCTGTGGAATCTGGGGTTTGGATCGGTGGCCACGGTGAGGCCCGGGGACACGTTCTCAGCGCCTGGGCCAGCAGCTCTGATGGGGCCCCTCCTTCCCCGCCCAGTTTTGCCTCCTGACTATTCTAGGAGGGGCTGCACCTCTAGGCATCCTGTCTCCGTCCTCAGCATGCACCTGAAACTGCCCTTTGTGAAGTTAATAGAGGGCCGCAGTGTGGGACCCGTGCTAGGGAGATGACCAGCCTCTGTCCCCCACTCGCTGTCCTGCAGTTGCTCACCACTCAGGAGTCACACAGCCTGTAGATAACATCACCCTTGTGACACCCAGGGCTAGTTTTTGAGGTGTCCTCCAGGCCCTGCATTCTGGTGGAACGGCCGACCCACCCAGACCAGAGGCCCATACCAAGGAGCTGACCCAACTGGTCTTGCGACCCCACCAGGGAACTGACTCAGCAAACAAGACAATTTCTACACCCTGTGATTCCACCAGAACCCGGCCAGCCAATCAGCAGGCCCAATTCCCTAGCCCTCTGACCACCAAAGTATCTTTAAAAACTCTTTCTCCCAAATTTTTGGAGAGATGGATTTGAGAACTTCCTCCCGGCCCCTCGCACGGCGCTTGCAATATTAAACTCTCCCTCTGCTGTGAGCCGTGGGTCTCTGTCCTGGCTTCCTCTTGAGCAGGGCAGTGACCCTGGCTGGGCTGGAACACACCTGGTGGGTAAACTGAGGACACAGGCCCTGCCCTTCACAGCCATCTGGGATGCCAAGACCCAAAGTGACCGAGAACACTGGGGATGGTACCTGGGCTGTAGTTTCAAAATTCTTTCCAATAATTTAAAATCTTAACGTCATGTTATGTTAAAGAAGATAACCATAAAACATCTGAGTCATTTATAAGTTAAAATACTAAATATGAAACATAAGTTTACGTTTCTATACTTTAACATCTTATTTTTATATGTTATAGAAAACCAAAGATACTTAGAAATACTAATAAAAATTGGGGACTGATAAGAGCTCAAAAAATAAGGGTTCCTAGGAGTCAACGTTGTAATTAATGTATGTCACACCACGAATGGCCACCAGCAGGCCGCTGCCCGCTAGGAGAGACAAAGCTCCTTATTCCCAAAGTGTAAACCTCATTTTTTAAGTTAACCCCACCCACTGTGGGGACCCAGCAACCTGCATCTTTAGCAAGCACGGCAGGGTGGCCGCGATGACTGGGACAGCCCCAGAGGACAGTGTCCTCGAGGCCGGCCTCACCACTGCGGCCTCACCACTGCGCAGGGCCTCCTGCGGGCCTTGGGGACTCCACTGGCTTCTTCAGCAGAACACGGATCCGGAAACCAGCCCAGACTCAAAAGAAGCAGGGGAACTTGAACCACGGAGAGCCGGATTTCCACCCTCCCTGGAACACCCTGATGCTGGTGGCTTTGGACCGAGGGCCTCAGGAGGACACTAGTGACAGCTGCAGAGCGCTAGCTCCCCTCAACCTGGGGCACACACTGGAACCTGCAGCGGCATCTCTGCAGGTGTCTGGGACCACCCCCTGCCCCACCCCACTCCCCTAGAGCTCAGGAGACACTGCTGCTCAGACAGGACCTGGGGTGCAGGGACTCGGGCTGCCCCTGGAATCTGCCATCCCTCCCCCATGGCAGGGACAGGACACTCCTTCAGCTGCCAGCAGCACATTAGGCAAGGATCTCGGGGTGAGAAAATGAAACCAGCTCTATTCTTCCGGAAAGAGGCTTAAAAAAAAAATAAGAAAAAAATAATAAAGAAAACGAAACCAGTTGTAAAGCAACTTCCTCTAAACTCAATCCAATTTTGCAAATGACTTTCATTTTAATTCTGGTGTTTGCAAGGGGAACTGGGCTCTTGGACGTAATGGAAACTGCATTTGCAAACATTGTGAATCATTTTTGAAATCACTTGTTTCAAGGCGGGGGAAAAATAGACCGATTTCTGATAAAACATTTTCAGGAAGTTGTAGTGACATTGTCAATGCTAATATATTGTTGGACGGGCAGCTTTTCCCCTGAAGACTGAGCTGCCCTAGAGTGAACATGGGTCTATGCTGTGAGTGGGGGTCTGTACCGCACACGTGTCACGGTGTAAGGAAAACCCCCACTTGAGACCCCCACCCCTCACCGGAAGACCGACGTTAACATACGACTAACCTGACACCTGGCACATTCGCATATCACTAACCTACCATCTAACACATCAGCATAACACTAACCCTAATTACCTGGTGCAAGACACTAACCTAACCTATTACCTGTGGCGTTAGTCACCTCCCCCATCCCCCTCCCCGCCCACCGTCTGACCCAGGTCACACCGGGAGTCACCCCCTTGCACATGCTGGTGCACATCCTCCAAAGTGCCCACCCTGTACTCCGGAATCTTCTTTCTCTCCCCAGACAAGCATTTCTGTTCCTTCAACCAAGCCACGGATGACTGTTTCCAAGCTGTGGTCCCCACCTGGCCACCCTCCCCTCCCTGGACACCCCTACATTCCTCAATGGGAGCACGCCGCTCTGATGTGTCCCCACCCTGCACGGCCCCCTTGGCCCCTTGCTCTGGGCTCCTCTCTGTGAGGTCTGGGACGTACCTGCTGCACCCGTGGCTGTGTCTCCCCCGGCTGCCCCCACCCCGAGAGGACACGCCCTTCCAGACAGCGTTCAATCTCCTGAACTTGCCGCAAACCCCGCTCGGTCCCCACCCTGTCAGCACGGCCTGTGTTCTGGTGCTCTTGTTCTGCTCTGACGTCAGCTGCACGTCTGATGTGACGTCACTCAAGAGGCTGTGACGTTGCTCTGTCTCATACTCCCTCCAGAGCGGCCGCCCCCATCCTCGGCCCTGGGGTTCCCTGTCTGACACCTCTCCCAGCATCCACCACGCGCCTACCCAGGCCAGCCCCGTCTGACTCCTCTGCAGCTTCCGGCACATTCGGCCCGCACAGCACCGGGAGGACATGTCCAGGTGCGCTTCCTCTAAAGGCCCTGAGAGCGCCTAGCTCGGTGGGGTCCCCCAACCCTTCCCTCTTCTGGGGGCAGACAAGCACCCAGCCTTTGCCCCGAATAAAGGCTGCTATGAAGAGTCAGCCCAGGGGTGCAGCAAAGCCCCGGGCAGGGTGTGATCTGTGGCCTTCACAGCTGACAGAGGGGCAGCGACAGGGCAGAGCCCAGCCGAGGGACAGGCCCTGTGGGTCGGGGAGGGGACAGGGCCTGCACGGGGCTCCCCCAGACCCAGGATCCAGCCACCATGGTCACATTGGTCCAGGCCTCCACTCTACCGCGAGAAGGGCACTTTCTGCCAGGTACCCTCTGTCCCCCACCCACCCCTCTGAGGGACACGCCTGCTCCTGGCCACTTCCGAGGCAGGCAGGTTCCAGTTGGCCTGTAACCTGCAGAACCTGGACAGGTGCCGACCCACCTGTGCTCCCAGCCCAGCCCTGAGCTGCGTCCCAGCTGCAGGCAGGGAGCCTGTGCCGTGGGACCCCACTCTGACACCCAGGAGGGACAGCTGCCGGAAGCCTCGCTCCCTAGGGTCCCTGGGCCTCTGAGATCCCTCTCGTGCACCCGTGGCGTGGGAGGATGTTTCCTTCTGTGTTTGCGCATTTGAGGCCAGATGAGCCCGTGCGGGAGCACGCGCACACGGAAGGGTGGATGAGTAAATGCTTCAGTCCGAGCCGGGTGGGGCCTGCAGTCGGGGAGGGGCTGTAGTGAGTCCGGGCAAGCACCAGTTTGGGGTTAAAACGCTGAACTCCACCCAGTTCTAGGGGCTGGTGTGTGTCTGCGTCCGGGCCTGGGTCTGCTGAGGGAGCACAGACTTCGGACCTCCGGGAAACAACACTGACGGCTCCAGAAGCGGGAGCTGGATGTCGTCTCCCTGCTTTGGGGACGAGAAGACAGACTCAGAGCGGCTGGGAAACGCACCCACAGTGACAGAGCAAGCCAGATGGACCCCCAGGTCTCGCCCCGTGAGGCCACATGTCTCCCCCCAGGGGCCCTGCCAGGAGCCCAGGGCCAAAGCCCTCACTAAGAGGGCGAACAAGACCCGGGGCCCTGACACTCCAGAGGGGAGCCGGTCACCGGTTTCCCCACCCGCCCTCTCAGCACCAGCAACACAAGTGCATGCACACCTGTGCACAGGCATACACACACACACACACACACGTGTGCACAGGTGTGCGTGCCCACACGCTGCCCTCATCACAGGATTCCCCACCCAGCCCTGCCTTGTCCTCAAGTTTGATGGGACCCTGGAGAATCCCTGACCAGGGGTCCAGCCGTGCGCAGGACAGCAGGCGGACGCGGGCAGACCGCAGGACTGGCCCTGCTTTCGTCCCACTGTCCAGGTCTGGGTCTGGGTCTGGCCTGAGGTCCAGGCGACAGCCCGGTAGGCCAGGCCAAAGCTTGGTGGTGCCGGGAGAGGCTCGTGGCCAGGACAGGGTGAGGGAGCTGGGACAGCCAGTCTGTTCTGGGCCGGCCCCAAGAGACAGAGGAGAGGGGGCCCCGCTGGGCAAGCCCCTGGCTGTGCCAGGCCTGGTGAGGCCACTGGGGCCTCCTTGGCCTGAAGTGGGGACTATTCCCGGCAGGTCCCGGGGAGGAGGTGGCAGGCGGCACCAGAGAGACTTCTGCCCCCCGCCTGGCCCGGGGAGCCGCTGCACCGAAGAGAGCAAGGGGACCCCGCACTCAGGCCAGAGGGGAGGCAAGCTGAGCCCAAGCCTACCTTGGCCGAGCCTGGGCACCGGAGGGTCTGTGGGGCCGGGCGGAGGCCGCCAGGAGGCCTGTGGCTCGTGGCTCCCGCAGGCGGGCAGTGGCAGCAGCGTCCCGGTCACCTAGGCGATGACATTGGAGCCGCGGAAGCTGGGCAGTGTGGCGGGCCTGGAGCCGCAGGGCAGCCGGGGCGGAGCGTGGCCGGGAGCCCTGGGGCTGGAGACCTGGCCGGGGGCCAGCACGTGCCGCTGTGCCCCAGCTCCCGCCCCACCTGCCACAGGGGACAGAGCCCAGCTCAGGGACGCCGGGATACTGTCCCTACTCAGGTTTCCACGCGTTTCCACGCCTCATTCAGAAAGTTCAAGCACACACAGAAGTAAAGGCGTGACAGAACCATCGTCTGTCCCAGCTGGGCGGCAGTCTGACCTCCGCCTACGGTTTCCGGGGGCCGAGCACGTGAAGGCCACGTCTGCCCCCGCTTGGCCCGCAGTCCCGCCATGCCTGCGCTCTCAGAGTGGACCCATCCGTCCAACGTTGGGCCGAACCACGACATTGCTGGTATTTAACTGTTTGTCCCCCCAACCACACACGTGCAAGTTCAGATAATTCAACTCGATGCCAAGTCCTGAGCGCGTGTTTTTAACCTCGTGGAGGGTGCCTAGATCTGGGGAGACGGATGCGTGTCCCCACCCCCTGTACCCTCCTTCCTCCACTTGAGGCTCAGCCCAGCTCAGAGCAGACGTGGCGAGAGGGACTTGGCGGGTGGGACTAAGCGAAGGGTCGAAGGGTCATGAGCTGGGGGACTATTCTGGATTACTCCGCATCCCTGCAAGGGGGAGGCAAGAGGCAGGGGAGGGGCAAGATGTAATGTCGCTGGGTGGAGGAGGGAACCCAGGGGCGAGGCAGGGAGGCGGCCTCTGAAACCAGAGAAGCAGAGAACACAGTCCCCCAGGGCCGCAGCTCTGCCTGCACCTGCCCTGCAGCCAGTGAGGTGACTGCAGACGTCGAACCGAACCGCAGAGCTGTAGAAAGTGAGTCTGTAGTGTCATAAGCCACCAAATGTGTGGCACCTTGTTACAGCCGCCAAAGGAAACTAACAAAGTTCCACAGAAACATCACCTGCAAGGGTGTCACAGGCCTGCGTGCTGCATGAGGTCGGTGCGGGGGCTCTGCAGGGCCATACACCCGGCCGTTTGCAGAAAGGAAAGGATGGGGGAAGGCGCCACGGTCACTGGAGCCAACGCCCTCCCCTAACACATGTCTCGGGGGATGCCCAGTGTGGTCTCACTGAGGCAGGAAGCGGGAGGCCAGTATCTGTGCCCCGCACAGGCACCAGGACAAGCAGCTCTTGGCTCAGCGGCTGCTCCTGGTGGCAGCTACGGCTCCTCACCTCCTGCTGCCCCAAGGACGTGTGCTGAACCTGGGCTCGTTTCTGCATGTGCATCCGTGGAGTGCAGCTACAGTGGGGCACACACAAGCCACGGACGGCAGGTGCGTGTCTGCCTGCACGGCGCTCAGACAGGCGGGAGGGCCCACTCCTAGCTGTTGGCTCCACGGGCAGGCCTGACGGCCAGGCCTCCGGGAAGGGGCCCCTCCTTGTGGCCGGGTGACTCTGGAGAGAGACTATTGTCCACTCCCCTGCTGAGATGGACGCGGCTCCCCGATCTGGGTTCTTGGGTTCCAGTGAGCTCCTGGCACGTGCCCCTTCCCTGCTGCAGTGGGTGAGAAACTGATGGGGAGAGGAAAGGCCCATGCTCTGGGGGGCTGGCACCCGGACCCCTCAGGGCTGGGACGACGGAGACACAGCCCCAAACACTTGTTGGAGACAAAAGATGGACGAGTACCACTGGGCCTCCTCCAGTGACGGGAGCAGTGATTACAGTTGGACATCTGGCCAGGACCACGGCTGAGTCTGCTCCCTGGTCCATAGAGCAGTAGCTCCCCACCATGGCTGTGCCCCTCGGACACGTGGCTCCCCACCGTGGCTGCGCCCCTCGGACACGTGGCTCCCCACTGTGGCCATGCCCCTCGGACACGTGGCTCCCCACCGTGGCTGCGCCCCTCGGACACGTGGCTCCCCACTGTGGCTGCGTCCCACGGGCACGTGGCTCCCCACTGTGGCTGCATCCCACGGGCACGTGGCTCCCCACCGTGGCTGTGCCCCTCGGACACGTGGCTCCCCACCGTGGCTGCATCCCACGGGCACGTGGCTCCCCACTGTGGCTACGCCCCACGGGCACGTGGCTCCCCACCGTGGCTGCATCCCACGGGCACGTGGCTCCCCACCGTGGCTGCGCCCCATGGGCACGTGGCTCCCCACTGTAGCTACCCTGCACTGATGCACATGCCCACTCCATGTGGACAGGTGCTCTACTGCAGAGTGACAGTGGCCACGAGCTCTGGCAGGGCCACTGGAAGACCAGCACTGCGAGTACTTTCGCACACCTCTCCACCGTAAGACGTGGGTTGAAAAGCCATTCCCAAAACACTCGGCCCCAGGCCAGGACCCTATTTTGAGCAGAGCTGCTGGGTGTGAACGTCAGGGCAGGAGCTGCAGAGAGGACGGCGCAGGGGGAGCCGCAGAGAGCGCGGCGCAGGGGCGCACCTGTCTCAGTTTCGGCTGCAGTAACAAATGGCCACAAAGTTAACGGCTTACAGCAACACACATTTATTCTCCTCCGGTGCAGGAGGTCAAAGGTCCACCAGGAGCTAGAATCAAGGTGTGGGCAGGGCCGTGGTGCCTGGCGGCTGCAGGAAAGTATCTGTTTCCCTGTGGTTTCCAGCTTCCAGTGGCCGCCCACACCCCTGGCCCACTACTCCGTCCTCACAACCCCCTGACTCTGACCCTCCTGCTCCCCCTTCTAAGGACACTCATGAGTACCTCGGGCCACCTGGGTAACTCCCGGGTGCTCTCCCAGCTCGAGGTACCTTAACTCAATCACAGTCCCTCTTGCCCCGTGGAATAACAGAGTCACAGGTGCCGGGATCAGGACGTGGACACTTTGCAGAGACATTTTTCTGCCTGCCATAAATGTCCTTCTTCAAAGATCTGTCTTCTGGGCCCTCTGCGTGTGGGTTAGTCCTAAAGCCACTCCGGCCTTTAAGGGGAGACCCCCGCATCTCGCTGGAGTGGCAACGCTGGTGCGCAGTTCTGAGGAGGGGCTTCCCGGGTGGTCCCGTGCCTGCTCAGTGAGACAGGGGATGCACCCCTCCAAGGGGCCAGGGGAGGTGGGTGGCAGGGGGCCGTGGGAGCCAGCAGGGCCCGTTCCAGACCACCTGCCCACCGTCTTCACTGTCTCCCTCCAGCGCTTCCCATCGCCGCAGCCCCTCCGCGCACAGTAGCGAGTTGCTGGAAGTTCTCGCAGAAGTGAGCCGGTGACCTCCTCCCAAAGCATTGCTTCTGCAACAAACACTGTTTTAAGCAGTTTGCATATATTAATCATTCCATTATCACATCAACACCAGGAGAAAATTTGTGACTATCTCCATTTTACAGACGGGAAAACTGAGGCCAGAGAGACGCAGTAATGTATCCGATGGCATGGAGCTGGCAAACAGCACGTTATAAATTGCCCGACTCATCCTCCCACCTGGACCCATCCTTGATGATGTATTTCCTGAACTTCACGGATGCGTTTATTTTGTGAACACAAGTGAACACACGGTCAGCTGGCCAGACAGCTGCCGGTTTGGGTGCACCTGGCTTGCCCGACAGTCGCTCTCCTCCTGTGTTTGCTTGTAAACTCTGCATTGGGGAGGCTTGCAGGGCGGGTGCACGCAAGCCGCAGGGGACACCTACTTGGCTCCCAGCTGCCAGGTCCCCACCGGGGCTCAGGGGGGTGGCTTCGTTGGCAAGCGCTGAGCGTGGCCTCCCCATTCCTGCTCAGGTAATCGGGAAGCACCCAATCCCCATTCACGCGGCCTTGGCTCTGAGGAGCTGAGGATGGAAACCTCCGTTTGAAGGTGACGTCTGGGAGGGTGGGGGCTGCGTCCAGGAAGGTCTGGCTCTCCGGCCCCCAGAACAGGGCCTGGCAAACAGCAGGCACTCAGTGATGAACAACAGATGAGTGGGTGGATGAACACACGAATACATGAAGTCCTAAGTGAAACCGCGCTCAGCTCAGCCCCACGCTCCCTCTTCTGAATTTTGAAATCCGAAAAGCTGGGAAATTAGAAGGTTCTTTCCCATGTCTGGGGCCATCTCCTGAGGACTGACAGACGTGGCTGTCACCATCCTAGTGCAGACACCGAGTGTCGCTCCACAAATAGGAACAGCGGGACTGTGGGTGCTTTCATCCGCCCCCTCGGTGGTGTTGCACAGTACGGGATTCGAGTTACTTTTCTACATTAACGTTCTTTAAAAATCTGAATTCTGAAGCAGGATGGCCTGGGGACCGGGGATGGTGGGCCTGTCGCCGTGAGACCTGTCAGGCACTACTGCGGCCAGAGGAGGAGGGCAGCGCAGACCGGGCTTGAGAGGCCTGCCAGATTCTTTGTGACCCGGAGGAACCCCGAAGTTTGTCGGTGACACCCAGGCAAGAGGTCCCGGGTGGTGCTTACGGGGCCTCCCCACGACGGGCTCCCAGACAGCTTTACCTACAGTCTCTCCTTGTGGGGGAGACCCTTGTCCCCCTGCTTAGGGACGCACAGCGTAGAAAGGTCAGGCCTGAGGTGGGGCAGAGCCCACTTGTGGCTGCGTCCAGCCGGGCACCTCCCACGGCTTTGCCAATGAAATCCCATCGAGCAGCGGTACAAGTGCACGGCACAAACTCCGAAACACGCAGAGCGTGCAGACAGGGCACGGTAGATCTCCCTCCCACCCACCCCCTGCCCCGGGGCCCCCCAACAGGCGCCTGCTGGCATGGGTCCCATGCAGGGGGGGTTCCCAGGGAGAAGATACACAGGACCTGACACGTTTCCGGCTCAGCAGAGGGAAGACAGAGACACCTGCTAAGGCCCGGCAGTCAGAGGATGACGCCTACGAATGACTTAGGCGCAGCCCACTCACGTGGAGTCTTACTTCAAACATGTTTTGCATAAATTATTTAACCTGCACATTTCACTGCCAAGAATAGACTCTTTCTATTATTCTAATACTTTCTAAACTCAAATCGACCAAATGAAGATTAGGCAATGTTCTTGGAATTATATTGACCTCAATCTTCCAATTGTCTATTTTGCTATTTTTATCAGAATTCATCACTTTCGTATTAATCCAATTAGCATCCTGTTTACCAATACCTCGTTTTTTAATTTGCAGCTTCATTCTAAAAGCTCAGGGCAACTTTCACAACTGGATCTCTCCTCCCTCATTACTGCCAAATAATTAGCCAAGGAGCTGCCCCCGATCAAAAGTTAAGAACCCAGAAGCAAGTCGGAGCACGCCTTCCTCCAGAAGGAAAGAAATGACAGGAGACTCTTCTAATTATGGGGAGTTATTGACAGTCATCGACTGCAGGAAGCAAAGAAAGTGAAAGTAG
This sequence comes from Eulemur rufifrons, assembly GCF_041146395.1. Lineage (NCBI taxonomy): Eukaryota > Metazoa > Chordata > Mammalia > Primates > Lemuridae > Eulemur > Eulemur rufifrons. The sequence goes on along the minus strand of NC_090990.1, from coordinate 906,824 downwards.
AAAGGAAACACCTGCGTTTAATCACGAGTGTTTCGGATCACAGCTTATTAACTACCTCGGAGTTTGCTTCTCTGATTTACATGATAATGACTGGCACAGCCCCTCCTCTGTAATCTGGGGGGCTGACTCCTCATCTGCATATTGTGCCTGGTGCAAATTACTGAGGACAAAGAGAAGATGGCGAGTTGACTTGCTCATTCAATCGTGTGCCTCCTCTGGGTGGATGCATCTCACCTTGGCCCTAGCCAGGTGTAGCTGCCAGCACCTAGCCAGGTGCTTTCTGCAAAAGTGAGAGCCCTCCCTGCAGGCCTCATGCAGACTCCACAAGCCCCCCGCCCCGCCAGTCAGGCGGGAACCATGGGGAGACCCAGCTGCTCCCCTGTCTCCCGTAAGGCCTGGCCCACATGTGGCAGGTGGGCACCACCCAGGTGAGCCTTGAGCCCAGGAGGCTATGAAGAGAAACCTCCAGGTCTTGCTCCAGTGTTTAGCCCAGTGGAGAAACAGTACCTGGGAAGTCACGCCTAAAGACCCAGGAAATGGGGCAGGGGGGTGAGGGAACTTCTCCGCCCACTTTGCAGGACCCGGTGAAAGGGTGAAAAGCAGGGCCCTGGAGAAGCTGCTCAATTAGCCGGCGCTGTCCCGGCAGCTGTGAGCAGCAGGTGAGCAATTACAGGCCCTCCCCGGGCACCAGGAGCCGCAGGGAGTGCTCTGCCAGCTGCTCCTGGGCAGAAACGGCCTGTGGGGGGTGCTCAGATGGGCCCTTCCCCTCCAGATGCAGCAACCCTGAGCAGGATGACAAACCCCGCTGTGCCCTGCCCGCCCAGGGCCTGCACCCTAGCTGGAGGGAGGCGGAAGCACGGTGCCCAGGTGCCCCGTGTGGGCATTGGGTGGTGGGGGGCACCTAAGTGTCTGCTGGCACTGCCCTCGGGGTTCTCAGGTGTGTTCCCAGGCGACTCAGAGCGAGCTCCGAGCTCACAGGCGGGACACAGCAGTGGGCTCTCCAGGTGGCCATGACCCCCAGGGTACTGACTGGGTTCTGGGTCCCGAAAAAATGGCACAGTGGAATTTGAGCAAACAGCAGAAGGAGAAGGTCACGCTCACCTGTCCCCTGGAACAGAACTCTCTGGGCAACCTCTGGAGTGGGTCACAAGACCCCCGTGTGCCCACTGTGCAGAGGAAAGGAACGTCACATGGGGACACACAAAGATCTGAACCTCACTATGGCCCCCAGTTTGTGACCTTTTGTCCTCCGACCTTGTTCTGCATGGCCCTCCACGCTGCCACAAACTTAGGATAAAAACACACAGGCTTCTGTTTCTTTAGGTCTCCAATTCTGAAGGCCCCCATGTCCCGTATAACTTCTACGACACAAACGTGTGCGCGTCCTCTGGTTAATGTGTCCAGGAAGAGACCTGTCCCCCCATCCCAGGGTGGGGGCAGCCTGACGCCTGCATCTGATCTCAGTCACATGATCCCGTCTTCTGCCAGAGTAAACACTAATCAGGGACGGTCACAAAGGCACGCGTCTGCGTCACTCATCCTAGCTAGGACAGCACTGCGTGAGCCTCGCCCGTGTTGGTATTACTCGTCCTCCAACCCACAGCACAGATGTGAAAGGGGCAACTGTCCCTGCGAAGGAGGATTTTCCCTGGGGACCCCTGGAGGGGCTCCGGTGCTGTCCTCACACGAGCTGTCCCTCTTCCCCTCCTCCCCGCCTGGGCTGTCCTGGGAAGCTCCGGCCACTCCCTCCCAGGTCGATCTGTGGGGGAGCCCACTCCGTCCCTGGGTCCCCCTCAGTCCCCCTGCAATGTCCCCTCCACAGCTGAAACCTGCACTGGGGCTCAGGACACACCACCCCAACTATGACTGACGGTACGAGACCCGAATATGCCTCCCCCAAACATGTCCTCTTGGCAAATTGGTTCCTTCAAGCTGGTTATATCGAGAAACTGCAGGCACAGGAGTGGCTCTGGAAGCTGCCTTGGGCAAGAGAAATGCCCATCTGCAGGGGGAGTTTCCACGGGTACAGGTCTCCGGACCAGGACGGCGCGGCTCCGGACAGCTTTTACCACCCGAGAGACTCGTATCTGCCGAACGAGGCGACCTGCATTCCCCAGACGTCCCCCCAGAAGCCCCAAGCCCCCTCCCTTTCTGCAGCTCTCCGGGACGGGGACACACCAGCCTCCATCATCTGGCCGCTGCCTAGAGTCTCGGGTTTTTGTGGGACTCATGAACTAAAATAAAATCTCAAGGCTCCCCCCCACGGGCTGACGGAAGGGACCCACTCTGGGCCAAGGGGGTGCCCTAGAGCTGAGGTGCTGGCGGCGTGAAGGGGAGGTCCGACCTGCCTCCTCATGCCCCCTCCCTTCTTGGAGACGCCTTGGCAACCCACCCACAGGCCTCGGGGTATGCAAGACACACCTGCGGGTCCTCAATTTACATAACAAGTACCTGTCGGGTAGCTTGTCTCTGATTAACTGACCTCCTAATCCTAATTTAAAGCATTCCGAGCCTTTAGACGAAGCTTCATTTCTTTAACCAATTACAAGTCCAGGAGTCTTTAAACCCACCTATAACCTGTAAGTGCTTTGAGACGTCCCACCAAGGTACGCTTCCAGGTGTTGATTTAGGACTTTATGTGTAAATCCTGTCTTCCGGAACTGTATAAAGCCAAACTGTAACCCAGCCACCGCAAGTCCACTTGCTCAAGGCTTCTCGGGCGTGGCTGCGGGCCATGGTCCTCGTATTTGGCTCAGAATAAACCTCTTTAAGTTATTTTACAGAGTTTGTTTTCTTTTCCTTTGACAGACGCCTGTTGGTACACACCTCGCTAAAATGGCTCGTCTCTGGTTCCTCGGTCTGGTGTCAATCTTCCTCCCCTGACTTTGGTGACCACCCAGGGGCCTCCCTGGTGGGACCTGCCCACTCCGAGACGCTGCAGCCGCGGGACCCTTCGCCTCGGACGAGAGCCGCGAGGTGAGGATTCCTGCCCGGTCAGGCGCCCTCGGGGTCCGGCCGCAGCAGGAGTGGGGGTTCGGGCTGGCAGGTGGCAACAGGTGTGGGCTAGGTCTGTCAGCGATGCCGGTGGGGTTTTCTGGTTCCCTCCCTCCCAGAGATGGTCCTGGTTTCTGCCGGTCCCTAACTTTGGGGTCAGGAAGTGGAGACTCGCACAGGCCCTGTCGTTCCTCACAGACCGGTGACTGTGGCCCTCGCCAGACTGGCTTCCGCTTAGACAAACTTTGCTGTGGGTTCCCGAGACAAAAACTGGGTGAGGTTCTTCTTTCCTCTTATTTTACATCACTGGCTTTCGGGCCAGTGAGGATATTCCCTCTGCCAGCCGGGGGACACGGGGTTGGTCACGCCAGCCGGGCAGGGATGGGTCGGGAGCAGCACTCTCCCTGCCCCACCCTGCCGGCTCTCAGGGGCGTGTGCCTGGATAAGAGGCCCCAGTCCACGAGGGGCTTCTGTCCTCTCTGCCCTCGTTGCATGGTTAGCGCTGGCAGAGTCCCACTCGGTGGCGTGTGTCACAGATCAGCAGGTCTGTGGCCAGAGGCGCCCGTGTTCCGTGGCAGAGCCGCAGACAGCGTTTGCACAAACACCTTCCTTACCCACCCGCAGTGACGGAGGTCGGAGGTCCTCGCTTTCCTGGCGGGTCTCTGCGGGTGAGCCTACTGCACCCCGGGCTGCATGTTTGCCACCCCCTTTTACAGACACCCCTTTCACCCGTGGCTAAGGACTAAAAGGGTTGTTTGTTTTGATCTTGAGTCACTCATAGATACCTTTGGTTTCAAAAGAGAGAAAGAGAGAAAAGAGAGAGATGGGGGAGAGGAGTTCAACACGGAAAAACTGCGCCATGAGGAAGCACCTGTTTCTAGAAATTACGAAATAAGTCCATAGATTTGCTAATCTATAGAATGCTGGTTTGACTGTTCACAATTGCTTACTTTCTGGTTTTTCCTTAGAGATTAGGGTTACCAAGTGTTAAAATTCTAATGAATATATGTCATTAAAACTGCTAGAAATGATAAGGGAAAGAACCCGGGTATGCTTTTGGTGTGGAAAGCTACAGGATGTGTTTTTTGTTAACGAAACACAGTAATTTTGTCTAGTTTGGAAGTTACTTAAAGGTTGTGTCCCAGAATGAATGAAGAAAGAAAGAAAGGAGAAAATTAAATGGATATAGAAAACTGGGAAGAGAGAGAGACAGAATCTTGTGTGGCCAAATGGGCTAAAATGGAATTTATTACAAGGGTTTTAAAAATGAATCTTAACATCAAGAGTAAACTGGTGCGGGCTGGGCACGATGGCTCCCGCCTGCAATCCCAGCACTTTGGGAGGCAGCCAGACCTCATCTCTATAAAAAATTTTTAAAAGTTAGCTGGGGGTGGTGGCGCGTGCCTGTAGTCCCAGGTACTTGGGGGGCTTGAGCCCAGGAGTTTCAGCCTGCAGTGAGCTACCAAGGTGCCACTGCACTCCAGCCTGAGAGACAGAGCGAGACCCTGCTGTCTCTATTTAAAAAAAAAAGTAAACTGATGCAAACCTAGAATTTGATCTTCTCTTTTAAAACAAGGAAGTGTTCTTGGAGTACTGGTTTGCTCTTGGTAAGAGACTATGAAATGTTTTTCTTTAACTTTTAAGTAATCCGTGTAGGAAACCAAGATTTTGTGTTTTAACAAAATAATTTCCTGTGCTTCATGTTGTCTTTATTAGGTCTCTGATTACTTAAGAAAACTAACTTTTCTCTAGTAAAAGAGCTATGATTATTTTCAACTATGTACTTTCTGTATTTGCTTTTGAAATATTTAATTGTTACTTTGGTTAAATGATAATTCAAGTTTTATTTCATAATGATATGTAATTCCATTTAATCAAGTGTTTTAAATCTTTTGACACTTTGACAACTTTTGAAAATCAAATTCTTAATTAAGTAATTTTTGACCTCAAATTAACTTTGGGATTTTCCAGATGGAGGCCTGGGATATCTCAAAAGATTTGTTCTCTCTTCTTTATAAGAAGAGAGATATTAAACTAATTAGGCTTATTTGATAAGTTAAATTTACATTAGAAGCATTATAAAATAAGAATTGATGTCTAACCTTCCTGAATTACATTTTATGGATATATATTATTAATTATAAGTGTTCCAGAAATTGTATGAAATTCCTAGAAACCTGATATACCCTGTATCAGTCATAATTCTAGTTATTATCTTAAAATATTATGTCAAAGAAACAATAACATTTCTTGTCAATTGTATTATAATAAATTCTCATCACATTTGTAACCAAGGCCATTTTAATTCTTTCTGTCAGCCACAGTTAATTGTTTTCCTCTGATGCTTTTACAAGCAACTATACGCCTAGAGTGTTACATCTTCAGGGAGATCCAGGGAAGGAACTAGTACAGATTTCTGATGTCATGAAGATTCTACCATTGGACTGGGTAGGAATTTCCAGAACTCTGATGAAAAACTATTTAGAGCTTACAGCCATTTGGTAAATTATACTTTTGTAAACAGAATTGAAACTATTACTTTTTCTCCCTACTTGATCCCCCCAGAATTCAGGAACTATTCTTATTCTCAAATAAGCTCAATTTCAAAGAATGATTTGCATCAGTTCAACATGAATCTGCTACCTTGTAACAGGACACACCTGGAAACATTGGTTACAGTACCAGGCTTTGACTGGATGTCCTATTGGAGAATGACGTGCCGAGAATCGGACACGACCAGTTTCCAGGAACTAAGTTTGATGTTATGGAGCCAATAAAACCCCTCGGATAAAAAAAACAAAAACAAAAACCTGGCCTGGTACCTGGCTCAAAGGGCTTACGCAGCCTTCCAGGTTGAGACAGGACTGTCCCTTTCTGGCAGGCCCAGGAACTTTAAGAATATTTTGGGACCTTGAGAAAGAGGATTCTTCCAAATCTACAGTTGCTACAGGTGAGGTCTGACGGCGGGTCCTGGGCTGGGCTTCCCAGCCTGGACAGGCTTTCCAAGGGCTAATCTGAGGTTTCTTATTACAAGTTCCAGCAAAGCAGACGTAAAGAGAGCCTATATGGTCACTTACTATTCTGGCTATGCTTACATAAATAATCAGGCCAAGTTTAATGAGACTGGACTTATTTTGCAAACGAATTAGACTTACTATGATTATTTTTGGTAGAAATGGGGGTAACTATAGAGAGAAATAATTATGTTTTAGAAGAAAACATGCCCCCGTTATTAGATTCTAATCTTGTTTATTATTGTCCTTGAGGTTTTGCTCTCTGTCTATAAACTGAACTGGGTCCTGAATTCTTCTAGCTTCCTCCAGTACCTGGCTACGACTTTCTAAACCAACATTTCCAATTTTCTCCCACCCTTCTAATTTGGAATACTAAGGACAAATCTGCCCTTTTTCCTGCAGTTTGCAAGCTGAAGCTGCATGACTCGAAATATACATCAGAGATCATCACAAAAGCTTAGGTATGGAGAACCTGCCGCTGCGTGGGCCACCCGACATCACCAGAGACATTCCAACTGCGAAAGATGCTTTGAGCCCAGTATCTAGAAATCTTCTCTCCCGGCTGCCTCCAGACTCAGTGATTGGTTCTTAGTCTGTTCCAATGACTGAGCTTTGTTTTTCTTTCATTTTCTTAGATATGCCTCTTCAAAAGGTTGTAGGACAATACATTAACTCAGTTTCTCCACCGTGAAACTTCTTGGGGAAGTTTCAGACTGGGGAATGTTGGGGCTCAGGACACACTACCCCAAAATATGACCATAGGAGACTAGAATATGCCACCCCAAAATATGTCACTTTGGCATTTTGATTACTCTGAGCTAAAAGAAATTGAGACCCAGCCAAGACAGGAAAAAGCTTTTCAGCTCCCCTTCAACTGACTGAAATGAAGTGTCAAAGTCCCCTCTGTAAGGAAAATTGACATCTATAAAGGACATTTTCATTAGCAACAGGTGTATCAGGAAGTGAGCTTTTATCACCGGAGAGACTCATGTCTGATAATGGGCAGCCTTCATCCACCAGACACTTCCCCCTGACCCCATAATCTGTCTCCTCCCCTCCCCACAAAAGCACCAGGCACCAGTTCCTTTCTGGACTATTCCTTTGCCTCTCCCATTGCTGTGGGACACCTGTGCTTACGCACATCATCAAAATTGTTCTCCCCTATGAACCTGCCTTACGGCACCAATTTCTACAGCAGCCTAAGAACCCGGAAGGGCAGAAGGAAGCAGTTTTCCCTCCTATGGATCGCTCTTTGGGGAACCTGGTTCTGTCTCCAAGGCCCAGGGAGTGTCCTGGCCTCTAGTGCCCCCATGTCCCCTCCACGGCTGAGACCTGCCTTCAGGGCCCTCGCTCAGTCCCCAGCAGGGCCCTTCCTGCTACCAGGCCTCCGCTAGGGGCCGCACCGGGATGCTGTCCCCTCTCTGTCCTGACCCCTGCAGCCCAGGCTGAGGTCCTCACCGAGCTCCACTCCCAGCAGCCAGGTCCAGGCTGGGGCCCTGTCGGTGTGTCTGGTTTCTCTCCCCAACTCTGGGCTGTGGTGGCCCAAGCAGTCCTCAGGCAGAAAAAAACGCTCATGTTTGGGGACACTGTGAAGGTAGGGGCTGGGCAGGGGGTCCTGGGGAAGCGGGCAGTAAGCTGGGCGAGAAGCCCCCTCCAGCCCGCTGCCACCCGCCCTCAGCCGTGCTCGGAACGTGCGATCATCTGTTCTCCTTCTAGAAAAGACGGACGGGGCTCAGACCGGGCTCCTTCCCTTTTGCGCTGTGGCTCAGACCCCTTGTTGGAAGAACGTGTTAAATGTACAAAGTAAAATATGTAAGATCAAGAATTATTGAACTACAGTAGTTATCCTCGTGGACTGAATGGCAGCTTCTTCCCCAAATGACAGGTCCACTGGAGCTTCCGAATGTGGTCTTATCTGGAAAGAGCATCTCTGTAGTCATAATTAAGATGAGGGTCTCAACATGGGATTATCCTGGGTTATTCAAATGGGCCCCAAATCCAATGACAACTTTCCACATAAGAGACAGAAAAGGAGAGACACAGACACACAGAGATGCCCAGGGGAAGACGGAGGCAGACGTTAGATGATGCAGCTACAAGCCAAAGAATGCCCAGGACTGGGGGGAGCATGAGGTGAATTCTCCCCCAGGGCCTCCGGGGGACCAGGGCTGCCCACCCCTCCATCTCAGGCTTCCGGCCTCCAGAACTGAGACACCAGGTGTCTGTAGTTTCAAGCCACCTAGGTTGTGGTTGTTTGTTACAGCTGCCTGAGGAAATTATCAAAAGTTATCATAATATTGAAAAAGCAAGGCTGGGATGTAGTGGGTCTGTAGCAATGTATTCAATGGCACGGCTGGTAGCAAGTCTGGTAACCATCATAATTTCAGCATAGTGACAAGTACAGACAAACATTTTGAGATTTCTGCAGCAATTGTCATGCACAATGAAAAGATCGGTGGTTCTGACTGGTGAGAAAGTCACCGGTGCTGCTAAAACTATTGTAGTTTTTGGCCTACATTGTTAATTGGAGGAAATGCTAAAATTTACTTTTTAGTTAATACAAGTAATGATGCCCATTTTCTCCACGCAAGCTCACAGCACTCCCGAATTCTACACCCCTGGCTTAGAGGGTCTCGAAGGGCCTTTCCAGCATGAATGTTCTGTAGTACCAGGACTCTGGGGACCACGGGCCTGGGCCAACACCAGGCCCAGGTGACAGGATAGGTCTGCAGCCCTGGTGCCGCCTTGGTCGCCAGAGCTGGAGTTTCCACTCCTGCACCCTGCCGCAATGTGACCTTGGGCAACTTGAATAACCTGTTGAAGCCTCAGTTTCTTCCTCTGTAAATGGACACAATGACAGCATCTACCTCAATGGGCTGTTGTGGGGATTTCAGGGAGAAAAACGTACACTGGCCAAGTATCGGCTCACAGCCACCATGGACTAAATGCTAGTTCTTATGGAAAATGTTCAATAAACAGTAGTCTGGCTGGATATAGTTTTTCTTCTTGGGGTCTGTCATGTGGCGTAGCTCATCCAGGAAAAGAAAGCACTTTTGATGAGCAAGAGTTTAGTCTCAAAGAAACACCAACCTCAGCGTGAACAGGCAGCAAGACGCACCCAAAGTTTATGACACCTGTGTACATCTGTCCCCTTTGCTGTCAGCTGTCTTTAACCTGAACCCCAAGGAGCAGAGGGAGCTTTCAGAATAAAACTTGCTCTGCATAACTCACAAGGAAAGGATTTTCCAAGCATCCTACTTAAGAAGGCAAACTTTTAAAGAAGACATTGTGTTTTAGTTATGCACCAATGGCTGCTGCTAGTTACAGATGCATTTCATGTGTTAAAAAAAAATCTGGACAGAACATGAAAGTGTTTGTGGAATAAGTTATCACTCAGCAGACTGGTGATAAAACCTGCCAGAGTTATAAAGCTTTCGGTCACACTCAGATAAAAATAACATTTGAATTAAGAGGGAACTGGGAGTTAGTGCCACTACCCACCCATCTCCATGCCTTTTTTTCTTTTTGGCTGCTGAAGCTGATTCAAGAAAGTAGCACACAGGTACTTAAAAATACTGACTCATCCTTTGCCGAATTGGCAAATAAAGGCGTGCCATGAAATGCCGGCTCGTTAGAAGCAACACACACTTAAGGGATACTTGGAAGAATTTTTCTGAGTTTTTGCAATCCCAAGGTTCACCACATATGCAATGTCACTTTGGGTGCTCAGAATCTCAGTGCTGACACTGTCCCTGGGCACAGGGAGGCCTCCTCCAGGTGCGGGAGTGTGTCCCTGCTGTCTCAGCCGCTCCTCTCCGCTCTATTTTAGCTGCGCCCCTTTACATGTGTCCAATGTCACAAATCCATTCTTGGGCCTGGGTGGGGCATGCTCTATAAATAAATTCCAAACTGAGGCATCCTGGCCACAGCACATACCCCTGACAGATGCCATCAGCCTCCACCCGAGCCGAGGGCAGATTCCTGCCTCGCTGCCATCCCTTCCCCTCTGGGGAGACTTGTGGGCCACTCTGGAGCAGCACCGGGGACCAGAAGCCACTGAGTCTGGGGCCACTGAGTGGGTGCCAGGCACTCTTAAGCACTCTTGCTATGGCATCTCATTGTCCCCACAACCCTCTGAGGCAGGAACTGCTACTGCCCTACTTTGCAGATGGGTAAACTGAGGCTCTAAGTAGTTAAGTGGTTTGCTAGCGGTCCATGCCTGGTAAGTGGAGAAAGGGGGGTGTGAACCCCAGCATTCTCACTTGCACATCTACCTGACTGACCACTGTCCGTGGGGCTGCCCATCCCCCGTAGCCTTCGCCAGAAGGGCCAAAGGGCGGGGCTGAGCATGGCTGGCCGTTCCACAGGTGCCCGCACTGCTGGCAGCCCCCGCCTAGGCGCACCTGCGTACCTCAGGCAGCCCCTGACTGCAGCCTCCGGTGCCCAACTTTTAATCTGATTTTTAAAATTACATAACAAGCCATAAATTCATATATTGCAAAATTTCAAACATTCTATCCTTTCATTCTCAATGCAATGCTTTTTTATCTTTTACCGAATAAATCAAAAGCTGGGTGGCTCACCTCTCAGTAAGCACCAAAGGGGCCTTGTGTTTTGTTTCGCTTTGCTCGGTTCCCCCAAAGCTAATTATTAAGGCTAAACAAACAAAGGCAATGATGGCAACAAGAAACCCAAACAACAAAAACCAAAACACTGAGCTAATGAGCCCAACAGTTCCGAGTGTCCAGTTAGTTGTCAAGCAGACTGCAGCACATTTGGAAACCAACCACCCCTGGTCAGAAGTTAGGGATGCCTTCTGGATTCTTGAGTGCGGCCCCCGACTGAACCCAAATTTTACAGAACAAATCCGTTTAATAATAAATAAATAATAAAGGGATTTGTTCTGTGAAATCTGGATTTGGCTGAGGGGCGGCACTTGGGGATCTGGAGGGCCACATGTGGCCTTGCGGCGGTAGGTTCCCCACCCCTGCTTGCTGGTGGCGGGTGGTCTACCTGTCACCCATCTATCTGTGTAGACGTGTGCACACTATGTGTGCTTAGCTCTTAATGACCAGACAAAAATACAAGCTGAGTAAGAAGGTAATAATAGCTCCCCCCAGTCCAAACAGCTTAAAGGAAGTGGCTGCAGGTTGAGGAGGGCCAGGAGAGGGATGGCGAGAATTGTCCCCCTGTTCCCCGGGGCCGAAGGGCCTGGTCCACCTCCTCCATCCTCTACCTGGAACAGACTAGGAGACAGGTCGCGCACCCGACAAACTCAGCCACACGGATTGCCCCTCTGGGAACCGTTGCAACCTACGTAGTAACCGGCTCCATGGGTCCAGCTTAGCGGTCAAGGCCCCTGCTCGGTTGGTTCTCCCTGTCCATGACCTGGTCTCCCTCAGCCTTGCAAGGAGTCAGGGGATTGGGAAGGGCCTCCTGGGTGCGCAGGGAGTGGGAGCGGGCGGGGCGGAGCTTATCGGCTACCTCCACCTATACCCGCACCTGCGACCTGGCTTTTTCCCGTCGTGTTCCAAACTCCCCTCGGAAGCTGGGGTGCAGAGGGGTTAGCAGGAGGAAGGTCCTCCCGGAACTCCCGCGGGGCTGCTCTTGGCACCAAGCGCTGCGCGCACTGACGGCAGGACCCGGAGACTCGGCGTGGGCCTCGGCTCCAGCCGCTCCCTGCCCCTCCCGCCAGGTCCCAGGGGCTGATCGAACTCCCAGAGAGCCCCCGTGTCCCCCTTCCTCAGCTCGTGCCCAATCTGCTCCCGACCCCCGCTCAACTCCCAGCTTCGGAGCCGCGAACCCGGGCACCAGCCGCCCTGAGCTCTGGCCCCCGCAAAACTAGCCGCACGGCGCCCCGGTCCCCTCGCGTCGTTCCTGCGCTGCCTACCTGGTGCCATCGCAGCCCGGAGCATCGGTGTCCGCCTGAGCCCACCTGGCACTGGCCTCGGTTCACCGCAGACCCCCTTCGTGGGCGCACGGCGGGCGCTGGCGGCGCGGGCCCGGTGGCGGAGCGGACGGGCGGCCGCAGGCGGGAGGCAGGGCGAGCTGCCCCGAGGCGGGTTATATGGGCTCGGGGATGGGAGGCGCCGGGGGAGGGGGGCAGCTGCAGGCGTTAGCGCCTTTACAGCCGGGCGAGCGGGAAGGCAGCGCGGGCCGCTCGGCATCGCCTGGAGGAGGGCGGGAGGAGGGCGGGCGGCGGGGCCGGGCCAGGGCCAAGGTCTCCTCCGCGCTCCGCCCCCCCAGCTGGCAGCGTCCGAGTCGGGGTCCGGGGAGCGCCCGCCCCGCCTTCTTCCCGCCGCCGTTTGGCGCGCGTCGCCCGGGCCCGGCCCAGGCCAGGTCGCCTACGCAGGGCTGGACGCGGGCGGGGCGGGTGGCCCTCCCTCTGGCAAGACCAGACCGCGACCGTCCGCAGGCTGGGGGCACCGGCCAGGGCGCGCGGGAGCCGAGAGCCGGGCACTACTGCGGACTCTGCACCCCGACGCCTTCATTTCCTCGCTCTCTTCTCTCTGCAGACGCCCAGTCTCCCCGACCTCGGGGTCTCCCCGCCACCCCCACTGGCGCGGAGCCCCTCCACGAGGGCGCTAACTTGCGATCCAAGGCGCAGCGGGAGTGCCGCGCCTTGCGCCCTGGCTGTGGCCGGCGGGAAACGGGTGAGAGATGCGGCCTCAGGGCCGGGAGGAGGAGGACGGCTGGCGGCCGCCCAGCAGGGCTCGCCGTCCACTCCGCCCGCTGAGCGGAGGGCACGGCTGACCCCGGGCCCCGCCGGGCAGAGAGGATCCTGCGGAATCCCTCTGGGTAATCCTCTTCCGACCCCAGCCGGAGGTTGTGCCCGCGGCCTTCAGGGAGTAACTCGGGCATTCGACCACTCCTGGCCGCGCCCCGCGCCCCGCGCCCCGCGCCCCGCTCCCTCCTCCCTCCTTCGCCCGTCGCCTCTGGCCCCCGGGCGCGGGATTCTGTTCGGTGTTAGCGAAGGTGCGCGCGGTGTCGAAGCGCTTGGAATTGCTCTCTGAACGCACAGATGCCCTCCAGCCCGCTGCACCTGCAGCCCCGCGCGCCTGCTCCTCTTCAGGGCAGGCGGGGCCGCGGGGGCCCTCATGCCCGAACTCAGGGCGAGTGCCACCGGCTCGGGGCAGCGGGCACTTACCGTGCGCTGCCGTCTGATGCTTGCGGGACCCGTTATCTGGCTCCAAACTGATGCCCCCTGCCTGTGTAGAGACACCCACGCCTTGGAAGATGGCGTCAGTGTCGTCCGTGGCATCGCGAGCGAGCCGAGCTGGTGCAGCCCAGGTTCTCTGGCCGAACAGGGTCTGCACCTGCCCTGGCGCGCCTGGCAGACATGTACACCTTTATCGCTCACCTACTGTTTGCTAGGCGTGGGAGTGGGGACAAAAAGACGAATCCCACGCAGGATTTGGGTCTAATTGGGGACAGAAAAAGCCGGCTCCGCCCGAGCAGGATGCGTGCTCGCACCCCCATCCGTTCGCTGGGGAGGTTGGGGGCGTCGGTGGGGAGCAGGTCAGGCTGGGGCTGGGCGCTGGGAGGTGCGAGCAGGACCCAGGCCTGGTCTCAGCTCTCAGGACGCAGGGCTGGGCTGGGGTGTCGGGGTCTGCTCGGTCCTGTGGGCTATGGAGGCGCTGGCGGAGCCTGGCGGGGACGGCTAAGGGCCCGCGTGGGCGAGGGAGTGCAGGAGGCGCTGCCATCGGGGAAGAGGGGGAGAGGGGACAAGGCACGCCCTGGAGAGCGAGCGAGGGCTGCGGAGCCCAGCGCCCGCGCAGGTGCTCGCTCCCACCGATGCGGAGCTGGGCCCTGGGGTCCCCGCCCGGGCGCGGCCCTCGGCGCGGGCGCAGGCCACGGTGCGCGCTTGGAAGGTACAGGCGGGTGTGCGCGCTCCCCGCGCTAACGCTGCCCGGTCAGCGTCGAATTCGTTCTCTCCCGATCTAAGTGGCGCTGGAGCCAGGCGTGAGGGTCGGGCGGCGGGCAGCGTTGCCCGACTTAGCAAAAACAAACAAACAACACAAATATTTATTTATACATCACGTATACAGTGTGACATATGTAATAGACACGATATTACCTATTAAATATGTATTTATATACGTATAAATATAAATTCACATGTAGTATTATTTACATGTACATATAAATAAATGTGTACGGATACACACACACAGGTCGCCCAGTTAAATTCGAATTTCAGATAAGGGAGTAATTGTTCCCTGTCAATGCGTCCCATACAATATTTGGGAACATACTTATTCCGGAAAACGATTTGTTGCTTATCCGAAATTCTAATTTAACTGTCGTCCTGTATTTTATTTGCAGCCCTAGCTGGAAGAGACCCCGAGGCCCCTTGTCCCTTGGGGACCGTCCTGAAATCCCGCGTGGGAAGAAACGTGGCGGCGTCTCCTTTAAAGCGCGACGGCGCGGGCGGGAGAACTACAAGCCCCACAATGCCACGCGGCCCCCAGCGGCGCTGATAGGCTGCGGATCGCTTCCGCTTTCGCTGACTTCCGGCGGCGGAGGCCGGCGGCGGCGGTTGCGGGCGGCGGTGGTGCAGCGCGGTCCCCGCGGCCTTTCGGGAGCCGGGGCGGCCATGAACTTCTCCGAGGTGTTCAAGCTCTCCGGCCTGCTCTGCAGGTTCTCCCCCGACGGCAAGTACCTGGTGAGCGGCCGCGGGCGGGCCAGAGGCGGAGGCCGGGGCGCGATGGGGGCGGCGGACCCGAATCACGGGCCAGTGGGGCGGCCGCCAGGAACGTCGGGGCGGGGGTCTCTGGCAGGTGCGGAGCCGGACAGGTGCGGGATTGGAGCAGGTGCGGGAGTCAGGCAGGGCGGGGCGCAGGCAGATCCCCCACACAGGTGCGGAGCCGGACAGGTGCGGGATTGGAGCAGGTGCGGGATTGGAGCAGGTGCGGGAGTCAGGCAGGGCGGGGCGCAGGCAGATCCCCCACACAGGTGCGGACCGGGCAGGTGCGGCCTCCGTGCCCGCGGTGTGCACCTGTCAAAGGCAGGTATGGAGAGTGCTGCCTGCGTACATTTGAGGGTACAGGAGATGCTCATTGTTCTTTAGTCCAAAAAGGCAACCTTACCATTCATTCTGTCGGTGGTAAAGTGGTATGAAGATACTTTGTCATCTTCTCTAGCTCTCCTCAGCTCTCTTTACTGCCTGCGGAGCGCGTGATTTTAAGTAATTAGCGTTCCATCCCCAGGTAAGGGTTGTCCTCAAGGCACGGATTTGAGCTGTTCATTCCAGGGGGAGCAGAGTGGTGCATAAATCACTGAGCTATCACTTAAAGTTTCAAAATACACCGGTACGACCAGTGTGTGTCCTCAGAAGGGGGGTGAGGACAATTGGCATTGGAGAGCCATTAGGGGAAAATTCGTGCCTTTTAAAAAGTGTATCCTTTTATTTATCCACAACCTTCTTTTTGTTTGAGCGCTTGTTAACATTCCCATTGTCTTCCTCTAGGCCTTTGAGAATATAACTCTAAAGTTACATGTTAACTTTCCTTAGAGACGTGTTATTCCCAATCCCACAAAACAGCATTCAGCTACAAATAGAAAATGTCGTTAGCACAAATGGCACCTTGAAAAACTTTGGTATATTTTTAAAGCTCCCCCACTCATAAATTAAGGTTTTGTTTTTATCATTTATGAAAATTTCAGTGAATTATAAAGAGAGAGAGATTTGCTTGTCTAATTTTGGTGCTTTATGCACTGTGGTTTGTACACCCTGGTAAAATTTTGTGAAACATATGGTAACAATGTGTCACTGGAATGGTGTTCATGAAAGCCGTTCCTTGCCCACTTGGTAGAGCAGGTCCGTGTTTCCAGTTTAAATATCTTGTAGGAGATCGTTTATGGTTCTTCCAAGCGCTGGTAAAAATATTGCATTTCGTAAGAATTCATTGTAACTGATCACTGTTTTTAAAGCTATAATGTGAAAAAAGTAAGTGCTGTGATGGACATTTGTTCCAATCTACCATCACCCTCCCTCTCTTTTTCTCATGGAAAGCTAATGTGGCCTTCATAAAACACAAACTGGTCATCTAGTTTGACCTTGATAAGTAAAAAAATGAAGCAATTCACTTTTTTTTTTTTTTTTTGAGACAGAGTCTCGCTCTGTTGCCCGGGCTAGAGTGCCGTGGCGTCAGCCTAGCTCACAGCAACCTCAAACTCCCAGGCTCAAGCAATCCTTCTGCCTCAGCCTCCCGAGTAGCTGGGACTACAGGCATGCGCCACCAGGCCCGGCTAATTTTTTTCTATATATATAATTTTAGCTGTCCAGATCATTTCTTTCTATTTTTTTGTAGAGATGGGGTCTCGCTCTTGCTCAGGCTGGTCTCGAACTCCTGAGCTCAAACGATCCGCCCACCTCGGCCTCCCAGAGTGCTAGGATTACAGGTGTGAGCCACCATGCCCGGCCAGCAATTCACTTTTAAAAATTAGTTCTTGCTTTTTAAATTGTAGCATAATGTACAATCAGCGGGTGAAGAGTCGGACATTATATAAACTCAAAGTGTTTGCTTAGATGTGGACATAATTAACAAATGCGGACATGAAGAAACTGTATCTTTAAAATAATAGTGTTAACAGTTCAACATTTTCATATTTAGTATTAGGAATAAGTTAATGGAGATAAATGAGTATTTATGAAGCATCTTTATATTTGCAGAATTTAAAGCCTATGTATTGACCTGTTGGTTTGGCTCTGAGTTCGGCACTCTGTCAGAGAGTTTGGTTTTGTGTCATTCTCACTGGCGACTGTGAGACCTTCTTCTCCTTTCTAAATTCTAGGAAATTGTCGAAAAGTGATGAAGTAGGGCAAGGATCCGTTATTAGTTCACAGAAGAGTTTCTCCCCACTTTAGCTTTTAACATACAGTTAAGGAAGGAATAGAAAATGCTTTAAGTAGTGAGTTTTAAATACTCTTATACTTTATAGTAGAGTATAACAGTATTAGAACCTGGCTTGTGCATTTCCACTTGCTCTTCCGGTAACTCACCTTGGTCCGGGGCTTGGCTCTGGGGTTGGTGATCTAGAATGAAACCTGCAGACGGGAGGGGAGACGGTGGCACTGAAGGCAGGGAGCAGTGGCCTCCTTCAGCGCAGACGTCACGTGCTTGCTCTCCCTTGTGTTCTAGGCTTCCTGTGTTCAGTACCGGCTAGTTGTCCGCGATGCGAACTCCCTTCAGATCCTCCAGCTGTACACGTGCCTGGACCAGATCCAGCACGTGGAGTGGTCAGCAGACTCTCTCTTTATCCTGTGTGCCATGTACAAACGAGGGCTTGTGCAGGTATGTGCTGTGTTGGGGTTAGAATTAGGAAACCCTCCCACGAGTGTCACCGGGAAGGAATGGCTTTGTTCTGTACCCTTGTAGTTTGGGGAGAAGGCAATGCAGCTCACAGCCGGTTTTCTTTTAAAATTATTATGTTATCTGGCAGTTTGATCCAAGTAGTTTTAAAATGAGGAAACATTAAAATATTCTTAGTCTCTAAGCAAATATAATTCAGAAAGAGGAGGTATTTACAAACAGCAATCTAGCTGCTTGGATGTGGTGTGTTTTAGGAAGTCCTAAAGGTAGTTTTTTTACACACCCAAAGCTTAACTAAATGAGATCTTGGGAATGGCAATGTGAATAAACTGTTATAAAACTACAACAAAATGAGATCACTAAGAAGTGTGGCTTGCTTTTATGGTGGATCTAGCGCTAGTCCTTCATAGCGAAAGATTTTTAAAGATAACCCGTTTTGACCCTGTGCAGCTGGTGTTAAGTGAGCTCTTTCTCTTGGAGAGGACCCGCCGGCGTGTGCTCATTCATTTGCAGTCGTGCATTTCTCTCTTACGAGTCTAGGTCTGGTCCCTGGAGCAGCCGGAATGGCACTGCAAGATAGACGAGGGCTCGGCGGGGCTGGTCGCCTCGTGCTGGAGCCCGGACGGGCGCCACATTCTCAACACAACTGAGTTCCACGTAAGTGCGAACCCTGAACACCCGTCATCCGCCAAATGTGAGCCTCTCCGCTGTCCTGAAATAGCTCGGGAGCATTAAAGGGATGTTTTGCAGTATGGCCGTCCCCCCTTATCCTCCCGGGTTAAGTTTTAAGACCCTGCCAGTGGATGCCTGCAACCCCGTATACACTGTTTTGTCCTAGATATACATCCCTATGATAAAGTTTAATTTATAAAT
This sequence comes from Eulemur rufifrons, assembly GCF_041146395.1. Classification (NCBI taxonomy): domain Eukaryota; kingdom Metazoa; phylum Chordata; class Mammalia; order Primates; family Lemuridae; genus Eulemur; species Eulemur rufifrons. The sequence continues at coordinate 888,628 of NC_090990.1, read as the reverse complement.
TAGACACAGTAAGAGGTTAACAACAATAATAATAAAATATAACATTAAATATAATAAAATGTAAAATAATGTAAGATACAATTAAAAATATTAATACAGTAATCATTAATATAATTGATATAATAAATAATATAATAATTCATAATAGCATTAATAATATAAAAAACAAAATATAATAAAATATAACCATTCACAATTTCACAGATAGATTTGTTCTTACTGTAGATATTAGCAACCTCAGCCTACAATTCTTTTTCTTTTTTTTTTTTTGTTTTTTGAGACAGAGTCTCTCTCTGTTGCCCAGGCTAGAGTGAGTGCCGTGGTGTCAGCCTAACTCACAGCAACCTCAAACTCCTGAGCTCAAGGGATCCTTCTGTCTCAGCCTCCCGAGTAGCTGGGACTACAGGCATGCACCACCAGGCCCGGCTAATTTTTTCTATATATATTTTTAGCTGTCTATATAATTTCTTTCTATTTTTAGTAGAGATGGGGTCTCGCTCTTGCTCAGGCTGGTCTTGAACTCCTGAGCTCAAACGATCCGCCCACCTCGGCCTCCCAGAGTGCTAGGATTACAGGCGTGAGCCACCGCGCCGGGCCTCTTTTTCTTATTAAAATGGAGAACTTTTACCCTTTTCACTTAAAGGAGGCACTTTGTGGCTTCTCTTTGGCTTATCCAAAGGGCCAGTGTCGCTACTCCTGTGCTTTGGGCCGTTACTAAGAAAGGCCAGGGCGACTCAGACACAAGCACCGGAAGCAGTAGTGTGTATCTCGTAAGTCAGAGCGTCACAAGCCCGGCAGCGTTGTAGTGTAATCTTTCTGTCCAGTTTTAAAGCAAAGTAAGACATTTTAGAAACCTTAATTTACATTCTTAATGATTTAAGCAGTCACTTAATTCAGCAATAGGAAATTCTCTTCCGTGCGAATCCACCCGCAGCTTTCCTTTAGCCGCGGTCTGCGGGTGTGCGTCGGCGCTCGTACCTGCCGCTCTGGCACCTGCCGCTCGTGTTCTGCAGATGCCGGGCGTTCCCTGTGCCGGAGCTCGGCACCAAGGTGGAGGCGCGAAATCTGATAATTCCGCAGAGACAGTTTGGGTAGTACGAGTATGTCTCGATTATGAAATTCAGTACAAGGTCTTTGGTGTCAGTGGTGTATTTTTAAGATATGGAAGAATGCATGAATCTCTTCAGTAATGTGCTTCGGTTTTTGAATGTACTTTCAAGGTTATGTTGGTAGCCACATACACATTTATAGTTGTTTCCAAACAGGTTTCACTGTTTTCCTGGTGAATTAAACCTTTCTTGTAAAGTATTCCTCTTTATGTCTCATAGTTCTTTGTACTTTAAAGTCTGTTTTATCGGGTACTAATATAGCAATACTTCACAGTTGGGGTTTTCATGGTATATCTTTTTCTATCCTTTTACTTTCAACTGTGTCCTCAAATTTTAGTGTATATTTTGCAAATAGCCTATAGTTAGCTTAAAAAAAAATCCAGGCTGGGTGCTATGGCTCACACCTATAATCCCAACACTTTGGGAGGTCGAGGCAGGAGGATCGCTTGAGGCCAGGAATTCAAGACCAGCCTGGGCAACATAGCGAGGCCCAGTATCTTAAAAAAAATTAGCCATTCGTGGTGGCTGTGCCTCTAGTCCCAGCTACTCGGGAGGCTGAGGCAGGAGGATCCCTTGAGCCCAGGAGTGTGAGGCTGCAGTGAGCTGTGATGACACCACTATACTCTAGCCTGGGTGACAGAGCGAGACTCTGTCTCAAAAAAAATCTAGACTGAAAATTTTTTCTTATATGTGAATAAAGCTGATTAAAATAATTTATAAGCAATAAAATTCACCTGCTTTAAGTGTATAGATCAGTGAGTCATTTCACGTGATCACCACCCCAGTCAGATTGAGAACATTGTGCCCCGCTGTGGGGGCTCCTCGTGCCCCTGCCTGGTTTTTGTCACCATAGTCCTGCCTTTTTGGAATTCCATCTCAGTGGGACCCTGTGGCGTGTGGAGTTTTGTGTTTGGCCCCATGCTGTTTTTGAAGCACACCCGTGTAGTGATGTCAGTGGTCGCTTCTGCCTGTAGCTGAGAAACACGGAATCCGTCCCACATGGCGAGGTCTGGGCTGTCTCTGTGTGGACGGCTGACGGTCCAGCCGCGGGAGGTATTTCTCTGGTTGTCAGCGGAAGTTAATAGAGATGACCAAGGCGTATATTTAACTACCTTTTTTATCTTATTTGATTTTGATTTTTTTTTTTTTGAGACAAGGTCTCGCTCTGTCACCTGGGTTACAGTGCAGTGGTGTCATCGTAGCTCACTGCAGCCTCACACTGATGGGCTCAAATGATGCTCCTGCCTCAGCCTCCCAAGTAGCTGAGACTACAGGCTCAGGCCACTGACGCCCGGCTAATTATTCTATTTTTAGTAGAGATGGGGTCTCTTGCTCAGGTGGGTCTTGATCTCCTGGAACTGAAGCGATCCTCCCGCCTCGGCCTCCCAGAGTATGGGATTACAGGCGTGAGCCACCGCGCCCGGCCAGTGGTGGAGGCTTCAGAGGACACAGCAGCCCGCTGGCTTGCGGCCCGGTTCCCCAGGACAGCAGGTGTGTTTCAGTTCAGCGGCAGCACAGAAAGTGGCCCCTGGGGCCTGCTTTCCACACTCAGGGCACGCGTGTCCTCAGCTTCTCTCCTGAGTGCCACACACGTTGCTCAGCAATGCAGTTACAGACATCAGATTTTGTTTTCTTTTGTAAGAAGAGATGATATGCAGAACATTAAGTTAATTCATTTTTTTCAGCCTCCTTGAATTAAAAACACGGTGATGTTTTCAGGAGTCGATGTGCACTGCACTCCTCAGCTCCGCTCTCTGGCGGGAGCAGGCACTCGGCCCGTCACCTTCCTCTGAGGGGACCCCCCTGAAGGGGACCCGGTGGTTGGTGCCCACCGCCCCGGGCTGCTGCGCCCACTACAGCTCAGTCCTGGTGTGGATTCACATGGCCGGCGTCTGCCCCAGCCGAGCAGCTGTTGGGCTCGTGTGTAACTACCAGATTCACCAGGGGCCGGGACAGAGAATGTTCTCAGAAATAAGCTTATTCGTTTATCGGCTCCACGGGAGTCTTAGTGTGAAATTCAGGTGTGGATGAGATGTAGGGAGGTGTGCGTGAGCCCTAAAGTCTCAACAGCACAGACGGGGCCAGGCTGCCCTCCCCGGGGCCTCTCCACCCACCAGGCCCTGCAGTCCTTGTTGGGACATGGTCTTCCTCCAGCCTGTCTGTGCCAGCCTCAGCTCGCTGCGTAGCGAAAGGAGAGGAGGGTGGAGAGGGTGTCGGTAGCGGTTGTTCCAGAATTCCTCTGCAGAAGCAGCCTCCTCCGTGAGCAGTTGCCCACCTGCCCGGTGCAGACGCGGGCTCTGGCTGTCCCGTGAAGCCACGAGGAACCAAATCGAATCTATAGAGCACGTCATCCACCCCATGGAGGACACTGGACATTGTGGTTTTGCTATAACCAAGATTTTTCTCTGACTAAATAACTTTTTAGGGTTATTATAATATGCAACTTGTGCTTACTTTGAAATAGCTAACTAAAATGCACTTATATTTAACTTTGTGTCACTCAAATATATTGTTATAAAATGAAAAAAGTACCAAGAACCTAAATTTAATAACAGTAAAATGTGCATTTGAATATGCTTAAGAGGCAAAACATCCCTGGGAGTCCTGACAGTTTCGCTTCAGCAGCCTGTCTTGTCCTTGGTGCTAATGATGTGGTTTAGGACTCAAGACTCTTTCTAAAGGTGTTAAACACATTCTGTTTCCTTTCTCTTTCCCTGTCCCCCAACAGTTGCGGATAACCGTCTGGTCCTTGTGCACAAAGTCTGTATCTTACATCAAATATCCTAAAGCTTGTCAGCAGGGTAAGTCTGCCAGCACTACTCGAAAGCCGTTTCTTTGCAGCTATTTTGGGTTTTTTTAACTGCTTTGTCATGGAACATTTTGAACAGGCAAAGGCAGCTCAACAACACACAACTCCCAGCCAATCTTGTTTCCTCTATACCCACCCCACCCCTTGGGTTATTTTAAAGTGTGTCCCAGACCTCCTAATACGTCATCTGCAGATATTTCCATATGTCTCTCTAAAAGACAAGAGTCCCCTTTGAAACATGAGCACTGTGACTAAAGAGGACGCTGTTTGAGACATCGAGGACAACAGTGCAGTGGTGCTTAGGGGGTCCCTGGGCCCCGTCACGGAGCTGGGAGTTCAGATCCCTGCCAGGACGCTCCTCAAGTATCCTGTTCTGAGCCTCACATCTCTAACTCTTCTGTTGACTAAATCTGATCTTGGTAAAGGGGAGATCACACCTGTCACCTCTGGGCCTCCCAGAGGAGGGATCAGTGACAAGCGTCCCCTGTTGAAGCCTCTGAGCCATCTGGAAGAAAGATGGGCTGTGGCCACCACCAGTGAGACTGAATGGGACAGCGTCACACTGGCAGGATGTGGCACTGTCATATCGTGAATTGCAGCGAGGCATCCCCTTCCCTGGGCGGAAGGAAGTCCCACCATCTGAGTGACGTTGCCATTTTTCTCTGTTGCTGTCAGCAGTTTGCAAACTGCATTTGAGTGAAACACACCTCTACATTTATTTTTATAGTTTGAATCTTAGTGTCTCTTCTAGGTGAGATACACATTCCTTGAGTGGAAATAATAGTTATAATATTCAGGGTTTTTTTTTTTTTTTACTCTGGAAGTATGAATTTTGGCCTAGGACTTTTTAAGCTAATACAGAAGTGGGAAATATAGTTTTTTTTTTTCAACCCAAGTATTTTTCAAATTTTCACATCAAATTTACTTCTTACAAATAATTAAACTCAAAAGGAGGCTAAGGAATGTTGTGGCAAGCCGGCCTTTGCCCAGCTGGAAGCATCCCGGGCGTCGCGCGGTTATGAATTGGGTCATCCTGAGGCACTGCGTGTCTTCAGTAGCAGTTTGTGATCGGTCGGGGTCAGGCGACGTGGCTTTCCTTGCATGTCAGTTGTCTGTGCGTGGACCTCTCCCCGCCTGGCCGTGTGTGAGGGACGAGACCACAGCTCTTTGCAGCGGGTGTTGGCGTCTGTCTGCAGAAACGCGGCGCGGCTGGTCTGTGCCGTTTCCGTCCTCTCCCCTCTGCCTGCTGCTCGTTCTCCCGTGAGGAGCACGGCTGCGGCTGGTCTGCAGCGGCCTCTCCATTCCGGTGCGCTTTCCTCTCTGGTCAGGAATCACCTTCACCAGGGACGGCCGCTACATGGCGCTGGCGGAGCGGCGCGACTGCAAAGATTACGTGAGCGTCTTCGTCTGCAGTGACTGGCAGCTCCTGAGGGTGAGGCGTTCTCCCCAGCTGGGAATGCAGATACCCCGTTGACGGGAGAGGGAACGGGGTGCAGGGGATGTTCCTTAAGGTTCCAGGGACCTTTGGCACCACACAGAGCAGTGCTCTTGGCATTGCCGAAGGGTGGGGTTGCTGTGAGTCCCTGCAGGTGACACACCGGTCATGTGTGGGGGACTTGGTGGAAGGTGGTGCATGCTTGGCGGGTCAGACTTCAATGTGCTTTGACAAATGGGAGCCTTTTCCCTTTTGCTGTGAGTGTGCATGGCATTTACATATGTGCCAGCTGCATCGGGAGGTGGAGTCAAGTTCAAGTTCACATGACTGAGGGCCTGCCCGGGGAGACGCCAACAGGTGCCAAGGCACAGAGAGCAGACGCGGAGCACGGTCTCAGCACGACACGGGGGTAGGCAGAGGAACCTCCGGATGCTGAGCGCAGACCAGGGACTGCCCCAGGGGACCTGTCTGAGCGGGTCAGAAAGGAGCGGGCTGGGCAAGAAGGCGGCAGTGCCCGAGTGCGCAGGCGCGTCCAGACCGTGGCCAGGCCCGCTCCCCACCTGGCGCCGACGCTGGCACGTGTGCTGTGCCCTGCCAGGGTTCAGCAGGGATTTAATGTGCTTCCTAGGATAGAGGTGTAGAGATTTCATCCATTTCTATATAAGAAAATTAAATGCTGAACATGTTAAAAAATCAGTTATCAAATAAATGAAATTATTTATGTAAGAAAATATTTTGAAATTGTAATCTGTTTTTCCCTCCTGTCCTTGGAAGCACTTTGATACGGACACCCAGGATCTCGCAGGGGTCGAGTGGGCGCCGAATGGCTGTGTGCTGGCCGTGTGGGACACCTGCCTGGAGGTACGCGGATGCCGCGGTGACACGTGCACTTCTAAGGAGCTTTTACCTGAATGAGTCTAATGCTTTCTGAATGCAGCAGCATGGTTAACTTTATCTTGTTTCAAACGAGTTGAGCTTTTTTATCAGCAAGTCGTTAGATTTATATCCCAGTGTCCCCTTTTTCTGTGTGGTGATGTCACTGTTTCTCTGGGGATGATCTCAATTCTAGCTGATAATCTAGAACTTTCCCACAGCTGTGGGGGACAGTTTCTGCTGTCTGCTGCGCGCTGTCTGCACGGGCCCCATTCTGCAGCGGCCACGTCTGTGACGTGTCCAGGTGAGTGTGACGTATTTACAGATAACGGCGGGTATCTCGTCCGCAGTACAAGGTCCTGCTGTACTCCCTCGACGGCCGGCTCCTGTCCGCCTTCTGTGCTTACGAGTGGTCCCTGGGCGTCAAGTCTGTGGCCTGGAGCCCCAGCAGTCAGTTCCTGGCGGTTGGCAGCTACGACGGAAAGGTGGGGACCAGAGCGGGGCGCTGGTGAGACCTGACAGCCCTTGGGCCGGGCCGTGTGCTCACCCTCGCGTGGTCCCTCCCCAGGTGCGCATCCTCAACCACGTGACTTGGAAAATGATCACGGAGTTGGGGCATCCCGCGGCCATCAGCAACCCCAAGATAGTGAGTGTGCCGTGCGCGTCTCTGCTCGAGCAGTGTCCTGGGGGCGGGGGCTGCTTCTCCACTTCGCGTTATTTATTGTGATGTATTTTTAACTGGGGACTTACGTCACCATAAACTTTTGCTAATGTAACCTTTCCAGAGCCCGAGTTTCCCAGTGGCCTTTGTCCTTCCTGTCCACGTTGGCCAAGGGGTCTAAAGTCGGCCCCTTGCCCGGCTCTTCCCTTCTCCCCCACCCCAGCCCAGATGCGTCGTTCCTGGTCTTTGCAGATGCAGGTCCCTGACCTCTGCAGAGAGACCAGGGACTCCTGCCCGCGAGCACCGGGCATCTGCTGCTGTGCCAGGCACGGCGCTCTGGCCACAGCCAGAGAAGAGCAGACGGACCCCCTGGGCCTGCCCCTGTGGTGGGGGCAGGGCAGCCAGGGCTGGGTGACTCCGTGGGGCGGCAGAGGGTGGTTGCCAGCCAGCAGGCACTGGATGGGTGAGTCAGGGGCCTGGGCAGGGAGCGCGGCAGGCTGAGGAAGCGGGAAGTGCTAAGGTCCTGGGGCACGTCTCTCTGTTCAGGGAGCATGGGCAAGTGGCCACTGCGAGCGCCTCCTGCCCGCTGGACACTGCGCTAGGAGACAGCAGGGAACAAAGACAAACCCATTAATGAGAGACTCAACAGAGCCAGGCTAGATGTGGTGAGGACAGTGAGGGGCTGGGGGCTGTATGCACAAGGTGAGGTAGGCCAGGGACGTGCCTTGTAGGGCTGTTTTAAGTGAAGATCAGGAGGAGTTTCAGGCAGAGGGGACTCCCCAGGTGGGTGGTGGCTCTGGAGCAGCCAGGGCCAGCGCCGCTGAGCAGGTGAGGAGGGAAGCCCGGGTGCAGGGCTGACCAGGGCGGCTGGGGAGGTCTGCCTGCACGCCTGCCTTCCTGCGAAGCCCAGCGTCAGAAATGCAGATCTGCCCCGGCCGGGGCCATCTGCCTTCCCCCACCCGTGCCGCTGGCCTTCGCTTGCCAGGCTGTAGGCCAGGGATACCCCTCCGCGGGTCTGTCTGCTGCCCCCGCCCGCCCACCGCCCTGGCCTTCGCATAAGCTTTCTCTCTGTCACTAATATGATGGAAAGGCTGGCGCGTGCTCCCCCATGAACGACTGGCTGTGTGACTGCAGTGGCTTCCTGTCCCTCAATACGCACCCGCACATTTGCCACCTTCTTTCTTAAAGGGCAGACTCTGCAGGAGGACCCGAGGGCCGGGTGGGTGATCACACCTCCCGGGAGAGGGGCTCATGCTTCGTCTCCCCCGCGATGGCAGGGCCCGGTGTTCCCAGCACACGCCAGCTCACCACGTGCCCCCATGGCCACTGGCCACGTGTCTCCTCAGCTGCTCTGCCCCTGTCGTGAGGCGGGCAGTGGGCAGTGGCGGCCGCGCTGTGTCTTTCAGGTCGTGTATAAGGAAGCCCAGAAGAGCCCGAAACTGGGGCTGGGCCACCTGCCCTTCCCACCCCCCAGGGCCGCCTCGGAGAGTAAATGTGAGTAGCCCCTGACGTGTTTGTTTTCTTTTTTTTTTAATGCAAATGATTCCTCTTTGTCCAGGTAAATTTCAGATGTCCTGTATTTGTTAAAAAATACATTTTTCCTTTCCCATGCTACCTCATAGCCAGTGTGTCTCTCAACCCATTGATCCTGAGATTGTATGGAACCTGAAGTACTTGGTCGGCCACCGAGGCACCGTTTTTGCTGATGGAATATGAGTTTGACAGCCGGTGTATATCAGCCGAGTGAGGGCAGTTCCGTTTAGTGAGACACAGAGGGCGTCAGGGCGGCCGGCGGTCGCGAGGGCAGGTGCAGGAGCAGCGTGGCCTGGCTCTGAATCTGTCTGTGCCTCAGTTTCCTCATCTCTAAAATGGGCACGGTGGAACCACCCACCCAACAGGGCCACTGGAGGAATCGCTGGGTAGCAGTGAGGCCCTGCAGTGCTGCCTGGTCCCCGTGGGCACTCGGGGTGGCAGGGAGGGGAGCCAGGCTGCGCTCCGCCCTCGCGGTGCAGCCTCTGCTTCTGGTTTGTGGTGGGTGCTCTGCACCTGCACAGTCTGAAAATAGAGTATCGATGTTGAGATTGAAGCAGACTGTTAAGATGCCAGAAGTGGATAGAACAAAACAAATGCTGAGATATCTGAGCCGCTGAGACTGTCACTGGGTCGGGGGTGGTCCCGGAGCTTGTCCAGGTACCGCAGGGGCTCCAGAGGGTGCGGCGTCCACCGCGATCCCAGGTCGGGGCCTTGCAGGTAACGGCAGCGCCCTCCCCATGGGGCTCTTGGTCGGGCCAATCACCGTGGCCACCAGGCTCCCGTGAAGCCCTGATGAGCTCAGGGAGCATTTTCGTTCCCTTTGAACTGAGGCGCCTCCTCCCGACGTGCACACGGAAGCATCTCAGCCCTGTGCGGCTTTCTGGAAAGATGACGATGGCTGCTCTCCCTTTGGTGTCCTAGATGAGATCGCCTCCGTGCCGGCCTCCTTGCAGACTCTGAAGCCTCTTACTGACAGAGCGAACCCTAAAATTGGCGTCGGGATGCTGGCTTTCAGTCCCGACAGCTACTTCCTGGCGACGCGGAACGGTCAGTGCCCCCAGCTGCTGCCTGTCCAGCCAGCGTGTCCTTGGGCAGCAGCTGTAGAAACAGCTGGAGATCAAGTGAGGGCTCCCCACACGTTGCCTCTTCCCACTTTGCTGCTGAAGTAGCAACAGTTCTGCCCGCAGAAGCTTCTAGAGGAGCAGGGCCTCGCCTTTGTCACGGTGACAGGCCAACACGCCAGCTCAGGCGCCCTCACCTCTCCGCTCACTTCTCCCTCTTCACCGGGTGAAGCAGGGTCCAGGGCAAACTGCAGCCCGTGGGCCTATGTTTAAGAATGGTTTTTACATTTGTAAAGGGTTGTAAAAAGAAAACACAGCAAGGAGAAACATGAGTCTGTGTCCTCTAAAGCCTGAGGCTTCGCTCTCGGGCCCTGGCGCCCCGCACTCAGCGCCACTGCGGGCGTCTGCACCCGGGTGCGGCCCCCTCGCCTCCCACCCTGAGCGGAACAGCACCGCGGAGGGCCGGGCGGCGGTGACTCCAGCACTGCTTCCTTCCTCCCTCAGACAACGTCCCCAACGCCGTCTGGGTCTGGGACATGCAGAAGCTGCGGCTGTTTGTGGTGCTCGAGCAGCTGTCCCCGGTGCGCTCATTCCAGTGGGACCCGCAGCAGCCCCGGCTGGCCATCTGCACGGGGGGCAGCAAGGTCTACCTGTGGTCGCCGGCAGGCTGCGTGTCAGTGCAGGTGCCCGGGGAAGGTGAGTGCGCCGGGAGCCCTGGCCCCGGGCCCGCGGCATCAGGCAGGCTGGCGAGTAAGCTCGAGTTGCTAAACCCGGCTGCTGTCCGCAGCGCTGAGACCCGCTCGCGGCCTTTCAGTAAACCTCAAGTCCGGAGCCCAGGGGTACGCTGGACACAGGGAACCCGCAAGACAGAAGCAGCCCCACCCCAAGCTGGGGCAGCTTCAGGCTCTAGCCTGGCTCTGCCCACCCACAGGACGAGGGCTGCCCTCCCCCGGGACCCTGGCCTCTCCTGCTCTCATCCTCTGGCCACCTGTGTCTCTCTAGGTGACTTTCCCGTGCTCTCGCTGTGCTGGCACTGCAGCGGGGACTCGCTGGCCCTCCTCAGCAAGGATCACTTCTGCCTCTGTTTCCTGGAGACTGGGGAGGAGGTCGGCCCGGCCGTCAGACAGCGGGACGGCCACACGTAGGAGCTGTGCACACGCCCGTGTGGGGACGGAGCCACCCTGCGTGCTTCCCGCGTGGGCAGGGACAGAGACTGCCGCCCTGATGGTGCAAATCAGTGACTGGGTTCTATTTTTCTGTAGCGAGCCATTTTTGTACATATGTATGGTATAAAAGTAATTTTTATTTAAAATAAATATTTGATAATTTATACAATTGCTGGTGCTTTTTTCTTTTTCTTTTTTTTTTTTTGAGACAGAGTCTCGCTCTGTTGCCCAGGCTAGAGTGAGTGCCGTGACGTCAGCCTAGCTCACAGCAACCTCAAACTCCTGGGCTCAAGCGATCCTCCTGCCTCAGCCTCCCGAGTAGCTGGGACCACAGGCATGTGCCACCATGCCCAGCTAATTTTTTCTATGTATCTATTTTTAGCTGTCCATATAATTTCTTTCTATTTTTAGTAGAGACGGGGTCTCACTCTTGCTCAGGCTGGTCTCGAACTCCTGAGCTCAAACAATCTGCCCGCCTCGGCCTCCCAGAGTGCTAGGATTACAGGCGTGAGCCACCGCGTCCGGCTGTTGTTTTCTTGAAAGGTTTAGGACACAGGAAGCTTTTCTTGGTTAATCTTAAATTTCTGGTTCCGTCGTAAGCAGGATGGACAACCTTAAAATAGTCGAGCCCCTGCAGCCGGGCTCCCCTCTAGACAGACCTGGCTCTGCTCTGGCTCCCGCTCAGTCCCTGGTGCCTTAGGAAAGTGGCGTGGATTTCTGTGGGGCACGTGTGGCCTCTCTGTGGTGGGACTCACCATGGAATGCAGGGGGCAGCCCCAGCACCCGAGGGCAGTGTCAGGTGCCAGAGCAGTTGGTCAAGGCCGGGTCCCTGACCTAAGTTGGTTCCGCAGGGAGCCAGTCTGGTGACCACTCAGACTTGAGAACCAACGCCCGTGGGTGCCCACCCTGGCTGTCTGCAGGAGGCACCTAGGCCCAGCGAACAATTCCATCAGTCTCTCCTACAGGTGCCTGGCAGGCAGCCAGCTCTCGCACCACAGGTGGCCGGATGAGCACTGCGAACCTAGGCTGTTTGGAACCTAGGCTGTTTGCGTACTGTCACGTCTTTCTGTAAAGGGAAGAGCTGGACCCAGTGAGCACCAGTCTGTTAAGTGGAATCCCCATCACTGTTCATGCAAAGCCAAGCTCAAGTTGCAGGTTAAACTCATTTAAGAGACACTTTCTTGGTTGTTGCACCTACTTTAATAACAATAACTTCAAAAAAGGAACAACATCCATTGGTTCTAAATGTCTTTACGAAGAGACCAAAAACAAAGGCTAAAGTCCCAGAGGCGGGCTGGATGGATTCTGCAGGCTACTGCATTGTGATCACAACCATGCCGGTCAGCTTAAAGCTACAAGAGTTGTGAATGAAGGAAGAAACTGATTTATCAGCAAATGCTTCCGGTACACAAGCAAGCAGCATGTGGTTGCAGGGAAGTGTGTGGGGTCCCCACGTGGAAATTGTCCCCAGGAGCTGGCAGAGCCTCGCAGTCACAGGAGCTGTGGAACCAGGGCAGGCATTAGCTGCTTTGCAAGGATCTGATATGGTTCCATTTTCTAAAGTGCATTCTTTAAAAGGCAAAGTACCCAACTCCCTTTTAAGTATGAAGATAACAATACAAACTCAGAACACACTTGTCAAGATTGTGTGCAAAACCAAGGTGACTTTCTCAAATTAATAAATTGTCTTGAAATGATCTTCTGTAAACCTTTTTGGGCCTGGGAAAGACGCCATAAGCATTAACAGAACTTGGATTAGTTTTAGAAAAAGTGTGACCTGGGTCAAACACATTTACAAAAGAACAATTATTCGCTCAGGAGCTGACAAGGCACAGACTGTTTCTTGCTTAGTTAACCAGTCTGCTGGCGTCTTTTCTATTAGCTTTTAAAAAAATGGATTAAATTTCAAAATACAAAATTTGACACCAAGTGTAAACACACGTGCAACCGCAGGCGCTCGAGGCGCTGGGTGCCTCCCGCGTGTGACGCTCCACGCGGCGGCGGCGGCGGTGGCGGTGGCGGGGCTGCTGCCGTGGGCGGGATGGGCAGAGCCACAAGAAGCCAAGCAGACACTCGGGAAAACACCAGAACTGAAGTCACAGAAGATGGGGTGCCAGCAGCGCAATGACAGTGACATTTGCTTTTGTCTGTAGCTCGTATTAGCAGATGTCCGATATCCGACTGAACAGATATAATTCACTTTACTATTCTAATTGCACTCAGACCTCCAAAGGTAAAGGACCCACCCCCACCGTCCTGCCCACTGGCAGCGCAGCTGCGTGAGGACTGGCAGGCCCCAGTCTCCACGTCACCTTGGCTTTCTTGGGACAGAGAAGAGCTCCCAGAATACAGCGGCTAAAAGCCTATTTTGCCTCTGGTCATGGAATAACCCAGTTTGGCCTCATTGTTGATGAAGGACATCAGTCCCACGTAGGTCTCGATGAGGAGGGGCCGTTCCAAGACCAGTACGCCGTTCCCTTGTCCCGGCAGCGGATTTTCTTTTTGGGCTTTTTTGACAGCTTGGATTAACAGAGCCTTGAAGCTTTCCAACTTTAAAGAGAGAGAAAAAACATGGAGCTTTAACCTTCAGGCAAGATAAGAGTAATCCATGACTATGAAAAGTTAGCATTTTGAGACACATAAATCCTCCAAACTCCACATAGCTCCTTGCTGGGCCCTCTGTCCCCTCTGAGGACATCCTAGGGCCCCTAAACTCACCTCCTTAGCACAGCCCTCTATACAGGCCGAGAGCCTGCCGTGTGCTCACTGCTGACCGTGCAGCCGGTGCTTGCAGAGCCCTTGCAGAGCCAAGCGGTTCTCCCAACTTAACCTACTTAGTCCTTATCACAGCCTCCCAGGTTAGTGACCGGGCCAGGCACACAGTGGGTAAGTGGAGGACCCACCTGGCTCTGGGCTCTGCTCCAGCACTGGCCCAAGCCTCCACTCCTGGTGAGCGTCCATACTGATTGTCCTTTTTATTTAGTGTTTCTAGAGACAGGGTCTCGTTCAGTCACCTGGGCTGCAGTGTGGTGCCAAGATCACAGCTCACTGCAGCCTCCAACTCCCAGGCTCAAGTGATCCTCTCACCTCAGCCTCTGAGCAGCGGGGACTACAGGTGCGCACCACCCGCCCAGCTAGTCTGATGGCCTCGTGGCACAGCCCGGGGATCTGCTGCCATTCCCTGAAGCCCGCCTGGCCCTTCCCCCAGAGTATCGCCAGCAGCAAGGGGTCATCTTATGGAGCTGTGCTGACCAGCAGTAGCCACATGGGGCCACTTAAATAAAAATTAACTAAAATTTTTGAAAATTACAAGTTTATGTCCTCACTGTTACCAGCCACATTTAAGTGCTCAGTGCTGTGTGTGGCCACCATACTGGACAGCGCACATCTAGAACGTTTCTGTCACTGCTGGGCAGTGCAGCCGTTGCGGGTCTGTCTTCTCACCTGGCACAGAGACGCTGTCTTCTCATCGGCACCAGCCATCGGGTGTTCTATGAACGTGGTGTAGGGGACGTTTGTGGACCATGGATTCCATCTGTTTATGAAGGAAGGGCGACTCTGCTTGTCCCACTGAATCCGAACCCCAAAACCTTCTCGCCTGACAAATCAGAAGAAATAGCCAGACTGAACACGGCAGGCACAGCACTGTCACCGACAGTCTCGTCAGTTACGAGGCTGTGGCAGTAAAAAGCAGTTCCACATTTAAATAAAGGACCTGATATTCCACAATTGAAAACGGCTTGTGGATTTTAATAGTAACTACAGACTCCACTAACAATTGCTTTAGTTACTACATTCTTAAGTACATTGTTTTGGTTATGCTAAACAACCTGGCCGGGCGCGGTGGCTCACGCCTGTAATCCTAGCACTCTGGGAGGCCGAGGTGGGCGGATCGTTTGAGCTCAGGAGATCGAGACCAGCCTGAGCAAGAGCGAGACCCCATCTCTACTAAAAATAGAAAGAAATTATATGGACAGCTAAAAAATATATATAGAAAAAATTAGCCGGGCATGGTGGTGCATGCCTGTAGTCCCAGCTACTCGGGAGGCTGAGACAGGAGGATCGCTCGAGCTCAGGAGTTTGAGGTTGCTGTGAGCTAGGCTGATGCCACGGCACTCACTCTAGCCTGGGCAACAGAGTGAGACTCTGTCTCAAAAAAAAAAAAAAATAAAAAAATAAACAACCTTTACGTGATCATTAAAAATTAATAGGAATACATTATAGATAGGCTAGCCCAATGAGTGACATTTTTGCAACTTTCCTTTTGAGACAGGGTCCTGCTCTGTTGCCCAGGCTAGAGTGCAGCCTAGCTCACAGCAACCTCAAACTCCTGGGCTCAACTGATCCTCTTGCCTCAGCCTCCCGAGTAGCTGGGACTACAAAAGTGCACCACCACACCCAGCTAATTTTTTCTATTTTTAGTAGAGATAAGGTCTGACCCTTGCCCAGGCTGATCTCAAACTCCAGTGTTCAAGCAATCCTCCCATCTCGGCTTCCCAGAGTGCTAGGATTATGGGCGTGAGCCAACTCACCCGGCCTCCTTTTCCTTAATGTCATATTAAAATGTTGGTTAAAATTTTTATTCATGTTAGCTCAGCTCTCTGAATTCCCTATCCAAATCCCTACATCAAAAAGTTTTACAGTTAACTAATGTCTGGGTTTCTCATATTTCAGAAAATTCTCCCAAAGAGAGAAGATCAACTCTTGAAAGTTGGCCATTAAATATTTTCAAATTTATCTAAGCTTTAGTGACACCTATACATTAAAATGGCATTTTACTTTTTTCTTTTAAAATTTAACCCCCGCAGGACAGGACACACCCTGCAATCCTTTCCCAGCTGGTAAGATGCAGAGTTTGGCCCCTACCTGAAGAATATGCCAGTTCGCTTTTAACACGCTGGGTCATACTTCGATAGATCCTTAACTCCCATAAGTGATTTTTACTACAAGCCTAACTGCTATCTTTTGTGCCAGAATTCCTTTTAATGCACTCAACTGCCCAGAAGTCACTTCTATTTTAAGGAACTTCCCATTGATTTTTGAAGCGAAGGCCTTTATGTTTCTAGATAATGGCAGATACAAGAACACCACATGGGGGCTGATTTTAAAGGGTTGAATTACAGGGTCTTCTCTGGCCCTGAAGTCCAGCAGCACCGGACTCTCTGAGCAGACTCACTTGTTGAGCGATTTAGGGGGAAACTGGAATTCCCCGTAGGAGATGGTGTCCACTGCGTTGAGCGCTATGCGGACCACCTGCTGGCACTGCAGGCTGATGAAGTCGTATTTGCAGATAAGCATCGACTGCTCCGTGACCAGCACCAGCCGCTCCTTCTCATTGTTCCAGTGGTCCACCCTGGAAGCGGAGTGGCCTCAGTCTAAGCGGCTGTGTCTGGTCAGCCACCCCAAGGCCCACCCGCCAGGGCAGAGGCCAGCCAGCGCGTCCTCCCCGCAGGGAGACAGCAGGGGCATGCGGGGACACCCCGCACCGCGAGCGGGCGCACCCCGGCTCCCCGGGAGACCCTCCCGCCTGGAGGGCCCAGCAAGGTGGCCGCGGGCGGGGCCTCGGGGCGGTCCCCCCGGGGGGGCGGGCAGCCCCGGCTTACTCGGTCAGCAGCCACACCCCCTGGATCTCGCCGTCCTCCACCGGCCGGACCACCACGCGGATCTCCTCCACCGCCTGCTCGATGGTGCCGGGCTGGGTGAGGGCAGAGGTCACAGTCCGCGGGGCCGCCCCTCCCCCTCCCCTGCTGCCCCTCTCCGGTCCCAGCCCCGGTCCCCGGCCCTGCCCGGCCCGGCCCTCACCCGGAACACGAAGTACTCCCTGACGCGGGCGCGGCGCGTGGGGTCGTGGACGCTGAGCGGCCACAGCGTCTGGCGCAGCGGCGTGCCCGCCCCCGGCAGACCCCCGCCCGGGCCGCCGCCCGCGCCCCCGTCCTCGCCGGCCGCCAGCAGCGCCGTGGGGCTCGTGCCCGCCGAGTCCACCGAGTCCCGCAGCTGCAGCATCGCCGCGCCCGCCCGGCTCCCCTTATCGGCCGCGATTTTCAACCCCGACCCAGACACGGCAGCCGTCGCCGCAGCCACCGCCCGGCCGCCGTCGCCACAGCCACCGCCCGGCCGCACCCCGACCACCCCCCGCCCCGCGAGCCGCCGCGATTGGCTCCTCCCCACAGGCCCCGCCCCGGGGTCCGCCCCCGCCGGCGCCCGCCGACCCTCGGGATTGGTTCTTCTTTTCCATCCTGGCTCCGCCCCGCTGCCCTTGACAATCGCTCCCTCCCCTCGCAGCGCCGGAAGTGACCTCCGTGCGCAGGACCACTTCCTGTTTATGATACGGGGAAGGGGCGGGGCCGAAGTCGGTTGCCAGGAGACGCGGAGGGGTGGAAGGAGCAGGGGCTGGGAGATGTGCCCCTTGGCCCGCGTGAAACGGGCGACGGCCGCCCTTCACGTGGGTGCCCCCACACGCTCGCTGTGCCCAGTGCCCCTTCCGCCCTCCGGAGCGCGGGCTGGGGCCTGTGCAGGTCGGAGTGTGCAGGTTGGGTGCGTGTGTGCAGGTCGGGGTGTGTGTGCAGGTCCGGGTGTGTGTGCAGGTCGGGTGCGTGTGTGCAGGTCAGGGTGTGTGTGCAGGTCCGGGTGTGTGTGCAGGTGTGGTGCGTGTGCAGGTCGAGGTGTGTGTGCAGGTCGAGGTGTGTGTGCAGGTCGGGGTGTGTGTGCAGGTCGAGGTGTGTGTACAGGTCTGGTGCGTTTGTGCAGGTCCGGGTGTGTGTGCAGGTGTGGTGCGTGTGCAGGTCGAGGTGTGTGTGCAGGTCGAGGTGTGTGTGCAGGTCGGGTGCGTGTGTGCAGGTCGGGTGTGTGTGTGCAGGTGGAGGTGTGTGTGCAGGTTGGGTGCGTGTGTGCAGGTTGAGGTGTGTGTGCAGGTCAGGTGCGTGTGTGCAGATTGTGTGTGTGCAAGGTAACGTGTGTGTGCAGGTCGG
Source organism: Eulemur rufifrons (assembly GCF_041146395.1). Classification (NCBI taxonomy): domain Eukaryota; kingdom Metazoa; phylum Chordata; class Mammalia; order Primates; family Lemuridae; genus Eulemur; species Eulemur rufifrons. Next base: position 871,013 of record NC_090990.1, on the reverse strand, counting down.
GGTGTGTATGCAGGTCAGGTGCGTGTGTGCAGGTTGAGATGTGTGTGCAGGTTGGGTGCGTGTGTGCAGGTTGTGGTGTGTGTGCAGGTCAGAGTGTGTGTGCAGGTCAGGTGCATGTGTACAGGTTGGGTGCGTGTGCAGGTCGGGTGCGTGTGTGGCAGGTGAAGGTGTGTGTGCAGGTCGGGGTGTGTGTGCAGGTCGGGTGTGTGTGTGCAGGTGGAGGTGTGTGTGCAGGTCGGGTACGTGTGTGCAGGGTAAGGTGTGTGTGCAGGTCGAGGTGTGTGTGCAGGTCAGGGTGTGTGTGCAGGGTAAGGTGTGTGTGCAGGTTGAGGTGTGTGTGCAGGTCAGGTGCATGTGCACAGGTGGAGGTGTGTGTGCAGGTCGGGGTGTGTGTGCAGGTCAGGGTGTGTGTGCAGGTTGGGCATTTGCAAGTCGCAGTGTTCCCGGTCAGGGAGTCTGCAAGTTGGGGTGCACGAGTGTGTGCCTCCACCTCATGGAATGGTGGGCTGGGGTGTCTGTGGGACAGCGTGCACCTCCTAGGCGCCGGCAGAGAAGTGTTTCCCCAGCCTCCTGGCGGTCACAACACTTGACACACTGACAGCTCCTCTCCCTCCAGAGAGCACTTTGCCCGACCCACTGCTTTCAAACAAGGCAATTGATGATGAACAACCATTTTAATGGTGGGGTTTAGGTGGATTTAGCCTTTTGCTCTGGGCCCATCGCTGTGCTAAATACAGACGTGCATTGAGTCCTGCAAGCCACCTTAGGAAGCAGCCTTGTCACCACCCTGTGTGTCAAAAGGGGACAGTGAGGCACAGGGTTGGCAACTTGCCAAGGTTACACTATCAAGGGCTGAGCCAAAATTCATTCTGGGATGTCTCCTGGGCCCTGCTCTTGTCCTGGGAGGGGGGTGGAATAGAATGCCACCGGTCCTTCCCAGGCGAGTGATCTGCTCAGGAGCTTCTGCAGGCCCTGCACTTTGCCCTCCCTACCAGGGCCTCAGCGTGACAGGCTTAGGCCTCGCAGCCCTGGCCTCATTGCCATCCCCCTCAGCACCGTCCTGACGGGACCTGATGTCTGTACATCAAGGACAGTTTACAGGTCCTCAACCACTTGGTCACTTTTTTTTTTTTTTTGAGACTCTCACCCCAGGTAGAGGGCAGTGGTGTCATTATAGCTCACAGCAACCTCAAACTCCTGGGTCCAAGCGATCCTCCTGCCTTAGCCTCCTGAGTAGCTGGGACCATAGGCACTACCATGCCTGGCTCATTTTTCTGTTTTTGTAGAGATGGGGAGCCGAGACTTGCTCAGGCTGGTCTCGAACACCTGGCCTCAAGTGATCCTCCCACCTCGGCCTCCCAGAGTGCTGGGATTACAGGCGTGAGCCACCTCACCTGGTCTTACTTGTCCACTTCTGAGTCCTGCTGTCTCTATAGGGCCATCTTGCCCTACCTCTGCTGTGTTCATCTCCAACACCTGGTTTAAAACTCACCTCCCCAGGAGACATTTTGCCACTCACCAGGGCTCACTCACTGTTCCTTGCTCTTCCATTCCATGTGCACTGGGTCATTCTGCTGTGTGTGTGTGTGCTGTGAGCCGTATTTGTGGGGAAGGTCCATGGAGCTAGGTGTGAGTGGCACGTGGGCCTCATAGCCGCTTTCAGAATCTCCTTTACACTTCACAGCAGCCCAGGGTGTGAACCCGCTGCTGTGCGCATGCCACAGTGGAAGAAACGGGTCTGGAGAGTTGTGGTGCGTGCCTGAGGCCACACAGCTGGCACAGCTGTGGGATGGGAAGACCTGGGCCCTCGTTGGTGGAGAATGCCTGGGCAGCCGCTCGCCGTCTACTTGGATGTCAACATCGTTAGAAACAGGAGGCTCTAAAATGCCACAGACACTGACATAGCTTTAGTACTTTGCTTCCTGGAAACTAAGAGTGCCAAGTGAGTGTGGGAATGTACACAGCAGGGTGCTTGTAGACCCACTGGCCCGCTGGGGGGCTGAGGACAGCTGCTGCTGCCTTCTATAGACCAGGGCCCGTGTCACCCCCGCTCTGAGACCCACCCCCACAGGGGGAGGAAGCCTCTCTTTTCCATTCTGCCCAGGCCCTGCTGGGTGGGCCTGGATTGGGGCTCTCTGAGGAGCACCTGGGCCCACTGGGCTCCGGGTCATCTCTCTCTCCCGTGCCCCCTTCACTAAGGAGCAGGACTGGAGACCCACCCACAGTGGCAGCTGCGAGTATGGACCTGGGAGCCAGACTTCCTGGGTTTGAATCCCGGTTCTTCTGCCTCTGTCCACACGGACTTGGACACTTCAGCTCTCTGTGCCTCAGTTTCTTTGTCTGTTGCGTGGAGATATCATAAAGCCCGATTCCTATGGCTGTTGGCAGGATGGCGTGAGTCAACACCTGTGACGTGCTTAGCGTCCTGCCTGGTGCCCGTTCAGAGCTGTCTCAGGGCCAGTTCTGATTGTGCTGTTCCTTGAGCGTCTCCTAAGAGCCGGGCATGTGGCACTGCCTTTGCCCCCGGCACGCGCAAGGATGGAGGCCAGGATTGCCCCTTTTAACCGAGGAGAAAGCTGAGCCCCAAGGAGGTTGTCATTTTGCAAAGGTCACGTATCAACAAAGGACAGGCCAAGACTTTCACCGGGGATTTTCGGAGGCCAGAGACTGTGCCCCAGCCACCACCTGATGTCCCGCACCAGGGGCTCCAGGGAGGGTCAGACACAGGGGAGAGGCTCTGCCTCACCTGCATGCTCGCCGCCTGCCCCCACACACCGACGTGGTCCCCTTAGTTGCTCTCGAACACGATGAGGGGAGAAGCCGGGCTTGGAGGCAACTTCCATCAAGGGGGTCTCAGCTGGGCGGTGAGTCGGGGGCGGAGAGGCGGAACAGCAGGGATGGAGGGAGCTCGATGGTGGTTTCAGGAGGTGTTTGGGACAGTGAGGGAAACGAAAGAGGTGCCCCACAGGGACAAGCTGACACCTAAGGGTTGACAGAAAAGCAATGGCTGGGCCAAGCACAATGGCTCACACCTGTCATCCCAGCACTCTGGGAGGCCCAGGCAGGAGGACCACTTGAGCTCAGGAGTTCGAGACCAGCCTGAGCAAGAGGGAGACCCCCATCTCTACTAAAAATAGAAAAACTAGCCGGGCATGGTGGCAGCACCTGTAGTCCCAGCTACTCGGGAGGCTGAGGCAGGAGGATCACTTGAGCCCGGGAGCTTGAGGTCTCTGTGAGCCAGGCTGAAGCCACTGCACTCCAGCCCAGGTGACAGAGTGAGACTCTGTCTCAAAAAAAAAAAAAAAAAAAAAAGGAAAGGTAAACAGTGGCTTAAGATAAACACAGAAAATACGGAAGGAGAACCACGAGGCCCCGAGGACACCAAAAGCTCGTCCTTGTCCGCGGTGGAGACGATTTGTCACCCTTCTGCTGTGCCACTGTGCCCTGTAGCTCATTTTACCACTACAATCCCCACCTAGAGAAAAATCTTAATGTCATTAATGCAACACGGGTCGTATGAAGACACATGGTGGGTATGTCGCACAGGCTTTTTTTTTTTTTTTTTGTTGAGACAGAGTCTCACTTTGTTGCCCAGGCTAGAGTGAGTGCCGTGGCGTCAGCTTAGCTCACAGCAACCTCAGACTCCTCGGCTTAAGCGATCCTCCTGTCTCAGCCTCCCGAGTAGCTGGGACTACAGGCATGCGCCACTATGCCCAGCTAATTTTTTTTTTTTCTATATAGATTTTTAGTTGTCCATATAATGTCTTTCTATTTTTAGTAGAGACGGGGTCTCGCTCAGGCTGGTCTCGAACTCCTGACCTTGAGCAATCCACCCGCCTCGGCCTCCCAGAGTGCTAGGATTACAGGCGTGAGCCACCGCGCCCGGCCTCGCACAGGCTTAATGTGTAGCCTGTACACATGCAGTGACATGGGGAAAACTCCACGTCATTTGATGAAAAGAAATTTAAGGCGCCACAACAGGTAGGCCACACGGATTTCACTCCTCGCAGAAGTCCTGTGCCGCCCGGGAGTGACCGCCCTGTGCGAGTAGCCTCCGATGAACTCATCTGTCTGGCAGGCTGGGCTTGTCCGACTGATCCTTGCATCTCTCGTCACCGTCTCAGCTGGGAGGGAGGTTGCTCTACACCATCCCAGGGTTTTCCCAAACCGTGGGGGAGGGTCCTGAGTTGTTTGTGGACCAAGGTGTTGGGGACAGCCAGCCCCTGGGCCCAGTCTGCTCCACAGGTCACAGCAGGGCCTGGCAGGGCCCGTGGGCTGCTCTCTGACTCACCCACGGTGCCTGTGGCGGCCCTTGACCCCTTCCCCAGCTTTCCTGCCCTGCCCTCATGCGGAGGCGGGAGGAGCGGAGCCCAGATCACAGGCTGTCATGAGGCTCCGATGAGCTGATGAGCTGATGTGCACGGATGGGACCCGCCCAAGGCCAGCGTCAGTGTTTGCATTGGGAGCAGAACGTCTGTGCCCTGCACGGCGCGGCTCTCAGAGGTGCCCACAGCCTGTGGAGGAGGACAGGCCAAGAGGAGGAGGACTGAGTCCAGGGGGCAGCTTTGGGCAGGAGGACAGACCCCTCTGCTCGGGGACATGGCGAAGAGCCGTGGGGCTGGGTACAGACAGGTGAGGGTGGGCCAGGTGGGAGGGAAGGAGGCCTCTGGGCTGGGGAGGGAGTGGGGTTTTGGTAAAGACGGACGGTTAGACTAGGGGTGAGAAACGGGTGGGGAGCTCATCTGGGACAGGTGTGGGGACCACTCAGCAGCCAGAACCCCCCAGGGAGGTTTGCGGCACAGCCTCCGGCATGACAGCTGGGGGGCGTGGCAGACACCAACCCGGGCCTGGGCTAGATGAGGGCGTCCCTGGGTAGCTGTGGTCACTAAGGGAGAAAGGGGAGACCAAGACCCCACAGGGGGTCGCCCCCCTGGCAGTGGCCAGGCCAGCGTGCTGCAGGTGCACGGTGCCAGCAGAAGACACGAAACCCCCAGGTCAGAGAGGAAAGACCACCACTCGTGGGAAAGCGGCGGCTGAGTGGCCCCAGCCCCAGTCCTCACAGGTGTGCCCCGCTGGGCGCTGCTCCCACAGCGAGTGTGTGGGTTCTGTCCCAGAGGGAGACGTCCCCCCTACAGGATGCCCTGGACAGACGCAGGCCTGAGAGTCGGCCCGGGAGACAGCCATCAGGGCACAGCCGGCAAGACCCGGGGAGAGCTGCTGAGGAGTGTCTCCCAGCGTCCCACTGCGGGGACAATGGCGTCGAGGCGTCCAGTCTGGCTGGAGATGATGGCAGATCTGATGGCGGCTGGAGCGGACACAGAACACGGAGGGAGGAAGGACAGAGGCCTGCGGGGAGCTGAGAGGCCGTGGTGAGGAGGAGCTGAGGGCAGGGGGGCGCCGTGGCCAGCGAGGGGGGGCGGGGAGAGGGAGAGGGAGGAAGGGAGAGAGAATCGGGGAGCGAGGTCTGACCGGCACAGCGTGGGATTGCGGTCCTGGGACAGGCTGCCCCCGGAGGGGACGAGGATCTCTTGGGAGGCGCCAGGCCCGGTCAACGTGGAGGGTGCGGAGGCCGCAGGCCGCTGGCCAGAGCAGGCAGGACGACGGGGACACGGCCCCAGGTGCCTGAGCCTCCGTGGTGTGGGGAGTGACCTGGGCTTCCGAGCACCTGAGAGGCGGCAGGAGGGGCAGGAGGGGCGGGTGGTCGGTGCGTATGAGACAATGGGACAGATGGCACTCTGATGCCGGGCGTCCTGGGCTGCCATGGCAACGCCAGCTGGTTTAAGGCAGCAGAAGTTCACTTTCTCGCAGCTCTGGAGGCCAGAAGTCCAAATCAAGGTGTGGGCCGGGCCGGCCCCCTCTGACACCTCTGGGGGAGCCTCTTCCCCCCCGCCGGTGACCAGCTTCTGCTGTCTGACGGCAGCGCCCGCCGCCCCTCGATGGGTGGATACACCGCTCTGATCTCTGCCTCCACCTTCACCGCTGCCTTCTCCTCGCGGGCCTCTGCCTCTTCTTACACGGACACCAGCGGTTGGATGAGGGCCCACCCCAGTGGCCCTATCTCCAACTGTGGCCACATTCACAAGTACTGGGGTTACGGCTCGAATGTACTTTTTTGGGGGACACAGTTCCACCCGTGACAGATGGGTCATCCACGTGCAGACAGGAACAAGCTCCAGTGGGGAGGGCTGCGCTCGGCGCTCAGGCTGGTCCAGGGCAGGGCAGAGACCTGTGACGGGGTCTGGCTGTGCGGTCCCTGGAGCCCGGGCATCATTGACTTCTTGGGACTCTAACGAGGCAGTGGCCTTCCCTGCCAGCAGGTGGCAGCACCACCCACTCACGGCCACCCAATCAGAGGCATGTGGCATATCCCTAAGCCCCAGATGACATCATTACTTGTCTTCCAGCTACTGAAGTCTCAGCTGGGAAGTTCTGTGCGTTGCATGTTAGCATTTTACAAAGTCGGTGGGCCCCACCTTTGACATGTGTCTCCGGTGGCCCTGTGGGTCAGGGGCCACGTATGTGCCAAACGGGAGCCCCAAGGAGGCCCTCAGCGCTGCCAGGTCCTGGAGGTCCCCACACCAGCCCCAGTCGGAGCCCGCGCGGGGCGTGGAGGGTCTTCCCGCTCCCGGTGGCAGCTCGCCTTCCAGACAGGCCACAGGCGGTGCGGGGCTGCTCCCTGCCTCTCCCTCCTCCACAGAGCGGGTTAGGGCCCAGGGGCCCAGGGCTGCCTGCTGGGCTCCCCACTCGCTGTCCTTAGCTCTCAGAGGGGGTGTGGCGAGTCGAGACAGAGCAGAGGCCACTCGCACAAAGCAATGGCCTCGCTCTGTCACCTGGGCTGGAATGCCATGGTGTCATCGTAGCTCACTACAGCCTTAGACTCCTGGGCTCAAGCAATCCTCCTGCCTCGGCCTCCCAAAGTCCTGGGATTACAGGCGTGAGCTGCCACTCCTGGCCAAGACTGAGCTGTTTTGATAACTTTCTACAAATCCTGCAGCCAAGCAGGGGGATGGTTTTGCTCTGCCTCCCACCTGCCACTCGCTTCGTTGGGCCTGGGGACAGAGGTGTTCTCTCGGCTGCTGACCAGGCATGGCAGCATCTGTAGGCCCCAGCGGGAAGGGCCGGCCTCCAAGATGGGCCTCCCTTGGTTGAGTGGGAGCCGGGAGGAGGCTGGGGGACGTCAGGTTAAGTTTGGGACCAGGAGAGCTTGGCAAGGGTGCTGCCCGGGACTGGCAGGGGGGGCAAGGGTGGGCATACACCTCTTGTCTCTCAGAAGTGCAGGGGCTGCACTGCATCAAGCATGTCCACCGGGAGAGCTCCGTGTCCCCCAGGCCCAGCTCCGGCAGAGCCTCTGTCTGCGCCCACACGTGGGTGCCGCAGACACGGCCCGTGGGGCGCTGTGCCCGGGGCAGGGCAGGCCTCGCCGTGCCACCGTCTCCTGTCTGGCCGGGGGCTCCCCGAGGACAGGCACTGACCTGCTCCTTCACAGCTCGCGTGAGTTTCCTGGGGCTGTCGTGACAGAGGACCACAGACAGGGTGGCTAGAACCACAGAAACTGATCCTCCGTGTTCCAGAGGCCAGAAGTGTGGGATCACGGTGCCAGCAGGGTTGATTCCTTCTGGAAGCTCCAGGGAGAATCTGTCCCAGGCCTTTCTCCCAGCTTCTGGTGGCTCCTGGCAATCCCTGGGACTCCTCCCCTGGGGACGCGTCACCCCGATCCCTGCTCCACCTGCACACAGCCTGCTCCCAAATCTCCCTCTCCGTCCTCGTACAAGGACAAATGTCATTGGGTTTAGGCCTGCCCAGGTAATTCAGGATGATCTCATCTGCAGGTCCTTCACTATGTCTGCACAGACCTTTTTTCCAAATAAGTTCACATTCTAGGTACTGGGGGTTAGGACATGGACCTGTCTCTTTGGGGGACCCTCTTCAACCCATACATGGCTGTGTCCCCAACACCTGGCACCGTTGTGTGAACGGGTGTGGATCTGTGCTCTCAGGGCTGTAGGTGAAGTAAAGCACCTTCACTCCGTCCTTGGTGCTGCCCCAGGTGCAGGGCAGGGCTGGGGGAGGGGAGGGCCTGCGTGTTCGGATGCCACTTGGTCACAGGAACCGGGAGGTTGCTGGTCCAAGTGCGGAGCAGGAACCTGCTTCCGAGGCCGCTGTGCTGTGCCCCCTGCACCCACGCGGTCCCGAGGCACAGGAAGGTTGGGGGCTCACCCAGGCCCGCGGCCGGGCAGGACAGGCTGGGCTCCGACCCAGGTCACACTCCAGGCCGGGTCACACAGCCCACTTTAAGTTTGCCCTTAGATCGGTCCTTTTGTTTTAGTTTCTCTTCCGGGGCAAATCTGGAGGTTTAGAATGAACTTCAGCCACCCAAAGACTTCTGGAGGAACCAGTGTGGAATTGGGTGCAGGGTTCACGTGTGATGCTTTGCTGTCCCTGGACCGTCCCCTGTCCCCGCTGTCGTCCCACAGTGGCGCGTGGCAGGAGTCGGTGAGGTGCCACCGTGCAGATTGACCTCAGAGGCTGCCGTGGGCCCTGCACCCCGAGGGGCTGAAAGCTCCTTCAGCATTAACTCGTTTGCTCCGTCTCCTGACGGGAGAAGTGTCCGTAATAATTCAGACAGGATGCTGGAGTTTTTCCTGGATTGACAGACAGACGTGTTAGTTCAGGGAGCTTCAAAAGATGTTTTGAATTCCCCTGTGTGGGTCTGCCTCCCCTCTCAGAGGGGTCCGAGCCGACTGGAGGGGGAGCCAGCAGCCAGTGCCCTGGGGGTGGGGGCAGTGTGCTTTGCGCGTTAGCGCCGGGAATTACCCGCCAAGCCCGAGGTTTGGGTCCTCTTCCCCCCACGTTGCTTCCCTCGGTCCAAAGGCGGTTTTTATTATCTCCGGCAGAGAATGAGACAAGGTTGAAAAGCAGTGTGTTTTAATAACGCTTTTCAGGTGAGCTGGGGCAATCGTTTGCCAGATGTAAAAATGGAAGCGTGTCTACTCCTCACGTCTGTTTGGGGTGAGGCTCCCAATGGAGCCGATTCCGTATGTGACCCGGGAATGGCAACCTGGGTGTGCTGCCCGGCCGAATGAGGAAGGGAGGCAGGGCTGAGACCCTGGACAGGGGTGTGTGTGCGGTGGGGGGCCACGGCTCCCCCGCCAGGCACCAGGCTCAGGGCCGCTTCCAGGCCTGGGCGTGGGCGTCATACATTAGGGGTCGGACACCCCAAGAATGCTCAGGACTGTGATGACCAGATCGTGTCTGTACCTTGGCAGTGGAGTCAGCAAGTCCTAAAGGTGGAATCAGCATGTTTGGCTACAGTTTCGCTTGAGGCTTTTGGGACAGGAGTCGCGGCTGGGACCGGAACCCGAGCTGGGCCACAGGCCCGTCCCGAGCCGCAGCTGTCACCAGTGGGCATCTAAAGCCATGGGGTGCCACCATTGGGAAGAGGACAATACGGAGGCCCGACAGGTCTGGTGTGGGGGCCGGCGGGTCCTAACACCTGCGTCCTGCACCGCGGGCTCTGCCCCCTCTCCCTCCTGCTGCTCCTTTGGCCGATCAGAAAGTGCACCTCCTGCCCTTCCTGAAGTGTGTTCTGTGAGGATGCCACTTCCTCTGAAATTAACGCATATGTTTAAGGCAATTGCAATTAAAAGTCCAATGCAACTTTGAAGGAACTGGGTAAAGTGACTCAGAACTCCTTTGCAAGAATCACCCACATAACTGGTGTGCTGGGGGCAGCGGGCGTGCTGGGGAGGCCCTTGAGGTGCCGTCACTGACGCGTGGTGTTGGCACGACACCGTCAGAATCACCGTGCAGGGGCTTCTGTCTCGCTCCAGTGGTGCAAGGAAAACAGTGAAGCTGTGTGGGGTTGAAGTAAGAACCGGAACCAGTGGGGACACCCGGAGACAGATCCCATGTGTGATGAGCTCGGTTGAGATGCTGTCTCACAGCAGGGGAAGCGGGTTGGCCGTGAACCTGAACAGCCGGCTAACTAGTCGGATCCTCCCCTGACAGCACACAGCAGGGAGAATTCGGTATGAAATAAATAAATGCAAAACATTCAATAAACAAGAAAGAATAAAACATTAGTGAACTTTCTAAGCTAAGTGCTCATTATGAAAATGGACAAAGATGGATCGCTCTTGGAGAATATTCACTATGCTATTTAGTTTGATTACTGTAAAAGAAAACTTGTTTATCGCGAGCTAAACCCACATGTAGAAGTGTATCGAACAACACATTCATACGGTCTGATAGCCTTTTTCAAATATGAAGTCTAAGCACCCTGTTCTATGGCTGGTCGGTCACGTGTGCAAAAAGACACACCTCTCATTTAGATGCCTGGCTGTTGCTCCTGCCCTCGGTGCTGGGCTGGGCAGAGGAGATGGGCTTGGGGGTGCAGGGGGGTGAGATTTAGGGAGGGGGCCTGCCCACCTGCACCTGCCTGTGTGAGGGGCTTTGCTTTGAGAGGGGCTCTGCGTGGTGGGTTTCATACGCCCACACCTGTGCCTGGGCTCTGTGTGTGGCTGCTGGAAAGACCGTAACCCGCCCCAGTGGATCCGCACTGCCACTGTGGATGGCTGTGCATGTCTGGGGGACAGAGCAGGGGTCCTAAGGCACAGCGACCTCCAGCAGGAAGCACCTGTCCTCCTCCACCTGCCTGCTCACCCCGCACCTGCCTAGAACTCTTCACCCAGCAGCTGGTCTCGGCGCCCGGCACAGAGGGGCTCACGAGGCAGAACCCCGTGAGTCTGGTAAAGCTTGTGCCTCAGCGGCCCTTAAGGTGGAGGCCGGGAGCGGGGTCTGGAAGGGCACACACGGGGGCACGTAGTTTTGTAAAATTAGCAAAATCACTTACTTTGTGTTGCTTTTCCTCCACAGGGCCCCCTGATTTTATGTTTCACACAAAAACCTGAATGCTCCCCTGGCCAGACACCGCCTTTGTAACCCACGGGATCCATCCGAATTCTTTCCTTCTTCCTCCGATAAGCTGGAGAACTTTCTGAAACAATGAGTCATCCCGGGGCAGGATGGAGTTCAGCAGGGGAGGGTGAACTTTTGGAAGGTGTTAATCGGTCACTCAGAGCACACTGGCTGTCTCTGGAAGAGGAAGGATGAGATGTGGAGATGGCAAAGCAGTGCGCGGTGCTCAGGGCGAGGGGACACTCACAGATTTGCGCCAACACCCGCAGGACAGTCTTGAGCTGAGGTGGGGCCGGAAGGTTCTCTGGGGAGGCCAGTGCTCCAGGGCGGACCGGGAGGAAAGTGGGCCTGGAGTCTCGGCTGGGGCCGGGCCCTGCGCCCTGATCCCAAGGAGGGGCGGGCAGTAGAGTTTGGAGCTCAGCAAGCTGGGCGCCAACCTGAGTTTGGCGTTCCAGGTGACAGCGGCCTCACCCCACGGGACGTCTGGCTGTTCTGTGCCCTTCAGTGTTTCCTCTGACTCACAAGCTGCGCAGTACGGGGCCAAGCAGAGGGCCTGGAGCCAGGCCTGTGTTCAGTCCCAGATCAGCAGTCTGCAAGTGGGGTGACCCGGGGTGCCCCCGTAAAGCAGGACTAATGCAGGCTGGCCTGACAGGGACCGCCCCTAAAATAACTGTAACCCTCCAGGCATCGTAGAGGGCACAGATAGCCTGTGTATGCTGTCGGGGAGCCCTGTTGCATCTGGACACTTCCGAAGCCCCTCCCGGCCAGGGGCTCCCTCCAGTGCTGTGGGGAGCAGGGGATCGTGAGCCTCCCTCACTCAGGCCATGTGCGGTGGCAGTGGGGGAGGGCTGCCCGGGGGCTGATGGCCCTGCCCTCTCCAGCTGGGGCAGGCAGGGGCTCCCCTCCACATGGCTCATGCAGGGCCGACTCCTGGCCCCCATCTGGTCCCGCCTGGACTGATCCTCACTCTGCACTTCCAGGAGCCTTTCTGGAAGTGCCGAGGGAGGACCCCAGGGACCCCTCGTCCAGCCTCTGGATCAGACCTGGCCCTCACCCCTGGAGCAAGTCAATTCCAAGCCACAAGGCTTGTCCAGCACCCCTCCCCAGTCTGTGACTGGTGGGACCCCCACACCCACCCACTCAAGGCCACTGTCCAACAACACTGCACACAAATGAAAATAAAAATGCCCAGGAGGTGGTTGAGGATCAGCAATGTTGGTACCAAGAAGGGGGCTGCAGAGGCTGCCCACCCTCTTCCCCAAACCCGCCCCCCAGCCCCACCCAGGGAGAGAGAGGATGAGGTGCCAGGGGTGAGGGTGGGCGAGCCCAGGTTGGCTGCCCTGTGGGACTTAAGACAGGAGGCTGAGGACTGTCCCCCAGGTCCAGGACTGGGGTGCGTCCCGCTGAGAGTTCCCTGTTAGGGGCGCGTGGGACATGCTGCTGGCACTCGGCCCGTCTGGGTTGGTTACTTGGGTTGGTCGGGACCTGGGACTTTCGGCCTGAAATGAGCCGGCCTCGCAGGGGTCTGGGGGTGGCGGGTGGACACGGGGAAGGTGAAGGTGATGAGCGGGGCCGGGGTTGGGGCGGGGCCAGGAGCCGGGGCGGGGCTGGAAGCGGAGGCCTTGGCTGGAGCCAAGGAGAGGAGCCGGGGGCGGGGCGCTGCGGGGAGAAGGCGGGTCGGGGGCGTCCCGGGGGCGGGGCCCGGGCTGGGGTCCGGGCTCGGGGCGTGCCGGGGGCGGGGCGGCCTTTCCAGCTCTCCGCTCTCCCCGCCCCCTGCGAGCGTCCCGCGGGCTGGAGCCAGGCGCGCAGCTCTCGGCTCTGCCACTCCGGGCGCAGGCGGGAGGCTGGGCCCTCCGCACCTGCAGCGATCTCGGGCACCTGTGGCTGCCCTCGTGCGCCTCCCGGCCATGGTGCGCGAGGAGGCGGAGGCTCTGAGGGGCCGCCGGGGTCGCCTGTGAGCCGGGGCCGGAGCAGGGACCCGGCGCGGGGCCGCGCGCGATGCCTGTCCGAGCGGAGGCGAGGGCGGCGGGGCGCGCGGTGGCCCTGGCGCTGCTGCTGCCGCTGCTCCCTGCCGTGCCGGCCCGCGCGCCGCTGCCCCCGCTGCAGCCCAGCATGTGAGTAGGGGAGCTGGGAGGGCTCGGCGGGGCGTGGAGCCCCCGGCCCCTGGGCGGCCCGCCGGGACCCGGCTCGAGGCTTTGTCCCCTGGAGCCCAGAACAATGGGCTCTTTGCTTTAACTGGGGAGGGGGTGGCTGAGACACAAGGTTCCAGGGTTGGGTCTGGGGCCCTTCTGCGGCGGGGGCCCCTCGCCGCCTCTCCCCCTGCTCTCCCCCTCCTCTGCTCTGCGATGTGGGTGGGTCTTGCAGGCTCAGGCAGATGCTGCGCTTCGGGAGAGGTGAGGAATCTGGGCCCCTTTCCGGGCAGGGTCCCGCTCCGGAGCTGGCTTGGAGGAGGCAGAACGAGCAGCGTGTTCCCACTTCCCTCCCGAGCCTGCTGGGGTCTGGGGGCCTTCGCAGGGCAGGCTGTGTCCAGACGGGGAGCAGGACGGAGGGAGGTGGTCTGTGTGTTCCACACGTGCGCTCTGGGCTGTGGGAGACGGAATTTGGTGCCAGAATGGGCAGGAAGAGAGGGTCAGGGCGCCAGCCGAGATGAATTTAATTTTGAAAGACGATTCCCCGGTGGGGCCGTTTGGCGGTCTCTCTCAAACAGCAAACCAGCCCTGTGTTGCCTCAAAAGAAAACTGGAGTGGAGGAGGAGGAGTGGGGAGACTGCCGGCGTGGTGCAAAGGCCCTGGCAGGGCCTCCTGTCTGACAGCCCCGCCCCCACTCAGGGGCCACCGGAGGTGTTCTCTGGCCACCCGCCCCCTTCCAGCACTGCCCCAAAGGACCTGGCCCCGGAGGGCCCCAGCCACGTACCTGGCCGTGCAGGACAGAGCTGTAGCTCCCTGGAGGCTGAGAGGACAAGCTTCCACATGGAGCTGGGGGAGTCTGCACCCCCAGGACCCCCACTCTGGGTCCCACTGTACTCCAAGAAGGAAGACTTCCTTGTGGCCTTTGCAAAGGAGTGCTGTCCCTGGGCTGGGGCCTTTGCATCCAGAAATGTGAGCGGCCTGAGTCTTGACTCCTGGTGACTTCTCCGGGGCATTCCTCTGTCCTGCGATCCCAAGGAGTTTGTTGGAGGGGCACTGCAGCTCAGAAGGGACACCGTTGGCCGTGGGCTTCCAGGGGCACAGGCACCCTGGAGTCCCAGGGTGGGCACATGCCCAGCAGAGGTGGATGGACGTCTGCTGAGAGAGGCCGCTGCCACTAGTGTGCTGTGGAAGCCAAGGGCCCTTCCTGGCCCCCTACCCACTGGCCCAGCTGCCGGGGTCTCTGCGAGGGCAGCCGGCGGTCTGTTTTCCCGTGTTCTGCCTGCGCACCCGGGGCCCCGGGACGCTCTCAGTGAACCAGCAGGAATGGATGGTGTGAGAGAGTCGTCTCTTCCTGCTTCCTGCCCTCCTTTCTCCCTGCCCTTCACTGCCCGAGCCCCTCCTGGGTCTCCTCCCACCCCCTCCGCGGTGAAGTGGCAGCTGCCGGTCTGGGGCTGTGCCCCTCGTCTTGGCTCATGGTCTATCCACCTGGGGCCTCTATTCTGTTGGCCTCACGTGTGTGAGTCTGAGTTCCACAACGGCTGCAGGTGCGTCATCCACAGACCTTTTGTCTCGTAAACAAGCACCTGGCAAGTGCCTGGACACGCAGTAGGGCTGCAGTGGGCGGCGGCTGTTTTGAGCAGGGAGGAGGTGGGCGCCGTGGGCGGGAGAGGTGCCAGAGTTGCTTTTGCTCCCCTCACTCCAGAGGAGCAGGCGAGGGTCGTACGTAGGATGTGCTTGGTCTTTGCGGGTCCTGTCCGCCCTTCCCTTCCAGAGAGATCTGAGCCGGCAGAGCCTGGCTTGGGGCAGCTGCACCCCTGCTGGCGGTTTTCCCGAACGTTGGCTGCTGAGTTTAAACAGTGCTGACCTCCTGTGAGTGCTAGAAGTCGCGGGCCTGTGTGGGAGGCAGGGGGTGCGGTGGGGGGTGTCCCACTTACTGGAAGCCCAGATGCCCCAGGACCCTGATGAGTCTGCCAGGGTGGTGCGGATGGTTCTTTGGCCCTCACTGGTGGAGCGCATGTCCGGATTCAGCGCTGTCCCTGGAGGAGGCAAAGCTTATCCATCTATTTATTTTTGCCTCTGAAGTGAATTTCTGCTGCCGTTGGAAGAATGGCTTGCCTTTCTGTCCTGGGGCCTGGGCCGTCTGCTGACCACATGCGGGGCCGGCCCAAGGCAGCTGGCCGGGCTTCCAGGAGCAGGTCTGGGACAGGGAGACAGATCGCCCATGTGCTGACACTCTGGCTTGCCCGGCTAGGACATTTCGGGGATGTGTCTGCTTCATGGCACTGGGCTTGCGGCTGTGCTGAGAAACCGCCTGTGCTTTGCAATGAGCACATTGTATTGAGGGCTCCCCCCCACTCCCCCCCAGGGCAGGCCGGGCCTCTCCACACGCAAGTCCTGTCTTGCAAGTAGCTCTGTGGACCCACTGGCCCGAGGGCTGAAACAGCCCCTTTCTCTGATCCTGAGGCATCCTCCGGGGGCCTTCAGAGGCTGCTCGACCACGCTGGGGAGTCAGGGAGTGGACCTGTGCTTTGAGTGGCCCGTAGCAGCCATCCTGGGGCTCCCCTTTGGGCAGGCCCTGCGCCCCACCTGTCCTGGGTGTCGAGGCTGTGAGGTGCAGGGGAGGGGCAGGACCCCCCACCAAAGCCAGCTGCTGTGTTGGGCACTGCGTGTGTGTGTGGGGGGCACTGCAGGCGGAGTCTCCTTTAGTGGGAGTCAGCCACAGTGTCCGGGGGGGCCGAGGGCAGGAACTGGGCTCCCCCCATGCTGGCTGCACCCAGGCCTGGGTGTTTGGAGGCGATCTGGGGGTAAAAATGGAGCCTTTAAAAGCAAACGTGAGGGAGACAGTCCTGAACGAACCACCCTTGTCCCTGCGGTGTGTCCAGGGCTGCCATCAGCCAGGCTTGGGAGCCAGTGAGGCTGGCTGCCGCCAGTCCTGGGTCCTCCTCACCCTGGGGGCTGTCACTGGGGCCCAGGATAACTGCCCACCCTGCAGGAGCCCAGCTCTGCAGGGAGCAGATGGCCCAACAGCAGGGATTGAGTCCCCCTCTGGCCACGCTGGGTCTGCCTGGTGGTTTGGGCATTGTCATTCCTCCCCTGGGCAGGGAGCAGGATCCAGCCACGAGGGGCAGAAAGGCCTGTGACTGTGACCCGGCCAGAGGTCGGGGAAGTATCTTACTGGGCTCTCCTGGACCTACGTGGGGCTGTGGTCAGGTTTCTTTTTTTCCCCTCCTCTGCCCACCCTCCCCGCGTCTTCCCACACGGGGAGGCCGCCACGGCGATGCTGTGCGTCTGACAGTCCTTCCAGTGCTCACCCTCCTCCCTTGAACATCAATCCTCAATGTTGCTGGGCTCAGGCAAGGGCCGTAGGGGTCTGAGTCTGCCCAGGGGCCGTGTGCAGGGACGGGGTGAGAGCGGGCAGCCGTGCCTGGCCTCTGGGCGGGGCGGCTCGCTGAGGTCTCTGAGGTCCACGCTGACTGTGGTTGGAGCCAGAGGCCTCCTGGGCATGGCAGGGGCGCTCATGCTCTGGGGAGAGCCGTGGTGGGGGAGGAGTTCCTGGGGACATGCAGGGCGGACCAGGCGGGCAGGGCTTGGAGAGTGACCGGAGAGAATGTGCTGGAAGGCTGCAGGGCAGGCCCAGGTGGGGTGCGCAAGGGGTCTTGAGGAGTCCTTCCGCATTGTCATCTCACGGGTTAGCGGCAGCCAAGGTCACTGAGGTTTGAGGAGGGCCAGGAGGGACAAGGAGGCCCTTCCGGGAGGGCCCCCAGCCCTTCCCCGTCTCCTGCCACTCCCCGGCTTGGCCAAGGGCCAGGTGGGACATTCCTCCTCCCGCCGGCCCTGTGGCAGAGGTTCGGTAACCTGCCATCCTGCAGACGGTCACTGGGGAGCGAGGTTCAAGCCCAGGCTCTGGCACGGGGACCTTGCTGCCAGCTCTAGTCTAGAGGGTCTCCAACTTGAGCACACATCAGAATCCCCCCTCGGGCTTGTTAAAAACAAGTCATTGTTGAATCCCTATGGAACGCCGGGTCCCACCCCCAGAATTCCAGATTTCTGGGTCCAGGGTGGGGCCCCAAAATGTGCATTTCTGACAAGTTCCTGGGAAAGGCTGCTGGTTCTGGCCCCGGGACCCCACTTTGAGAACCACTGCAGGACGCTACCGGCCACAGAGCCTGTCGCTCGGGGGGCTGGAGGGACCCATCTCGCGTTCTGTCCTGTAACACGTGTGAGTTCTTTAAAGTTGGCTCTTGCCCCAAACTCGATACTGTCACACGAAAGCCTGACTTTTTGATTTTCAGGCGGACAGTGTATCTGTCGGTGGGAGGGAGACAGAGCAGCAGCTCCCACGAGGGGCCAGGGCGGGGTCTGCACAGAGGTGTGCGGTGGCCTGCGGGTGCGAAACCGCAGCAGGCGCAGACTCCAGCCCTGGGGGGAAGGGTGCTGGGGGGGCGGATCCTGGAACCCAGAGCGAGCGGAGTTGCGGCCTGGGCTGGGGAGGCAGCCCCCTCAACCACCCCTCACCCCCCAGGAGGGACATATCCCATGGCTTTGCTCTCCTCCCAGCCCCCAGCTCCTGCTGGCCTCCCATTGGCCAAACCCAGCCAGCAGCCTGAGAGTGGTGTATGTGTGTGTGTGTGTGTGTGTGTGTATGTGTGCACGTGTGTGTGTGTGTGTGTGTGTGTGTGCGTGTGTGTATGTGTTGCAGGATGTAATCCACAGAAGTCAGCCTCCCGGAGCACAGAGCAGGGTGGGGGAGGAGAGAGTGGCCCTGGGGGTCTGTGGCTCTGTCTGTCAGTGCTGTAGGCTGGGGTCAGGAATAAGGCCAGGAAGGGTGGAGGCAGGGACCCCCAGGCCAGAACCCAGCCCCAGGAAGGCTGAGGAGGCCCTTCCCTGGGGATGGGACCCTCTGTCCATGATCCACCCTCCTGCCCTGCCCTTCTCCCCAAATTCTCACCTAGGATCCTAGGCCCTCGACATGGCCCCTGGGGAAGGCAGAAGAGGTCTGGCCTTTAGTCCTGGCTCTACTTGTCAGTAGCTGGTGACTTTGAGCAGACTACGAGGGGTCACTGTCACCTCCTCCCTGGGGAGTTGGGGTGATTTGACCATCTAATGTCCAGAAAGGGCCGGTGCTGGGCACTGAGGAGGCTCTTCTGAGCTGAGTTGCCTCTTCCCTGTCTCTCCTTGTGGGCTTGTGGAAGTCCCGCTCTCACCCCAGAGTGGGTTTTCTCCCTGGTGCAGGAAGAGGCAACTGCAGAGCCTTTCTGACCCCACTCTGCGGTGGCAGAGCCCCATCCCTCCTGCCCAGGTGGCCATGGAGGCTGCGAGGCTGCAGTCACAGGTCCCATCGGGGAGTTCACGGGGAGCCTGACCCCGCTTGGCCAGGTGGCTCTGCCCTGCCCTGTGCCCGGAGGCCCTCACTCTGCAGCCACCTGGACTGGGCTCCAGGGATGACGCTGCCTCCACCCTGGGAGCTGTGGGAGGGGCCAGGGCAGGACTTCGGGCGCAGGAGGTCTCTGGCAGGATGTGTTCAGCAGCAGCCCTGGCTTCCCGCGGACCTGACTGGGGGCCTGGAGCTGGCCTCTGATCCTGGCCACCGTCTGTCCCCTTCACTGGTGGGCAGCTGGAGACCCTGCCCGCCCAGGGGGCAGATTCCTGCCCATTGCTGCTTTCATCTCGCTGGCTGCCGAGTTGGGTCTGCGCTTTCCCGACTTGTTCTGCAGGGTGGGATGGGCTGCAATCAGAGGGCACAAGCTCCCCACCCAGCACGAGCCCAAGGGAAGGAGGAAAAATAAAGTCTTCCGTTTGGAGAGCATCCGTCTGGGGGCGGCTGGCCCCGGGCCAGGGTGGCCGGATGGGGCAGGCAGAGTCCAAGTGCTGAGCCAGGGGGCCGGCCCGCCTGTAAGGGGACCTCACACAGGGCATGCGTGGAGGGTGGTGACAAGGTGGGACAGTGCCCCTGTATCCCCAGGCGAGCCGGGACCTCAGGTAGGGAAGTTGGGGGAGGGGGGTGGCCGGGGGTGGGAGGGGCTCTGGTGGGGGACTTGCCAGGCTGGCTGTGTCCCCAGCATGGAAGGCAGACTCTGGTCCCTGCAGGGTGCACCAGCCCTCATCCTGGGGAGTGAGCCCAGAGCCTGGCTGGGCAGGACGAGCCTCTTCCCTCCCTCAGGGGCCACGTGGAGTCCTGTGGCCCCCAGACTTCACCCAGCACAGGGACACTAGCTCTGAGCCCCTGTCCTCTTCCGGAATTTGCTCTGTGGAGACACCTTTGCCCTCAGTCAGGGCAGGCTCCCGGGCTGTGGGAGGGTGTGGAAGGGATGTGGGGAGGGTTGGGGTGGGAGGGCAGGAGGACTCGGGACCCACCCTGCGCCTCATCCCCGCCTTGCCCATCCAGTGAGGGCAGGGGGGTCTGTGGCAGGGACCGCGGGGGGCTAGCAGCAGCGCCGAGGCAGTGCACAGGACACGTGGGGCATGCTGTGGCTGTCGTTCCTTTTCCCTCTGAGCTCCCTTCCCCCTGAGCCTGGGCTCCGTGGTGGGCCTGGGGTGGCCACGAGTCTGGACCCCACCCCAGACGGGCCGACATCGAGGACAGGAGTTCCGGAGGGGCGGTTGCCAGCCGGGTGTTGGTGGCTGAGGCGCTGACTGTCTGTGTCCTTGTCCCAGGCCCCACGTGTGTGCCGAACAGGAGCTGACCCTGGTGGGCCACCGCCAGCCCTGTGTGCAGGCCTTCAGCCGCGTGGTGCCCGTGTGGAAGCCCGGCTGCGGGCCGCAGGCGTGGTGCGTCGGCCAGGAGCGCAGGTACGTGCTGGGGACCCCTGGTCCCATGGGTGGGGCTCTGCTCACACCAAGGGCAGCACTGACCTCCTGGGAGCTGGGCGCCTGGGGCTGGGGCCCCGTCCTCATCTCAGGGACACCTGCCCCCCCCCACCTCATCTGAAGCCCCTCCCCGAGGACAAGGCCTCTCCTGGCCCCCTGGGGTGAGGCTGCCCTGGAGGGGACTCCCAGGCTGTGGCACTGTCCTGCTTAGCCGTGCACCTGGGCCCTTTGTGAGGGTGGGGGCCCCGTGAGGAAGGAGGGTGCCCTGCTGGGGAGGGCGCGGGCCACGTCGGAGGGTGAGCCGGGTGCACGTCCTGCCGAGTCCTGCTGGGGATGCGCTGCCTGGCCCCCGGCCTGGTTCCCAAACCCGTGTGAAAGCGTTTATTGCTCAAGATTTTATTTCAAAATCAAACTTAAGGAGTGCCTTTGCATACCTCTCCGCTTTCATAGGCTCCGGTTCTGCCGGGCCTGTCCGATGGCAGAGGGGGTGAGGGAAGCTGGCGGCCGCCCCGTGTTAGGCGGAGGCTGTCGTGTGTCTGGGGGAGGGAGGCAGGAATGCGTGGCCTCAGATAAGGGTGTGTGTTCCGCTCCGCGGCCAGGGCTTTGGGGAGTAGCCGGGCCCGCTCCGAGCTGCTGCCGTGGGCGCGTGGCCCGTGCGGGGCTCCCACACCTGCTGTGCCTCTCCGGGCGCCGCTGCGGGACGCGGCTTTCGCGGCACATGGTTGTTTGCTGCACGGTTCGTAGGTGTTCAGGGGAGAGGAGGAGAAAACGCATTTGGGCTGCAACAGTGGTTCTCGGCTGGGGCGGTTCTGCCCTCCCCCGGGACACTGGCAAAGCCTGGGCAGGTTTGGCTGCTGAGGGGTGAGCCGGGAGGGCTGGGGGTGCTGCTCGGTGTCCCGCAGTCACAGGACAGCCCCTCCCCACCAAGTGACCCAGCCCCAGTGTGAGGAAAGCTGAGGTTGAGCGACCCTGAGCAAAAGAAGAAATCTCCCCTCACTGTTTTCCCCCAAACACGCATGTGTGTCCGAGCCGCACACGCCCGTGGGTGTATGTGCGTTTGCAAAGGGGAAATGAGGCCGCGTAAACCACAGCTCGTCCACGACTCATAGCAAAAGGGCTACTTCTGGAAGCAGCCGGAAGCCTCTGGGACCCCGGCTGGGGAACTCCCCGGGGCCGGCCATGCAGGTGACTCCTTGGCCTGCGGGCAGCGTGGGAGGCCCCAGCCTCCTGGCTGCGTGTCCAGGACATCCGTGGGGAATGTCCCCCTGCCCAGTCCCATGCTGCCCAGGCCACGTGTCGACAGGGGATCCCCGGCCACTGCTCGAGGTGTCTGGGACCCTTCAGCAACCCTCCCTCCCCAAGACGGCTGTTCTGCCTCGGCTTCCCTGGGGGACAGCTGTCCCATCCGCCTGGCTCTGGGGTGTGGCTGAGGTCCCCTTCGCTCTGTTCTCACCCCCGCCAACCGGAGTCCTCTCAGCACCCTGTGCCCGCGAGGTGCCCTGTGTGGTTCACCAGAACCAGCACCAAGTGGCGACGGGTGAGCCAGGCTCACGTCCGTGCTTCCTCTTCCTGTCCCCTGGCGGAGCTGAGTCCCACTATGCTCGCCTGGGGGATGTTTCCCCAAGTGTCCTGTCCAGACGTCCCTCCGGCAGCCGTCCCTGTGGGCCCTGGAGCAGCTGTGTCTAGGGCTTCCTCCTTCCCCACTTCCCGTCTGTCCAGACCGAGTGCGGCCCCCTGCACAGCCCCTTGGGAGCCCCCTTCCCTGACCCGGAGCCCCGCCCTTGCCTGTTGCTCGTGAGTCCCCAGTGCTTACAAGCCGAGTCCACGTGGAGCTGGTCGTGGCCCCAGCTGGGCTCTGGGGGGTGTGAAGGAGGTGGGTGCGTGCCATCCTAGCCTCCACGCAGCCACGCAGCAGGTCCTGGACACGGAGAGCCACTGCTGGATCTCAGCGAGGGCGCCCAGCCCCATCCCTGGGGAGGGCCCGGGGTGGGCAGCCCCACGGGGCCCAGGAACACGCTAGGCACAGAGTGGTGCCAAGAGGGGGGCTGGTGCCCTGGGGGCTCGTGGGTTTATCATGGGCTCCAGCCCAGTAGCCTGGTCTCAGCTTCTCTTCTCACCCGTGAGCTGGGCTGACAGCCCCTCCCGTGCCAGGGGCCATGCCCAGGACACCCTTCCAAGGCTGCCTGGCACAGAGCAGGGCTTGGAAGCTGGGTGCCCTCTCGCCTGGCCAGTGCACCTCACTGATGTGGTCTGCCTCCCTGGATCCGCCTGCTTGGAGAGAGCTGGGTCTCAGGAGGGTCCGGCTGCCTGTGCTTGGCCGCATCTTCTGCATCCTCTGCAAGGCAGCCACTAAGCTTTGTTTTCCAGATGAGGAAGTTGAGGCCCAGAGCGTCCAGGCGTCGTGGCTGTGGTCATGCAGGGAGTGAGTGGCAGGGCTGAAATGTCAACTCTGCTCTCTTTGACTCCACGGCCTGAGCGCTGGCAGTGAGGCACACAGCCTCCTGTTGAACTCCTATTCACCCTTCAAAACCTAGCTCACATATGCCCTCCTCTGTGAAGCCCTCCTGACCTCTCGGAGGCCAGTGGCTGCCCTCATGTCCCTGCATCTCTCTCCAGGGGACCCCAAGGCTTGAAGGCCCCCAGGGAACAAGGAGCAGCTGGGTCGGCTGGGCTGGGGTGTACGTAGCAGTGATGAACCTCCAGGGGAGGGGTGGGCATGGCAGGGAAGGGGGCTGCGGTCGATCTTGCCTCCTCAGAGTCAGCACTGGTTTAGGACCTGGCTCCAGAAGTGTCCCTGGGACTCGGTCGGGTTTGGCCCAAGTGTAGCAGGTGCTTATCTCAGCCAGGGGCCAGGTGATCGGGGCCTTGTCATTGAGTCCCCCCTGCAGGGCAGGGCAGGGACTCCCCAGGCACTGGCACGAGGAACACGCATCACCTCTTCTGCCTCGTGGCCTCACGCCTGGGCTGGCACCACAGCCAGGCCTCTCCGTTGCTGGTGACGGCAGCCAGTGACTCAGCCTGCAAGGCCAGCTTGGGACTTGTGTGGCAGGTGCCACAGCCAGGCCTGGAGGACGCCACGGATGTGGCTCTGAATGTCGGGCTTTGCCCACTGCATGACGGTGCCAGCTCGCGTGGCTTTGCTGTCAGGGCCGGGTCCCTGCCTGCTTGGCTCACAGCTCCACTTTCTTTAGCGACCCTTCTGCATAGAGAACTTTCTGGTGCATTGGAGCAAGTTGCAAAGGGGCTGGGAGCCAAGGGTGAGAGGTGGCAGCTCTGTACCCCACAAAGCAAGTGTACCCCAACTCTGCCCCTGGACAGACAGGAGCCACCTCTTCTCCTGAGCTCTGTGGGGGGGGGGAGGTCACAGGAAGGACCCCAGCCAGGTCCTCAGGCTGGGTGAGCCCCAGCAAGGTGCAGAGCCTGCCTACGACTCAGTTTCCCCACCCGGATTGCAGCTGGGGTGTGGGTTAAGTGTACCCGGCCAGGCCCGAGTTTGGCTGCTGTGTGGTGGCTCCTGCCGCCGTGTCCCCTGCAGTCCAAAGGGCAGTGGCCTGTGGCGTTGGGGCTGCTCTCTGGCCGTGGAGGCTGCTGCGGCCACAGGCAGGGCGTGCGGGGTGCGGGGGGCTCTGCCTGGCCCAGAACAGGAGAGGCTGTGACCACACCCGAGAGGCCAGACGCGGCGCCCGGGGGTCTCACTGTCAGTCCTGGCAGGCATTTCCCAACAAGCCCGACGGCCAGCACGGGCCTTCCCAGGCTGGGAGCTCCTGGCGAGGAACGAAGTCCAAGAGAAGGAAGGGTGGAGGAGGGAGGGGACCCAGGGCATGGAGCCGCCACACGTGTCCCTCCTGCTAGGTGCACACTCCCTGCACTGCAGCCTCCACGGTGGGACGGCAGCTGCGGAAGGCAGAGAAGTGGGCGCCGTGCGGGCCTGGCAGCCTCGTGCCCCCGCCCTGCACCCCAGGCCTGCGTGCAGCAGCTCCTGTGGCGGCCGCAGCCTGAGGGAGCTGGTGCTGGCTGCAGGGGACCGAGGTTTTCCTCGGGGGGCCGTGGGGGCTGCAGGCAGAATGGCGCTCTCCGTGGGTCTTTCCCTCTAGGGGGATGGGGGTGGCCGGTGACCGAGGGAGTGGCACGTAGCCCAGCACCGCCGCAGCCGGGGAGAGGGGATAAATATTTACGACGCAAGGGCCGTCGCTCCCAGCCGCCAGATATTGTTCACCGCCGCGGTCGGTTTCTGTCCAGGCAAGTGGTTTCATGTCCTGCCAAAGTGGTGTTTTGCAAGGCGCTCCCAGAGTGGCTGTGTGTGCGGTGCGTGCACGCGCACACGCTCCCCCGCCGGCCGCCGCCCTGTTTGTTTGTGGGGTTGGGGTCCTCAGGGCCACCTCCGGCTTCCCACGCTCCAGCCGGGAGGTGTTTTGTTACCCAGAGACGGCCGCTCCCAGGGCTCAAGGGCCCTTGACCCAGTGGCTGTTGGCCAGGCCCCTGGTCACCGTCCCTAGAGACAGCGGCTGGGGGTGGGGAGGGCTGCTGGCTGTGGGGTCTGGAGGCTGCAGGGCAGGCCCGGGGATAGCCTGTCTTCCGTCCTCCAGGTCTGTTTCTGTCTCTCTCTCTCTCTGTCTCTGTCTCCCTCTCTGTCTCTCTCTGTCTCTCTCTGTCTCTCTGTCTCTCTCTGTCTCTCTGTCTCTGTCTCTGTCTCCCTCTGTCTCTGTCTCCCTCCGTCTCTGTCTCCCTCTCTGTCTCTCTCTGTCTCTGTCTCTGTCTCCCTCTGTCTCTCTGTGTCTCTGTCTCTCTCTGTCTCTGTCTCCCTCTCTGTCTCCCTCTCTGTCTCTGTATCTCTGTCTCTCTCTGTCTCTCTCTGTCTCTATCTCTCTCTGTCTCTGTCTCCCTCTGTCTCTCTGTGTCTCTGTCTCTCTCTGTCTCTGTCTTTGTCTCCCTCTCTGACTCTCTCTGTCTCTGTCTCTGTCTCTCTCTGCCTCTGTCTCTCCCTGTCTCTATCTCCCTCCATCCTCCCCCAACCGCCCGCATCCTGCGGCTGGTTCTGTTATTGCAGAAACAAAGGCCTGGTCGCCATGGGACTTGGGCCGGTGCCAGGCGGTGACCAGGTATGAGTTTCCTGCCGCTGCTGTAACAAATCCGGACAAACCAGGGGCTTGGAAACAGCAGGCGTTTGTCTTCTCTCAGCGCAGGGGCCAGAGGCCCGCGATCGAGGTGTGGGCAGGGCTGGTTCCTGCTGGTGGCCGCGAGGCAGCGCCTGTCCCCGGCCTCCCCGCAGCTGCTCGCACTGCCGCAGTCCTCATGCCGTGGCCGGCAGACGCATGGCCCAGTCTCTGCCGCTGTCCCCACGCGGCCTGCTCCTGTGTCTCTGTGTCCGAATGTCCCTCTTCTTCTAAAGACACTGTCAGCGGGTTAAAGCACACCCTCACCCAGCGTGACCTCACTTTAACTCAAGAAGTTCAGCAAAGACCTTATTTCCAAATAAGGTCACGTTCCAGGTGGCCCTGGATTTGGGGGACGTCACTCACTGCAGCACAGCAGGGAGAGACGGGGCGTCACGCCGTGGGCAGTTGGCCATCGTCCCGCTGGCCCTCAGAGTGAGGGGAGGTCAGTCAGGGAGGGGCAAGAGCCGAGTGTCGGGGCTCCTGGGGTGGGAGGGAGGCGGGGTGCCGGGCAGATCCTGCGGCCGTGGTGGCCCGTGCTCTGCGGAAGCAGGAGAGGAGCTTCCCAGAAGGGCAGAGGCCCCCCTAAAACCCCAGCCCATATGAGGAAGAGCAAGGACACGGCAGCCCTGGGTGAGGTGCAGCGAGAGGAGCCTGCGGGGGTGTGCGCGGCTGCCCTGGCCCCGCCTGCTCGCAGCTCGGGTTTGCAGCCGCAGGGCCAGCCCAGGGCAGCGGGGGCAGGGCCCTGCCAACGGCTCCGCCAGGACTGCCCGCCTCGGGGCTGGCGAGGTCTGCAGACACGGCGTGGAGCCTGCACTGGGCACAGGGTAGCCCGAGCGGCGGGGCCTCTGTGGGCCCCCCGGTGCTGGTGGTCTGGTGCAGCCTCTGGACTTGGGGAGGGGGATGGATGGGAGGACCCCACACTTTGGGTGAGCTGCTCTCTCTGGCCGTGGGCACCTGCTTCCTATGGCCACTTCCTGAGCCACGAACCAGCCACGCAGCCCTGGGGAGCCCTCCCTCCTGCCCACCCTGGGGTCTCCCCTCTGACCTGGGCACACACGGGGCCTCGGCCACTGCCGAAACAGCTTCAGCTCATTGATGGACTGAGCACCTGAGGTCTGAACATGCCCGGCCCACGCTGGGCACCTCGGGCCCATTTGGTTCATTCCAGAAGTGATTCTGGCTCCCAGGCTGGGCTCCTCCAGCCTGACTCCCCCAGACACCCCCAGACTGGCCTGGTGCTAAGAGCCAGGTGAGGGGCTAGCTGTGCGTCTCCACCCCAGACCCCAGCTTGGAGCCGGGACCACCGTGGGAGGGCTGGGCAGAGGCAGGGGCAGCGTGTGCCTGGTGAGTGGGTGTGGGGCTGTCGTTGTGGCTGCAGGACGGCTCCTGCGCCTCGCTCGTGGGGTTCAGGCGCCGCCCTGGGCTTCACAGGCACCCCCCACCCCCCACCGGGCACCTGGGCCTCAGCCTGCCTGGCTGGGAAATGGGACTGTGCAGAGTCGGTCCCTGGGGGCTGGCAGTTGCCAGATGCACTGGTCCTGTGATGTTGAACCTTCTTCCTTCTTTTCTAGAACCATCTACTACATGGGCTACCGGCAGGTCTACGCCACGGAGGCCCGGACCGTGTTCAGGTGCTGCCGAGGGTGGACCTGGCAGCCCGGCGAGGAGGGCTGCCTCTCGGGTGAGTGCCTGCAGCCGCCCCTGCCCACCTGCCACCCCAAAGGGAGACCCTGTGCCCCAGGAGCCTGTTCCCATAGCAACACCAGACCTCCCAGGGCCACGCATTCAGCCACTCCGCCCGCCACAGGCTGTTAAAGTGAAATAATAGAAAGAGAGAAGGAGCAGGGAGTTTCCTGGGGCCGAGGCTGTCAGGAGCCGCGGAGGGAGAGCGGGGGGGCTGGCGGGGGTCGGGTGGGGGCTCCGCTGGAGGGGGTGTGAGTGCCTGGCATCGGGGAGGACCCGAGGGGCCCCTGGGGCCATGCGTTGGGCTCAGGCATCTCCCACTCCAGGGTCCGTGCGGTGGTCCCCATGACCCCCGGATCCCTCCTCACGTGGCAGGCGTGAGGAGGATGGCGTCCCCGTCTGCCATGAGAAGGTGCGGGCAGAGGGGAGGAGAAGGGACGGGGCAGTGTTTTTCCAGTGGAGGAAGTGACTAGTTCTCTCCAGGAAGGGAGGAGAGGCAGGAGGGAGAAGGAGGCAGCTCCGGCGCTGGCAGCAGGGCGGGGAGGGGTGACCGCCAGCCGTGCCCCCCAGCAGGGCGTACCAGCCCCACAGTCGCGAGGGTCCTAAGCAGGGGGCTTCCTCTCCAGCTCTGTGACTGCGGCCCTGACGCGTCCCGGCCCTCTGCTTCCGGCATCTGGAGGAGCAAAGGGCCTGTCTGGGGGGAGCGGGTGGGGGCAGGGCAGACATCAAAGCCTGGTGTCCTTGCTGAGGCAGAGGCGGTCCCTGGGCCTGCGAAGGTGGCCCTAGTGAGGGGAGAAACAATGAGGGGGCTTGGCACGGGGGCGGCGGCCGGGAGAGGAGGTGGGCCAACAGCCTGGGGAGGGCACGAGGCAGGGGCATGGCTGGGGCTGCCCCGGGCTTGGCGTCGGGGCTGGAGGAGGAGCCGGGGCTCAGGTACAGCCCTCTCAGGTGGAGGATGGTGCGACAGCGTCTGGCCATCCTGGGTCTCGGGACCCTCACGGTCACCTTGTGACCATCCCGAGTCTGGGGGTGGGGCCCGTCCCTGGAGGCTGGGCTGGTCTCTCCTCACTGGAGACTTGGGGACGCGAGGCCAATATCACATCACGATGGGGCCACAACAGGGCCCAGTGAATGTGATGGTCTCTCTCCGTCCCCAGTCTGGCTTGGCATGAGCTTTGGGCCTGTCCTGCCAGCTCTGCCAGCCAGGCGCCAGGCTGTCATGCACCCACAGGACCCTCAGGCCTTAGAAGGGCCTGGTGGCTCTGCCCTGGGCTGGCCCTGCTGGCAGGAGGGGCACGGGAGCCAGGGCGGCCATGCTTGGCGGGAAGGTCTGCTCCAGCCGGGGCTCTGCAGCAGGGGCGGTGACCAGGCGGGCGAGGGGGCCTTGCCCTGGGCAGGACGGGGCTGGGCAGGTGCGTGGGGTAATCAGGGAGGAGGCCTCGGCCACTGGGCCCCATCCTGGGGGTCTAGGTTGTGACTCTGGCAGGGTCCCCACTGGATCCTGAGCCTGAGCTTTGGCTTTCTCAGTTGTTTATTTTGGTTTTTGTCTTTGGAGACAGGGTGTCACTGGGCTGCCTGGGCTGGGGTGCAGTGGTGTCACCACAGCTCACAGCAGCCTCAGACTTCTGGGCTCAAGAGATCCTCCTGCCTCGGCCTCCCCAGTAGCTAGGACTACAGGCGCCACCACGCCCAGCTAATTTTTCTATTTTTAGTACAGATGGGGTCTTGCTTTTGCTCGAGCTGGTCTAGAACTCCTGACTTCAAGCGATCCTCCCGCCTCGGCCTCCCAGTGTGCTGGGATCACAGGCGTGAGCCACTGCGCCCGGCCAGTTGTTTGTTTTTAAAAATTCATTTTTAGCGCAGGATTTACTTATTTATGTATTGTACTTTTCTTTGTTTATTTTAATGATCCCCGGAAAGCTCTGTGGTCTGGCTTCTCCGGATGCAGTCTGCCTGCGTCTGGTCCCAGCGTGTGGCCAGCAGGCGAGAGCCAGCGGGGGCGGGGGCTTGGGGGCTGCAGGAGTGTCCAGGGCTGAGTTGGACTAGCCGGGTGGGCCTGGCCAAGGCCTTTGGATCTCCCCACGCCACGCCATGGGGCCTCCAGTCCTGGCAGGGAAGCCGGCAAGGACCTTCCCCGGCGGCCCCTCTCTGGGGCGAGGACACCTGCCGTGAACCGCAGGCCTTCGGTCACTGTGCCGGCCTCTGTCTGGGTCGGCTTCCGTGCAGGGGCGTCTTTCTGAGGTCACTGGGCTGGGGGCTTCCCTGGGCCCCACGGGAGGGCCCCAGCAGGGCAGGGCAGAATGGGTGGCCTCGTGGACCCTGGCCGGGCCCAAGTGAGGAGCAGGGCCAGTGTCCATCGATGGGCCGGGCGCCCGTCCTGTCCAAGCAGTCGAGAGAGGAAAACACCACTCAGTCCCTCCCTGCCCCGCGTGAGCTGCGGGGCCTGGGCTGGTTAACCGCCTCCCCGTGCTCAGGCCTCCGGCTCTGGCACCATGGCAGGGGTGGCAACGCCCGTCACAAACCCTTGGATTATACGAGTGACTTCATGTGGCACCTTCATGTGGTGCTGGTACACAGTAAGCGCTCAAGCAGTGCCAGCTGCTCCTGCTGTTAGAAGAGGAGGTCTGGATAAAGCCGTCTTGGGCCACAGTGACTCCTGTTAACAGCGGTGGTGGTGGTGGCAGCACACAGTGATCGGGGACCCCTTGGCCACAGCGTCCCTTGGTCAAGGGCTTGGGCACAGGGGCTGTGTGGAGCAGTGATCACTGGGGACCAGGTCAGGGCCTCGCCTCCACCTCTTGGTGGCTCTGCAGTGTGTCCCCCTTGGCGTCTGCACTCCGGGTGCCTGGGGCGGGGCCTGGGTTTGGGCCGGGTTTCCGGCTGTAGGGCCACCAGGCAGGAGGGCCCTGCAGGTCTCCCTCCTCTCCTGGTCGTCCCGGACCCTGTGGCCGCTGCCCCCTCTGTGTCCCTCCAGGCCTGGCTGGAGTCCCTCTGGCCTGCAGGAGGCCACCGCGGGCCCCAGGGCTGCCCTCTGCTTTCCTGCCTCTGCCGGTTGCGTTTCCTTTTCCGCTCTGGCCGCACGTCAGCCCCGCGCCCCAGCGTGGGAACCGGCTGAGCCAGCGGCCCAGGCCCTGGGCTCCCTTTCCTCCGCCGGTCACAGCGCCTCACCCACAGGTGGCACGGCAGGGCCTGTGGTCCCACTGCGCCCCACCCCCTACCATGGAGTCATAGCCGGACTCACACGCGTGCACCTGGACCACGGCCCACACAGAGCTCATCCATGCCCTTCCTTGCGCAGATCTGTGCACACACACACGCACGCCTGCACTCACACCTATGCCTGCATTCACACTCACACGGTCACCCCCACACGTGCTCACCCCCACGTGCTCACTTGAGTGTGCACAGGCCCCCATATGTGCTCATCTCAAACACATGCCCACATCCCTGTGCTCACTCACGTGCACGTTACAAATGTGTCCATCACGCCCCAGGCACACGTGTTGACACCCACACGCGCTCACGCTCATACCCGGCCCAGCGCGTGCTCCCCTGCCCCCCGCGTGAGAGCTGTCCTGCAGGCTCCTGGAGCTGGAAGCCCGATGGTGCCTTGGAGTCCTTGGGCCTCTCCAAGCTTGGGGACAAGGGTCATCCAGAATGTCACATTGACAAGTAGAAACCGCCCATGATGGAGCTTAGCCTGAACATCACCATTTTTTGGAGGGGATACTGAGGCTCACACAGGTTAAAAACTGTCCTGTGATGTGCCCGCTAAAAACTGTCAGCTCTGGAGCCTGAGTGTGTCCCCAAAACCCAAGGTGTCCTGCCCTGCCCAGGCGCTGGCCAGGTCCTGGGGGCGGGGACGGGGGTGTTGGGCAGGGGAGCCGTGTGGACGGCTGGTTCTCGGGGGCGTTCTCCAGCCGCGCCTGGATGGGCCCTGCCCCAGGCTTTCCCCCCGTCTGGGCCCTCGGGGGACACACGGCCTCTTGGCTGCAGCAGACCCCAAGGGCACCACGGCCCGTCACCTCCACCTGACCTGGCATTTGTCACACTCGCATGTTTGGATGGTTCCTTCCAGGGCCCCAGGGTCCCATGGGCGCAGTCCCTGCCCAGCCGACCGCACGAGGCGGCTCCCCACGCAGACCCCTGGGGGCTGGAGCATAGTAGGCACCGTAAGATTCATTAGTGGCTAAAAAATAATGTTAAGTATGAAATAAAATGAAGTTGTTACTTAGAAATCTCTAAATTGTGCTGCAGAAGCATCCGCCCGTCTCTTCTTTGCTCTCAGGTGTGGAATCTTCATTTTTCACTTTCAGGCTTCCCACTTGGTTCTTTTTTCACGTATGTGAGATGCCCTCCCCTCTCCTCTCAGATGGCATCCGACTCCTGGTTTCAGAGCCTTTGTGTTAAAGCTTTGTAGTGTTTTCCCACCTCCGTGGGCGCGATGCCGCCCGCCGCCCTCCGCGGGCGCCTGCCCTTCCCCGCGGCAGGTGTGCAGGTGACTCGCACGCGGCCTGGCCTGGCCGTTAGTTAGTTTGTTCTCATCTTCTTTCTACTCATTCGGCAAGCTGGGCACGTGATGGTGACCAAGGCAGGGGGCCTGCCAGGGCCACGGAGCAGGGCGCTGTGGCCCGAGTTGCACTGGGGGCCTAGGTGGGCTCCTTGAGGAAGGGACATTTGGGGAAGAGACGGGTGCCTGAGGCCTCCAGGCAGGAGGGCTGTGCCTAGGGGTGTGGGGGAGGCAAGGCTGGGGTAGGGGTGAGGCCCAGAGCTAGGGGAGGGTCCAGGCACAGGGTCCGGGCGCCATGGGGTTTTGTGTCAAGTCAACCGAAGCCATTGGAAGGTTCGCAACCAGGGGCACCAAGACCCACTTCGTGTTTTGGGTCGTGTGGCTGTAGGGAGGGGGCTGGGGGCTGGGGAGGGAGTGAAGGCTGCAGCCAGCTCAGCATCCGCCGGGGCAGAGATGGCCGTGGGGTGACCAGCATGGTGGGGACAAGGTGGGGACACAGGGATGTGTTCAAGGTACCTTGAGGGCAGAACCAGCTGGACTGGCTTTGGACTGCATGTAGGTGAGTGATGACAGAGTGCGTGGGACAGTGTCGCCAGGAGGGACACGGTTCCCATTGGCTCCACTTGTCCTGGGAGCATCTTGGGGTCGTGTCTAGCCCAGGGTGGAGATTGGTGACCAGTGTCTGCTGGACACAGAAGAGAGAGCGGCGGCTGCCCCAGGCCTGGGGTCCTGGCTTGCGTGTGTGGAGGTGTCCGTGAGCTTGCCCTCCCCTTGGCTGGAGAGACGGTGTCTTTAGCTGGGACAGCTGTGGACACCACCATGGGGCCGGGCCACAGGGAGAGGAGGAGCAGGGTAGGGTGTTATACGAGAAGGGCATTCCTTTTCCTCTGGCTCCAAATCAGACAGATGCTTCTGGGGGTGGGGGCAGAGGGTGTGGGATGGGGGAGGGCACTGAGGACTGAGGCTCAGGCTCTAGGAGGGACCCTGAGATCCAGGCAGGTCCTCAGGGCAGAGCAGGGGGCTCCTGGGAGGGTGGAGTCCCCGGGGCAGGCTTCCGGGCCGGCACCAGCCCCCCACCTGAAGGCAGCCGGTCTTGGCCGTTTGGGGCCAGAGGTCTTCAGGACCATGAAAACCTTCTTCATGGTGAAAAATAAACACAGATGGCCACTCTCTCTCAGTAACATCGCATGGGTCAGCAGGTTTCAGGCCCTGGGTACTTGGGACATTGATGTTTCCTGACGTTTCCTGTTGCACAGGCCTGGGTCAGCCCCTCTGCCCAGGGGGGCTTCCCTGTGCCGACTCCAGTCACAGTGGCTTCCGTCCGTCCGTCCGGCTTCCCTGCGGCCACAGCCCCCTCGGGCTGCAGGTGCTCGCTGGAAGGAAGTGGCTGGCGGGGCCTTTTGGCCAGGCGTGAGTGAGGACCCGCTGGGACGCCTGCATGGCTGTGGTCACGGATGGCAGGAGAAGCCGCGTCCGTAAAGGGCAGTGTCTCTCTGCACTGGCCGGGTCCTCCTGAGTCCAGACGCCGACATTGGCGGGTCTTGGGCTTGAGCGCTGGCCTGGGCCTGGGCGCCCCTCACCGTGTGACCTGCGGCCAGGCACGGATCCTCTCTGAATCTCGGTTTTCCTCGCCGGGCTCGGACCCGCAAGCCTGGCTGCCCTCCCTCCCCTTGGCCGACCCCGCTGTGCTCCGGGAATCCCAGGTGTCCCCGACCTGGCAGGGTCCCCTCCGTCCAGAGCTTTTCTCCAGGCCCCTGGCAGGGATGCTGTCAGTGACATGCGAGCCCGCTGAGCCCATGGGTCATCCAGGCTCCGGATGGCAGGGGGTGGCCCAATCACTGTCCCAGTGAGCTCCCCACAGGGGTGGGGCACGGCCCGCCCTGTAGCCAAGTGCAGGGCGGGGGACGCAGGGTCAAGGCAATTGGTGCTTGAGCCCCCAGCGGGCACTTGGCCTGGTCGGGGCACCCGCTGTGGGGGGCCAGTGAGGCAGCTTGGGACGGTCAGCTGGGGAGCTGCCTGCCCGGCTGTGGCCTCCACTCACACACCCCGGCCTCGCTCACTGGCCCGAGGGAGCCCCTAGGCAGCTAGGGGTTGGGGGGAGGGCCTAGGAGCAGAGGATCTTCTGTGGAGGAGGAGGAGGAGGCCAGCCCCTCCCCTGCCCTGACCTGCTCCATCCAGTGCCCACCCCGCCTCCCGGGTCCCTCGGGCCTGGGCTGCCACTGGCCCTTCCTGGGCTCAGGACCAGCCTGGTAGGTTCTGCCACTGGGGCTCCAGGGGGCTCCTCAGCCAGGCTCCCAGCTCCCTTTGCAGCCGGGGGCCGCACCTGTGCACGCCACTGCCCTCCTTGCCCCTGACCCCTGCCCTCTCCCGACCCCGCACCCCTCCCCACTTCCCCAGGAAATGCCCTCGAACACTCTTGCCTCGGCCGAAGTGAGAGGGTTTTCACCACACTCAGGGGTCCGCCCAGCTCTGACTGGTGGTGGCCATGGCTGGGGGGCACTTCAGGCTCCAGCCGGACCCGGGTCAGTGTGTGACCGAGGACAGAGGGAGCGGGGGCAGTGACCTGGCAGGCTCAGCGCCTGGCACCTGGGGGCCCTGTCCAGGCCGTGCCTCCTGCTCCCCGCCTGTCCCTGCTCACGGACCGTCTCTCATTCTCTCCACAGCCCAGTGCAGCCCTGGCCTGTGTTTTAATGGTGGCCACTGCGTGCCAGGCTCAGCCCAGCCATGCCACTGTCCCCGAGGCTTCCAGGGTCCCCGCTGTCAGTACGGTGAGTGGAGGCCCCTCGGGCACCAAGGCCCCGGCTGTGCCCAGCCTGTCGGGGGAAGGCGGGGGGGTGGGGGGGGAGGGCAGGGGACATATCGGCGGCTGCCTGTCCCTGGACAAACGTGTTCTCCTGGCGACATCCCGCATCCCTTCACCCAGCTCCCTGCAGCCATCTGAGGCTGTCGGGAGGGGGTGACCCCCAAGAGACCTCCCTCAGCAGCTGGCTCTGCACCCCTGACTCTCAGAGCCCACCCTGTCCATCCCTGCCATTTATGGACAGAGTCTCCAGCCCCTGGGAAAGGCAGGGGGTGGCTGGGGTCTTAGGGTCCCCGGCTGCACTGCCACCGTGCCGGAGCCGTCGTCCTTGCTGTGGGAAGTCGGGAGCCTGGGGTCCCAGCCGGGGCGACGTGTTACACAAACTGTGGCACGCCGTGAACTGAGTCAGGCAGCAGCAGGAGCCGTCATGATGGAGGGAAATATTTGGGGGACAGATACGGGATGGGCTAAAAATAAGCATTTGATGGTAGAGTTTTTGTAAGAAACGCGTGTCAGACGAGTGGAAAGAGGTCAGAACTCCACAGATGCCGGCCGGTTGGTGGAACTTCTCTTCCTCTGAGATGTTCTGCTCCGCCCAGTTTCTCCCCAGCGGGTCGCTGCGCTTTGGAATTGCTCCTGGGGTGGGCGGCGGGGGCTGCTTCCCAGCAGGGGCCGTGGCAGGCAGGACTCGTGTTCCAGCGGCGCTCAGGCAGGCGACAGGAGAGAGTCGGAGGGAACAGGAGCTTCCCTGTGATCTGTGGTCGTGCGAGGGTTCGGGGCCTGGGGCTATTGGTTGCCCTCCGGTAGCAGTTGGGTCCCTGCCGGGACAGCGCCAGGCTTGCTGCTTCCTGGCTCCTGGCCTGGGAGAGCTGCCGCCCTGGCCGTGGGGTGTGGCCCCTCCAGGTCCTGCGGCCCGTCACTGCCCAGTGACATCCAGGCTCCACGCCTCGCCAGGCCTCCTTGTGGTCCCTGTGGGCTGGCTGGCCGTGGCCACCCTGGCCTGAAGGTAGGCTGGGGTCCCCAAAGCGTGGCGGGGCTCTGACCACCTTCACCTCTTCTTGGGAACTGGAACAGCGGCACAGGTGGGGCTGGCGCAGTGCCCCAGGGCCCTTCTGGCTCAGCTGCCTGATCTTTCGAAACGTGCGCTGCTTGGCTTGGCTTCTGCGGAAATGCCTGGGCTGTCTGGGCTGCGTGGGGAAGGGACCTCCTGGCGCTCGCAGTCACTGGGGAAGTTTCCAGAGCAAGGCTGTGGCTGGACGGTTGATAAAGCAGACCACACCGTGGTCTCCGCTCCTGGGGGAGGGTGAGGAGGAGGTGACCCTGGGGTGTGGCCTGTCCTGGTCACATCCTTCGGGAAGGGCCAAGGACACCTGACCTCCCCCCTTAGGGCCAGCTGCCTGCCCACCCCCTCCTCTGCCCTGTCTCTGCCCACCATGCCCCCCACCCCTTCTCTGCTGGGGTACCCGGCTCCGAGCCCCCCTCTGTGCTGAGCAGCCACCTGCCCTGAAAGCCTCATACCCGGCCTCCTGCTGCCAGAGGGGACAAGCTTGCGGGGGCTCCTGGGGGGCCTGGGCACCTGGTGGGGGAACTTGATGTCCAGTGGGGCTCAGCATCCAGAGAGGAGGGGGGTCGGGGAGCCTCTCTGGGGCTGGGCATGGCTGTGGGGGGCTGGCATGGCAGTGGGGGGCTGGCATGGTATGGGGGGAGGGCATGGCGTTTGGGGTGGGCATGGCTGTGGGGGTGGGCATGGCTGTGGGGGGCTGGCATGGTATGGGGGGAGGGCATGGCGTTTGGGGTGGGCATGGCTGTGGGGGTGGGCATGGTATGGGGGGAGGGCATGGCGTTTGGGGTGGGCATGGCTGTGGGGGTGGCATGGCATTTGGGGTGGGCATGGCGTTTGGGGTGGGCATGGCTGTGGGGGGCGGGCATGGCACTGGGGGTAGGCATAGCTGTGGGGGTGGCATGTCATTGGGGGCGGGCATGGCTGTGGGGGCGGGCATGGCACTGGGGGTAGGCATAGCTGTGGGGGTGGCATGGCATTGGGGGCGGGCATGGCTGTGGGGGGCAGGCATGGTGTCGGGGGCAGGCATCCGGGGGAGGGGCCTGTCTTGTCCAGGCCCAGGCAGCACCCACTGAATGGGCCGCACTGGGTGCTCCAGGGTTGGTTGTGCTCACGTGCCCTGCGCCCCGCCAGCCTCTGGGGCCCTGACTTCTGCGTCAGATTCTCGAGGTACCTGAGCGGCAGCCTTGGTCCACAGCTGTGGTGGGAACGGCCCTGGGGCTGGGAGAGGGCCTGGAGGCCTGGAGCTCCTTCCTGGCTCTGAGCCACGATCCGCCTGCGGTGCCTCATTGAATCCGCACTTGGGCTGCCTGTGAGAGAGGAAACCAATGCTGGGGAGGCCCGACAGCTGCCGGCCACTTGGTGCCTGAGTGGCAGAGCTGGGCTGAAGCCAGGTCTGTCTGAAGGAGCGCTTGGAACCTTCTGGCTACACTGCCTCCAGGTGCAGGGCCGGGCCTTGGTCAGGGTGGAGCCTGCTGAGATCTGCTTTGTGGGAAAGAGGGACGAGGTCCCCAGGCAGAGCAGGAGCATCCTCCCCTGGGACCACTTTGCCCCCCTAGAGGTGGTGGGCTTCCTGGGAGAGTGGCTGGTCGGTGGCAGATGTGGCTGTCAGGGTGTGGTGGACAAGTTGGAGGGTGGCTGCCTGGCTTCCTGCCTGGGTACTCTCTCCTGGAAGAAGGGCTGGGCACGCAGGGCTGAGCTGTACAGGGCCGGCTGTGCAGGGCTGAGTGTGCAGGTCTGAGCGTGCAGGGCTGAGTGTGCAGGGCTGGCTGTGCAGGGCTGGCTGTGCAGGGCTGGCTGTGCGGGGCTGAGTGTGCGGGGCTGAGTGTGCAGGGCTGAGTGTGCAGGTCTGAGCGTGCAGGGCTGAGTGTGCAGGGCTGGCTGTGCGGGGCTGGCTGTGCGGGGCTGAGTGTGCAGGGCTGAGTGTGCAGGGCTGGCTGTGCAGGGCTGGCTGTGCAGGGCTGAGTGTGCAGGGCTGGCTGTGCAGGGCTGGCTGTGCAGGGCTGAGTGTGCAGGGCTGGCTGTGCAGGGCTGAGTGTGCAGGGCTGGCTGTGCGGGGCTGAGTGTGCAGGGCTGAGTGTGCAGGGCTGGCTGTGCGGGGCTGAATGTGCAGGGCTGGCTGTGCGGGGCTGAGTGTGCAGGGCCAGGTGTAAGGGCTGCGCCACCTGCAGCGCAGTCCCTGGCCCTGGCGTCCCTGCCCAGACTTGTAACGGTCACCTTCCTGTCCCTCCTCCATGCTGGGTTTGGGCACCGCAGACCTGAGCTCAAACACAGTTGGGAATATTTAGCTAACTCCCCAATTATAATTGATTCCAGTTTTGAAACTAAAAGCCATATTTTCTGATTCCCCCAAATTTGTTCATTTGAACAAAAGCATGGCAGGGGAGGAAGGGACTGGCAGGTGAGGACTGTGCAGGCAGTGGGGGAGGGGAACCCCCTCCACAGAGCCCCTCCGCCATTCTCCCCCCAAGATGGGGAGTCAGGGCTTGGGCCTGCGGAAGGAGGGTAGCTGAGCCGCGCTGTTCCAGCTGTTCCACGGCCACCTGAAGCCTTTCTGCAGAGGCACAGAGCACCTGGGGGCCGGCCCTGGGCGCAGCCCATGGCGGAGCCCCCGCCCAGCCCTGCATAGGGCCCTGTGTGGTTTGCCCAGAGCTGGCTTTGGTGTCCCCCAGGCCTGCGCCTGTGTGACCAGGGCAATCTCCCCGCTCGGGCCCGGCCCCCCTCTGCTGGGGGGATGAGGTGGGCGCAGGCTGAGTCAGTGTTGGTGAGGCCCGAGCCTGCCTGGAGGGAGTGTCAGGATGTGGGGCCGCTGTCGGGGCAACCACAGTGAGTGCAGGGGGTGCTGGGTGGCGGGGGCAGGCTTTGCCCCTGGTTCCTGGGGTAACCACACTCATGGCACCCCCGTGCTTCCGTGGGGCGCAGCTCCCGTGTGGCCTCTCCCTCGGGTGGCCTGGGGTCGGGAAGACCCCCAGGACTGCCAGTCTCCTTGCCCTGCGGGTCGGTGCTGTGGGTTGGCAAAGGGGGGAGGGACTCTGGGGACCCCCAGTCCTCACGGGGCTCCCAGGGCCCCTCAGAGCATCGATTCCATCCGACCCCCCGGGAGTGGTTTTCACGGCTGAAAATACGGCCTGGTCCCAGCGTGGCATTCGGGGTCCCAGCTGTGCGCGATGCTCCGGGAGTGTGGCCGATGCCCCGGCCCTGCCACACGTGCAGGTGACTGGGCTAGCGCCCCTGCCATCGCCGTCTCCAGGGGAAAGACGGGCGGGAAAAACTCACACGTAAGAACACGTCCTTTTACTAGAGCTGTCTTCCGTGCTACAAATCGTGACAGAATGACCACTGTCGTCTCTCTTGACCCAGTCTCAGCCAAGCTCACGGGACAAGGGCGGACTCAGAACCGAGGCCTGAGTCACCTCTAGGAAGTTTCTTGGTTCAAGCAGCTTTGGCACTGGTTCCGCTGTGGGCCTCGGTTTCCTCACCTGAGAAATGGGCAGGTTGGGTGGGTCTCTGAGGCAGCTCCACACGAAACGCCTGGGTCCGGGTGGTGGTATCGAGGGCTTCCTGGAGGAGGTGGGCCAGTGGGCTGGGGAAGGTTTGGAGAGATGCAGATGGGTCCCAGGCAAGTTTCCAGACGGCAGAGGCAGGAGCAAGAAGAGGAGCAGGGAGTCAGCCCGGCCCTGACGAGCTGGGCAGGGACCAGGGGAGGGGTCCTCAGCCTGTCCCCCAGAGACTGAGCCGGGCTGGCCGTGCTCCTGGCCACCTGCTGGGGGCCTGCCTGGGGCCCCGAGCCCAGGCCCTCTCTGGGGTCTCCTTAGGTCTGTTCCTCCGAAAGAGCCTCAGTTTCCCTCACCTCAGCAGGAGGCCGGTGGGCTCTCTGGGGAGTGGGCTGGAGGCAGCTGCGGCTGCTGGAGGCCGGAGGCCACACCAGGAAGCAGAGCCGGGAGGGGCAGGCCCAGGGCAGGGGCAGGGCCAGGCGGGTCCTGGCTCCAGGGCGACTGTTTCTAAACGGGGATGACTGGCTGCTGCTGCCAGCGCCTGTCAATGCTGCCACTGTGTCTGAGGGTGGGAGTCCGACCCCTCGCCCCGGGTCCAGACGCCACCCAGGGCTGCTCTTGGCCCCCAGCCAGGGCCAGGCCTGGGACTCCGGCCCTCCAGGGAGCGGTGGGAAGGGAGGGTGGGCCGGCCTTGCCCCTACCGGGGTGGAGGGCTTCTGGAGGGGTTGGGCCCCAAGGCAGGATGTGCTGTCTTGCACACAGGGGACCCCGGTGGCTGGAGCTGGGGTGTATCCTGCAAGCACCTCTCTTCCTGCCGCCTCCCCTGGGGGGCGCTGCCCTGAGCCTGCAGCTGGAAGGGGCCCGGCCCAGGCTTCTGTCCTGTGGGTGTGGTTCCAGGCTCCCCACACTGTTCCCTGCGCGCTTCCTTGGCTCAGCCGAGCGGAGGGTTCCGTGTGGGTCTGGAGCCAGCTCAGTGAGGAGGCCCACCCCAGGGAGGCCCCTCGGTCTGGTGTGGGGAAGGATCCAGACACCCTGGGAAGACAGAGGGTGCCTCGCGTGGGGACCTGGCAGGCTCACCGCGAGCCTTGGTCTCTGGCCTCTGGGCAGGTCCCCTGAGAGCAGGACCCGGCGTCCCCCACTGTCTGAGGGCCCTGGAGGGACACAGGTGGCCCCACGTTGGGGAGGAACCTCCAGGGCCGTGCTGGCCGCCAGCACGAGGTCGCTGGACTTCTCACCCGGCCGGGCTGAGTTCCTCGTGAGCAGCTGGCACCCCGCCGGGAGATGCCCCCTTGGCTCCTGTCCTATCCGGGCTGCCCTCGGGCCAGGCCTTGGAGCAGCTCTGTCTCGTTTCTGGGTAATCAGAGGTCGCTGTGACCATGCGGCCCACCGTGGCTGTCCTCTCCCTGTGGGGTAGCCCAGAGCCGCCCGGGCCCCAGCAGACTCCCTCCCTGCGCCCTGCTCCCTGCCTGCCTATGGCTGTGGCTGCCTGTGCTCTCGGTTACGGGGTCCCTGGAGCCCCCCGAGGGACGTGGAGGTGTTTGGCCATGAAGACAGGCTGGTTCCTGGTGGCTCAGTGGGGAGGAAGGGCTGTGCTGCTTGTGTTCTGGGTCATGGCTTTTGACACGTGCTCCTGGGCAGTGCGGGACCCTGGGACCTCGTCCCTGGGGATCAATGGGGAGCTCAGGCCGGGGACACCCAGAAAGGATCGGAGGGCTGGGCTGGGTCCACGCCGTGTGGAAGGGGAGGACGGCCGGCAGGTCTTAAGCAGGTCTCCGTGTGGGCGGGGGCCGGGGTGAGCCCCTGCAGCTCACCGGAGGGCTTCACACCCTGCAGGCAGAGAGGGCCCAGGGCAGGGCAAGGGCCAGGTGGCTTTTCCCTGGAGGTGACAGAGTGCAAGGTTGGTGCTTGCCATGGGGTGTGATGGCTGGTCCTGGTTCCAGGAGCCCCTTGGTCCCTCTTTCCCCAGGCCCATGTGGTCCTCTGCTGAGGCAAGCTTGGTGGCATGGCAGTTGTCCCCTGAGTGGGCTGGAGCAGATGGGGGGGTGGATGGAGCCCCTGGGTCGGGAGACACCCCCTTGGTTTCCGCCCCATCTGAGCTGCCTCAGCTCCAGGCCTCCTCTGGGCTCTGCGTTGTGTCTGGGCAGTCAGAACCCCCATGACCCCGCACTGTCCCCTCCCTGTGGGGTGGCCCAGAGCGGCCCCTGCCCCGTCAGGCGCCCTTGCCCTGTTCCCTGCCTGCCCCGCCCGAGTGCGCAGAGCCCCACTGCCCTGCAGGAGCCAGTGCCGGGGGGTGCTTCCGGGTGCTCCCTGCTGCCCCAGGGGGGCCACCTGCCCGCCTTGACGCTGCCACTCTGGCCTCGGCCCCCGCTGGCGTGACAGTCGGCAGGGTCAGGTGTGGCTGCTGCAGGCCCGTCCTGCTGTGCTTGGCCGGGCTGTGTCCTCTGCAGCGTAGCCGGGGAGAGGGGCCGCCGCGGATTCCCGCCCGCCTTTCCCAGCGCCGACTCGGGGGAGGGTGTCCCCGTTCCCTCAGCCGTCATGTAATTGCCAGGTCTGCCCTCCCCGCTCCGCCCCCCACAAAAGCGCCTCTGTCTTTCTGCTGGGACGACTGTGTCCTCCCTGGCCCTGGCTGCGTGCACAGC
The DNA here is from genome assembly GCF_041146395.1 of Eulemur rufifrons. Classification (NCBI taxonomy): domain Eukaryota; kingdom Metazoa; phylum Chordata; class Mammalia; order Primates; family Lemuridae; genus Eulemur; species Eulemur rufifrons. The sequence continues at coordinate 829,818 of NC_090990.1, read as the reverse complement.
GGGGCTGTGTGGCCTCTCCCAGGGGCTGGCTTCGGAGATGGGTGGTCCTTAATGACATAATTACAGCAGGACACACTAAGGGGCAGGCCCTCCGGGCAGGGGAGGGGGTCTGGCTCACCCCACCTGCCTTCACACCACCCGGCCAGGGTCTCGGCGAGTCCAGTCTGCCTGCCCACGGCAGGGCGCTGTGCAGGCGGCAGTCGTACCTCGGTGGCAGACCACCCGGCACTGTGCTCAGAGAAGGATGAACCCCCCTTGGCTCCCCGGGAATCAGTCTGGCTGGAGACCCTGTGGGCCCCTAGTCTCCTGGGCGGTCTCCTTGGACGGCCCCCCACCCCAAGCTGGACACCTGAGAAGAGCCACAGCCCCCAGGATCCTCTGAAGTCCCTGGGCCTGCCTTGGCCATCCCGTCTCAGCTGCGGCCCCCCGGGAGGCCGTCCCAGGCCCCCTGGAGCTTGGTGGTCTGGGTGTGAGCCCGGTGCTGACACAGCGTTTGGGGACGGGGCTGGTGCATGTTCCACTTCCCAGGTGGGGATGCTGAGCCCCGGCAGTTCCCGAGTTGCTGGGGATCAGTGGTGGGCTCTGCAGGCACTTGGCCCCTTTCCCCTCCAGGCGGGGCTGGGGGTGGGGGAGCCCCACGGTGTGGGGGGCGTTGGTGCGGCCCAGGTGCCCGGCGTCGGGTCCCAGAGGCTGTCGCTGCCCCGATCGACGCTGGAGTCAGCTGTGGGAGCTCTCTCTGGGAGTGTCTGGGGTCTGGGGCCGAGGGGTCGTGCCCAGGCCGCTGGCAGACCTCTCCTGGCAGCCGCTGGTGCAGGGAGGCCAGGCCTGGGCCCGCTTGCCAAGAAGCTGCAGTGCCTGGTTTTACGGCTCCCACCGCCACACTGAGGCCTGGCGCTTTCTCCTCTGGGTGTGGAGCCGCCCTGGCCCTCCTGCACCCCGGGCCCCGCACACCCTGGTGGGCTCAGGCTGCCTCTGGCCGGTGGAGGGAGCAGAGGGGCCAACCCCACCCAGGAGGGTCTGTAAGGCTCGGAGGACACACGCGTCCGCCCTTGGGGAGCTCGAGCCCTGCGGGGTGGGCCGGTGCCGTAGGCGTCAGGGGCGCTGTGGGCAGGCACTCAGGTCAGGACACGGGCTGCAGAGGTGGCCAGGGAGGGGAGCATGGTGTGTGGGTGTCCCACTCTTGGGGGCTCTAGGCCTGGGCTCTAGGGAGAGCCCTCAGGGTGCTGGTGATGGACCCCTGCCCTGGAGAAAGCAGGTGTGTGCCAGGACTCACCCTGAGCCCACGTCCCACCTGCTGGGCTGACTTTCTGGAGGGTTCCTGCCACGAACGACCCTGCGCCTTCAGCCTCTCAGGAGCTTTCTGGGGCTGGTTCTGCCCCTGGGCGAGGGAGGCGGGGAGGGTGAGTGTGTCACGGGACACCAGCTGCTTTCCCGGCTGCACTGGCTCCTGGAGGGCGGGCTGGGGGTGTCTTTGTCAGGGTCACTGCAGCCCCAGGCCTCAGCCTGGGCATCGGGCCTGCACAGATGTGGCTCGGATGCCTCTGGGTGGTCACAGGCACCGAGGGCCTGGCATGGGACAGTCGAGCAGCTGGGCCAGGCTGGCACTGTCCCCAGCACTGGGAGCTGTGGTTTGAGTCTCTCCCTGCTGCAGGGGTGGTGCTGATCGGAGCCCCGTGCTCAGGGTGCTGGTGGTGGCCGGCTTGTCCTGGGAGAGCCTGGCTTGGGGTTCTGCGTCAGTGCTGGGGTGCAGGGGGAGCCCCACCACATGGAGCCCGTGTGCAGTCAATAAACAGCCTCCTGCCACCGCCAGTCTGCCAGGGGACCCGCTTTGGGGAGCAGAGCCTGAAGTGGGGGGCCTCTGTGGGGAGGGCAGGGTCTCCAGGCCTCCTGGAGCCAGGGCCCGAGGGGCAGGTCTGGGCTGGGGGAGCCCCCGGGGGTGGGGAGGGAGGAGGAGGCGCCAGGCTCGTCTCGCCCTGTGGCCGGGTTGCCGCTCAGACCTCTGGCCCTGGGGCCCTGGCAGGGTGGGTGCAGCTGTGCCCGTTGGCCAGCCCAGGGCGACCAGGCCTGGGGCCCTGCCAGCTGTCACAGAGGCACCTGCTGTTGGTGTGGGGCCCCTGTGGGTTTGGGCGCTAACGTGGCCTGGGACCTGGGCAGGCCGAACAGCCTCTCTGTGCCTGTTTCCTGCCTGGGAAACGGGTGTGGCGGAAAGCCCCGTGCAGAAGGCCACGGAGGGGATCACACAGGACGCCACAAGGAGTGAGCTCAACCTCTCGCCCGATGACAGCACAGGCCAGTCACTGCAGGGGTCGGAGGACAGAACCCCCGCTCTACTCCGAGTCTGGGCTGAGCTCTGTGGGCCACTGTCTCTGAGGACTCACCAGGCCCTGGTATCTCCTGTGGACCCTGCAAGCCCCCCGCACTGGGGACCTGCCCTGGTCTGCCTGGGCGGCTGCCCGTCCTCTGCCTGTGGCCTCCTTGGCCCCAGCCACACAAGCCGTGGATTGGGTGGTGAGAAGGGCCTGGCGGTCCCTCCAACGGACGAGGGAGCTGGTCCGTGAGGTCCGTGGCGATGCTGCCCAGAGGGACTTGCTGAGCCTGCAGGGTCCCTTCCAGCAGGAAGACGCTGGCGTTCTCCAGAGTGGCCGGGAACTGCCTGCTCTCCCGGCCGGGGCTGGCCGGCACCGCGTGCCCACCCTACCTGCGTGCTGGCCGCACGGGGCCGCAGCTGTGCAGCGAGGCGAATTCCAGGACGTCTGCTGATTCCGGTTTTCAGGATTCCTGGGGCGCGTGCCTGTGCCCTCCCCCAGCAGGATGATGAACGAGGGAGCTGCTGGCGGCAGTCTGGAACCTGTGCTCAGGTCCTGGCGGCTCCAGGCATTCCGGAGCAGGGCCCGGCCCTCCGGCCCGGTGGAGCCGGGGCCTGGGCAGCGTCCCACGGAGCCAGGCCAGCTGATAACAGGAGAGGCATCAACGTGCCGGCCCTGGCCACGGGGAAGCTGCTGCCCCGGTCAGTGTCCTGGGCCAGCGTCTGCTCTGCTGGCAGCCAGGAGCGTCGGGGGTGTTCCCGCACCGCGGTGGGGTCAGCGAACGATCAACATCCACCGTGGGTCCTCCATCACCTGTGAATAAGTCTGTGAACCGAGCTTGTGCTGGGATGGGACGCGGAGAAACACCGGTTATGTGAGCTCCGAGGGCGGCGAGGAACATCCGCCCGCTCAGAAAGAAGGATCAGTGCGCCGGGAGCGCAACTGCCGGAAACGGAGCCCCAAGAAAGAGACGGGGACCCGGACCCTGGGGCTTTTCAGAAATCCCAGAGCAGTTTCCCGATCATTTCTCCACCACTTTGATGGTTTGGTTCTAGCCACAAAGTATTATTAACATTTTTATTTAAATCGGCCTTACCGTGTATCATAACACGTGGGATGTGCTAGTGTTATCTTTCCTAATATATATTAAAATAATAGGGGACAGAGTGAGCAGGCGTGGCCGGGGCAGAGCAGGGTGGGGCCAGGTGTCCCGTGCACCCCCTGCACATGCCTGTCCTCTGTGGAGGTGGCTGTCCCAGCTTGGGGATCCTCCGCCCTCCTGGGAACCACAGGGTGGGTGGGCTCCACGCTGAAGCCCCGGGGCAGAGAAACCTGGACGGCCCTGTGGTCACGCGCTTTGACCAGGCAGCTGGGAAGGTTCCTGCGCACCCGGCACCTGGTGCTGAGCCTGGGTCCCACTGTGGACAAAGCACCCCCAGCCCGGTCCCCATCTGTCACGCCCGCCTGCCCTATCCGTTCACCCCCTGCCCCCGGCCCGCCTCTGACTGTCACGGCTTCCTGGGGGGGCCTGACACTGCCCAGCGTGGCCTTGACCTTCGGGATGGACTGGCTTTGTGTTTGTCACTTGTGGACTCAGTTCCAAGGGGGGCCAGGAGCTCCCTGCTGGGGAGGGAAGGGTGGGCTTCGCTAGCAAACCTGCTGGGACTGCAGAACCTGCCCCGCAGCTCCGTTCCGGCTGAAGTGCTGGACGCTGCGTCCTGAGGACAGTTGACGTCCATGCTCATGGGGATGAGGTCACATGTCCCCTGACGTCTCCTTCTGTGCTCTGCCGCCTCCTGGGAGGGGGCCCTGTGGCCCGTTGGGGTGCCAGCAGCCTGGGTGCTCCCCTGGCCGGGAGGCATCGGACGCACCTGCTGCACCTGTGGAGGGTGAGCTGGAGGGAGGTGGGCGGCAGCTGGGCTGGGGGCAAAGCCTGGGCACAGCTGTCTTGGGGAGCAGCGTCGAGAGAGCACCTCGTTTCTGAGCCTCGGCCAGGCCGGGCTCTCAGACGGGGCCCTGGGCAGGGCGTGTGTCTAGCTGTGGCCTGTGGACAGTCACACCACACATCCCGGGGCAGCAGGGGTAGAGGAGCCATCCCCAACTGTGTCCAAGGAAGAGGGCGCCGGGCCCACACCTGGCAGCTGCCTGGCCAGGCCTGGCTGTCCCGGGTGGGTGGGGACTTGGTTCCCCCAGATGCTGTGGGACAGCACTGCTCCAGGGAGGCTCCCAGACCTGAGCCTGGGAGCGGCCTGGCCACGCGTGGTCAGAGGGGACTCAGTGGGCCGTCTGGTCCGCACCCCTCCCAGACCGTGGCCTAGAGGGGAAACATCTGTCCAAGGAGCCCCCAGCTGTGTGCTCTGTGAGTGCAACAGCAAGCCGGGTCCCTGCTGGGCTCTGTGCTGTTGGAACGAATGAACCCATGAATGAATGAAGTGGGGGCTCCGGGGCCTCCTGGGCTTGTTCCTTTCTTCCTTGCACCCATTGGGGTGGGCAGCACCCCGTGGGGGCCATGGAGGGGCAGGTGGGCTGGGCTCTGGGAAGATGCCACAGCAGTGGCACAGGCCCCGAGGGACGGGAGGGCAGGCAGCGGGGCCACTGGGGCTTCCCCCATGCGTGGCAGGCGTCCTCCCGTGGCCGGGCGCTCTGTGGACTCTGCTGTGCTGGGCGGAGCCTGCAGGCCCCGAGCAGACGCGGCTCCAGAGCTTCCCCTCCCTGGGGCTGGCGGACCCCAGACTCCTGCAGCCCAGACAGGGATAGAGGCTCGCAGACCCCCTGGAAGGAGCGCCTGCCGCCGGGCGGGGTCCCCACCTCCCCGCCCTGCCTGGTGTTCAGGGCAGGGCCCTGGCGCCCCCTGGTGGCGGCGAGAGACCAGAGCAGGACACGGGCTGCTGGGATTTGAGATCAGGCTAAGAAGCAAACTGTGCGGAACTCGGAGGATAGAGCCGGGACGGAGGATGTGCCCGGCCGGGCCCCGTCATCCACTCCCGACACCACCTCTGTGCCACGTGTGCTGTGCCAGAGCCGGAGGATGCCCAGCTGCCCAGGCCTTGGGGACAGTGTGCTGGGGGGATGAGACCCAGGCGAGGAGGGTCCCAGGGACTGGTCTGTGTGTGCATTTGTTCGTTCATCCCCCATCGCTGGAACCTGCCCGCCAGGGGCCTGCACCCGGTGGGGAGAGAACAGGAAGTGAAGGTCATGACTCCAGGGTGGCCTGTGCTGTGTGGAACACAGTCAGGACGAGGGGACAGAGACGAGACTGCAGGGACTCGTGGGGCTGCCGGGCCTCGGCGGAGGGGAGGTCAGACAGGCTCAAGTCTGTGTGAGGACCTGGCGGGTCCAGGTCGAGGACGCTACCAGCGTGGCCAGGGTGGCCAGCATGGTGGAGGGCTGGCCACGGAGGTCTGGTGGCCACGACAAGGTGGGTTTCCCGATGGAATGCTCACTGCACCACGGCCTGGTCCAGGTCGGAGCAGGTGCTCCATGGGGGAGTCTCTGTCCCCCAAGCCCAGAGCTCTGGGGTGCCCATAGGCGCCAAGCACGGGCCTGACTCTGGGGTCTGCAGCCACCAGCCCTGTGGCCTGAAGTGATCCATGGAGAGACAGGTGTGGACCTGGGGACAGTGACAGTCCTGCTGAGGGTGTGAGTGGGCGGGACACGTGTGCCCCTCACTGAGGAGGCGCTGGGCCGGGCTCACTTGTGGGGGGCGCGGGGGCTGAGCTGTCAGAGCAGGAGGCCTCTGCACGGAGATCCGTACTGGACTGATGCTGTGCCGCTGGGCAGAGGGCGCCTGCTCTGAGAGCACTTCCAGCCACGTCCCCGGGGCTCCTGGGGACAGCCAGCCCCCTTCCCAGGGGTGGGTGCAGGGAGGATCCGGGGACGGCCAGGCCAGGTCCTCACCTCCACTGTAGCCACCGCCTGTCTGGAGCGGGCCAGAGGGAGGTGCTGCCGCCACGCTGCGTGTCCTGGGCAGGGCTGTCTGGCCAAGGGGCTGTTTGGCAGGTGCCTGGCTGACTAGAGGCTCCAGCATGTCCAACTCTTGGTTCAGACCAGGCAGGTGTGAGGGGACATTTGGCCCAGCCTGGCTGAGGGCTCCAGGCCCAGCGTGAGGCCCAGCCCACCCTGGCAGCGGCCTGAGCTCTGCTCGAGGGAGTAATAGGAAGGTGCGGAGCCTCTAGCTCTTCTTGCTGCTGGCCCAGAAACAGCAAGCGACGAGGGGAGCGTGTCATGTCCTGTCACCCAGACCGCAGTGTTCACCTGGTTGGGGCCCTCCAAGGCCTCTGGGCTCCTCTGTGTGGGTCTCGACTATGTGTGGGTGTAGTAGGGGTCTGGGTGAACCCTAGGGAGACTCAGAGATCAGGGCCCATGGCAGAGAGACAAAGAGACAGAGAAACATAGAGACATTGAGAGACAAAGAAAGACAGAGAGGTACAGAGAGACAGAGTCAAAGAGACAGAGAGAGGCAGAGACAGGCAGACGCACGCAGAGGAGAGGCGGGGCTGGAGTGTGCGGCTCCGTGCCTGGCTGGCCCTGCTCGGGGAAGCTGAGTGGCCGGTAAGGGCCTCCCCACACAGAATGTCCCAGAAACTCGGCCACAGAGGGGAGTGCAGACCTGGATCTTTGGGGGAACCGAGGAATGTTCTTGGCTTCCTTCTAAGCCTTTGACATTTTGTCCTGTTTTGTGGGAAACACGTGAGAAAGAAAAGCCCCATTCCCACATTTCTGGAGGCTGGTTTGTGCCGACAGACCCACCGGTCGCTGTCAGAGTTGGCAGAGAAACGGTGCCGGGAGGGGGAGAGCGCGGTCGGCCCCGCTGGCGGACTCGCCTCCCTGGCTTGTGTCTCCTCTTGCTTCCACCTCTCTGGGGCAGGCACCTGTGCGGGGCGTGGGGGCCACGGGGCTCTGTGGTCAGCAGCAGCCTCTGCCCAGCGGGCCCAAGCCTGCCACTCTTGCTGGGCAGGGCCTTTCCCTTCAGAGCAGCCCCTGCCAAGGCAAGGGCGACCCCGAGCCACCTCTGTGCCTAACTCCCTGCCCCGTGGAGCACGGCAGAGGCCTGGGTAGGTGCAGCCCCCGAGTGGCAGAGGCCTGGGTGAGGGACCCCAGCAGTGGACCCACTGCGGCCTGCCCGTGAGTGTCGCCAGCTGTTCCCGTGGCAGCCAGAGGGCACTGCTGGGTGACCCTGGAAATCCAGGGTGGGTGAGGCCTGTCTGACCCTTTCCAGGCGACCCACTCTTGGTTTCCAGGGTTGCCCTGGTAACCACAGATGGGGAGAGGCTGGTGGCGTCCAGCCTCCCGGGGCCTGGGGAGGAATCCCCTGAGCCCGGGGGACCCGCCCTGCCCCCGTGAGCTTTCCTCCTGGACGTGGTGAACGGCGCAGCCTCCTCTGATGTGTCTCGCCAAAGGAAGGAAGCCAGTTTGAAAAAGCTACGCAGCAAGATTCCAACTATGTGACATCTGGAAAAGCAAAACTACAGAGACCGTGAAAAGATGAGGGTGGCCGGGGGTCGGGGAGGAGGACGACTGGGTGGGGCTCGGAGGATTTTCAAGGCAGTGAAACCCGCTGGGTGACACTGTGATGGCGGGTGTATGTCATTCCTCATTTGCCCAAACCCATGGAATGTACAACACCAGGAGCGAGAGCGAGCCCTAGTGTAGACATGGGCCTCAGTTAGTAACAATGTATTAATATCGGTCTATTCTTTGTAACAAATGTGTCGCTAACGGCGGAGGAAGTTATGGGACGTGACGGGGAGGGGATGTGGGAATGCTCTGTACTTTCTGTTCAATTTTTCCATAAACCTAAAACTGCTCTAAAAGCTAAAATCTATTAGTTAAAAAAAAGGCCCAGCTTTTGCCTGCCCAGCCCCCGCCCTGCCCAGCCCATCGCTCTGCCTGTGTGTTCCGGGCGTGTTCAGATGCCTGTTTCCTTTGCTTTGCCCTCGGGGTGGGCGCCACGGGGCCTGGAGCCCCCACCACTCCCAGCAAACACTAGTGTGGTTTGTAACTGTGATCGTCACAAATGCTCACAAGTTGACATTTGGTTGGCGACGTGCTGCGGTTCCCGGTGGCATCGGCAAAGCCTCTGCACGCCTGGCGGGAGGAAGCCCTTCTGCGGCAAGGCCACTTGCTTAGACCAGGGGAGATCGCCGTGGGTGGTGGTGGCTTTGAAACGGTTTCTGGGGTCCTGAGGTTTAACTAGGGCACAGCAGCTGGCACTCGGGACGGCCCCACCGCGCACGGCCGAGGCCCACGGGTTCCCTTCTCCATCCTGGCTCGGAGGGGGATCTCACTCCAGACCCGCCAGGTGCAGAGGGTGGGCTGAGGGGCGGAGAGCGGTCTAGGGTATTCAGCTTTCGAAGAAATCAGAAGGGAGGTGGGCAGAGTCACGCGTGCGTTTGTGTGTGAGCAAAGCCTGGGATGAGAGTGGGCAACGAGGGAGGGGCACCTCAGACTCCGCAGTGGGGAAGAACGAGAAAAGCGGCCAGGCAGTTCCTGGCGCTGCCACGAGAGGGTGACGTGGGACCAGGACAGCTGGGTGGACGCGTGTCCTTCCGGCGGTGCTGAGGGCCCAGAGGAGAATGCCGCGCCGCAAATCCAGACCATAGGCCCCGCACGGCAGTGCACGGAGCAGGGAGGGGCTGTTGCACTGAGCGCTTCCCCCCTGCAGAGGGTCTGTGTGATCCCTCAGGCAGCAAAGCACCTGAAGACATGCAGGAGAGGGCGGGCTTTCCACATGTGTGTTCTCAGAGGTGTGGGGAAGCCCAGCCCGGGTCAGCTGTACCTGCTCTGGCGGCACCGGGCTGGAAAAACAGATGCTTTCCTCTGAGCCTGTGTGCACAGCGTCCGCCCAGAGGACGCCTCTTCCAGGAGGCCTTCTGAGCTTCACACCGGGGTCCCCACCCTCTGGTTGTGCCTCTCAGGACTTCTGGGCTGCAGGAGCCGCGATAACCACCCGGCAAGGTGGGTGCTCGTCCCAGGGCTCGCTTAGGCAGCAGCTCCCCCCGCCCCGAGATGGAGGCCCCTCTGGACCAGCCCAGCTGGGCAGGATGCCCCCCGCCGGCCTGGGAGCCCAGGGCATGCTGCGGCCAGGGCAGCCGGCCCAGCTCCTCCAGGGAAGGAGTTTTTTGTGATTTTATTTTCAAAATTTAAAGGTGCTACATGCCTAGTAACTGTACTCGTGTTTCTTTTGTTCCCTTGGCAAGTTACCAGCAGCTTCCTGGTTTAAAACTGCATAGGTTTATTGTCTCACAGTTCTGGAGTTTAGAATTCAACACCGGCCAAGGTGGGGTCACGGCGGTTCCATCCGGGGCCTGTGGGATTGCGGTTTCCGGTTTCTGGAGCTCTCGCAGGTAGCTCGGCTCGCAGCCCCCCCCTCTGTCTTCAGAGGCAGCTGTGCTGCACCCTCCGACCACCCCGACACCCTCCTCGCCCCCGACACCCTCCCTGCTCCCGGACCGTGACCTCCTCTCCCGCCCCGCACTGGCCGGCCTCGTGATTGCAGGGACCCGCCTAGATAATCCGGATTGTCTCCCCGTGTCGGGGCCAGCCGATTAGCGGCTTAATTCTTTCTGCTGCCTTAACCCCCCTCTGCCGTGACGGAGCGTGCTCGGGTTCCGGGGATTAGGGTGCCAGCGTCTTGCTGCCCACCACAGTCACTGAAAACTGGAACAGAAAAAGAAGGGAAATAACTGCAGCCTCCCCACGCCCGCCCCCAGAGCTCCTGTGGGCTCCGCCATGTTGGGACAGGACCTCTCGGGCCCCTTCTGCTCCCTGTGTCCCACTGGGGAGGACAATTTCGATGCTGCCTCCCCATCCGCCACAGCGCCCTAAGGTCACTTTCGGTCTAGAGCGTTGCCTGCGCCTTGGGTGGTCCGGCCTGTTCCGAGGGCGGGTGAGCTGCAGGGGCAGGAGGCGGGGGCGCCGGGGCCCATAGGCAGCTTGCACCGGAATTCGGAATTTCTCCCACCCCTGCCTGCTCCGCCCCCCGCCCCAGGAGGAGGTACCTTTGCGAATTTAATTTCATCCAGCAAACGTGTCAGTTCCCGGAAAATGAATGTGACGTTTCTGCCTCGGGGAGCGCGGGCAGCCTGGTCCCAGATGGCCCTGGGGGCTGTGCTGTCCCTTGGGGCCCAGACCATGGAGTTTGATCCTGAAACTGGACACCTGGCCTCACACAGAGCTCAGGGTTATCTGTGGAGCCCCCAGTCCCCGCCCCGGCCTGGGAAGTCCTGCCAGGGCTGGGGAGTGGAGGTGGACTCACGGGATGGCCATTGGCACAGCTAACGTCACTCGCTCTGCGTGTGACAGAGGGGGCTCCACTGGCCACACGCCCTACTCTGCTGGTTCTGGGACGAGCCAGGGTCCTGCCAGTCCCAGGGCAGTGAGAGACTGGCTGTAGTCACAGGCGGGGCCCTCAGGACCCCTCCCCTGGGCAGTGGTGGGACAGCTTTTTGAGTTGGGGGCTTGTTTGGGGTAATATTTCTTGGACAGGTGCTCAAAATGGTGCTGGCCAGATTCTCCAGGACAGCTCATCTCCTCAGCCGGGGGAGGGGCGGTTCTGCCTGGGGCTGCCAGCCCTGGTCCCTGTCCTGCCTTGGAGATGCTTCCCTGGGAGCCACGCCACATGGCCTTGGCTCAGGACCCCAGGAGGAGCTTCTGGTACAAGCCGCGGCGGGTCCTGGCCTGGCAGCACCGTTCACTCCGCCCGCGGGTCCTGGTGTTTGTCTGCAGGCCCAGCTCCCCGGGGCTCCCGTGCAGCATGGAGCGTGACAGGGTCTTGGTTCTGCTGTGGAGGACCTGGGTCCCAGAGCAGGCCCTGGCGGCTGTGCTGCCCCAGGCTTTCGTTTCTGACCCAGACAGATTAAATACTGGGCACTAAAGGCCGATACCTGCAGTGCCTCTGTCTCTGCTGTCTGGAGCCCGCGGGGACTCCGGTCCTGCTCCGGTCCTGCCTCGGCCTGCCTGGTGGCACCTGGCTGCAGGCAGGGAGGGTCCTGGCCTCCCGGGCAGGCAGGACCTTGCAAATCCTGGCTCCTGGAGGAAGCCCAGGTGGGGAGACTTGGATGGGGATAATCATTCCCCCAGACCAATCCCGCAAGGCCCCGGCCACCTCCCCTGCCTGTTGGGCACAGGGTGGCCTCTCTTCAGGTGGGTTCAGCCTCGATTCCACATGTGCGTCTTTCCCCTCCTCATCAGCTTCTCCTCTCGGGGCGGGGCGGGGGGCTCCTGACTGTGCCCTCCCTGTCTGCCTCTTCCTGGGAACTCCCAAGAAGGGACCCAGCATGCTCAGGGACACATGCCCGGGTACTGCTGGGGTTCCTGGGGTCACTGGGGCACCCAGAGGAGCCAGGGCAGGCTGGACCCACACTCAGGCTGGGGTGGAGACCAGTAGGGAGAGGACAGAGTGCAGTGGGGTTGGGGGCAGCCTGGCTCCCGGGCCTGGCAGTGACGCAGGGGCTCGGAAGAGGGCTGTGCCTTCTCCCTGAGGTCCACCTGGCCTGAGTGGCAGCTAGGTCTGTCTGGAGGCACCGGGGACCTTGCAGGGTGGCCTGGGGGCCCAGCTGGGCCTGGCTTCTGGGACGGAGCCTGAGCTATGCCCAGGACCTGGGTTGTGGCCTCTGGGCTGCCCCCTGGCCAGGCCTCGGGGAGGGGCAGCCCAGCCCCTGGTGGGGGGTGGAGGATGGAGCCCGGCTGCCGAGGACACGCTCCCCTCCCCTCACACCGCCGGGCCGCAGGGCATCTCCCAGGGCTGCTCTCGGGATTCCTCAGCCCTTTCTGGGCTCGGACCTGGGCCCCAACCCCAGGGCCCTCCTGGCATCCGGCCCGGCCCCACGTGGCTCGTGTGCCTGTGTGTCCCCTGGCCACTGGGACACCTGCTCTCCCAGTGTCCCCAGAGCCTGGAGAAGGAGAGGGCCCCTGCCTGGGGGGCTGCCCCTTCGGGGCTGAGTGCTAATGTCCTGCCCTGTGCCGGCACCGGGGACCCCAGGAGGCCACGCTCTCATGGTGAATTGGGAATCCCAGGACAGTGGAGAGCCACCGCATCGGTTCCAAGGGCTGCATGACAAAGTGCACCCGGAGTTGGGCCACAGTTCCACCCGTCCACAGGAATGGTCTTCGCCTGGGACCGGGCTGATGTAATGTCCACTTGGGGCCTGTGGGTTCGGGGGCTGAGATGCCCAGCGCCTGGACTTGCCCATCCCAGAGCAGACGCTGGAGGGAGCTTGGCCCGCAGGATCCCGCCTCTGGCACGGACTGGGAGGTGGCCGTGAGTTTCACAAGCCCCGGTGGAGCCCAGAGGGTGGCCCTGGGCAGGGCAGGTCGCCACGTGGCTGGTTTGCCTGGTGGAAGCCGCAGCCCTGCTGGCCTCTGGCTGGCCCTGAGTGGCGCTCGGCCTCCCTGCAGGACAGAGGAGCGTCACGGGGTCTTGCCGTGTGCAGGGGCCATGCCCAGGCCTGGTGCCGGGTCCTCACTCTGCAGCCTGCGGTTGCTGGAGTGCTGTAAGGACCGTGTTTTTGGAGCCCTTGCCCAGGCTGGGTGGCTGCTGGGTAGTTGAGACATTTTCAGAGTTGCTGCCACTAAGTGAGTCCCCCGTGATGAGGCCAGAGCTGCAGAGAGCCAGGGCCTAGGGCACCCGTCTTCCTTCTGCACCAAAACCCCTGGAGAAGTGAGGTGTGGGGTGCAATCCGAGGATTGCTTTCTCGACCCTGTTGGAGTGCACCCTCTGGTGGCAGTTAGTACATGCACAGTGCTGTGCAGCCGTCACCTCCGTCTAGTTCCAAAACTTTTCCCTGACCCTCGAAGGAGACTCCGTGCCCGTCAGCGGCATCCCACGTTCCCCCTTCCCCAGCACTTGGCAACCGCTATCCTCTTTTCTGTCTCTTTGGATTTTCCTCTTCTGGACATTTAATACAAATAGAATCTTACAACACACACCCCTGCTCGCCTGGCTTCTTCCCCAGCACAATGTCTCCAGCTCCTCCACATGGCGGCCCTTAACCTCACGTGATAGTCCTTCACCCCCCCCCCACACCATACTCCTTCACCCCACGTGGTGGCCCTTAACCTCACGTGATAGTCCTTCACCCCCACACGATACTGCTTAACCCCACGTGGTGGCCCTTAACCTCACGTGATAGTCCTTCACCCCCACACGATACTGCTTAACCCCACGTGGTGGCCCTTAACCTCACATGATAGTCCTTCACCCCCACACGATACTCCTTAACCCCACGTGGTGGCCCTTAACCTCACGTGATAGTCCTTCACCCCCACACGATACTCCTTAACCCCACGTGGTGGCCCTTAACCTCACGTGATAGTCCTTCACCCCCACACGATACTGCTTAACCCCACGTGGCGGCCCTTCACCCCACGTGGCAGCCCTTAGCCCCACGTGACCATCCTTCACCCCCCCCACATGATACTCCTTAACCCCACGTGGTGGCCCTTAACCTCACGTGATAGTCCTTCACCCCCCCCCACACCATACTCCTTAACCCCATGTGGCGGCCCTTCACCCCACGTGACCATCCTTCACCCCCCCCCCACGATACTCCTTCACCCCATGTGGCAGCCCTTAGCCCCACGTGACCATCCTTCACCCCCCCCCCCCACGATACTCCTTCACCCCACGTGGCAGCCCTTAGCCCCACGTGACCATCCTTCACCCCACCTGATACTCCTTAACCCCATGCGGAGGCTCTTCAACCCACGTGATAGCACTTCACCCCACGTGATCATCCCTCACCCCACGTGACCATCCTTCACCCCACGTGACCGTCCTTCACCCCAGGTGGCGGCCCTTCTCTCCTTCCTGCCACTAACAGTCTGTTGCGCGGACAGACCGCATTTATTTCTTCACCACCCACTGACAGACGTGTGAGTTGTCCTCCGCTTTTCGGTGTTGTGAACAGGTGTGCACGGGCATGGGCGTGAGTCCGTAGACCCTGAGAGTGGGACAGCCGTGCGTGCGGTGGCCCTGGGTTTGCCTTGTTGAGGGAGGCACAGCTTTCTGCTGGTAGGAAGCTCTCCGTGGGGGAGGGCTGGGGCATGGAGCCGCCCCTCACCAACCTTCAGCCGGGTGGCTTCCGCCAGGGCTTGCAGCTTTGGGCACAGCAGGGGTCCCCGGGTTGGGGGCTGATGAGAAGCAGGGGGGCTGCCTTGGTGCGTCAGCCAGGCCTGACTCAGGGTCAGAGGCAACCCTGCACACCGCCTCCTCCAGGAAGTGGGGACAGTGCCCCCCTCACTGCCCAGTGGAGGAAGCTGAGTCACCCTGGGGGGGGGATCCCAGGGCCCCTTGGGAACGCTGCCCTCCCCCGCCGGTTGCACAGAGGTGGGGGTGCGAGCTCCTGCCTGGTGAGCGTCTCCAGCCACAGCCAGACAGGCCTGGCTCCAGCTCCAAGGGAAACCAGCCAGAGCGGGGCCAGGCCCTGACCTTCCCTGCACGCCCCCACCTGGGCCCGGGTCCCCCTGCGACAGCCGGAGCAAGGGCCCGGCTCATGCCCAGGCTGCTGCAGGCCCCAGGACACGCCCTGCGAGCGGGAAGACAGTCAGCCCCGGGTGGGTTCCTGGGCGGCAGTATCGAGGCCAGTTCGCAAGACAGGCCAGAGCTGGAACCAGAGTCCGTGTGGAGCCGCCAGCGGGGTCAGCGGCAGGAACAGTGGGGCGGGAGAGTTTGGGACACGGGAGTTTGGCCCTGGGGTACTCATACCAGAGTCGCTGGTGAATTGTCGGATCATTCTGGAAGCAGCCAAGCAATGGGGTGCATGCTACAGGCCAACCTGAGCCAGGACTCGCCCTGTGCCCGCAGAGCCCCCCTGGCAGCCCCCAGCCTTCCCTCCCGGATGCGGAGCCCTGAGTACCCTGGTCCTGGGTGGGGGCTCGCCTGCTCTGGGACTGAACTTCTCCTTCCCAGCCTTGTCTCCCAATGGCCACGTGGTGTCGGCCACTCATGCCTGGAGTTCCAGCCCACCCTGAGCCGATCACCCTGGGGTACGCCAGCAGGACCCACAACAGCCCCCCAGTGCAGGGTTGCTGCCCCCCCAGAAAGATACACTGTTCACTGTGGGTTTTGAGCAGGGACTCCCAGCCAGGGCTGCAGTTCTGAAGGGTGAAGGGAGGAGAAAGCTCCCCTCCCCCTTCCCCTGGTGCCCAGTGCCCCGGAGGCAGCCACGGGCACCACCTTCGTGCACGCAGAGCAGATCGGTTCAGCAGAGGCTGAAGCGCCCGCAGTGTGGGGCCACGTGCTGGTGTTGGGGTACAGCGAGGAGCCCAAGTGGTGGGAGCCCTGCCTCCAGGCGGGCATCCGGGGGGCTGGCGGTGGCGGAGACACGTGCCACTTGCGCAGGTGCTGTGGGATGGGCCGCAAAGGGGGCGTGGGGGTGGGGAGCAGCTTTAAACAGGTGAACCTGAAACTCAGTGTCCAGCGCTTCCTCAGCACCCCTCCACACCGCCCAGGATGGGGTCCCCTTCCCTCGCATCCCCTGCTGCTCTGGTCAGGGTGATGTTCAGCCGCCCTGCTGTGTGCTGGCTTCTGTCCTGCAGACTCCTGCAGGTGCTGTTTGTTCAACGTCCCCTGAGGGTTTCCTGCCGCCCCTGTGGGCCTGGCCTGGGCCCCCAAGACTAGCGGGGACAGACCCCAGCCTGAGGCTCCCACGGCCCAGCTACGGGCAGACCACCAGTGCAGAGCACAGGGCCCAGTCCAACCTGGGAAGGAGGGGGCTGTCTGGGGTGCCCAAGGCAGGGCCCCCAAGCGGAGAGACCGGGGATGGGGAGATGAGGGGGAGGGGTGATCACAGCAGCTTCGAGGGTGACTGGGCAGTGGGGGCCATGGTGAGTGCCAGGCCAGGCCAAGGGGCTGTCCCTGCGGGCGTGGGAGCCCCTGAAGGCTCCAGGCCGCAGTGGCCCCTCTCACCCCGGTGCCCAGCCAGGGCAGAGTGGGGCGCTGCGAGGCTGTTCCTGCCCTGGCGGTGGGGCTCGGTGCCCGGGCAGCTGTGGGGGCCTCGCTGGGTCTCCAGCCCCACCTGCCTCCCCGCTGCCTGGCCTCACGGCCCGAATGTCAGCACAGACCCCGGAGCTTGTGTGGCCTGCCACTTGCCCAGCAGGGCTGTTTCCCCAGGCCAGGCAGACGGAGAGCCCTGGGCACCCCCGGCTCTGACCCCTGGCCTGGGCCGGCCTCTGTCTTGCCCTGAGTAACTCTCTAGGAATTCCCCAGAAGTCCCCGCCTGACCCTCCACGGGGCTGTGCTGGCAGCTGCATCCGTCACACTCCTTCCCGTGGGACTGTGGCTGCCCCTGGGGCCCTGACTCGGCTCAGGGGCCTGCCAGGGACCTTCCTGAGGAGGTGTAAGGGAGAACTGCCAGAGCCACCGGGGGCGCCGTGGGCTGGTCAGGTCTGGGGGCGCTGGCCCCTGCTCCCATCTGCCTCCCAGGCTGGCCAGGAAGGGTCCTGCCAGCCTTGCGGGGGCAGCACCTGTGGGCTGGGCTGGTGCTGGGCCACCTGCGCCCTCGGCACGTGGGGCTCCACTGGCTCTGAGCTGGCCTCCGGTTACGAGTCCCCTGCAGCCGGGCGGGTCAGGCCTTTGGCTTTAGGGCTGAGGGCACGGGAGGCCCACCTCCCATTCGGACCTCAGATGGGGCAGCTCGGCAGGGATGCACAGGCAGAGGTGCCTTGTCCCTGTGTCACCCATATTGGGCCCTACACATGTTCCAGGCGTCCTGCGACATGAGGCAGGTCACCTGACCCCACCGGCAGCACTTGTTCCCCAAGGCCCTGGCTGGCTGGGTTGGCTGTGGGTGGAGGACGGAGCCCTGGTGGGAGTCCTGCTGCCCCAGCCGGGCAGACACGTGGCCCCAGGGCAATCGCCCACATTCCTGCACCCACGGAGGGGAGGGGTGGGGAGGACGGGCGCTGTGGTCTCGGGGTCCCGGCAGGTGAGGCTCAGCCACTTGGCTTGGGGTCCAGGGCGCCTGACCTGCTCCAGGCTGACCCAGATGCCACCTGTTCCACACAGACCAGCTGGGAGGGGCCAAGGGGACGTGGGGCTGTCCGAGGTGGGGCCAAGGTGGTGTGCCCACCGGCCAGGTCCAGGTAGCTGTGGGGCTGACCTCGGGGCCTCTCCTGGCCTCAGAGCTGAGGGAAGCCTGGTTTTCCGTGGAAGACCCAAAGCTGTGTGCAGACGGCTTGACCGGGATACGCACAGGAGCGGGTCTCTGGGGCCAGAGCGGGCACGGCTGCTGTCGGGGACAGGGCCCGGGTCCCCTGCTAAGCCGTACCCTGTGGCGCCCGTTCACACGGCACTTGAGAGCCACGGCAGAGGCTGCTTTCTCTGGGCACTCGGGAGGGACGTGGCCCTCCTGCTGCCGGTTCACACCCCTGGTCCCCTCCCCATGAGGCCCATGCTGCCAGACGGTGTCCCCTGTGGTGTGGGGGGCCTGGGCTTTCTCCACCTGGAGTCGCAGGGCAGGAGGTCGCCACGGCTGGCGCTCACCTGCTTCTCCCCTGGCAGACGTGGACGAGTGTGCCAGCGCCAACGGCGGCTGCGAGGGGCCGTGCTGCAACACCGTGGGGGGCTTCTACTGCCGGTGCCCCCCCGGCCGCCAGCTGCAGGGAGACGGCAAGACGTGCCAAGGTAGGATGCGGCCTGGCCCCGGCCCCAGCACCCCCCTTGGTGTCCCTGCCCCCGCTCGTCTGCTGGGCGGCCTCCTTGCCGCCCTGGGTGCTCCACGGGGTCCGCTCGGGGTCCTGGGTGGGTGCCCAGGTTCTCAGGGAGCTGCTCACCTGACCCTCACCCCTGCTCCGCAGAGACCTGGCAGGGGCTCGGAGAACCTGCTGTTGGTGGGGCATGCCCTGGGGCTGAGCAGGGGCTAGGGGGGCAGGTGGGGACAGCTGGTCACTGTGTTCAGGAGAGACGCAGGCCGTGGGCCCGGAGCCCTGGCTGGGTTGCCGGGGAGGAGGCGGGGACTCTCCGAGGCCTGAGGCTGGAAGTGTCCCCAGCTCTGGGCGGACCCTGCAACTCAGCCATCAGCAGCGTCAGAGCAGACAGGAAGGAAAGCCCCTGGGAGAGACGGGACCAGATCAGGATCGAGAGGAAGGAGGCAGAGGAGGGCGGCCCCTCTCCCCCGACTCTCCTTTGCCTGCTCTGGCCCCACCCAGCCCCGGACCCCGTTGGCGGGTGTCTGGGCAGCTGGTCCCTGGGAGAGGGCGGGCGGTGGGGCTGAGGGGCTGGCGGCCTCTGTTCTGCTCTCTGGGTCAGACGGTCACTGTCATCGTCTCTCGGAACTTCCTCTGGAGAACCCAGCGCTGTCTCCAGCTGTCCTGCTGGGAGCCTCTTTTGGGGCAGGGGCAGGGGCCAGCCTGCTGGGCTGGGTGCCCGAGAGGTGGGGTGCAGTCCGCCTGCCTGAGATGCCCTGGACACCCAGATTCCGTGTGTCTTCCACCTGGCATAGCCTTCAGCCCAGACACCACCCTGGTCCTGGCCCTCACCTTGGTTTCCCCTTCTGTGAAATGGGCTCCTTTGGGGTGGCAGAAACCACCTGTGGCCCGTACCCCTGCCCCAGGACACACTGAGTGCAGGCGGAGGTGGGTGGGGAGGAGAAGAGGAGCCTCTGGGTGTGCAGGGTTAGAAGGGGGCCTGGTGGCTGGCACCGGCTCTCCGGCTGGGGCCCGGCCCTGTCTGCTGCAGGTGTGGCACAGCCCTAGGCCCTGGTCACCCCATACTTAGGGACCCGGGGACTGCAGGCCACACTGGGGTGGCAGACAGGAGGTGCAGGTGTTTGCATTTCCTCAGCTGGGGCCATGTGAGTGGTCACTTAAGGCATGATTCGGCCTCACTGAGACCTTTGCCTGTGGGGTCTGCCTGGCCCCACCCAGGGCTTCTCGCCAGCAGGAATTGGGTGTCAGGTGCTGGGCCAGGACCCCCCACACCTGGCCTCTGGCATTGTGGGTGGCAGGTGATTTGAACGGATATCACCTGGACGTTGGGGAAGCAGCCCACCCCTCCCAGCCTGGAGTTGCTGCGGCCCAGAGTCTCCACCAAGACAGCGCGAGACCCCGGTGGACAGACTCCCCTTCCCCGTGGCTGATGGTGTGAGTGTGTCCCGGGGAAAGGCTGAGTGTCCCCCACCAGTCACGGGCCCGGGGCAGCTTCCTCTACCCCTGAGAGCCTTGTATAGTCCGCCCTAAAGCGGAGTGATGGCGGAGTTGGTGTGAGGAACGAGTTCAGGGGCCTAGAACATTCTGGGCCCTGGGCAGGCATGAACCGTGTCATCCGAGTGTCAGCCTTGACGCAGCCCCAAGTGCCCCACTCCCACTTGGCAGCCCTCTTCCCAGCTTGAGATAGACTTGGGGTCCCCCATGACGGGCACTCAGGTTAGGGCTGGGCCTGGGCCTCCCGTCCCCTGACATGCCTCAGCCCCTCGCCTCACCTGGCACCGAGTGGGGTCCCCAACCTCGACTCCCTGATGGCATCTGGGAAGCCCCAGGTTGGCCAGGCGGCGCCAGGCCCTGGGGGCGTGCTGTGGCTGCCCCAGGTGGCCTCAGTGCCCTTGGCGGCAGCACCAGGGGGAGCAGAGTGGAGCAGGTGGTCTGAGGCCCTGCTGAGTCCCACAGAGGCCGTGGCGTCCCGAGGCTCTGGAGTGTCCCTAGGGGCTGGCCAGCGCCTGTGGCGTCTGCACTGTTCCAGCCGCCCTTGCCCGCGGCAGACGCCCAGGGCTCCGGCTGACCCCCAGGCCGGTGCGTCGCAGCCAGTGGAGAGGCCCTGGGACTCTGCACAGAGACCATGCTTGGGTTTGAGAGCAACTGTCAGAGGCAGATGGCACTCGGGAGGAGGGACAGGTGCTGCCCTGCAGCCCCAGGAATCCCTGCCAGGCTGTGGCTCCAGGACTCTGGAGGGACAGGCTTCTGGGACGGTGGGGGAGGGGAGGGTAAACTGACGGCTCCGCCTTCCAGGTGTCTGAGCCTGGGCTGGTGGGTGCAGGGGCTCAGTCCCAGGCAGGTGTGTGTCGGGCCTGGGGAAGGGGGGCTCCCCAAAGAGCCCGTGGAGGGTCCCAGAAGACGGAGCTGCCACACTCCAGCCTCCTGCTGCCGAGAGAGAGGTGGGCTCAGAGGCCCTCCCGGGATGGAGCTGCTCTGGCGGAGTGAACGGGGCCCCCACGGCTGCCCCCAGAAGCTGGGGTCTTGTGACTGTGCTCTGGGGCTGCTGGCCTCCCAGTGCCGCCCGGGCATGGCGGGCCATGCGGCTGAGGGTCCTGGCATGTCCAGCCCCCAACACGGCCCCGCAAAGCCCGGCACAGCATCGGCAAACAGATCAGTCCTGGACTCGGCTCACATTCCAGCAGGAGGTGTTGGACTCTCTCCATCTGGGGGTCCCTGAGGATAGGCTATGTCCGCGCCATCTGGCAGAGCTGGCTGGAGGCCGGGGCAGGGACCAGGTGACCAGGGCCAGCTGGGAGGCTAGACGGTGTCTAGCCAGGGGTGCAGAGCCTGTGTCCCAGCAGTGCCCGGCTCCTCTCCCCTCCTGCCCCCTCCCTGGCCCCAGCCCCGGGGGCTTCGCTGCCCCCTGCTCTGCGTGTTTGGGATGGCTGGGGCTGCAAGTCACCGCATGGCTGAGGGGGCCCTGCCAAGAGCCTGCTGTGTTTTCTCGTCCCCTGCCAGCCCAGCCTCCCCCGAAATCGCAGCTCTGGCGTACGAGCGAGCAAACGCGTGGGCTCGCAGGGTCCGGCCGAGCGGGTGTGGGAGCGCAGCACGCGGCGCAGGGACTCGGGGCGCCCCGAGGAGGAGCGGCCAGCAGCCCCGCTCGCTCGCAGGGAGGGCGGCGCGCGAGGAGTTGATGGTGGGGTGAGCCCAGAACCGCTCAGAGTGATGAATCGACGCCGTAAAGCCGAGTGCTGGCACGGGAGCCTGGCCGCAGGGTGCCTTGGCCCTGGCTCTGGGGCGTCTCCAGCCCGGTGTGTGTCTGTGTGTCGTGTTCTGGGAGGCGTCCTGAGCGGGAGTGAGCTCCGCTGTGCCAGGCTGGGCAGCAGTGTGGGCACGTCTCCCAGGTGAGGCTGGGCGCCAAATGCCACCTCCGCCGTTTCCGGGGCAGAGCGCGGCCTCTGCCACGTGCCAGGCTCCCTTCCAGACCCCATTCCGGGCAGGTGGGCTCATGCCTGTGGGTGACGCAGCTGCTGGCCCTGGGGCAAAGCAGGGGCTCCGCTGTGATGCCCTTCCCAGCAGGCCCCGCGCTCAGCTCCAGCACGGCCCAGCCTCCCATTAGGCCCCTCGGGGAGGCCGCTCCAGGGCCAGACTTTGGTGTCAGTGAGGACCAGGTTGAGCTTCTACTTAGCTCCTTACTGTGTGGCCTTGGGTAGGTAATTGTACCCTTCTGAACCTCGGTCTCTTCCTCTGTGGAGTGGGACATGTAATGCTCTCACCTCTAAGGTGCTTGGATTCAGGGCAATGGCCCAGGGCTCCGCGACGGAAGAGAAGCCTGCGAGAGCGGGCCCCCAGCCCCTGCCAGCTCTGGGGCAGACAGGGACAGAGAGAGCCGCCTCACCTGTGCCGGACCCGCTGTCTGCCTCGGCCTGGGTCACCACCTCTGTCCCTTTGCCCTCCTCCTGCTTCTCTCGACCAAGGCTCTCGGGGACAAGGATCTCACCTCAGGCCCAGAGTGGGAGGCAGTCAGGACCCCACATCCAGGCCTGGGAGACCCATGGCAGGTCTCCACGAAGCCCAACCTCCTCCCTCCACTGCCCGCTGGTCCGGAGTTCAGTCTCGTAAACACTCCTGCCTGTAAGGTGGGTCCAATCCTCACGTTAAACGTAGGGACATTCCGGGAGAACGGTGCTGTCCTGTCTGAGGGAGAAGTTGATGCTGGCGGGCGGAGGAGACCAGGGGTTTCCGTGGGGAGATGGAGGCTCAGGACCCGTCGCCCTCACGGCCTGCCCACCCCGAGGCTGGGCCCCCAGGCTGCCTTCCCACGCGGCGTGGGCTGCCCTGACACTGCTGCCCCCCCCAACCCCCCAGCTGCCCCTGCTCCTCCGGGAGATAAGGCGGCAGCCTGGGAACCGGTGGCGGGTGGCAGCCAACGGGGTCTGGGCAGGGAGCCGGGCTCTTTCTGGGGAAGTGGGTGGCTCTTCCTGGGGGAGGCTCAGTGAGCAACCCCAGCCCCCTGGCTGCTCTGTGGCTGTGAGGGCTTCCAGCATGGAGCTGCGGTCTTCACTGGGTGTCCGTGAGAAGCCCATGGGGGCTCGAGGCCCTGGGAGCCCCTCGCTGCCTTGCCGCCCACCCCCGCCCGTACCCGGGTCACTTGGGCTCCAGTCTGGCCCGTCTGACAAGTGCGTCTCTCACACTCACGGCCTGAGGGCGCTGCCAGGGCCTCGCTGTCCCCAGGGAGAGGAAGGAACGTGGGAAGTGACCTAGAGCCAGAGATCAGGAAGCCTCCGGGCTGACCGGCTGTGCCGTCCCGGCTGTGCCGTCCCGGCGGTGCCCTGCAGGGGAGGGCGCACTTGGCCTCATCCAGACCCTCGTCCTGGAGCCCAGGGCAGGTGCCTGGCACCTCATGAGGCCCTTGGCGGTGGAGCTTTTTCTCTGACCTTCCTTGGGGGGGGCAATACTTCGTCCCACCCGTGGCAGGACTCCCCCATGGAGGCCTTTCTGGAGGTTCCAGCGCTGCTCTGGGGTCACCTGTGCTCACTGAACCACAGGGCAGTCGTGGTGGCAGAAGGAGCTCCCGCGCCTTGCGTGGCCCACGCACCGTGCTGGGCCTGGGCGGCAGCCGCCCCGCAGTGCTCACGGCCACTCTGTGGCAGGGCTGCACCCCTGTCGCAGAGGGAGAGGCCCAGGGAGGGGCAGTCGTGTTTGCAGAGTTACAGCTGGGGGTGGCGGAGGGGACGGACGCCCAGAGCCCCTTGGTAAAGTCCAGACAGAGCCCCCGGCACACGGGCTGCTTGACCTAGAGGGGTCTCCCGTCCCTCCCGCCTGCGGCTTCCCGGGACCTGGAAGGGGCTTCCTACGCGCTTACACTCGCCGCCAGCGGGGCCGGGCCAGAGTGGGCATGGGGTGCATGGCAGGTGCTGCGGCCTGAGTGGCGGTGTCCCTCGGAACGTGCGCTGACACCCGCTCCCCAGTGTGAGGCTCTGCAGAGGTGCGGCCCCCGGGAGGGGGGGATTGGGGCCTGAAGGCTCCAGTGCCCGTAGCGGAGGGGCAGGAGCCGGCCCCCCTCCTGCACGCAGGAGGCACAGGCCTCGCCAGGCAGCAGCCCTGCCGCGCCCCGGGCGTGGGCTTCCCAGCCTCTGGAGCTGTGGGAAATAAATCCTGGCGTCTGTGAGTTGCCCAGACTGAGGTATTTTGTCAGAGCAGCCGAGAGCGAGACAAGGCCTCGGGGTCCCCACCTGTGGGCCCCAGAGCCCTGGTGCACACTTGGGCCTGCTGGTGGCAAAGCCGTGGCCTCGTTCCTTGGGCCGGCACCTGTGGCGGGCCGTCCTCCGGACGCAGCGAGGAAACCTGGCTGCAAACCGTGTTCCTTCCAGGAAGGATGGTGGCATTTCCGACGAGGTATCTGTGGCCAGAGGCCTCCTCTGTCGGAGGTTCCGAGCGCTAAAGCCTCTGTTTCCTGCTCTGCTCACGTTCATGCCTCTCGTGAGCAAACCCTGGCAGCTGTGTTCTCGGTGAACGCCAGGGCGGGAACGCAGCCCTCAGCATCAGCAGCTAGCGCCAGCCCGGGGACAGGCAGGAGGCCTGCGCCGACTCCCCAAGTCCTGGAAGACACCCTGGTGCGGGCAGCCTGCAGCCTGCACGCAGCCGATCTCCCGATGTCCGTGGCCGGCTGAGGGACCTGTGGGCCTGGAAGGCCTGGGTTTCAATCCCGGAGCCATCGTTTAGGACAGGTGTGACCCTCAGAAGCCACAGGCCTGGGACTCAGGGCTCCTGGAGAGGAAGTGGACACCCTCGATGGTGCACCCCAATGCGCCCCAGGACCCTGGCCTGGCCGGCGGCCATCTGGGCGGGGAAGGCACCCAGTGGACAATTCAGGCGGATCTCGCCTGGTCCCGGAAGCTTCTGCCACTGAGCTGGGGGCCTCCTGGGCTCAGGAAATGGAAGTGCCAGATGGCCCCTCTCCTGTCCTCCTGTGACCTCAGCAACCCCTGTTTCCTAGTGGTCCAGGCCCCTCCGAGGAGGCTGGGGGGGATTGGGCCCCAGAGGCCGGGGACGCTGAGCTGGCTGGAGCTGTCGGACGCCTCAGGAAGGCAGGGGTGTCCTGCCTGACCTGGGCCAACTTGTGTCCCCCCTCTGCCTCCTCGGGGGTACCAGGCCCTGCTGGCCAGGCGGAGGAGTAGAGACGGGTGTGTGCGGCCCAGGCTGGGCCTGGCAGGGTCTGGCCCCTCACGGCACGTTCCTGGGAAGGGCAGGCCCTGCTCAGCCTGCCTGTGCCTTGTCTCGCCTCGAGCCCCTGCTTTGCTCCCCCACCCAGCCGGCCCCTTTCTGCTCATTTCTGCCCACCCACTGAGGCCGGGCCCCCTCTGTCTGAGCTCCTGCCTCTGGTCGCAGCTCCTGCTGCCTGTGTCTCTGGCCGCTGCCTTGGTGTGTAGGGACGGCTGCACCCTACGCCTGGCCACCCGGGGCCGCCTTCCCCACCGCACCCCATCTCTTCTCCAGAGCACCCCTGAGAGGGGGATTTGGGCCCAGGCCCCTGCCCCATTCTCTCGCACCCCTCACTGCTGGACCCAGCTGGGCAGCTGGGTCCCTGACCCCCAAACCCTCGGCCAAACCCCAGAGCTCTGTCCTCAAATCCTCCCCTCGCCCAGGCTGGCAGAAGTGGGGGGCGGCGGGGGGGGGGAGCGCAGAGGGGAAGAGCTTCCCTTCCGGGCAGGGCGGAGGCCTGTGAGAGGCTGTCGCGCTGGCGAGGGCCCTTGGGCCTGAGCGTCTTCCCATGGGAGGGCTGGAGGGGAAGGTGTGGACGGTCAGGGGCTGACTGCGAGTGGGAGCTGGGAAGCCCTGGTGGATGAGAGGTTGCTCAGCAGGGGAGATCGACGGGGCCCACAGCCCTGGTGGGGTACGGGAAGCCAGTGGGTGATGTGCCCCGGCCACCGGGAGTGGGCTCACTCAGCCCTGCCGCGGGCCGGGCGCTGGGCTCCCCGGCACACAGCTTCCACCAGCTCTGCAGCTAGGCCTGCCTGAGCCCCACATGGGGACACAGAGCACCACCGAGACAGCCTGGTCACGCGCACACCTACGTGCACATGACTCCAGGCTGGCCTGCAGTGGCAGCTCCCCGGGACAGCGGGTTCTCAGTGCCGTGCGGGGCTCTGATGTCCCTGGCCCGGGCCGTCTGGTCCAAGTAGAGCGTGCAGGACGGAGCTGCTCCATCTTGGGCTCTCCTGGGGGCTGGTGTCTACCAGAGGAGGGGCTCCCCGCTTTCTGCCTGGCCCCAGCCAGGGACAGCTGCGGTCGGGAATGGCAGCTGGGCTTGCGGAAACAACCGTGGTTTTAATTTTCCTTCCTTTGGCTGAGGCGCGGAGCAGAGACGGGGTAATGAGTTTACCATGAGGCTGATGCTGGAATGGTCAGTGAGGCCCAAGCCAGGCCTGGGCTCTGAGGCCAGCGGGGGCCCCGCTCCTAAAACAAACTCCATGGTGGCCGCAGAGGAAGGTGTGGGAGGCACGTTCTGGAGGCCGGTTCTACGCATCTCCGTCAGGGGCAGGATGGACTGTGTGTGACCCCAGCCCGCAAACTGACCTCCTGCTCTGGGACCCCTGCCCCTCCCAGTCCCCTGTGTGCCCTCCACTGGTGTTAGCTGGAACCGTCCCCGCCTGTGTGTGGGGTGGCCCTTTTGCTGGGAACACGCCCTCACCTCCCCGTGTCCCCATCATCTCATCCAGACTCAGACCAAGCGGCCTCTCCTGTGTGCCCAGGGCCCACTGTGCGTTGGTAGGGGGCGGAGACAGGGCCAGAGTCTGCCACCTGCTCCTAAACGTGTCCGCCCAGAAGTGACACCTGTGCCCCTGCTCACGTTTCACTGGCCGGCAGCAGTCACGTGACCAAGCCCACCTTTGTTGGGAGGGAGGGAAGTGGGATGCAGGTGCCTGTGACAGGAGAGCCGGGGCCTGGTGCCCGCTGCTCGGCCCATGCAGGGTCCCTCCGCCCGGCTGGGACGCACCGGCCTGGCCTGGCGCAGAGGGCACACGCGGGTCCTCGCGGACAGTCGGCGGTTGCTGCTCCGCCTGGAACCTTGCTGTGCCCACGAACCTTCTGCTCCCAAAACGGGCACCTTAGGATCATGGGCCGCGGCCTCTGGGGGCTTCTCCGACTGTCCCTCCTGTCTATCACCCCACCATCCTCACCTGCCAAGGGCTCAGTTCCCCCCGTTTCGTGCCAGGTGCCAGATCTGCACGTTCTCCCCTGGGGCCTGGCCACGTGGGAGGTTGGGGGAAGCCTGCCCGGCGGGGGCTGGGCTGGAGAAAGTGCCAGGGCCTTGGCCTCCTGGGATCCACTGGTCCCCTGTGTGCATCACAGGCACCCAAACTTCGCCCAACACCCGCTCTGCATTCAGGGGCCGGGGCAGCCCACACGGCCGGGCACTGCCTCCCTCTCGGGGTAGCAGCACTCGCTCAGGTGCCTGAACCACAGGCCACGGGCAGGGCCTCGTGGGGGGTGTCCACGGGGAGCAGCGAGGGGCAGATGCCGCACTGAGCGGCAGGGACAGCTGGGCCCTGTTCCGCTTCTGGGCTCCAGCTCTGCCCCGAGCCCCACAGTCAGGGCTGTGGGGGACAGGCCCCGCACAGAGGGGGAACAGTGGCATTTCGGGGTGGCACTGGCCCTCGCCCCAGCCCGGGCCCTGGCAGAGGAGTATGTGGCAGCCTTGCTTGGAGAGGAAAGCCGGAGCCCACGGGGGTGGGGAGGGCCTCTGCTGACACACAGACATTCCCGGGCAGAGACGCGGCCACGTTTCCGCATCGGGAAGGCATTTCCCAAACAGCTTCCAGACCCCACAGCTGCAGGGCTGCGTGTGCTCAGCAGCCCCGAGGGGGGTGGTTGTCACGGGTGCTGCCTGGGCCGCTGGTGGCCATCTGCACTGGCAGCCTCTGACCCCGTGGCCACGCCCGGGTTCCTCCGCCAGGCCTGGCAGGATGGAGGGCCCAGACCTTCCCGGAGGTGCGGCCGCCGCAGCTCATCCGCACCCTGCAGCGAGTGTCCCAGGCCCTGTGGACCTGAACGTGTGTCTCGGTCAGGTGGGGAGACGTCGTCACAGCCCAGAACCACACCCTGCCCGTCGTGGGCACGTGTCGTCGTTGGATGGAAAGACGAAGGAACCAGTGAGCGAGGGAGGGAATGAACGGAGGGATGTGAGCAGAGGATGGGCCGGTGGCGGGAAGGCCCGAGGTGCCGGCCGCTGGTGCTGCGGTGGGCAGGCCGGCTGGGGAGGTTTTGCAGAAGTGGCCTCCAAGGTGGCTCCCTGAGTAGGTGCCGGAGTCCCCGGCCGGCAGGCGGGAGGCAGGGTGGCCGTCCCACTGCCGCAGGAGAAACTGAGAGCCTGCCCGGGGGCCAGCAGGGCCTGCCAGGGTCCTTCACCTTGAGGACCCTGAAGGGGGTGGCCCGGCGAGGACAGTAATTGGGTCTGAGTCGCGCCTGGTCCCTCTGGGCTGCCCCTCTCCCTCCTGTGTGACCTTGGACAGGTCATTTCTCCTCCGGAAACCGAGACCACAGGACAGTGTCCCGGGGCCTGTGTGCAGAGCACAGGGCACTTGGGTTCCCTTCTGGGCAGAATGACAGGGGCTGGGCGAGCGTGGGGTGGGGCAGCCCCTGCCGGCCCTGAGGGTGGGACAAGGATGTCACCCCACGAGGCCTCACATAGCTGTCAAGGGCTTCCAGGGCAAAAAGGACAGTTTCTTTTGCCCAGACTTGTCGTGGGCATTCCGAAGGCCTAGCTTGTGCTTTGTGAGCTGGTCCTGGAGGCTCGGATGGCTTCTCGTGGCCGCCCTCCTCTCCCTGGACCCCACACCGGCCTGTTTCTCCTTCCCAGTCACGTGTGTCCCTCAGCTTCAGGGCCACAGGCCCCCGTTCACTGTGCAGATGAGGAAACTGAGGCCCAGAGGGGTCCTGGGACTTGTCTATGCCACACGGTGCTTCAGAGGGCCAAGACCCACACATGTGACACTGTCCCTGTTGTGGGTCCCCATGTTCAGCCTTTGGGTGTTTGCCTTGGGTGCAGGGACGGTGGGGGATCCGGCCTCCAGACCCAGCCTCCCACGTGTGGACTCCGTCGAGCCCCTGGGTCAGGCCCTTCCCCGTAGGAAGGAGGTGGCTCAGTGTCAGCCCCGTGGCTGGCGGGAAACCGAAGCCGCCAGGAGCAGGGCTGGGGCATCTGCGAGAGCAGGACGTGAGCCATACGTGGGACCACGTACATGCGTAGCCTCGTTAAAAAAGGTGAAATTGATTTTAATAGTCTATTTTACTTGATGTGATGGATGCAGATAAGATCTTTTTGGCACGTAATCTACATAAAAAAAGATTAACGAGATGGTTCCCGCCTCTCTCACTGAGAACGTGGTGTGCCTGTCCCGCGTGCGTCTGTCTCCCCTGGGCGGAGCCGGGTTCCAGGCTCAGTAGCTGCGGGGCCTGTGGGCTGTGGTCCAGCCC
Organism: Eulemur rufifrons; assembly: GCF_041146395.1. Classification (NCBI taxonomy): domain Eukaryota; kingdom Metazoa; phylum Chordata; class Mammalia; order Primates; family Lemuridae; genus Eulemur; species Eulemur rufifrons. The sequence continues at coordinate 800,902 of NC_090990.1, read as the reverse complement.
TGGGCGCCTGCCCTTCCCTGCCTGGGCCCTCTCCCCAGGGACAGAGGACAAGGCAGGAGCCCTTTCCCAGGGCGGGCAGGACATGGGGACCAAGTGGGAGGCCAGGTGGGGGTGCTGCCCGACTTGGCTCCCTGGTGTCCATTCCCCACTTCCTGTCCCTGGCTGTCCTCCTCCATGGCCTGGGCCTGGAGGGCGTCAGAGTGGGGTCTGCGTGAACAGGGCGTTGGCATCGTCACCTGGAGGGCCGCCCGAGGGAGACCACCTCCAGGAGGGTGTCTATGGAGGAGCCCTGTTGCCCATCGGTGACTTGACTTGGAGGTTCCTTCTGTGTCTCTGCACCTCCCCAGGAGACAGACATGGCCCCCATGGCGGCCCCTGGTGTCTCACCCCTGCACCCCACCCAAGCCTGTCGCCTCTCCAAGAAACTGCTGGGCCAAGGCCCTGCTGGTTGCAGAGGGTGGGACCCTCCAGTTTCTGTTAGCACTTGTTTGGGAGCTGTTGGCAATGAAATGCGCATTGCAGTCGTAAATAGCACGGGGAAGGCGCTGTTCAAACTGAGGTCACAGCTTGTCCTGCTATCAGCGAGTTTTATGGTGGCCCCCCAAGGCAAGGAGTCGGCTTGTGTGTCACTCAGGGGGAGGTCAGGAGGGGGCTCACCAGGAGCACTTGGTGGACGGTTGGGGACCAGGCAGGCCCTTTCTGCGCTGGCGGGTGCTGGGGGTGGGGCTGATGGGCTGGGCTGGCCCGGGGATCACAGACAGGACCGGGCAAGGTGAGACGGTGCCGGAACTGGGTGAGGCTGCCTCTTCCCACAGGCGTAAGGTCGCCCCCTTGTCCCTGCTCCCAGATGGGCTGGGCACTGGGCTGGGCTCTCCGGGGGCAGGTGCCGGACGCAGGCGAGCCCCTCGGCATTGCGGGACCTGAATCGCTGGGGCCCTGCTTGCCTGGATTTGTCTGGGGACAGTGTCTTAGTCTGTCAGTTTCATCACCTCTAAAATGGGACAGTGGCCCTCCGCAGCGGGGACATGGAGAGGATGGCAGGTGTTTCCTTGGAGCCCAGGGCCTGGCACACACTGGGCACCCAGTGGCTGCAGCTGTGGTCACCTCCTCACTCCTCCTCACCGACCCGACCCCGTGTCTGTCTGTCCCACAGGGTGCCAGCCCCTAAATAGCTCGGTGACTGCAGCTGTGCCCACAGCCCTGCCCCAGCCCCACTCGCCCAGATTCATGGCCTGGAGGCCCCAGGGGTGCTGGCCCTCCGGGTTCCGGGCAGTGGGGGGGTGTCCCAAGCTCTGTGTCTCTGAAGTGGCCCCAGTCACATGGCCTGTGTCTGTTGCCCACCTGAGTCTTCAGAGAGGGACACATGGCAGCTGGGGGAGCAGACTGTGCTCTGGGAACACTGCCATTGCCTTTCACAGGGAGATGTTGGGGGGCTTCCTGAAGCGAGTGTGGGCACCCAGCCTCTCTGTGGCTCCCCTGGGCCCTGGTGCTGGGTTGTCCCAGGCAGGGATCGTTGCTGACAGTCACCGAGCACCCACTGGGCCCGGCTCTCCAACTTCATGTCGCCCTGCCGGGGGTGGGAGTGGGGGCACCCACTGATCCCCAGCACAGGTGAGAGACGGGGCTCAGAGAGGGTGAAGGCTCCAGGGTCTCTGGCCCGACCTGGACTCCCAGACCCACTTCTGCCACCACAAGAGGCAGGGCTGCAGGTCTAGGGCTCCTCGAGGCACCAGACATGGGGTCCCTGTGGAGGCACAGCCTGGGGAGGGCTGCTTCTGCTGCCCTGGGCCTCCAGCTGTGGCCTGGAGCAGAGCAGGTGCCCAGGGGCTGGGGTTGGAGGTGCCTCTGTGGCCTCAGCCGGTTCTCCCTGCCCTCTGACCCCTCTGGCCTGCTATGGGGGTGCACGGTTCTCTTGTCCGGGCTCCTCTGGGCCCTGGCCCAGGCCCTGGCCCAGGGGAGGGCAGGATAGTGCGGGGCACTGGTTGCAGGGCCTGGGGGTGGAGTCCGCACCCCCAGGGTTTCCACCTCGGTGCTGTGGTCCGCTGCCTCTAGCTGCCCACCCTTGACAGCGCTCAGCCCACCAAGCTGCCTCTGCAGGGCATTCCTGCCTTGCCAGGATAGAACACATGTTTGTCTGCGTGTGTGTCTGTGCATGCACTCGTATGTGCATGTGTGTGTCTGCGCATGTCTCTGTATGCCTGACTTTGTCTGTGTGTGCCTTGTGTGCACGTTTGCACACGTGGCTCTGACTCGGGCCCTGTGTCTGCACGTGGGTGCCTGCCTTTGTGCAGGGATCCTCCTCTGGGTCCGCAGCCGCGAGCGCGCGCGCACAGGAATGCTCGGCCCCCTGAGGCGGGGCCGGGGGCGGGGCCGGGGCGGAGCCGGCCCCCTCGGGCGTCTGCGGACTTGGCCTTTACCTGCGGGGGGCGGGGGGAAAGCTGAGAACTTAAAGGGGGGCGGGACGCGGGGCCCAGAGAGGCTCCCAGGCGGCGCCAAGCAGAGCGGACCTTAGCGGCTGAGCGCGCCCGCCCGGAGCAGGGAGTGGAGCCCGAGCACCCCCCGCCGGCCGCCAGCTCGGGGCACAGCGGCTGGTCCATGGAGGCGTCCCGGGGCCGCGGAGGGCTGGCGGCGCTCTGGTGCCTGGGGCTCCTGGGGGGCCTGGCGCGCGTCGCGGGGACGCACTACCGCTACCTCTGGAGGGGCTGCTACCCGTGCCACCTGGGCCAGGCCGGCTACGCCGTGAGCGCCGGTGACCAGAGGCCAGGTGGGCGAGCCGGGCACGGGCGGGTGGGACCAGGGTGCTGCTCCGAGGCGCAGCTCCCTTTGTTTCCTCTTTTTAAAGTTTGCCTGCGCCTCCCACAGTGCCAAGCTGGGGGGAGCAGGGCGGGGCTGTGCCGGGCGGGCGGCCCCTGCCTCTGGGACAGGGCCCTTGTGCCCTAAGGATTCAGACACTCCTGTACCCTCTCAGGCCTGGCAGCAGAGGCTGCTGATGGCAGGGAGGTCCCCTGACCGGAGGGAAGAAAAACAGGCTCTTGCTTTTGCCTGTGGGCTCCGGGGGTGCTCCCTCTGGGGCACTGGCAGCTCTGGGAGGGGAGCAAAAAGACAGGCTGGAGAGAGGGGCCCTTGGGGACCCCTGACACTGGGTCTCCGCCTCCAGGGTCCCAAGAGCCTAGCCCCTTTGAGGTCATGTGTGGGGACGTGGCAGGTGCTGTCCTTCCTGCCAGCTCCGCAGCCGCAAGGTCAGCTGCGAGGCCCGCACCTGAGGCCCCAGGGCCGCGCGAAGCAGGACGCACCCTGTCCTGGGCCCGTGCTCTCTGCAGCTGGGATCTGGTGCCCGCCCTGGCCGGCCGCCCTACAGGGAGTTTCCCTGGAGCTTCCTGGGATCCACAGAGCTTGGAGCTGGGCATCCTCAGGAACTCGAGGGGGGCGGGCGGGTGTGGCTCCTGGGGAGTCAGCACCTGTGTCATCCCGGGTAGAGTGGGGGCTGGCAGCTAGCTGATCCCTGCCAAGCCTTCCGAGTGCCCTGAGGCGGCTCCTTAGAGACATTGACCCTGCCCGGCTGTTTCGGTCGCCTGGCGAGAGGCTCTGCCCGAAGGGCTCCCAGAACACTAAGGCCGGATTGTGGCAAAGGCTGCCTGCCTCCCTCCCACTCGGCGGCTCAGCCCGGCCCAGGTCGGCGCTGTCACTCCACCAACAGTGGCACTAAGTGCCATGAGACTGTGCAGCATCTAAGCCCTTGGGCTGGGAGTGGCTGGGCTTTGGGGAGCTGGGAGTCCCCTCCTGGGCCAAGGCCTACTGCAGCTCTTGGGGGAGAGAGCAGGGCCCGTGGGTCATGGTGTGCACTCCCGGGGTGAGGGCCTCTTGGCATGTTGGGGGCAAAACAGGGCTCCGAACTTGGTAAGCTTCCCCGAGTGGAGCTTTCTGAGTTTCCTGTAAGTAGGGCAACCTGCAGAAAGGGTTTCTGTCAGGTGGTTTCTGCAGAGACGGCAGGTTCACGCAGGCCAGGCGTGCCCATCTGCCCCGGTGTGCCTATCCAGCAGGTGCTGGGGGGCTTGGGTGCTGGTGACGGAGGCCCTGTGGGCTGCCCGAGCCTCCGCCAGCCCCCAGCTCAGCAGGCACTGCAGGCCTAGCCCGGCTCCCCGGGGAAGCGGCCATGCTGGCACAGCGAGGTCACCGTGTGCTGCTGACCCTGTCCTGGGCTGCTGTGCACCTCACCGAGGGCAGCAGCAGGACCCTGGCCCAGCTCTTCCTTGAAACAGCCACAGTCAGGACCCGCCAGCTCCCCGCCTGGTGGCTCCTTCCTGGTACCTGTCGTAGCTGCCGTGGCTGTCCCTGACCTGACCCCTCCCTGGGTGTGGGGCTTGGCTTTGGGCTGGACAGGGTGGAGTGGACTTGTCCCCAGGCCAGCCTGTTGTCCCTGGAATGAGCTGGCTTCATCCCCTGACTCTCCTGGGTGAGCATGGGGAGAGGCCTCCGAGCTCCTTCCATCCTCCGCTGGGGGTCCCCTCACTGCCTCGGGGCTCAGGCTGCCCCCGCCCTGTCCTTGCTTGGGAGAACGACTGTTTCTGCTGCTGGGGTTTCAGAGTCTCGGGTGCCAATGCTCTGCTGGGGCCCTGCCGTTTGAGGTGTCTCTGGGCACTGGTCCCACTGCCGAGCTCGCCTGACCCCATCCAGCACCATCTGGAGTTGGCCTGGCCCTTGGGCACAGTGGGGGGGTCCCCAGGGAGTCTAGCCGCCAGATGGGCGATGGCTCCTGTGAGCCTGGCCGTGGGACCGGCCCCCACAGGCACAGTGGACCCCACTGCCGAGTCAGAGGCCGGGCTGGCCGGAGCTGGCCTGGGAGCCCCGGATTTCCAGCTGGGACGGCCCGGGACTCCGTGGCTCCTGAGACAGCAGGGCCGTGCTCTGTGTTCGCGCCCTGTGGCTGCCGTAGCAACTTGCCACGCACTCAGTGGCTTCCAAGGACAGATTCATTATCTGATGGTGCTGGAGGTCGGAGTCCAAAGTGGGCCGAAATCGAGGTGTGGGCAGGGCTGTGTCCTTCGGAGGCGCCAGGGCTCGCGGCCCCGCCCGTCCTCACAGCCAGCAGCAGGGCGTCTTCCAGCACCTTCCAGTCCCTGCCTCTGACTCTCCTAACTTCACGTCCCCGCTGCCTCCCACCCTCCTGCCCCCTTGCTATGAGGACACTGTGGTCACGTCGGGCTCACCCGGCTGGGCCACGATGACTTCCCTCCCGAGACCCTTAGGATGATCCATCCACAAAGGCCCTTTAGCCATGGAAGGTTCTGGGGGTGAGGGCGTGGACATCTTTGGGGGTGTTATTCGGCTGACCACAATGTCCTCAGGTCACGGCCACAGCCCCCGCCCAGGTCCTTGGAGCTGTCTGAGAGCAGTGCTGCTCCGGCGTCACGTGGGCTCCTTGCGGGTGGGGTGGGCAGGGTTTCCGTGACCCCCCTGCCTTGCTAAGGGGAAATCATTTCTATAAAGGGGATTTGCTCGGTTCAAAGGGGCCGAGATCTCAGAGCTGGAGGGGACCCCAGCAGGAGGGCGTCTGGCCGAGCGCCCCGCCCATAAGCAGGTGAGGGGAGGCCCCAAGTCCTCCGCCTTGAGCCGGCTCGCTGTGTCCAGATACTGATCCTGGCTGACAGCAAACAGCGGGCGCCGGAAGCCGTGGCGGTGCCTCCGTGCCCCCTGCCTGGGCCTCCGTCACCTGTCTCCCCACCACAGCAGCCTCTGACAGCCAGACGCTGCGGTTTCAGGGGTGGGAGGGTGTGGGCCGGGGTCAGTGTGCCAGCCCCTCCTGCGAGCGTGCGGTGGGGGAAGGGGCGCCAAGGCCAGCTCCTGGCCTGGCACCTGGGCCTGTCCCGTCCTCATGCAGCCGTGTGGAGGCGGGTGGGAGCAGGGAGGCCCGGGCTGTTCAGGGTTGGCCACGCATGGAGAGGATGGTGCCGCTGCAGGGGCCCTGCTCGCCGCAGGCCTGCACCGTGCCCGGGCCTCTGCCTCGCGCCTGCTCCCAGACTGCTCTGTGTGGGCCACGATTCAGCCTCCGGGCCCAGCGTCCCAGCCAGGGCTCGGGGCAGCTCTGTCCCCGCCGCCCACTGCTCTCTGTCCAGTGTCACCTCGGTCAGCCTCCTGTTAGCCGAGGAGTCAGGAGTGTCCCCCGATGGCCGCAGTGTCACCGGCTGAGGGCTGGGATTTTGCAGAACCAGCCGGCTCTTCCTAAGCACCTACTGTGTGCCCTGCAGTATGCTCTGTGGGGGCACACCGTTACCTTTGAGGGGCCCTCTCCAGGGGTCTTGGAGTGAGGATCCAAGCTCAGGGGAAAGGAGTCTCTCTTGGAGCCCCTCGGGCAGATGCTGCCCACCCTGCCCTGCCCAGCGGGCACAGGTCTGTCCCCCCAGCTGATGCTCCCACCAGAGGGCCCTGGGACCCTCTGTTCCCAGGAGCCTCTCTGGGGCTCTGTAGGGTCTGTTAACCCTTTGTTTTCAAGCTTCCTCCCACAAACCATCCTGGTCTCTTTCTGAAAAAACGTTGCTGTGACTTAGGGACATCATGTGCAGGTGGAAAGGGCTCCTGGTTTGTCTGCCGCCCACTCCCGGAGGCAGCCTGGGGCTTAGGAGGAGGGACCCCAGGGGTCTCCCCAGAGTGGGCGTGGCTTGTGCGTGGAGCAGGCAGAGACTCTGGCTCCGGGGGCTGTTTGCCATTTCCCGGCTGCGAGGCACATTCTGAGAGCTGGACTGGTGGCGGAGTTTCTGCACGGGGGAGACACCGTGGGTGGCGCCTCCACTGAAGAGGCTCGGGGGACAGCTGGGAAGAGCTTCGCCTGTGTGCCGCCTTTGGCACCCTCCAGCTCCAACGGCTGGCGTTTAGGACGGGCGCCTCTCACGCAGTCGTTTGCATGGGGATGGCAGAGGGGGCCTGGAGGTGGTGGAGAGGTCACAGCCGATCGTGGGGACCTGGCGGATTGTCAAGCGGAATTAGAGTGAGAGCTGGGCTCTGTGTAGCCGCTGGGAGTGAGGTGTCCCTGCCAGTCTCCTGCGCAGTTGAGGACTCGCCACCGAAGCCTCTCTCTCGAATTGGTCCCAGCCTCTCTGGCCAGGGAATGGGCTGCTTCTCAGCTGTGCCCCCGAGGAGGGCTCTTCAGGGTGGGGTCACTGGGGGTCCTCTGGGCAGTGCTGGGCACGTGCAGCCCCCGTCTGTCCCCGCTCTGGTTTCTTCCCGGCCAGGGCAGCTTTAAGAGCCCCTGTGTGCGGGGTGCTCTGCTGGCTGACAGGGCTGCTCCCCGGGGCCCAGGAGCTGCGTCTTGCCGTCTTGCCGTTCTGGTCCCGTCTGTCTGACTGGGCCTCCCGGGGCCTGGCTCAGCTGTGTGGGCCTGGGGTGGGGGAGGCCAGGGCATCCCCAGCCCTCTTCACACCTGCGCTGTCCGGCTTCATTCCTGCAGGAGGTGGTGTACACCTGGGGTGCTGGGAGCAGGGTGCCTCCCGCCCTGCCGAAGGGTCTTGGGGAAGAGTCAGCACTTTCCCTTGGGCTGGAGCCATGGTCCCGGGGGAGGGGCAGGTGGGCAGGGTGTCCTGTGCTGCTGGTCCTGCTACGAGGCTCCTCCCAGAAGCTGAACGTCTGGGACCTGCCCCGTCCCTGCCCCCCTCTCCCCACCCCATGCCCAGGGCGCTTGGGGGCAGGAGGCTGTGCTGGTGAGCAGGGCTGACGGGGCCCTGCAGGGTTTCCACAGCCCTAGGCTGCTGCTCTGCTCCCCTTGGCCGGTGTCCCCAGGCCGTGGCAGTCACGGCAGTGTGGATGCCGCTGGAGCCTCCACACCAGGCCGGTCCCAACGCAGTCCCCTGCCTCTTTCCTGCACCCGTCCTCCCGGCCCTCTTTGAGTGGGGCCCCCGAGTTTGGAACCTGTGAGTGCACAGTTCTCCATCTGAGCCAGCCTCGGGGCAGGGGTCTGGGGGGTCTGGGTGCTCGGGGTGGCGGCTGGCACTTTGCAGGACAGGGCACAGCGCGGGGGTCCTGCGTGGGTTCCCTAGGGCTGCAGCACCACACACGGGACGGAACGTCTTCTCTTGCGCTCTGGGGGCCTCGAGTCCAGCTCCAGGTGTCCGGGGCGGTGCTCCCTCTGGACCCGTGGGGAGAGTCCTTCCTGCCTCTTCCTTCTGGCTCTGGAGGCCCCTGGCTGTCCCTGGCCTGCGACCGCCTCAGCGCCATTCCTGCCTGGCTGGCCTCCTGTGTGTCTTGTCAGGACACCCTTGTCCAGAATGATCTCATCTCAATCCCTAACTTGTTACATCTGCAAAGACCTTGTTTCCTGCTAAGGTCACGTTCAGAGATTCCAGATGAACAGGAATTTGGAGCAGACGCCGTTTGCGCCAGCGCCTGCCGCCCTCCCCGCTCTTCGCCTTTTCCCACCCCCGGGGCCTGTGCAGGGTCATCTCCAAAGTCGTCTCTTTCTCCTTTTGGGCTCCTGGGCCCCTGTGGAGCGGTGGCTTTGCCTGGGGACACTGTCTGTATTTGGACTTAACGGAAACAGCACGTGCTCCAAGTTCAGTCTTGAAAGGCTCTGGGAGCCGGGCTGCCCCCACCTGAGCCTGCCCCCCTCTGCTGTCCCCCGCCTGAGCAGGTGGCCACGGTGGCCGGACAGACCCTGTGTCCTCTGCTGTAGCTCCGGCAGGAGTGGGTGAGGGGTCTGGGGAGCCTTGCGCTCCAAGGAGGGTCTTGGGTCTGGGCCCGGGCCCCAACACCTGGGCTCCTGGGTGGGGGCAGGTCCTCAGTGAGGTGGCAGTGCTGGCTGTTAACGTGTCCCTGCTCCTGCCCAGATGTGGACGAGTGCCAAGCGCACAACGGTGGCTGCCAGCACCGGTGTGTGAACACCCCGGGCTCCTACCTCTGCGAGTGCAAGCCCGGCTTCCGGCTCCACACGGACGGCAGGACCTGCCTGGGTGAGTGACACCTGGAGACCCCTCCCCGCTGGCCGGTGCCTGGGAGGTGCCTTCTCTGGGGGCCTAGGGGTGGGGCACTTCTTCCCACCTTAGAGAGCAGGCCCGGGCGGCTCTGAGCTGCTCCCTCCCGGTCCTGCCTGCTCTGTGGCAGGGCGGCCCGCCAGCCCCGGGGGGCCCGACACACACTCACATGTTCCGGCCGCTGTGGGAATCAGGCAGCTGCCCCGTAAACTTTTCCTGGGTCAGAAAGTAGAAACAGATGCAGGATGTGATGTGCTTCAGGACGGCTGAGACGGGGCGGTGGGGAGGGGTCCCAGCCGCTGCCCACTGCGGGGGGCTTCTGGGAGCCTGTGGCCGGGGGCCTTGTAGCCCTGGGCACCCTGGTCCCCTCAGGCCCCCTGGAAGAGGTGGCTCTGGGGCGCATGTCCTTCTCTTACCCCTCGTCTCAGGCAGGGCTCTGCTAAAGGCAGACGCTGGGGTCCCGTCCAGGGTGGGGGTGTTTGTCCTTCCTGCTGGCCCCCGCTGTGAGGGCCCCAGGGCTGGGACACTCCCTGATCTTCCTCTCCACCGCCTGTGCTGACAGTGGCCTTCCCTGAGACGCCCTGGCAGGGACAGGGCCTGGACGGGATGAGTAGTAGTGTGCGCAGGGGGCAGGCTCTGCAGGGCAAGGAGTGACCCCCGCTGGCTGCTGAGCCCGGGGGTGGGGGGCCCTGCCCACCCCCCGCACTGCCGTGCTGGAGCCGCCTCCCGGGAGCCTTTCCTGGGAGACATCTGCACACTCGGGGCCCAGAAGTCTTGATTGGTGGCATTTACTCATTTGAAAGGGTCTTTTCAGAGTCAGATGCTGGGGCCCCTGGGCAGGGTCTGCTGGGCCTGGCAGGAGGCTGGGAGTCCCCCCAGCCCCTCTGGCCGTCAGCCCCCAACAGTGCGCACCGTGCGTGGTCGGGGGGCCTTCCAGCCGCCTCCATAGCCTTCTCGGGTGTGGGGCCACCTCCTGGCTGCTCCCACCCGAGGGCCCCGGCGAGACTCACCTGTCACCGGCAGGGCTTTCCTCTACTCCCGTGTTTGGACGCAGAGCAGTGACCTCAGAGTCACTTCCTGTTTCTTTCAACTGCACGTGCCAGCACGGACTTCACACCGGTACTTTGCGGAGTGACAGTCTCACTGCTGTGATGTAGCCGGGGCCTTTAGCACAGTCTGTTTCACACGAAAAGACGCTGGCGGCCGCTCGCTGGGCTGGTTTCCCCTGGGAATGGGTGGCCACCCTTACTTCGGCCAGCACCGCCCTGGGGACCCGGGTTCCACCAGCCTCTGGCCAGTCAAGTTGGGGAATCGCCCTCCTCTCCCCGCGCCTTCCCTGGTGTTGGCCTGGGGGCCCGTGAGGATTGCCCCGTTCCCAGGCCGTCCCTGCCTGGGCACCACCCACACCCCTTCCCAGCACTCCCTGGGGCATGTTGTCCCTGTTTGTCCCCTGCCCATAGTGGCCACTCACTCTGCGTGGGGGCTATTGGTAGCGGATTCCGCGTGTCAGGAATTCCTGGGAGCTGACACCAGCCGGTGAGCTGCTGGTTCCTGGGTCTCCTGGGGGTGTCCAGGACGGTGAGGGTTTGTCGGCCTGGGCCCACCAGGTGCTACCTTCCCTGTGGGGGCCTGAGAAGCTTCCAGAGTGGACATGGGGTCTCCTCAGGGCTTCTTCCCAGGCAGAGCCAGGTGGGTTTGTTCTGGGGGTGCCCTGCTATCGGGAGCCCCTTATTGTTGCCAAGGTACCACTGGGCAGTGGGCCTGAGATACAGGCTGGGACGGGTGGGGTGGGTCATGGCTGAGGGGCTGCCCTGCAGGGGTCTCCTGCCACAGCGTGGCCTGGGCACTGCCCGGTCCGTGCCAGGCTGCCTGGACTCTGCCAGGGCTCTGAGGGGTCCAGCTGGACTTCCAGCCCCTGGGAAGGGGACCCTCCCCTACCCTTTGTTTCCCCCTCAGGAGTCCCAGGGTGTCGGGTGTGGGGAGGGCTGGTGGCCTTATCCTCTGGTTCACAGTGGCCCCTTCTGGGCCCAGACTGCAGTAGGGCCTCAGGGACTGTCCCCCCAGGCCCCTGGGGGCCAGCTAGGGGGCAGGCTGCACAGCTGGGCCACAGCTGCTGCAGAATCCTCCCCAGGCCTGCTGGGACCCTCATAGCGGGGAGGGCGCCGTGACGTCTCCTGGGGCTTGGCAGGTGGACCGGGGACGGGCAGCGCAGGCCTGAGGCCCCGAAGTCTCGGACTTTCCCCCCAGCAGCTTGGACTGAACAGGAGGGAAGGAGAAGCTGCCGCGGGGTGTGGCCATCCTTTCTCGGCACGGGATGAGCTCTCGGGACATCAAAATGTCCAGGGCCCGGAGCAATCTGGGAAGACCCCAGAGGAGGCTGTGCTTGAAGGGGGCCTTGAAACATACAAGGGGGGCCTTGAAACACACTTGCACCCCTCTGCGAGGCAGGAGAGGGCAGGAAATGCACAACCTCCAGGCATCCTCCCTTCCAAATGAGCTTACAGAAATAAAACACAAAAAGCTTCCATTCTTAAAAGTGAGAATTTATGAGAAGGATTTTGCCATTTACTCCATGAGAAGTGGCCAAACCGGGGGCCTTGGCCCCCTGTCCTGGGACACTCTGTCACCCAGGCGCCCTCCTGGGCGTGTCCCCCAGTCTCTGGGGTGGGAAGAGCAGGGGGTCTCTCCGGACAAAATGGGGCCGGCCCCACAGAGGGGAAGGCTCTCTGTCCTCCTTCTCTTGGCCTCATGCCCGTCAGGCCTTTGGGGTGAACCCTGGTGAGGATTCTGCTGTCAGCTACATCCCCTGGTGGCGTGGCTGCCCCCGCCATGTCCCCTCCCCCCAGAGTCAGATGGGCCCTCGTGCGTGCACAGCTGGAGGAGGCCTCCCCGTCCCGCCTTCCTGCCTGGCTCTGCCACAAGCCTGCCGTGTGCCTCGGGGTGACCCTCCCTTCCCCAGGCCTGGGTCTCCCTGTCAGGGCAGCAGGGCAGTGGGGGGCTGCACAGGGCCCCCCACAATGCTCCCTCGGCTCCTGCTTGCAGGGGAGGCCCCAGGGAGGCTGCTGCTGGCAGCGTCTTGGGGCTGGGGCCGGTGCCGCCGGCGCACACATGTGCAGGCCGCCAGGCCCGTCTGCAAAACCCACCCTGTGAAGCCGCAGACGCAGCTCTGCCAGTGTGTCCTGATCTGTCCCAGCCCAGCACGGCTGCAGCCGCACAAGGCCAGTCTGCCTTCCCCGCCTGGAGCTGCCAGGAAGAAGCAGCCCCCAGCCTTCTGCACAGGGCGAGGGGTCTGTCCTGGCCGTGCCTGAGTCCAGGACCCCAGAGGTGTGGGCTGAGGCGGGGGGAGCTTGGGTGTGGTGTTGTGGCGTGGGATGGGGGCACCCCAATCCAGGGAGGCTGGGGCAGTGGCCACAGACCCTGGGCTGGGCCCAGAAACGCAAGGCGAAGGCGGGGCAGACCAGGGCAGGAGGGGAGTTGGTGCCCTTGGGGTTAGTTGGGAGCAGAGGTCAGACCAGAGGGTGAAGCACAGTCAGCTCCTGGCACGGGGGCAGGGTGGCCCAGCCCTTGCCCACGTCTGGGCCACGGGGTCAGCTCAGCCTGGGTCCGTGGAGGGGTGGTGGCGTTTCCCTGCTCTGTGCTCCGGCCGCCTGGTGGCTGTGCTGGCCTGGGCTCTCTTGCTGGGGCCGTGGCACGTGGGCGGGGACAGCGCTTACGTGGCTGAGTGAGTGGGGCACCCGTGCAGCGGGCGTGGGCAGGCAGCGAGCAGGAGGCGGACTGTGGGCTGCCCGTGGCCAGGCTGGGGATGAATCCTCGCTTCCCCCCGGTTCTGCCGTCCCAGCCGTCCCAGCCGTCCCAGCCCTGTCCCCGACAGCGGGCTTCCTAGAAGGAAGGGCTGCGGTGACCACTGACCACACGTGGTGGGAGGCTCTGGGGACCTAGAAACCAGCCCAGTCTGGGGGCAGTAATTACAAAACCTCGTGAAACGCCCGGGGACCAGATCGTCCCTGGAGCCAGCCCGACAGCCCGGGGCTGGGCTTGGAGCCTGAGCAGAGTGAGCCGGTGGCCTTGGCAGGGTGCCGGCAAAGTTGCCGCGGCACAGCCCTCAGCTGGCGCACTCGGGCGGGGTGGCTTGGGGGCAGAGGCGGCCAGCGGAGCCGCCCACGAGGTCTGCTGCCAGGGCCCCACCTGCCGCTGCCTCCGAGGCCCTCGGCCACATGCGATGCTCTCGGCGCTGGGGCCTCACTCAAGCCCTCGCCAGGAGCGCGGCACCTGCACGGTGGGGAGGTGCACGGTGGGGAGCGAGGCCCTCGGCCCTGGCGGAATCTGGTTCCTGAATGTGGCTCCGACCCAAGGCAGGCCCCTCCCTCGGGACAGCGCCAGGCCGCGCACTTGACGGGTTTCCCTGCATGGTGGCGACTCCTGCTGGCAGAGGGAAGGGCTGCAGCCCAGCTCTAAGGGACCCTGCAGGGCCCCGGCCGGGCACATGTTCTAGAATTTGCAGACTGTGCGGTCAGGGCGTCTCGGCTCTGGCCGCCACAACCCAGTACCGCAGACCGGCGGCTTATGCAACGGGAGTTAATTTTCTCTTTGGTCCGATGTCGTTCCTAGCGAGGGCCTCCTTTCTGGCTGGAGACGGCGGCTGTGTGCTGTGCGTGAGAGAAAGGGAGAGAGAGCGTTTGCACAAGTGAGGGGTCTCTTGTGTCCCTTCCTACAAGGACACTAATTCTATCCGATCAGGGACCCGCCCTCCTGCCCTCATTTATCTTTAGTCACATCCGTAAAGACCCTGTCTCCAAATGTGGTTACGGGGACTCCAACATTCCGTCCGAAACACAGAATGCCGCCCAGCTGCGGTCACTCCATCTAGTCTGGACGTGGGCAGGGGCCCAAGTTAGGCCCTGGCAGAGAAAGCTCGGCCAGGAGGGGCAGGGGTGCCAGGGGGCTTGCCAAAGCGCCAGGCAGGGCTGCTCGCACCGACCCCCAAACCCGCACCATCTGGGGCTTTCCTTTGAGCCCCTTCGGTGCCACCGTGCAGTGGAAGCGAAAGAGAAAGTGGGGCTTGTGGCGCCTGCGTCTGTCCCTCCACAGGTGAGTCGGGTGACGGCTGTGTGAGTACAGTGGGAGGATCTGTCCCCCACTCGGAGGCAAATCCCAAATCCCCGTCCCCTGCTGGCCTCTCTGCTCGGGGCTGGGTCCGATTTGTAGGATGTCGGCCCGGTGTGAGCCTTTGGCTGTGGCCTGGGCAGGAGTCGCTGGGCTGTGTGTGCCACAGCTGAGTCCCACGGTGACCGGAGGGGCCTGGGAACATCCCTACCAGCACTGGCCCTGGTCACATAGAGACCGTGGCCCAGTGCCTGAGAAAATCTGCCTCGCTCAGCTTTCCGGGAACCCATGGCTGGAGATGTGCAGGGTGACTCTGGGCTGAGCTCCTGGTGTGCGCAGCCTGGGAGCATCTGGAGTGTCATAGCTGTCTGACGAGGAGAGGACGGCTCTGGAGGGACCCCGCCCCTGACACCCCCCACTGCTGGGCTCCAGGGGGCCTAGTGCCTGGTCCCGACGTCCCTCTCGGCCCCGCCTGTCTGGAGGGCAGACGGGGAAGCGTCGCTCCCTCCTGGCCCTGCCGCGGCTCCCTGGGGCCCTGTCCGCGTGCGGCCCAGCCTGGCTCCCCAGCCCTGGGCTCTGCGCCCTCCGTGCCTGCCGGGCCCTGCCAGAAACGGGTTCTGGTTTCTATTACGTGTTCCAAGCGGGGATGCAGTTGGTGTCGCGAACATAAACAAACAGCCCCCAGGAATGCGGGGCCGGCTCAGGCCGTGCTTGGAAGCCCCTGGCGTGACGGCCAGTGGCTTGAGCAGAGCCATCTCGGGGGAGGCAGCAGGGCAGCTTCCGTCTGGCCCGGGGGTCAGCACAGAGTTGGGGGGGTGGGGAGGGGGGCTCGGAGGCTCATGCGCCCCCTCAGTTCTGCCCTGGACCCTTCCCTCCGCGTGTGCCAGGCCCAGGTGGAGCCAGGAGGTGGTCACTGCCACTGCTGGCGCCCTCCCCCAGGAGGGCTGGCCTTGCCGCAGGGGGACCCTCCACACGCGCTCCTCGCTGACGTGCAGGGAGACAGGTGGTGCTGTGAGCACTGCGGGTTTCAAACTCGCTTTGAAGGAGGCTTCGCCGTTGGCAGCGGCGTGGTCTGTTGGCCTCGCAGAGCCCGAGGCAGCTCTCATCTGCCGCTGCCCGCTCTGCCGGCCGCTGAGCGCCTGCTCCTCAGTGGTGCCGGGTTTCCAATCCCATGTGCAATGGTGACTGTGTCCCCAAACTTGTTCCGAGACACCCCCAGGAGGTAGCAGCATCTCAGGGTGAAGCCTCCCCACCCCCAAATCTTGGCGCTTTAGTGGCAGGGCTCAGGTTCGCTCCGGGCGCAGGCGGCGGGCGGGTGGACGGGCGGACGGCCTCCCCTGCCGGGGCACAGGCAACGGCGCATTCCTGTGGCTTCCCCAGCTCAGACCGACTCCCTTGCTAACCACGAGGCGATTGCCGCAGACTCGATCGTCACCAAATCCTGGCCAGGAGCCGGCTGCTGCTTCTGGCGGAGGCCCGGTGCCCATCCTGGGCACCCAGCCTGGCCCAGCGCCCTCTGCCCACCTCCCTGTGTCCGTCCACCCATGGGGCACACAGGCTCCCATGGGGCCAGCCTGACCCCACAGAGCCTGTGCCCTGCGGGGCCTGCGTGTGAGGGGCTGGGAGGATGGCACCGTGTGAGGTTGGGTATGAGGGGTGGCGTGGCCCGGGGTGGGCAGGAGCTGCTCTGGTACCTTAGGAGCTGGGGCCAGGCCTGTGTGCCATGGTGGCTGTCCACGGCAGCCCCACCCCCACCGCTTGCCTTGACCTGGGGACCAAGGCAGTGAGACGGCTCCAGGGAGCACACCGGCACATGGGAACCTCCCCCTCACTGGGCCTTCTCAGTGCCTTCCTGAGTCCGGCCCGCAGGCAGGCTGGGCCGGAGGATGCAGAGGCTGGGCCAGGGCCCCACATGTCCTGTCCGTGGGCCGGGCAGGGAGCAGCTTCAAAGATGGAGATGGAAAGATGGCAGCAGGGCTTAGAGTGGCCAGGAGGGGACCTGGAGGGTCCCACAGGAGGAGGTGGCTGTGCCATCTGCTCTGGAGTGGGGACTGCTGGCTGTGTGTCCTCCTGGGCTGAGCTGGGATCCTCCTCGTGTCCCCAGCCATCAACTCCTGCGCCCTGGGCAATGGCGGCTGCCAGCACCACTGCGTCCAGCTCACGGCGACCCGGCACCGCTGCCAGTGCCGGCCCGAGTTCCAGCTCCAGGAGGACGGCAGGCGCTGCGTCCGTGAGTGGGCTGCCGGCCTGGGCAGGGAGGGAGGACCCCGCAGCCGGAGCCCAGGGCAGGCGCAGGACGAGCTGTCCCACCTGGGCCGCTGGGGCTGGGAGGGGATCTCGGGGGGCCCTGAGACTACTGGGAGGCCTGGTGGGGGGGGCAGGGCTGTGCTCTGGGATCACACATCTGTGGGGGCAGGAAGCTCAGGTTAGGGGTGACGCCTCAGCTCCGTAGACGTCCCCCAGGGCTTGCTGTGGGCATCTGGGACCCGGGCCCAGGCCTCAGGGGAGGAGGCAGGCCCCGTGGGCACTTTGCTCTGGGATCTCGGGGCTTTGCTGATGGTGAAGGTGGGGCAGGCTCAGAGCCCCCCAGAGTGTGGAAATAGGGGGCTGTGGGTGCTGAGAGAGTCCCCCCACCTGGCCTGGGTCCTGCCAGCAGGATGGCATGGGGTCACTGAGCTGGGGGTCACAGCCCTGGTGTCAGCCCTGGGACTGGCCAACCTTGTCCCGAGGACGTGGAGTCTTCCTGGGGGGCTCCTATGTCCGGGGGGGACCCACCCCCAGCTGTGCCTGAAGCAGGGAGGGGAGAGAGCACTGGGTGGAGGTATCACGAGGGGCTCTGGGGCAGGCGCCCCAATCCATGGGGTCCCCCTGCCCTAATCTCTTCCTCTGGGCCCGTGACCGCAGGCAGAAGCCCATGCGCGGACAGGAACGGTGGCTGCATGCACACGTGCCAGGTGCTCCAGGGCCTCGCCCGCTGTGTGTGCCACGCGGGCTACCAGCTGGCAGCGGACGGCAAGGCCTGCGAAGGTAGGACGCCCCTCCCCCGCCCCACCCACCTGGGTCTGCAGGGGCACCTGCGGTGCTGCGGAGGGACTGAGTCCCACTCTGGGGACACCCATGGAACCCGCTGGACTGGTCCCTTGGGAGCAGGGCTGGCCCCGCCTGGCTGCCCTTGGGTGACCTGGGACGGCGCTTGGTCTCACCCCTTGCCGGGGGTGGGCACGGCTCACACAGCCGCCTCCCACCGAGGCTCGTTTCTGCAGGAGCACGTGTGAGATCTCGGGCTTCGCTTTTGTCTTTAAAAATGTTCCTTGTGTTACTGAAGTAAGGGCTGCTCGTGAGGGAACGAGGAGAGGGCGCGAGCAAAGGGGCAGCCGGACCCAGCCCGGGGCGTCTGCAGCGCCGCTCCGCGCTCCCCGAGCTGTTTCTTGACAGGCTGGGTGCTGGGCTCTGGAACCCGCTCCCGCAGCCCGGGCTGCGAGTTAACGCCTGCCCGCACCTCCGGGTGTTTCTGGCGTTTGGCCTTGGGATGTTTGGATTGGGCTGGGCGGCCTTGGGGCAGGGTCTCTCCTGGCCTGGTGACCCTCAGGGTGTCTCGGAAGCAGCGAGGTGCGTCCTGAGCAGGCGGTGGCCAGTTTCCAAGGCGTCCTGCCGGATGGCCGCAGAGTGCCCCTGGGAGCGGGAGGCTCCACGCCTTGCCGGCACTGGGAACCCCTCGCCCAGATGAAAGGTGCCCCTGTCCCTCTGAGTGCAGGTGGCTTTGTGGGCTCAGAGTGAGACCAGACTGAGGGTCAACTTCTTCGTCCCAAGGAGTCTGTGGGGGCGTGACTGGCAGTCGCTGGGGACAGCGGGATTCTGTCCTGACCGCCTGGGTCACGCGGCCACAGGCCTTGGGTGTCAGTGGGGCAAAGGCCCCTCCTGGCACCCCTGAGACCTCCCCTTGGTCTCTCCCCTCCAGACGTGGACGAATGTGCCACGGGGCTGGCCCAGTGTGCCCACGGCTGCCTCAACACTCCAGGGTCCTTCAAGTGTGTGTGTCACGCGGGCTACGAGCTGGGTGCCGATGGCCGCCAGTGCTACCGTGAGTGGGCAGCGGGCAGCGGGCCCGGGCTGGAGGTGCCCAGGGTGGCGGCGAGGCTCTCCAGGTCCCCAGGCCTGCGTGGGTGACGAGGGGCTTCACTCTCGGGGAGGGGGAGGGCTGAGTGGGGATGCAGAGTGTCCCAGGGGCCCCTGGCTGGCTGCTGGGGCCAGGAAGGACTGTGTGGTGGGGTCACCCCGGCCCTGTCCCGCGTGACGGCAGCTGGTCTCACGGCAGGGATCGAGATGGAGATTGTGAACAGCTGCGAGGCCCACAACGGCGGCTGCTCCCACGGCTGCAGCCACACCAGCACGGGGCCCCTCTGCACCTGCCCCCGCGGCTACGAGCTGGACGCCGACCAGAAGACCTGCGTGGGTGCGAGCTGGCGCCTCCCAGATGCCCGTCCCCGCCCAACCTGGGGTCCTAGCACTGGCGTGACATCCCTCCTGTCTCCCTAGTCCCGCTCTGGCTGCCCCAGGCCAGCCTGGCGAGAGGCAGCGTCCCGGTCCGGGGAGGACCCCGGAGCACCTCGGCCCGCCGGGCACCCACCCGTGCCCCCTCAGCCCCCTCAGCCCCTCTCGGGCACCCTCCATCACCCGGGGGTAGCACCCGCCACGCTGTGGCTGTGGAGGGTCCTCTCTTTCCCAGGAGACCCTGACTCCCAGGTGGATCCCACCCCCTAGCCTGTCAGTCCCAGCACCTTGTTCACGGCAGGCAGGGTGGCCCAGGGGCCGTGACATGTCATGCGTGTGCCTGTGAATGCAGCACCGGGGACATGCGTGGGTGTGTGTGTCATTGCGTGTGGGTGTGCATGCATGAGGTTGCAGGTGGGTGTGTGTGCGATCGGCGGGGTTGTGTGTGTGCGGGTGTCGGTCGTGGGGGCGTGTGCGTGTGCCAGCGGGCTCATGGCGTGTGCCAGCGGGCTCATGGCGTGTGCCAGCAGGCTCATGGCGTGTGCCAGCGGGCTCATGGCGTGTGCCAGCGGGCTCATGGCGTGTGCCTGCAGATGTGGACGACTGTGCGGACTCCCCGTGCTGCCGGCAGGTGTGCACCAACAGCCCCGGCGGGTACGAGTGCGGCTGCTACGCCGGCTACCGGCTCAGCACGGACGGCTGCGGCTGTGAGGGTGAGCGCCGCGTGCCGGCAGGCCGCTGGGGTGGCCAGGGCAGCAGGGCCGCCCTAGGGAGGGACACGGGCTTGGCTCTGGCCCTCTGAGGGTGTGCATTGAGTGCCTGCTATATGCAGGGCTATGCTGACCTGCCCACTCCCTCCCCCCAGCCTGGGGTCGGTGGCTGCTCTCACACGGGGCTGGGGCTGCACCCGCTGCCCCCAGCCTGGCCCCCACCCCATAGGCGTCCACCGCCGCTGTGACCCTGGGGGTGGGAGGACAGCTGGGGAGGCCACTGTGGCCGCAGGGGGGCTTGACCAGCTGGCTCAGGAGGTGAGCGTTGGCCCCGGCATGGCCACCTGGGTGTCCGTCTAGCCAGGGGAGCTCCTGACCCTGCAGCCCAGGCCCAACAGCCCTGTTTGCCTGCAGACGTGGACGAGTGCGCCTCCGGCCACGGCGGCTGTGAGCACCGCTGCACCAACCTGCCCGGCTCCTTCCGCTGCTCCTGCGAGGCCGGCTTCCGGCTGGACGAGGACCGCAGGGGCTGCTCCCGTGAGTCCCTGCCTTCGTGGGTCTGCCCGCCGGAGCCCCTGCTGCTCGCACACCTGCCGGTCCCACACGCACCCTGCCTGGGGCCTCTCGTGCCCTCGCCGCTGGGCCTGTACCGACTCAGAGGCTGGGGGGCCCCGTGGGAACCCCCTGAGGCCCTGCCCCTGCCATGGGCAGCAGTGTGTGGGGGGGAACAGGGGGTCCCAGGGGTCCAGGTTCCATCCTGACCACCAGGTGAGAGAAGGAACCAGGCCCCAAGGTGATGTCCCCAGACTGACACCAGCTGTCTCCTAGAGCCGGGCTGGGGGCGAGGGGGGCAGGGGCCAGGTGTCCAGGGCCTGCACCTTCTCTGTCCAAGAAGTGGGTTGGGGTGCAGCTGGGATGACCGGGCCTGTGACCGGGCCAGGAGCGGGGCAGCAGGTGGCAGGTGGGGGCTAAGGGCCCCTGTGCCCCCCAGCGCTGCAGGAGCCCACGGTGGACCTGGACGGCCAGCTGCCCTTCGTGCGGCCCCTGCCCCACCTGGGGGTGCTCCCGGATGAGCTGCCGCTGCTCCTGCAGGACAACTACGTGGGGGCCGAGGAGGAGGAGGCGGAGCTACGGGGCGAACACACGCTCGTGGAGAAGTTTGGTGAGCGGCGGGCCCAGTCCAGGGACAGCAGCCGGTGACCCCCTGGGCCAGGGTCTGGACTTCAGGAAGGACCCCTGCAATGGCCTTGTCTGACCAAGGCCCAGAGAGGTGGAGCCACTCACTCAGTTTGCACAGCTCGTGTGGGTGGGGCTGGGCGGGGCTGGCCTGGGCCCCAGCCCCCAGGTCAGGGCTCCTCCTGGCCCTAGCGTCTGCTCCCACCCCCAC
Source organism: Eulemur rufifrons (assembly GCF_041146395.1). NCBI lineage: Eukaryota > Metazoa > Chordata > Mammalia > Primates > Lemuridae > Eulemur > Eulemur rufifrons. Next base: position 780,254 of record NC_090990.1, on the reverse strand, counting down.
CCCCACCCCCAGCCCCAGCTCCGTGGGGCCTCACAGGCTGAGGATGACCCTCGTGCCCCTTCCCCTGTGCCCGTGAGCCGGGCTCAGGCTCTGAGGCCCGTCTGTCTGCCACAGTCTGCCTGGGCGACTCCTTCGGCCACGACTGCAGCTTGACCTGCGCCGACTGCAGGAACGGAGGGACCTGCCTGCCAGGCCTGGACGGCTGTGACTGCCCAGAGGGCTGGACCGGGCTCATCTGCAATGAGAGTGAGGCCCCAGGCGGGACCCCCAAGCCTGGTGCACGGCACATTCAGTCTTACTCCTCCCGCTGGCCCCGGGCGGGGGTCCGTGTGGCTCCTCTGCCGAGTGCCTGCTGACTGTCACTCTGTCCGGCACTGCTCTAGGCTGTGGGACACCCTGGGGACAAGCAGGCCAAGGCGTTTGTCCCTCGAGTTGCCAGTCTCCGGGCCCAGCAGCACAACCCAGCACACGAGAGGCTGGACAGCGAGGGTGTCAGCTGCAGGTGGCTGGGTGGGGCGCCTGTGGCTCGGGTAGCCAGGCCGGGGTCTGTACAGCTCCGCCTGCTCCATGGGCTGGTTCTAAAGGGCCAGTGGGTGTGTTGGCCTCCAGAGCGACAGCATTGGCGACGGATTGGCCACGTGTGCCGTGAGTGAGGGCGGGCACTGGGCACGGGCGCCATCCCTGTTGCTGTAGGGGTGACCGGTACCTCCAGCCCCAGGAGGGGCCTCAGGGTGGGAGTGGCTGTGGTGGGGACTCTGGGCCAGAGTCCTGCTGGCCAGTGACCCGGGTGCTTCCCTGTCATTTCCTGTAGCTTGTCCCCCAGACACCTTCGGGAAGAACTGCAGCCTCTCCTGCAGCTGTCAGAACGGTGGGACCTGTGACCCCGTGACCGGGGCCTGCCGCTGCCCCCCGGGGGTCAGTGGAACCCATTGCGAGGACGGTGCGTGCAGCCCTTCTGGAATTATCTCTGGGGTGCAAGGGAGGGGGCGGCCCGCCCCCCACTCCCTGTGCTCAGCTTTCTCCTAAGCCCCTTGGCTTCCCCCGGGCGAGGGAAGGTGATGCCAAGCCTCGCGGGGACTCCGTTCCTGTCTCGCCTCCCTTCCTCTGGAGCTCCGGCTGTGCGGAGAGGGAACGAGGCCCTGTAGTGAGAGAGGCGTTGGCCTTTCACTGTTGCTGATTTTCCTGGGGCCTGACTATGGGGGGTGGTGAAGACTTTACAAAACAGCATTTCTGGAAGGGCTTCCCTTGAGAGATAGTGAGCTCCCCGTTCCTGGAGGTATCCAAGCAGAGCTGTATGATGGCTGGGTGGGATTTGCAGAAGGGATTACGTGTGGGCAGCATGGGACGAAGCTGATGTCCTTTCTAACTCTGAAGTGTCAGCATTTCTAGAGGAATTAGTCCACGTGAGGAAGTTTTCCCAGGTGGCTAATGCGTCATCTTCAAGTCTTCATCTTAAATTCTGCCTCTGGCTGGAGGGTGTAGCTACTGAATGGCAAACCTCGTGTCATAGGGAGAACCTGTCCCCGCCGCCCGGGGCGGCCTGTGAGCCTCACGAGCTGAGCTCTGTGGGCTGGTTGCCGGGCGGCAGTGCAGTCCCCAGGCAAACACGCGTAACCCTCTGTCACAGAGGGCTGGGATCCCCCCGCCTGTTGGAAGCTATGGGAGTGACACAGGGGACTTCTGGCAGGTAGAGGATCCGAGTTTTAGCGCTCGGCTTTGCACTGTAGAGACCTGGGTCTCAGGTAGGGCCCTGTGTGTGTTTGGGGGGGGGGGTCACCAGGTTCCCCAGCAGGTGTGGTGCACCTGTGCAGGTGAGCTGATGGGGTGCATGGGCCTGGCAGGCCAGCATTCGGCAGGGGCTCAGGAGGCCCCTGCGCAGCTTCCCAGGCTCTGTGTCCCTGGGCTTGTGCCATCTGTCCTCTGTGTCCCCCTCTGTCTGCCTCACCTCCCCATCTGCCTCTCTGGTAAGCGCCTTGGTCTTTGGATTTAGAGCCCGCCTGGGTAGTGCAGGGTGGTCTCATCTTGAGCTCCTGGGGATTGGGACATGGACAGAGCTTTTGGGGGCCACCATTCAACCCACTGCAGCCCCTTCGGCAGGAGGGAAGCATCTGGGGAGAACCTTTCCCAGCCTGGGGAGGCCTGAGGCTCGGGCCTGGGGTGCTGGCCAGTGGGCTGGGCGTCCTGCTTTGAGGTCCTGAGGTCGGGCTTGGCGACCACCATGGACGGAAGTCTGGGTGCCCCTGATTTGGCCCAGACCCTGGGGAGAGTGGACGTGGGCTTTGTGCGTCCCCCAAGCGTGTGCCAGGGAAGGTGCTTGGCTGCCGCCTTCGCCGCAGACCCTGGGGGTCGAGGTGACGGTGCAGACGGCCACATCCAGGGGGTTCATTGAGTGCGGGGTCACGTGTGGGTGGGCCAGCTGCCACCGAGGATCTCACTGGGGTCCCACTGTCCCCCAGGCTGCCCCAAGGGCTTCTATGGCAAACACTGTCACAAGAAATGCCACTGTGCCAACCGGGGCCGGTGCCACCGCCTCTACGGGGCCTGCCTCTGCGACCCAGGGCTCTACGGCCGCTTCTGCCACCTTGGTGAGTCCCACTGCCCCGCCAGTGTCTGAGGTGGCCGCAGGGGCTGAGGGTGCCCAGAGTCTGGCTGGGTGAGGACACTGGGGCTAGTGAGGTCGCCAGCCTGGCTGTGGGGCTGGGACCACCCAGGTCTGTGGACTCTGAGTCACGTCCTCTCGACTGACTGTGCTGGCATCCAGGGCACTTGGTGGGGGGCCCCCAGCCCCATGGTGCCTCCCAGCTCTGTTGGGGGGCGGGGGGCTGCAGGCGAGGGCGGGGCGGGCCTTCTGCAGACGGTTCCGACACTGGGCTCATCCTGGCTTGCGGACATCCCTGGCTCCAGGCCAAGTCCTAGCCCCTGGCAGGGTCACCTGTCCCCGGGGCTGGGAGAAAAGGGGACAATGGGCTGGAGGGAAACAGGGGGCTGCAGACAGTGCTTGTCTTCACTGGGTAGAGGATTGTTTAGGGAGGAGAAGGGGGGTTCTCCAGCTGGGAGTGGCGTGACCCAGGGCAAGTTGCTAAGCTTTGCTGAGGTCCTGGTGCCTGTCTGTGAAACGGGTACGACCGTCCTGTCCCAGGCACGGGGCGAGGTGCGTGATTCCCGGAAGGGGCCGGAAGGGGCGGCCACGAGCGGGGATGCCAGCCGGGGAGGGGCGGGCGCCACGGCAGGCGGGCCCCGCTCACGGTTCTGTGGGCGCAGCCTGCCCGCCCTGGGCGTTCGGGCCAGGCTGCTCAGAGGAGTGCCGGTGCGTGCAGCCCCACACGAGGTCCTGCGACAGGAGAGACGGCAGCTGCTCCTGCAAGGCCGGCTTCCGGGGCGAGCGGTGTGAGAACGGTGAGCGTGGCTGTTGCGGGGGCTTTGGGGCGAGCGGTGTCAGGTGGGTGCGGCTGTGGCGGGGGGGTGGGGGGTGGGGGCTGCTCCCAGGGCCGGCTGACCCCCAGCCCCGCTCTCGCCCCCGCAGAGTGCGAGCCGGGCTCCTTCGGGCCGGGGTGCCTGCAGGTGTGCAGCTGCCCGCCAGGCGTGGCCTGCGACCCCGTGAGCGGCGAGTGTCGGACGCAGTGTCCCGCTGGCTCCCAGGGGGAGGACTGTGGCCAAGGTGAGTGGCCGGCCCCTGGGGCGCCGGGTGGTCTAGGTGTGGGGTCTGGTTCGTCCGCCTGTGCTCAGGGCTGGGCCCCAGAAGGGCCACAGACCTGGAGGCCAGCCCCTGCCGCCTGGGCCCAGGTGGTGCCTTCACCGGCCAGTGTCACTGGCTTGTCACGGGCAGGAGCTGGTCTGTCTGCCCGGGCCTGGCCCAGAGAAGGGGTGGCCGTCTCCCCAAATCACGCGCACACTCCTGCACTCCTCGCGGACCTAGTGAGGGCGTTTTGTGCTGAGGCGGCAACAGCAGCTCCTTCCTCCCACCCGAGCCGGGGCTTGGAGGGAGGTCTGGGCAGGGGGCCCGCGGGGGGCAGTGACCGAAGCCCCTCCAGGTGGACACTGCAGCCTGGGGCCCATGAGCGGGCCAGGAGCTCCGGCGCCCACGCTCACGCAGAGGAGGGTGCCAGGAGATGGACCGGCAGGGTCCGTCCTTAGGTGTCCCCGGGAGGCCTGGCTGCCCCGGGGGCCCACCCCCGACCCCCTGCAGCCCAGCATGTGGGGGGCTGGGGGCTTTGCCGAGAGGCTGAGAAGGTGGGGGCGCCGTGGCCACTGCTCCCCAGCCCGCGCAGGCAGGAGGCGTGATGACTAGAACAATGGCATGTGGTCGCGGCCCAGCAAGCGATGACCGAGCCTGTCTGGTTCGCGGAGCCGCAGGACGGACGCCTCCCAAGCCTTCAGCCCCAGTCTCATGACCGGGGTGGGAAATACCTAAGTGCCATCATCGGCTCGTGGGGGAGGAAAGAAGCCCTCGGCGTGAGGGAGGGAGCTGTGCGGCCGCCCCTGCCGCCCAGGCAGGTCGGAGTCTCCCTTGGTGTGGTGAGGGCTGTCCACACCCGTTGGCCCGGACGGATGACAGCCACGGGGGCCTGCGGCGTGACCGCATGACCACGGCCAGGGCTGGAGAGGGGCCGAGCGAGCCCGGCGCCAGCGCCCCTCCTCTGCCTCCCCTGGGGCCGTGGCAGGGGGCCCCCGGCTCAAACTCCTCCAGCCGCCCTTCCCCTCCCACCCCCTCTCCGGGAGCAAGGAGGGGCCCTCAGAGGGCAACGGCTGCCGAGGACCCTCCGGCCGGCCGTCGTGGGCCACCCTGGCCACAGCCACCGCAGGGTCAGAGCAGGCTGGGCCGGGAGTCGGGAGCCCGTGTCTCGGGCCAGCGTTCAGCAGCCGAGTGTCCACGTCTCGTCTCTGTGTCACAAGGGCTTAAGGAGCAGGCTGGCTCGGGGCTCAGCCCCTCCTGACCACACCTTCTCGGCCTTGCCTTCTTCCCACCCTGCAAACACACGCACACACGTGCACACACACGTGAAGACACGCACACACACAGCTCACCTCCCTCGTGCCTGTGACCCTCCCTTCCAGCTGGGGCCAGAGAAGCCCCCCCCCCAGCCAGCCTGTTCCCCAAGGCCAGGAGGGGGCCCTTTGGTCCCGCCCCTCCCCCACCACTTCCGTTTTGTTTCTTTACCTTTTTTCTTTAAAAGCCACCAGAGCCCTAAGTGAGGGGGTACAGGAAGTGACAGTGTGTGCTGTAGAAATGGCAGGATCCCCCTTGGTGTCAGTCTGGAAACTAGCGCTGCCCCAAGCACAGCTGCCCCAGCCAGCGGGGGTCGGCGGCTCCCCGAGGCCGCGGGCTGCAGTGACTGGTGACGCTGGGACCCTCCCTGGTCCACGCTGCATGCATCCAGCCCTCCAGTGCAGGCCTGTGTGCCAGACCCCCAAAACTGTTGACATGCCGGTGTCCCCCTGGGTGGGAGCCCACGGGGGATGGGCTCTTGTGACAAGGGCCACCAGGGTGTGTCCTCTGGCGCTGGAACTCTCTCAGGCCTCAGCAGGCCCCTCCCCAGGCAGGGCACGTCCTTGGCTCTCAGCCATGGGGGTTCTGACCAGTGGGCTCTGTGGTCCTTTGGTGTGGTGCTGGGGGCCCCGTGGCCCACCCTTTCGAGGCTGCTGTGGCACCTTCATGGGCCCAGGGAGAGGTTTTGATCTCGCCACAGGCAGGGTCAGAGTGGCCGTGCCACGGAGCAGGCAGGGAGCCTTCTCTGCCCAGAGTTCCCGCCCCAGCCTCACGCTCCGCTGTCCTGGGGCAGGAGGCAGAGGCCGGGCGCTGAGGAGCAGGGCAGGTGGGCAGTGTGGCGGAGGCCCTGCCAGGCACGGGAGCAGCCCCTGCAGGCCCCCTCCTGGCGGACCCGGCTCTCCCGAGGCCCCCCTTCCTGGGCCCTCTGCTCTCCCTGGTCTCGCTCACCTGCTGGGCTGGGGACCCCACGCCCCCAGGAGGCCCCTGCTCTCCGCCCCAGCCCCAGCCCCAGCCCCAGCCCCAGCCCCAGCCCCAGCCTGCCGCGCTGGGGCTACAGTGGATGGATGCAGACCCTCCCCCAGCCCCTGGGGCCGAGTCCCTGAAGGGCTCCCAGCTTGGGGGGAGAGGAGGGCCTGGACCAGCACCCCCAGGCCAGGCAGGGGACACTGGTCTGGACGCAGAGGTCCCTGGGGGCCGCCCAGGTTGAGGGAAGGTGGGCAAAGAGCCGGGCCAGCCGTGCCTCCGGGAACTCTCCAGGGTCCTGGACGTCGAAGTTCCACCTCCACCTCGTGCCCCCAGCTGTGTGCCCACTCTTCCACACCGCCAACCTGCTCCTGGGACCTGCCCTGGTCACCCTGGGGCCCCCAGCTGTGTTCAGCAGCCCCCGCTGGAGCTAAAGCTGGAGCGGGTGGGGGAGGGGCAGGCAGCGCACTTGCCCGGAACCCCCGGGTGGGGCCGCTCTGCACGGTGGCTGAGGCCCTTCCTGCTCCCTCCACAGAGTGCCCGGAGGGGACGTTTGGCGTGAACTGCTCAGGCTCCTGCTCCTGTGAGGGGGCCCCCTGCGACCGGGTCACTGGGCAGTGTCTGTGCCCGCCGGGGAGGACGGGGGAGGACTGTGGGGCAGGTGAGTGTCAGTGGTGTCCCCTGCCCCTCCCCAGCTGCACGACTCCTGGGGGGCCAGGACTGTGATGGGGACCCTAGCCTGCACTGTGGGGACACCCGGCCCAGCCGTGCAGATGGCAGGCTCGTCCACAGCAGCTCTGAGCGCTCGAGGTGGGTCATCCTGGAGCCCGGGACCGGCGTGCACCTCCTGAGCTGCCTGCTCACCCTGTGGGGCCTCCCGGCTGCTCTCACGGGCTCCCCATTTTTCCTGTTGAGCCGTCCCTGGGGCTGGGGCTCCTCTCCAGGGGTGGACGCCCTGCAGCCTGCGGCCCTGGAGGTGCCAGGGGTCCGCTGGCCCCATGGCCCTCCCCCCATCAGGCAGGCTCTGGTGGTCACGGTGGTCCCCCTCCTGGGCTGGCACGACGGGGTCAGTGCTGTGTTAGGTACGTGTTTACTGACCTGTCCAGCAACGGCAGTCGGGGGACTGACTGGCCACGGGGGGCACTAGATTGTCCCGAGGGCCGCTGGGGGCTTGGCTGCCAGGAGATATGCGTGGCGTGCGAGCACGGTGCCCGCTGTGACCCTGAGACCGGAGCCTGCCTGTGCCACCCCGGCTTTGTCGGCAGCCGCTGCCAGGACGGTGAGTGTGGCTCCAGCCCCCACCACAGCCCCCTGAGTCTGCGACTGAGGCGGGCGGGCCAGGCCCCCACTCACCCCCTCCACACCTGCAGTGTGCCCAGCAGGCTGGTTTGGTCCCGGCTGCCAGATGAGGTGCGCCTGTGCCAACGACGGGCACTGCCACCCGGGAACTGGACGCTGCAGCTGTGCCCCTGGGTGGACCGGCCTCAGCTGCCAGAGAGGTACAAGGTCCCTTGGATGCCCTTTGTCCAGCTGTCCCTCCCGGCCCCTGGAGAATCACCCACCCGGGACCCGGGAGGATTGGGGCAGCAGGAGGCCCCGCCCCATCCCAAGATGCCCGTGCCTCAACCTGGCATTAACGGAGTGACGCGGGCTCTGCTGCAGCCTGTGACAGCGGGCACTGGGGCCCCGACTGCAGACACCCCTGCAACTGCAGCGCAAGCCACGGGAGCTGCGACCCTGTCAGTGGCCTGTGCCTGTGCGAGGCCGGCTACACAGGCCCACGGTGCGAGCAGCGTGAGTCTGGGCCCCGCCTCGGCCGTGCCCCGCCCCCCACACGTGCATGCACACGTACATGGATGCACACAGATACACATGCATGCACATGTGTACATGCATGCACATGTGAATACACACACGCACTGCCCTGGGGGCCCTGGCCTGCCTTCCTGTGCCCACCTGAGCTTGCTCAGCTCCCGCCATGGCCTTGGCCAAGGCCTCACCCTCCCACCCACCTGCACCAGACACAGGCTCACCTGGGGCAGTGGCGGGGGCTGTCCCATCCCCATAGGACACCTGGGGGAGGGAGAGGTGAGGGCTGCTTAGGACCAAGGACTACACCCCTCAGTGTGCCCCAAGGCTGGGTTGGTGGGTCCAGGGTGGGCCTGGGGCAGGTGAGGTCCCCAATCCTAAAGGTGATGCCTGGGGCTCCTGTAAACCTCCCATCCCCCCTAGGGTGGGGTGGGGCTTCGTGAGCAAGGCCCTCTCCCACAGTGGGCTGGGCTGCGTGTCTCAGGGTGTCCCCAGGGCCAGTTTGGGCCTGGCTGTGAGCAACGGTGCCAGTGTCAGCACGGAGCAGCCTGTGACCACATCAGCGGGGCCTGCACCTGCCTGGCCGGCTGGAGGGGAACCTTCTGCGAGCGCGGTGAGCCACGGTGCAGGCCGGGGGTGGGCTGGGTGGTCTCGAGTGTGGGCCAGGGTCGTGGGGCGCTCTGGGCCCCTCCCCATCACTGCCCCCTCCCCCCCGCCCGTAGCCTGCCCGGCCGGCTTCTTCGGACTGGACTGCCGCAGCGCCTGCAACTGCACCGCTGGAGCCCCCTGTGACGCCGCGGATGGCTCCTGCCTCTGCCCCAGTGGCCGCCAGGGCCCCCGCTGCACCCAGCGTGCGTGAGGTCCCCGCTCAGACCAGGGTGCTGCAGGAGGGGGTGCCAGGTCCTCTGTGGGAGTTTTGTTCCTGGGGCCTGTCCTGGGTCTCCAAAGCTGCCAGGCAGCCACCCTGCAGATGACGCTTTGCCCACTTGGGCCAGAGTGCTGGTTCCTGTTGGTGGCCACCCTGCCAAGTGGGTGGCCCAGGCTGGAGGGAGGGGAGGATCTTCCCAGCCACCTGAGATCTGCCACAGCCCCGCCGGGGCCCCTGCAGCCCCCGGCCCTGACCACCCCTCTCCACCTGCAGCCTGCCCAGCCCTCACCTACGGGCACAATTGCAGCCAGGTCTGCACCTGCTTCAATGGGGCCTCCTGTGACCCTGTCCATGGGCACTGCCACTGTGCCCCCGGCTGGATGGGGCCCACCTGCCTGCAGGGTAAGCCCCTCCCAAGAGTCCAGGGACCAGGTCCAGGTCTGTGTCCTGGGGTGGAGGCAGGGTGTACCTGGAACAGCGGGTAGGGAGGGCAAGGCTGGCACACTCTCGGGGGTACCTGCGGGAGGGGCAAGGAGGCTGCTTAGGATGGGGCCATGCCCTTCAGTGTGCCCGCCCCAGGCTGGGCAGGTGAGTAGGGCGGGCCTGTGGCAGGTCACCTTAGGGGTAGCCAACGTCCAGTGTTGAGCATGGGGGTGGGCTGGCACGCTGGCACCCTGGGGGGCAGTTGGCTGGATGCTGACAGCGGCTCCCTCTCCTCCGGCCCCAGCCTGCCCCGAGGGCCTGTACGGCGAGAACTGTCGGCATTCCTGCCTCTGTCAGAATGGAGGGACCTGTGACCCCGTCTCAGGGCACTGTTTGTGCCCGGAGGGCTGGGCTGGCCAGGCCTGTGAGAATGGTGAGCGCTGGGTGGCGGAGGTGGGAGGTGCGCAGCGTGCTCAGCCCAGGGGGCGGCACCCTGGGCTGTGGCTGCGGCCCTGGGTCCAGGGACTGTGGGCCGGGGTCTCCTGGACCCAGGAGGCGGGACCCTCACGCCCATCCCGTCCCTGCAGAGTGCCTCCCCGGGCGCTTCGGAGCCGGCTGCCTGCACAGCTGCAGCTGCAACGGCAGCCTCTGCGACCGGCACACGGGCCGCTGCCTCTGCCCGGCCGGCTGGACTGGGGACAAGTGTCAGAGCCGTGAGTGTAGGGGGCAGCGGGGTGGGGGGCTGGAGGGCCTGCCGGGGGGTCAAGGGGTGGCCTCAGCCTCACCCCAGGGCCGAGGAGCACGCCCAGGCTGGGGCTTACCCGGGGGTCAGTTGTCTGGCAGGGGGCAGGGGCTGTGCTGCCCAGGGTCCCCTTTGAGAGGGACTGTGTGTCATTCCTGCAGCCTGTGCCCAGGGCACCTTTGGGCCTCGCTGTGAGGAGCACTGTGCCTGCCGGCGGGGAGCCCCCTGCCACCCTGTCACCGGGGCCTGCCTCTGTCCGCCGGGGTGGAGGGGCTCTCGGTGTGAGAATGGTGAGCACAGCCCCAGCTCAGCCTGAGTCGGGACCACCTGCCCGGGTGGGGGTGGGTCCTGCCCACAGGGACTGCCCTGGGCCTGCCCTAGCCCACAGGTCCCCGCCGGTCCCCTCAGGAAGCGTCCCCCAGCCCACCCCCTTCTTGCAGCCTGCCCTCGGGGCTGGTTCGGAGAGGCCTGTGCCCAGCGCTGCCGCTGCCCACCTGGTGCCGCCTGCCACCACGTCACCGGGGAGTGTCGCTGTCCACCTGGCTTGACAGGCCCCGGCTGCGAGCAGGGTGGGTGCACCCCAAACCTGCACCCCCAAGGAGGGCCCAAGTGGGGGGGACTCCTGGGAGACTCCTGTCCTTGGCTAGGCCAGGACTAACTGGCCCCGTCTGCACCCAGCCTGCCCACCTGGCACCTTCGGGGAGAACTGTGGGCAGATGTGCCAGTGTCGCGGCAAGAACCAAGCCTGCCACCCCGCCACGGGGGCCTGTGCGTGCACTGCCGGCTACCACGGCCCCCGCTGCCAGCAACGTGAGTCCTGCCTGCGCCTGCCCGGGGCTGGGGGTCCTGCCTGCCATGCCTGCCCCCAGCAACCTTGGTCTCTGGGCAGGCTCCTTCCTGGGGGGTGGAAGGTGGGGCGTGCGGGGGCCTTGCAGGAGCCGACATGCTGTGTCAGGGGCACCGGGGTGGGGTAGCCCCCAGCCCCCAGCTGCCGCCCCTCTCCCTGCAGCCTGCCCGCCCGGGCGGTATGGACCAGGCTGTGAGCAGCTGTGCAGGTGTCTCAACGGGGGGTCCTGTGACGCGGCCACCGGAGCCTGCCGCTGCCCTGCCGGGTTCCTGGGGGCCAACTGCAGCCTCAGTGAGTGGCCAGGGCCCCGCCAGCCAGCCCGCGGGGAGGACAGCTCCCCGACTGCCCACCTCCCTGGCCCTTCAGTCCCCTCTGCCAGGGTGGCAGGAAGGGCCCACAGCCCTGGGGATGTCTGTGTGACCCCAGAGTCCCCACCAGCCCCTGTGCCCAGCCTGACCCAGGCCATGTCCAGTGGGGGCTTGTGCACGTCTGGTCATGGAGGCCAGCATGGCAGCTGCAGCTGTGGCCCAGCCTCCCACGGAGAAAGGGCCCCGTCCCTGAGTCACGTGGGGACTTTGCCCGTCTGCCACCCAGGCAGAGCTGGCGGAGTGGGTGGAGTGGGGTGGCGTGGGGTGGGGGTGAGTCACTGTGGGGCCTGTGGGTGCAGGGGAGATGCCCGGTGGGGCAAAGTCACAGGAGCTGGCCGGCTCCCCCCTGCCTGGGGCAGACACAGGGTCCCCCTGCCCCATCCCTCCCCTCCCCACCCCGTTTCCGGGGTTGACCTGGCAGGGAGGGAGGGGGAGCCAGCCACGGTGGCTGCCCTCACCTGCTTCCTCCTGGCAGCCTGTCCACAGGGCCGCTCCGGCCCCAGCTGTGCCCACGTGTGCAGGTGTGGGCAGGGGGCAGCCTGCGATCCTGTGACCGGCACATGCGTCTGCCCCCCGGGGAGGGCGGGCGTCCACTGTGAGCAAGGTGAGTGTCCCCTCCAGGAGCAGGGTGCTTCACGGGGATGACACCCAGTGAGCCACGGGGGAGGCCGGTGGGGTGCACCAGCCCTGGGGGGCATGTTCACACAGGTGGGCGCCACTGGTTACCCCACATGACGCTGGGAGGTAAGACGTGAGCACCCTGGCTTTTGCTGGCAACAGTGCCCTGCACAGTAAACAGATCGTCTCACGCCACCCCAAGCCTGGCCTCGACCAGCTGTGCCCCCAGGTTCAGGCCTGAGTGACCTGTCCACGCGTCCCTGTGGCCGGGGGTGGCTACAGGCTCTGGCCCAGAGTCCCTGTGGTCCGAGCAGGAGGGGTCGGACGGCTGTTTTCTGTCTGTTTCCTGCTGGCTGGTGTCGTCCCTTAGAAGAGGATCCTTTTAGCCTTTCCTGCCAGGCCCAGGGCTCAGGGACCCCCAGGGGAGGGAGGCTTAAAGCTCAGGCCAGAGTGAGAAATGGGGGGACCCAGGGCACAGTCCTGGTGGCTCCTGCTCGTGACAGCAGGCCTAGTCCACATGACCACAGCCACGTGGCCTGTCCCACCCTAGTCCTTGTTGAGGGGCTGCCACCCCCTGACCTGTTCTTAGCCTTGGGGGTTCCTCGGGAGCCAGGGGCAGCAGAGGGTCAGGAGCTCTGGGATCCAGCTGCAGCTGGGACGCGGCCTGGCCCCGCCTCACTCCGGGAAGGCTGGCAGGCACCAGGCCACACGCAGGAGGCCACGTGGCTGGCCCAGCTGTGCTGCTTTTCAGGCCTGGAGGTTGTGCACTCGCTCCTAGGTTTGAGATGAGCCTTTGCACGGTGTGCTGCCACCTCCAGGAAGCCTTCCATGCCTCCTCCCTGCAGGCTGGGCAGGCAACTCCTGCCCCTGAAGGGCTGTCACCCCTTCATCACTGAGTCATCTGTGGCACCTAAACCAGGCCAGGCGTTTTTTGCCAGAGATGGTGAAGGCATGAGCAGGTGGCTGGTGTTGCTCCCGGGCACACGTGTGCTTGGAGGGCAGAGACTGGCATGGAGAGGCCCCAGGGAGTGTTTGTTGAATGAATGTCAGCCTGTGGGGCTGTCCCCAGAGGGTGTCCAGCCCTGGGCCAGAGCTCTGAGCAGCACCCGCCCGCTGTCCCGCAGACTGCCCCCGGGACCGGTTCGGCGTGGGCTGTGAGCGAGTGTGCGCCTGCAGAAACGGGGGCCTGTGCCACGCCGCCAACGGCAGCTGCTCCTGCGGCCTGGGCTGGACGGGGCCCCGCTGTGAGCTGGGTGAGTGTTGGGGCCAGGGGACCTCCGTGTCCCAGTTCTCGTGTTGGATGGACGGGAGGGAGGGCCATGCTCTGGGGCGGGGGGAGTGGCCCTGAGCTCTCAAAGAAGGTGCAGGCTGTGGGGACCTTTGTGGGGTCCCTGGGCTGCCGTAGGGTGGGGTGAGGCTTCTGGGGTCACCTGAATCAGGTCAGTGCCTGAGGGACCGTCCTTCCTGCCCCGTCCTCCCCACTCTCCCCAGCTTGCCCCACCGGGCGCTACGGTGCCGACTGTCGTCTGGAATGTTCCTGCCGCAACAACAGCACCTGTGAGCCGGCCACGGGCGCCTGCCGCTGCGGCCCCGGCTTCTACGGCCAGGCTTGCGAGCACCGTGAGTCGTGGCTGGAACCCCTGCCCAGCAGGGCCGGGCTGTTTGGGTGGCTGTCCACTCCTGCCGTGCGGGGCAGGGCAGACCTGGCTTCACAGTGACGTGACAGGGTGGGGGCTGGGGTGCCCCGGCTGGGGGAGGGGTGAGGACGCGCAGGGCGGCTCCTCACGGGTCCCCGAGTTGTTGGTCCTTTGCTCACTCCGGGCAAAGTGGACATTTCTGCCACCTCGCACCCTCGGCTTGCCCTAACCACGGTCCTCCTCCAGCCTGTCCCCCCGGCTTCCACGGGCCCGGCTGCCAGAGGCTGTGTGAGTGTCAACACGGAGCCCCCTGCGACTCTGCCAGTGGCCAGTGCCGCTGCCCCGCCGGCTTCCGTGGCCAGTTCTGTGAGAGCGGTGAGTGCTTCGTGCCCCCGCGGCCCCCGCCCGGCCCTGCCAGTCGGTGCAGGACAGGACGACGCTGAGCCCCCGCCCCCACCAGGGTGCGAGCTGGGTTCGTTCGGAGAGGGCTGCCGTCAGCGGTGTGACTGCGAGGGGGGAGCACCCTGTGACCCCGTCTCCGGCCTCTGCCTGTGTCCACCTGGGCGCTCAGGAGCCACGTGTGACTTGGGTGAGTCTGGGGTCCTGCCAAGGAGGGTGGCACGAGCGTGGGTCTCCCTCGGTAGCAAATACGGATTGGTTGGGCACTACCTGTGCCAGTCCCGGGCTGGGCACTGTGCCCCCTGCATGCTCCGCACCCCGGCCCATGCCTCGTGGTGGGGCTGGGGGCTCAGCTGCTGGGACAGGTGGTGCCAGGCAGGAAGCTGGCACCCCTGGAGCTGTCGGGCCCGGGGCTGGGGCCACAGTGGTGGGAGGAGGCCCAGTTAGCTGGAAAGGCTTCCCCGACCTACCAGCTATGGGTGGGGGCACTGGGGGGGTGCTGGCCCTCTAGACCAGAGGGCCCCGCCTGGGGACAGGAGGGGCCACCCTGCTGGGGCTGCACCCTGACTTCTGGGCTCTCAGGCCCTTTGCGCCCTGGGGGGAGCTTCCCTGACTGCCAGGTCCCCTGTGCCAACCTGGGGCCGGCGTTCCCATGCTGAGGAAGGCGGGGTGGGGACTGTCCTACCCTTCAGAGAAGACAGGCCTGAGGTCTTAGCCCCGCACACCCGCACGTGGAGAGCCCCACACGGGTGGCCTCCTCACGCTCTGCCGGCGACCCCTGGCCCAGGGTCCCTGGCCTGGGGCAGGCGGGGGGCAGGCTGAGGTGTCTCTGCCCCTCCCGCCCCTGCAGATTGCAGAGCCGGCCACTTTGGGCCCGGCTGTGCCCTGCGCTGTGACTGCGGGGGCGGGGCTGACTGCGACCCTGCCAGTGGGCAGTGCCACTGTGTGGACGGTTACACGGGGCCCACGTGCCGGGAAGGTGAGTCGGGCTCCCTGGGAGGGGTGGGAGGACACTGTACCTCCCGCACTGCGCCGTGGGCTGGGCCACCCTCGCCGGAGTGAGCGTCGGCTGTCCCTGCCCGGTCCCCACAGTGCTGGATTCTGATGGGTGGGGTGTCAGCTTCAGGGCCCCTTCCCGGCCCAGACAGCCGCAGGGGTGGCTGCCACTGCAGTGGGAGCCCTGAGAGGGCGGCAACCCCGTGGTAGGGCTGGGCGATCCCCTGTGTGCACAGGCGCTGAGCTGCCCCTCCTGTGTGCATGAATGTGTGCACGCTGGCAGCACACGTCTGTACAGCAGTGCGCGCACGTGCGCTGGTGTGTGTGCTGCAGAGCACGCATGTGCGCCAGGTACGTGTGTGCTCCAGCATGTGCGTGAAGGTGGCCTCTTGGCCACTATCCCCCAGAGGTTCTGCTGGAACATGCCCTCTCTCCACATGCAGAACTTGGGGTGCCCACCCCTCTGGCCAGCCCCTCGCTGGTGGCCCCTGGTGGGCTCCCCAGGCTGCTGGGGGGAGGGGTGGGGCGGGGCGGGGTCAGCGTGGCCTCTGCCCGGGAGCAGCAGGTGCAGCGGAGCCGAAGCCAGGGCCAGGCTGAGGGCTCTGCGGCACGGTGCAGCAGGGATTCCACACATGGGGTCCTTGGCCTGGGGGCCCCAGATCTAGTTTGGTGCTGTGGTGGGTGCACCTTTCTGAGCCTCCCCAGGGCAGCCCCATCCAGAGCCTTAAAGCCAGGACCCTCCTCCCCTGGCAGGCGGGGCAGGCTGGGGACATAGCGCTGCACACAGTGGCATCTAGTGGTCAGCTGTGGTACTGCACCAAAGCCAACGGGGCACCCCTGGACAGGGCGTGGGGTTAGGATTAGGGTTAGGGGTGTGCCTTGACATTCAGCTGGAGGCCTCGGAAGCTGGGGTCCACATGGGCAGGTCCTCGCTGGGCATCAGGAGTCCTAGGCCCCGGCCCTGCCCTGGAGTGGACTTGGCTTGGCCTTGGGTGAAGCCCTTCCCCGTCTGACCCCAAAGCCGGCCTCCCACCCCTGGTGCTGCAGGGTGGGGCAGGGAGGGTTGGAGCTGTCACTGGGGAGAGGGAGAGGCCCAGCATGACCTGGGAGTGGGAAGGGAAAGAGGCTCCGCTGGGGTACACAGGGGCCCCCGCAGGCCTGGGTCGGGTTACCCTTTGCTGCCCATTACTGTTTCCTGCCCAAGGGTGGGACACTCACGTGAGCTGCTGTCTGTCCCCCTCCAGGTGGGCCCCCCCGGCTGCCCGAGAGCCTGGCCCCAGCCCAGGGTGCAGGTAAGGGGGTGGGGAATGCCCCTGAGCTTGCTGTAAGGCTGAGTCCCAGGGAGGGTGTGTCTGTACAGTCTGGGCCCCACGGGGCAGTGGAGGTTCCTGCTGTCCTGGGACCCCCAGCCTCTGGACCTCAGAGACCAGGCGGGGCCAACGCTGGAAGGAGGAGTGGGCGGCCCTCCCTCCACTGGGCTTCGCTCCTGGGGAGGGCGTGGGAGAGAGGGAGGCATTGGTCCAGGACCCCGGCTGTTTTGAGAGCACCCCCACACCCTGGGCTGATGCGCTCTTCTGTGCCCCAGCAGCTGGCCTCCCGGCCTCCGCCAGACCGGCCCCCGTGCGCAGCAGCAGGGCAGCGGGGCCCTAGCTCAGGGACAGCCCCCAGGGTCCAGCCCGAGGGGACCCTCTTCGGTGGCGACTACGGAGGGACACTGTCTGGGCCCAGGACTCCCGGCCCCACCCTTCTCTCTCTGCGGACAGCCGTGCAGCCTCTCGCGCTGGGAGGGTCGTGCCCTTGAGGAGAGAGGCCCTGCCCAGCCCGGCTCTGTGGGACGCAGGCGAGTGGGCCGGGCCTCGGGCCACGCCAGGAGCACTGGGCACCCTATGCTGAGGACGCCCCGCCCACCCCACCCCGGATCAGGACTGAGGGCAGGTGTGGGCGCACGTGCAGGCCTGGGGCTGCTGCCCTCGGGCAGTTTCTTCTGGTGCTCGGCCCTGGACTGCTACGCTCAGCTGACTGTTTACCTGGACACGTAGCCCGGCCATATTTATGTAAAGGTATTTATGGGCAGTGGCACGTGCCCGCCACAGCCCTGGATCAGCTGGAAGCTGCCCACTGTCTCCTGCGGCACCCCAGGAAGCCCTGGCTCGAGTCTGCAGGGCCCCCGAGGGGGTCTCCAGGCGCAGGCTCAGGTGCCATGTAAAACCCAGTGAGTTAAAAGAGCAGCCGGCTTCCTGGTAAGCCCGTGTGTTTGTTGCTTTACTTGGTCTCACGTGGGCTCCTCGAGGGGCCCAGCCAGCACCCAGGCAGCAGACAGGAACCTCCCTGAGCCGGGGAGGCCCAGACAGGCACCTGGCCCTTCCCAGGGACGCGGGTGCCACACAAGTGGAATTGGGGCGTATTTCAATTCACGGTGCCATCAGGAGACGGCTGAGGCTGCAGAGTGCGCTCATCATGGCTGAGACGCCTCTGGACCCCAGAACGTGGACGGTCCCAAAGGATGGCCCAGAGGGCAGGACAGGTGCGAAGGGGCAGCCAGGGCCGAGGCTGCGCTCACCCCAGTCCCCCGAGCCCAGGCATCTGCAGCATGAGGGTGGGCAAGGTCACAGGGCCCAGTCCTCCCGAGGGCTGAGCCTGACGTCACCCAGAGCAGAGGTGGGAGGGTGAGGTGGTGGCAGGAGAGGTGGGACCCAGACTGAAGCACGGCCACTCTCTGCCCCGAGCCTGCCTGCCCCTCCCACCCGAAGAGAGCCCCCTCGCCCCTACCCCCTACCCTACCCCCAACCCCAGCCAGGGTGGCCGATGCCCCCAGGGGCAGCAGGGGGAGGGTTCCCAGGAGCTCGACCACCTTAAATAGACGACAAGGGCGTGATCTGGAGCAGAGGAAGCCAAAGTGGTGGGCCACCGTGTCGGGGCTTTAAAGCCACACAGCAGTGAGGAAGGACAGTGACAGGCGGAGGCTGTGGTGGAGACAGCACGGAAAAGGCACGAAGTGGGTGGGCCGGGTGGACGGGCAGCTTCCAGCTGGGGACGTCCTCCCAGAGGCAGCAGAGAGGTTTAGAGCGAACACGCAAAGAAAGGCCCGTGGAAATGGACACGGGGGGCATCAGCGACATCCGTCCAGCTGGATCCCAGAGAAAGGAGACGTCACTGACCCGACACGGGAACAAACTCACGATCTCGAACTCACGATGTCCGCACTGAGGCGCATGATCTCAGACCAAGGGGCTCAAAGCGCAAACAGTGAAAATGAAAGAAAGTCTAAAGAACGCCGAGGCCATTGCGGCAGAGAGAAACGCAGAGTCCAGGGAAGCCAGAGGAGAGGGCACCAGCCTGGCATCCGGCTTTGCCAGCGAGGCCCGAAAGTCCGGAACAGGGGTGTTCTATCTTCAGAGCGCTGAGGAAGGAATTTTGAAACCGAGTTTTATATCCGGCTAAACTGTCACTGACCGACAACATCAGCGTCATTCGCAGGCCTCGGTGGGGTCACCGCACCAAAACCCAACTTGAAATGCTCTTCGTGACAGTTCCCCAGCAAGCAGGGAGAGACTCGAATGCTCCCCAAGGGGCCTGGCAACAGGGAGAATCAGAACCTTCCTACGGACCCACCGCGGGAACCCCAGTCCGGCCGTGTGCGGGGGTCTGGCCAGGGAGGCTGCAAGGCGCCGGGCACTCGCCCTGCCTGGTGACGACGCGGTGTCGGCTGCAGGAAGCCGCAAGGCAGAAAGGTAAGAGCGGACTTAGCAAGAAACCGGCAGGATGCTGACGTTCTGAACCAGCCAGGGGCAGGCCCATCCGTGCAGCCAGGACGGGAAAGGGGGAAATGAGCATAATCAAAAGGAATTAGGTTAACAAACGCTCACCTAGATGGGTACAATTGGAGAGACAGCTCCCTGGACCCAGTCAGCGTGTCCCGACGGCAGACGACACCTCAACGGAAAGAAACAGGACCGTGCACAGTCAGCCGAAGGACGGCCAGGGGGGTCATAGTGTGTCATGGAGAGAAGCATCGTGGCTGTCTATAAATACACACACACACACAGGCACACACACACACGCACACACACACATGTACACGGATGAGGCCCAAAAGTCAGAGCAGTGATGGATAGAACAGGTGGAAAGAATTACAACTGGTGATTTTAATGAGCTCCTTACAGAAACCAACAGGCTAAGTGAACGGGACGTAGAATGGTAAGACCTGAATAAGCTTAGCACATGGGGTATCTATGTATTTAGATATGACATTTACATATTTACTAGAATAGACACCCATTTATTTTCATGGTAATATATACATATATACACATTTATATTCACATATATATAAACTCTACACTCAGCAAGTGAATGATAGAACATTTAAGAAAACCAAAATTTCCTTCTTTGAAGTCCAATAGGAAAGAAAAAACTAGCAAGACTGATGACTTTTTAAACACGCAATGACAAAAAAATACAGCAGGAGGGAGAATTAGCTCCAGACACAATAGAGAATGAGACATGAAGAAAGAGTATTACGAACAGCTACGTACCGGTAACTCTGCAAACAGAAACATGGATAAACTTGGGGAGAAACACAACATGCCAGGACTGGTGTAAATAGAGACAAGAACCGGGAATAAACCGGTAACCTCAGCACCTGCCCAGGCCGGGGTGCACGGCCTGAATGCAGGGTCAGTTTGCACCAGAAGATGCGTCCGCGTATGTGGGTGAGAAATCACATGGCTGTCTTACTAGGAGCAGAAAGAACATTCCCTGGAGCTCAACACCTGTGTAGGACAGACATTCTTGGAAACCTGGGTATGGAAAGGAACCTTCCCGGCAACGGTTCTGTGCAAGCATCACAGTCAGTAGAGAAAGCAACGAATTCGGGTCTGTCCAAACGATGCCACCCCAGAGGGCCTGCCGTGCCTACTGAGGTGACCACAGTCAGGTCCTGTGTCACCTGTCCATGCTGCTGCTCTGCATGGCCCTAATGTTCTGTCCCGTTTCTCCTGCCGTGGCTGGCCTGCCCCGTGAGAACACCAAGTCCGGGGGGACACGGGCTGGGTCGAGCTGGCCCACCTGGGACGGGGGCGGGCTGGGCTTGGGCGCCTTGTCACACGAGTGAGTAGGTCCCTCCGGGCAGAGACTCAGCACTCGTTTGCGTGGTCCTCGCTCCCCACCCCAGCAGCACTCAGACCGCCCAGGCAGAGACACAGAAGCTGACGGTGTGCGGGTCCGCGGGGAAGAGAAACCTGCGAGATTTTCAGGGGGCAGGATTATCTCTATAGAAAAACCCTGAAGGGCCAACAGACAGCTTGTGGCAGCTGATAAGAATTCGGCAAGATTGGCAATAAAATCCTATAAATCACATAAAACGTGTGACGTTTATAAAACCTATAAAAGTCAGTTCAACACCAGCAACAATCCGCTAGAAAACACACTAGAAAACAAGGCCTGTTCGACATGTCAACAAAACCTGCGAATACAGGGGACTTTGGCAAAAGGATTTCCTGATTCTGCTAACTCGTCCAGGAGAGCTTTTAAAGACCTAAAAAGGCCTGAAGAAATGAGGACAACAGGAAGATAAATGTCACCTCCCAGCCCTCGGATCGGATGCAGTTCCAGTCTGCTGAACGGGGCCCACAGGTGGCACCTGGGGTGACCTGCGGTGTCTGAAATGGAGGAGGGTCTGGTGGGAAGAATGGATGGGGTGAGGGGGGACAGAAAGGTGAGGAAAGGGCAGAGTCCCCAGAACACGCGCGGCCGGCAGGTGCACGGACAAGGCCAGTCTCACTGAGACCCGAGACCCGCAAGTCACAACACGGCATACGCTCTACTCCCACGCGGGGAAGTCGAGTCAGAGGTGCTCAGTGAACACCGGGGGGGCCCTCAGGCACCGCTGGGGTCTGCAGGGCAGCCCCGGAGGGCCCCGCCAGTGCCTCCGCCAGCCACCAGGGGGCAGGTGAGGGGCGCCCACCCTGGACGCAGATGGCGTCCCAGCAAAAGGACACGTCAAAGGACAGTGCCCGCCCTGGAACGTTCCAGGGTGGTTAGAGACACCATGCCAGCTGTGCATAGTGCGGACAGATCCTGGAAGGGTGCTGAGTGAGAGGAGAAGTAAGAATGAGGTCACGTGGGCACGTATGTAAATGACCTGCCCCGTAAGGGGACACTAGTGCACACAGACACCCACGGGCTCGAGGACACACGTCGCGCGCACGGGGAGCAAGGCAGAGGGGTGGGGGAAGGGACGCGCTCCCTGTGGCCTCCAGGCCTGCTGGTGGTGGCCCAGCTCCGTGCCTGCTGCGCCCCGACAAAGGGACCCCGGCCTGCCCAGCTGGTGTGGCCACTTACACCCGCCTCTGTGCCCTGTCGACCCCGTCCTGCTCCTACCTCCAGGGAAGGTGGGGGTGCCCGTCGGGCACAGTGTCCACGCTGTGCTCACACAGGGCCGGGTGCTGGGGTTTGCAGAGAGGAAGGGCCACGGTCCGCAGCCCGGCGGTGCCAAGCCTGCGCTGCCCTGCCCAGGCCTGGGGGAAGGGGCTCAGGTGCAAGGCCCCCGCGCCAGCCCGTGCCCCGCTGCCCGCACACGCACAGCCCCCCCCCCCGGTGCCCATGCCGCGGCTGACAGGGCCCTGCGGGACGGGCCGGGACGCCAGTGCCTTGGGTATCGAGTGCCCCTGGGCCCCACGCTGGGCACAGGCTCCCCGGGTGGGCCGGTGTCTTTGGAAGCCTTGACAGCCCCCTGCAAGCCCACTGACCCACCAGTCGGTAGAGGGTCTTTGGGCCTCAGTTTCCTCATCTGCAACAGGGGGTCTGTGCAGTCGAAGACCTGCCCAGGCTGTGCAGCTAGACAGGAGGGGCTGGGCAGGCCCTGCCCGCTGAGACCCCTCCCCAGTGAGCCGCACGGTGGCAGCCTCCACAGGACCCGTTACCTGGAAGGGGCAGGGAAGTGCCACCTGGGCCCCAACATGGAAAAGATGGTCTGGGGTCCTCGGAAGAGAGACGCAGCAAGAAGCGGGTGGGCCCTGGGTCAGGCAGCCTCCACTGTGGGGGTGGGTGACGGTTCTGGGGTGTCCAGGCTGGCCCAGTCCTGCTGAGGGGGTCCGACACCTGGGCCAGTCAGAGCTGCACCCCAGGCTGAGCAGGGGCCCTCGGAGGGGCTCCGGCTGGCACTGGTGCTGGGGAAGGGGCTGCCCTGGCCCCTGGCCTCCCTCCCGCACTCTCCCACCCCTGCCTGGGCCAACCCCGTGCCCTGCCGCAGCCCAGGCCCTGCGCTTCCTGGCTGTGCCGGGGACGGTTTCCGGCAGGACAGCCACGCCACTGGGGCCCTGGGACTGTCCTCCCTGCTCATGGGGCAGATGCTGCTCCAGCCACTTGCAGATGGAACCGAAGCTTCAGGGTTGAGTCACCTGCCCCAGGTCACACACACAAGGCCCCACTGCGCTCTGTTAACTGAACGTGAACTCAGCAGGGGACCAAGGGTGGGCCCTTGTGTGACCCCTCAGGGGTCAGCAGTGAGAGCAGGCAGGAGAGCTACACGCAGCTGGGTTCACATGAAGATGTTGCCCCCTCCCCGCCCCCAGCCCAGTGCGCACACAAGCATGTGTCTACACACACTCCTCGCCTCAGCCGCCAGCCTGCCCCCACCGCAGCTCACAAGTGGGACAGCTCACTGGGAAACGTGTGGCTGTGGCCTTTGCCCAGGCTCAGAGTCCCAAGGAAATCCAGGTGACAAACACTTTACTGTGTTTGAAAACCTCAAAGTCGAAATTTCCCCGCCAGCACTGCAGGGTCACCGCCCTCTGGCCGTCCCTCCCCTGGAACGTGGGGCACCCCTGGGCACTCGAGGCCCTTCTTGTCTCACACGGGGGTGGGAGGGACAGGAGGGGACCCGTGCTGTCCTTGCTGGTAGCAGTGGCTGTCCTTGTCACCATCATCCTGGGTGCCACTGCCCCACAGGTGTGAGGAGGGGTGTAGGGACCAGAGCTGGGGGAGGGGCTGGGCCCCTCCCAGGGACTTGGCACAGCCCCTCGAGCTTGCCTGGAGGCTGTCCCCACCGAGGACAAGTGATCTTCCCTCTGCCAAGTGTCCGGAACCCAGAGCTGCAGCCACGGGCTTGGGAAGGTGCAGGAGGCATTCAGGGCTCTTGGGACAGGCCCACCACGGTCCCTGGAGCCAGGCACGGCCACTTGCTGGCCACAGGCTGGTGTCTGCAGGCGGCCGGCTGAGCGCTACACGTCCGTCTCCACCCGCAGACGCTCCATCCTGCGCACGTTGCCCTCCACAGCCACGCGGCTGGTGATGCAGCGCGCACAGTCCTCGGGGAACCAGCCCGTCTCTCCGTCCCGAAGCCTCTCGCCGTGGAGCCACCCTGGACCCAGAGGGGCGGGGGCGGGGGAGGTCAAAGAAGGATGCGGGGCCTCCAACCCCCCTCCGAGCTGCTGTCCTGAGGACGCCAGGGCCCCACATCTCTTAGGACTGACCACCGCCTCTCCCGCCCCAGGGAGAAAATAGGCCGAAGAGGCCCCTTGCCCCGGGGTCACACGGGCACCCAGAGGAGCCGGCTGAGCCGCCCCCCCACCCCAGCCTCACGTGCCGAGGAAGCAGCTCCGCCACCCTGCGCAGGCAGAAGCCAGGGCCTCGGGGACCCCAGGAGCACAGAGACACCCCCTCGTCCTTGCCTAGGACACAGAGTGGCCAGGAACCCACTTTCGGTCCTGCGACCTGGGCACGTGAGTGTGTCCTTGAGGTCCCTGAGGGAGGGTGCAGAGGCCGCGAGCTCACGCCGGTCAGCCTGCCTCTCTGCTGCCCCGGTCCTCACCTGGGGCCCCCGCATGCGCCGGCCTGTGCCCAGCCCCGCCCGCGCTCACCGTCCTCCTGCTGCAGGACCAGGACCACGTCCGCCTGCTGCAGCGTGAGCTCGTCCGCCTGCTTCGCCAGGAAGGCCTTGGTGATCTCCACCTGGGGCAGGTCTGCGGGGGGGCAGGGGTGGGCGTCAGCAAGGCTGTTGGGGACGGCTGCGCCGGGTGCCCTCTGCAGCCCGCAGGGCTCCCAGTGTCCCCCAGGGCCGGACAGGTCTAAGTGGGGCCTGGGAGACCCCCAGGTGTCCCAACACAAGGCCAGGTGGCAGCTTCCCTTGGGCTAAAGCAGGGGCTAAAGCAGCTGTGCCTCCTTTTGGGGCCAGTGCCCAGCACTGGCAGAGGGGACAGGGCAGGGCCAGAGCTGGGGATGGTGGACAGCTTCCCCAGCTACTGGGTACAGCAGTGTCCTCTCCCCGCTGCAGGGCAGGCAAGGCCTCCTGAGAAGAGCCAGCCGCCAGGGCAGAGTTGCACAGGGCCACACGCGCAGGGCGGGTCCAGCATGATGGGCTCCCCCACCTGGGCGAGGCGCCCTGCAAGCCCTCACCGGGCACTTACCTCCCTTGTTTGGGGGGTCCTGCCCCTGTCTCTCCCCGTACGTGAGCGCGGTGATCCACCGGGCCCGGTCACTCCTGGGGGCCAGAGGGTGTGAGTGAGGCCCTGCGGCCAACCCTGCCAGCATGGTGGCCCTTCAGACACCACCCCCAGGAGCATGGCGAGAAGGTAGGTGGGTGGCCGGGCAGACTTTGCCCAGGCAGGCTGAGCCCGAGTCACGCCTGCCCTGGGTCACTGACTCAGGGGACAGCCACAGCCCAGACCCCAGATTGCCGGACCCTAGGCCACCCCGTTCCAAGCCCCGGCCAAGCTCCTGCCCCTTAGTCAGCTGTGGCTTCCTCATCTGGAAAGGGTGCCTGGCGCTGGCCACGGTCACAGGAGAGCTTGGAAGGAATGTGGAGACTGACCCAACCCTCCTTCCACCAGAGGCCCCCTCTGTCCCTGCTGTCCACCCACCTTGCCACCCTGTCCTCAGGATTCTCCTGCCTCAGGGCCTTTGCACGGCTCTGGCCCTGCTGGGCATGCCCCACGCCCCGGTCCCACCCGCTCCTCAGCAGCCCCTGGTGGCACCCTCCCCACAGGGCCCCTCCCCAGTCCTCACAGCCTTCATGACACACTGGCGTCCCGTCATTCAGCTGTTGGGGTGTGTCCCCCCACAGCAACGTGAGCTCTGCCAGGACAGGCTGTTTCTGTTTGTCCCTGGCTCTATCCCCGGTCCCTACAGTGCCTGGCCAGAAATAGTCATCGAATAGCGCGTGAGGCTGAGCAGACGGACCTCGTCCTCACGGAGCTCGCATGCACCTGGGCCCCGAGGAGCCGCCCTCCCAGGGAGCCCCTTACGCGGAGTCCGAGGACAGCAGGATCTGCTCCTGGCGGCCCTCGCTGTTGTGCAGCAGGGTCACTTGGAAGGGGTGGGGCACGGAGGAGCTGCGGTTGCCACCCCCGGGCAGGGACAGCTCTGAGGGCTCCATCTTCTTGACCCGGATGTGGTCCATCTGGGTGTAGTCCTGGACCACGTAGCTGTCCTCGCTGTGGGGACACGGGCAGTTGGTGGGACGCTCCCTGCCTTGGCGCCTGCCCGGCTCCCCTGCAGCAGCGGTGGGGGCCGGCCACAGACACACAGCCCGGGAACAGAGGCCACGGCCCTCGGGCCCTCCTTACAGCCTGGGCCGGGGACCCCGGGCAGCAGGGGCAGCCCCAGCAGGCTGAGCGCGAGTCCCTGGCTACCGCCCGGCTCTGGGCGTGGTGCCCAGTGGAGGCCGCGGCCCCCGCTGAGGTTGGAGGGGCTCAAGACCGGCTCCCCCTGCTCCCTACCCCACAGAGCAGGCCCCGTGCTACCTCTTTTTCTTGGTCACAACCAGGACATCGTTGAACAGGAACAGGTAGCACGTTGGCCGGCTGGCGAGTTTTCGAAAAAGTCCCGTTTCTTCCACCAAGAAGAGCTCGCCGCGCTTCAGCAGCCACCGGGAGGCAGAGATCAGCGGCAGGGACTGGCGGGACAGAGCGGGGTGAGCAGGGCCCGGGGGAAGGACGGACAGTGCCATGAGGACGGGTGACCAGCAGGCTGTCCCCGGTCAGGGCTGGACAGAGGAGGGGACGCGATGTGTCCAGCCCTTAAATAAAGGTGCTGTGCCAGGCCCTGGGCCAGACTCCGCCCAGGACAGCCTGGCCGGGACTCCAGCCATGCCCACGGCTGAAGGTTCCGACCACGGCGGGAAGAAAGGCCAGTCCTGGGGAAGCCGCCACGCGCTCGCCCCTACGTGCGGCAGGGGCATGGGAAGGGCCGGCCTGGTCAAGACGGCCACGTTCTGGCATCCGGGGGCCTTTCCCGACCCCAGTTCACAGACACAGCACCCCAGCCCGGCGCCACGCTGCTGGAGCGTGTGGGGGCAGGTCGGGAGGGGGCGGCCTGCTCCTTGGCCGCAGTGGAGGCCACCTCCGCAGATGGGCCACTCTCCCCACCCCTGCCTGTCCACAGCTTCCAGACCATGTGGGAGTAAGACCCACCCCCCCGGAGGGTGAGCTGGGCCTGGGATGGGGTTCTTGCTCTGGCAGGGGGTGTATTGTACCCCAAAGCTGAGAGTGACCTAGATGGGGTGTGGATCAGTGACGGCAGCAGGTGGTTACCACTGTAACACCTCCTCCATGAAGCCCACCCTGACCACCCAAGGAGGCTCCGCCCCTTGCGGGACCTCCTCACCCTTAGCTCTGTTGCTCTACGGCCTTGACCTAGGGTGGCCTGTAACGTGTCACCCAAATCAGGGCACCTTTGAAAGGGCAAAGGGCACTACAGGGACAGGGAACCAGGATAAGAGGCCCAAACATGGCCACCTGTGGGACAGGGTCCGTCTGTGGGATCTTGCAGGGTTCAGTGGGGGCAGAGGTCTGACCCTGCCTGCTTGGGAGGGGGTCTAGGGTGGCCCAGGCCTGGGCTGGAAATATTCTGCCCCTTCCCGAGAACCAGAGCCTCACGGGGACGGCTGAGCCCCGAGCAGCCCTGGAGGTGCCTTCCCGCCGCGGCCTCAGCAAGGCCCCGCCCAGCCCAGACGGCCAGCAAGGAGCCCTGGCCCAGGGCAAGGCCCTCTGCTTGGCCACTGGGGCCTGGGGCCTGGGGCCTGCCCTCTGCCTGGGCAGTTCTGGGGGTGTCATGGAGGCCAGAGAGACCCAGCTAGTGGGGGTGGGGGAAGGGGTGCACAAGGAATACTCCCAGATGGGGAAACTGAGGTCTGGAGAGACGAAAGGCATGTGCTCCAGGTGGCCCAGCCCCCAGGCCTCACCCGGGTGGGCCCCCCAAGGCCTCTGTCCAGCCCCCAGGCTTTAGAGTATGACCCCTGACCTCAGATGCAGGACGACAGAGACAGCTGGGAGGGAAGTGGTTGAGGGACCTGGCCGGCCGCTGGGGGAGTCGCCTGTTACCTGGGGACTGTGTGGCGCCGTCGGGGTCGCCTACCTTGACCTTGCCGAAGTCCAGCTGCGTGTGCAGCGTGTACATCTGCTCCGTGCGCTCCATCTTGTGGGCCCCCTGGTTGCACTGTCTCACCAGCTGCGGCGTGTGGGCACGCGTGTGAGCCCCAGGGCTGCGGGGCCCCTGGCACAGCCCCCCCGACCCCCCTGCCGAGCATGCCGGGTCCTATCTGCCCAGCATGCCGGGTCCTATCTGCCCAGCATGCCGGGTCCTATCTGCCCAGCCAGCCCTGCCCTTGTGGGTGGAGCTGGGTGGGTCCCTGTCCTAGCCATGCCACAGGCTCACTGGCTGTGGGAGCGCGCCACTGGCTCTGGGCCTCAGTTTCCCCATCAGTACCATGAAACGCTTAGGGTGGATAATCCGAGAACCTCCCTGCCCTGGGGTCTATGCTGAGCTCAGCCACCGGGACTGGGCACCCCCCTGCCCTGGGCGCCCCTCACCTTGCTGATGGCCTTTAGTGCGCGGCTGGCAGCCTGGTACCTCTCGGGGTGGCCCTGGGTCTTGAGGCAGAGTGTCTGGAGAGGACGGCAGGCGTGAGGCGCCAGGGCCCCTCCTGCATCCCCGGTGTAGTGGCCTGCACAGGGCAGGGGCTCCCACCAACACCAGGGCCCGGTGCCCCAGCGCTGGCCCCACCAGAGCGCACAGCCCTCGGATGGTCTCTGTGCCACCCTGGCTCTGCCAGGCTGGGCCAGGTTAAACGGGAATGGGAGCCGGCACTGTGACCCCACGCCGTTCCTGCCTCGGCTGTCTCTGTCCAGCTTGGGGGACGGTCAGTGGTGGTCCCTGGCAGCCCCTTTCTGCACATCCCAGGGGCCCCAGGGGGGGGTCCTAAGTTTCCATCTGGCTTGGGCAGCCGACCCACAGAGCACCTGCCACATGTAGCCCCTGGGGTGCTGAGCTCAGTCCTGCCGTGTGTGTGGCTGTGCGTGTACAGGTAGCAGGCACCTGTGTGTGCATGAGTGTGTGTGTGCACAACTGTGTTTATGAATCCGTGTGGGTATGGGCCTGTGTATGTGCATTGTGTGCACCCGTGTGTGTACACTTGTGTGTATGAGTCTGTGTGTGCACGTATGTGTATGTGCACTGTGCACAAGTATGCATGCATGTGCTGGCACGCATGCATGTGTGCATATGCACCGTATGCACATGTGTGTATATGCATGGGCCATGTGTATGCATGCATGTGTGTGCGCCTTTCACCCCCACATGCCCCCGGCCCTGTGGGCTGGCATCTCAGAGACACAGGCCACGCCTAGAGCCCCCCTGAGCCCCTTTCTCCATTCAAGAAACGGGGAGAGTGACAGGTGCCCGGCCCCTCAGGGTCACGTGCTCGGGAGGACTGGCGGGGCGGGTGGTGGTGGGGAGGCTCAGCAGGGGTCTGGGCGACTCTGGTTCCAGCTCATCTATGTGAGCGAAGCTCCTGGCCCAGCAGGTAAGTGAGCAAAGACTCACAAAGGGCTGGAACATCCCCGGCACAGTGCCGTGCAGGTCGTGATTACTAGGCTGTCTTATAGCCGTACCTGCTAAACGGCAAACACAGGCAAAGCGTGCGAGAGGCCTTCACGGGGAGCAGCGCTCCACCCGAAGGCAGGGGCTCCCCGAGGCGGGCCCCCTGTCCGGGCCACACTCACGTCCGTCAGGAGGGGCAGCCGGGTCACCCGCTGCATGGGCAGGATCAGGAAGGAGATCATGGGCAAGCCCCCGCACGCCGGCCGCTTCTCAATCTCCCTCAGGACCTCGCGGAAGGCGGCGTTGCTGCTTCTGCAACAGAGGACAGGGCTGTCCTGCAGGCCCCGCGTGGCCCGGCTGTGCGGAGACCGGGTGGAGCCCACGGAAGCCAGACTGCGCACGAACTGCTTCGGGAGAGCGAGTGCCGGGTCTTCTGGAGTCCAGACGCCCTGGGGCCCCGGGAGGCCACTCACGTCAGCCGCTGCAGCGTGCGCTGCTGGTAGACCTCGTTGGAGCAGTAGGCGACGTAGGGGTGGAAGTGCCGCTCGGCGTGCTCCACCAGGATGTCACTGATGTCGTCCACCAGCACCTGCGCTTTGTGCCGCTGCTCCAGGTCCTCAAAGAACCTGCAGGTGTGCAGGGGTGAGGGCGGGCCTGGGCCTGGTGGTCGGCCCCCATGTGTGCACACATGCACACACACACACACACACACACACACAAGCATGCGCACACACTGTAGGAACCCAGCCGAGCTCCGGGAGGCAGCATGTGGCAGGTACTCGGGGGCCAGTGTCCCCCGTGGTGTGACTGTAGGCCATGGTCCTGCCTAGGACGCCCCAGGACAGACAAGTTCCTCACATCTGAAATGACTGGGCGCTCACCCTGGCCTCGGCAGCACCTGGCCCTGTGCCCGTCCCCAGGGAAAGCTCAGGGACAGATGTCCAGCAGAGGGGAGGAGGCACACGTTTGCAGCCTCCTGGTCACGCAGAGGGGCTACTCTGGGGCTGGGTGACGAGGGTGGACCACCCCTCCAAAGACAGGTCCCAAATCGCAGGCACCTCTGTCGGCCAAGCTCCCTGCCCAGCTTCACGAACTGTCCGCTTTTGTGGAGTCCCACCCGTTCTGGGCGGGCAGTCGAGGCCCGTGTTCGGGAGAGGCCCGGGCTCTCGGCAGACTCCCCGGAGGTGACCGCCAGCCCCCGGCCTTCTCCACAACCCAGGCCTTGGCCCAGGGTGGAGAGGACGGAGTGAGGTGAGGCTCGGTCAGTGCTGGGCCAGGGCTGGCCAAGGTTCTGCCTCTACAGGCAGCCGGAGCCGCGGCAGCTGGGTCGGCTGGGCCACGACGGCTACTGGTGTGCGAGGCGGCGGGTGGAGCCCTGCCCGTTCTGCAGACCTGAGGGTACCCGACCTGCCTTGGCACAGCAGCCGGGAGGTCCTCCTCTCCCAAGAGCTCTGACTGGCTGAGGGGCCCTGGCCTGGCTTGGAGGTGGGGGGGGTCCCTCAGGCCCCTCTGCTCACTGGGCCCCGCCTGGCCCCTCCCCCCATGTAGGGGCTGTGCTTCCTGTAGGGGGACACCCAGAGAGCAGCTTGTCCTTGGGAGCCCTAGCAGATGGGACAGCATGTCAGGAACAGAGGTCTCCATGAGCAAGGACCCGGGGAGCGTGAGAGGAGCCGGCTGCCCAGACACGGCCACCCCACACACGCGCGCACAGGCACCTCAAATGGGTGACTGCGGGTTTCTGAGAGAAACCGGGGACAGCTGGCCACCAGCCTCGACCCAAATGCACCGATTCCCTGGGGAGGTCACTGGGGATGCCAGGACCGGCCAGGGCCAGCTGGAGGAAGAGCCGAGCGTCCCACCCTGGGGACAGCAGTGCTCAGTCTGAAGCCCTGCAGAGGTCAGAACCCACAGCCACTCGATGCAGAGGGGACCGTGCTGGGGGAGGGGCAGATCCCAGACCCCCCCAGCCAGTCACGGAAGCCTCGACAGGAAGCTGCCATCTCCGAGGACAAGACAACCCCCTCCCCCCATGGCCCTGAAACTTCCACGGGGGCCCCCGCAGCCAGCACCGGGCGAGGCGCAGCCATGGCGGGCCTGATGCTGACGTGAACGCGCCACCGCCGTCCCAGGCCAGCCCGCGAGCGGCACCGCAGGACCAGACCCCTCGCCAGCCCCGCCCAGGTCCACCCGGTTAGCAGGGCGGCTGAGGCTCAGCGGGCCGGTGACGCCTGGGGTCCTCCAGGGAACAGGGCCAGCACAGGTCTGAGCCCACACAGACGTGCACATGCACACACATGCCCACATACATGCACATGTGCACAGTCACACACATATACACGCACACAAGTGCATATGAGCACATGTACACACACGTGCACATGCGTACATACAACGTGCACAACCACACACACATGCACACACACACACACACACCCATGCAGGCCTGCAGGTGCACGCCTGTCCCCTCCTCCACCTCCAGGCTCTGCAACCAGAGCCCAGTCCAGCCACCAGACACCTCTGGGTGCAACATGACCTGGGGCTGCCTCCCAGCCCGTGAGCACCCTGTTGGTCACGTGGCCCTCTGTGCCCAGGTGTCCTGGCGGGATTGTGCCCGTCAGCAGGCAGGACCCCTTGTGACTGTCCAGGATGCCCACACCCCGGTGCTCAGGCCATCCCTGGGGCCAGCCCTCAGTGGCCTCAGGGGCCCTCGGCTGTCACCAGGTCTGAACCAGCGGCTACTCCAAACTCTCCCACCCACAGATGCAGACCACGGCCCTCCCAGAGCCCGTCCACACCACCACGGTGCTGAGTGGGACGAGGTGGCCTTCCCAGGTGCAGGGACCCGGGGTGGGAGGGCTGAGGTGCAGGCCTCACCTCTGACTGGCACCCAGGACGTCCCGGATGTTGGAGAAGAGGTGGTGGTGCTCCGTCTGGGTCATCGTGGCCCGCAGCTCTTTGGACTCCAGGAACTCGGCCACCAGGACACTCAGGCTGTGCTGGTAGGAGAACTCGGACGTGAGGATCTCGAAGATGGCCTGCGCAGAGGGGTCCATATGAGCTGTCGCCGTGGAAGAGGCTGGGCACAGCCATGATCTGGGTGGTGGGATGGGCGGGGCCACCAGCCCTGGACAGAAACCCTGGACAGGGCATCAGGACAGCCAGCCTGGGGACGTGAGCCCCATGGCCCTGGGTTTGCGCTTTGGCTCATCACTTATGGGCTTGTGCAACAGGGTGAGGATTCTCGTCCTTGTCTGAGAAGTGGGTAACGGTAGCCCCCCAACCCCGAGGCTGCCCTGAGGATTCACACGGTGACACCAAGCAGCTCAGACAATGCCCGGCACGAAGTAAAGACAGAGTTTCCAGACACCATGATGTATGTGGGCCCAGGCGTGGGCAGTGGGTGGGCAGTGTCACCATGGCTGTGGCCCCTCCCCCAGGCTGTTGTGTGGCCCCGCCGTGGGCGGGACAGCACCTGCCCGGTGCCCTCACCTCCTGCCGCTTGCGCTCCTCAGCGGGCAGCGTGTCCAGCATGCCTGACTCCACCACCTGAGGGGGACACAGGCCAGGCTTGCGGCTGCACGTCCTGGAAGCCTGGGCCAGGTGCCCCTCCGGTCCTCCGCCCTCGGGCCCAGAGCCCACGTGGAGGACAGACGGGCCCAGAGGGGGTGGGCACAGGCAGAGCCACCCCGTCCCAGAACACGTGAGGCTCAGTGAAGTCAGGCCACGGAGCTGGCTCGTCCTGCTGGGAGGCGTCACCTTCATCTTCCTCTCCCTGGAAACCTCCCAGGGGCAGCCCAGGAAGGAGCGTCCAGAGGGAAAGGCCAGAGGGTGGGGAGGGGCTGGAGAGGCACAGAGCCCACCTCCACCTGCCAGGGCTGGAGGGCCAGCGTGGAGGGCGGCCCCTGCCACAGTCCCACCTGGGCCAGGTGAGTCGTGTCCTGCCTGAGAAGGTGCCAGCAACACTGTGCCAGCCTGGTGGCACTGCCCGAGCTCCCCCTTGGGGCCCATGGCCAACAGCTGCTGAGGCTGCAGTTGGGCTCACTGGGCACAGCACAGCCACACCATGTCCCCGTGGAGCAAGCCAGGATGGGCGGGGCTGCCACACTGCCCGGAGCACCCTCTCTGCAGGGCCCAGGGTCCCCTCCTCACTAGGCTGGGAAGAGGCCACAGTGGCACTGGGCCAGGGGGCCGACCCCACTGCCTCCTCCCAGGCATGGGCAGGGGGGTCAGACTGGGGCAGTGGCACCCGGTGCAGTGTCCTGGACTCCACCCCACCTGCCCGGGAGTAAACTTCCAGATCTTTCCAGCTGCAGGGAGGCAGCCCCCCTGCCCTACCCCACGGGGGCCAGCCCTGCTGGACTCTTGTGGCACGTAGCCGCGTGGGCGTGGTGGGCGGTCACAGGGCCACACCCTATTACCCGGGGATGGCAAACAAGGGGCCCCATCGTCCCGCAGATGAAGAAAAGCCAGGCCCCCCCACACCCGCGGCTCACTGGGGTCACGAGTCTGTTCACCCACAGCCAGCTGGGCCCTCCCCCGCGCATGGGCCGCTGCCGGGGCCACACCCTCCACGGATAGCCCTGCAGCCCTGCAGGGCACGACAGACCCGCCTCAAATGTGGGAAGTGAGGGGGTGGCTTGGCCCTGGCCCCTCCCGGCTGCCTCCTCCCTCGGACCCTCCAGCCTTCCAGGGGGCAGGGCCTTGTGCCCACAGCTGCCTGCAGGTCAGTCTGAGCAGAGACGTCCCTCACAGGGTGATGGCTCTGGCCGGGGGAGGAATGACCAGGACTCCTGGGGCCCCACCTGCCGTTCGTGGGCCAACCTCATGCCGCCCGGCCCTACCTCTGGGAGCTGGCTCCAGGTGACCTGGGCGGGCCGGTAGCTCTTGACCACGATGGTGGTGTCCACCTTCCGGGTCGCCTCCGGGCTGGAAGGGTCCTCGAGCACATCGTCATCGGACTCGTGGCTGGTGTTCAGGCCCCGCTCCCGGATCTCCTGGTAGAACCGGGGGTCTGGGGAGAGGACAGTCACCGTCAGACCAGGGTCAAACCAGCCCCCACAGGGGCCAGCTGTGCCCGGCCGGGGGAGGGAGGCTTTGGGCAGGGCCGTGCCCAGGCTGGGCTGGAGGGCACTGGTGCCGGCCACAAGCCCTCCTACGCGGCACGCCCCACCTGGGACGGGCTGGTCCCCAGCTTAGGGCAACCTCACCCTGGACTGCGGCATTGCTGGCCCCTCCCGGGGTGGCTTTTCCCCGAGAGTTTTGCAGAGGAGGCCGGATCCCCACTCCCAGGCCCACGGCCATGTACACTGCTCCCGGGGACTGGCTTCCCCTTCCTGGCTCGGTCCCCCGAGTCTCAGAGCCTCTCAGCAAAGGCCAGGCCGGAGCTGGGCATTCGAGGCCCCGACTCCTTCACACCTGCTGGGCGCCGCAGCCTGGCCAGCAGGCCCCTCAGCTCCCTGTGGGGTGCCCTGTGTCCCCCGTCAGCAGGCCGGATGTGCCACCATTCCCCATCCCCGCCTGACCCCCGTGTGGGTCCCCTCCAACAGCGAGGACTCTGGGGGAGCAGGGGTGTGGGCGCCTGATCTGGCCTTGGTCCCACTGGCACTCGACCGGGTGCTCAGGGTGGGTGTCGGGGCTCTGTCTGTCCCCTGCTTTGGGGTCACACAAAAGGGAGTCCCAGGGAACTTTCTAGGCCTCTCTAGATCTATCAGAGCTGCACAGTCAGACCAGCCGTGGGGAGCTCAGGACCTGTACACAGGTCCTCGGAGCCACCAAACCGAGGCCCACCCACCTGACCCCCAAGGACGCCCGGTGAGCCCAGCTCCGGCCAGCCAGGCCCAGCCCTCGCCCTCTGCTGAAGCCACTCACCGTCCTTGAAGGAGCCCTTCTGTGCGCGTTTCCGCCCCAGCGACTTCTGTGCAAACGAGACAAAACAGCTGTAGTCGGCGGGTGGGGGTGGGGGGCAGGTGTGGGCCTACTGCGTGCAAGTCTGCCGTCTGGGACCCAGCTCCGTGTGCAAAGCCACGCCTGACAGAGGGGTTATGCTGGGCATACAGAAGGTGTTCAATAAACGCCAGCTCCACAAGGGCTGCCAAATGGAGGCCAGCGAGGTGGGGTGGGGGCCCAGAGCAGGCAGGCAGGGCAGGTCCAGGAGGGCTGCCTGGAGGAGGAGGAAGGGTGGAGCTTGTCGTCAGGAGAGTGGGCTGTGGTCCTGGAGGCCTCGGTGGGCCCAAGGGAAGCCCAAGGCTGGGCAGGTGCGGCTGGGTGAGGGTCAAGCAGGGACACGGGACTATACGCAGGCCCCTCGGGGGCCACAACCTGGAGTAGCAGAAGAGCAGGGCCCTGGACCCAGCAGCTGAGGACAACGGCGGAGGCGACCAGCCCCTGACCGCAGGTGCCCGGCTCAACGCACCCCCCCCCCGCCCCTGCCTTGGCCAGGACACACCATGTTCCCCAACCTCACACGTGCCGGGTTCCCGGAAAGCAGGGGTTGGTTTCCCAGAACCGGTTGGGACCTGACAACTCCCCTTGCTGGTCGAGAGTGTGGGGCGCTCCCAGCTGCACCTGGCGGGCGCCCTGACCCCGCACCTCGCCCCGCACCCCACACCCCGCCCCGCTGCCTCCCAGTCTGGCCGCCTCCAGGTCTGGCCGGAGCTTTTGCCTTGGCCCCTCCTAAGTCCCCCGCCCTCCCCCAGCCCCGCCCCTCATGTCTCCGCTCTCACCCCCCTTGCTCCAGGCCCCTCCCAAGCCCCAAGGCCACGGGGAGCCCCCTCCTCTGTGCTCCCACCACCCCTGAGCTGGCCCAGCCCAGCCCTCAGCAGCCCACTGCCCTGGGAGCACCCCGAGGACAGGGACCGAGCCCACTGGGCTCACCCCGGCACCAGGCGCCAGGCGAGCAGCAGAAGTGTCTGCTGGATGCCGGATAAACAGTGAGAGAGGAGGGAGTGAATGAACGAAGGGAGCCCTGCAGGCCTGGCCCTGGGTGGGCGCAGAGTGGTGGGGCCGTTGGCCCAGCCTCTAGGGTGTGGGGACCCGTAGCAGACGTCCCGAGGTGATTCTGGGGTCTGGGCATCTCAGGGGGCCGTGGCAGGGGACAGCTGTGACCAAGGAGACATGGGGCCACCTCAGCCACCACCGGCCTCCAGTGTAAGCTCGTGGTCCCACCCCACAGCATGCGGGGTGGCCATCGTCCTGACGGGCGGTCTCAGCTTCTCCTGAGGCCGGGCTGCAGCTCAGTGTGGGCGGGAGCCCAGGCAGAGGCGGCAGCCGGGAGGGCACCGGGGGAAGAGGCCCCCAGTGACACGCCCTTCCACGGACACTGCCTGGCACTTGGGTAGTGGCGTTCTGTTCCCTCCAGACCACTAGAGGAGGACTGTCACCTCCACTCGCACATGGGAAAGCCCAGGGTCCCAGGGTTCGGGACCTTGCCTGGGGTCACCAGCGGTGAGTGCCCCCAGCCCTTTACCGAGGCAGCGGCGAGCCTGGGCTGCTTCCCAGACGGCTGCACGAGAGATACCCCGGGCCAGAGCTGCTTCTGGTCTGCATTCCTGAGAAGGCCCCACGGGAAGGCCTGGCCAGCTGGCATCCCGAGCCCCGGCCCCTGCCAAGCCCAGGTAGAGACCAAGCAGGGGGCACCCAGGTGCCGGGCGGCTCTCCCTAAACAGGGCCTCCCCGCTGCGGCTGCCAGCAACAGCGGCCTGGCCCCCACCAGGAGGGCACCAGGGGGAAGAGGCCCCCAGTGACACGCCCTTCCGTGGACACTGCCCGGCACTGAGGTAGCCGAGTTGTCCCAGCACTTTGGGAGGCTGAGGCGGGAGGATGGCTTGTGGCCGGGAGTTGGAGGCTGCAGTGAGCTGACGAAGCCACTGCACTCCAGCCTGGGTGAGAGTGAGACCTCATGTCAAAAACAAAACAAACCAAAAACAGCTGCACACAGAAGGTACTAAGTGGCCCCTGCCGGGGTGCAGAAGGTGACAGTGACGGAGATGGTCGTGACACCCTGGCCTACCAGCCCCTCCCCGCCATCCAGACGGTGGCCCCTACCTTATTTTTGGCTGGGCGCCGGGCAGGAGGCTGGCTGGGCTCCTCGGCCAGAGCCTGGAGCTTGGGGCTCAGCGGGGCGGAGTCCCCCTGGCCGCCGGGCCTGCCCAGGCCCCTCATGGCCGCCCGGTAGGATTGGTTCCGCAGGTTCCGCCTCAGCATCCCCCCGGGGCCCGTGTCCACGTCCATGTCGTCCAGGGAGAAGCTGGGGGCCGTGAGGAGCTGGGGGCCCCGCCGGGCGGCCTCCTTGCTGAGCACGGCTGCACCGAAGCTCTGGTGACGGGCTGGGGTGTTCGCCCTGCTGGCCACGGCCAGGCTCCTGGGGATCAGCTGCTGGGTGCCCATCTTGAGGGCCGCGGGGCTCTGGGTGCTCAGGACGATGGCCCGTGGCTCCTCCTCCCCTGGGGCTGCCAGGGCCTCGGGCTGGAAGGCAGCGCGGTCCCTGGCCCGCAGGGAAGCCCGCAGCACGGGGAGCCCGGAGGCCGGGTTCCCGTTGGCGTCGAGCCGGAGCTCCGCGTGGAAGCGGTACTCCAGCAGCTTTTCCTCCAGGGAGCTGTCCGAGTGCCGCTGGGCCATGCTGGGGCCGCAGGGTCCTGGGGGA
The DNA here is from genome assembly GCF_041146395.1 of Eulemur rufifrons. Classification (NCBI taxonomy): domain Eukaryota; kingdom Metazoa; phylum Chordata; class Mammalia; order Primates; family Lemuridae; genus Eulemur; species Eulemur rufifrons. The sequence goes on along the minus strand of NC_090990.1, from coordinate 743,138 downwards.
GGACAGAGCAGGGGTCTCGAGAGGGCCTCTCTCCCCATCCCTCCCGGCTGTCCGCCCCGCCTGCTCCTCAGCACCCGCCGGGCCAGAGCCCCGGTGTGCAGAGGACGGTGACGCAGCCGGGCGCAGAGCGGGTCAGCAGCACAGGCCCGGTCACCAGGAGCCTGCCCAGGGAGGGCGGGGGACGGCCCCCCACCTGCCCCGAGGAAGGGCTCGTCTGAGGCCCGAGGCACCCATCGGGATCGGGCAGGTGCTGGTTCTGGAGCTCTTGGGGACGGGGGGAGCACGCCCCAGAAAGTCCCTGAGCTGGGGCTGAGCGTGGCGGTTCGGGTACGCGGCCCTGGAGCCCCACAGACCTGGGCTGGGGTCCGGGCTCACACCAGGCACTTCCCCGTGGTCAGAGGACAGTAACGCCGCCCGCGGGGGCTTCCCGAGACCGGCGCCAGACAAGCCGGCAGTGACCACAGCCTCCCCTCACTCGGGCCTCCCAGAGCCCTGGGCCGGGCCCCGCTGGGGTCAGGGCGCATCAGCCCACGCGCTCCCTGGAGGCGCAGGCTGTCCAGTCTCGTGTCAGGTGAAGAAGTTGGAGCCTGGGGACCTGTCTGGGGACACCATGGAGGATGAGGCAGGACCAGGACCAGGACCAGAGCCCAGGCCTGTCCGAGTCCCCTCCCAGCCACATCACGCAGTGACACGACCCTGGACGGTTGCTATGAACCCTTTCCTATGTCAGGCAACTCGCGGGCATCCTGCCACATTCGGGCACTGGGAACAGGGCTGACAATCCCAGCCACAGAAACCTCGTCTGAGAGGGGTGGCACTTGTCACTGTGCAGGTGTGATGGCGGCAGAGCACCGACCCCGAACCCATGGCCCCAGGACACACCGCCCAGCGCCAGGCAGTAGCTGCTCCACAGGCATCACCGTGGCCCAGTCTCCGCCCCCACCCCAGGATGCCCTGGCCCATCCCTGCTGGCCGCGCGTGTCCCCCAGGACCCTCTGTACCCCGCTGTCCCCCAGCCCCAGGCCTGACACTGCCGTAAGTGACGGTCCCTCACTTTGCTCCTTCTAGGCAGGAGGCCGGGCTGCCCTTCCTGCACCCTGGGTGCGGCGCGGTCCCGTGACAGCCTTGGGGAGCCGGCTCGAAATTCCCCACTGTGCCTGCCCTGCTGCCACGGCCGAGGGAGTGTGTGTCCAGACGGCGCCCGCGGCCAGGGTCCCCGGGTGACCGAGATACGTGGGGCTGGGATGCAGCAGGAGTCCACTGAAGGTTTGCTCCTGAGCAGCCTGCAGGGCTCCGTGTGGCTTCAGCATCACGCCCTGAGTGACAGCACATTGTGCAGCCGGGGGACAGTCCACGGCCATCCTGCCTGCCCACGGCAGGCGGGGCCTCTCCCGAGCCTCGCTGACCGGCCCATCCCGAGGGGCCGCCCTCCTCTGTGCTCAGGGGCTCCCACAGGTGTCAGGGAGCGAGGGATGCCCCCTCTCTGTGCAGACCCCGGGAGAACAAAGCCCCCCCGAGGGTGCAGGGACGCGGCGTCCGGGAGCCAGACGCACAAAGGTGTGAGGTGGCCCAGCTGGACACGGGGCCCATGTCGGTGCTGCGGTGACCAAGGCCATGTCAAATCGCAGACGACCCGACCTTCCCAACGCTGCGTGACACGCAGGGACGGCGCCGGAGCTCAGGAGAACTTCATCGTAGGAGCAAAATGGAACATGGAGAAAACGCGCTCCTTTAATTCTCGAGAAAACAAGGACAGCCGCATCCAGATGCCTCTGGTTCCCCAAACTCCGCAGGCGTGAGAAGCACGGCTGTCTCCGGAGGGGGAGACTATTTTTCAGGTGGGAAAACTAGGCTCGGGGTCACGTGCCCGAGTTAGTCCCGGCCAGGAGCCTGGTGGGGCCACACAGCTAACCCTCAATCAGCACCCGGAAGCCGGGCTCTCCGTCCCGCTCAGCCCCGACGGCCACCGAGCCCCCCGGGACACGAGTTCTCTTGCAAAAGCCATCCCAGGAAGGCCGGGAGGGGCTGCCCTCGGAGCCTGGGCTGCCCCCACGCCCGCCCGCCGGGAGGGCACATTCCTCAGGACATTCCGAATCGCCAGGCGGTGACAAGGGCGGCCACAGCAGGCCTCCCCCGGGGGCCGGCCGGCCGGCAGGTCCGCACCACCCTGGATCATCCAACCACGGCAGCCTGTCTGCGTCTCAGGCTGGCCGAGAACTCGGTTTACCTTAGACTCGTCTCTGTCCAGCCGAGCGCGACGCCCCCGCGGACAGCCGGAAGTGGACGGCCCGCACCCCGCGCGGTCCCTTCATTCCAGACGCGACTCTGACCACGGACTGGGCCCTTCTTCCCAAACAAGTGCCTTCGGTGACACAGCTCCCCACAGCCTCCTGCCCTGTCCTGTTCCTCCTCCCTACCGGGGACCCAGGCCACCTCTGCCCAGGTCTGACTCCTCCGGCCCCTGCCTCCGAGACAGCCGCTCCAGACCGGGCAGGTGGCACTTCCCGGGCTGGCGCAGCCTCTCCCAGGGGAGGTCAAAGTCTGCTCCAGGCAGAAGGAGCCCAAGTAGGAACCTGTCTGGCGAGCGCTGCCAGCCAGGCGGCCGCACCCACAGGCCTGAGGGAGGTGGGCGCTGGCCGGGGGTGTGGGCAGCAGCTCCGGGCCCCACCGGAGCCAGCTCTTGGAGCTGTGGCCCTGGCAGGCCCCCGGGCCTCCTTTGTGTTCTGGTTTTTAGTTTTATTAAACAACTACCCGGACAAAGTTTCAAAAGACACCCAAGGCGCACCATGAAATCAGGCGGCCCTCCACACTGCCCTGTCCCCCGGGCCATCTCTCTGGGCTCCACAGCTTGTCCTTAGTTTCTAAACAAGGCTCAGTCGCCCTCTGGGGATCTCCTACCTCCAGGCAGTCCCTGCCCTGTCCCTGCCCAGGGAGGATTCAGGCCTGGCAGGGCCACGTCACGCCCTGCGAGCCCTGGGGGACGGGCGCCTCACCTGCCTCCTGTTAACGATTTCTCCTGCTTCCGCCCGCCGGGCTCCCATCAGCTCTCCCACAAGCGCCGGCGTCTGCGCCACGTGCTTCCTGGGAACACGCCCCACACAGTTCCGAGTTCCCCCAGAGACCCTCTGGCCTCCCTCTGGCCTCCCCTGAGGCAGACCCTGGGACCCCCTTCCACTGCTTTCCCAGGCTGGAGGCCCCTCGCCACGCGGAAGCACCCCTGGGACCACAGGGCTTGCCGCGGACGGGCCGGGAAGTGCCTTCCGCTGCCGCTGGCCTGACTGGTAATTAGGACGAGCCGAGAGCTCCCACGGGAGACTGTTCCGTGCCGGAACCGTAAGGCCTTCTTCCCTCGTCGTCAGACTCGCTGGCGAGGCGCCCTGGTGACAGTCCCGTCTCCCCTGCTTGGGTTATGCCCTGCCGCGGGGCTGTGACGTCCAAGGGGCTGTGCTTCCGTAGGGATCCACGTCCCTGCACCAAGCCAGGTCACGGTCCCTTCCCAGCTGGGTACCCCTGTCCTTCAAGACCACAGGCGGGTAGTCTTACTTCTTCATTAGTTTCTTCTACTGTGTTTTTTCTTTTTTGGAATATCCATCAGTGAGTATCGAAACCTCTGAAATTCTCTCCTAATTTCCTAACTTTCCTTTCCTACTTTTTCATCTCTTTGTTCTCCTTTGTGGGACGGTCCCTCTACCTAATCTTCCAGTGCTTCCCTCAGTCTTGTCAATTTCATTATCCTACAAAGAGCTCTGTCTTTGCTCTTTATTCATAGCATCCTGTTCTTGTTTTATGGATGCCACATCTACTAACTCAGAGGATAAGGATTATCCTTTCTTTTGAACAAGTTTCTTCCTTGGCTGGCACCGCAGCCTCAACCTGGCCACACACTCTCTCCTTCTTTGTCTCAGCCCCTGCTGGTCTGTCTCTCGGGCACAGGGCTTTCCTTAAACATTCACTGGTGGCAGCTGGTTGCTGGCTTCCGTTTCTATTCAGGAGAGGCATCATGCTGGTGGGAGGCCCAGGTGCACACGCCGTGGGCACAGGCATCTGTCCTGGAGGGCTCTAGGACTCCATGCTGGCTGGTTTCTGCAGTCGTAGCTTTCAGTGTCGTCACTGGACGCTGGCCTAGCCTGGTGTCCTGGAGCCAGTGAAGGGGGGAGTGGCGAGAGCTCAGACTCCTTCCATTTGCCCTCGAGGCAAATGCAGGCCACTCTGTCCAGGCAACAGCGTCAGAGAGAGGCCAGATGCCCTGCAGTGGCCACAGGCCACAGAGGCGGGTCTGCTCCCCAGCAGAGGCAGCCTCCAGGGAAGCTGCTCCAAAGACACACGGTGGCAAGAGCTGCAGGCTGTCTGTCCGTCCCTGTCTCCCCATGTCTGTGAGCCTTTTGGGGCAGGGACAATGTCCTGTTCACGTCCCCACAAGTAATTGGGCTCAATTCGCGTGCTGCCAAGAGCAAGCCTGACCGCGGACTGCTCTGCCCTGGTCTCCTCCTCCCCGCCCTTCACCTTCCTGAAGAGGCCCTGGCATTTCGTGCCGAGAGTGAACAGAGCTTCCACGCCCCTCTGTGCCACTTTCCGGGTAACTTCCTGCTGCTTCTGCTGGGGGGAGGGGGGGCTGGAAAGGAGCCTCCGCAGTTGAGCCCTTGGAACCCAGAGCACTCGCCATTCTCTTTGCCACTAAAGACCCACCCCTGGTGTGCCGGGGGAGGGGAAGGGGCTCGTGGGACTTGCCAGCAGGAGCCACGGGGCAGGGACGACCAGGAGGGGTCGGGGAGGCTCTGGCCTGTCTCAGGTGCCCACCCAGCCTGTCCAGTGCTGAGCTGCGCTGGCCCGGCCTGGCCGCTGCACTCTGGACCCGCCTGGGCCAGGAGGGCTGCTCTGTGGCCCAGTCCTGCCACCCCTTCCCGACACATTGGCTGCCCGGGACTCTGGCGGCACCAGCCTGTCCCTCCTGCCCCCCAACAGAAGCACGGTCTCCGCTGGGCCTGGGGCTCTGGTCACAGCTGCTCTCGCAGCTAGCAGGACCCAATCGCCCCGAGTTTGGAACTTGCCACCCTTCTGGTTCGGATACAGTGTGGCCTCCAGCTCCACCCCGAGGTGGCTGTGCCCTTGGGCATCTCCGTCCCTCCTCCCCTGGCCTGTAGGTCCCGCTGACCCCACCCTGCCTGGTGGGGCTCAGCCTCTCCAACACCTTCCCCCCAAACTCTGTCCCTGTGCAGACAACTCAACCCACAATGACACCCTTGTACTTGGGTAATTCTGCCCGGCCAAGCTTGGGACTTGGAGTCACATGCAATCCGGGGGCAAGACCTGGCTTTGTAAGTCCCGCAGCACACGGCAACCAGCTCCATCTGCGAGCTGGCCCTCAACCGGGGGCCGTCCGGCTCCCCAGGAGACACTTAGCAAGTCTGGAGACATTGGTGGTGGTCTCTGGAACTAGCATCGCGCGTGTGGGGCCAGAGAGGCATGACAGTGCACAGGACACGCCACACAGTTACCTGGACCAAGGGCCCCCAGGGCCGAGGGGGAAACCCCGGCCGGTGCAGCTAACTGGAGGTTCACCCTCTGCATGGGGTGGGGGGACCCGCCTGGCCTGCCCACCTGGGACACAGCCTGGCTCAGCCGTCAGTATCCCCCGGCCGCTCCCCGGCTCCGGCTCTGAATCCAGACGCCCGAGCCCGGCCCCAGCACCGGCCCCGGCCCGGCGAGGCACTCTCGGGCTCCCAGGAGCACGGGTGGGAAATCAGAGCCGGACTCCGACAGGGCCCGGCCCCCCGCTGGACGACTGGCACGCGGACGGCGCCCTCCAAAGGCCTCCCCATCCATGCCTCCAGGCCCTCCCCAAACTTCTGCGAGGCGGGCGTTTCCCCTCTCTGACGGGTGAGGAAACCAGGTGCGGAGGCAGCGTGACCTGCCCGGTCTGACTGCCGGTCGGCCAGTGCCAGGCCGGCTGTCTCCCAACGGGGGGCCGGGTGAGCGGGGGTCTGCACTCAGCCGCAGTCAGCAGACACAAAGATGCCGCTGCAGACGGACAGTCACGTGCACAGCGAGTGTCCCTGCAACGGGGACACACGGCCACGTGAATCCAGAACCGAAACTGGGACTCTGACACCCAAACTCATGGTGATGCTTGAGCCTCGGGCGAAACATGGCCACAGACTGCCAGTCTCAGTGGCAGCAGAGCGCAGGGCTCCACGCGTGAGCCTGGGGACCCCGACAGGCTGCTCCACGCCACTGCCCTCTGTGCCTGTTTCCTCCTGCGCAGGTGGAGAGCGCTTCCGCGGAGGGTGGTCACATGGGGCAGACACGGCTCCGGCTCGCCAGGGACGCCTCCCAGCAAAGGGCTCCCCCTGCAGGAGTCCAGGCAAGAGGCCCAGGGCGTCCACCTGGCGCATGGCTGCACCTCACGCTCCAGGTGCCTGTTATTTCTTCCAGGAAGCCCCCTCGGCCTCTCGCCTCCACTGCGCCCTCCCACCAGGCCCGGGGCGGGGGCCCGCCCGCCTTGTTCCAACCCTCTGTAGACTGTGAATGTCATTGCAACAAGGACCCTGTTTGTCTGATGCATTTGTCCCCATAACAGGAGCTCAGCAGTGGCTCACTGGGTCAACACCCTGTAACGGGACACTTTTATCACTCCCATTTCACAGGTGAGGACACTGAGACCCAGAAGGCTTAAGTAACTTGCCTTAGTTCACACAGAGCGAGGGTTTGCACCTGGAGCCCACACACCTAAGCACAACGGCATGGACAGCATCTGGGACCCTCTCCCTGGTCCCAGGGTGCCCGGCCCGCAATCCCCGTGTTTGGGGGTACACAGCCTGTGCACCTGGAGGACACAGAGCTGAGGTGGGGACTCAGGTCAGATGCAAAGGCTGCCAAGGACTCCTCCTGCCACTCACTCAGCCCCCACCCACGACAAGCACTGGGCCGAGGTCCACACGCTCAATGAAATCACAAAAGATCCTCACTCCCATTTCACAGATGCAGAAACTGAGGCCAGGCACCTGAGATGGGTGTCCACAGCTCCCACTGGTGAAAGGGACTCACCCTGCACCCCTGCCCACCTCCCTTCGGTCGGTGAGTCAGAGGCAGAGCAGGGCCCTCCCTGCACCTGCCCACCAATTCCCTCTCCCCACTGCGTGCAGGGGGTGGGGGCTGCTGGGAACTCCGGGACCACAGCGGTTGGCGCAGATCCTGCAAGAAGCTCCTGGAAAGGCCGTCCTGTGTCCCTCCTGGCGCCTTTCAAACTGTCGGGGGCCCCAAAGTCCCTCCGCTCCCTCTAAACCCGACTCCAGCTGCGAACTTTCCCTCCAGGGAGAGGAAGCCGGGCAGGGGCAACTCGGCCGGGTCGCGGGCTTGTGTCCCCAGCGCCGGGCCTGGCCCCCGCCCTTCCGCAGCCGGGTGCAGGGAGCCCAGGGTCGCCAAGTTCTCCCGGCCCCGGGACGGGGCTTGCGGGAAAAGCGGAAAAGCGGAGGGGTGGCACTTCCCCCACGCCCAGCTCCCCCTCCCTTGGCTCACCTGCCGCCCCCCTCGCGTCCCGGGCTCACCTGCGCGCGGGACAGAGCAGCAGAGCAGCGCGGGCGGCCAGGCGCGGCGGGTGTCGCCTCAGCGGCCTCTGGCCGGGCCTCGGGTCCCTCCCGGTCCCGCCCCCCCACTTCCTGCGCAGCGGGTGGCGCACGGGTCCCGGGCCGCGGTGGGCGGGGGCGGGGCGTGGCGCACGGGCACCTGGCCGAGCCGGCTGCGTTACACGGCTCACCTGGGCTGGCCCGTACCCACGTGACCGGCCGGACCGGCCCTCGCCTCCCGAGCCCGCAGGAGTCGCTCCGCCCGGTTCCCCCGCCTCCCCGCCCCCGCGCCTGCGGTGGCCCCTGCGGGCGTCGTCTGCCTGGCATGGGGGCCCGAGTTCCTCCCCTGCTTCCAGCCCCGGGTCCACTGCCGCCGCCTCCAGGAAGCCTTCCCGGAAGGAGACCAGCCCTCCCTGACATTCGCTGCCGAAAGGCCCCACCTTCTGGTCTCTTGGAGCCCAGAGGCTACAGGGCAGCCCAGGAGCTCGTGAAGCACCCTGGGCACCTTCCGGGTGCACCGGAGTTACCATGTCCCCTCCTGCAGAGGCAGGCGCGTGCTGGCTCACACAAGCCCGCGCCTGTGTGTGTGTGGGGGCGGGGAATGGGGTGTGGGGGGTAGGGGGTTGCCCCAGGGTAGAGGCTGCAGCCGCGCCGCAGCTGGAGGGTTCAGGACCCGGCTCTCAGGTGCTGTGAGGGACTGGGCGGGGTTTGCTTCTACCCCAAGTTGGGCCAACCTTGGCGTCCTGCCTGCCCTGTGTCACCCACCACCCCCAGTTCCCAGCCCCACAGAGCCCACACCAGCCCAGGTGGCAACAGCAGACGCATCCTCACAGCATGCATGCCCCTGCTCAAGAACTGCCCATAGCTCCCAGTGGCTTCCATCAAGGGGAGCAGCCTCAACTTCTCATGAAGCCCACCCTCCTTGCCCACACCCGGCCTCCGCCTCTCCTAGCATGATCTGGGGGAGTTCTGCATGACTGTTCCGTGCTGTCCCTCCGCTCTTCTCTGCAGGGGAGGACACGAGCCGCCCAGGTGCGTGTACAGCCTCCCTGTGGAGGAGCATCCTCCTGCCCACTGACTCAGTGGTCCTCTTGGCCAGTGGGCCACAGCTGCGTGCGGAACCCTGGGCAAAGCTTTGGGAGCCTTTGCAGGTTCCCGCCAGCTCTCCTGGTCTTTGCTGTGAAGTTACAGCTGGGAGCAGCGCCACAGACAGGGTGCACTGCCACAGACGGGGGTGTAGCCCATAGATAGGGTTGCAATGCCACAGACGGGGCGCAGTGTGACGTGAGGAAGTCAGTGCTGCTGCCCCGAGAAAGGGCCACGAACCTGAGACCTGGAGGGCGAGCAGGAGTTAGCTTTGCAAAAGTGGACGGAAGACGTTCCGGGCACGGTCACAGCACGTGCAAAGGCCCCAGGGTGGGAGGGAACACGGCCAGAACTTGAAAGGGCCAGAGAGAGCCCAGAAGCAGGACCGGGGCAGACTGGGCAGGCCCTTGGGGCCAGGGAAGTGTAGTCTTTATCCTGAGAGCAGCGAGGGGCCACTCAGGGCTCAAACAAAAGTGTGACCGGCTTCGGTGGTCCTGGCAGCTGGGGAGAAAGCAGAGTAGAGGGGGCTGGGACAGCCACCCCGATCCCCAACCCAGCCTGTCATCCTGCCTCTGCTTGGGCACTTGGGGGGCTCACCACCTCCCAAGTAAGACCACGACATTGTCCCCTGTTACCACAATCTTTATCGCTGTCCCTGTGACATTGAATCCAGATTGTTCATCATTCCCGGGATGCTTCAGTCCACCAAAATCTCCCTCATTGTGGTCATCAGGAAGGACTCGGAATCCCCCTAGGACAAGACAAGGGGCACGAACACTCACCTCCTCTATTCTGGGTACTCTGCCTCTGTTAATGCAGCCTCTTCTGCTGTGGCTTCTATGTGTGTCCATCCTGCAGCACAAAGTGGCAGGTGATCTGCAAGTGCCTGGTGACTCCCTGGGGTGACCCGGGGTCCCAGGACTCAGCCCTGGAGGTGCTGCCTGTGCCCACCTGTTCTGACCTGTCTCCATCGTCCCCTTTTTGGGAGAGTCCTGTTGCCAAGGTTTCCATTTGTTGAGCTTCCACCAGAGTCCGCTCACCGACCCAGGCCTCAGTGCAGTGGGCAGGGCACCGGGTGCCAGCCTGTGGGCACCGTCACCACCCGGGCCTGCTGCCCTTCACTGGGCTGGTGGTGCCACAGGCTTTGGGGGCTCAGGTTGGCATTTTTTGGGCATCACGGTTAGAGGGGCAGCCCCACCTGGCGCTGCTGCACCCCACCCCTGCACCAGCTCCCTACTCACTAGTACCCTAACTTCGGCCCTGCAGCCCTGGGGTTGCCTGGGAGTCAGGAAGTGCCCCCTCTGTGTGCAGGTGCCGTCAGTCCCCCTGGAGGGATGGGGGAGGAGCCAAGAGCTGACTCCTGTGGGCTGTGGCCTGGGCTGGGGCCATCTGGGTGGTGGGTCCCATCCAGGCAGCAACTGGGAAAGGTGGGTGGCTGCTGCCCCCATGAGGCCACTGTTGGTACTGCACCCACAAGGCCCAGCCTGCAGGAGGGCCTGGAGCGCTTGACCAATGGGGAAACTGAGGCCTCGCCCCAAGCCTCTCAGCAGGATCCAGATTCCCAACCCTCACCCAGTGCTTTCCTGTAAAACCCTCTTTCAGACTCTGCCTTGGTCTCTGCAGGGTTAACCCCCACCCACCCCTTCTGTCCGGCCCCTGTGCTGGCCCCTCCAGACACCCCAAGCCTGGCTGTGCCTCCAAACTGGGAGGCTTTGGGGTGCCCGTCTCCCCACCTCCCACTGGCTCACCGTGGACCCAGAGGCCACTCAGTGTGTGGCTGGGACACGTCCATTCTCGAGTTATGTGACTGAGCGAGTGGCGGACCTCTCTGTGTCTGCACTCGGCCGCAGGTCGGGGTCTGATGGTGACACAGAAGATAGCCCAGGACAGGGTGCAGCGCAGGCTGGGAGGAACCGGCGGCAAGCTCAGAAGGCACCAGAAAGAGAGAAAGAGCCCGGGAGGCCCTGCCACAGGGGCGTGTCCTGGGGCTCTCTGCACCTGCGTGCTGGGACCAGGAGCCCACAGCCCTTCAGGAAGCGCCTTCCGTGCTGGCTGTGCCCCTGCCTGAGGCTCGGCTCATGGGACTCCACGAGCAACCCCGGCAGGTGCCCAACATCCCTGCTTCATAAATGAGGGCCCGAGGCACGAAGGGTTTGACCCCAGCCTCTGCACTTGCTGTCTCTGTCTGCGACACTCCTCCCCAGAGGTCTGCCTGGATCACTCACCTGGTGCTTCTCACCCTGGCATCCTACGAGAACAGGGAAGTCCTCCTCACCCCACCTAGTATTCGTGGCCCCTGTGGTAGGTGGAATGGTGTCCCCCCAAATATGTCCTAGCCCTCAGCCCCAGTGCCCGGGTCTCTGCAGGTATGAGCAGGCTGGGTTCACGCGGAATTCGGTGGGCCCCAGTCTGGTGACTGGTGTCCTCATAAGGCGAGGGAAGTTTGTGCGCAGAGACAGAGGGACGCGGGGGGAGGACTGCCCTGTGGAAAGAGGCAGAGATTGGAGTGATGCGGCCACAAGCCAAGGAACACCCACAGAGCCCAGAGGAGCAATGTGGCCACCTGGGGTCCTCCCTCTCCCTGCCCCATGAGGCCTTGGAGGTGACACCACTGTCATGTCACGCAGCCCCAAGGCCTCTGGCAGGGTGGGGAGGGCCCTGGGATGCTCACCTGCGGAAGGGGGACATGGCTCGGCGGTGGGTGCCTGCCCTGGGGCTCCCCCTCGGTGGGCCCTCAGCCTCAGCAGCGGCGGCAACTGCCCGTGGAGTGGCCCGTGCAGGATCTGCAGGAGCAGCTCCCTTCCGAGTGGTGTCCTGTGCACCTGTAGATCTCACTGTGAGTCTTCCCAGCTTTTGCTCAACACCTGGGGCCGCAGCACCGAGAGGCGGCACCTGTGGCCAGTGGCTCCTCAGGGGGCCTCTGGCCTGACCCTCCCAGGCTGCAGGGCTGCCCCCTCCCCCTGCTGGGCAGTGGGCAGTGCCCGTCTGCCAGCCCCCACCCCCACCCCCACCCCGGGGTCACAGGAAGGTGCCGGCGGGAGGGGAGGGAACAGCATCCCTCTGTCCTTCTCACGCCCTCGCTCGAGCTGACCTATTACTCACTGCGGGCTGCACGGGTGCCCCCTCAGCCCGCGGGCTGTGGGCAAAGGCTCCCGCTGACGTGGACGATGCCGTGGCTGCGAGTCGGACGCAGGACAGGGACCCCTCTGTGCTGGGTGAGGGGAGGCCCAGGGCCGGGCGGGGCCTGCAGGTGGGCAGGGGAGGGGCCTGCTGCCTCTGGCCACTGGGGGCCTTGCTGAGCAGGGGGTTGGGTTCAGGGAGCAGAGGCCACTCCCCCTTGTGCCCCAGACAGCAAGTGGCCGCCACCTCCTGGCAGCACCTACCGTGTGCCAGGCACAGGCTGCGCTTTGCACCGTCTCACCAAATTCTTACCGAAGCTCCCGCAGGTGTCCTTGTCCCCATTTCACTGAGAGGAGAAACGTTTTCCTGTTGTCACCTGCTTAGTACGTGGCCTAGCCACTTGGATTAGAACCCAGGTTGGTCTGACACCAAAGCCCAGGATCCCCAGTAGTAACCGGGGACTATCTGAGGTGTACAGTGAAGTACACAGAATGAAAAATAAATAAAAAAACAATGTATCTCCCCCCAGTGAAGAATTTAAAACATTATAGGCATTTTGGCCATGATGAAGGGGCTGGTACGCGACTTTTCTTCTCACCATGAACAACTAGAAAACGGAACAAAAATTACAAGAAACAACTGTTTCTAGACGTTGGACAACACGTAGCAGGGACAGAAGCAAATGAGCCTTTTGGCCAAGAGAGCCCGGTGGTCTCAGCTGCGGGGACGGTCTCAGCAGGAGGGCCGAGGTGCTCCAGCGTCCTCATAGGGGCCCACAGGCGTCTTTGGGCAGCGTCTAGGCTGGGCAGAAGCAGAGTGAGATTCCACGAACCAGGGACCAGCCCCCACCAGGGAGCAGGCGCTGTGAGCAGGACAAGTCCCAGAGTTCACTGGGGGACAGAAGAGAGAGACCACCAAGAAGAGAGAGACCTGGCTGACCACCCAGAGCACTCAGCAGAGACCACAGAAGGCCGTGTTCCAGGTGAAGGGCTAAACTAGTCCCAGAGTGATGGTTCCTCTGGACGTGACCTATCGAACGTTCAAAACAAGCCCCCAAAGGACCAGGCCGATCTGCAAGTAAATTACATGCTTGTCAGCACAAAACCCAGTATTTTTGAAAAGAAGGCCAACAGAATCCAGAAACTCACACAATTTGCCATTTACAACCTCCAGCACCCAATACCGACTTACCAGATGTATGAAGAAGCAGGGACGTGTGGCCTGTAACTAGGAGAAAAATCGATCAATAGAAACAACCCAGAAATGACACCGATGAGGGAATTGGCAGGTGAGGCATTGAAAACAATTATTACAAATATGTCCAAGGACTTGAAGGAAACCATGATCATAATCAAAGGACAGGTGGAAAGTACAATAATGAATGAAATGGAAATTCTAAAGATGAAAATATACACTATATGAAACACAAGCTCTACCGAATGGGATTGACAACAGAAGAAAATGTCTGTGAACTTGAGGCTGGGACGGTACAGGTCGTCCAGTGGAAGCACACAGAGACAGAGCCCGGAGGAAGACACCCAAAGCCCTGGTGACCTGTGAGACAGTATTGAGCACTTTAATAATATGTGCAACTGGAGCTCCAGAAAGGGGTGAGGGGAAGAATATATATTTAAAGAGATAATGGCTGGCCGGGCGTGGTGGCTCACACCTGTAATCCTAGCACTCTGGGAGGCCGAGGCGGGAGGATCGCTTGAGCTCAGGAGTTCGAGACCAGCCTGAGCAAGAGTGAGACTCCGTCTCTACTAAAAATAGAAAGAAATTAGCCAAACAACTAAAAATAGAAAAAAAAAATTAGCCGGGCACGGTGGCACATGCCTGTAGTCCCAGCTACTCGGGAGGCTGAGGCAGGAGGATCGCTTGAGCCCAGGAGTTTGAGGTTGCTGTGAGCTAGGCTGACGCCACTGCACTCTAGCCCGGGCAACACAGTGAGACTCTGTCTAAAAAAAAAAAAAAAAAAGAAAGAAAGAAAGAAATAATGGCTGAAAATTTTCCAGATGTGGTAAAAACCCACAGATCCACAGATCCAGGAACTGGAAGCCGCATCCGTGCAAAGCGAACACACCAAGGCAGCTCGTTACCAGACGGCTGCAAACCAGCGCCAGGGAGGGAAAGTCTTCAGGGGACAAAGGCGGGAATAGCTGCCGGCTTGTCGTCGGAGACACGGAGAGCCGGGGGCACTAGAGCAACGTCTTTGAAGTGCTGAAAGAAAACAAAACTGTCAACCTAGATGTCCATTTCTAGTGAAAATATCCTCCAAAAATGAAAGTAAAATAAAGACATTTTAAGACAAAAGCCGAGTGAACTCATCACAGATAGACTACGCTACAGGAAACGTCAAAGGGATTTTTTCAGGTTAAAAGCCCCAGATGTAAACGCAGGTCTGCCCAGGGAGTAGCAGCCCACTGGAAATCGCACATGTGTGGATGAATATGGCAGACTTTTCTTCTGGGCTTTGAAAATTCTTTAAAAGATAATAGATTATTTAAAGCAAAAATAATGACAGTGCATTATGAAATTTATAACATATGTAAAAATAAAAATTACAATAAAAGCACAAAAGACAGGAGGAGAGACTAGAAATGTACTGTTGAAAAGTTTGTATATTTTACCTACAATGGTATAATATCACTTAAAGATAGATAATGAAAAATTAAAGGTAAATACCAAAAATCCTAGAACAGACACTAAAAACAAAGATGAGGAGCTGTAATTAACAAGTCAAGAGAGAAAAGAAAATATAATAAGGGAAAATATTAACCCAAAAGAAGGCAGGAAAAGAGAAGACAAAGAACAGATGCAACAAATAGAAAACAAATAGCACGATGGTAGCCCAGATCCAACAGTATCAATAACTATATTAACTGTTAATGGATTAAACACACCAATTAAAAGCTAGAGATTATCTGACTGGGGAAAAAGCAAGACCCAACTGTATGATGCTTATTAGATATGATGATTTGAATGTAAAACACAGCTAGGGTAAGAGCAAAAGGAAGGTAAGAGGTACTCACGCAAACACCAGTCACAGGAAGCAGGAATGACTATACTGATAACAGGCAAACTGGATTTCAGAGCAAGACTATTGCCATCAGGAAAAGGGACATATCACAGTGATAAAAGATTCAGTTGATCAAGAAGACAACCCTAAGTGCGTATGCACATAACGGAGGTTTGGATATGCACAGGGACAAATGACCACTGGCCAGGCTGAAAGACAAGGGGACAGATCCACAATTACAGTCGGAGGTCTCAGTACTTCTCTGAACGATTGATGGGACAGGAGAGAGAAAGATCAGTAAGGGCGTAAAAGACATGAACAACACTCTTAACCAACTTGCCCTAATTGACATTTAGAGAGCACCACACCCAGTAGTTGCAGAATTCACCTTTTTTTTCAAGTGAACATGAAATATTCACCGAGGTTGGCCCTATGCTGGGCCACAAACCAAGCCTCCACGCATTTCACGTGATTGAAATCACGCAGAGCATGTTTTCTGGCCACAACATAGTTCAATTATAAACCAATAAGAAAAACAGTGGTGATCTAGCACCTCTTGTATTATCCTGGGTAGAGCTGGAGCCCGTTCTACTAAGTGAAGTATCCTAAGAATGGAAAAACAAGCACCACATGTGCTCACCATCAAATTGGCATTAATTGACCAACACTTAAGTGCACGTATAGTAATAACATTCATCTGGTGTCGGGCAGGTGGGAGCAGGGAGAAGGTGATTCACACCTAATGGGTGCGGTGTGCACCGTCTGGGGTATGGACATGCTTGAAGCTCTGATTCGGGTGGCGCAAAGGCAATATACGTAACCTAAACATTTGTACCCCATGGTATGCTGAAATAAAAAAAAATTTAAAAAGTGTTATCTAGAAAATTCCCAAATATTTGAAAATTGAACCATGTACTTTTAAGTAACCTAAAGATCAAAGTAGAAATCTCAGACGTTAGAAAATACTTTGAACTGAATTATTAACATAATGGAAATATAAAATATCAAAATGTGTGAGATGCACCTAAAGCAGTGCCTAGAGGGAAATTTATAGCTTAAATGTTTCTATTAGAAAAGAAGACGTGTTTAAAATCAGTGATCTTAGCTTTTACCTTTAAATGCTAAAAAAATTAGTACAAATTAAAGCTAAAGTAAGTGAAAGAAAGTAATAAACCAGTGGAAATTGGTGCAACAGGAAGTACACAATACAGAAAACTCATAAAACAGAAGGCTGTTGTTAGAAAAGGTCAGTAAAACTGATAACCGTAGATTGCTCAGGAAAGAAAGAGACGACTCAAATTACCAGTGTCAGGAACTAAAAGGGGCAACTTAGAATGGCCAAGTTCCTTGAAAGATACAAAGTATCAGAACTGGCACAAGAATAGAAAAATTTATACAGCATTATACCTATTGAAGAAATAGAATTCTTAATTTAAAAACAAAAACCTTTTCACAAAGAAAACTCTAGGCTCTGACGTTGAATTCAGTCAAATATTCGGTCAAAAGGAAGAAACAGTTTTACCCTTACCCAGATAGGCTCTGTCAGAAACTTGAGAAAGAGGGAACATTTTTCAAACCAGTTTATGAGGCTAGCGTCATTCTAATATTAATACTAAAGATATCACAACAAAATAAAACCACAGACCAATATCCCTCATGGAAACAGGCACAGAAATGTTTTATTACAGAAACTATTAAGAAAGCCAATCCAGCCATACGTGTCATGGATACTGTATCGTGATCAAGTGGGGTTTATTTTAGAAACAGAAAGTTGTTTAGTGTTTGAAAATCAGTCAGCGTAATTCACCGCACTAACAGAATAAAGGAGAAAAATCACATAATCTTCTCAGTAGGTGAAGGAAGAGCATTCGACCCAATCCAACACCTGTTAGAATAAAATCTCAGTGACTCGGAACTGGAAGGGACCTTGTTCGCCCGGACAGAGGGGCTGGCGTCTGCCGCTAACCCGGATCTCGCGGTGTAGACCCGCGGCTTCCTGCTTTTGCTCTGACGCGGGGACGCACACTCACCTTCCACTCCCCGTTGGCGCCACGGGTGCCCGGGCAGGAAGCAGCAGTGAAGTGCAAACAGGTGGGAAGGAACAAGTAAAACGCACTGTCCGTCTCTCCTTTTCTGGGCAGATGAGCCGCATGTGTGTCTGAAGGGTCCTCAAGCCTCTCCGCACAGGGCAGGTAAAATGGAAGCTCCTCCCCCAGCCCCTCCGCCCCTTTCTTCCTGGAGGAGCCCACGGCTCTGAACTTGGCATTCCCATCCACGCCTGTCTTGTTCCTCTGCTGCGTGTTTCGTAGCCATCCCAGGCCACAGTGTTGCTCTGGCGTTTTCAAACTCTGCAGATGGTATCAAGCAGAAAGGCTATGCTCTTGGGCTCGATGCCGGCAGACGGGCTGAAGAGGGCCCCCCGCCGTGGCCTGGGACGAGGCGCAAAGCTGTAGACCCCCTGCTCCCTGTAGCCCACCCTCTCTCCACCCTGTCCCCACCCTCCTCTGTCTCAGGGGCTTCCTGGGCTCGCTGCTGATGCCAGTTTGGACTTTGTGGTGGGGGCAGTGGGGGGGGGAAGGACCCTGGGCAGGCCCCTCCAAGGGCAGGCTGGGTGGCCTGGGGTTGGCAGCGTGCTGGGGAGCGCAGGCCCTGGCCAGCCGGGGCCTTCAGGCATTGCAGCTTTGTGATGGACCTTGCCTTAAAGTGTGGGTGGGTGGGACGCGGTTTTTGAAAAGTCAGGTTAATTTCGGCACAGTTTACACGTAATAAAGTCACCTTAGTCACATGTAATAAAGGCACAGTTAGGTGAGTTTTTAACGACCGTGTAGCTGCACAACCACCGTCATGGTATAGGATGTTTCCGTCTCTCCTGAAAGCCTCCTGGGGCACCTTGCAGTCACTGCCCTGCCCCCTTCCCCACCCCCAGCTTTGGCGACGCAGACCTGCCCTCCCCGCTGCAGGTCTGTCTGTTCGGGAGTGTCCATGGGACGGACCCTCAGTGGGCGGCTCCTGTCACTCAGCAGGACGGTGTGGGGCTGCCGCACGCACAGCCGCTGCTCCGCTACCTCGGGGGCGGGGGTCCTTCCTAGGAGGTGCCGCTGCCTGTTTTCAGACCACGGCCAGGCCACGTGTAAGGCTAGAACTCCCTCAGCAGTACGAGGACGCAACCCGTGGACGGCACCTCGCCAAAGACAGACCCACGGCAGGTAAGCGTGTGCGGAGATGCTGCGCATCGTCCGTCCTCAGGGAAGCACAAGTTAAAGTGACCGTGAGAGTCACTGCACACCTGTTCAAACGGCCAAGCCCGGAACACCGCTGACACCACGTGCATGAGGCTGGGGGCAGCAGGAACTCTCGCCGTGACCTGGCGGGTGCGACCTGTGCAGGCTGTGGCAGAGCTTGGCGGTTCCCTGCAGATCCAAGCACACCCTTGTCGTGCGAGCCGGCATCACAGTCCTTGGTGTTTACCCAAAGGGGTTGAAAACCGATGTTCACACAAACACCCGAGCGTAGGTTTTGTCGCGGCTTCACTCGTAGCTTTGGAACGTTGGGAGCAGCGGAGACGTCCGTCGGTGGGTGAGTGGACGACGCCTGTGGCCCCTCCCCACAGTGGAACGTCCCTCAGTGCTAACAAAGACACGCCGTCAACCCCCGAAAGGCGCGAAGGCCCCTAACCCTGTGTTTCTGAGAGGAGGAAGCCAATCTGAAAAGGCGACACACTGCATGATTCCCACCCTGGCGTTCTGGAAAACCCAAACCACAGGGACAGTGGAAAGACAGGGGTGGCCAGGGGTTGGGGGGAGGGCGGGCGAGCAGGTGGTGCACACGGGACTTTGGGCCAGTGAAACTCCTCTGTGTGACACGTAACGGTGGCTACGTGCCACCCCACACGTGTCCAAATCCACAGTCTGGACACCAAGAGTGAGTCCCAAGGCAGACTCCGGGTGAGGAGGTGTCAGGGCAGGTCGCCGCTGTAACAGATGCTCCCGCTGGTGGGGACACGGATAGTGGGGAGACTGCGTGTGGGGGGCAGGGGGCACCTGGGAGAGCTCTGTACCTTCTGATCAATTTTGTTGTGAACCTAAAACGACTCTGAAAAATAAAGTATACTAAAAGACAAAACGATAAAACTGCAACCCTCCACCTGCAGCAATGAGCCCAACCACAGCCCCATAACGATCGGCCCCAAATGGCCGGGACTCAGTTCAAACCGGCAGCCTCCCTAATTTCCCCACTTCCAGCTCATGCTCCTGCTCCACCTGCGCCCCCACCCAGTCCCACAGGACCTGCTCTGGTCGGCGCCTCCAGCCCCCGCAGGCCGGTGGCCTCATCGGGACACGCCAGAGACTCCCTCTGCCCCCCGGAGCCCCACACCCCCGCCTGCCTGCAGGGTCTCTGCCGAGCACAGGGGCGGTGGCGACTCCCTCGTCACAGCTCGCTCTGAGACGTAGCCTCTGCCCGTGCTCATTTGGGGGGTTGTTTAGCAGTTTACGCAGTGGGTGGACATTGGGGTTCTCTCCAGTTTGGGGCTGTCACCATGAGGCTGCCGTGAACACCGGTGCGCAGACGTTTCTGTGGACGCATGTTCGCAGCTCGCTGTGTTCTCAAGCCAGGCCCTGCTCTGTCCTGCCACTCTGGCTTCCTGGAACCTCCTGGTGGGCTCGGGAGTCCCACGGCCACAAACCCCACCCAGGGTAGAGGAAGCACCAACTCCCTCCCTCTGGGTCTTGGGGGGCTCCTGCCCTGCTGCGGGGCTGCTTGACAGGCTTTGGTTTCCCCTTGTGACCGGGAGATCCTTTCTCACAGCCTGGAGCCGTGTGAGTAAATTCCACCCGCTTTCCCGTGAACTGGGACCGAGGCACGTGGAAGGCTGGTTGGGCCACGGTGAGCGCAGGCCTCCGTTTTCAGTGGGGACTCGGTCAGGCTCGGCTGGCAGCCCCCTATACCCCCGAATCCCCCTCAAGCAGCCTACGCTGCAGGGCGCCTTTCTCCGGGCCCTTCCGTCTGCACCGTAGCCACCCCGATTCTGGCTATTTTACCCCAAATCAGGACACATCTCGATTTTTGGAAAACTTTTGCTGCCATGAGAAATAAGGTTAATGGTTCTCAAAATAGCTCCTCTGCAAATAACTGACAAAGCTCACTTGGCCCAAAATGAGTCTGAGGGGGAATTAAAAAGCATCTCTTTTCCCAGAAAACAGATTCCTCATTGACACATTTTTCCTCCTGTTGATTTTTCCCTGTTTCCAAAATGGAGCCTTTTTCCTCAGTCTTTTATGCGAGCAGGGAGACAAAGTCCACTTGTCAGAAATGTTCTGTCGGTCTCTGTTCTCTTTCCCTCGGGGTCCCCCTGACAATGGGGCCATTATCGGCGCTCTTGTTCCGTGATTTTCCTCCCCGCTCCGGGCTCATGCGGAGCCTTTGCCAGGCCTCGCAGAGAGGGGAGGGCCTTCCCTCTGCCGGAGCCCCGTGCGGCCACCGCCGGGCGCTGTCATCTGATCCCTGAGAGTGACTTTCGGGAGCAGAGCCGTCCATCAGTTTTGCAATTCACATCATTTGTCCTCCGAGAACGGAAACGGCTTTCCGGAGAGAGGCCTTCCAGGCCGGCTCCCGGGCAAACCCCGCGTCCGACCAAAGGGGCTTAAGATCTCACCGACGCTTCGTCAATCACGTCAGGAAGGAAAATAACCTCGAGATGTTGAAACGCTCTCCCCGACCGGTCCCGCGCTGGGGAAACACACTTCACTTGATGGTGTTGAGAAAATAGAAATCGCTCGGCCCCGGGAATCTCGTTCCAAGATCAATCTCCAGGTCTCCCCTTTTGGCAGCTGCCGGGAAGCGGGAACTGCCGTTAGGGGACCCAGAACCCCACCTCCCCCTCCCTTTATCAGAGCAGGTCCTGCCCCCTCCGCAGATGTTGGAGACCCTGGCTTTCTCGGGATCCGCGCGGAGTGACCGCCCCTTCGGTAAACCATTCGTTCATCCCTTCATCCCCACATTCATTCGTGCGACCAACCTCCTACTGGGTGTGCCAACCTGGGCTTTGGGGACCGAGAGATACAGCAAGGCACTCTCTGTCCTCCCAGCCCCCAAATCCAGCGCATGGCATGTGACATTTCTGAACTCAGGGAGCAGAGCCTACGGGGTCCCCTGTGAGTCCTGAAGATGTCTGTCTGTGGGGGAGGCCTCGGACCCCTGAGCAAGTCTACTGCCTCCAGGAGAAGGTGCAAGGTTTCCCTGCGGGTGAGAACACACCAGGAGAAGGTGCAAGGTTTTCCTGCGGGTGAGAACCCACCAGGAGAAGGTGCAAGGTTTCCCTGCGGGTGAGAACCCCCCAGGAGAAAGTGCAAGGTTTCCCTGCGGGTGAGAACCCACCAGGAGAAGGTGCAGTATTTCCCTGCGGGTGAGAACCCACCAGGAGAAGGTGAAAGGTTTCCCTGCGGTGAGAACCCACCAGGAGAAGGTGTAAGGTTTCCCTGCGGGTGAGAACCCACCGGGAGAAGGTGTAAGGTTTCCCTGCGGGTGAGAACCCACCAGGAGAAGGTGAAGGGTTTCCCTGCGGGTGAGAACCCACCAGGAGAAGGTGCAAGGTTTCCCTGCGGGTGAGAACCCCCCGGGAGAAGGTGCAAGGTTTCCCTGCGGGTGAGAACTCCCCGGGAGAAGGTGAAAGGTTTCCCTGCGGGTGAGAACCCCCCGGGAGAAGGTGAAAGGTTTCCCTGCGGGTGAGAACCCCCCAGGAGAAGGTGCAAGGTTTCCCTGCGGGTGAGAACCCCCCGGGAGAAGGTGCAAGGTTTCCCTGCGGGTGAGAACCCCCCGGGAGAAGGTGCAAGGTTTCCCTGCGGGTGAGAACCCCCCGGGAGAAGGTGAAAGGTTTCCCTGCGGGTGAGAACCCCCCGGGAGAAGGTGAAAGGTTTCCCTGCGGGTGAGAACCCCCCGGGAGAAGGTGAAAGGTTTCCCTGCGGGTGAGAACCCCCCGGGAGAAGGTGAAAGGTTTCCCTGCGGGTGAGAACCCCCCGGGAGAAGGTGAAAGGTTTCCCTGCGGGTGAGAACCCCCCAGGAGAAGGTGAAAGGTTTCCCTGCGGGTGAGAACCCACCGGGAGAAGGTGCAGTATTTCCCTGAGGGTGAGAACCCACCAGGAGAAGGTGCAAGGTTTCCCTGCCAGTGAGAACACCACCTGCAGCTGCTCCTCCTGAAACATCTGGGAGGGACGTACACCATCTTGGTGTGGGCCGGGGGTTATTCTGCCTTGCAGACACCTGGTGGGGCGGACACCATCTTGGTGTGGGCCGGGGGTTATTCTGCCTTGCAGACACCTGGTGGGGTCTTTCCGGGTGCGGAATCGGTGCCGCCCACCCCACCTCTGTGGTCTGGTGGAGGAGGGGCCCCCTTGCCGGTGTGAGTCCAGGGAGTTTGGGAGCTGCCTCGGGGCAGCGTGTGGGGTGGAGGGTGGGTGGCTCGTATGCAGGGGTCTGGGGGAGAGCTTCGGGGGGCACCAAGGGCAGATAAGACGCTCCCTGTGGGAGTGGCTGAGTCCGGCAGCGATGGCGAGGGCTGATGGCGAGCCCGTGTCAGATGTCGACTCTGTTATTAGCCTCGGCCACTCAGAAACTGGGGCTCTCTCGGGAAGACGCCACATGGAGAAGCTCCAAGGCTGGCCGAGACGCTGACTCTGCAGCGAAGTCGTTACTGCCGTGTGGTGAGGACCGTCCCCCCCAGAACCCCGGGGGCCTGCATCTGAAGTGGTGGGGGTGGGAGGGAGGAGAAGTGGGGGGCTCCAGGGGCCGGGAGGAGCCCAGGTGCTCCGAGGCCACGAGGCGGGGGAGCTGCCTTGTGAGGTCAGTTGACGTCTGTGTCAGCAGAAGGCAGGGGAGACGTCCCCTGGGCCACTCACAAGGAGGCCTCACAGGGACAGCGGGACATTCCCTCTTGAGGCTTCTGGGTGGGGGCGGGTCACAGTGGAGGTGGAGCCCCAGAGGAGGCAGGTGGGCACAGGACTCTCTGGGTACTCCAGACGGGCGGCACCTGGGGTGAGGCTGGACAGTCCCCGAGGGACCCTGGGTCTGCTCCTGCACCTGGGCCTCTGCTCCCCACTCTGTCCACGTGGACTGCATCTGTCCGGGCAGCTCCAGGCCCCGGCTGGGGGCAACGTGAGGTGGGGGGGCACACGGCCTCCTTGGAAGGCTGGTGAGGGTGGCCCACTCTTAGGAGGGGTGGGTTTAGGACAGGCCACAGGAGATGGGCCCTCTACCACGAGGGGCTGCCACGTGGAGGCAGGCACGCCTGGAGGCCATGCCTGCAGGCTGCCATGCCTGCGGCTGGTCACATCTGGAGGTCACCACTCACTGTGGGGCCGTCCAGGGTAGCTGGTGCCCTCCTGAGCTTGTTCTTTTCTGCAAAATGGGAACATCCAGGGCACCTGCCCCGGCAGTGGGGTACGGAGGGGGCTTCACCTGCACCCGGGACCCCCAAGTCAAGCCCCACTCACTCCTCCCCGCCTCCCCACGATGGAGCCTGCCGAGGCTTAGAAAAACACACAGATTTATTGCATATCAATCTCATGTATAAATGCACCGTGGCGTTGGGCAGAGTACATTTGGTGTACAGTCCTATTCTACAGCGTTAGCCTCAGCGCCAGCTGCTCCTGGGCTCACCTTAGCGAAATGTCTCTACACAAGCACATTTGTCTTTGTCACAAGCATCAGAATGAAATTTGCAAAATTGCTCTTTTAATCATTGCCTACGCTTCCTGTCCTCCAAGTCCATCGTTCTCCCACAGTGACTTCCGTGTGAATCAGGAACTGTGTCCCTGTCGCGCCGGCGGCCGGGACTCCCAGTCTCGAGCGCCGACCCTTGTCACACAGTCAGTAAGGGCATCTACGGAATCGTCCTCTTGATAAAAATTTCACGAACAGACACAATGACCGCTAAACACGCGTCATGCACAGTTTACTTATGAACATAACAGAAGCCATTTACAATCCGGGGGGCGTGGGACAGGCACCAGCCTCCTTCTCAATGGTTTTTTTTTTTAAAACATCATGTGAAAACTGGACATTTACAGTTGATTTCGCTTTCAACACTATACAGTTCTAAAAGAAAAAAACAAAACAACACAAAAACAAAACTGAACCAAATCTGTAATGTAACAACAGCAAAAGATGGCGTGGGATGCACAGTTCGTGACTCTGGCAAGCATTATACATATATATATATACTTTAAGTTACAAAGTGTATATATATACACACACGCACACCCCCACACACTCACACACGCACACACACTTTAAATTACATATTCGCACACCAGGGCTCAACCTCCCTCGTGTCGACGAGAACAGTGACAACGCCGGCTGCAGCTGAAGGAGACCGTTAGAATGACTTTTGTTCACGAGTGAATTGCACGTTTGGAAACTCAAGCTGCCTTTATTTATTTTATTTTTTCCAAAAGTGGTAACGTGAGTCAGTGACAGAAAAGAGTAAAATGAAACCATGGAATGGAAGGAGCAAAGGAACTCTTCGCAGAAGAACGCAAGAACGTCCTTGTCACAGTATCATTCATGCTACAGAGACATAGTTTCATGGCTTTTGACACCCGGCAGACCTCCACGGACCAGGAGCCGCTGTGTCCTGGAGTCCCTGGCCGGGGGGAGCGCCGTCCCCAGCCCCCGTCCCCCCGGGCCACAGTGCAGGGGCAAGCCCTCCCCTCCCCCCCCATAGGACAGCACAGTGAGTACAGCTCAGTAGGTTTCAGTCACTTGGGCAGGGGACAGGGAACCGGGACAGGACACAATCCAGTGCTTCGAGGCTTTGAGTCTAAAACACATGACATGTATCTAGGCAAGTGCTTTGCACACGCTCACTCGGGAAGCAGACAGGGCAGCGGGAGCCAAGGGCCCTCCGACGTCCCAGGGTCGGACTCTGGGGACGCGGAGATGTCGGGCCAGTCAGGGTCTGGACGGACCAGCTGCACTCGTGGCCCCCTCGGGCTGGGCAGCGTCTCCGGCCGTGCCTGAGCTCACCCCCTGACCACTGCTCCACACCTGGGGTCCCAGGCAGGGTGCCGGGACCTGCCCCCCTGGGTTTGAAGCAGGGACATTCTGGGTCCCACTCACAAAGGGTCTGCCCGGCCCACAGGATAGACGGCCCTGTGTGTCCTATCCTATCCAGTCGTCCTGGGAACGAGCGCGGGCACCAGGTGAGGGTCCTCGCTCCCAGGGGCCGGGGGTCTGAGGGGCAGCGGAGGGAGGGCGAGAGGAGCCTCCTTCGGAATTTCCATCTGGGGAATGAGTGGCAGCAGCTGAGGGCCCTGGCCCAGGCCACCTGCCCACAGACAAGGTGACCAGCCAGCCAGCTGCCACCCTGTCCTGTCCACTCAGGGCACATGGCAACATGGCCTCCTGTCCCAGCCTGGTGATCTGGAGGCCGGGACCTCAGGACCCCTGCAGGGGGCCCAGGCTCCCTTGCCCACAGGGCTCTCCCGGCCTGGGAGGGCTGGGCGCGGCTGGCTGGCCCGGGGCAGAGACAGGCCCGGCCACGGGGCCGGCGTGATGCCGGGTGTTTTCAGGGGTACACCAGCACCCGGACTAAGTGCTTTCTTGTCAGGGGCCCAAGGACAGAGTCCCCTGGAAACGCCGGGTGCCGGGGCACGGGGGGCTGAGTGTTGGGGAGCAGCTGGGCTCCCCACCATCATGTTCAGGGGACAAAGATAGGACTTAAAATGTGTGACCGGGATTCTGGGGAAGGCGGAAGAACAGAACAGGAAGAGAACAGAGAATGCGCGTGAAGATCGGCCCAAAGTGAGAGTCTGACCGGCAAATCCGAGGGCCGAGGGGGAGGGGCCCTTCTCTGTCCTGCTGCCAAAGGGACGCACTCAGGTTCCAGCCGGCCACACTCCCCCCTGCAGAGAGAGAGAGTCACATCGCAAAAAAAAGCACACGCCTTACTCTTTCGAAGAAGAAATCATATAATTTGGGTTTACAGAAATGGGGTGTTTATATCTGAGGCTGAATTTTTACAAGAATCCCGTCTAGGTCAAGGGAAGTTGGAAATTCCTACGCGATCCTGGTGGGTCTGACCGAGGGAACGTCACGGATGCTCTTGCGGAGGATCGAGCAGTTGTGTTTGCAGACCCTAAATCCTACCGACGTGGCCACGGCCCTTTCCCAGCACACAGCTCCCCAGGCCGCCCGAGGGGGTCCCTCCAGTCCTCGAGTGGTCTCAGTGCACGCGCAGGCGGTCCCGTCCTTCCGCCCTTTGCAGACGTGGCCAGCATGGGTCCTTC
Organism: Eulemur rufifrons; assembly: GCF_041146395.1. Classification (NCBI taxonomy): domain Eukaryota; kingdom Metazoa; phylum Chordata; class Mammalia; order Primates; family Lemuridae; genus Eulemur; species Eulemur rufifrons. Next base: position 717,069 of record NC_090990.1, on the reverse strand, counting down.
CGCTGGAGCCGGGGGCTTGCAGGACCTGCAGGAACCTCCGTCGGGGGTCTCCGGTGTGAGCTGGGACGCCCCGCACCTACAGAGACGATTGTCTTTGGCCTGGAGCGGCCGGGACGGGCACGGAACCCGCCCGTTTGGACACTTCCGGTGGCCCCAGGGACAGACACTGAGGAGACGTCCACGGCGAGACACAGATCCACACCAACGTGGCTCGCGCCACACCGGTTTGGATTTCTGCTTTTTTTTTTTTTTTTCTTTTCTTAAAGGGCAACTTAGGCAATTTTTTTCTCTTCGTGTTGGGACACTATTATCATCTTTTCTTCCAAACAATAAAAGAAATAAATAGAACACTTGTCTTAAATGCAACTGAAACGCAAATTTAACAAAAACACATGATTGTCTGGAAAATGGCAGCAGAGACGGCAGGATCCCGGGGCGGGCGGGGTATTTGGCACATCAGAAACCGCCCCGCTCCCTGGACAGCGGCCACACGACACACGGCCTTATCACGCGGTTTTGGTCCTTCACTAGATACTTATATTAACATTATTTCTTCACAATAAGAATGTCTAATGCCAAAAATACTGTTAAAGAAGAAATAAAATAAGAAAAGAAACGAATTAGAAAAAATTACAAGTTATATACAGATTAAGGTAAATTCCATCAGGGAAAAAAATTATCATTTGGAATTGGCCCCTATGGGAATAACTTAAAGCCTGTCCGGATGGAGAGGCAGATACGTCCCGGGAAGGAGGTGCCAGTTGCCAGGGCCGCGCTGTCTGTCTCTGCTCTTCCCGGCGGGTTCCCTGGATGCCCGTCTGCGCGTGAGCTCCCGAGAACCTGCGCGGAGGGCGGACGTGGTGACGGCGTCGCGGTCTGGAGTCTCAGGCACAGGGGGAGCTCGGCGGCCTGGAGTGGTGGACCTGGGGAGGGTCCCTGGGGCAGCCAGGGTGGGAGGCTGCAGCCCCAGGACGTGGCCCGGGCCCTGCCTTCAGAGCGGCGGCTGGGCCAGCTTGGGGGTGGCCGAGGCCCCGGTCCAGGACAGTGGGAAGAGGAGGGCCCAGCCACACCCCTGTGTGGAGGGCGGGCACCAGAGCCCCGACTTCCCCATACAAGTGGGGGGTCTCGGGTGGGGGCCTGTGGACTCCTCTGGAGACCACGTGGGGACCCTGGCACGAACGCCACATCACACGACGGCGGGCATGCCTCCAGCCCTGGCCGGGCGAGCGGGCAGCCCAGGGCGCCGGGCCTCCGAATTCCTGGTAGAGTCCGCACACTGCTCACAGCAGCGGCCCCAGGCCCCTTGCTCTGCCTCTGGGATCACCTTGGCTTATACAAACAGGTCAGAGATAGAAAATTTCTCCGTTATCTACAGTATAAAGAACACACCCAAGCACAGTGCTGGCTCCTAGGCAGACTTGGGTTTGCAAATAAGCTGAAATTTCAAAGCAATGCAAAATTACTTTTAAAAAACAATTTGCAAGTCATTTTTTTGATTTTTAAAAAATACTGTCTATTTTTAAAACCACATGCTTAAATAGACTCTGTAGTCAATAAGGTTACCAAAAAGGTTATTCTTGCCATCTTCGTTATAAAAATCACTGGCGAGATCCTTCTCTCTAGAGCACTCCGCATCTATCCGCTCCCTTCCCCTTCCGATTTGGGTTAAGGTCCCGCTCGCCCGCCGGGCAGGTTCTGCGCAGCAGCTCCCGAGGGTGGTCCCGGACGGCGTGAGCTGGACCGACCGAGCAGTGTTCTCAGGACCGTCCCTGGTGACGGTGAAGCTCCACAGCTGCTTCTGGAACTTTCGGGTCTGAGTTTTCGCTGGAAGAGTCAGAACTGAGCTGCGGGGGTGGGGCGTGGAGGCTGAGGAGTGGGCCCGGGCAGGTGCGCGGGGCTCTGGCTGGCCTCGCTGCTGCCGTCCAAGCTGGCGCCCTCGCTCTGGACTCTGACCCCAGGGCCTCCCGGCCGTCAGAGGTGGTTGATGGGGTTAAAGGCTCTGGGCTCCGACGTGGCCCCCGTGATGCTCAGCCAGGCGTCCAGAGAGCCCTGGGCTGGGGTGTGGACAGGAGCGTCCTCAGCAAGAGACAGCATCATTGCGTACGCCTGGGGAAGAGGACACCGGGGACCGTGAGCCTGGGGTACCTCACCCCTCCCCCGCCTCCCGTGTGCCTGGTCCGCCGGGGGAGGGCAAGGGCACGACGGAGGCCGATTCTGCCCCCGCCTGAAGGAGGGAGACGCAAGGGGGTGTAAGAACAAGGAGGGGGGAGGCTGCCTCCCGCCCAGAGTGACGCCAAGACCTGCGGCCCTGCCCACGGGTTCCCTCGGCCCCTTTGGGGTGCACCCCTGCAGCCACCCTCCCTCCCGCCGCTTTCTCTGCCTAGTGACCGGCAAAACCGTGTGCACACGTGTGTGGTCCGGGAGGGCCCTGGGACTGGCAGGCAGTTTCCGCCGAGACCCCCATGCCTGCAAGAGTCGGTCTCTGCCTGGTAGGGCAAGGGACGCCTGTTTTGCCAACTGTGGTGACACCACGGGGTTACTTCCGGGAAAGGGATGTGTGGCCGTTCAGAGCTGATGGGATTACTGGGGAATCCAGGTTGTTTCCTGGCATCAGACAGTCCGTGGGGCACCCTCTGCCCAAGCCGCAGGGCATGAGGTGCTGGGACCCAGGGGCTGCTTGGAGCGTCGTGTGCAGGTTAGCGGGGTGGAGGGGGGCGGGGGGGGGGAAAGCCAGGGCTCACCCCACCTGTGTTAACACTCTGGACAGAATTAGTAAAAGACGCAGACAGACATGCAGACAGCTTTTGCTGAGACCTGGGGGAGCCTGGCCCCTCTGGGGGACAGCAGAGAGCTGGGTGAGACCCCAGCAGGGTCCTGCGGCCACCTATCCTAGGGAGCAGAGACAAGCAGTGCCCGGGGCCAAGCCCCGGGCCCTCGCTGACCTCGGTCACAGCTCCAGCTTGGAAGCAGGGACCACATGACTGGGTAGCTTCCCCTGGGAAAAGCTTGGGCTGTCGGTCACTTGGGCTTGGGTCAGAGAGGGAGGGAGGCTGAGGCAGCTGGGCGGGTTGGGGACCTGCTCGTGGATGCCTCCCCCTGGGGCCCAGGGGAAGGGGACCCACACCTATGTGTGCACCAGCACCTCTGGAGGGAGCTGTGCGTGGGGGTCCCGCCCCCCGCCATCTGCTTCCAGCCCCTCCCTGCTACACGCAGCTTTCGGGAGGGCGTGGTGGCCGGGGCCCCTCTCTGGCCGAGGCGATGGGTGGTGGGTGTGGGGGCAGAGGTCCTAGCTTCCCCCAGGCGCAGGACGGACCCAGCGGGAGGCATGTACTGGGGTGTCCCCCGGCTGCGGAGCCAGGTGGAGGTGGGGCGGGGCTCTGACAGGCACCTACCTGGTTCTTAGCCTGCCTGCACAGTGACTGTTTTAAAGTCTCAGAGTCTAAGGTGGAATTAAGCACATCTTTAACTTCAAATGCTTCCTCAGCTGCTCTGCGGAGGTCCAGCCCCTTCCCAAAGGTCGGCATCGGCTCCAAAGCTAACAGACCGCCTTCTTGCTCCTCAATAAACCTGCACCAATGACCAGGGAGAGGGAGGGGCCCGGTGTCAGCTGGTCTGGCCTCTGGCCACCTCTCCGACGCCGCACGCCCGGCTCCGTGCCTGCATGCTTGCCACGGCGCCTCTACAAGCCACATGCACAAGGAGACAGACACACAGACACACGGACACCTGGACAGGAAGCCACATGGATGCGGGGGGGCGGGTGGACAAGGGCCCCAGAGGTGGTGGGTGCGTGCACACGTGTCCGCAGCAGGCGGTTCTTGGGCCCTGGGTGAGAGGGCGGGGAAGGGGCCTCCTGGCAGCTCTGGGGGGCCACGGCCCCTCCTCCCGGGACACAGCGGTGCAGGAAGCACCATCTCCGAAGGGTCTCCCCCAGGAGGACCTTGGGGGGCATCACTAGGGCCAGCAGTAGGCGGCAGGCAGGCAGGACAGGGTGGGGGAAGGCTCCGGCCAGCACAAGTTCCACGCAGGGTGCTCAGCACCCGGGGCCTCTGCATCCGCTCAGCGGGGAAATGCTCTTCCCTGCACCTGCTTCCAGGCTGCAGGGCTGTGGGGGGCCGAGGGCCCCGACACGCTGCCTGGCTGACCTCGCCCTGCAGAGGCCCCAGGTGCAGACGCCTGCTGGGCGGGAGCCGAGCCCGCTCCAGCTGGGGTGTCTGATGGGGAGGTCGCCCAGGCGGTGCTCAGACCCCCACGCGTCCCCGAGCTCATGGCCGCCCCCACCTCCGGGTGTGGTCGAAGCCCATGGCCAGGGAGGCGGGCGGCTCCTCGTCCTCCTCATCCTCATAGGTGGCCTGGGGCTCGGGCGCGGGGGACACGGTGTCGTCCTGCGACTTCCCGGCCAGGCTGTCCTCGTCATCCTCCTCCAAGTCATCCTCCTCCTCTTCCTCCACGTCCTGGGGCTTCCCACTGGCCAAGCTCGGACATGGGGCATTGCCATCCAGGTCCTGGACGTCCGGCCTAAAATGACACGGGAGGAGGCTGGCGTAGGTGGTCAGGAATGCATGGAGCGCGGGTCCTGGGCCAACTCGTCCCTCCCTGGGCCCAGCCACCGTCCCTGCGGAGTGACAGCAGTGGAGGCTGTGCCAGGAGGGGAAGACCAGCGCTGAGGGTGGCAGACGCAGGGCCACACAGCAGTGGCTCTGTCACGCCAGAGTGGATGCCAGGGCCATCTGCGGCTCATGCAAGTGTGGGTGTCAGGGAAGAAACAGTGGCGGGGCCCTCAGGGAAGGTGGCCCTGCACTGGCGCTGGGGTTGGGCACTGCACGAGGAGTGCCCTCGGGTGCTAGTCAATGCATGCTCCTTGCAGTCAGCCCAGAGGACTCCAGGACACGGGCATTGGCCCGGGAGGCTGGGGGCTCCTGGGTTCTGGAGCGTGAGGCTGGGCTCAAGACTGCCTGTTGTCAACAGTCTGCAGCCGACAGGACGAGTGTACTTCAGAGCCGCGTGGACTCCCCTGTAGCCCAGGTCGGACGGACCCCAGCCCTTCCCCCCAGGTCACTGCAGCCACAGGACTTCCGCTCCGGTTGCTCATTATTGAAGAAAAAAGGAAAAACGCACACCAGTGGGAGTGGGGCTCTCCCTTCTTCCAGAGAGCACCCCTGGAGTTTGGCTCACCCTCACGTCCATGACCACGAGCTGAGCCCGGTGGGAGCCCTGGGCCACTGGGCAGTGTCTGACACTGGCAGATGGGTGAGACCAGGGCGCGTGACGCTTCAGAGTCCCATATTCAGGGCCTGGAGCCCACTCCTCCTCGTCTTTGCTTAGCCCAGGGGACTGTCCACGGCCACCCTGGGAGGCACCACGCTCTCGGGGGGCAGGGGGTCCTGTTCTTGGCGTCAGAGCAGATGGTGACGGCCTCTCTGGGCGATTGGCCACCAGCGTAGCCATGTCTGGACTCCCCCACCTGCACAGGACGGGGCTACGGGGGACCCCGAGCTCCTGGGTCTGCAGATGCATGTCTCCACTTCCTGTCTTTCCAGGTGACAGTATGAGACGCTGACACCTGATCCGCCTTCCGGGACAGGCAGAACCTCAACAGGCTTCGGGCTCAGCCAGTTTCCCCTGTCGCTGATCCCTGCATTGGGACCCGGGGCCTGCCTCTCGCCCGGGCTCTTGGTGGGGTGACCTTGGGCAGGGGCTTGGCCTCTCGGGTGGCATGAGAGTCCCTTGCAGTCCACCCCAAGGATGGGACTGCGTGGGTGGGGGAGCCCTGATGCGGCGGTCAGGTCAGGTCCCCACGTGCCGTGTGTTGCTAAACCACACCTGGTGGCCTGGGCGGGTGTGTCGGTGATGCCGCTATTTGGGAGCAGGGACTGAGGCCCAAGAGACCTTTATCGCTGCTGCCCCTCCCCCACACAGAATATCTGCTCACTGACGGGTGGTGTCTGGGGGGGACAGTGGCCCTGGCTGGGGCTGCACCACAGGCTGGTGGCCTAAAGCAACAGGGGTCCTTCTCTCCCAGCTCCGGAGGCCAGAAGTCAAGGCGCAGGCAGGGCCGGCCCCTCCGAGGCTTCTGGTGCCACGGGCCGTCTCGGCCACCCCGGCTGTGGACACGTCACCCCAGTCTCTGCCTGCGTCTCTGTGGGGTGCTCTCCCGTGCACCTCCATCTCCAGTGTCCCCTTTCACAGGGACCCCGGTCCTCTTGGGCGAGGCCCGCTCTGCTCCAGGACGGCCTCGTTGTAATTTAGCCGCCTCTGTAAAGCCCCATCTCCAAAGCGTCACCTTCCGAGGTTCTGGGGTTAGGACTTCGCTTGTGAAGTTTGAGGGGACGCAGTTCAACACGGGGCTGAGGGGCTGCAGGACCAGGAAGCCTGATGGGCCCCGAATTCCCACCGACGGGCCCCAGGAGGAAGCTGGCCCTGGACGGGGACCAGGTCACAGCAGCATTGGCCCGAGAGGAGCTGTCCGCGTCCACGAGGCCTGGCTGGTTAACGTCCACCTTGCCCGTGGCCTCGCTTTGGATGACAATGAGCCTCCCGCGTCCCCCTGGCTCTCAGGACGAGACTGGCTGGGCCACGGCATGGCCAGCAGCACCCAGGCTGCCTGAGGGCCTGGGCTGGGCCCAGCTCTGCCGCCGGAGTCCCAAGGGACCTGCAGCAGCCTCCCCCTGCCCTGTGGGGACAGCCCTGGCTGAATCGTCCCTCTGCAGAGACGAGGGTGATGATGGTGCCTGTTCTCTCTTTGTCCCACGCGCCGGGAGGCCCGGCTGGCCTCGTCCTTCTGGAAACGGCTTCTCTGCCGGAGGGGCTCGAGGAGCATGGCCCACCTGCCACCCCGGCTCTGGGCGTGGAGGCCTTGCTGTCCCCAGGCGGCTCAGGAGTGTGGTGCCACACTGGTCCTGGGTCCACCCCAGCGAGGACGCCATTGACAATCCTGTGTGTCCTTGTCCGGCTCTTCTCGGGCTCACGGGCACCTCCGTTTAGGGGCTTGATTCCAGGGAGAGGATGCGCCCCGGGCACGGCTGTGGGTCTCAGGGGGGCACGAGCCTGCTCTGCGGGTGGGGGCCACGCTGCTCAGAGCAGGCGGCTGTCACTGGGGCTGCCGCTTCTCAGGTCCCTTCAGGTCACTGTGCCTGGGGCCCAGAGCAGGACGCCAGGGCACTCTGTGGGCTACAGGGCTAGTGGGGTCCCACCCAGGTGGGGGTCAGGTTTGGGGACAGCAGCCCACAGCTAGTAGTGTCTCCCCGTCCCCTCCTCTGAGCCCACCCGGACCCTAATGGATGAAGGTGCCGAGGGCCCTACAGGTGAGGTCACCTTCCCAGGGGCGTGGAATTCGGATGTGGCGCAGCCCCCCCGCCTTACTGCGTGGACAGGTGCCCAGTCCCTCCCCGACGAGAACCGTGACACGGAAGGTGCGGCTCTGCCCTGGAGGTGGGTGGGGAGGGAGCCGGGCCCTGTGGCCGCAGAGCTGCAGCCCACCGAGGCCATCGCGGTAAGGGCCCGGCCATGGGACTGGAACCAGGCACCCGGTCCAGTGGGCCTCAGTTTCCCCTCTACAGAACGAGGGGATTGCATCCTGAGGCCCCTTAGGGTTCGGAGCCTCTCCTGTTCTCTGCCGGGTGGTCCGTATTAGCTTTTCCCACCAACCTCTTCCCGGGGCTTTGAAGTGTTCTTGCAGGGAAAGGGCCCCAGACACACGCTGAGCCCGGGGAGCTGAGGCTGCACAGAGCACCTGCCCACACTCCTCAGTCTGCATTATGCTATTTTCCTGCCGCTCCGTGTATGTGATGTGTATACATGTACATTCACACACGCACATGTATGTGTACATGCGCACACACTTGCACATATATGGCCCCACACATACACATGCACCTGTGTATGGTGCATGTGCACCCGTGTGCAAGTACATGTGTCTATGCACATGTGCATGTGTGTATATGTGTGTACATGTGTGTACGTGCGTGTTTAAAGGTGCAGCATTCTTGGTTGGAAACCATTAGTGCCTCCAATTAAACCAAAATGTCCTTGAGTTTCAGAGGCCCAGCACTGCCTGCGGCGGGGGCACCCGCTTGGCCCGTCGCACACGCGGCTGTTCACAGGGAGGCCGGACGACGGCAGCTGCCACTCGGCCTGGTGCTGGGTGCTGTGCCGCAGCTCGGGACGCTGACTGCTGTCACCCTCTCCCCTCCCCAGCTTCCTAGAGCCCAGGGGGCTCACCCTCTGCCGTTGGTCCCTTGGTCCCCACCCGGGAGCACTGGGGGCTGACGTGGGGTGCAGGTGCACGCGCTCCGAGGGTGGCCCGCGGGATGCTGGGTGCAGACCTTCCCGGGCCGGGACGGTTTTCTTACCGTTTGTCCGTTCGCGATGACACTTGGTTCATCTCACTATTGGCAATAAAGTTCCTGATTTCAGAGAAATAGGAGTCTTCCTTCTCGTCTAAAAGTGCGTGGTTGTCCGACTCGGAGGTGGGGGAGGAGGCGCTGGTGCCCAGGTGGTTGGTGAGGACCCCGGTGTGCTGGCTCACTGCGGATGGGGCAGGGCGTCAGGGTGTACCCCTCAGCGGAACCCCTGCCCCCTCGGGGCCGGCTAGCCCGGCTGTCAGCGCGGACAGCGTGTATTTGGGGCGCTCTCGGTTCTCTTTAACAGTGTGAGGGGTGCCTGTCGGCTTTCCCTAGAGCTGGCCCTGCAGCAGCCCCTTCCCTTCCTCCCCTCCGCACACGTCCACGCCTGCTCTGCAGGGCCTGCCCGTGGGTGCTCTGGGGATCTGGGGACGGGGTCCCGCCGGCCCGCCCCTGCCGTGGGCGCCCACCTGGCACGTTCTCGTGCTCGTGCTTCTTGAGGTGCCTGTCCAGGTTGGTCTGCTGCCCGAAGCACCGGTTGCACAGGTGGCACTTGAAGGGCTTCTCCTTGTTGTGGATGTTCCGGACGTGCCGCTGCAGGTTGGAGGAGATGCTGAAGGAGCGGTCGCAGTACTTGCACCTGGAAGGCACAGCGGGGCCGCAGAGGTGGTGGGAAGGGGCCACGCCGCTGCTCCCACCCACAGCCGAGCCCCCTGCGGTGCCCCTGAGGCCGCCGGCTCACTGGCTTTAGAGCCGGCAGCATCACGGGGCAGGTGTCCCTAGAAACAGCCCGGTTTAAAGCAGCAGGTGCTCGGCCTCCCTGTCGTCCTGTGGGTGGGGATCTGCCTGAATGTGCTCTGTCCGTGCCCCGCGTGTGGTGCCCAGACCCTCCGTCTCTGGCCCTCTGCTGTGGGCATCCCCCAGCCCGAGGCCCTGCGGCCAGCGGGTCTGCCACTGGGGGATGACATGCCCCAGGCAGCCTCAAGAGGGCGTCCTTGCACCACGGAAGGATGCCCGGGCAGGGGCTGGGACGGTGCTCCCCGAATCCTTCCCTCCTGGTCCCCAGGGTGGCTGGGCCCGCGGGCAGGCCTGTCTTACTCGGGACTCAGCTCACCAACCCACTGACTGGGGGGCGGAGGCCGCCCACGGCTCTTAACTGCCGGAAGGTGGGTGGGGGTCCGCAGCCGGGCCACCTGCTCGGATGCCGGGACCACACCGACCCCTCTGGGCACCGCCAGCCCCGTCACTCAGTTGCTCTTTGCCCTGCTCTGCGGGGGTGGCCAGGGCTGCCCGGGACAATCAGAAGGGGGTGCCCCTCCCTCTGGATGCTTCCACAGCCTCCGGTCGAATATTATCAGGACATGCGAGTCTATGAGAGCAAGGCCCTTCACCGCCAAAAACTGTCACAGCAACAACAAGGATGTCTGCCACGTGAGTGGCGCGTGGTGAGTGGCCGCAGGTGTGGGGTCCGTGTGCGGGACGCGACCTTCACAACCGCACACGGTGGCCCCGAAGCAGGGGAAGGGGGGTCCCTGGGGGGCTGAGAGCCGGGACCTGAGCAGCCAGACGGGCGAGACAAAGGCAGAGCTGGGCCGGGGAGGGGGGCTAAGAAGGAGCCTTCCGGGCTCTGCGGAGGCCGCGTGCTGCAGAGGGGGCGGGGTCCCTGCCGTGGGGCCACCCGGAGCCGGGGGGCTCACTGAGGGCCCCTCCCACAGGGCGTGCACCCGGCTGGGTGACGGCACAGGGAACCCTGACACACACGCCTGCAGAGCACGTGTGTGCGACAGTGTGTGTGCTCATGCCTGTGTGAGCACCTGGCCACCAGAACTCCCCTGGGGTGTGCACCTGGGTCTCAGAGGCACACAGCACTTGGAAATTCAGTTCGTGTGATCGTGCATTTTCATATTTTGAAAACAAAACACGCTGTACTGTGCCCACAGCACAATGCACAGCAATCCAGGGCCGCAGAAGCTCGGGGGGCTGAGCCTTTTGGCAGCCGCGGCCCCTGCAGGAGGCTTAGGGGGCACACAGCGGGGGCTCGTTCACCCAGAGGGGGCGTGGCTGTCCTAAACGCGGCGGCCTTGCATTCCTGCAGCAGGGCCAGGACTCCCCAAGCCCCCCGCCCCGAGTTGGTGCTGGTGACCTGCTCCAGGGCAGCTCATGTGGACAGAGACAAGCCTGAGGACACCTGGGGAGCCCTGGCCTCCCAGACCAGGAGGGTGGCCCTGCGTTCACCATCCCAGAAGCAAACTGTCCAGTCATCGCACCCTCAGGGGCCTCCCTGGGCAGGACGCGTTAGCCCCCACGCCCTCGGGGGTGTCACCCTGGCCCAGCCGAGCATTCCCCACATGAAGGGGTGGCAGCTACGTGAAACACTGTCCTTGGAGCTTCAGAGCCTGGGAGTCCCCACACCTGCCTCCAAGCTGCCTGACAAAACCTAGGAAGTTTAATAAGGGGTCCCCTAGAGAGCGGGGTGGGGCAGCCCTGATGGAAGGACCCCCTCTTGCCAAGGGCCTTCTCCCAGGCCGGGCCGTAGCTGCCCCAAATCCCTCACTTCCACCTCCCGAGAACCACCACGGTGCTATTCTGGGGCTTCATTCGTTTGGTTCCCGAACCTCCGCCTGAGGCCAGGCCCACCCGGCCCCTCCACGGTAGCCAGTAAAGAAGAACGTGGTCCCTGGGCTCCTCTGAAATGACCCTCAGCCTCCTGTGAGCCCCGGCCCCAGGGGCCTGGCCTAGGCCTCACCGTGGGGCCCCTCCTTCTCCTGAGCTCAGCTGGGCTGCCCCGGCCACCAGGGAAGCAGCGGGTTCCTTCCACAGCCTGGGACCTGCCACCCGCACAGCTGCACCAGGCGGCCCTAGCTGTCCTGTCTCTCTGGGCCTGTGCGGTGACAGAGGGGTTCAGCCCAGGCTCCAGCCCTCCCAGCTGCTGGGTGGGGGATGCTTTGGGGTCCCCACCCAACGCCCCACGCGATAGTTCAGAGAGGAGGAATTTCACATCCCAAGTGCGTGGTCTCGCCTCCCTCATCCTAACACACCCTTCAACTCACAGCACCCCACGGCGCCAGGACCCCAGGCCGCCCTGCTCGTTAGGGTGGGCTCTCGGGAAGGACAGACGTGACTTTGCAGCTCCAGACCAGAGGCGAGGCCAAGCTGCCGGCCGGGGGTTCAGCCCGTGCCCAACAAGGGGCTCCTGGGGGGTGGAGCGGGTGCCCGCCGGCCGTCTGTCTGTCTGTCTCTGTGCTCACACGCAGGGAGTTCAGTGCCTGGTTTCCCTGGGAATGCGGGGACCCTCCGACAAACTCCACCTAATGGCTCCTGCGTGACCTCGGAGTCGGGGCGTTCGCAGCCAGACAGCGGGTTGTGGGAGAGGCCGGTCCACGCGCAGGAGGGCAGGGCCCTCGCGGGACGCTCTGGGCCCGGCATGGCGGGAGGGCGCTGTGCCTTCGGTTGGGTCGCAGAGTCCCGAGTGCGGCCTCTCCTGTTTCTACTCTAAACAAATGGCCTGGACAGAGAGTCCGTTGGAAACAGGGGAGCAGCGAGCCCTGGGCTTCCGGGAGCAGAGTTCTGCGAGCAGCTGGGACTCGCGTTGTAAATAAGCTGACAAGTGGCCGGTGGAATTTATGGCCGCGCCACATAAAACAACAGGCCACCGAGCTCCAGACGGGACGAGGACACGGAGCAGCCGGCTGTGGAGGCTCTGAGAGGACCGAGCTGGGACCGCGTCACTCTGCTCCCAGGGACGCCCGCCACGGTGCAGACTGCGGGTGGGGCGAGGAGGGTGACGCGGCCGGCCCTGGGCCCCAGAGCCCCGGGCGCCTGAGAACCGGCCCGGGCAGCAGCATCTCCCTGGGATCCAGGGGGGCCACCCCAGCCACGTGGGGGGTAACTGCAAAAGCCAAGGAAGAAAAAGAACATACCTTGAAACCCAGCCCTAAAAGTAAACTGAAAAAGAGGAGGACGTGCCTAGCCCGTGGCCCCCACGGAAACACGACTGACTCCCTTCGCACGGCAGGCAGGACGGGAACCTGGCAGGAATTCGGGGACAGCTGCAGACGGGGGCATGAGGCGTGGGACCACAGGTCCCCCCAGGAGCCCCCAGGCTGGCCCACGAAGGCTCCCCCAGGCGGCATCCCGGAGGATCCCTGGCCGCGCTGCCCGAATCCCACGGAGCCCACACGCTTCCTTTTTTATGAATCAAGAGCGACATTCACGGCACCTCGTCCTCCCAGCCTACTCGAAACCTCCAGGCCAGGAGAGGTCGAGCGCCCACGACCGCTCTCGGGTGGGCCTGGCGGGTGGGAGGTTTGCCTTCCCCCAGGAAACGTCCTTGCCACACTAAAGGGTCTTTCTTCTCCCCACCTCGGGGCTTTGCCACACATTCTGAATGATTTTAGATCATCTGAGGCAAGGACTTGAAAGGAAGAGACCTCCAGTGCTGCATCGTGTGATCAGCGCAGCAACCATGGCGGCCCCCCTTCCTCCCGCTCGCGAGGGCCGCGTAGCCCGGCTTCCCTAGGCGCACACGCCGGAGCAGCGCACGGAGTCGGGTGCTGGCACCAAGGCAGGGCTCACACCCTGCAGGCCCGGAGCCGGGGGTGGCGGCACAGTGGGCTTCTGGGGACAGACGCACGTTTTCCTCTTCCAACTTAAAATCCTTCCGACTATCAAAGCAAGCCCAGAAACCACCAGCGGTATCAAAAGGCCAGCTGCGGGCTCCACACCCCGGCACAGGCCTGCCTCGGGCCAGATAAAGTCAGGATTTGCAACACAAACTTGCAAAGCAATTATTGTTACCAAAGTCGAAACTCACAGATTGGAGAGAGCAAAAGAAATCAATGATAATTAAATTCCTCTATAAACACAGCCCGGCCCTCTGGGGGCTCTTAGCAGGCAACACTGTCCAGAAGTCGGCTCCCGTTACCGACAAAACACACGGCTCGTTTCTGGGAGGGACCAGACCAAATAAATCTCTCTGCCGCTGCCTTTGTTGCGTCCTAAGTTACCACGTTTCGGAGAGTGGACGTGGGCGGCCGTGCACTGGGGAGCGCCGGGGACACTAGCCGACAGCGGGTAGGTGGCAGGAGCTGTCATTCACCTGCAGGACGGCCCCGCCCCGGGTCAGAGACGCTTGCTCTGAGAGTGGGGCTGCGACCCCGACGCATGCAGGTGCCCGTGTGGCCTCTCTGCCCGGGATGGAGACACACACGGGGCCCTAGGGCCTGGATTAGCGTATGGTCACTTCCCATGACCCCAAGCCCTGTGTGGCCAGAGTACAGAAACCTCACGCCCTCCACTTAAAGCCACGCTACACTCTATTCCCAGTGGCTTCCGTGAGCCAGACACACCTGGCGTGTGTTGCTGGAGTCGTCTTGGCACAGAACTAGCATGGCCCTGGCCGGGCGCGGTGGCTCACGCCTGTAATCCTAGCACTCTGGGAGGCCGAGGCGGGTGGATCGCTCAAGGTCAGGAGTTCGAGACCAGCCTGAGCAAGAGCGAGACCCCGTCTCTACTAAAAATAGAAAGACATTATATGGACAACTAAAAATCTATACAGAAAAAATTAGCCAGGCATAGTGGCGCATGCCTGTAGTCCCAGCTACTCGGGAGGCTGAGGCAGTAGGATAGCTTAAGCCCAGGAGTTTGAGGTTGCTGTGAGCTAAGCTGACGCCACGGCACTCACTCTAGCCTGGGCAACAAAGTGAGACTCTGTCTCAACAAAAAAAAAAAAAAAAAAAAAAGAACTAGCATCGCCCCGTGATGCTCACGGTTACTACCGCCTGCGGCTCTTGTTTAAAATGCCAACTCCCAGGCCTCCCCCGGGCAGGGCCTGGGCACTCAGGGCACTGGCTCGGCCCTTCTGCGGCCCAGAGACAAAGAGAACAGGGCTCTCCTGTGGCCACAGGGGTCAGCGGGGTGGCCGTGGCTCAACCCCAGGTGAGTTGCAGGGCATCTCTGAGCCTTGGGGCCCTCGTTGTTGACAGGGGCTGACAAGCCCTGTTGGGAGGCTGTTGGGAGCCCAGGCTCAATGACTCCACACCCCCCGTGCTGTGTGGCTGCTTCTCTGGGGCAGCCCAGGGGGCGGAGGTGGGATCTCGGGAGCAGACGCGTGGCCTCCCTTCCAGGGCTGCCGTGGGGACAGAATCTGGGCACCCAGGCCCCGCGTTTGCCCGGGGTCCCTCCCTGCCCTTGGCCCGCTCCCTGGTCCGCCACCTGCGGGTGGGGCGAGATGCTCGGAGTTGAGCTGGGTGTGGTGAAGCTGAGCTTCCCCCCCACACAGACCACCCGGGGCCCTGGCTTTGGGTCAACCTCTACCTCTGGGCCCTGCCCCCGTGGACAGCCCAGGGCAGGTGAAGAGCTGCTCCCTGGCACCCGCCTTTGTGAGTAGGGCCAGGGCCCTCTGGAAGGTTCCTGGGCACTGGCCGCCTCGTCCTTCCCACACCCCAGGAGGGTGGGTCCAGAGACTGACCAGGCCCAAGGTCTCCACACCGGCACCCTGGCCCCCCCGCTGCCCTTGCCGTGGCCCTCAACTCCACCCGGGCCCCTGGGGAGGCCGTGTCTGCTCCAGGAGTGGAGCCCACAGAGCACCAGGGCAGGTGGCCCTGGCCCCCACCTGCACCGCGGCTCCTACCTGTACGGCTGCTCCCCGGTGTGTGTTCTCAGGTGTCTCGTGAGGTTTGCTGATCTGGGGAAGATCTTCCCACAGTACCTGGAGCAGAGGAAGGGGGAGGCGAGGGGCCGTCAGGGAGATTCGCGCTGCTGTTCCCGGAAAAGCTCTCGATTCAGCGTCTCGCGCCTGGTGCACAGGTGGCCCTGCCCCGCACCCAGGTTCCCAACCTCTTTCTCAGCCCCGGAGCCCAGCCTCAGTTTCCAGAGAAACCGGCATGGGCCAGCCCCGGCCCCCGCAGTAGCTCAGCCCTTGGCCCCACAGTGGACAGAGCCGGCCCAGACGGGCTGGACGGGCCCCCACCAGCTGGGGAGGTGGCCGGAGAGTCTTCCCAACGCTGCAGAAATTGGCAAAAGCTGCCGCGCTGGGTGTCCTGTCCCCTCCTGGGCTGAGTGACACTGCCTAGTACGCCTTGGCCTTGGTCCTTCGGAATACAGACGGGCCTGGCGAGGTGGCACTGCCTTGAGCTCACGTGAGCACAGCTTGGAGGGGCCGGGGAGGACCCCCCCTTATCTGGGGACAGTGGCCTCAAGCAGCTGTGCTTCGCGGTGGCCATGGCCCTGAACTTTCCTGGAAGCGCAAGTTCACGGCCACCACACGTCACCAGAGCCCCAGCCAGGCCGCCCTGCCAGCACCTGGGTGCCGCACCTGCAGGTGTAGCGCTCCTTGCCCTTCCTGAGGATGGGGTCCGAGAGCGTCGGGGGCGGGGACCGGAAGTTGAAGGGGTGGTGGGGGAGGGACTGCAGGGAGCTGCCCGCGTCGGCCTTCATGGCTGTGAAGCTCTCCAGCTTCTCCGTCATGGTTTCGATGGCGGACATCTGCTGGCGCAAGAGGGGGACAGGTTAGGGACCGGCCAAGCTGTCCCGTCTCCCACCCTCACGGGCACCCAGGAGCCTCAGACCGAGCATGGCTTGCACTCGGGTCACTGGAGCCAGGGGTTCCTGGGGTCTTCTTGGCCACAGGGTTGGAGTCTTTCACCTTCTGTGCGCAGCCCTGCTCTTGCATGTCCCTGTGTGCTGTTACCGGCTGGCACCTGGCCCGGGAGCTGGAACTGACCTCGACAGCCAGCCTCTGCCAACTGGCCACCCAACCCTTCTTCTGACTCGGGCCAGCAACGCCCAGCTGGCTCAACCCCTGGCCAGCACTCCTGATTGGCCAGTTTGGGTTAAATTCAGAATCACTTTTCATTTTTTTGTTCTGTTTGTTTTTTAGTCTTGAAAAATAAAGAACAATCTGAATCTCAGCTCAAAACATACAAGGTGGGCTTGCGGCGCCACTGCCACCAGGTGGCACTCGCCACAATTGCAGGCCAAGTGCTAAGGAGGGACTCGGTGGCCTCTGTGTGGCCAGATATGCATGAAACGTCCGAAACAGTAATGCCACGGCCACACGACCCAGCGCAAGGTGGCAGGCGCAGAGGCAGCTGCTTCTCTGCTTCCTGGAGGTGCCAAGGGCTTGCTCGAGGAGAGGGGAGCACAGATCGGGCACTTCCCCCCAGCCGTGGGCCGAGTTCTGATCAGAGTCCCAGACTGCGCCTCCGTCTTGGTGACAGGAGGCGGGAAGGGCTGGCCAGCCGCTCAGGTGTCAGCAGCGCCTCACCCAGCCCCCGCGCCCCTTGAAAAGCGGGGGGGCCACCTTGGGAACTCCTGCTGTGCACAGGGCGCCGTGGGGGGCTGGGCAGGGGGGAAAGGAAGAACTCTTGTTACGCCTAGAGGATAAATGAAAGTGACAAAAACTCTGAGCCTCCGTCACCAAGCCCATCAGTGGTGGACCAGTGTCCCCAGGGCCGGCTTTTTCAAATGCTGCCTACAGGCCACACGCACCATCGGTGGAGACATCTTGCTATGTGGGGAACAACCGACCAGTTACAACAAAGACACCCTGAGAGGAGCTAATGAGTAGGAAACAGCATCAGCCACGGTGGCCGAGGCCTCCGCTGGCCCCTCGCTGGCTCCACCCAGCACTGCTGCAGGCAGGCACCCATCCGTCCCTCATGGAGATGCACGGTGCTCCCAGCCTGTCCCCGCTGATGGACGGATGGAAACTGCCTTGCTCCCTGGGCCACCACCCAGCCCCTCACCGGCCCCTCCACAGCCTGGATGACGGGTCCCCAGGGTGGCGCCGAGGCTCCTGGCACATAGGCTGCTGCCCACCTGCCCACCTGCCCACCTGCCCGTGGGTCCCAGCTGCAGCCACGGATCACTCCCCACCACGCTGAGGCTCCACAGGACCCCAGAGCTGTCGAGGGGCCGCAGCCGGGCAGGACCACCTCGCCCTGCACCAGGGGCTGCACGCCCTCGCGTCGGGCCTCAGAAGCGGAGGGGCCTGGTGGGGGGGCTGCCAGGCACCTGCGTGGTGCGGGCTGACGCGGTGACCTGCCGTGCTGTGCAGACACCGCCAGCTGTTGGGTGGTTTCTCCCGACTTCAGGCCATTTAATTTGGTGACTCACTGGTAGCCTCTCCCCGGCCTCCTCCTGTCTCTGGGCCCGAGGGGCAGGCAGCGGGGCTTGCGCGGGAGGCACAGCGGCAGCTGCCCCCAACGGGCCTCCCTTCCTCGGGCTGGGTGGGCGCCGCCCCCCCCCCCCAGACGTTCCCGCCCGGCTCCCGCACAAACACAAACACAGGATGCGCCTGGTTGGCCTGTGGCTCTTCTCAGCCCGTCCCGAGCAAAATCACGGGAAGTTGTTAGCCCAGCGCCACGGCCCCAGAGTAACAATGGGAGGCTCTAAGTTTAGCTGTGAACTCAGCCTGGGCGCAGGTTTCACAGACCGGAGCGGGTTGTCCCAGGCGGGAAAAGCCAGAGGGAACAATGCCCGTCTGGGTCTGGGGGGGCCGGTCCCATGCGTAGCCCCAACCCTCCAGGTGGGGCAGGGGAGGGCCAGCAGCAGCCTGGGGCTCCTGGGGGGCTGGGCCCCAGCAGTGAGGGCGGGGGGCACGGGGGCTCGGAATGGCCTCAATGCCCACCTCCACGTGGCCCCCCATGACCCTCCCCGAGGAGCCGGCGGGAGCACCCCAGGCTCACAGGGGTCTGCATCCACCCAGACTTTGGGACTCAATGGCACATCTCCTTCCCTGAGCCCCACTCCCCTCCCTGCGGTGGCCTGGCCTCCCTCTGGACCCCTTCCCACCACTGCCTGCGCCCGCCCCGCCCGGGGCCTGCTCCCTGTCCCCGCACCCTCAGGCCCCGCCTCTCTGCTGGTCTTTTCATTTGTTAACGAACACACTCAGGTCTTGTGCCCCCAGAAACGCCAGCCTCCCTGTGGTACCCCCGGGGCTGCTGCCCTCACGCTGGGAATTCCTGAGCTCTCTCCGTCCCAGCTCTGCCCGCCACTCCACTGGACCTCCTCGCCCCCCTGGAGCCACAAGCCACAGGTTGGGGGCCACCACTCTCCAGCACACAGTGGCCCTGGGCCACAGGGAGAGAACCCTCCTCTGCCTTGGCGTGTGGCGTGGCCGGGACGGGAACTGGGGCTGCCCCAGCGCAGGCAGCGTGTGGGGCCCAGGGGTCCCCCGGCGGCTGCTGCGGGATTTACCTGGGGGTGGAACAGCAGTGGGGACGGCCGCAGGTACTTCTGCTTCAGGACGCCCACGGGGTCCGTCACCTTCCGCTTTTCTACCCTGCTGGACAGCAACACAGAGGGTTACGTACCCCGCCAAGCCGCCCACCCGCCTGGGGCCAATCTGTGCCCCGGTTGGTCATGAGGCCACACTGCCAGCTCTCACCCGAGTCCTGTCGGCCTTGGGGACATCAGGGACCTGGCCCACGGACTCCCTTGCACAGACCCCCCCGGCCACCACCTGGCCCTCGACACTCTCACACGCTCCCCACACCTTCAACCCCCGAGGGCCCCAAACCGCCCCAGCTGCTGATGCCTGTGCACGCCACGAGTGCTTGCTGCTGAAGCCTAGAACCTTCTCTGACCACCCCATGCTGTGCACACCAGCCCCTGCCAGCTGGCCGGTCAGCCCGTGCCGGTGGGCTGCCGTGGGGCACCTGGACTCTCCCGCGATAGGGTGCGGCTGGCCCTGGAGGCTCGATATTCACACCTGACCTCCCTGCCCACGGCCCCTGGCATGGGGCTCTGCCCACGCATGCGGGTAACTGAGTGACCAGCAGGCTGTTTTCCTGGGGACGTCGCCAGAGACCCCCACAGCAACCAGGCAGGGCTCCACCTAAAACCCTGATGGCTACTGAACATGATCATTCCAGAATCGTCCAGAAATGCCAGTGACAACTCTGCTGACTTAGTTATGGAACAGATCTCCCGTGGGAAACAGGTTGTGGTGGGGCGTCCACACGTCCCTGCCCTGACCGGAGGACCCCAGGGCTGCCCCGCCCTGGTAGCGGCAGATCTGTGTCTTCTCCGGCGTCGAGGGGGCTTCGGTGCACCTGTCGCCTCCCCAGACACCCCCTCCTGCAACAGCATGTCCCGGACGGCAGCTTTGCCTCGTTCACTCGGGCCTGGGGGGGCTCTGGTCTCGCCCCACTCCTGCCTACAACCCTGTGGTCTCTGCTGCTCCGCCCACAGGGCACCTGGACAGGAACTCGGCAGACGAGGTGACCGCAGGAGGGGACCCGCCACAGGAAGAAAACACAGCCCCTCAAGTGCGCGTGTTGGGGGCCAACCTGGGGCAGGAGCCCCCCTACCAGGGCCCGAGGTTGCAGGTGACCCACAGAGACCCTGACCCTGGTCCAGGACAGGGAAGGCCCCGGAGACAGCAGAAGGCAGAGGGAAGGGGCTGCGTGACCCAGGGGGAAGGTCCCTTCCCCAAGGGTCAAACAACCAACACTGGGCTC
Source organism: Eulemur rufifrons (assembly GCF_041146395.1). Taxonomy (NCBI): domain Eukaryota; kingdom Metazoa; phylum Chordata; class Mammalia; order Primates; family Lemuridae; genus Eulemur; species Eulemur rufifrons. The sequence goes on along the minus strand of NC_090990.1, from coordinate 697,262 downwards.
TGGGGAGGTGTGTGGGCAGGTCACCGGGAGGGTCTCTCACTCTTCGGGGCTTGACAAAGGCCCCGTTCAAAGCTGGACTGTGGGATCCGACCTTTGCAGGGGACGGTCTAGGGTCCGTGGCACCAGCCAACGGGAGGGGACGTGGCGGGGGCAGAAGGGCTTTGCTCAAGGTGACAAGGGCTCTCCCGTGTGACTCTCTGGCCCAGGGGAGTCGGACTGAGCCACGTGGGTTTGCACCCTCTTCCTGAGCCGTGTGTCCTGGCGTCCCCACCAGCCTGTGGCCTGGGTGGCCAAGCAGCAGATCCCAGCTGACCCACAAGGGACGTGCGTTTTGCCAAGATGCTTTGGTTTTGTCACTGGTGGACGTGGGGGCACCTTGAGTGAAGCCGCACTCGGCACTTTGCTGGTGTCCCTCATTGGGAAACCTCCCCTGAGCCGTCTGTGCGCCAAGGCGGGGCCGGGGCCCGGCAGCCCTGACAGCAGGACGAGAGCTGGGGACACGCCAGCCTCAGTGGGCCCCTCGAGCAGCCAGGGGGCGGGGCCTTCGCAGCCTGAGCGTAGGCTCCTGCTGCTTCCAGGGAAAGGCCCAAGGCCCTGGACCCAGCGTGGGAGGGAGGGGAGGGCGCAGCGGAGGAGAGGCCACGGGGTCCTCTGCAGTGAAGGGGAGGTTCATGCAGACCCTCGTGCATGCCTTCTGGCGTGTTCCAGGGCCTGACAAGAAGGTTCTGTCTGTGGGTCTCCGATCACCCCACTGGACCCGGCCCCCAGGGAGCAGCACTGGCCTCGCTGACACCTCTCATCTTTACCTCCTGAGACCCCGCAGACCAGGTGTGACCGCCTCACCTGCGGGCCTCTATTGGAACTGTGGCCCGTCCCCCTGTCCCCCCACTGTGGCTGGCCCTGAGGGGGAGCAGGCACGCCGGCCTCCAAGGGTGCCGCATGCTCCCTGTGCACGAGTACACGCCTAATCACAAGTGTGCACACGTGCCCTCTCGTGGGCTGACATCAGATGCAACGGCCAAGCCCGCCCACCAACCAGCCCTCTGCTTAGGGCCAGCGGCCCGGTGTCTCCCTTATGCCTGGAGGGGGGGGAGGGGCGACTGGGCTCAGAGAGGCCGAGGCAGGCAGATGGTGTCCACGCAGCTGTCTATGTAAGGGAACCACATGTGTCCAGGAGAACCTGTCCTGGCCCCACAAACATGGCCCCGGCTGGGTGTCCACCACAGGCACAGCCAAGCCAGGCATCCCTCCCAAGGGATGCGGGGGGCCTGAGAGTGGAGGCCCCTCCCCAAGGCCAGCAAAGGTGGAGGGACAGGCCTTGAGGGCTTTCGAGACAGACACCACCATGCCGAGCTCGCCCAGCTCCGAGGTGGCTGCGGCCCCTGGGGACAGCGGTTGAGTGCAGGGCATGTTAATACCTGTAGATGGGGTCCATGAAGAAGGGGGAGGGCTTGGCGTAGTGCAGCGAGGGCTGCTGGGGCACGTGCGCCGGGCACACCTTGGGCAGCCCCTCGCCGGGCCCCAGCTTCCGCTCGCCGTAGACGTGGTTCTTCCGGGGCTCCCGCCCGCCCCCGTTCTGGCTGGCGCGCACCCGGCTGCCGATGCTCAGGTCCAGCGGCTGCTCCTCGCCGGGCGCGGGGGCCGGGGCGCCCTTGGGCGTGGGCAGGACGGGCCTCGCCTCCTTTGGCTTGGTGGTGAGATCGAAGGGGCACTCGGCGCTGGGGCCGCCCACCTTGAGGGCGTCCCGGGGCGACTGTGGCTCAGCCTTGACCAGCAGGTTGTGGGCGAGGGCGCGGTCCGTGAAAGGGTAGAGGGCGTGGGGGAAGTTGGGCAGCAGCTGGAAGGGGAACACGGAGTGGTAGGGCAGCGAGCCCAGCTTCTTCTCCGGCATGCCCATGAAGCCCGGCCCGAAGTACTTCTCCGCGATGGACGCGATGGCCTTGATGGAGTCGCCGGCGGCGCCCGATGAGGTCAGCAGCTGCTCGTCGGGGGGCAGGAAGAATGAGTGCTGGGAGTAGAAGACAGGCACCTCGGCCACGCTGCTCGGGGGGCCCTGGGGTGCCGCGCCGCCCCCAAACTCGGGCCTGCCCTCGGCCGGCTTGCTCTCGCCCTTGGCCTTGTCGGGGTTGCTGTCCACGTCACTGTCCAGGTCCGAGCCTGTCCCCGTGGTCGTGTCCAGGTCGGTCCCCGTCGTGGTGTTGACGTCCTCAAAGTCGCTGCCATCCGACACGTCGCTGCCCCGTGTCTTGAGCTTCGAGACGCACGAGTCCTCCAGGCGGCCCTCGAAGTCCGTCCCCGGCCCTGCGGCGGCCGTGGCACCCTGGCTGCTGCTGCTGACGGCGGAGACCAGGGGCAGGGCGGGGGTGCCCAGGGGGCTGGGGAGCTTGGCGTCCTGGGTGTGGTTCAGGGGGCTCTTGAGCAGCGGCGTGGGAGGTAGCAGAGGTGGCCGGGGGTACAAGGACGGAGGGAAGATGCCCGGGAAGCCGGGCGTGAGTGCAGGGAACGCCGGTGGCGCCGTGGAGAAGGGCAGGCTGCCCGGGTGCGGCCGGGAGGGGAAGTAGTCGCCGAAGCCCAGGCCAGAGTGGTTGAGGCCGGGGGAGGGCTTTGCCTTGTCCAGCACGGGGCCGGGGGTCAAGGGCAGGCCCGGCGCGAAGATGCCGCCCGGCGCGTACTGGCTCTTGCCCTCGCAGAAGCGCCGGTGCTTGTTGAGCGAGGAGGTGGTGCTGAACATCTGCCCGCAGTCCTTGCACTTGATCTGCGTGCGGCAGTCGGCGTGCATCCGCTTGTGCCGGCACAGGTTGGAGAACTGCGTGTAGGACTTGTGGCAGACCTCACCTAAAACGTCAGCAGAAAGCAAAGACAAAGGCGTATGAAATTACAGGGAAGCCCGCGCCGGCCAGAAGCCATCTAGGGGTGTGTGCGTGTCCGTGTGCAGCGTATGCAATTGTGCCGTGCACATGGGTGTATGTGTGTTTGTGCATGAGTGTCCACGTGCATATGCATATGTGTGCATATGTGTATATGTATTCTGTGCATGTGTGAGAGTACACATGTGCACATATGTGCATGCATAAACACGTGTGTCTGTGCATAGCCCCACCCTGGGGGCCTCCAATGACTGGCAGGGACCGGGCCTTTCCCTGGGGTCCCTGGGCTGGCGTGGCCAGTTCCTGCCGTGCCTCAACCTCCCCTGTTGGAAAATGGGGCTGCCACTGCCACCTGCCCCCTCCTTCCCCAGGGCAGTGCTAATTTGGGAGCCAAGATGTTCAGAAGTCACCAGGGAAGGGGTGACAGGGCTGAGCGAGGGCGGAGTGAAGGCTCAGAGCGCCACTGCACGCCGGTGCCAGCCGCGCAGCAGGGCTGAGGGGAGAGATCGGCCACGCGGGAGTTTGAAGTGCTCCCTCCTCCCTCCTCCCCTCTCTGCCCCAGGCCCTGTGCAGCCCAGGAGAGGAGACGGCGGCCGTGGGGTGACAGACAGTTCTGGGGGGTCTCAGGAGGCCAGAGCTGGGGAGTTTGGGCTTTGGGAGCGCAGTTCCTGGCGGTAATTGGCCGCCACCGTCTGGGTGGCTGAAGGTAGGGATGGGAGGTGGCCCAGGCGGGGCCCTGGGGGAAGCCACTGGCTCCGTGATTGAGAAAAGTGAAAATCCTGCTGCCAGGACCTCCTCAGGCTGGGATGGAGGCGGCAGTGCCGACACCAGCATCTCCTCTCGACAGGAGAGGGCGGCGCGGCGGCCATTTTCCCACAGGTCCGTGAACGGTACCCGCGGCCGCCAGCTGGGCTTGCTCCTCCTGTTTTTCTCACAAAAAAAGGGAGGAACACACACACACACACACACACACCCCCTTGTGTGTCCCTCTCTGCGGGACAATCTGCTTCCGAACACGGCCCGGTGGGAACAATGATTTCGGCTGGTTTCTTCCCGCCACACACCCTCGTGCCCGAGCGCGCAGGATTTTAGCCAGGGCTTTCTCCGGCACTGTCGTGCTCTTTAATCACAGTATCTATTTATATTAACCGCTCTGCCTTCCTGCCCGCCCGGCTCGGTGGGGCGTTTCCGAGGCTGAAGGCAGAAGAACTTTGCCTTCTTTAATCAAGTCCACCCGCTTTGGGGGCGCTGAGGGAGGGGCCGCTCCACAGGCGAGGTCTGACACCACTCAGGTCACCCGTCCGGCCCTCAGGGAGGTGCTCAGGCCAAGGGGCCAATGAGTGACACCTGGCCCTGCCCGCGGCCCGTGCCTGCGACAGCGGTCACTGCCACCCTGCCTTGGGGACTGGCCGAGGGGCCTGCCGTCCAAGCAGCTTGGGGAGGGGCCTCGGCCATGCCTGGACTCAGGGACCCTCGGTTTCCACCCATCACTCACGTGACGGAGGGCCCTATGGTGGGTGGAGCTGCAGAGAGGCCTCGGGCAATCAAGGATGCTGGAGGGGCAGGTCCTGGGCCCTGGGGGTGGCCGGCAGCTGGCTCGGAGCCTGCAAGGGGAGGCGGCTCCCATGGGGCGGAAGGAGGCCCGGCGGGGGGTGGCCACGGTGCCTGGTGGAGGGAGCCCCCGGGCCCTGCCAGGATGGAGGGTCCTGGCCCAGGGCTGCTCAGCAGGCTCTTCCTCAAAGCTGTCTGAGTGAATGTACGTGCACTCGCACACTTGCACACCCACAGTGCACCAACCCACGCGCCCACACGCACGTGCCCACACGCACACGCACACGCACACTTATTCCAGGAAGGTCCTCTGTGGACACGAGCTTCCCACCTACATACGCTTTCTCTCTTCCCTCCCTCTCCCCGCTCCCCTGTCTCTTACACGCACACACACACACACACACACACACGCATGTGCACACCCCCCTGCCCAGTGCACACTGAGCTCCTGATGGGAGACACGTCACTGGCAACAACAGGCCCTGGGTCTGTGTTCATCTGCCGTGCGGGGGTGCGTCACCCAGCGGTGGACACACAGTCCCATGTTGGTGCCGGCACCACCGGGCGCTTCCTCCAAGCCCGCGACTGCTCCTCGAAGGGGCCAGGTGGTGTGGACTCCTCTCGCTTGTCTGCGCGGTTCCCTCTCCCGGCCTGAACACAGCCTCGCTCGCGGACCCCAGGGGACCGAGGGATGCTGTCCGAGCGCCAGTGGGTGCACGTGGCTTTTCTCCCGTCTAATCTCTTTCTAACGGAATGAATGTCCATAAACCCAGTCTGGCCACCTTCCGGATTTCCTATTTGCTTTGTCCCCTTAGCCAAAGCCGAGGCACAAAGCGGGGCCTGGAGCACAGACAAGAGGCGCGAGGCCGCGGGGCCTCCCCCCGGGCCGCCCTTCCAGGCGGAGCCCTTGTGGCGCAGCAGGAACGGGGGCTCGGCCTGAGTGCTGCGGTTCCCGGAACCCGTGTCATTAATATGACCCAACAGGACTTTAAACCCTGTTTGCAAGCCCAGAAAGGCAGTGACGTTTAGACCTAGGTTTGATTTTCTTGTTTCCAAGTTTTAAAACTCCGAGCCGTTATTTCGTGCACTGACATGTGCTCTTCCCGCAGTGGGAGGCAGGGGGTGCACGTTCCGCAGAGCTGCCGTACCCCCTGACCCTGCATTGCCCTGCTCCCCTCGAGCCGGCCCCTCCCAGGGGAGTAGACGCTGCCCAGGGGGCTCGAAGCTGGTCACCATCGCCCTGATGCTGTCTCTATGGGGCCTGTGCTGGGGAGTGGTCAACAAATGCAAAAACGAAATTCACGGAGCGGCCAGTCGGCAGCTCTTTCTCCCTCGGGCTCCTCAGCTCTGGCCACCGGTGCACCCGCTAAGGCCGGGATCTGGGTCAGCTCTCGCGGGGTGGGCTGGCAGCGGGAGCCCGGCAGCAGCCTGGCTGGCTGGCCAGAGTCTCCTCTCTGGGCAGGTGGTCAGTGCCGGAGTGGCCCCCACCCTGGGGGACACCTGACCCCAAGTCCCCAAACTCCCAGGATCAGCCCTTCCCATGCTGGGGGAGCCGGAGAGGTCGAGGGCAGGGACGGGCCCCCCCGAGCCAACACCTGGGCTCTGCGATGCAGCCGTGGGCACCTGGTCACTTAACGTCTCTCTGCCTCAGTGTCCTTCTCTGTCAGCTGGGGACAGAGGGCCCACTCACGGGATTTTTGCACAATGCTGTATCCTTCCCGTCACCCATTCCCTCCTCCGGCCAGCGGAAGGAAAAGCCAGGGGAGGGAGCTGCGGAGGGCTGGCGGGAAGGGAGGGCAGAGAGACAGGTCCGGCACTCGGGGTGCCAGGGGGCAGAGGCGGGAGGGTGGCCCTGGGAGAGCTGCCGGGGCCAGGCTGCAGGTGGCAGAGGCGGCAGAACCTGCCACGGTGTTTTCTGGACAAACAGGGCCCCCCGGGTCAGGCCCACACATCGAGGGGCCGGCGGGTGCCGGGCTGGGGGCAACTTACATATGAAGGGCTTGACCGTGCTGTGGATGTGCTTGTGCTGCTTCAGGCCGGAGGACGTGGCGAAGGTCTTCCCGCAGTCCGGGCAGGCGTGGGCCCGCGCGCCCACGTGCTGTGAGCGAATGTGCCGCTGCAGGTTGCTGGGGTCCGTGAACACCTGGGGGGGGCAGGTGCCATTGGCTCGCGCCCTGGCTGGACACCGCCCCTGGCCTGGTTCCGGCCACTGGACTGGAGCCGTGACCGCGGGGCCCTGCCTGTCTCAGCGGCTCTCTGCCCTCTGCACGGGCGGGAGGGGACAGGTGTCTGTCCTGGCAATGACCTGCTGAGGTCTCAGGTGAGCCACCGAGCCTCCCCCTGCCCCAGTCTCCCCCACGGCTCCTCAGAAAACCACCACGAGGCTGTACACAACACGGTGCAGAAAGCGTTTTTAGGCTGAGCGGCTACGACCCACGAGGGCTGGGCGGGGAGGCTCACCCCTGCCGGCCGCCTCCTTCCCCATGGGCAGCGGGACAAGCCCCTGCCCGGGAGACGACCCGGGCTCTGCTCCTGGCCCTGATCCTTCCCAGCTGTGCGACACGACCTTCCCTGAGACTCCCCTCCATTCCCAGTGGAACGGAAGGACCCGCGTGACCTCAGGGGCCTCTAACCCATCCGCGTTCTCACGGCAGGGCTGCCGCAGGACGGGCTCCTGCACCGTCCGCAGCCTCCCGCAGCATCAGGGCAGGGCGCACGGCAGCGGCGGGCGCACATGGGCACGTTACCTTCACACAGTTTTCACACTCGAAGCGCTTGCCGCTGTCGTGGGACATCTGGTGGCGGATGAGGTTGGACTTCCAGTTGAAGGCCTTGGGACACTGGTCACACTTGTACTCGCGCTCCTCTGTGTGGACGACCATGTGCTGCTCCAAGCTGTGCACAGAGGACGGGGTCACTTTCGGCCTTCTGCCCGGGGGACCCAGCCCCACGTGGCTTGTTCTGAGCGGCCCCTCGAAGCCCCCGCCACACCACTGGGGGACGAGGGCGTGTGCTGGCATCTCTCTGGATTGGCCAGGGGGGCAGAGAATCCCCCCGTGTCAGATGAGGAGCCCTTTCCTTCCCCCTCCCACGGTCTGCGTGACCTCAGGGGCACCCCCTGGACAGAGCTAGAGCCCTTAGCCGAGACCACCCCGGGGCTGCAGGCGGCGCCGACCCTGCCCCTGGCCCTGGCTGCCCTCAGGTTGTTCCTGAGCTGGGGACAAGCTTGGGCCTGAGAGATAAGGGGTCCAGAGGTCTCAACACTGTGGCAAGCCCCACGGTGGGGGTGGCCGCAGCCGAGCCAGGCAGGCGCAGGGCCGCGGGGGAGTCACGAGGGTGTCTCCCCGGGACGTGGGACGGTGTGGAGCACAGCTGCTCGGGCCGCTCCACTTGGACGAGCCAGCAGCTCCGACCCCGCCTCTCCGGGGACACCCTGCCTCTCCTCTGTCCCGGGGACGACTGTTAATCTTCATGAGCAAAGCAGTAATATATCACGGCCCGTTAATTACGGGCCCAGCCATCCATTCAGATCAGAAACGCCTGCTCTCGAGCATCGGGAGATTGTATCTTTTTCCCTGTTGTTAATTGTGATTTATGTGTTTATGTAAAGAAAACACGGACCCTCTTGAGCGGTGCTCGCTGTGTAGGCCCCCAGTCGGGATTTGCCCAAACACTTATTTTCTCAGTCATCTGTTCAGGGTGGAGGATTTGCGGTCCCCAGGGGGGCCGTGGAGGGAGGCGGTGCGTCCCCAGCAATCACACAGCCGGTTAGGGGCCTGATGGGGTTCCGCTCTGGCTCTGCCGGCTGTCCTGGAGGGAGTTCGCAGCCTCGGGAGGACGGGCCCATGTGGGAAAGGCTGCCCTGGCTGCGGGGCCCCGGGGCTGCATGTCCTGGCTTCACGCCCACACGGCCGAGGAGCCCAGCTCTCCCGGGAGGGTGCACAGGTGCCCAAGCCCCCCCAGGCCCCAGGTCCACACTCCTGCCTGGCCTTGGGGTGGGGAGGGCCCGGTGGACCGGCTCCCGTCTGTGACGCTTCTGCTCTGACAGGTGGCTGCCACCCTGTGGGGACCAGGGGAGCCCTGGGTGACCCCTTCCCACTCCTGCCCACTATCTGAGAAGGAGCTGCTCTCGTGTCCAGAGAGTGAGGTCCTATCCCGGACCTTATTCCAGAAGTAGCTGGGTGCTTGGCAGCTGCAACTCCCAGGGTCTGGCCTGTGTTTTGCTCTGTTCTAGTTGTTTCCACAAAGCAGCCCTGACTATGCAGGACCACGGGCCAGAGGCATCTTGATCGGGTGACTCAGAGATCTTCCTGGGGGCCAGAGGACACCTGCTGAGTGAGCCGGGCACATTTCTCTGGAGCCCTGCCTGTCAGGGTGGGTGGGGCCGGGGACCCAGGGCCAGCCAGGGAGGGGGGAGGGGCGCGGGCACCCGCAGGGCGGCACCTGTACTTGTTTGGGAACATCCGCTCGCAGTCCTTGCACTCGTGGGACTGGCCGCCGCCGCCCCCGCTGCCCAGGCCCTCGGGCTTGAGCTCCTCCGCCAGGCCCTCGTAGAGTGCGGCCCCCACCGAGCCGCACGCGTACTTCTTGTGGCGCCGCAGGTCCACCTTGGACTGGAAGAGCTCGTCACACTCGTCACAGCGGAACGTGGGCTCCTCTGCAAGGGAGAGGACAAGGTGGTGGGCGTTCCTGCTCTGCCTCCCTCCCGCCCTTGTCCTGACCCCCCAGGGCTGCCCCCGGGCCTGCGGACCACAGGGACGAGCCCTGGGCAGTGCCCAAGGACATGATCAGGGCCTCATGGGGACACTGAGCTACACCCAGGCCCTGCCTTTGTCTCAGGCGGCCATGGCGGGCTGAGGGGGCCCCACACTTGGGAGTGTAGAAGGAAGCCCGGCCAAGTGCTTTGTTTATGAATTAGGAGAAAAAGGACGACTGAGCTCCAATGCATATAATAAATTATTGTCATCAAGGTCAAACAAATTAAAGGGGGGCAGCTATTATTACGTTTATGAGGCAGCATCCTGACCACGGTGCCAAGCCAAACAATCGGCCTGGAGCTGTCATCCTGGGGGGGGGGCCTCTGGGCCCATGCGGCCCCCTGCCTGCGCCACTGAACAGCAGCGTCCCACCCAGAGCGGCCCCCCCACAAGACCCTGTGTCCCACCTGGTCTGGAAAGAGAGCAGCTTTGCCCAGATGAACGGAACATGCATAGTGTGCTTCTGTGCACGTGTGGGCATGTGCACCAGTGTGTAAATGCATGTGTGCATCTATGTACGAGCGTGCAGCTATCTTGCACATGCAAATGTATCTGCATGAGCGTGCATACTGCCGCATATCTGCGTCCATGTTTGTGCATGTGTGTGAATGTGTGTGTCTGCGCACTTACACCTGTATCTGTGTGAGCGCGTGTGTACTCATGTGCATGTATATGACTGTGTGTGCGTGCTTCTGGATGTGCATACATGTATCAATGTTTGTATGCATTGGCATATTTCCACACTTGCACACGTGTGGCTTGTGTGTGCCTGTGTGCAAGTATGCCTGCATGTTTGGGTATAGCACATTTGTGTGTTCACATATGTGCATACTTTGCTCAAGTGAATGCACATGTGTTTCTGTGTACATGTGTGCACTTGTATGTTATATATGCATGTGTACATGCTATGTATTTATGTTTGTGTACATGGGTGGCTGTGTTTTTACATGCACATCTGTGCATGTGAATGTTATGCGTGTGAACATGCACACTGTGTGCACACGTGTTTGTATGTGCCAATGTGTGTGCAGCTGTGCATGCATGAATATGTGCACACGTTTGTGTGTGAACGTGTGTATGTTATGGGAGAATATCTGTACATGTGGTAATGTGCATTTTCTGTGTGAATGTGTTCGTGTGCGTTTGTGTGCACGTGTGAATGTGTGTTTGGGTGTGTGCCTGCCAGGACTGGCCTGGTGCCCAGCATGGAGAAGAGCCTGATTAACTTGGCCTGAACATTGGCAGAAAAGGCCTGAACCGTGGGTATAGAGGCTGGGAGGCAGGGCATGGGGGGCAGACGGAAAAGGGTGTCACCTGCTGTCCCTCTCCCCGTGTCAGAGGGACCATGGCAACCACGGATCATTTCAGAGTCCTAAGCAGAGGGTGGGCCACTTTGCAGCCTGGGCAGCACAGGCGTTACCAGGAAGCGTCACCTCCTTGGTGCCTGAAAGGTTCCTGTGCCCAAGAGCTGTTCTCCATATCTGGCCTGGGTCACACCCAGCACCCCTGACGGTGGGTGCTCAGAGCCCCCCAGCCCCACTCAAAGAGGCCCCAGGTGGAGACTCACACAGGGTCCCGGCTCTGATACGCTGAGGCCAAGCACACAGGATGACGCCACTTGGAAACCCGAACGCTGGCCAGATGTGACTCTCGGTCACGTCTTTGGACAGCGGTAAATATATGGAAGGGCTGCCAGGCGGAGAGGAGCCCTGGACATCTGTGTGTTTGGGGTCGACTGGGCAGGCACCACTGCTGGTCACAATGTACCAAACACCGTGATCTAATTATCAGCCGAGTCCAGGCGCCCTGGCCCTGCTCGCCGACCTGAGCCTCCGGAAAGCTCTCGTATGGGAGAAAACAAGACGCTGAAGGGAGAAAAGCGGCAGGACGCCCAGGACCTGTGGACCCCACACCCCAGCCCTGGCCTCCCGCCCTGGAAGGCCCCATGCAGACGTCTCCAAGGCCGCAGCGGAGCTGCCCAGACACCTGCCCGGCAAACCAAACCCCTCCGGGGCTGGACTCACCCTTGGGTGCCAGGAGGAACCTCCACGTGACACGTGGCACGGGGAGGACACGGGCAATAAACAAACACGCTATGAGTCTATGAAACGCTGCCCTTGAAATGTAACGCAAGCTGCAAACGCTTTTTAGGACGAGCGTCTACCAGGAAAACACGGAGTGGCCACGCTAACTCCCGAGGCTACTGGGAATGCCCGTGTGGCAGGCCCTGTCCTAGGAGCTCAGCAGGATTCACGCACGCAAGCCTTGCACCAGTGCAGGGGCACCCAGGTAGGCACTGCAGTGTTTGTATGCTGCTTCAGAGCAGGTAAACTGAGGCTGGGAGAGACTGATGAATTTGCACGAGGAAGAGGCAGAACAGTCAGTCTTGAGTCCCAACCATTTGGGGCCCCCGAAGCAAGGCGGGCAGGGCCCGATTTCCCACTGGGGGTTGCGAGAAAAGCAAGGTGAGAGAGCCCGCACGCGGGGTGCTCACCCTCAGCCCCTCCACAGCCCTTCCTTGTTTTGAGAAATTTGGATTTTCAGTAGGGAGCGAGTCCCGAGTGCTAAGAACACCATCTCAGGACGGAGCCAACCGCAGGCCCCTTAAAGCCACTCGTGGGCTTATTCCAACTCCCCGGGCTGCAAGGAGGCTGAGATGGGGCCTCCCACCAGCATCGTGGTTAAGTTAGAAATGCCAATTTTTGTTTTACTCTCTCTGGACCCAACGAAGAACAATCATAGAAGTTGGAATTTGGAAACAAAGACAAGAAGAAATGCCAGCCCCACCCACACAACCACTGACTGACCAACTCATTTTCCCAGTTCTCATTTAGAATTTGGACTTAAAATGAAAATTTTTGGATTTCAAACGAGAAGTCAGTCTGATTTTCACTCCGACGGCATGCGAGGGTGCCCTGGAGGTGATGGAACCGACTCTGGTGACGAACGTGGCCCCCTCTCCTCTGCCCCTTCACTGCACGGACTCAAGCGTGCCCCCGGCAAAGGACAGAGCTGAGGACGGAGGACAGGCCAGTGGCGAGCGGTGTGGACGTGTCTCCCCAGTGTCCTCCAGGCAGGTAGGCCGCCCTGAACACAGCCCGGGGCCACGGGAGCGGGCGGGAAGGGCGGGCACAGCCCATGGCATTTGCGTTTTCCCAGCACAGGAAATTTCTGTTGTAAAGAAATACTGACAGAATCTGCTGTGTCGCAACATGGAACTGCGTCCTAGCGCACTGTCCCTGTCCCTCACGCCTGCACAGAGCGCACTCACCGCACCCTCTCCACCTCCCTTGCAGAGAGGAAAAGCAAGTCATTCCGAACCTTTCTAAAAAGCAAAGCACATTTGGATGGAAACGATTTTCTTCGTTTTCTCCCAAGAGCGAGAAGTTCTCTCGCAAGAGAACTCTTCCCCCCTCTCCATTGTAGCGTAAACACAAAATCCGTCGCCAGGAGGGATCTGAACGTGGCTTCCCTCCGGTCCGCATCTCTTGGGCGAGAGTTGGCCTTGCGTTTCTTTGCAGAGCTGCGGCCACATGCTCTGCTCTGCTCTGCCCCGTGGGCTGGCAGCAGGCTCTTGTGTCGTCCGCCATACCTGGGCACAGTCCCCGGCCAAGCACAAAAACCAGTGGCTGGAAACCAACCCTCCACACCGGAGTCTGGCCAGGGGCGCGGGCTGGGGCTCTCGCTCTGCCTCCTGCCTGCAGCCAACTCAAGCCACACGGCGCGGCCAGCCGCGGTTGTCAGACCTGTGCCTCTCCTGTCTGTCTCGAGTTGCATCAGCAACTTTCAGGGCAGAGCAGGAACGTAACAGAAAAATACATCAGTGCCTAATGGCCCGGGAGAGCTGAGGGGTTTGCAATTATGTGGCATCTGCATGCTAATCTCCCAGACTGGAGGCTCAACAGAGCCCAAGAGCCTGCTCCAAATCCCTGCCGTGATAAGGGGCTGGCTCCATTCGGCTGGGGTCTGGATAAAAGATTTTTATGATAATTATCTTAGTGAGGAACATTTTTGCATTTTCTTTCTGTGCGATTCAGAGTTTAACTGGGGGGTGGGGGAGCGGCTGCCGTGGAGGCATGATCTTGACAGAAAAGGGCAGGAAAAGTCAAATGTTTGATGATGGACTATTATGTGTAGAAAGCAATTAGCCCGCAAACGTCTGATAGATTATCAGGAAAATGTAGACTTAGGTTATTTAATATCAAGGGTTGGAGCAGGGTGGCGAGCAGGAATTGAGATTTTATTTAAAAAAAAAAAAAAAAACCTTTTGGAAGAAAGAAATTTCATTACACAAATGAAATTCCATGGTCAAGCACTCTCCGCGAGCCGGGCAGATTTGTCTTTGGCGCTCTCCCGGGTTATCCAAGACGCACGGGTCTTTTCAACAATTATTTTAAGGAAAATGAGACCTCGCCCCCCCCTGCTGCCCAGATCTCGGCAATTTATTTTTCTTTTCTCAACGGCCTAATTAAAACCAAACTTCAGAGGAGAGTACAGATAGGAGCCGGCTCATGAAACTGTCCTTCTGCGGCGATTTCCTGTCGGACGGCTCAGGGACGTGAAGTGCGGTCGCAGGAAGGAAGGACCCTGACTCTGGGCCACACCAGGCAACCAAAAAGGTCAATTAAGGCAGAGTTCCTGCGTCTGGTCTCAGCCTCCCTGCTAATGCCAGGGCCGGCTTCCTGGCCGAGGCAACGCCACTCCTTCCCCGTGAAATGAGACTGGGTCCTCGGGGGAACGTGCAGTGAGTGATCGTGAGTCTTGGCGTGCCGGCAAGACGGCAGGGGCACGAAGGAAAACTCCGCCCTCCCGCCTTCCTCCAGCACGAGCAGGAGTCACCAGCGCGGAAACCGCTGGAAGGGGAGGCCGCTGCTCTGCTCACGCGGGGCGCTCGTCCAAAGAAGAGAAGCTGGACGTGACCCCTGCAGCCACCTGCTCAGCGGGGCTCAGTCCTGCACGGCCCACGGAGCCTTCCGGTCCACAGGGTGGGGGGAGGGAAATAAGTCTTTATCTCAGAGAAGCTGTGAGGCCGCACTGTTCCCCGCACCCTCTCAGTGTGCTTGGTGTAGAGCGACCCACCGGCCACACCCTGCTCAGCAGACACCGCGACAGAAACCAGGAGGAAGGGACATGGCGAAGGCTCCGCGCAGCCCCGTGCGGAAGAACTTGGTGACTGTCCACCACCACGAGACCCGCCCCAGCTCCCACGTTTTCCCTCCTGCCGAGTAAACGTCCAACATTGCTCCTGGACTGCGATCTCCAGATGCACTTCGCTTCAAAAGATATATATGCCATCGCCTTCCTCTTAAATAAAACTGAAACTTCTCACACCACGGAGAGGTCGGGGCGGTCGGAAACGCCTCCAAGCTACAAAACTGATTTCGTGCCTTTCATTTGTTGGTTTAAGTACCGGGAAGAGCAAAGTATGCTGCAGCTGATAACAATATAGCTTTAAAATAATTCACCTCGGATTCTAACACCGCAGAGACGTAATTCAACATGGTATCGCTTCACCTCCTTGCCAGAAACCCTTCTTAAATTCAGGGTAAAACTCCTACGCCCCGAGGAGGGAGAGAGGAGGCCTGTAGGTGGAGGTGCCCAGGGCTGCTTTTCCTGCTGCGAAGCCCCGGCACAGCCACCGGCTACAAACAGGCACGAAGCGGTGGGAGCCCCTGGGTCCCCCCGGGTGGGGCGGGGGCTCCCCGGGCTGCGCGTGGGAGGGGCTTACCGTCCAGACCGGGCGGCACGGCGCCCAGCGGGTAGACGCCGTCCTTCACGTGCACCAGCAGCTCCTCGCCCGGCTCGACGTCCTTAATGACTTTATAGTAAATCTAGAGGGAGAGACCAGAGGGAGAGGTGAGCGCTGCTGTTCGCCGGTGCCCGCGGAGGGTCTCTCTGCGCACACCCAGCCCTGCGCGCCCACCCCCGACCTGTCTTCTGACTGCCGCTAAGAGGGTCCCCTCTGGCACTTCTGCAGAATGTGCTCAAAAGGAACGGAGTCCCTTTTAAATTTATTTTATCCAGTTTTGGAATTTCATAAAGGGGGTGCGACATTAAATAGGTGAGGGTCCCCATCAAAGTTCCCAACCAGGGAGTGTCCCGGGGGACACTCAGCAGGAGCCGCTCTGTCTTCAGCAGTGCAGCCGGGTCGGCGCTCGAGTTTCCTTCCCTAAGGTTTGTGTGAGTGAGACACTCCGCTGCCGGGCTGGGCGGCCGTGGGGGGAGCTTGGCGTGTAGAGTGAATTTGGTTGTTTCTGAAAGTGGCGAGAGCCGGGCCCTGGCGGTGGGTCGGGTCACAGGGCAGGGAAGTGGGGGGCAGGGGTGAGTGCCTGCTGCAGGCTTGCTGCCCGGCAGCCGAACCCCGAGGCCAGGGTCTGAGATGGGGACACCCTGAGAACGGACAGGCTCGGGGTACATTCTTCAGTCTGGAGTGAAACCTGGGGTCGAAGGGCACTGCACTGGGGGTGTCCAGCTCTGAGCAGCACTGCTCTGAGCCATGTCAGCTGTAGCGTGCCAACGTGTCTCCTGAAACAAGAAAGTCACCCTGGGGTTGTTGACGTGGGGTCCAGGGGAAGAAAACGACAGCTCAGGAAGGGGAGGCCGGGCCGTCTGGGGCAGTTCAGGAAGGGGAGCCCTAGGAAGGGTGTCTTGGGTCTGGAGCTGCTGGACGGGGGGGAGCATTTCTCTCAGGGCGATCGCTACCCACCCCGGCACATGAGTGTCTGACTGCATGCTGACGACAGTGGCCACAGAGCTGCCAGGAACGCAAGGGTCTGGCCAGAGGACTGGCTGGGAGGCCACAGGGACCCGGGAGGAGCACACCTGCCCCTGGGAGGCCTGGAGCTCGGGCTCCTGCAAGGAAAAGGGCTGGTCTAGACTCAGAAAGGGGAGGCTCCCAGGGACTGAGGGCAGGTGGCCGTCCTTGCTGTGGGCGACACTCCCGTCCCCACTGGCCAGCCCGTGTCAGGCCAGGCTCCCTCGAGGCCGGCCCTGGCTCTCCAGAGACGAGCTCAGCACGCTGCCTCCCCCTCCCCAACGCTGTGGGCTCCATCATAAACCGCCACTTCCGGCTAACTCCAGGGTGGCACCAACACACTCACAAAAGGACACGCAGAAGCCGTGACATCTGACATCACATAGCAGAAACACACACGCATGCACTATCTTGCTGGTGAGTGAAGTTCCCTCATTCCCTCGGGAATGGGTAGCAGTTATTTTATTTGGCAATTATTCTCAAGCAAGTTGCTAAAATAATGAGGAGGTTTGAAAATGGAGAGTAGCAACTGGACCTTGTTAACGTCCCCAACTAGACCCATCGTGATTAAGGCTCCAGTTTTGTGCCATCATATCTAAAAAGTCACACAGTGGCTCCCACCCTGGCTGGCCCAGCATCCTCTGGACAGGCTGCCTGGTGGCTGGGGGTGGGGGCGGCCACTTCCATGCTCCTGCGAGGGCCACCCCCTCCACTCCAGCTGCAAGGCCACCTGCTCCCTTCCCCCACCCCTTCTGGGGCAGCCGGACCTCCTGGGTTCCCACCGGCTCCTAGGGGCGCCCAGCCTCCCGGGGACCCTCCTCTGAGGACCCCACACGCCCCCAGTTCTGCCCCTAGGCTCGGCTCACCAGGGCCCCCAGGGACCCCCTGACCCCGGGGCTCTGAGGGCGCCCAGCCCCCCTCCCCTTTGAGGGCCTCGGGGAATCCAGAGACCCCTCACCCCATCTCTGCCCCTCTCCTCTCCGAGGGCGGCCCGACCTCCTGCTCCGCCCGCGGGTTCCTCGGCCCCCGGGCCAGGGGAAGGTCCCCCGTGTGCGGAGCGCGTCCCAGGAGGCGGGAGGGTCCCGCGCGCACAGCCGCGAGCACCCACCTCCCCGGCGGGACCCCAGAAGGAGGGCGCCGCCGGGCGCTCCCAGGACACAGGCGGCGGCAGCGCCGTGGCAGTTGGGACTTTGAAACGCAGGCGGAATTAATCGCTGTTAGTGCTGCTCGCGGTCGCGGTCGGGGAGGGGTCGGGGCTCCCCGACCTGCCGCCACCTGAACGGGGACGGACGGAGGGAAACAGGAGTCGCGCAAACGTCCCCAAACCCGGCCGCCCCGCCTGTGCGACGGCGGGAGGCGCACACAAAAGCTGCCGCCTTTACGACCGTCCCAAGTGGCACAAAAGGCCAGATCAGCCAGACGCGGGGCCGCGCTGTTCCCGGTCGGTTCCTGGTCCGCGGGCGGGGGACTTCCCGGGACAAAGGCCGCGGTAGGAACCTGGCGTCTGCGCGCGCTCCGGGCGCCGCAATCGCGCGTTTGCCGCACCGCGCGCCCTTCCGCAGGGCCCGTGCGTGCTGTTGGCGCAGCCCCTTAAAAACTCCCGCAGCCGGTTCCTAATCCCTCGCTGCGCGGGCCAGGTGGCTTCACGGGTAGACTGAGGCCGGCATTTTCACAAGAGGAAAAACGAACCCGGAGTCTGCCACCCTCCAGCCCCCAACAGCTGCCTTAGGGACGGGCACGTGGCCGCAGGGAAGGAGAAAGAACCGTATGTTTAAGTGACAGCATCTAAGTGTGCCTGTTCCTAAACAGTAGCGGGCCCCACTATTTATTTAAGCCCCGCCTGAGTGCTGGAGTCCTGTTGCCCGAGCCAGGCTGGAATTTTCTCCTCCGTTCGGGCGCTGAGGGTGGGGAGCCGGCTCAACAGCAGCTGAGTTTACTAGCCCAATAAACCTGCTCTAAACAGCTTTAAAAAATAATGATGCCAAACAGACTTGGTCTGAAGTTAAGTCCTTGTTTCAACACTCCAGGTTCTCTTTGTGACAACAATGACTTTATTGAACGCGGGTGAACGGCGCCAGAAACAGGTCGTCGGGATCATAGCTGTGTTCAGTGTGACCCTGCCTATTTTCTCCCGGTTTTACCGCTTTCCAGACACAAAGGGGCGGCCGGCGTAGGTAAACCCAGCACTGGAGGAGCAAGTGGCCGCGTTCCCCACAACAGGGGGAGAAATTGCTGGAAAAAGCTGGAGGCAGCTCAGGCCCCGTTCGTTCAGAACAAGCCTCTTACGAAAATGAGCGTCATTTCCCCCGACAATATTCTCTAAGACAAAGAAATGTTTCACATTTACAACGGGCGTCAGCTTTTGCATACTGTCCCCTTACAGTGTCTTAAGCATTTTTTAAAATGTCAAATCAATTCAAAGGACAGATACTACTTTTGAATGTGAAGACTTAAATTCCACAATTTCCAATCCTACTTAATCTTAAAATTTCAAAACTTAAATAGATGAACAACTCCATCCAGATTATACCGGGTAGAAATGAGTAGATCGTGGATAGAACACAAGCTGCAGATGCTGCTTTCTCCTCCCTGGAATAAATAAGTCTTTTTCAATTAAGTGAACTGTAGGCTACTTTCTCTTTTCTTTTCTTTGACGACTGTAAGAAACTTTTAAAGGAACTTTGAATAAAAGAGGTGAAATCTCTTTCAGTGTATTTCTCTTTAGAAAAAAAATTCCATCTCTCACCGTCCTGGGTTTCAGAATTGAGTCGTGCAGTCTCTGGTGCGGCGCGTGAGGCTTTTCTCACAACAGACTTGCAGGCAGCGAGTGGAATTTGAATTCCTTTAAAACTAAAAAGCAAATTCACCTAGTGACCCCGTCTGCCCTTCACCTGTCCTTCTGGGAGAGGACGTTGCACGGAGGGTACCTGGGCGTGTTTTCGTTTGTCTCTCGGGGACCTCCGAAGAAGCAGCTGCTGCCTCAGACATCCCGGACTTTGGTCTCACCGAGTAGCTCAGCTTGTGGCTGCCCCAGACTCTGAGTCATCTCCCTCTAGGAAGGGGCTGTTGACACCCAGGGCCCTGGGCTGAGGGGCTGAGCATTTGGTGTTTAAAAAACAACCGTGGACGTGCCCCGAGGGCCAGCGGGGACAGCGCGGGCAGCACGCGGGACTCTGGCAGAGCTCCCGGTTCTCCTCGCCCTGCGCCTGCCTCGGGCCTGGTTTTGGGTTCTCTTTCTCAGCTCTGAGCAGGAGCGAGGACACAGCGGTGCTGGGCTCAGCACCCTGGGCAGGCTCCGGGGACATGCAGACAGTCCTTCCTCTAGTGGAGGGAGGAAAGGACACGCTGGGGTCCCGGGCTTTGCCACGTTCCTCTCTTCCCACGCGTTGCTGAGGCAGTTTCATTTGTGCCTAAGTCTTTATCATCTTGTTACTAGCTGTGGTCACCTTTCCAGCAGCTCAAACATTAATAAAACAAAACAAAACTCTATATATTTGTCTCTTTCTCATTTGTCCAGTTTGGATCTGGATTATAGAGATATCAATTATTAGTCCGCAGTTACACTATCTTCATCATTGTTAAATAACTTTTCCTAAGAAAGTGTTGCATTGGATTCAGAAGGAAAAGAACGACTGTAGATTCCGACCAACGACTAGCACAGGTATCTGATGGCGCAACTGCGTCTAAGCTTCATTCCTCACCAAGAGGAGGATCATTTGGCTCCAAAGAGGCCCATGGGATGTGACAGTTTTCTGAATCAAAACAAACTGGATACATTTCAGACGTCTTTTTCACACCGGTTAGGAATTGCTAAAAGGGATCCCCTGCCCTCACCCTTCCCATCGTAAGACGGAAAATGGTCTCTCATTGTCGGAGGCTACCGTTTGAACCGACCAAATCACAAATTTATGATTTCTAATTTTAAAACTTGTGGGAGATAAAAGCGAAGGGAATAAGGAAATGTCGGGTGGGGCAGAGCAGGACGACGGATGCTGGGTGCCCTCTGTTCAGAATCCCCTCCCTGGCAGGTCCCACGCCTACGAGGAAACGGGGACTCGGGTCGGGGCCGGGGAAACGAAAGCAGGAGAACGGCCTCACCGCAGGCTGTGCTCTGGCCCGGGCAGCACCAGGTTTTCATCAAGAACAAGTGCTGGCTCTCCTCGCCACGGGGCTGCCTGGCTATCAGTTGGCTAATCTCCTACCAAATGCCTCCGGGGAACTCGCTCCGAGGAGGGGCTCCCCTGCTCCACTTGGCCTGGCATCCTAGCCCCTCTGCTCCGCCCGAGAAATGTGCCGGGTGCTGGGCTTTCCTGACGCCCGGCCAGCAGACAGAGTGGGCTGCTTTTCTCGACTAGAGGCGCTGCCGGTAGTCAAGGGGTCCGAAGCCCCGAGTCGTGCTCCCCAGTATGCCTGTGACCCCAGCCCCACCTCCCAGCAGCCTCAGCCCACTGGCCAGTTGACAGCCCCCCGCCAACATTCTCCAGGCGACGGGAGAAAGAGAAAGGAAGCTGCGAGTGAATCGGCCTCTCCCCGCCTCCTGCTTCCTCCTGTGGGCACTTCACTTCCAAGTTCTTGTTTTGGTTCTTAACATGAAAACAAATTCAGGAACAGACCCTGTCTCTGTCTCCTGAAACATTTCAAACCAACTCATTTGCTCATAATTGCAGGAGAAAGAGCCACCCAGGGGTGACCTGAACGTGTTGCCTTTTCCAAAAAGGGAAAGAGTCGTCACGGGGGGGGGGGGGGTCGGGGAGGGGCCGTGCGCCCGAAGTGCCCGGAGACACCTGTGGGCGCTTCCTCTGCCCTCTGCTCGGTGCTAAGAGGAAGCACCCTGTGGTGAGCTGGACACGCTCGGCTGTCAAATGAGGCTCTAGGGCTGCGATCGGACCACCCCCAACATCCCGGGGGAAAGGTGTTGGTCTTGGTCTCCCCAGCGACTGCTTGGAGGTTTGGTTCCAGTCAGCCTGGCTGCCCCAAAGCCCGGCATGCCCCTGGCTGTGGCCTGTGGCCTCTGTGCACACAGAAAAACCACAAGTCACCTTTCAGGCCACGGGGCCGGGCCCAGGAGGAAACGCAGGGCCCCGTGTGGCCTCCACTGCTGCTGGGCTGCCTGACCCAGAGCCGCAAGGAAGGGGCAGAGGAGTGCTTCCCAGGGCCAAGGGCCAGAGTGACGGGACAGGTCACTTCTCACGAAGTCTCCTGGGGCTGGGGCCCCCCAGAGCCATAGGCACCGGGAGCGGGAGTCTTGTCACCTAAATTAGGACCTGCAGGTGGCTGGTGAGCACATCTCTGCAGCCCCGTGGCCATGGTGATGCACGAGACTGAGAGAAGATGGCTCAGCCCCTGTGGACCTGAGCCGGAGAGGGGCAGGAGCCTGGGCCAGCCCTGCCTGGAAGGGAGGGGCGCCAACCTCTCCCCCAGCCACCTGCATCCCAAGGCCAAGGCACCAGGAGGTGCTGGCTGGCTTGAAGGAGTCTTGGGGGAGACGAAGGGCAGTTGCCAAGCTTTCCAAGCCCGGGGACTCACTGTTCTCATGTTGCTGTCCCCCCAGCCCAGCCCAAGTCGCTGCACAGGAGCACATCAGCCGACCTGCTGTCCCAAGGCAGTCTCAGCCACGTCAGGTGAGGCTGGGCAGGGGCATCCGAGTGGGCTCCGGAGGAGAGTGAGCCCTGGCCAGGTGGTCCACTTAGACCTGCGGGTGCTGCACTGCCCGGTTCGGTGGGCTCCCTGGAGTGCTCCAAGGATGAGCTAGTGAGCCCTTAGCTGCATGGCATCCTGCGGGACGTGGGGGTGGCCCCTGCTCCCAGAGCCTGTCGGCATGCGTGACACCCTGCGGGCAGCAAAGGCCAGGGGGGGCCTGGGAGGGGCCGAGGGAGACACGACTCCCCGATCTCCACTGTGCCATGTGTGGGTCTCTTCCAGGGACGCGGGACCATCCAGGAGGCTCCTGAGTCTGCACGAGTCCTGACGGCCCGCCCGGGTCCCCAGTCCGCACGCCGGCCCGAGTGTGCAGCTCAGAGCTGCCCCTCTCCTCCGCCTGTTAGGAGGGCTCATCTCCCTTGTGAGGCTGTGGCTTCCAGAACTTCCTCTTTAGGATGCGGAGACCCTCTTCTGCCCCCGTCTCTTCTCTCTTCTGAAAATCGGGATAAGTTCATGTGTCTTGAACCTCAAACGACGCTCATGCTTGTCCGACCTCAGCGCGCTGCCCGCAGAACTCCGTTTGGCACACTCCACGGGGTTGCGTGCACGCTCAGAGGCGGTTTCCTCGCCTTCGATGTGCGTGCTGCACTGGAGGGGGTGCGTGCGCTCGGGGGACACAAAGGGAGAGGCTGCTCACGCGTGTGTGCGCGTGAGTGCATGTGTTCATAAGTGCCGGGCAATCCTGGCAGAACGCTTGGCATTGCGGAAACCTGAGAAACCTCATTGACATCATACAGCGTTTCCTTCTCAAAGAGAGGCCTGTCTTCAAAAATCTTTGTTTTATTGTTAATATTTCAGGGACATTTTTATTTCAGCTCCATACAGGGTCAAAATAGGTTGCTTTGCCAGAACCCGCGTCTCCATGGCCAGGCCCGGGACTGAGGCTGCGTGGCCGTCCCGCCGAGAGAGCATTTAAAAAGTAGATCGAAGTCTATTATGTGCCTTTCAAAGACGTATTTCTAAAAGTCGTTGCATTTAACCAACAAGTATTTATTGAGAGTCTACGGGTTTCTGAAAGCAGTTTTTTTCATATTATTATTAGAATTTAAATCTTATTATTCAAGGGGAAATACATCTCACAAATTGTTCATTTTCCTTTGATAACTGAAATTCAAAGTTGAGATTTCAGGACAAGGCGCTCAGTGCCCGACGACTTCTCTGCCGCTGCCCTGCCTGTGCCCGAGGGGCCAGTTTCCCCCGGCCCTGGTGGGTTCCCACTTTCCTGGGCATTTCGGGGCCACTGCTGTGTGGATTACCACGTTCAGGGGCGCACCCTTGGGGGGCGTTGGCGGGAATGTTGGTTGCCCTGTGACGCCTGCTGTCACCTGCTACGGTATGACGGAGCCCCCGGGGGCAGAGGGCTCCTATCCCTCAGAGGGGAAGGGTCTCGACACAGGGCTGAGGGGGTGGGAAACACACCACCACGTGGAGAAGTTTCTCTCTGCTTTGGGCCGTTTTGGGGTTGCATTTGTTTAAATGTGTGTTCCAAATTCCCTCTGCATTGTGGCTTTGATTCAGTCCCCAGGCCCAAAGCAGGAGCGTTAATCCCGTGAGGCAGTGCTGGAGAGAAGTGTCTGGCAGGTGAGGGGTCCCGGGTTTAGGTAACAGAGCCAGCTGCGTTCTGCACTCCAGGACGGAGCTGCGGAATGAGTCGTGGTGGGGCTGAATTCGGCGGAATTGATACAGGTTACAGATCACTGTTCCGCCCGGGCAGAAAGCACTTCTGCCCCTGTCCCTGACCGTGGACAGGCAGCGGCTGCGAGGCCATCGATTCCACTTGGACCATGTGTGGCTCACAGAAAAGCCTCCCCAGGCCGGGCGTGGTGGCTCATGCCTGTAATCCTAGCACTCTGGGAGGCCGAGGTGGGCGGATCATTTGAGCTCAGGAGTTTGAGACCAGCCTGAGCAAGAGCGAGACCCCATCTCTACTAAAAATAGAAAGAAATTATATCGACAGCTAAAAATATATATAGAAAAAATTAGCCGGGCATGGTGGTGCATGCCTGTAGTCCCAGCTACTCGGGAGGCTGAGACAGGAGGATCCCTTGAGCTCAGGAGTTTGAGGTTGCTGTGAGCTAGGCTGACGCCATGGCACTCACTCTAGCCTGGGCAACAGAGAGAGACTCTGTCTCAAAAAAAAAAAAAAAAAAAAAGAAAAGCCTCCCTGAAATAGTACTAGTACAATAAAGATTTTTAAAAGACAGGCATCTCTTTGAGAAGATGACACAGCTGTTTGTTTTTAAAAAGCTAGACACATTAAAGACACCTACCTTACTGCTTAAGTTTAGTTCGAATGTTCTAATAAACATTTATTTCTTACATTAAAACAATCTGGATTCTTCATTACTCTTGTCTATACCCCACAAAAGCACAGCCCTGGCCCAGCCCCCACAGACGGGGACGCAGGCTCCCTGCAGCCCGGAGCTCAGGCCGGGTGGGACGGACGCCTTCCTACGCCTAAGTCTAACTCTCCTTCACTCAGATTTCACTTTCGTCTGCAAGAAAGGAAAGGTTTTTTTTTTCCTTTAAGTTTTGTTCTAATGTTTATGATCATTCTTTTGCTTTATTTCTTTTCCTTTTCATTTTCCTTTTGCAATCAGAAAAAGTTATTTTCAAAATGTTTTGTTTAACTGAAAGCCATCCAAGTCCTGGCAGCAGAGGCCGATGCGTGCCCCCATCTGGAACCAGCCTGCGTCCCGCAGAGCGACTGCTTGGTCCGGACTCAGCCCCGGGCCGGAGACGGGCAGACGAGCGAATGCGAGAGCCCCCGGCAGCGGCCCTGGCTCGGGCCTCCCTGGCGCTTGTTCTCTGAATTTCTTACGCAAAGTTATTTCTCTCAAGTCAAGAGCCTTGGAACCACTTTTAACAGTTTGCACAGGCTATGTCGGAACGTGCGCTTTGTCATGTGGTCTTCGCAAGCATTTTCAAAGCAATGGAACCTCTTTTTTTGCAAATGAAATCTCACGTGTACCCCCTAGATAGTATGGGCAAAAGCAACCGCTCTGATGGAGGGGATCGGGGCTGGAGGCACCCCAGAGGAACCCAGGATGACAACCGCTGCCTGGGCGTAGTTTCCAGGGGCCACTTGTAAACTTGCAATTCGGGAAATCAAAGAAGCAGCCACCTGCACCAGGGTCACGTTGCCGTCTGGAGTCAGAAGAAACTCCTCACCTCTCTCCCGATCCGCGTGTGGGCCTGGCCGTCTGTCCGGGCGTGACATGGACAAGCCACAGAGCTCTACAAGTGAGCTTAAGGGGGTCCTTGCCCCTGCGGTGGCTGGGAACAAACTGAAGGTGTCCCTCGGCCCTGGTGGGGCCGGGCCCAAGCCAGGACCACGCAGCTCAAGATGATTGTCAGTTTGGACTTTGTGCCACAAAAAGGCCAGTGCCCTTCACCACTGGTCAGGCCGTGGCGGCAATGCCTGGGGGCTCCGGGCGGCGGGGGACTCGCCTCAGCCCGGCCTGGCCACGGACGCAGCCGAGCAGCTTCTGGTCGGCCAGCGCCGACCATGCCGGGGAACTTGGCTCAGCAGGGCCATACAGACGTGATTCTCGCGTTAGCGGTTTCTGCTCCGCCGCTCCCGTGTCTGATGGGCAGCGGCACTTGCAGGGGACGTGGGCCCCTGTGGGCTGGGATTCTGCCCACGCCGTCCGCCCTGCTTCACCCAAACCACCGTTTTTCGGCTCTCACGCCGCGTCAGCCTCTGCAAGGGCTCTGACCAAGGCTGCGCCGAGCATTCGCGGGACGGGCAGCTCCCCAGCGCTGGCCCAGCACCAAACGGCAGGGCGAGGCTTGGCCGGCGTCCCTGGCAGCGGCTCAGCCACCCCTCACCACGGCACCTCCATCAATCTTGGTGCCGCGTCCGCAAGGACAATTCCGAGGGGGAACCCCCCGTGCACAGGCCCGGACCTACCTGCTCATTGATCTGACACATGGTGAGGTTTTGGTCGTCACAGGAACAGGCCACTCGGATGTACTTGAGCCAGCTGCCGGGGCCCGCCTGGGTAGCATCCACGCAGAACTTCTCACTCCCCAGGTCTTCAGAGATCTGCCCGGACAGAAAGAAACCAAGGGTCAGCGGTGCTCTGTGTGCTAGAGTCTCCACACTGCGTTCCCCAGCAGAACCCTGGCCGTGTGGGCTCCGGGAGGAAGGCAGTCGCATCTGCAGCTCAGCCCCCTCCCACCCGGACCTCCCCGGCCCAGAGCCCCCCGGGTCCCGGCAGAGGGCAGGGGACGGCCTTTCCCTTCCTCACCGAGCAGCCTGCTGCCCGGGCAGGCAACAGAAGGAGCCTCTAGCGTTGCAGCCCCCGGCAGAGCCGCGTGTGAGCACAGAGCCCTCGCTAGGCAGGGCCGCGCTGGGCTGGAGGAAACTGTGCTTGAAGGTAAAGGTGTTGCTGGGGTGTGCGGGCGAGAGGGGCATGAGTGTACGTGTGTGTGTGTGTGTGTGTGTGTGTGCACGCTCACGTCAGCCTGCACAGCATCCTGAAAGTAAGAAAAGCACTTCGTTTCCTTAAGACTGGAAAGTTTCGGTTTGACACCCGAGTGAGCGCCGCTGTTCTCACCACGCCCTCAGAGCCACGCGCCGACTTGGCTTCAGCCTGGCGCGGCTGCCGCCTCAGTGCCGCTCCCGACGGGCAGAGCGGCAGTTTCTCAGGCTTGTTTTGCTTACTTGGCATCACCCTGCACCTCTGCGAGGATCCTTTGTGAGAAGACCTGACCCTCTGTCTACTGGCGAGAGAGGGTGTCCCCCAGCACAGCGGGACCACAAGTCCAGCCCCCTAGGGGCCACCTGCTCTGTTTGGTGCCTACTTTGGGTCCTGAATCCAAGGCCATGGAAGCCAGCAGCACCTTGGCGAGCTTCCTGGGCAGCCCAGGCCCAGCCCCAGCCCCAGCCCAGGGAGGGCGGGAGGGCGGGGGCAGGGCAGTGGGCAGGAGCTGAGGACACCCCTACACTGAGATCCTGAAAGCAGAAAGGCTGTGTCCAGATGGGCAGGCGTGTACTTGGGCAGGTGTGTCCCGGGGGCAGTGTACCCAGGCGGGCAGAGGTGGCGGAAACAGGGGAGTCAGAAGGACCTGGTGAAGTCTGGGCAAGGGGGCAGTGACCTGTCCAAGTGGAAACTGGAGGCAGACTCTGGGCACCACGGGCCCCACTCCGCAGAATTCTCTGGAGGGCTCCGTTACAAACACCAGGGCCTGGCACAGAGGAAGGTGTCTGGCCACCTGAGGTCTGGGAGCTACCCACCCCTGGCCGGAGAGTCGAGGGCCTTGTGAGCAGTTCAGATGCTCCTCTGACATCCTCAGATACTTCCTAAGCCACCGAGGGCCCACCTGGCCTCAGAGCCGGTGAGGGAACGGAGGGTTCAGGGCGGCTGCTGTGTCCCAGGGTTCACAGATGCTGCCGTGGAGTCCGTCTGTGCGTCCCTACCCTGTCACACCCTGAAACCGTGGCCTCTTCTGGAGCCCATGTGGAGGGGCCCCCATGGCAGCCCCCGTGGTAGCCCCCTGGCAGTGCCGTCCTACAAAAGACGAGTCTCTGAGCAGATGCGCTGGGGCCCAGCTTGGCCGGACACCGTGGAGGCCGATCCAGAAAGGGGCTGTGAGCTGAGACCTCAGTTCTGAGACTTCTCTGCCTTCCAGGGACTTGTTACCCGTGCCCAGAGCAAAGCCAACGGGCCTGGCTCTGAAAGGGAGGGGTGCACGGAGTCGAGCGAGCCGGGCAAGGGGGAGGCAGAGGTGTGGGGGTGGGGGAAGGGCAGGAGACGGCTGGAGCCCGCCTGCTCACCTCCGGCCCTCAGCTGTGGTGTCCAGAGCTATGGGTGTCCCCACGTGCACGGGCCCCCGTGCCCCGCGCCCCGCGCCCAGCACCAAATGCTCAGCACACGCCTCCTGGAGTCTTGAGCCACCTCAGGCCTGTTGCCGGAATTCTCCTTCTGAAAGGCTCGGTCAGCACAGAGCAGCGAGGAGTCACGTGGTCCACGTGCCCTGCCCCTGCGCCCTCTTCTCCAGAGACTCCACAGAACGTGGGTCCCCGAGCACAGCAGAGCCGGGCGAGGGTCTGGTCTCTTTCCCACGGGGCTTCTCTCTCCGTGTCCCTGCTGACATCGGCCCATCCTGGAGCTCCGCCTACGGGTGAGCAGCGAGGTCCCAAGGGGGTGGGCGACAGAGATTCAGGGCACAGGGCGGGCAGTCGGCTGGAGAAAGGGGCACACTCCTGGGGTCCCCGAGCTCCCAGTCCCTCTTTGTTGTCCCTCGTGGCCCATGGCCGGCTGTGAGTCCCGTCCACGCTGGGCTGGCTGCGCGGAGCCCGTGGTCCAGAGGGGAGGCGGGTCCAGGTTCGAGGCCCCCAAGGGGAGTGGAGGCGGCGGGGGCTGCTCCCCCGCAAGTGACGGCCAGTAGGGACACGGCCACGATGGGGTGGGCAGCGTGCCCTCCTGTCCCCAGGCCGTGGGTCTCCTCCCCTGGGGCCTGCTGACCACACCACACTGCACACGGCGCCTGTGAGCGAGGCTGGAGACCGCCAGGCGGGGCAGTGTCCCCGGCCGGGTCTAGACTGTCACCCTCAACACTGCAGCGCCCAGGTTGGCACATCCTGTCACCATGGCCACGCACTCCGAGTGGAGCCCAGGGACCAGGCGGGGTCAGGCTGCTTCCTGGGAGGCAAAACCTCAGCTCCAGATGCACCCAAGACAGGGGCTCGGGGGCACCTTCCTGCTGCCCTGGGCCCTGGTGGGCTCGGGCCTTGTCCTGGGGGGGGTCTGCCACCACCTTCGTGTTCAGGGCTCAGGGTGGAGCCCAGGGAGACCTCCTCTGTGACCTGATTCTACGGAAACAGCCCTGCCTGGGCAGGACGGCAGTGCCCCCCGACATTTGAGGCCCTGGCCGCTGAAGGGGTCGTGCGAAACCTTTCCAGGGTCCTCACACTGTCAGGGGAGTCACTGCCTGCCCTGCCCAAGCCGCACAGACCACCCGCAGCCCACCCCACCTCCCACACTCGACCTCTGCCCAGACGGGGTGGAGGGGCATGGCCCGGGAGGGAGGAGGCTGCAGGGGGCTGGCTGTCCTGTCCTCTAGGGAGTGGTCCCAGGGCCACCAGCCCCACGTGGGGGAGGCCCCTCCCCAAGACCTAAGGTCGCTCACGGCCCCCCACCTTCTGCCCCACTGCTGACGCGCTACAGGAAACCGCTGAAAAGACCCACCAAGCAAAACCTGTGGTTAGTGCCACCTCCCTGAGGCCGCCCGGCCGCCTTCCTCTGTCACTGGGAGGGGCGGAGGAGGAGAGGGGACCTCCAGGCCCCCCCCGCCCCTCCCCCCGCTAGTCCCACAGCACCTGCTGGGGGGGCCTGGGGCAGATGGTAAATGATGCTGTGAGCTGTCATAGCCACCACGTGGGCTCTGCCACTCAGGCCTCTCCTGCCGTCTAGTTGTTGACACGAGGGTGTCGGCCTCACCTCGACTTCCAGGGCTTGGGGCCTGTCTCCCCCAGAAGTCTCTGGAAGAACAATCCATGTCACCAATCAGCTGACCAACACCTACTTTGAGTGCTTGAAAGCTCCTTGCCGTCCAGTTTGTGCATTATGTGGGTACTCGAGCATGTACACACGTGTGCGCATGTGGGCTTGTGCATGAGTCCCCACGTGCATGTATGTAGACGGTCATGTGTGTGCATGGGAGTACCTGTGTGCACTGTGCCTGCACGTGGGCATGTATGCTCATGTACGTGTGTGTGCATGGGGGTGTCAGGGCTCGCACCCGGGGCTTGCGGACGCAGCATGTGTCTTTGGAAGCAACATCAGCGCCCCACGCAGTGGCCCTGAGGCAGCCTGCTGGGCCCGACCTGGCCCCACGTGCCGCCCTCTGTGTCTACCACGGCCCTCCCCGCGTCCCTCCGCACGCTTCCCGGGTGGGCTGGGACGTGTGTCAGAACGTCCTGGGATGCAGGGGCCCCAGCCGAAGCCCCTGAAGCTGACGTCTGGGGCCTGGATGCTGCGTTCTGCCTGTAGATGCCTCCCCGAGGGGCCGTCCCCACGGTCGGCTCTCACGGGGCGGGGCATCTGCTGCTGCCTTCCTGCACGGCCAGAGAACGCTCGGCCCTTCGTGGGGCCTGCGTCACGGCAGGACCTCAGCCCCTTCCCTCCCACCCATGCCCAAGCCCCTCGAAGCACTCTGTCCCCTAGGGACCCACACGGCGCACCCCCAGACAGCCGGGGTCTTGTTGAATGTGTGGCAGCCCTGGGAGTCTTTCCTGGGTGGACAGACCCTCCCTCCCTGTGATGCCCCCGCCTCCAAGCAGAACAAGCCTCTTTCCCACATGACGGCTCTGCAGGTATTCGAATGAGGCCCGAGTCCTAGCCGTCCTCGTGCCAGGGTAAACATGTCCAGCTCGCTCTAGCGTGTCTGGACAGGGACATGGCTGGTTTCTCACCCACAGGGGACACTGTTCTGGAGCTTGGTCTGTCCCTGTGCCTCTCGGGGTGCAGAGGCCCGGAGCCCAGAGGCGACAAATCCTCCGGTCCGGAATCCCTGCCCACCCTCCCCTGCCCTGCAGGTGGGGCCCCGGGGCCCGGCAGCCCCTCCTTCCTAGTCACTGCTGGTCCTCGGCCCCGGCCATCTGGATGGTCACAGGGTGGGAGTTACCCTGGCAGCCTCTAAATGTTCCAGGAACTTCCCTTCTCCCTGTGGGCACCCAGGCTGGCCTTCTGGGTGACAGAGGAGGTCTTGGCTAACTCCTTCCTCCACAGACACTAGGATTCCCTGCCTTGGAGGGCGCCAGGTGCAATACTGCCCTGGTCTCGCAGTCCTGGGCCAGCGGCAGACGCACCGGGGGCCGGGCCTGCGTCCCTCATCGTGGTCAGGCAGCAGGGCCTCAACGGAGATACCAGACCTTGTCTTGCTCCCTGTCTGGGCACGGAGAGCCCAGCCCTGTGGGGGTCCTGAGAGCCCACCTGGGAAGCCCCAAATGATGGAGCAGGTGAGGGCGGGGCTTGGGCAGAGCTCTGGAAGCTGCTGCTTTCCTGCCTCAAGCCAGGCAGGCATGCTCGAGGCCCCCTTGCGCCTGTGTGTCGGCCAGGTGGGCGGGATGCTGCGGGCCTGGCTTCTCGTTTGGGACGTGGAGGGGCCGGGGCCATCTCTGGTTCCAGAAAGGGTAGCAGGTTCCGACACTACCGTCTCCTCTCTCCACCTTCCCCCATGGCCTATCCAGGGGTCCAGGGGGGTCTTTGGGAAACACCCCAAAGCTGAGGCTGAGGCCATTCTGGGTGCCGGGTGCCGGTGAGGCCCCTACTCGCCCCCATGGATCTACAGGGGGACGTTGCCCCATTTTGCAGAAGAGGAGATGGAGCCCCAGACACGCGGCTGCCCCAGGAGCAGGGCCGGCTCGCAGCCCCGGCTGCCCGAGCCCAGAGCTGTGTCAGCCACGGCCCTGCACACTCTCCGGACAAGAGGGAGGGTCTCCATGCCCTGCTTGGGAATCAGGCAGTCACGGGTCTCTGTCCCTGCCTCCTCTGCAGTGTGACTTGCCAGCACCCACAAGGACAGAGCAAGGTCACCCCCTTCCCAGGTCGGTGGCTCTCAGGCTGCCCCAGCCGCCTCTGACCGGGTCCTTCCTGTGCTCTGGGTGCTCCTGGAGCTCGTGCATCTGTGGGCGAAAACTTGGCAACAGGTGTACCCAGACGGTGCAGGTGTCAAAGGTCACAGCAGGTGCAGCTGAACACAGGCTTCTTGCTGCGCCAGGAAGGGCCAGCACCAAGAGTCTGAAGCCATAGTGGCCGTCCCTCCTGCCCGGGGGGCGGGGAGCCCAGCCTTTCCGACCTGGGCACCTGCAACATCCAGCCACGTCTGGGAGCGGGGCCCAAGCTTTTGCATGAAGGCTTTAACCCTGACACCTCTGGGGTCATCTGGGAGCCAGTGGGGACAGGACCTGGAGGCTGTCACAGCCACGGGGCGGGGTTTCCCTCCAGATCCCAGCAGCTCCCGCCCCCTGGCACTCGGAGCCTGGCCCCAGGGCTGTGTTGGGCTGAGCCTCGGGAACCGGAACCTTCGAAGGAAACCGCCCCCAGCTCACAAATCACCCCCATCAGAAACGCCGAGGTATGAAGCAAAGTGATGGGAAAATTCTCTTAACCTTGACAATTTTTTTGCACATCATTTGAGGTTTCCTACACTCCTCATTTGCGGGCTCTCTGCTGGGCCGGTTCTTTCACGTTTAATGGGCACGGCCGGCGGCTGGCCCCATCCCGGCTGTGTGCACAGGCGGGGATGCTGAGACGTCTGTCGTCGGCCGGCTAATGGATTCCCCGCGTGCAGGGAGGAGCAGGGCCCCGGCGCTGCCCTCCACTCCCCGAGGGCTGTAGCTGTAATGCGGCCCCCAGAAGCCCAGGGCCGGCGTCCGCCCCAACGGCCAGGCGCTGGCAGGAGCCAGGCAAGGGTCTCCTCACCCCCTCCCCCTTCTGGAAGGACCCATGAGCTGATTCAGAGCAATGAGCCCCAGCCGTGAAGCTGCGTGGGTCTCTCGTCTGTCTGCAGGCACACGCGCACCGAGGCACACGCGCACGCAGGCATGCACACACAGGCACACGCACACGCAGGCACACACACATATGCACACGCAGGCACACGCACACGCAGGCACACGCACACGCAGGCACACGCGCACGCAGGCATGCACACGCAGGCACACGCACACGCAGGCACACACACATATGCACACGCAGGCACACGCACACGCAGGCACACGCACACGCAGGCACATGCACGCAGGCACACGCACACGCAGGCACATGCACGCAGGCACACGCACATGCACAATCATTGCCATTTATGGCATCCATGAGTGGTGAAACAGAAAGTCCATTCTGGTGATGGAGGGAGGTGGGGGAAGGCTTCCTGCAAACACCGCTGCCCAGCGCGGATATGGGGCCTGGATAAGCTGTCACCCCCGTCCTGATGCTCATTCCAGGTGGGGTGGTGAGCTGACCAAGCGCTAAGGATGACGTGGTTGGTGGGATGGGGGCGTGCCACCACCAAGACAGAGTCCTGGCCAGAGGCTCAGGAGGCCAGGGGCCCACCTGCTTAGGCCAAGGGGGACGGGGGGAGGGGGAGAGGGATGGGTAGGGAGAGAGAGAGGGAGGGAGGGAGGAGGGAGGCTGCTTCCAGGAAAAACAGGCAACTGATGGAAGCCGTCCCTTCGGGATGGAGACAGACTCTCTCCCGAGCTCGTGCAGGGCAGACGAGGGGAGTGGGCCTCCTGGGCTTGTCCCTGGAAGAAGCTGGGGTGTGGGCTGGGTGTGGCCTCCACCGGGCAGTTGTCAGGGCAGTGCTGAGTGTGGGGGAGAGACGAGGGCCAGGGTCCTAGGTCTCAGAGGGCATGGCCCGGGATCCGGATGTGCCCGACGGGTCTCTGATGGCAGAGGAAGGTGCTGGGGACACCCTAGGTCCATGCCTGGAGGACTTGCTCCTGTGTCCATGACAGGCAATCCTCTTGGCTCACAGCCAGCCTGAGAAACCCGGCATGTCGGAAAAAGAGCCACCAAAGTCCACACGTCACAGTGTTCTGGGGCCACAGACACAGTCGGAGACCTGACGCAAGCCCCGGGCCAGAAACTGCTCAGACACCCCCTTGCCATGTGATGCCCAGGGGTCCTCGGACCCTCCCCCTCCAAAGCATTCAGAGACCAGATTCCACGGAGCCCCTCGGGTGCACAGACCGTCTCTCTGCAGACACTCAGACGCCCGGAAGCTGTGCAGACACCTCGAGGCTCACGTCACATCACCCAGGCTCCCTGGGGAGCACAGACCATCGCCCCGAGAACACCCGACGCCCAGGGCCCTCCGCGGCCAGCCCAGAGCCGGGTGCAGAGCCCCAGCTCCTCACTGCCCGGTTTCCTCTTAGTTCTCTTCTCACGCCTTCTCTGTTCCGTCCTCCCCTTCCAACCTTTCCTTATTTTCTTCTTTTCCTCTTGGGCTGGGGACCCCACATGGGGAGTGACTGTCCCAGCAGCGACTATGAATGTGGCAGAAGCCAGAAGGGGACCCGGCGCTGGCTGCAGAACTGGTCTGACTGTGCACATCACGCAGGCCCCGCAGGGCCCCAGGGGTTGGGGGACGTTCATGCCCCGTCCCAGGCCGGCAGCAGACAGGGGAGCAGAGGGGCCTCATTGCGCTGCCCACTGCAGGGTCTGTCCCCAGCCTTTCCCGTGACCTGCACAGATACACCCCAGGTGTGTCCCCAAGCCCTGCCCTGCCGCTGCTCCCTCTGTGGCCCGAGGGGCATGTCTGGGGACCGGCTCCTTCCCAGCACACGGCTGGTCCGTCATTTGTCTCGTCAGCCACAAGCTGCAGCCCTGACCCCTCAGAGGTAAATGGGCAAATTAGTGATTCAGACTCGCGCTCTTATGTCTACAGCAAAATAAAGGAATGAAATAGACTCGTAAACACAGAAACCCTTGGGGAGGTCGGCAGTGAGAAGAGGGTTTGTCAAAACTTCGGGACCGGCAGCCCGTGGGGTGGGCAGAGTGGTGAGCCCTCCGTCCCTGCAGGAGTACAAGCAGGTGTTGGTGCCCGTCCCTCCCTCCAGGGCACTCTGAATCCGAATAGCACGTGCCTGTCCAGCCGCAAACTCCCGTCATTCCCAACTTGACAGTGCGGGGACTGTCTGGGGTCCTGCCTCAGTGTCCCCCAGGGAACTAGAAGGCCTCATCTTTCTAGCGTCTCAGAGGCCCAGGCCTACACGCACACATGGTGAGCACTAAGGAACACGGGTTTGCCCTTGGCAGCCTGTGGCAGACGCTCAGATTGAGCCCCTGAGGGTGCCCGACTGCGTGTGTCCTGCAGACACTGCTGGCCGCGTCCCCGGCTGGTCACACCTGCTCGTTGGGGCCACGCCTAGCATGGGGTGGTCAGAAGCTGGCCCTTCCCTGGGTCTTGTGGACAAGCAAGAAGCACTGGCACCTCTGGCCCTCTGAAATCTTTCGACAGATGCCTCAGGACCCCCGAAAGGACAAGCCATCCCTGGTAGTGAGAAGGAGAGCGGGGTGCCCTGACAGGCCCCCTCCTGCATTCCCCACTTAGAAAATGCCTCTGCCTCCCCTGTGGGGTCTCTGTCCTTTGTCCAGAAGGTCTTGGACGTGCACGCATCCCCCAGGAGAAAGCCCACAGGCATTGCCGAGAGGCCCGGTGGGCGTCCCTGGGCCTTCCTCGGGGGACCCTCCCTCTGTGGGCTGCGAGGCTGTTGCAGCCGGGGGCCCTAAAGGGCGAGTGTGCGGGAGGCCTGGACTCAGCCGCAGCTGCGGGGAACCCGTCACGGTATGAGACGTTTTGCCCCTGAAAAGATGTCTGTAAACGGAGTTTCTGTGGCGGGACTCACGAGTGTGTGCCCAGAAGTGGGTCCCTGCAGAGGCCGCTGGGATGGGGCC
Organism: Eulemur rufifrons; assembly: GCF_041146395.1. Lineage (NCBI taxonomy): Eukaryota > Metazoa > Chordata > Mammalia > Primates > Lemuridae > Eulemur > Eulemur rufifrons. The sequence goes on along the minus strand of NC_090990.1, from coordinate 662,224 downwards.
CTCGCTGTCTCTCCAGCGGATCTCAGTTTCTGACCTTAGTTAATCCCGGCGCTCTAAGGGGATTCTGGGTGTAAATGCCCTGCCCGTCTGTGTGTCCCCAGGGCTGACATTGCAGCGAGAACCCAAGACCTGTCTCTCGGGTGCCACACGCAGACGCACGGTCCGGCCAACGCTCCCAACAGACACCAGCATGGCGCGGCCTCTGCCTGTGCCCAGCTCAGCCCTGCCCCGCCGGGCGTCCTGCCCCTCACAGGCAGGGAGACCTCCATCTGGCTGGCCGGGGACTTTGATGCCCAGGCCACCCACGTAACCTCTGGGGCAATTTGGACGGGTAAAGTCTACTGGTGCAAAGTCCCCCAGACAGCGGCTGTCTTGTAAGGTGTCCCCCCGCGTCCAGGCTCTGCACTAGGGCCATCCCCACCCCAGCAGGCCCTGGGCCAGGAGCTGCAGCAGCTCCCACCCCCCCCAGAGCCAGCAGCGCGCTGCAAACCCCAACAGCCGGCACGTTCTCAACCTGAATGTGATGTACGTTGAGTCAAGAGGAGGAGGCTCTGAGCCTGAAGGTCGCAGGTTACCACAGACTCAGTTGTGACATTCTGAAGTGAGATACTTTCATTTTGGTTTGGTTTTTGAGCATAGAAAAGACTGAAGAAAAAAAGCCCTACAAGCCCAAACCAAACGCCTGTGGCAGGTCCTTGCCAGGGTGAGGCGGGAGCCCATCTGCCCACAGGAAGCGGTTTCCCTGAGAGTCGATGCGAGGCCCCGGGGAAGTGTCACATTCACAACCTTTCTCTGGCCCCTTCGATGGTGACAAGCTGCAGAGCTTGTGAACGTGGCACCCCCCACGGCGGATGCGGGAGGAACTCCCCACACCGCTAGGCTGATGCAGTGGGCGGTGGGGGGGGGCCTCCAAAAATAGCTGGCATATAGGCAGCAGGGCCCCGCTCAGCCCAGACTGTTCCTGTCGGACAGAAGTCCCCAAGTGTGGAAGCCGATGCCAGGCCCAGGAGCCCACGGACGCGGGGCCTCCTCAGCCCCTCACCCCTCGGCTAGTCTGAGTGGCTCCCCTGGGAGCTGCTCTGGGCCTGCTACCCTCAGACCCCTACGTGTGCTGGTCCCTGTTGTCAACAGGCAGCGCAGGCTGCACCTGCGGAGGGACTTTCAGGTGGATGTTCAGCACGTGTGAGCTGGGAGCGGCTGACGGTGTTCTTAGAGAAGTCAGTGACCTGTGGAGCCGAGCCCCAAGGAGCCACCCCCAGGGCTTCCCACCTCGCCACTGCGCAGGAGGAGGCAAAGTCCCTCTGGCCACCACCGCCCCACAGGCTGTGGTCACTGCAGTCACCAATGCTTCAGCAGACTGAGGTTGCTGAGACACACCGTGGAGTCATGGGTGCTCACATCTCCCCTGGGGCATCCACATTTGTAGATGAGGAAAGTGAGGCACAGAAGAGTGAAGGAATTTGCCCAAGGTTGTGTAGCCAGAAGGGGGCAGGTGGGCTGGGCAGTGGGCTCTGGCTGCCCATCTGGCTCCTTGCATGCTCTGTTGAGACCAGCGCCACACAGCCTGACCTGTCCTGCCCCGCTCACCTCTCCTCTACTTGAGGATAGCAGCCAACAGTGACTGAAGCTTCCCCAGAACCTCATCCAGGACATGGGTTCAGTTGGGGCTCACTGAATGTCTCCATGAATGGGTGGGTGGATGGACGGATGGGAGGGTGGGTAGATGGATAGATGGGTGGGTCGATGGATAGATGGGTGGGTAGGTGGGTTGATAGATGGACGGATGAGTGGATGGGTGGATAGATGGGTGGGTGCATGGGTGGATAGATGGGTGGGTGTATAGATGGGTGGATGTGTTGGTGGATAGATGTATGGGTGGATGTATGGGTGGGTGGGTGGATAGGTTGGTGGATGAGTGGGTGGGTGGATGGATGAGTGGGTGGGTGGATGGGTAGGTAGGTGGACAAATGGATGGATGGACTGATAGGATATGTGGGTGGATAGATGTATGGGTGGATGGATGGGTGGGTGGGTGGATGGGTGGGTGGATGGATGGGTGGATGAATGGGTGGATGGGTAGGTGGGTGGACAAATGGATGGGTGGGTGGATGGATGGGTGGGTACGTGGGTGGAAAGATGTATGGGTGGATATATGGATAGGTGGGTGGATGGATGGGTGGGTGGGTGGATGGATGGGTGGGTGGTTGGATGGGTAGGTGGGTGGATAGATGGATAGATGGGTGGGTGGATGGATGAGTGGGTGGGTGGATAGATGGATGAGTGGGTGGATAGATGGTGAATGTGTGGGTAGATAGATATATGGGTGGATGTATGGGTAGGTGGGTGGATAGGTGGATGGGTAAGTGGATGGATAGATGGGTGGGTGCATGGGTGGATAGATGGAGGGGTGAATGGATGAGTGGGTGGGTGGATAGATGGATGAGTGGGTTGATAGATCGATAGGTGGATGGGTGAGTGGATGGTTAGGTGGGTGGATAGATGGATGGGTGGGTGGATGGATGAGTGGGTGGGTGGATGGGTGGGTGGGTGGATGGGTAGGTGGGTGGACAAATGGATGGATGGATTGATAGGATGGGTGGGTGGATAGATGGGTGGGTGGATAGATGGGTGGGTGGATAGATGGATGGATGGGTATGGGGGTGGATGGGTACGTGGGTGAATAGATGGATGGGTGGGTGGATGGATGGGTGGATGGGTAGGTGGATGGACAAATGGATGGACGGATGGATGGATGAGTGGATGGGCGGGTGGATGGGTAGGTGGGTGGATAGATGGATGGATGGGTAGGTAGGTGGGTGGATGGGTGGGTGGATAGATGGGTGGGTGTATGGGTGGAAAGATGTATAAGTGGATGGATGGGTGGGTGGGTAGATGGGTAGGTGGGTGTGTGGGTGAGGAACAGAGCCCCCTCCCACCTGCCCAGACACTTCTGCCTTCCCCAGCTTCCCATGCTGAGATATAAGGGAACACCCTGCCAGGAGTTGTCAAGGTGGCAAAGGACAGGGCATCTCTCCTGGAAGCCTGCCCTGGTCCCTCTCTCAGGCCGAAGCCCCTCGGGAGGACTCTCACAGTGCCCGCCTATCACAGCACAGACTACGCTGGTCCGTGACCTCCATGCCCCAGGTCACTGCCTCCGCGCAAGGACGGTGAGGGTTTGACCTGGCTGATTCCCAGCGCCGGGCAGACAGTGGTGCTCAGTGCATGCTGGGAACAGATGAGTGCATGACGGCACCTCAAGACGACTGAGAATGTCCCCTGATATTCCCTGTGCCTTTCTTTGCTCCGTGTCTTTCTTTCCTCATCTCCCCACTGCACGTGTGGACCCGTCTCATCCCTCCACGGGCTCCGCTGAGGGACGTGAAACCCCCTCTGGCTACTCTGCCTCTCTGGAATCACAGCTGCAATTTTTTCCCAGTCCAACGTTGCAGAGTCATTGTCCTGTGTGCAGCGTTGCGGTTGTAACTTTTCCCTGCACCAGGGACAGCAGCCAGTTTCCCCTGAGCAGAGGCCACGGTGGGCTCGTCCATCCCAGCCCCGGTGGGACCTGGCGCAGCAGGTTCTTAGCAAAAGTCTGGGGCATGGCCGGGACGGATCCAGCCAGGCTGTGCTCAGAGCCTTCCCTGCCGCTGACTCAGTCCGTCCGAGCCCAGCCTCTTCCTCTCCCTGGGACACGTCGCTTTAGAGGAGCTCGGTGACTCACCACCTTTGGTATCAGGCCTGATATTTTGAGATCAGCTCTTGCAAATAGCTCAAATCTCAGCAGGCCAAGTCTAAGCAAACACCTCACCAATCCCCATAAAGAATAATTCTTGCTGCTCTTGACAGACAAAAATGGTCATTGGCAAAGGATTCTTGGTGCAGGCGATGTTGTTTTTGGATGCCTTGCAAGTGGCCAACTGCAGTTTCCTCCAGGAGAAGGCCCAGGTACGCGCACAGAGATGCTGGCCTGGGCCCGGCCTCTGTTTGGCCTCATTGCGAGAGGATCGTGCTTTTCCTCCAAATGGCCTGTTGCAACGACTCTGCTACCTGGGATGTCTGTTTCTCTCAGCAGGGCCTGGAGCTCAGCTGTAGTCTGGTTGTTTGCAAGGAGAAGGGCCCCGGGGTCTGTAAACTGTGACTCAACGGGACCGTCCTTTCTCCTTGCACGCGACTCTCCCGGCATCAGACGTGGCGCCAGACCGGGAATGGCCGTGCTGGGTTTCTACACGCGTCCCTCCCTGGGTTACCAACTTCTCAGGCTGTATCGGCCCAGCCAGAGGCCACGCAGGTTCCTGGTGATGGACTTCGAGCCATATGCTAAGCCCACCCTTGGGTGTGGGCTCAGTCCTGGAATCCAAAGCCGGCTTCCTTCCCAAGCCGTGGGCACGGTGGGGCAGGCCGGCAAGTTCGGAGTGAGTCACAGACAGAGGTGCGGCACAGTCAGTCTTGAATGACAAATGGAGCCAATTAAATTCAATAGCTCTCTCTCTTTGCCCGGGTTCAGCCGGCACCTACCGCTAGTCACCTTTGACGAAACACATCAAAGAATTAAAAGTGTGTCCCCCACTACGACGTTACCTGGATCCCTTTCAGGGCCTCCCAGCCGCATTCACACAGCTATTCAAGCCCCGGGAGTAGAATCAAAATGGTTTATTACAAATCTAATCACACGCATTTATATGACACAAATGATTCCAAACTGCATCCGCCAACCCCGTCCTCTCTGAGGGGCGGCACAGTGCAGTCGGTTACCGGGAATTGAAACGGGGGTGTTAGGAGCCACGGAACATTTTAATCTTGGTCTTTCTTTGTGGGTTCTGCTATTGTGTTTTTTTCTGTTGAAAAAGACAAAGAGGGGAGGACACGTCTTTCTCCCCTCGAGTGGGCTGCGGCGATGACTTATTCTGGCAGATCTGTTTCTATTGATGCTTTCGGGACGTGAATAAAAACCCACGGGAAGGGAAGAAAAGCCTGTAGAATCCCGGCAGCACCCTGGGGTTTGCGGGCGGTCCCTGTCTGCTGCCCTGAGCTGGGACACTTCCCCAGGGACGGACTGGAGGGTCCTGTGTAAAGGCGGTTCCTTCCCCCCCCAGAGTGGGAGTGGCCGGGGTCGGGAGACACTCTCTTAGGGAGAAGGCACGGTTAGCAGTCTCCGCTCGACTTTGGACTTTCTGGATCTCTGGACCCTTCACACAGGGTCAGAACAGCCAGGGACACAGAGGAGTCTCCTTCGACGACCTCCTACCTGGGGCCCAGCCAAAGACAGTGGTGGCCACCCAGGGCTCAAACACGTGCCTTCTCTGATGGCTGAGACCCCAGACTGCCCTCCAGACAGAGGTGCTAGAGACCTGGCCCCTGGCGTGGCTCCGGGCTGGGAAGCCTATCGGAGACCACATGCCAAGCCACCCCCTGGTCTGAGCTGTCCAGCCCTGCGTCCACACCAGCTGGGGTGGCTCTTGCAGCACACGCTGTCCCCAGCAATCCCTGGAAGGTTGGGGACATTCATCAAACAGGGGCTTTCAGTAAGTTGCCCACACCTCCTCACTTCCGTGTGGCTGGATGCACAGTTTTCTAGAAGGTTCTCTGACTCTTTGGCGAGATTCAGCCCTCTGGCCTGTCGGATGCAGAATGTCCCTCAAACCCACATCTCCTGCTCTTGTTCACGCGCTCCACGTTTAGTACTTTACTTTTATTTTAAATGACCTCTGTTTGGTCTTCCTCTCTAAACGATGACTTTTCCTTTTTTTTGACATGGTCTCATTTTGTCCTCCAGGTAGAGTGCAGTGGTGTCATCACAGCTCACTGCAGCCTCACACTCCTGGGCTCAAGCGATCCTCCTGCCTCGGCCTCCCAAGTAGCTGGGACTACAGGCATGAACCAGCTGCACCTGGCCAAAAATGACTATTCTTAAATGTTTTTTTTAAGTAAAAAGAATCACTTTGATTCTTTCCCAAGTACCTGGTTTTGAAGACAAGCATGTTTTGCTTTTTTTTTTTTCCAATTTAATAGCCAATTTAATTTTTAAAAAACTTATTGAAAAATATAACAGAATCATAACATTTAAAATCAGTACCCTCACTACTCCCTCCAGTAATTCATGTAAGTCTTATTGATATTAAAAATAAATTCAGAAGCGTCATTACTTTAAAATAGATGACTTCCACTTTTGTCAGTGTGTTATGTTTATGTGTATATTCTATAGCGGGGGCAGGAATTCTCATGAGAATGGGGAGCAAGTACTGCATGTGTGCATGTGTGATTTGGACGACAGACTCTGGAGCCCAGCTCTTTCAGGAGGTGCTGGGCTGGCAGCCCCCACACTCCGAGTTCTCCCCAAAGACTTGGCTGTTGGTGCATTGGGCTTAGGTCAGCCGAAAAGTGTCCCCACCCCGCTCAGCCACAGCAAAGAGCCCGCACTCAACCTTCCTCTCTGCCGGTGAGACCCCTCCCAAGTCATGCCTGCCATGCGACGTGTGTGCACAGCTTCCTGTCGTTCAAAACGAAGGGGTGACCCCCACCCCCAACAGCTAGATCTAAGCTGCAGAGGCCCCCCCTGCTTGCAGGGGTGCAAATGCTAGAGATGCCTGCTCCTTGGTCAACGTCTTGAAAACAAAGCTGAGCAAAACAGAACGCACACGTGCAGCCCCCGGTCCCCCCAAAACGCTACAAAGTTCTCTTTGTGCTCCGGAGACGGCCGGTGTTCGCAGACACGGTTACAGCCTGATATTATGCAATAGGATGTTAACCACACATTCTAATAAAAAAAATAAAATAAATAATAATAAACATTTGACCTAGAGTAAAGATCTTTCACGAGACGCCCTAATCATTTTTCTGCTGCGACCTCAGTTTTTTCTGGAACCGCTCCAGCGAGCCCAGGGTGGCACCACGGCCTTTTTCTCGTTGGGAACAAAAGGTCTTTTTTAGTCCTCAGGGCTGTCAAGTTTATCCAAATATTCTCAGCTTACTGCTAGCCCCTTTCTGAATTGACATTTCCAATAAAAGGACACTTTGTATCTTTGAGCCACACTGGGCCCCCCGAGCGAGGCTTGCGGAGGGCTGGGAAGCTTGCGCACTGCCCCGGCTGCCACCGCCTGGGAGACGGCGGGCGGACAGCATCCGCGGCCCTGTGTGACGGGGTGGGCAGGGGGGACCAGGGCCGCCATCACGGCCGTGCGCCTGAGGGGGAGGAGGAAACGGAACCCGCAGAGAACGCCCACCCTCCCGTCAGGACGTCAGCCAGGGCCCCGCGTCCTCTGGTCTCGGGTCCAGTTTGGGCCAAGCCTGTCTAGTCCGCGAGCAGCCGCCAAGCGCACAAGTCATGACCGTGCTCCACGGCAGGAAAGAATTCATTCCAGCCGGGCCGAGCTGTGCGAAGCCTGTGTTCTCGGGCTGTCGGCACACCGGGGCTGCCAGCGGCCTCCGAGAGGCCACCTTTAACCCCCGGACCAGGGTACTTCTCAGCGTCACCCCCACCTCCCCAGGCCTCCCCGGTGAGCTGGCCCACGGGCCGGTCCCGTGTGCGTGGGGCGTGGGCGTGCACGTGTGCACATGCGTGTGTGCGCGTGTGCACCCTGGCGCTCATGCACACAGGCAACCGACACCCTTCAAAGAGGTCTCCGCAGCCCCGCAAAGGCCATTTCCTTCCCTCCAGCCTCCTCCAAACGGCTCTGATTAGCGCTAATGATAACTCCCATTAATCAGCTTCGGCCGCTGCAGATGGAAACAAGGCTTCGGCGGAGTGACAGGAGCCACTTAGGCGGTATTTATGACCTGTGTGTGCAGTGGCAGCCCTGGCCCGACACCTCGGCCTGCAGCTGACATTCGGGGCTAACGGCTGCCCAGCACAGGGCCGCCGGCATTCCTGCTCCTCATCCGACTCCGGGGACGCCCCCAGCCCCACGGGTCCCTCTTTATCCTCAGCCTAGAAAAGCAGCGGCTTTTGGGTCCCGGTGGCAGAGTGGGGTGGCTTTGGGGGTGGGCAGCCTGCCCCAGACTCGAGAGGAAGCAGGAGGGAGCCCTGGTACCGACCAGGAAGTGCCCCCTCACTGGCTCTCCTTCCTCCCCCAACCCGGCCACACATCCTTTCCTCTCCCTGAACCCTGAGGGTGGGGGCTGCCTCAGACCCGTCTGTGACCCCCACGCCATGCACAGTGGGCGCTTGGTGGATGTTGTCGGCTCCACGACAGGCTGGGTGTGCAGGGGCAGCGGGGCGGCTGCGCAGGGCTGTTCCAGGGAGCCCCCAGCTGGCGCCCTCCTGAGCCACCCCCGAGGTCCTCTGGTCACTGCCGGGCCCTGAGGGACCTTACACCTCCACTCTGTCCCAAACTGACCCCAACTGGACCCGCAGCTCTCTGACTCTGCGAGTGGCCCCCTGGCTCAGTCAAACCTGTGCTTTCCTGGGGATCCCTGGCACTTTCCCCCTTTGTATCTTCCACGGGGAAATTAGGTGACCCAGGACTGGCCGGGTGACCCAGGTTGGGGGAAGAGAAAGAGGGGTGCGAGCTCGCGATGCCCTGGCCACCTGGAGGCAGCACTGGCAGGCACGGGGAGAATAGCGCCGTGACCGACTGGGCTGCCCCAAACACCTCAGCAAGCGGTGACGCGTCCTGCTTGGGCTCGGGACGGTGGGCCACGTGTCAGCCTCTGGTCCTCCCGGCCCGAGCACGGCAATTAAAACTGTGCCGTGGCTCCGGCTTCTGTACGGCCCACCTGTCCGCTTGGGCAGCCGAGTGGGGGAGGAAGTCATTCCCGGCAGCGAGTAACTAGGCTGCCGGCAGCCTGGTTTAATTTTGTGCTTGCACCAGGGGGCCACATGCAGGAGCTCAGGGTCATTACCAGGCTGTTGCCGGGGTGAGCGCGGAGGGCAGGGGAAGTTCTGGATGTGGACGGCCCCACCAAGGCCTGGGCTGAGGTGGAAAAGGAGCCGTCGCCCAGCTCGTCCAGGAAGCGCCCTGGACCGGGCAGCGTCCCCGGGTTTAGCCTCCAGCCACTCAGGGTCCGCACGTCACGAGGCTGAGGTGAGGCTGCCGCGCAGGGCCACTTGGGGTCCACTTCATGGCAAGACCAGGGATGCCCAAGGAACCGTTAAACCCCCACAACAAATGCACCCCGGGCCTCACGTTGGGAGGAAAGGCTGCCCGGCTCACTGTCTTTAGCGTGTTAACCGTGGCGCCACAGCAGCACCGGGTGGGTTTGGGGTTGTCGGACCCTTCCGGAAACCCATCTGAAGCTCTTAGAGGACCAGGCCATAGGGTAGCACTTTGCATCTTGCCTGGAAGTTTCTGTGCCCAGGACCACGTGCAGCAAGAGGGTAGGCGTGTAAACCACGCCCCGTGGAAAGGACAAAGGAACATCCTTGGGCTCGTGGGGGCCGCTGGCTGGGCTGCTCTGGTGGCTGCCCCCGCAGGCACCCGCCTCGGGGAACCGTTTCGCTGGGGGTGGCTCCGCCGCAGACTGCACTGTTTAGAGTTTTCTGCTTTCTCCTTCCTCCTCCTCCTCCTCCTGTGAATGGATTTGGTCTCAGCATCTCAGCTTCCTGAGTGTGAATGAACGTTTCCTTGCCAGTGGCTGCAGTCACTGTGGAAAACGACCATCAGGTGGTGGCCACGTGGCCGAGCCTCCACCGCCCAGTCTGAGCCGTGCACCTGCCCGGAGCTGCCGGGGGCGTGCTTGGAGGGGCCTTGCTGGGAGCACGGGGAATCCAGGCTGGACAGAGTCTCTGAGAGGAGATGTCTGAGACACGGGGCCTGCGGTGGGCTCGGCACGGGCCTCCACCCCGGCTACCCCGCGCTGGCTGGTCCCACGGGCCTGAGCGTCCCGGGACCCTCAGCCCAGTGACTTCCTCCCAGAAACGAAGGCCTTCCGTGGGTGCTGAATTAAGGGGGAGGTAAGCGTGTCTGGTCCACGTGGGCGCTGCTGTGTGCAGCAAGTGATACCACAGGACAGTCACGGCAATCAGCGGGACACCAGGCCTGAGGCGGGGGCAGCCCTTGTGACACTGCGGGGGGCTGAGACAGAGTCAGGAGAGGACGGCAGCCTCTCGCCCCCACGTGGAGGTCGTCCCAGGCAGAAAGGCCCCCACTCCAACAGGGTGGGGTCGCTGCTCCGAGATTTCGGGGCTCCTTTCTCTGCTCTTGGGGAGTAGTCACAAGGGACGATTCACTAGCCCCTAAATAATGATGCTGCAAGTTGTGGTGTCTTCAAACCCCGAGTCAACATGGTGCTCCAGGGACAGCGTGAAGAAGCCAACCCCGGTCACTCTGGGAGCCGCCCAGAGCCGTGCACGGGGGCAGCTGTGTTGGCCATGGGCTCCCTGCCTGCCTGCGGCGGTCAGGACATGTCAGAAGGGGGTCCCGTGGGCAAGCGTTAGGAGCTGTGTGTGTGGGGTTTGGGGTGACCTCGTCCTAGTCTCCCGACCGCAGAACCCGTGGTACCTGCTTCCAGAGAGTTCCGATGGGACGCACTCCGGCTCTCTAGACAGGAGTAGAAACAGCTCTCGGTGCCCTCAGCCACCCGTGTCAAGGCTGTTCCGCCACGTGCACCTGGGCAGGTCCTCGCGCTGGCCCTCGGAGTGCCCGCCCTGCTGTGCTGTCCCCGCCTCCCCGCCTGTCTCCACCTGCCCCCCCTGGCAGCCTCCCATGAGCGGAGACGTCTCTGTCTAATCCCTGAGTTGTCCTGGCAGGAACCATGACTGTCCCGCACAGCCCGAGTCTCTGCTTCAGCGGCCTGGTCCTCAGGAGGAAGGACTCCTGGGCTGGGCGGGCACACGTCACCAGGCGCCCACTGCGGGACGTGTCATCGCCTGGTAAGGGAGCAGCGTGTCTTAGGGCAGCCAGGCTGGTTGTGGCCAGTTTGGTGTTCGCACTCGGTGCCAGGGGGTCACCAGGGCTAGAATGAAGACAAAGGTGGCATTAGGGGTCCAAGGTCGTGCTGCCCTCCCTGGAGACACATCTGCCCAGGGGTGGACTGAGTCACGATGAGGCACACGCTTTCCCCTTCCAGATGACACCCCTGGGCCGCCAGCACTGCCCACCAAGACTGAGGCCAGTCGGGCTGCCCTGGCCCGATCATCGTCTTTTCTGTCTTCTCCCAAAGTCCCCAGGATGTGTCCTTCCCGGTCCCCATCTGCTCCCCGCTCTGAGAGGGCGGGGGTTTGGCCGGTGTGACGCCCAGCAGAGCTTCAGGGCTATGGCGGGATGAGATTGGAGGCCGGCTACTCGCCACAAACACCCTTTCTGGCCTTTTTCTTTCCCGACAAGATGCTCCCCGTGGACTGCACAAGCTCGAGGGGGGCTGTCCCACATGGCTGCCGTGAAGGAGGGACCCCTAACTTCCTAGACGTGGGGGGAGGTTCCAGGCCACTGACGCACAGCATTGGCTCTGGGTCCCCAGAGACCCCATCCCCACCCTCCCCCCCGGGTGCCGGTGAGGCCCCCGGGCCGAGGTAGTCGAGGGGAGGCCCTGCCGGCTAAGACGGCGAAGGCAGAGGCGTCGCTCAGAGGCAGACGGGGCCTCTCCAGGGGTGTCCGTGGCACCGTCTGTCGGCCCCAGAGCCGAGACGTGGGCGAGGACGCTGCCCCTTGAGGCCGTCCCCACTGCAGAACAGCTTTCCAGCCACTCAGTGGGACGCTGTGTCACAGACACTGCCCCGACTGTTCCATCGGTGTCTTCGCTCCATCACGCACAAGTGGCTCCCGGCCCACAGCTGCCTCCGCCCTCCTGCCGCGGAACAGCACCATTTTCGTGACTTTCCAGGGATGCTCCACTCTGGAAAAACGGAGTGGCCTGGTCCACAGGGATCTGGGAGGGGTCCTGCCGGGAGGTGGGCAGGACAGCTCACCAGTTCCTGCTCTCACCTGGGCGCTGTGGCCTCACACGTGGTCAGTTAGATGCCTGTCCCCATGGCTCTGCCAGGCGCCGCGCTTGTCCTGCCCGGACGCGCATGGGCCCTGTCCTCCCGCAGCGCCCAGGGAGGACGCCAGAGCAGCCCCGGCCCAGACAGCTCCCTCCTCCTCCTCCTCGGGCCTCGCAGGGTGTGAGGGCCTCGCCCTGCAGCCTCCACCCCAGAGCCTGCTCTCGTGCGTGGCCCAGCCTCTGCTGGTGGCTCATGGGCAGTCCTGGTGCCAGGGACAGCTTGGGATGGTGCATGCCCCTGACGGGGATAAGCCCAGGCCATCAGTGCAGGTCTTGGCCTCCACACCTGGTCGGGGACCTGCGGCCCCACAGAGGGGTGCACACCTGTCACAGAACAGGATGTCCACCCCGGCAGAGCCGGCACAGGATCTGGAAGAATTCGCTGCCCCCAGAGGTGGCCGCCGCCCTCTCTTGCCCACAAGTGCTCTAACCACATCTGGCCGCAGCAGAAAACCTCTCCCCGGCCGCCACCCTGATCAGTAACACACAAGCCCTGCACACGTGTTCCTCGTTAAGGCGCCATGTCCTGATGACAAGATGAAAGGAGTGTTTGCTTCGTGTGCCAGAGCTTTCGGACCTGTGACAATTGGGGACAAGGGCCCACGGCCTGCTAAGCCCAGGCACCAGCACTCGCACGCAGCGTCAGTCTCCCGACAGACCTCACACGTCAAACACATTTGAAACCCTCGTCCGCTGTGGCTCCTACACAAACACGGCCCTGAGCGCCGCGTGTTTCTGACCTGGGCTCGTTTCCCAAGCCTCCGCGTCCCGGCTGCTCCCTAGCACGCAGGGGACACTCTCTCCTAGAGGGAAGAAGTTGAGATTGCCAACACGTCCTAGAGACCCCCTAAGAGAAGCCGGAGGGGATGGATCTGTGTGCTGCGAGGAGAAGCCACCGTGACAGGTGTGGGGCAGGGGCTGGAATTCGAGCCCCAGGGTAGCTGCAGGTGGAGCAGTAAGTGCAGCTGCGAACAGAGCACAGACCCTGCCAGCCGGGACTAGGTCTGCCCGCCAGGCGAGTGGCCGCGTGGGCAGCCCAGGCCCGGCCCGGGCGGTGGAGACGCGCCAGGCCTTGCCGCACCTCTTGGGCTGGGGCTGTCCAGGCAGCAGAAGCCGCTCGCCTGCGCCAGGCTGAGGAAGGTGGCAGCTCTCGCGGTCCCCACCTGAGGCTGCTGTGGGCAAGTGGCCACCAGGACGCGGACTCTGCGTCTGGACGGAGTGCGGGCTGGTGCGTCTGCTCCACGGTCTGTGGAGTAGAAACAAAATCGCTCCACCGTCAGGGACTTGGCCTTCCGGCTGCCAGGACGAGGTGGCCGGCAGTGGCCGTGGGTCCTGAGCATCCCTGCAGCTTGGGAACTTCTCTGCTGGAGACAGGGAGCTGCTGTACCGGCCGGGTCTCCAGGGCCCTCACCTCGGAGCTGGGCCCGTCCTGCAGCCGGGGCGGCGCAGCATCCGGGGTGGGGGGGGGTGTCCCCACCATCCCGAGCTGCCTGCCCCGCCCAGTGACTTCACTCTCTTGCCTCAGCTTGTTGGTCTGTAAAATGGGTTTAACAACCGTTCACCCAGGTGTGTTCAGGCAGAACCAAGATCACACGTGGAAGTGCTCACGTAACACAATGCCGGGCACAGCAAGGCCGAGGCCGGCCAGGCAGCTGCGGCTTTTATTTTCAAAAGCTCTGCAGCCAGGCGAGGAAAGCCAGAGGTGGGGGGTACGAACGCTTCTTCTGTGTCTCCCCCGACAGTGTTTCTCCGCTAGAGGGGGGGGGCCTTCGAACACCGCCTCCCCCCGTCGTGTCCCCTGGGAGGACGAGTCAGGTGTGCACGTGGGTGGCTGCTCTCTGCCAGCGCTGTCCTGGCCGCCGGGCACCCTCACCTGGCTGGGCCGCGGAGGGGCGGGGCCTGCGGGACAGTCCGCCAACGCCGGGCACGTCCCTGCTCGCACTGCAGCCGGGGTGTATCTGCGCCCACATACTGACGTGGGCAAGGGCGTTATTTGCTTAAGATTAGGAAGGTTTTGCTAAGGCCGTTGTGGGGGTCGTGAGAAAAGCAAACAGCAGTTTCCAGAGAGCACGGAGGGTCTCGGGCCTCTGACGCTGCCTTAGACTCAAGGTGCGGGAGGTGAGCGTGTCACCGACAGGCCACCGTCCCTGTCAGCGCTGCCCCGAGGAGCTGGTGCTACGTGTCGTTGCCCACGTCCATCTCGGATCTCACGGCCGGGGTGTCGGGGGAGGAAGGGTCTGGGGTCCGCAGGTGCCCTGATTTCCAGAGACACCGTGTGGCGCAAGGGGCAGGCGGCCTGGGGGTCAGGACGTGGCGGCTTTGCGCCCAACACAGGCGGCGGCTGAGCTCCTGGCTCTGGTTTTTCATCTGTGTGGTCTGAGAGGTGCTGAGGGTCCCAGCTGGGTGGGGAGACCCTGGGGGTCCCAGCTGGGTGGGGAGACCCTGAGGGTCCCAGGAGAGGTTGTGCGTAGCCAGCTAAGGGGGCGCCCAGCAGAAGGGCAAGGACGGCCACATGGAGTGAGCATGCCTTTATTTTTGTCCTCCACGCACGCCCGCTGCGGGCCCCACCCTCCCAGGGCAGGAGGCCGCCTCCTGCAACAGGACCTGTTGGCGGGAAGGCTGAGACCAAGTCCCCAGCACGGCACCAGCCAGGACAGGACGCACATGTGTCGCCCCTCTAGGGCTGCTTCGTTCGACCCCTTATTGACACACAGGAAAACAGAGCCCGAGCCACTCCCTGCCCCACTGAAGGAAGGGACGGGATGACGTGTTGGGGGACCGGGCCCTGATAACCTGTGGGGTCCCTCGGAGGAGTGTGGTCACCTCCCTGCCTCTGGGCCTTCTTGGCCCTGGCGGCCCCTCCCCTGCCTGAGCCCCTGGTCCCAGCTGCAGCTGCGAAGCCTGGCGCCCTGAGCGCCCCCACACACCTGCAGGTCTGGGTGTCCTGTGTCCCACGGTCAGTGTCCTGTGTCCCCTTGTCCAGCCTCTGAGGCCAGGTCTCGGTGCCCCGTCCAGCTTTGTCCCGGTGACGGTGACCTCCTGGTGCTTGGCCTTGAAGCCCACGTGTGGCCTCCTGCCTCTGGTCAGACTTCTGCCTCCCCTAAGCTCTGGAATGACCACCCCTCTCGGGCCCTTCTCCCCGCAGGACAGGCCAGCTGCCCCTCCTGGGCACCCGGGCTCTCTCCTCTGGGGACAGGCGGCCATGGAGCTGTCCCCTCGCTTCTGCATGGGACTTGGTCCCAGACATGTGGCCTTTTGCCTTCCTCACCCTAAATGTGACCTGCTAGAAGGTGGCTCAGGACTTGGCTGTCCTGGTCCCTGGCGCTGTGCTCAGCGTGTGGAAATGGGAAAGGAAATTGCGCCCCTGCCCAGGGTGGACGGTCCCTGTGCACACACCCCAGCCACACGCAGGCGCGGGCCGTCCCCAGACGCGAGATGCCCTGTGGTCACACCTGTGGTCAGTGGGCCAAGGGCCCGGACAACCCCAGGAGTGAGGTGGGGAATCGGGGGCCAACCCGGGCAGTGGTTCTCTGTTTGTCCCTCCAATGTCTCGCAACCCAGAATACCTTGTAACTTAATGTTTAAGAGAAACTTTTAGTCGTTTAAGGTGTTCTCTGCAGTGTTTGCCGGAGACGGGCGCCTGGTCTGGGATCCAGTTCCGTGGACGTGGCCATCACAGAGACGCTGCCACAGTTCGGAATGGGCCCCACTTCCCCTGTCTCTGTGGCCAAGGGGGCCGAGCGTGGGGTGGGCGCCCCGATTCTGCACGTGTGCCAGGGCCCCCTCGGGCTGTGCCGTCATCGCTGCTGGCTTGGCCGGGAGCTGGGCAGCGTGACGAGACGCAGAGGCTGGCGTCGGGGTCCAGCTTCAAGGGCGGCCACCGCGGCTGCTCCCCGGACCTCCGGCTACACCCAGACCCACCCAGCCAAGCGGCGGCTGCCTGGCTCTCTCTGCCAAGCTACAGGAAAAGGAAGGATGACATGAGTCAAGGCTCTGCCAATGGCAGGGTCCCACGAGGGGCCCGGATCACCCCTGTGGACTGTGGCCTCAGCCTGTGGCCACTCAACTCTCAGAGGGCTCGTAAGTGGTGGCGTAGGAGGAGCCCAGGCCCTCAGGCACAGGGGCTGCCGGAAGCCAGGACAGAGCTGGCTCCTGGACAGCACATCTTGGATGACCCCAGGGACAAACACAGAGGCTGTGGACGGCCACCCCTCAAACACCCTGGGCCAGGTCCCCTCCAAGATGTGACACGAACTACCCCAGGGCCTTCCCTCTCCCCGAGCAGGAGGCCTGCAGGGACCCAGTACCTGCCCTGCCCTCACAGACGTCACCCCTCAGGCAGGAGGGCGTCTGCAGGGGGCGGAGGACACAACCCCTGGTACGCGGAGCAGGGCTGGGCCGGCTCTCCAGCTCTCCGGGCGCCTTCCCTTTCTCCACCTTCCTCTCGGGGACCTGTGTCCCGGTCCCCCTCGGGGCGCTTCTGGAAATGGCCCTCAGACCCTTCTGCCCCGGCTGTGCATGGACCCCAAGGGACCCCCAGCTCTCTTCCGAGACAAGCTGCAGGGTGGCCCCCAGGCCTGGCTGCAGAGGACAGGACGGCCCCCTCCCCACCTCTCTGTCACTTGTGCACATGACGCGGAACTTTCATGAGTACCAAACGCGGCCCGACCTGCCCCTCAGCTGTCTATTGTTCGCTGAGCTGGGCAGAGGCCTTGGAGGGGGCCCTGAAATTTAGGGGGGGACAGGTCGGGGGTGGGGGCTGTCTAATGTCTGTTTTCAATATGCGGCCAATCACAGCCTCTTCTGTCCTGCGCAGTATAATTTTATACTGGGTGGTGTATTTAGGCCGAGCGGCCTGACAGTGATGATTAATACCGTGCGTTAGGAGATTCCAGCGCAGGCATTCTGAGCAAGCTGTGCGAGCTCTCGTCAGATGGCCAGACCCGCGGGCCTATTAAAAGCAGCGGGAGGCCTGGAGGCTTAATCACAGAGGCTGGGCCCGCGGAGGGAGAAGAAAGGGGAAAGGGAAGGAGGACAAATAAAATGGCAGAGCGAGAGGCGGAAATGCTACTGGAATCCTGTCCCCTCCCCCAGCCGCTGCCAGGAGCAGGGGGAGCAGGGGGGGTAGGGGGGGCAGGGGAGCAGGGGGAGCGGGCAGCGGAGGGAAGGAGCCGGCAGAGCGCGTTTGGGGGCAGAAAAACAATTAAATCCCGCAGCCGCCTCGGGAGACCACGGCTGCCCTGCCGTGGGAAGTGTCTCAGGGTGGGCACGGCCGGGGCAGAGGCAGGAATGAATCAGCCCGTGGGCAGGGGCAGCCTGGCGGGGCAGAGGGGAGGGGAGGGGAGGGGAGGGGGCAGTCTGTGGGGAGAGAAGGGCCTGGCAGGGGTCCGAGGAGCCGAGCCCCCACCCCGAAATGCTGGCAGCCCCCGGAAGAGCCACCTGCCTGCTTGCTGGGGGCTGCAGTGCTCGTCCTGCTGGTGGTGGCATTGTTCATGGCACATTCCGTGCTCCTGCCAAGGGCACCCCCTCTGGATGTAAAGTGTGTGGTCATCCTGCCCTCTGGGGAGGTCCTGGGACCCGGGGTCGGGGGACCCGGCCGAGGCTGACGACGGCATGACCACCCTCGGGCATCAGCCCTCCTGACTCAAGCCCTGCCCTCGATGCCAGGTCTCAGAGATGGCGAGCGAGTTCCCACGGGGGGCCAGAACCCCCGGATGGGCTGGAGAGCGGGGAAGAGAGGTTTGGTGAGAAGTAAGAGACGGGGGGCTGAGCCGCAGGGCTGAGAGGGTGCGAGAGATGGGGGAGAAGAGGGAGGAGGAGAAAGAGGTTCGAACATGGAGCCATCGGGCAAAGTCACTTGCGAGGTGCGCTGCAGGGCAGGTGAGGTGGCACAGGGGTGGCGCAGGGTTGGGGTGGCTCCCCTCTGCAGGGGCATCCGCAGCACCCAGCCCTGCCCGGGCCAGGCAGCTGCTACTATGCAGTTGTGAAAAAAATAATCAGAGACAAAAACATTCCTCTGAATTTTCCCACAAACATCACCCAGCCTGTTGGGAACAGATGTCAACGTGCTGCTTGGTCTGTGACATCATGAGCCGATGGCCCTGGGCACCTGCAGGGCCAGGGAGGGGTCGCTGCCCTGGTGGGGAGAGGACCATCCCTTTGGGGAGCCCATCGCCCCAGGCCTGGCATCGCCCCTCCACAGTCCTACAGAGATGGCTTCAGAGACCCCTAAACACAGCCCAGGCAAACTGTGCTCCCCGGTCAGAAGTCTGCCCGGGTCTTCAGAACCGCACCACGCAGGGGCTTTCTGCCTGGAAGGGTCAGCAGGACTCACTGTGGCCAAGCCGCAGCGAGGGTCCCTCTGCCCGCCTGACGGCCCGGCAGGGACGAAACTGACGCCCGTCAGGGCCCTGTGGGAAGCAGGTGCTTCTGCTTAGGGAGCCACACACCGATGGACGCGCCCCCCATGCCTGGCCCAGCCCCCCGGACGCGAGGCTTGTCTGGGCTGCCGACCAGCCGCCGCACGGCCCGCGCCGCTCCCTGCCGGCTGTCTGTGGAAACGGCTCCAAGGAGGGAGCTGAGGCGAAGCCCCAAACCCTTCCAGGGCGGCTGGGTGTGTGCACCCCAGAGCGCCTGGCCCTGGCTGACCCCCACCCACCTGGGCACAAAAAGAGTCTGAGGCCTAGAAAGAGAAAATACTGGACATTGTGCTTGGAAGAAGCCGGGCAGACACGAAGCTCTGGCCGGGGAGGGAGGACGGAGCCTGGCCCGGCTGCGTCACGACAAGGCCCTACCTTCTGGCATCTGGGCAAAGCCAAGCTGTGCCCAAGACCTGCCCACCCTGCCTGCCACCCCGGCCACCCCCAGCCTCTTCCCGGAAGGCCGTGCCAGCCCCCAGCCCTTTATCTTAATGCACAGTGCCTGGACCCCAGCGTCACCAAGCCAGATCCTGACTGCAGCCCCTGGCCACATGGACGGGGCAACGGAGACCAGGGTGGCTGCTCCAAGGACACCCAGTTTGGGGGTGGCAGAGCTGGGCTCGTTTCCTGCCTTTCAGGTCTTTTCTGCGACCTCCTTCCTGCTCCCCGACCCCCAGGGCTCAGGGCCTGGCGGGCAGAGGAGACGCTTTCAATGGTGGAGGGAGCAAAGCCGAGAGCCCACGGCAGAGGGCGCCCGAGCAAGCCAGCCCCAGGCCGCTGAGGGCCCTGGCTGTGGTGCTGGCAGAGCTGGGGCCTCTGTGAATCAGAGCAAGAGAGACCCCACAGGCAGCTCAGCCGGGGAGCTCTACAGACCCCCAAAGCGTAGGAGGTGGGAGCTGACACTCGGGTGGGGGGAGGAGAAGGTGCCCCCTTTGGACGGGTGGCCTGAGCTCTGCCCTGGCCAAGAGCTGTTCTGGGCTCCCCTGCGCACCCGCCAGGGGAGGGGAAGGATCTTGGCTGTCCTGGGACAAGGACACCCCCAGGGTTTAGGATGACAGCCTCGAAATGAGCTCGGACCCGGGCCAGCGGGCACCGGGGGTGCTGGGTGCTGAGAGGCAGCGGCAGACGGCCCCACCTCCTGCCCGCTTCCCGCGCTGCCACTTGCTGGGAGCCTGACCTCCGGGTTATCAGGGCAGTAGCTTCGGCGATGACCTCATTAAGCAAGGTGCCACGTCAGCACCTTTCTGAAGCTCCTTTTATCACTCCCAGCGTGCCGGTGCGGCCCCGTCCACACCTCCTCCCCGACACGGCTCTATCTTATCTCCTGCAGGGCGGGGACCCTCGCTGGGAGCCGGAGAGCAGTCCAGGAATGCTGCGTCCGGACAGCCTGGCCACCGTCCGCTAACATGGGCGGTGGAGGGGCAGGGCCAGCCTGTGGCTTCTTGCTGACAAAATTGTGCAGAAATGCATGGACTCCCGGCTTTTAAAATTCAATAATCGTTACGGTGATTATGTGCGCAGAGCCCCCAGCTTCTGCACCGCACTGTGCCCCCCCCACCAGCCACCAGAGGCTCTTCCCAGGCCGGCCCTTCTCCAAACTGGCTCTTCTAACGTCTCTGAGAGTGGGGTGCCCCATCCCAGGCCTCCCCCCAGCACGGGCTCCAGGACGCAGGCCACTCCCTCACTGGGCGCCCGAGCTCCCACTCTGGGCTCACTGTGGCCCTGGTCCCCGAGGGCAGAGGGGAAGACAGACCGAAGACCTGGCATCAGGAGCTGGGGACAGGGCTCAGTGGCACCTGACATTCAAGGTCACTCGCCGAGAGGGGCTTCTTGAGTTCAAAGCCTCTGGGAGGCCCGTGGAGGAGGAGGGTCCTGCTAGGAGCCCGCTGGTGCCCCTCCCCACCGGCCCTGCACATTCAAGCCGCCTTTGTGAGCCGCAGAAGCCGTGCCCACTTCTCTGAATGAAGACGGCTCTTTGTCCGAATGTCCTTGGCCCACAGATTTTGGGGATGGTGTTGAATAGCTGCCCCTACGCTGGCCTCTCTCCACTCTGCTTCTCCCAGGGCCTCGCACACGAATACTAAAAAGCAGCCCAGCCAGGCAGCCCAGCGGTTGCTCCAGAAAGCTCGGGGCCCGAAGCCCAGCCCTGGAGGGCAGTAAGGGCCGGTTCCGGGCCGGGCCCGTGAGCCTCACCCTCACAGCCAAGTCAGCCTGGAAGTGCTCAGGGGCCCCTAGGACTGCGGCCGGGCCAGCGCTGCTGAGCTGGGGCCTGGGCTTGGGGAGACGGGCATCCCCTCTGTGCCCCCGGCAGAGCTCTGCTCCCTGCCGCAGACGGGTTCTTGCTGCCCAGTGTCCTGCCAGCGGCCTGGGCAGCCTGACACTAGCTCAGTTCTGGCCCCGGCAGGAGCAGCCCAGTGTCCAGAGGCCCAAGGGAACCCAGAGCCCAGCACCAGCCCTGGGGATGCCCAGAGGTAGCACCAGGACCTAGAGGCTGGGGGCTGGGCCTGGGGCGGCCGCCGAGCAGCACAAGCCCCTTTCTTCTGACCACACCCGCAGTGCCTGCCCTTCCTCTCCCCACCCCAGCCCAGAGCCCTCGGAGGATTTGGAGCAGGGACCAGGGCCGGGTCCGGGAGGCGCCCGTGGTGCCCTCTTGCTGTGGCCCAGCGTTTTTGCTCCCTAGTCCAGGACCTGCCTGTTCCCCTTGGACACAGCCCAGAAGTCCAGGTGCCAAGTCACCTCAAATCTGCACGGGGACAGGGCCGTCAAGGACATCTGAGAAGTGACCCTGCCCTGCAGCAAGACAGAGCTCTGCCCCAACCCCCCGCAGCCCTGGCTGCCTCCTGCATCCATCGCGCGGTTCCACAGGCCACGTGAGCACCGCCGTATGCAGAGCTCTGGCTGGGACCAGAAGGGCGGCGTGGGCCCTCCCAAAGCAGACAGACAGCGCTTCCCAGTGGGACCTCCGTCACCCCTCGGCCAGGTCCAGGGTGCCCTGGACTCCTTCCTGGGCCAGTGCCAGGGGACCAGTGACGGTGGCCAGAGTGCCCGGAGGCTCTGAGGGTCTTGCCCCCCGGGCCTGGTTTCCCGCCTGCAGTGGGGCTAAGGTTTCTGTCAGCACCCGGGCTTGCTCTTGGCTGCGCCATGCCTCTCTGCCTGTCTGCCTGGTACAGAACCTCACGGAAACATCGCCATCCAAGGCGAGCAGCCTGGGAGGCAGGGTCCGCGGTCTCTTCCCACACTGCCATCCTGAGGCTGCACCCTCATGGGAGCCCCTCTGTCCTGCCCAGAAGATTCCGCTGCTGGGTCTCCGAGCACCTTCTGGGAACTCCAGGAGCTCACAGTGAGACCTTCCCTGCGTCCCCAAGTCAGGAGCAACATGTCACCAGCGCTGAGTACTCCCAGAGAGGATCAGGTTGCAAAGCTGGCCCTGAGACTCAGGTGTCCCTGGCCCCTGCATGTGTCCCTCATTTTACAGATGAAAACATAGGTGAGGGAGCGGCAAAGCCACAGGTAATGGGTGACAGGACTTGACCGAGAGCCAGCTCATTGGCTGTGTCAACAGACACATCTGGCAGAGCACCAGGGAGGGGCCATGCGTGTGATACCTCTCCCAGTCCCACAGAGCCACCAACCTACACCTCAAGGTGTCACCAAAGTGGCCTCAGCACACCTGGGGTGGGAAGACACATCTGCACGCATATCCGAAGGGCGTCAGACCCTGATACGAGCCTGCTGGGAGGACAGGAATGGTGGCCCTGGCTGCCACCAAGGAGTTTATGTGGCCTTGATGAGACCGGGTGGGCAGAGAATGGAGCAGGCGAGAACAGAGGTGGAAGGGGTCGTGTGGATGCCCTCATGTGCCAGCTGGAGCGTGGGGCTCCTGGGAGTAACTGTGGGACAGGGTCATCCCCGGAATGTCCACCTTGTGCATTTGCAGGGTGCCACCCCAGCCCCGGTGCTCCACCCAAGACCCCTGAAGTTTTGAGGCCTCCTTGGCCACGGCAGCCATGTCAGCAGCCTCCAGTTCCGCCCTGGGACCCCAGACCCCTCTGCCCGCGGGGTGCAGAACTCAAAGCACAAACACCTCCACTGACGTTCCAGGGAGGACACGCCACTCGCTACCGCGGGGCGAGGCCAGCAGGAGAAAGAAAAAAGGAAACCTGATAAACATTTTCCATATCCAACATTTTCCACATTCAATTATTTTTAAATTAAATAATCTCTCCCTAGGAGAAAAAGGAAAGTTCCCACTCAGCTCAGCCCTGCCAGGTCTCACAAAGCCCACATTGTGGGGTGCTGACGGAGACGGAGTCTCCACGGAGCCCGCCCCTCAATGCCCCCTTTATAACCACGCTCTCAGGCAGCCCCTCAGACCGCCCCTGTGGTGGAGACCCTGGCCCAGGGCCACATGGCCTCTTTGGGGCTCTTGTTGGCTCCCAGGAGCCTGGGTGGGGGACCGAGCAGCCCTGGGTGGAGCGAGAAGGCTGCCAGGAAAAACTCCAGGCTTCGGAAGGCAGCATGGAGGATCCGAAGGGTGGCCTGGACGGCGGAAGGGTCCTGCTGTGTCCGTGGGACACTTGGAACCAATAGCACGGAGAGTTTGAGATTTGCAATCAGCACCTCAGGACTCAAGACCCCGGTCCTCTTTCCCCTGGTTGAGTGTCCTCAGGTGAGGCACCTGACAAGTTTGAACCTGGTTGTTATCACCTGTAAGACGGGACGGTGCCCACGCTAACCACCTCCTAGGGCTGCGGTGAGGACCACGGGATGAGGACACAGATCTCGCGGTAGAGGTATGCACGACTGTCTGCTTAACATGGATGTACACGTAGAATAACAAGGCGTGGGGGTTCCAGAGACGGCAGAGTAGCTTCTGTTGGACACACCCTCCCACAGATAACAATTAAACACTTTGAACAAAACGATTTTAAAAACAAAAGAGTTGAGGGCACCACAGAATAATAGAAGCAGTTAGAAACTGGACGGTCTCAACCTTTGAAAGAAGGAATTGCACCGTGAGGTCCAGAGTTATCCAGGTTTTCCCCCTGAGACCACTGCCCAGGCCACCTGGGTCCAGCAGGGCAGCTAGAACTCCGACAGAAAGCTGCGGTCTTGTGAGATGGATGTGTCAGAGGACAGAATTTGAGGTTGCCAGAGCATCTGTAAATTGAGGGAAAAATACCAGAGAGGAAGGAACCACAGAGAGATGATTCCCCAATGTGCATGTAACCTCCCTGAGATCTTGGGCTTACTGCCAAGTTACCCATGCCTGAGAGAGACGGTAAGCAGCCCAGTAGAAAAGGCAGAAAGAGCTAAGCAAAGGTTTCAGCTGCTGCTCCCACAGCAGGGGTTTGTAATTTGAGTCCTGTCAATTTGGATGAGCTGGATAGTCATCTTTGGCTTTCCATTAGAACCTCAGAAGGGTTTTGTCTTAAGAACAAAGACTATACCCTAAGTCTAGGACAAAACTGAAACAGACCCACTCTAACAAAGTGCATAGCTAAGCTTCTGCAAGTTCAGGGTGAGCACCAGTGATTGAAATGCCTGCTAAAACAAAAACCAAAACTCTTCAGAGGAATACAACAGAATCCAGACTTTCTATAATGTGTCATCTACAATGTTCCATATGGTAAGAAAAAATCACTAAATGTGCAAATAAACAGGAAAATGTGACCCATAGTCTAGAAAAAATTTAGTCCATGCAAACTAAATTTGATATGGCCCAGATGTTGGAATCAGCAGATTTAAAAATAGCTATTATAAATATGTCCAAAGACTTAAAGGAAAAGGTGATCACAATGAACAAACAGATGGGAAGTGACAGCAGAGAAATTAAGAACCAAAGGGAAATTCCAGAACTGAAAAGTACAGTGCATGAAATAAGCAAGGTCCTGGATAGGGTTTTAACAGCAAGTTGGAGATGGCAGAAGAAAAGGTAAGTGAACTTGAAGACAGATTCATAGAAATCGTCCAACTTAAAGAACAGAAAAAATACTGAAACAAAATGAGCAGAGCCTCAGTGACCTGCAGGGCAAAATCTGATCTATGTACAACTGGCATCCCAGAA
Source organism: Eulemur rufifrons (assembly GCF_041146395.1). Classification (NCBI taxonomy): domain Eukaryota; kingdom Metazoa; phylum Chordata; class Mammalia; order Primates; family Lemuridae; genus Eulemur; species Eulemur rufifrons. Next base: position 637,822 of record NC_090990.1, on the reverse strand, counting down.
GGAGAGAAGAGATGGGGAGCAGAGCAGGAGAATAAAAGAAAAAAGAAATAATGACTGGAAAAGCACCAAACAGAAAGATATTGAAAACACTCACTAACTAAAAAGACTCAGTTCAAGAAATAAAAAGCCAAACCACATACTGGGAGAAAATATTTGCAATACATATAAATGACTAAGGAGTTGTATCGAGAATATATAGTGATCTACTAAAAATCAATCAATAAAAAGACAATTCAGTTAAAAGGTGAACAAAAGCCTTGAGTAAACACAAAAATCAGTTACATCCAAGGGTAATAAGCACACGAAAATATCATTAGTCATCAGGGAGAAGCATGCTCAACCCACAGCAAGATACTGTTTCACACACACTACAGTGAACGACAATTGAGGACACTGAACGTTGGTGAGGACAGGAGCAACGGGGCCTCTCCACTCATCTCGACTGTCAACCAACAACTAGAGTCCCCATTGCCGGTGGGAATGCAGAATAGCACACCACTGCAGAAAACAACTTGGTGGTGTCTTATAAATGTAGACATGCACTTACCCTACCAGCTCACAATTTTATTCCTCGATAATCTACATTGAAATGAAATGAAATGAAAACTTAGGTCCACAAACTCTTGTACATGAACGTTAATAGCAACTTCATCCGTAATAGCTCAAATCCAGAAACAATCCAAAGTGCGCGTCCACAGGATCATGGCTAAACCCGTGATGTGTTCACAACATCGGATGCTACCACTGTATGATAAAAAGGAACGAACTACTGCTAAATGCAACAACAGGACTGAATCTCAAGCATCATTATGCTGAGCCAAAGAAGTCAGATACAGAAGGGAACATACTGTATGAATCTCATTGGATGAAGTTCAAAGACAGGTAAAACTAATCTAAGGTGATACACATCAGAACAGTGGCTGTTCCTGTGCCCTTGTGGGATTTTGGCTGGAGGAGGCCAGAAGCAATGGAAACAGCTTCTATCTTGATCTAGTGGGGGCTGCCTTTGTCAAAGTCATCCGAGTATATACTCGTGACCGTGCATTTTATCACAGGTATCACATGCTGCACACGCGAGGGGGCTCTGAGGCCGGGCTGCCTGGGTCTGAGACAGCTCTGTCCCTTGCTGCTCTGGTCACAAGCTGCAGACCTCCTTCAGCAAGCTGTCCTCCCTGCAGGCAGGCAGGCAAGGTGGCCTCTGAATTAGCCGCTCCCTCCTGCCCTGCGGGCTTCCCAGGTACGGGTAGTTAATTTCTCTCTCCTGGAACTTCCCACAAAGAACTTGACATTTCTGGGGAGTGAGGAGGGGATTCTCTTTGGAATGGAACTGTGGATTTCCAGGTTGTTTCTGGGGTCTGGAGAGCAGGGTGCCGGTGGCATGGGGAAGCCACGCTGGCACGGGGCTGCCACTGTGTCCCAGGTTCTCCCAGCTGCTGCATGGGGGCAGAGCAAGGCGGGGCTGAAAAAATGCTGTAAACCCGCACCCTCGATCATGATATTTCTGATCTTTAAATTTAGAAAGTACAGATGCCCCTCAACTTCAGATGGAGCTACCTCCCAAGAAATGTATCGTAAGCGGGAAATATTGTAAGTTGAAGATGCATTCGCTCCCCCTGACCTAGCCGCCATCGCAGCTTAGCCTCGCCGACCCCAAACATGCTCAGAACACTCTGCCAGCCCCCACGTGCCAAACCCCCGCGACACAGTGCCCTGTAGCATGTGGGTTGTTTACCCTCTTGACTGCCGGGCCGACTGGGTGCCGTGGCTGGTGGCCACCACCCAGCATTGGAAGTGTGGTACGCATAGCGCTAGCCTGGGAAAAGACCAAATTTCAAAATTTGAAGTACAGTTTCTATTGAATCTGCATCACTTTGGCACCATTTCAAAGTCAAAGAATAAGTTGAACTATGGTGGGTCGGGGACCCCCTGCATGTGTGGTTTCTGATCCTGCCTTCTTCCCTCGTGTCTGTGGGTGTGGTGGGCCATGGCTTCCCTTGTGCTGTGGGCATGGTGGGCCACAGAGGCCAGGCTGGCGTGACAGGCGGCCGTGGTCTGGTTATTCAGTCCTGGAGCCGTTTCCCAAGCACACAGCTGCCTGCCAGTTCGCATCTCTGTCTTCCTATCTGGACTGGGAGCTCCCTGAGGCCACAGCCTGGCCCTGCTGGGTGTGACGGTGGATGAGTGAGCCCTGGTCTCTACCCCTGAGACACCCCCCCCACCCCCCGCCACCGATCAACAATGGGGGCGGGGGCCGGCCTGGGGTAAGCCCAGCGCCATCTGCCAAACTCCACCAGGCAGCCGTCACCGCATGGGCTTCACACTCACGGGCTTGTTCAGTTCTTGCCGTGCCCTTCCATGGCCTTCATGCTTATCCCGTCACAGCCAAGGGGAAGCCCAGGCCCCATGGAGTGGATGGTCCCACGCCCCAGCCCGGAGCCATGGCCGCCACGCTGCCCCGAGCTAAGGCGCCCTGGGGTGAGGCTTGCGGGGCACACGCTCCGCGCCCTGCGGGGACCCCAGCAGCTCTGCCTGCCGCAGCACAGACCCCACCGCGAGGCTCTGCCCCCAGCCTGGGCGTGCAGAGCTGCCTTCATCGGCCACTCCGCGACTTCTGCCCCCGTCCCGCCTGCCCCTTAGGCTGTGAATTTCATAAAGAGGCTGTTGTTCGTCTAGATAGTCTTCACAAAGCATGTCCCCAGCGAGTGGAAACATTTGGTTAATAATTTAACACTGTGCTGTCTGCTGAATTTTCTGGCCCCCAAATAAGATCGATGGAGCTAACAATTGGCTTATTGAGTTCCCGGCTCTATTTCCTGAAGTCTCGGACGAGCGGAGAAGGGACAGCTCAGAATGGGGGGGCGGGGGGCAGTGCAGAGGGAAAAAGTGTAGATGATATTGATGCAAGTTGTCAAAAATAATTGTTTTGTTTTCCCTGGGAATGTTCCAGACACCCCTGGATGCACTGATCCGTAACGCCGGCTCCCCGGGAGCGGGAGTTTGGCATTTGTCGGCATTTTGCTGCCTCCTCCCGAGACGTTTACCAGGTAAACGCTCCTGCCTCATTATGCTGCGGCTGTCCCCAAACTGCTCCGAAGGGCAGCCAGGGAGGGGGAGGCAGCCCCGGCACCTCCCTCCCGCTGGCCTTCATGGGCAGGTGCTCGGGACTCGCCGCCCAGGGTGGGGTCTGGGCGGTGGCTTAGGGGATGCAGCGTGGGCAGGACCCAGGGGAGAGCTCAGCTGGTGCCAGTGACCCCAAGGAAGACCCAGACCTGGAAGCCCCAAAAGGTGTTTTACCGGAAGCGAACAGGGTCACACTCTACCTATGGAGTCATTTGATGACAAATTCCGGATGATAGACCTGTTGGATTCAGGCACCAAACCCGTCCGTATGCAGCCCCAAGCATCTGCCATCGCGGAAGCTTCGGAAAGAAACTCCGCACAGGCCCCAGAGGAGGAATGCCGGGGGGACAGCACACCCCCAGCACCCCCGCCTGTCCAATGGCTACTGCCCAGAACCTCATGCTCCGCAGGACGGACACTGGCCGCTCTCAGCATCCAGCCCCGAGCCAGGTGGACTCCTTCCTCCCTCTGGGCCTGAAGGGCTCTCTGCGGATTCCGGCTGCTGCAGGGACCCGGTGGGGCAGCTGGGAGGGGAGTTCAGCCCCACCACGCATGGTTCTTAGGAGGGCTGGGGCGGATCAGCCCACTGAGCCCTGGCCTCCCCCTCTGCACACAGGGGTCTACAGGACGGCTGTCACCTTCATTGTTGACACGGGAGGCATGAGGTCACGTGAGACCAAGGTGATGGTCTCTCTGAAGCCCCCACCCTCACTCCGCCTGGCCTCATTGCCTAAGTCTCTCGGCTGGGAGCAAACCCTCGTTGCTAAGCCCCAGTCTAAGCAGTGCTGCCTCCAGGAAGCCCTCTCAGATGCACTTGGTGGAGGACACGCCCTTCCACTCTGCTCTTAGCACTTCCAGGGCCCTGCTGAGCACCCAGGGTTGTCACCACCCACCCATGCGTCCTTCCGTTCATGCTTCCAGGCACGGATGCACCGCGGCCTGTCCTGTGCCTCGCCCTGGGCAGGGCCAGGGTGCCAAGCCCGGCACGACCCCAGTCCTTGAGGTGCCGTGGTGGGTGGGGCTGTTTCCACTGGGGGCAGCGTCCACAGAATTTCTGGGAGAGTGTCCCAGGACGCTGCGCTTCAGGAGGCGAGCGATCAGGGACAACTTTGCGTGCCTAGAAAGGCGGGACCCAGAAAGGACAGAGTAGGGTGAGTGGCTCAGAAGCTCCTGGAAACAGCCTTTTTTTTTTTTTTTGAGACAGAGTCTCGCTTTGTTGCCCGGGCTAGAGTGAGTGCCGTGGCATCAGCCTAGCTCACAGCAACCTCAAACTCCTGGGTTTTTTAAGCGATCCTTCTGCCTCAGCCTCCTGAGTAGCTGGGACTACAGGCACGCGCCACCATGCCCGGCTAATTTTTTCTATATATATTTTAGTTGGCCAGATAATTTCTTTCTATTTTTAGTAGAGACGGGGTCTCGCTCTTGCTCAGGCTGGTCTTGAACTCCTGACCTTGAGCGATCCACCCGCCTCGGCCTCCCAGAGTGCTAGGATTACAGGCGTGAGCCACCGCGCCCGGCCCTGGAAACAGCCTTGATGCTACACATCTGCCCAGAGAGAGACAGGCCCCACGCCCCTTCTCCTCAGCCTGAACGTCAGCTGTCGGGCTGTTTGTCACCCTCAGAATGGGGTCTTTCCTGCTCACTGGGCCTTGGGGACCTCGCACAGCCGCACGAGCAGGACACGTGAGGTCCAGTTCCTGGCATCAGACAGAGGTCCCTCTGCGCTGCCCTCCTGGGCTCTGGCTGCTGCTGTCGGCCCGCGGGAAGCAGGACGGGGCCTGTGTGTCGTGGTGTGTCCTGCCCAGGGCCCTGGCCTGCGCCATGCTCGGAGACCTCTGGGCCCTCAGGAGGGCACGGTAGCCATGACTCCGCGGGTTCCGGGCGCTCGCCCTGGTGGGCTGTCAGGCTGGAGACCAAACCCTGGGGAGATGCACATCAACCCGGCAGCCCTCCCAGCACCCCTCCCGCCGTGAGAGGAGTCTCCGAATCAGGAAGTTGGGCCTGGAGCCAAGGCCTCTCAGGTCCCGGCTTTGTGGTTCAACATGCGGAAAACTGGGGACGGGGTAGACAGAGCACCGGCGCCCTGGACAGTGTGTGTGACAAGCCCAAAGGCCAAATGTCCAGGGAGCCTTGACGTGGGCCTCTCCTCTGCTGCCCAGGGGGCCGAGGGCATCCATCCCTGATGGCGTGTCTCGTCCGAGGGGACCTGGAGGTCCTGGCGTCTACTGGGTGTGGGGCTTGTCCCCCTCCCCATGGACGCTCCTTGGAAAGGCCCCAGGCAGGGCTCCTTGCAGCCCCCAAAAGGGAATCGGTGCTTTTTCCTCTGAAAGGACGAGAATTGAATAAAGGACAACTGAGGCTGGAACCTCATGAACTGGATGTTTGTGTGTGTGCACAGGGGTCTGTGCCTATCTGTGGGGGTGTGACTGCATGTGTGTTCACACGTGTATCTGTGTATGCATGCGCACATGTCTGCACATGTGTGTGCCTGTCTGCATGTGTATCGGTGTGTGCACATGCATGTGTCTTGTGCATGCATGTGCCTGTCCGTGTGTGCATGTGGCTGTGTGCATACCTGTACATATCTGTGTGTACCTGTGCATGTCTGTGTATGCATGTCTGTGCATTTGTGTGTACATGTGGGTATGTCTATTCGTGTGTGTGCACATGTGTGCACATGAGCCTGTGCATGTGAATTTTGTTTCTTTTCCCTCCATCCTTCCTTCCAGCACCGAAGCTCAGGCAGCCAGGCTCCAGGTCGCCAGGGTGAGGGGCGGACTGCGAGCTGGGGAGGGACTCTGCCGCCCGAGCTTCCAGGGCGTCCCCAGGCAGAGAGCACCGATGGACAGTGGCCTGCAGCCCTGCAAGGGGAAAGTGAGCCGTGCCGCGCAGCAGACAGCTGTGGGATGTGCACCCACAACCCCTGCGGGGCTGGCCCAGCAACGCTCAGGCCCAGGAGAGAGGCCCGGCCAAGCCGCCTGCCATTCCACACTGGCGCGTGTCCCTCAGCTGGCGGCCCCACCACTCCGGCCTCTGGCACAGAGGTCCCTGCATGCCTCGGTAACCTAGCACTGCCCCTACCCCAGCCCACGAGACTCCGGCTTCAGAAATCAGGCTCCCCCCAGGAACCCAAGTGAGGCCTGTTCTGCTAGAAAAGAGGGCGGACGCAGCCTCGGAGAGCAGCGATCGGTGCTTTCAAGGTGGGAGGCATTTGGGATGCTCAGGGCAGTGGGGAGAACAACGCTCCCCGCTCACACAGCCGTCCCCTCCTCTCTCCCGACGTGGACTCACACAGGGGGTGAACGTGCACAAGACACAGCAGCACACGTGTGCACGCATACGCAAGTACTCATACACACGCCTCCACATGCACACATGCGTGGACACAACCACACACATACATGCACATGCCCACACCTACACACAGACACCAACATACACGTATACGTGTGTGCACAAGACACACACACACGCGTGCGTCCCCCACTACTGTGGCGTGTCTGCTGGCCTGGGTGCAAGGGCTGGGCGCAGCAACCAGCCCCCGTGAGCCGCACGGCCCCCAGGCACAGCTGCGGGCCTGGCTCCTGCACGGCAGGTTTGGCAGCACCGGGTGTGCCGCAGAGACACCGGGCCTGCTCTGCCGGCTGCCCGAGGGACCTGCAGCTGGCTCCAGTGACGGGATTCATGGCGATGCCAGGTTCTGAGGACCAGAGGGAGAACAGGACTGGGACCGGGTCACGGAACACCCAGAGCCTCCCCAGGCCGCCCTGCAGGAGCCACCCGAGCCCACTGCAGCCGCCAAGGCCCCCGAGAGCCCCACGCAGGGAGGGGGCTGCAGGGCTCTGCCAGTGAGGGGCGGGCAGGTGGCACCTTCTACCAGGATGCTGGACAGAACATGGAAGAGGGCAGATTTTGAAAGAAGTAGATGTTTTTCTTTGGAAAGTTTATTTGCAGATTTATGCCCAAGGGTGTGTTTTTTTTTTTTTTTTTTTAAAAAACCTCAGCCAAAGGTTAGATTTCAGATATCCCCCGACTGGCTCTGTTTGAAGTCCTGTTTATTTGTTTGGATTGGCCAGGCAAAAGTTAAAGGAAATAAACTCTGCTCCGTGTAGGATCTTGTTCGGCGCACTTTCAGACACGCGGCGTGCTAACTGCAGCCGGGCCAAGGACGTGCTCTCTGCAGATGCCCCGGGGGGAGGAACTGTTCCGTGTCCTCCAAGGGCCTCACTGTCCTGCTGTTTCCACACGGCCCTGCCTCAGTCAATACCGTTCTTTCATTCCCTGAGTGGAAGGTCTCTGAGAAAGCTCCTTCGAGGTGCCTGCCCGGCCAAGGGACCCGGCCTCCGTCCACATCAAGACGTAGGCTCCGGAAAGGCGCCCCAGCTCGGGCTCAGAGCAGAAGGCTGGGGACCTGCGGCGCGGCTGGGACACACTGTGCTGGCTCTCTCAGGGCAGCTGCCTCTGCCACCTTCTCCCTTTTGGCTGTGTCCCTGTCACCCGGGGGTCTGCCACAGAGAGTGAGCCCTCGGCCCCCCAGCTCCCGGGGAGCCCACAGCGATCGTGATGAACGGGTGGGGCTGGGAGCGAGTCGGGGCTTGCGTGGGTCTGGAGGTAGCAGAGGTCACTGCGGAGGTGCCAGGGGAACTGAGCCCAGGAGTCTCTGCGTGGGCACCTGGCCCGGGCTGTGGGCATCTCTGTGCCACAGTCGTCTTGGCTGTGGTGGCCACAGTGGGCAGGTTCCTTGTCCTGCTTTCTTGCTCTGCGGGCGGGAGGGGTGGGGACTGACGAGCGGCTGTTTGTGGCTGGGAACCTCAGAGACCCTGTGGGGCCCAGAATGTGAGGACCTGGCCCCCAGCCACGCTCCACAGGGAGATGATGCCATGACTTTCGGGGCTGTCTTTAGAGAACGGGAGCTCCAGGCTCAGGGCACCTTGCTGCCTCTCTCGGGCCTTTGTGCCCTTCCCTATGGGCTCCCCCGGCCCCAGGCACGGTCGCCATGGGACCTGCGGTGACCCTTCATCCAACCTCAGCTGGGCTGGGGTCCAGGCCTGTGGTTTCTCACCCGGAAGCTCCCGTGTTTGCTCTGTCTTTGCTGTTTCCGGAAGGCTTGCTCCCGTCAGCCGGGGGGCCTTGTAAACTCTTGTCCTTGGGGTTAGGGTTATTTTGTGAGCCCGACTCTATCCGAGGCTAAGGAGGTGGCCGCTCAGGCATGGCAGGCTCTGCCCTGGCCACACAGCCTATGAATAAACTGTGCGCCAGGCCCGTTGGGCTCACATCTGCGACCTTAACCACCATGACTTTTGGCAGAGAGAAGCTTCCAGAAGCCTTTGTTCATTGAAGGGGTGGGCCCTTCCTCCCCAATCCCGTCACTGCAGTCCCCATTCCCACAATCGTGGCACGGGCTCGGGAAGGTGGGGCTTTCCCACAGCCTGGGCTGTGGCATCCACGGGCTCAGACAAGGCCCCCCCCTCCTCCCGCACACAGGTCCTGGCCTCCCCAGCCAGACCCCAGCCAGTCAGGGGTCCCTGCTGTGCTGCCTCCCCTGCTCCAGCCTCCCCACCCCCAGGGTCCCCACGTGTCTGACTCAGGGGACAGGCACCCGTCCTGCCCCCGCCAAGCCTGCGGCCAAACTGCTCACACACTGACACTGCAAGGCTACGCCGTGGCCGCGTGGCCTGCAGTTCCACGCCCAGACACAGACTCCCAAGACCTCAGTGGGTGTCCAAGCAAAACCCCACGTGCCCACGTTCACTGCAGCACCGCTCACGACGGCCATGAAGCAGAGACCACCCATGTCCACCGGCGGACGGAGGGGTCCAGTGTGGTCTGCAGGGAGGGAAGAGGCTCCGACACACACGGCGGCGTGGACGAGCCGTGGACGAGCCGTGGACGAGCCGTGGACGAGCCGTGGACGAGACGTGATGTTCAGTGAGAGAAGCCGGCACCGAAGGACACGTGAGGTCCGGCTCTACCGGTACGAAACGTCCAGAGTCCGCAAACCCAGACAGACAGGACGTGATTAGCGGCTGCCGGGGGCCGGGGGCGGGGGCGGGGTGGCCACGGGGAGTTGACTCCCGATGGGACCAAGGTTCTTCCGGGGCGATGAGAGCGCGTTGGAACCAGGCAGAGGTGGTGGTGGCACAACACCGTGGCTGTGCTGAATGTCACTAAATTGTACACTTTAAACTGGATAAAATGGTGAATTTATGTTATAGGTATTTTACCACAATTAAAAAAAAAAAAATCAACGCTTGAAACTTAAGACCGATTCAGAATGAAAAAAACAAAAAACCCAAAAGTAAAAACAAGACAAAACCCAAAAACCCACCGGGGGCTGGTCTTGGCCGTGCCCCTGTCCCCGCCCCATCCCCGCCTATGATGAGAGGCCTGGGGACCCTCCTCCAACCCAGCGCCTGCGTGACAACAGGGCCACCTCTCTGAGATGTATGAGAAACAATTAGGAGTAATTGGCATCAATTAGTAGATGATTTTCTTGGAGCTGCGCGATCTGCGGCAGAATCTCATTACACCGCCGAGGGCGGCACCTCCCCAGGGCCGGCCGGCTTTGGGGCAGCGGTGGCGCCTCCTGTCGGGACAGCATGAGCCGCCTAAGCCCACAGCGGGGCTGGAGCCACTGGGGGGCGGCCACGGCCGGTGGGGTGGGGGTAATGGTGTTCTTGAGCAGGTGCGTCTGCGGAGGACGGAGCCGGGCAGGGCCAGGCCCCCCCAGCCTGTCTGCTGTCCAGGAATGTCCCCCCCCCCGACCCTCGCCCAGGCCCCGGCTCTATGTTTTAGGATGTGGTGGAGACATGGCCTGGGGGTGGTGCCCCCCCATCCCAAGACGTGGGGACATCTGTGTCCAGGGAGCCTGGCATCCCCGAGCCTCCAGGGCCACAGCTCACAGCTAGTCCCCCCGAGGCGGGTCTGCCAACAAGGCTGATCAGCTGGAGCCACAGGAGCCCGGGTGGGGTCCCGGGGTGACAGCCCGGGGTGCCGGGCAATGGGGAGAAAGGGGGTTCTCTGCCGTTCCCACTGGGCGGGCTGTCAGCAGCCCGGCGCCGGATTCCTCTCGGCAGCTAATTAGGGGATTTGGACAAGTGTGTTCTTTCTCCAGCATTTGCCTCCCTAAAGAACAGGGCTCAGAGAAACCCCTGTCAGTAGCCCCCTGTCCAATTTGTGTCACTTTTTAGTAGTTACTTAGCCTGGAGCTAGAGCCTGGAATACCCGTTCCTTTGCTCACTCCTCACTCACCCATTCATTTGGCAAACATGTTTTGAGGCCCCCCTGCCTGGGGCCGCCACGGGGGGCTTTCTCCCATAGGCCATGTCCTCTGAGGCAGTGGCCACGCATACTAATCGCTGGACCCTGGGATAGAGGGGGGTGTTGGGACAGCCCCCGAGGCCCCTTCTGTGCCCAGGGAGAAGCAGCCTTGTTCCCCCGACTCCCGGCAGCTCCCTGCAATGGCCCCATCGGGCTGGCATGGGGAGGGGCGACCAGGGAGGTGCCTAGCTGCCCTCTGCGACCCACAGGGGGCCACAGGCCACCCAGGGATGGGGACGTGGAGGCCAGGGCAGGGGAAGGGTCCCCATGCCGGCCGTTCCAGGAAGGAGGGCAGGAAGGGGCGCCTGGAGGAGCGGGTGGGGTTGGTTGTCCCCCTCCGCAGCCTGGAGCCCCTAGTGGGGGGCCTGTCAGTGTGGGATTGGGGCCTTATCAGAGGGAATCGTCTGCACTCTGCATTCAGGCCACTTCCTGTGAGCTGGGAGCCAAGCTGGGACACAATGGCCGTCCTTATCTCCTCACCCCTGACCCCCGGGCACACCCTAGGCAGCTCTAATTTCTGCCCCAAGCAGCAGGTGAGAGTCTCTGGCTGCAGCTTTAGAGCAGAGGAAAGCCCGGGGTCTGCGGGTCCCTCTAGCCCGTGTGAGCGAGGGGTGGCCCGCTCTGGCCAAAGATCCGAGGGTCTCCCTGGGCCTGACCCTCTCACTTCTCAGGCTCAGTCTTGAGGTTCTCAAAAAACCCGCCCTCCCTCGCCCGGATGTTTGTTTTCTCCAATCGGACTATTGGGCAAGCGGGTCCTGGACGTGCGGGAAGGTGGAGACAGGAGGGGCGGGTGGGCGGGCGGGCAGCCGCCTCCGCTGTTGGAGCGGATGGGGGGCCGGTGCTTGGGGAGTGGGAGGCGGATGAGATCGAGGGGCAGAGAAGGCCCCCCTACCCCGTGAGGGTGGGCCCAGGGCCTCTGCTGTCTGCTCAAGGTCACTGCCGTTGGCACCGGGTATGTGCGTCTGCAGGCCGCCAGCCTTGCTGGCCACCCTGGGCAGGCGGGAGTTAAGGCCGCTGCTTGGCTTGACAAGTCCAAGGTGAAGTGGGTGACCAGCATCTTAAAGGCATCCTTAACCCCTCTTGGCCAGCAGTTCTAGCTGTTGTTCTCTGGACAGACTCTGCCATCATCACTTGTGATAGGGACAGGGCTGGCAGGACAGCCTTGCATTCTTAAAGGGACAGCGATCCCAGAACCTTCCTCCCCTGGGAACGTCTGTCTTTTCTCCTCACTCACCTCCTGGTTGTGTTTCTTCCCAGCTGAGGACACACGGGGTGGGGCCCGGGGCCCGGGTGGGGCGGGGGATCCACGGGGCCTGGACTGAGCCAGAGCAGCAGCCACGGCTCCCCTGACAGGGCAGGTGGCAGCTCGAGCCCACCCGGGTCGTGCGTCCCTCCAGGAACCTGCCCAGGCTGGAGGTGCCCCCCGCCCACCTCCCACAGCGAGGCGGCTGGATGCGAGGGGGGGCAAGGGCCGGTGGGCTCTGTTCTCCCGGGGGGCTGACCCAGGGACGCCTGCTCTGCCTTCTGCGCTCACCTCAAAGACGCAGGTGCTGGGCTGGCGGGGGGGTGGTGCCCCCGGGAGCCTCCTCAGACTAGCAGAGTCTGGCAAGCTGGGCACCGAGAGGGCCGCCTCGCCCTGAGCCCACGGCCCCTTCCTCCACCTGGTTTTCCTTCCAGGAAGGAGTAAGGACAGTGCCAGAGCGTGTGTCCACCACCGCCACCCCAGTGCCACCCGTGTGGACGGGAACCCCCTCTGCCCCTGCACAGGACAGCCCAGGCCTCGGCCCCCAGCCACTGCCCAGGGACCCCACTGACCCCAGTCCTGAAAATCCGGACACCAAATCCAGACAGACAGACACAATCGTGGGGAGGCGCGGGGGGCGGGGAGGTCTGCTCAGATTCTTCACCCCTCATGTGAGGAAGTGAGAGGAAGCCCCTCCCCCAGCTCTCAGCATGTCTGCCTCCCCCCCGGAAGGCCACTCCTGTCCGCCCAGGGGTCCCACAGGCCCCGCCCTGCCTGAGGCTGCTGGCCAGCGCTGCCGGCACCCACGCTGGCTGGGACAGGACACATGTGGCTGCCTGTGCGGGAGGCCCCCCCTCTGGGGGCAGAGCTGGCGATTGGAGGAGGCGTGGGGGCTGCACACGCGTCCCAAATGGGCCCAGGGAGAAGGCGCCCTGCAGCACCATGGAGAAACGGGTTTGCCTGGGAGGGCTCTAGGAGGGGCTGGGGAGTCCAACACCTGCCGGCATTGGCGCTAACCCCGGGCAGGGCCTGCAGGTGCTGGGCCTCACCTCTCACTGAACCAAGCAGGGAGCCGGGGCTGGGGTAGCTCCATGCTTCTTGTCTTTTTACAGTGAGGAAACTGAGGCATGGAGGGGTCAGAGGGTGGGCCCAAGACCCTGTCTGGCTGCAGAGCCAGAGTACGAGCTGGTTCTTGTGCCCCAGCATCCTTGCTGGGCACCGTCAGCCCAGCCTGAGCCTGGCTCTCTGGGGGAAGAAGGGGGGACTCACTCCAGGGTCTGATAAAACAGACTCCCCGTACCCTGTGTCCTAGAGGACAGGGCTGGCCTATCTGACAGGGGAGCTGGGTCCACCATGTCCACCCCAGACGGGACACCTCAGCCTGCAGGGACAGGGGCCCTTTGAGCCAAGAGGGTCTCTGCATTTTTCCTACCTGCCTTCTTAGGAGCCCCCGCTGCCGGGGTGCAGGGGATGAAAGTCCCGGGCATGCCGCTGGCCCTCCTCGAGGAAGGCAGGGCTGACGCAGGCAGGGCCCTGTCACTTAAGCCAGTGGCCCTCAACTTGGGGACATAGCTCTGCTTGTCACTGCCTTCTACTGGGTCGAGTCGGGGGATTTCATACACATCCCACACTGCACAGGACAACCCCGCACGCCAGGACTATCTGACCTTAGACGTCAGCAGTTCTGAGGTTGAGAAACAGAGTCCTAGGGCCAGTAGCAGTGGGGGCTGTGCACAGGGCGGCCTGGGGACAGGGGCATCGTGGAACCTCCCCAGGGGACACTGGCACCTGCTTCCCAGGGCACTGCTGGCACTGTCAGTGTCTGGGGCAGGTGAGGGGCCTCCCGGAAGGTCTGCTGAGAGCTGGGGGCTTCCTTGTGCAGCTGAGACTCTACATGGGGTTCCCCTGAATCTCTTGCTATCTCCCACCCCCACCGGCAGGCAGGTCATGATGCCAAGGCAGCACATCCAGGGGGCCTTGGTGCCACCCGGGCGCCCGCGTGTCCATCCTGCTGTGCCCCCGCCCCCCGCGGCCTCGGCCCCCAGGAAGAGGCCCAGTGCCTCGCACAGGTGTCTGCGGGCGGCCGCCGTGTGCAGAGGCCGATACGCGCAGTGCACGGGTAACCGGATCAGCGCCGGGGTCAACTGACACTGTCGGATAACAGAATCCCCGCCGGGACCCACTGCCGGGTTGGTCCTGCCCAGGGGAAGGAGCCTGGAAAGACGACGCCTGTGTGTGGGGGGAGGGGGCAGAGCTGGGGGTCGGCGGGAACCGCGGTCCACAGGGAGAGGGAGGGGAGGGGGCGGAAGGATCCCCAGGTCTGCTGCCCACAACGCCAGGGCTGTGCCCGGAAACGGCCTCTCCAGCCAGCCTGCACACTGCCTCCGCCTTCAGCAAAGATCCCAAAGGCAGAGTCCTGTGTGGGCGAAGTCACCCTGGATTTGAACTGTGTTGTCCCTAAGTCTCCCCAAGGCTGCCAGCAAAGGCCTTGAGGAAACTTCCTGCCATGTGACAACTTAGAAAACAAAGGACGAAGAGGTAGACCCAAAAAAATGCGTAAAATTTCAAATTTTAGGTTTGAAGAGAGTGAGCAGGGGGCTGGGGCCTTCCTGCGGGACTCCCAGCGGGGTCCGAGGCTGAGACCACCCAGCCCACGCCCAGCCCGGCCTCGGCTCCGCCCGGAGCGGTTGTCTGGGGCCCCCACAGCCTGGCGGGGCCTGAAAGCTGATTCCCGGCAGGAGCGACTTTCTCTCTGAGACAGAGGGGACATTGTGCCCAGCGAGGCCAAGTGTGACCCGGCGGGGGCAGGAGACCACCTTCTCTGTCCCCAGCCCGGAGACAAAGCGGCTCCCTGCTTTCAGGCCCACGTGGTGGCCCAGGAGAGACAACTGCCCCCCGGGGCCGCTGCCTGGGGGTCTCTGTCCTCCTCCTCTGCTTGGCCACCTGCCTCCCCAGCCCCTTGTCCCCCGAGCAGCCCTCACTGGGGCTGCGCCCGGGCAGGGAGACGGGGTGCAGGGTGAGGGCGACGGTGCTGGTTGTGGGGGCTCCCAAGGGGGGAAGGGGTGTCTCTGGCCATTGCCCTTGGTTGACCTCTGGGCCAGGTCAGAGTCCAGGGCCAACTCCGGCAGCATCTGCCGTCCTCAAACACAAGGCCTTCCCGGAGTGACCATGGCCCTGCGGGAGGCTAGCCGGCCTCCCCACTAAAATTCCTGCACCTGGAACCTCAGAGTGGGACCTTATTTGGAAACCAGGTCTTTGCAGACGTGGCGGAGACGGGGTCACACGGAGCAGGGTAGGCTCTAAACAGTGATCGCGTCCTTATGGGAAGAGGCCGCATGAGGACACACAGGGAGAGCCCTGTGGTGACAGAGGCAGAGACTGGGCGTTGTGTCTACTGGCCACGGACGGCTGGGGTTGCCGACCACCACCTGGTGCTGGACAGATCCTGGGACAGGTCCTCCCTCAGAGCTCAAGGAACCAGCCTTGACTTTGGACTTGTAGAATCGTGAGAAAAGACAGCATCTTGTTCTCCACCACCCAGGTCATGGTACCTTGTTACGGCAGCCACAGTACACTAACACGCCGCCCACACCTGCCCTCCAGGCAGCCCTGCTGGGAAGCCCACTCTGGCCGGCGGGGTCAGGGCTCAGCCAGGACTGCCCCCCGGGACCTGTGTGTGTCCCCTCACTCTGGGGCATGGCTGGGCCTTCTTCCTCCACCACAGGGACACTGCCCACCCCTGGGAAGGGCACCCCCTGCTTTTGTCTCTCGGTGGGCCGATGCTGCAGGGTGAGCCTGCTCCCTGCTCTGCCAGCCCACCCTGCGAGCCCAGGGCCACCTCTGCCAGCGAGTGTGTTCTCACCACGTGGCCCTCCACCAGACGAGGCGCTCTGCAGCGCACAGGCCCGTGACAGTTCCTCGGGGACGCTTCCTGTGTGGGGGTGGTCCAACATCTTCCCTAGGTCAGTAAATGGAGGGAAGAGGCCGTGGGGCCCGGCGTGGGCCTGGGGTGCAGAGGTAGCTGGGGGAGGCCAGAGGCCATGGGGAGGGGCAGAGGCTGTGCACTCTGGCGCCTCCTCCCCGGGGACAGCAGTGTTTTCTCCAGCACAGTCCGGGGGCATCAGCCCGGACCCTCAGGGACTCAGGGCTGGGCAAAGGCTACGTCACACCCACACGAAGGTCAGATGTGCTGCCCGTGGGCCCACGATGTGCCTCGTCCCTGAGCCAACCTCATCACCCACCCAGTTTGGGGACCAAGGGCATTGGGGGTGCACCTTCAGGTCCCACGTGCTGTGAGTCAGAGCATGTTGCCCTCTGGACTCGTGTCTCAGGGCTCGGGCCCCAGTGCTTGGCGGGGGCACGTGCCCAGTTAAGGGGCCAGTGGCCTGGGATGTGCCAGACAGGTGCAGGCGTCATGGTCGTGGGAGAGGCTGTCTGGCTTTTGTCCCGGTCGCTAAGGCCCCAGGAGCACCTTCCGCCCAGAGTGAAACGAGGGATGAAGGAGTGACCTGCTGGGTCTGCGTCGTAGGACGGTCTCCAAGCCGGCAGCACGGAGGCACGTGGAGCACGGCGGGGAGACTGTTCGTGAGACTTGGAAGGTGCTGTGAAGGCCCAGGATGGCCAGGACCAGGGGGCAGGGCAGGGCGTGGGGAACAGTGGCAAGGTGCCCTCAGGGAGGCAGAGAGTGAGCCCCATGTGGTGGAGGCAGCCCTGCACGGCCTTCATGGGGGGCTCTGTCTCGTCCGCACCACGCGCAGGAGGTGAGAGCCCGGGAGGGGCCGCTGCACTGCCCGCTCTGGGTGGGGACTCTGCCCGGAGCGTCCTTCAGCCAGTAGATCTTCCTCCCATGCCAGACAGAGGGGTGGCGGCCCTCGCCCCCAGTCAGCCCTTTTCTCCCTTCCTTTCCCAGCGAGGAAGCCGCTCCCGCTGCATCCGGAACATCCCACGACCGCCCCGCCCGCACCCACCACTGCGCACGGAGCCGTGGAATGGGCAGACCCAGGGGGCACCAGAGCCTCTCTGAGCTGAAAAGGCCTCCCTGACATCATTACATGAGTTATCACGTCGTCACACGCCGCAGCCCGGAGCTGTAAATACTCAGGGAAAAAGTCCTCTTTGTTGATGGGGTTCTAGGATATGGGCCTCGCCGCTTTTACTGCTCAGGATTAAAGGACATGAGGCCTGCTGGAAAGTGCGGCTGCTCCCGGGCCACCCCCCGGCCCCTGATGGGATTTTTTATGGCTGTGCACGTGAGGTCTCCAGTCCCCACGGTGGGACCTGGGGATTCTCAGGCCTGGGACTCACAAGCATCCACGGGGGTCCCCAGATCCACACAAACCCCTCCTCCTGCAGTCGATGGTCTCCCTGGCCTCCCTGGGGGTTCCAAGGCAGCAGCCCGCTCCTGGGTGCGGGAGAAGATGCTTCCCCAGGGAGGCCGGGGCCGTGGGCTCAGAGACCGGCTTGTCGCTGCTCTGGCCGAGGCACGGTGAAAAGCAGAAGCTCCTCACACGCTGCTCCCCTCGCCTGGTGCAGCTCAGCAACCTCAGTTTTTGTTTCTAAGTTGTTGCAAGCCCAAGTGCTCAGCCTTTCCAAGTTGTCTTGGAGATGGCACGGGGGGTGCGTGGCCATTCCCCACTCGGGACTGTGCCTCCACCAACGCCAGCAAGAGCCTCGGCGCCGGGGGAGCGGATCCTGACGTGCCCAAGCGCTGAGTCCCAAGACCTTCGTGAGATCCCAGATTTGGAAAGACGACGGCAGCACATCGTCCCCCCACAAATGCACGGCGCACTAGCAAAAGGCACACGGACAACCGCGAGCCCACGTGGCACGAGGACGCCCCGAGTCCAGTGTGCCAGCTACGCACAGGCCAGAGCGCGGGCAGCTACCCGAGGACCCAGGGACCCACCCGTCAGTGCTCGGCTCCCACGGTCCCTGTGCCTCTGCCAAAGCCCAGAACACTTTGTCAGAAGGGACCGAAACACAGGGCATCCTAGTTAACCAAACCACTGACAGAAAGTACGACGTCCAGAAGGCCACAAACCCGGCTTTTAAAGAATAAGAGGCAACGTTTTCATCTGTCCCCAGCCTCGGGGAGTTCGCAGGGGCGGCGGGTCCTCGGCAGTGTGGAGGTTCTCCCTGCAAGAAGGACGGCAGAGGGACAGGGAGGTGATGACACCAGCTTCTGGGTGACAAGATGCTCTGCCCTGTTACAGCCTGGCATCTGGGCAGAAGCAGTCTCTGGGGACCCCAGCACCGCCCGTGGGGCTGGGGGCCGCAGGGCACCTGCAGGTGTGGGGGAAGGCTGCCAGCACGGGCAGGGCACCCACAAAACACCGGCGGCTCCCCTGCTGCGGCCCGGGGTGTGAGGAGGGGATGGGCGGTGAGGGGCCTGGCTCCCAGCCTCACTAGCTCCTTCCCGCAGGGGCTGGGGCTGAGGGCAGCCCAGGAGGCTCAATTGTTTTTAAACTCTGTTTTTACAAGGAGCGTGAGATTTATAGGCTCTTGAGGGGAAGAAAATGATGTAACTTGAGTCAATCAACAGACCGTTTATTCCGGGCCTGTTTCCCGTCCTCTCCGAGCTCTGGAGGCAGCCGCGGAGCCTTGGTCTTTGCAGAAAACCACCCGCCACCCACACTCACACCGCTCACATGCTGTGCACACCACACCCAGCACACGCACACACATACGTGCACCCCACCTGCATGCACACACGCACATACGTGCACCACACACAATACGCACACACACAAATATACCCCAGTCAGCCCACCCAGGCCTGCCTTGCCTGCGGCATCTCCAAGGGACAATTCCGTGTACACCCCACACTTCCCTCTCTCCCAGCCCCCTGCTCTCTCTTTCCTTTGCAAAGGTCCCCTGGTGCTGCACAAACCACCCCCAAGCCGCTCCCCATGGTCAGTGACGAGGGCTTTGCTACGAGTCAGGCCCTGGGAGGAAGAGCAGGTTGGTCGGTCCCCTCAGGGGCTTGGCTTGGCTGCAGGGCCTGGCTGGGCCGGGGGGCACACAGGGCAGGTGTGCTGGTCACGTCCCTTGGAACACCATCTCCCCAGGACCTGGCCTTGCTGGGCTCCTCTCAGAGGGCCCCGCCGGAGTCATGGCCGAGCAGGTGTAGCTCGGAAGCTCTTCCTGTCTCTGCAGCTGGGGCGTGTGAGCAGGGCCTCTGACTCACTCTGCGTGGAGATCGATGGAGATCAAAGAACTTTGTCTTATCTCGGGAGGACCTTTGCGCGGTGCCCAGGGGGACGGATCCAGCAGGAAGGCACGGGGATTTCTAACAATGCGAGGTTTTTCTTTAAATAGGCAGGTCCACCTTATCGATTCCTTCTCTTTCCCCTGCTCCGTGTCAGAGGGGACAGATGAAGACTTTGTGCTCTGAGATGATAATAGAATGACCTGAGGCCCCTGGAAAATGAGCCTGTTCTCCAAGAACTTGGGTGGCAGCCAGCCCACGGGCCCTGCTCCCCGCCTGCTTCCTGTGCTGCCCCTCGGAGGCAGCCCCCAGCACGCAGCCTCCGCAGGGACTGACGTCCACATACATGCACACTCACATGCGAACACGCACACAGGTGCACACATGCAGAACGCCATCTACCTTTGAGTTGGACCATGCAAATCGCAAATCCTAATGCTGCACATTTAAATCCCCAGGGACCTGTACGGCTTGGTCCTTAACAGACAGCAGTTTCTTTTCCTGGCCCAGTTTATGTGGCTTGTAATTTGGCACATGCGTGTTATTTTACTTTGGTGCTGCTATGCAGCTCACTAACAGCGGAGGGCGCCGGTGTGCACGCTGCCTGGCCCTGCACGCGGAACAAGGAAGTAGGTCTCCCAACAGGCCATACCTGGTAGGCGTGGCTGCCAGCCCTCCGCTGTCTGTTCTAGGGAATGGCTTTGCCAATCTCTCCCTTCACAGTCACCCACCACGTGTGGCCAACGTGGGCCGAGAGGATAATAGCTGCCCCTGTGCACTCAGCTGTGCTCCCAGCGGCTGGAAGACTCACTGGTCTGGCATGGTGGCTTCTGGCTTGTCTTCCTGCAAGTGTGGGCGGAAGACACCAAAGCCCTGGGGAAGCCGGCTAAAGCCGTGGGGGACACGCATGCCTGCTTCCAGGGTCGTGGGGTGGGTTGTGGTGGCACACAGGGAAGACCCCCAGACTGGGATCCAGCAGACCTGGCTGAGCCTCGGCTCTGCCCCGGATGTGGGGGAGCCAGAGGCACCCCCGGGCTTCAGTCTCCCCAACCAGGCAGCAAAGCAGTAGGTGCCATCGGTGCTCAGACACCTCCTCGCTCTCCTTCCGTCCCTGGAGCCAGGGCCCTCCAGCAAGACGCTGATTCACGGGCCTGTCCTGGGAGGGCCTCTCTCCCCCTCTTTCTCCCACGGTCTCCCCGGCCTGGCATGGTGGCCTCAGACTTCTCCCTCTGCTCTGCTGGAAGCAGGAGGTGGGATGTGGTCCCCAGCACCCTGCATCACCCACCCCCTGCTCCAAAGGCCGACCTGAGAAGGCCAAACGTTTTGGAATAAATACCCAAGGACATCAGAAGAAAGCAGTGACCCTTTTGCCCTTCAAATACTGAGCCTTTTTGCCGCCCCTAATCTCCCCCTGGACCTTCGGAGGGAAGAGGAGGAGCCCAGACTCAGACCTGACACACATCAAAGCCCCCGCCCAGCTCCCCCTCCTGCTGCAGCCTTTGGAGCTGGCTGGACCTCCAACCCCAGAAGTGCCCTCCGTGGCAGATGCCCTCGGAAAGAACCTTCTCCTCCGACTTTGCGGCAACTTCCCCAATGGAGTCTGAGCAGGACTCACCAGGCTGGAATTCCTGGGTGTCAGTCCAAATGTCACACCATGTTTGCAGCCATTTGCAGCATTAAAAATGTAAATGAATTAATTACAGAGCTCAGGGCCCTTTATTTTTCATTCCCAGTTGTGTTTTTCCGAGGAAAGGGGGCAGAGTGCTGGCAGCAAGCTCAGCAACCTCGGCGTTTTTATTACTTTTTATTGTTACAAATCTTTCAATAGGCAGGGGAAAAACCCTCCTTTCTGGCATGCCTTAAACATCCAGATGATGCTCGGGATTTATAAATTTATTTTTGTTACTTACAATTTGGAAATGTGGTTATTGAGATTCGCCGCTCAGTGGGGACATTCGAAGGCCACGCGGGTTTGTCTGGCAAGGACACAGTATAGAATCCCAAGTTGGAAAATAAATTTATACACACACACACATACATATGATGTGTTCATGCTTCCTTTCCCACCTTTTCTGGTTTATATTGTAGAAGAATAAGAAGAAAAGCAAAAAGCACATGGAAAAAAGTGCATTTGAACCGGATAATAATTTTCCCAAAAAACAACCAGCCAACACCACCCAAACTCCTGAAGAACAGGACCGAGTCTGAGAAGCCTGTAGGCTAACAACCTGCTAAGACAGCAGAAGGGAGCTCGAAAGACACTCTTAATACAGTTATTAAAAGTCCTATACGTGTCTTCCCTTGTAATTGAATTTCACCACACAATTTAAGAAAAGCCACACACAAAAAAACTTGTAGTAAAAATCTGGGGTATAATTTTCTTCAATCAACTCTGGCTCATGCCTGCAATTACCCGAACCTTTGCGAGCCTCTCTGCGATGCTCCGGGGACGGGCCTTGGGGCCGCCGTGGGTGGCGTCCTTTCATGTGCCTCTCAAACCGTTCTTTATTGTACGGTTTCAAATTAGCGCTAGCAGCAATGAGCAAATTTGATAATTCGATCTCAAATTAGTTAATGTAATGTGCCAGTAACCACTAACTAGTGCATTACAAAGAGGAAAATGTATCTTTTTGGAGTTGGGATATGAAGTTAACCAGCCTGTCATTTTGCCTTTGGAAACTTTCATGGGTCTTTATTAAAATGAAATAATCCCATAAGAAATGTGCATCCCTCATGGCGCTGGCGGTGTCCGGAGCGGGCGGCGCGTGTGGGCAGGTCCGGGCCCAGGTGATGCCTGCCCGGCCGCCTGGCTGCCCTCAGAGCGCTTCCCGGGAGCGGCTCTAGGAGCCCAGAGGCAGGGGGATCGGCCCCCATGGAAGCCAGGTCCTAAAAGGGACTTGGATCTGGACGGAAGGAGGCTGCTCCCGGGCAGCCCAGTGACGCCCAGACCTGGAGGCCTCCCATGGCCTCGCACCTGTACACAGGACTCTGTGGGCCACACCGCACTCCCGCTAGCGACAAAACCAGCAACGGAAACCGGCTCCCAGAGAGAACACGCACCAGTCTGCCCGTCCTTGTCAGCCGAGTTTCCTGAAGGGTCAGTGAGGGTCGGGCTAGGAATGTCCTTCTCCTCCTCTCCTCCCTGTCACCTCTCCTAGGTAAGGGCCTGTAATGTCCCTAACGTCACCTTTTCATGTCATAGGAATGGGCAGCAATGGGGCAAACTTCCCTTGTAGTGAGTGGCAAGAAAGAAATTGTCTTCAATTGGTCACCCTATCCAACCATAACAGATGACAGGTGACACCTGTCCAATGTGCACCAGGCTGTGGGGACCTAGAGCCCTGGCATGGCACTATCATTATGTATGTCACTGCTTCCTGGATACATGGTGCCACAGATTCTTAGCTATACTGTGTCACTGCTCCCTGGCCACACTGTGTCACTTCTCCCTGGCCACACTGTGTCACTGCCCCCTGGCCACACTGTGTCACTGCCCCCTGGCCACACTGTGTCACTGCTCCCTGGCCACACTGTGTCACTTATCCCTGGCCACACTGTGTCACTGCCCCCTGGCCACACTGTGTCACTGCTCCCTGGCCACACTGTGTCACTGCCCCCTGGCTACACTATGTCACTGCCCCTGGCTACACTATGTCACTGCCCCTGGCTATATTGTATCACTGTTTCCTGGCTACACTGTGTCACTGCCCCCTGGCTACATTGTGTCACTGTTTCCTGGCTACATTGTATCATTGCCCCCTGGCTACACTATGTCACTGTTTCCTGGCTACAATGTGTCACTGCTCCTGGCTACACTGTATAACTGCCCCGTGGCTACACTATGTCACTGCCCCGTGGCTACACTGTGTCACTGCCCCTGGCTACATTGTATCACTGTTTCCTGGCTACACTGTGCCACTGCTCCTGGCTACATTGTATCACTGCTCCCTGGCTACACTGTGCCACTGCTCCTGGCTACATTGTATCACTGCTCCCTGGCTACACTGTATCACTGTTTCCTGGCTACACTATGTCACTGCCCCTGGCTACATTGTATCACTGCTCCCTGGCTACACTGTATCACTGTTTCCTGGCTACACTGTGTCACTGCCCCTGGCTACATTGTATCACTGCTCCCTGGCTACACTGTATCACTGCTCCCTGGCTACACTGTGTCACTGCCCCTGGCTACGTTGTATCACTGTTTCCTGGCTACACTGTGTCACTGCTCCTGGCTACATTGTATCACTGCTCCCTGGCTACACTGTGTCACTTGCCCCTGGCTACACTGTATCACTGTTTCCTGGCTACACTATGTCACTGCCCCTGGCTACATTGTATCACTGTTTCCTGGCTACACTGTGCCACTGCTCCTGGCTACACTGTGTCACTGTTTCCTGGCTACACTGTGTCACTTGCCCCTGGCTACACTGTATCACTGTTTCCTGGCTACACTGTATCACTGTTTCCTGGCTACACTGTGTCACTGCCCCTGGCTACACTGTATCACTGTTTCCTGGCTACACTGTGTCACTGCTCCTGGCTACATTGTATCACTGCTCCCTGGCTATACTGTGTCACTGCCCCTGGCTACGCTGTATCACTGCTCCCTGGCTACACTGTCCACTCAGGTCCCCTTCCCAGTTCACTGCCTTCCTGGCTCCCTCCCGGTAATTAGTGTATATCTTTGGCATTTAATAAGTGCCCATTCTTCCCTAGAAGCTGGACAGATGTGCAGTTGAGACCTGAGGGTTCTGAAGCTTTCTCAGGCTAGACTTGACCGGGCCTTGGGAGAGGAAGGTTCCCTCTGGAGTGCAAGGCAGCCGCTGCCCCCACCCCGGACCATGGCGTGCGGTGACCGTGGTTAAGCGAGGCTGGAGAGAGGCTGGAAGGACTTGCCAGAGCTCCACTGTGGCCCTGGATTTGCACTTTAATCAGAGCTGAAAGGTTCCTCCCGCCCCCATCCACCCCCAGCCAGTGACAGATGATTCCTGCCTGAAACGTTTAAAGAGGAACAGGAGAAGCTCTTTATCTGTGTGGCCTGAGCCTATTTATCCAGGAGAAAAGGCCCAGCCCCTGTCCCACTGAAAGCCACGGCTTGTTCTCTCATCTGATGGATGAAAGGAATTTGGAAGCCTGATACTGTCCCCTGAGATGTCATTCAAATCCTGAGATACCTTCTGCAGGCAGGGCCACCGCCACTCTGTGGACGCATCTCCCTGCCACCGCCCCCCCCCCTTCATCTGGGGCCCCTCACCTTGGAGCCGGGATCTAATCAATACAGCCCGGAGTGGCCTGGGAGCCTCCGATTGGTACACGGGGAAAGTGAAAACATGATTAGAAACGAAGTCGCAGGGGATGCCCTAAATTGGAGCCCTTTGAAACCAGCCCGGGCAGATCGGCTTTCCTTCCCCGGGGGGAGGGGACTTCTTGTCAGTTTTCATGTAAGGTAAAAAGATGAAAAATGCAAAAGACAAAAGCTTTCAAGCCCCTCCTCTCCAGTCTGTGCTATGTTCTCTTGGCTCATTAAAAAAGTACAACAAAGAACAACAACTTGTTAAGTGTTTCCTCTTAAAAAGAACAAAGAGAAAGCCTGGGTCTTAATGGTTCTTATTGATGGCTCATAAATGCGCCCATGTCCTTCAGCAAGAAGCTCTTCCTTCCCAGCCCTCCTTGGTTTTATTCCAAGCTCTCCCACTGCCAGCCCCCACCCCTCCCAATAATTCAAGCGAACTTTAAAATCTATAGATGCAGCATTCCAGGGTGATGGATTTGCCCCTCTTCCTGAAATCCGAATATAAATCCCCCAGCCTTCTGCGAAGTAACCATGGCAGCTTGATTTATTTGGGCTGCTGTGCAGTTGCCCTGTAGACTTTCAAAAACTTGGAAAGGCAAAGAATGCAGGGAGAGGGAGGGAGGGAAGGCGGGTAGAGGGGGAGACACAGAGTGGGAGGGAGGTTGTGGCAAGTGTCTCCCTGCTCTCCCAGTTGGGGTCCCCATCCTTGGGCCTTCAGGGAGGGGTTTCCCCAAGTCCTGGGCGGGAGACAGGGAGGGACTCTGCTCAGAGGATGCCATACGCCCGCCAATCCATCTTTCCCCGGATACGGCTAATCTCCACGTTCCTCCTCGTGTGTGATGTTACCATCGCTTTATCATAAACGGGCTATGAAGACATTTGGAGCTGCTACTGTTGTAATCTATCCAAGATGAATAGGGGCGAAGGCTGAAATAAACTCCCCATTTCCTGTCCCATCTGTCTGCCAGACTGCGGCTGCAGGTCAGGGGCATCCTCCCTCCAGGCTGGTAATTGCAAGAAAGGCAGCAACTGAACCCGAACAGAAGATCAAAGAACTCAGGAGAGGAGGAGGAGGGGGAGGACTTTTCTGAGAACAAACTGGCTACGGGGGTGGGCGATTAGGGGAAAAAACAACACAAAAAAACCCCAGTCTTCCTCCATGGGGAGGGGGGAGAGTAGAGCAGTTGGCAGACGAAGTTTGGGGGAACTTGGCAAGGCCAGGGCATTTCAGGAGCTCTCCTGGTCCTCGTCCTGGCCTTGGCCGTCCTCTGACCCGCAGACTCTGGCTGTTATCTCGTTAGCCACACAGGAAGCAAATCCTTCAGCCTCCGCGCAGAAACACAGAGTCTCTCTCTCTCTCTCTCTCTCTCTCTCTCCCCCCCCACCCCCTTTTCAGGACCAATTTAATAAACAGTCTTGGGCACAACAGGGTTGAGAAGAGCCACCAAGAGTGATGCTGAGTGGCCCAGCTCACCCCAAATGCGGCCCAGACACAGGGCTCCTGGCCCCAAGTGGGCATCCTTGTCACCGTCCTGCAACCCCTGTGCCCAGAACTCCCAGGCCGCCCCAGGACCCAGGTCTTTCTTTCCTTAGATTTAAGCGGTGGTGGCTTGGGTCTGTTTCATGTTCCCGGCTGGTCCCTGCGGGAAGGGAGGGCGTTACTGAGTGAGGGTCACATGCCTCTGAAAATGGCCACTGGGGGACCTTATTTCCCGAGTCCAACACTGGGTGACTCATTAATTACATCTTTTATTCAAATGGATGAAACTCCGCAACCAACCCATGTTTCCCCCACAATCAGCCATAAATCCTGGTCGGGTGCTAACAGCGCTCACATTTACTCCTCCTAATGCTTCCTGTCTCTGGACGCTGGGCCGGGGCCAGGCGCGCCGCGTTACAAGCTCTCCCGCTGGAGCGGAGGCCTCCAGGCTGCGTTCCAGGTATAACTGGCAGCTAATACCTTCACACATTCGCAAATCCCGTCGGAGCAGGAGGCGGCAGAGGTTCGCTGGGGTCAGCGGGACGCAGCCCTGGGAAGTGGTTCTGTCCCCCGAGGGGGCGTGTGGAGTGGAGTCCGCTCAGCCTCCCTGGGGGGGTTGGGGGCGCAGACGGCAGGACCCTTGAGGACGTCAGCGCAGCGAGCCCAAAGGGACTATTTCCAGTTGGGGAAGAAAGTTTCCATTCGGGTCTTAATTTTTCTTTCCACGTTGTTTCTCCCACCTGGACCCGTGCAGCAGCTGGACGCTGCGTTGCGAGCCACTCGGAGGCTCCGGCCCCAACCTCCCCGAGCTATTTAAGATTTCATGAGCAGCCAAACTCGCCTCACAGAGGTTTCTGGTAAAGTCGGCTCACGGGTTTGCGTGCTGCTCTCTCACTTTCTGACTCACGGCTTTGGCCATGGCGAATCACGGCCTGCGAGTGCGGTTCCAGCTCCAGAGGTTCCCGGGCGCGAGCGCTTCGCAGACGGCTCGCGGTCACATTCCTCCAGCAGTCGCTCTCGCCTTCGTGTCTGACCCGCCGTGGGCACAGGGCCCGTGGATGAGGCAGCGGAAACCACATCCTCTTCATCATCGGCTCAAGAGGAAGGGCATTCCTCACAGCGGGCAAGGCCATCCATGTCTGCTGGCTCCCTCGGGACACACTGCGTGGACCTCTGCCCAGGTGCCACATGCGAACGTGCCCCTGGCAGGAAAACTCAGACCCTCCTGGAAGCCCCTCAGGGGGCGATGCACCCATCGCTTTGTAGGATGCACACCCGAGGCACGCACACGCATGCATGCCCACGCGTGTGTGCCTGTGTACCTATGTTCGTGCGTGTGTGTTTTGAAAAGCCTTTTTCCCCGAATGTTTGGATCACACGTGTTCAAAATCCAGGCACACTTTTCAGAAGTTATTTCTGGAAAAATGTTGAATCTCATAACAGCAATAAAAGGAAAATACTGCCTCAGCCAACATAAATGTCTATTTGGAACATGCTCGAAAAGCGTCGGAATATTTGTGTAAGTTTGAAATTCCAGGCTTCGGAGCCGAGCAGCTTGGCTGTTCTGGGTTGTGCAGAGAAGGATGGAGGGTCCCTTTCTGAAAGCCCCTCACTGAATTTGCCCATTTAGTGATCCTGATCTGCCAACGGGCTCCAGACGCTTCCCGCCAAGGGAGATGCTGGTGTCAGACGCGGCAAGGCTGGGGATGGGCTGGGAGGGCACAGCCGGGCAGGGATGGTGGCTTCCAGGACAGGCGGGGGGTGGGAGCTGCAGCCTCTTGCCCCGTGGGGTCCCGTGGTCCTGCACCCCAGCGCCTGTCCTATTGCACCTGACATTGTCTAACCGGTGACCCCCGGGCTGCGGGCTCCTGGGTTCTGGGCCTGATTCCTGGCTGGTCCCTGGGCTGGCCACAGGCCCTGGCAGAGGGTGAGCGTGGGAACAACCGGGTGCAGTGAGACGCTGGTGGCACCACTGCCACCTACTGAGTGCCCTGCCCTATTTCACAGAATCCTAGCAACACACCCCGTGGCACACGTGGGGAGACAGGGAGTCGGGATCAGAGCTCAGGGCACGTGGTCAGGGAGCGGCTGAGCTGGATAGAGACCTCATCATCTGCCCTCCAGCCACCGTCCGGGCCTGACCCTCCGGAACCCTCTCACATCGCTGAGTATGTGGCCCGCACGCCGCTGGCCTGGACCACAGACGGAGGCCTCAGGAGCTGCCCTGCAAAGTGGGGGAGGGGCTGTGCAGACACTGGTACTTTGCAGCCCCCGCACCCGGGCAAAGGGGCTGTGCAGACGTCTGCCTGCTGGTTCCAGCTGGGAGGCTGGGCTCTCTCAGACCTGGAGTCCTGTTAGAAGGATGTCACACCAAGCTCCTGGGGGTGGAGGTGGGAGGAATTTGGATCCTTCTCCTGGGATGAGGCCAGCTCCGGGCCTCCGGGGTTGGACAGGCCTGGGCACATCCAGCTCCTGCCTTTTCTGGCTGTCCCACCCAGGAAAGCTCCTGAACCTCTCTGTGCCTCTGTTGCCCATGGATCAGAAGGTCAGGGTGAGGGTTAAATGGAGACAACCTGTGTCATGCTTGGCTCCGTGCTCAGTCCACAGGGACCCCGGGTCATTTCTTCTCTTTTTCCCACCGGGGCTCTGCCCTTCCCTGGGACTTGGCCCCGGGCCTGGCTCCACGGCCAGGCAGGCGTCAGGGGCCAGGACTGTGCTTCGAGCAGTGGGCGCAGGACAGCGCCCAAGGCGGCACTGGCCAGGCCAGTTCCCAAGCGACATGAGAAGAAGTGAAATTCCACCCGGGAATCTCTGTCTGTCCCTCCCTCACCTTGGATCCTCCTGTCTGTTTCCAAAAGTGAAAGGAACCAAAGGAGCCGACCTCGACGCATTGCGCCCACCGAGACCACCGCGCCTTGGAGCAGAGTGACGCTGCAGCCCCTGTCACGGGACGGTCAGGTCTGCATCCTCGGACGTGACCTCAGTCTCAGGACAGAGCTGGGCCCTCAGCCTGTTTGGTCAACCCCTTCCCCACTGTGTGGCCCTCACCACACGTGACGGGCACCCTGAGGACTGTCTGCACCCTGCCACCCTCCCCAGCCACGCTGGGCTCACACACGTGCACACACATGCGCACACACTCAGGGACACTCCACCCTGGGGCCACCTCATCTGAGCCTCCACAAAGAGTCACAAAATAATTAAAGGGGAGAGAGAGTGGGCAGAGGAAGGAAGCGAGGGTGGGGTGAGGGGCCGGGGAGGCTGGGCTGGGCCTCATAGCCAGGCCCGCTCGAGCTAGTGGAGGGACTTGGGGACCGAGCAACCCACCCGGCTCTCGGTAAGACAGTCTCCCTGGAGGGGCCGACGCTCCACCCCGGGGAGCCTGGCCTTTCTGACCTCACCCCAGAGTGGGCTTGGCCGGGACCCCTCGGCAGCTCGAGGCCCCCTGTGGGCTGTGATGCCAGAAACCAGGCCCGGGCTCAGAGGAGGCGGTGTAGGGGCCACTACTCCGTGAGGCCAGTGTCCCCCGAAGAGACTGCCCAGGGCAACCGTGCCCGGCGGGGGTGGGGTACCAGAGGCGGCACTGGGTCTTTTTAGGGAGGTGGCGGCGGGTGCTTGTCCACAAAGGCTTGGGGGCGAGAAGAGG
Source organism: Eulemur rufifrons (assembly GCF_041146395.1). Taxonomy (NCBI): domain Eukaryota; kingdom Metazoa; phylum Chordata; class Mammalia; order Primates; family Lemuridae; genus Eulemur; species Eulemur rufifrons. The sequence continues at coordinate 608,510 of NC_090990.1, read as the reverse complement.
CACGGGCTCATGGTGGCCTTCCTGCCTCCGCGTGCCAGTGCCACCGTGGGGGCCACTTCCACGGTGATGCCCATTTCACAGATGAGAAGCTGAGGCACAGGGTGTCTCCCTGCACTCTGTGGAAAAGTCTCAAACTGATGGTGACATAGGCATTTGACTGTACCCTGACCTTTTATTTTAAAATTTGGATTCCACGTGAAAAGAGAGATGAAAGCAAGGCCTGTGTGCTGAACGCGCAGGCTCGCACACTCGCTGAATGCTCGCTCCATCTCTGCAGTGTTGTACAGATGAGACATGAAGCTCAGAGAGGTTAAGAAAGTTGACCGAGGCCACAGAGCTGGCAGGTGCCAACACATCGGCAGTAGCGAGGCCAGGCCCTCCCCCCCCCCCCCCCACCACGACCCAGCGGTACCGTGGGGGAGGGGTAGCAGGTGTGGGTCCTGCACCCCGGCAGAATCTCTCGGCGCACCAGGGAACAGTGTCTGGTGATCGGAATCAGGTTTCTGTCCCCACGACCCTCCCGTCGTTGTTCCAACAAGGTGGGGGCAGCTGCCCCTGTGCACAGAGCCGGTGCACCGGGGCGGGGGTGGGGGGCTCCTGTCTGTAGGGCAGGAGGCAGAAGCCCCTTCCCCAACAGAGTCAGGAGAGGGGAGGAGGGAGACACGAGCCATGGCCTGGGGCCCTCAGCTGCTCCCCACCCTCGGGGTGTAAGCCTGGGTGGGAGGAGGGAGGTGCTGGGGCCCCCGCAGACAGGATTTGGGGAGCGCTGCCCCTGATCTCCCACGGAGGGGCCACGGAAACACTGAACCCGTAGAGAATGTTGGGTTCACAGGACTACAGAGTCGGGCCACGCCCCGGTTGCCTCCCCCACCGCTCACCAGGGCCACGCAAAGCCGGTCATCAGTACAGGACACTACGCCACGACCCTGGATGACCCAGCCGCTGCTCCCTTTACCATTCAGAGAGAGGAAACCAAGGCACAGAGATGTTGATCCATCTGCCACGTCACACAGCCAGGGAAGCTGGAGTCACACCAGCTGTCCAGCTTGAGCCCAGACCTGCAGTGTCCCCTCCCCGGAGGAACCTGGAATCTGCTGTTTGCGCCTTTCTTGGAGCAGCAAGAAGACACAGCAAAGCTGCACCCCACGCCGCAGGCCGGGAAGTTGGAGGTGCACCAGTTTTTAAGAAAACCAGGCAGGAGAAACTCATTTGCCAACTCGAGAAGGTGAGCGGTGACTATTTGTGTCACAGAATTTGAGTCCCCAGCAAGATGGGAAGAAGCCTGTCTCCCCTCCCCCACACACGTCATGCTCTGAGTCACCAACCTCCCGACCTCCCCGAGGATCAGCAGGAGGAACCAGGAGGCCACCGGCAGGGCCTGGACTGCGGGTGTCACCGAGGGCAACCACCTGTCCTGGCCTGCAAGGGACCGAGGGGCTTCCCGGAATGTGGGGCTTTCAGTGCTGAGGCTGGGAAGCCCTGGGCACACTGAGACAGTCAGTCACTCTGCCAAAGCCACACCCGGCAGTGTGCAGCCCCAATGGGGTGGCGCCGGGTGGAAGGGGAAGGCCAGGATCGTAGGGGAAGCCACACCTCGGCCACTGGTGTCTGGTTTCCCCTCTGTGGGAGGTTTCACAGATGTGCGGTCCTTGGGGAGGGTCACCCAGTCAGACTACAGGGCAGGACCTCACACAGCTGAGCGATGCCAACCGTGGCAGTGTCCCCAGTGCTTCAAAGAGCCTTTGTAAGACATTTGCCTTTGGAACAAATAGACACACCCGTCCCACGTGAAATCATGTTACCTTCGGGACACAAGCTCCGGTGAGCAGACAGGCAAAGGGAGTCTGGGGGGGCAGGTGGCAGCGTGTGTCGAGGGGCTCTGTCCTTGCAGCCCTTTGCTGTCTAAACTCTCACAGGCCAGTCTCTCTTGCTACAAACATACTTGGCCTTGGGCGTGTTCTCCTGCAGGCTGATGGGTGGAGGACGCTGGTGGGAAACGGGATTCAGATCCCAAAAGGCGCCTTTTGGGGGTAAAAGCCGTTGGTAGTAGTGGCCGGCAGGAGAATCACCTATGTTTGTGATGTCCTCAGGGTGGCTGGGGCTTCCTGAACACCCACACGGCTGCAGGGGGAAGGGACACTTCCTATGACAACAAGGAGGCTCAAGTCCAGGATTTGGTAGAAATGACGGGAGTGGGAGGCGCAAACAGCATCTGAGACAGACAGCAGATTGTGGTGCGAGCCCTGAGCTCTAAGAGGGAGACTCATGGAGCCCTTTAAAAATATGATTCCCAAAACCCTCCCCAATAGCAACAAAGAAAGTATAATATCTACGAATAGATTTAACTAAGGAGGTGAAAGACCTCCACAGGGAGAACTACGAAACACTGAGGAAGGAAATAGCAGAGGATGCAAACAGATGGAAAACCATACCATGCTCGTGGGTCGGCAGAATCCACATTGTTAAAATGTCCAGACTATCCAAAGTGATCTACAGATTCAACAATCCCTATGAAAATACCAACATCACTTTTCACAGATCTAGGAAAAATAATTCTACACTTTGTGTGGAACCAGAGAAGACCCAGTATAGCAAAAGCAACCTTAAGCAAAAAGAGCAAATTGGGAGGCACCAATTTATCATACTTCAAACTATACTACAAGGCTATAGTAACTAAAACAGCATGGTACTAGCACAAGAACAGGGACATAGACCAATGGAACAGAACTGAGAACCCAGATACAAAACCATCCTCATATGGCCATCTAATCTTTGACAAAGCAGACAAAAATATACACTGGGGGAAAGAGTCCTTATTCAATAAATGGTACTGGGAAAACAGGATAGCCACATGTAGAAGACTGAAACAGGATCTGCACCTCTCACCTCTCATAAAAATCAACTCACGGTGGATAACAGACTGAAACCTAAAGCATGAAACTATTAGAATTCTAGAAGAAAATGTTGGAAAAACTCTTATAGACATTGGCCTAGGGAAAGAATTTATGAAGTCCCCAAAGGCAATCACAGCAACAACAACAACAAAAATAAATGGGACCTGATCAAATTAAAAAGCTTCTGCACAACCAAGGAAAATATCACAAGAGCAAACAGACAACCTACAGAATGGGAGAAAATATTCACATGCTACACATCTGATAAAGGGCTGATAACTAGAATCTATACAGAACTCAGGGAAATCAGCAAGAAAAAAATCAAACAACCCCATTAGAAAGTGGGCAAAGGACATGAATAGAAACTTTTCAAAAGAAGACAGAACAATGGCCAACAAACATATGAAAAAATGCTCAACATCTCTAATCATCAGGGAAATGCAAATCTAAACCACAATGAGATATCACTTAACTCCAGTGAGAATGGCCTTTATCAAGAGTCCTAAAACAATATGTGTTGGCGTGGATGTGGAGAGACAGGAACACTTATATACTACTGGTGGGACTGCAAACTAGTGCAACCTCTAGCAATATGGAGATACCTCAAAGAGCTAAAAGTAGAACTACCATTTGATCCAGCAATCCCACTGCTGGGCATCTGCCCAAAGGAAAAAAGACATTCTATAAAAAAGACATCTGTACTCAAATGTTTACAGCAGCACAATTCACAATTGCAAAGATGTGGAAACAATCCAAGTGCCCATAAATACATGAGTGGATTAATGAAATGTGGTATATGTTTACCATGGAGTTCTACTCAGCCACAAAAAAACAATGGTGATCTAGCACCTCTTGTATCATCCTGGATAGAGCTGGAGCCCATCCTACTAAGTGAAGTATCACAAGAATGGAAAAACAAGCACCACATGTACTCACCATCAAATTGGTATTAAGTGATCAACACTTAAGTGCACATACAGTAGTAATATTCATCGGCTGTCGGGCAGGTGGGAAAGGGAGGAGGGGATGAGTATATTCACAGCTAATGTGTGTGGTGCACAATGTCTGGGGGATGGACACGCTTGAAGCTCTGACTCGGGTGGGGCAAAGGCAATATATGTAACCTAAACATTTGTACTCTCGTAACATGCTGAAATACAAATATATATACGATTCCCTGGTAAGTCTAGACTTGTAGACACAAGCATTGTGGAAGGAAGGGCACATCTAGATTTCCAAAGTGTGGGTCCTTCCAGAACTGGGAAACCTTGATCCTGCGTGTCCGGGTCAGCCCCTCCCCTGTAAAGCCTGCGGGAGGGTCCGGGGCAGGACCGGCGTTCGCGGTGCCCTGTGGTTGTTTAGTTGTGAAGTTTCTCCTTCATCGTTGCTGACGCCGAGACTCCTAAGAGGACACTCAGATTTATCTGTCTCCAGAATATGACAAGTGGTGAAGATCAACCGTAGCAAACACAGGCAGGCCAAGGACCCAACCGTGCACCCAGGACGACACCAGGTGTCAGTGGTGCCGTGGCGACAAGGCCCTCGCGCATGCAGGCAGGGAGGGTGGCGTGGCCACTGAGGAAGACAGTCGGGCAGGTCCTCAAAACGTTACACAAAGAGTGACCCTCTGACCCGCAGTCCCGCTTCCAGGTGTGTTCCCAAGGGAGACAGACACAGCCACACGGAAGCTCGCATGTGAATGTCTGCGGCGGCATTATTCCTAAGAGGCCAAGGTGGAAAAAGCCCAGCTGCCCGTCCACAGGTGAAGGACACACACCACGTGGTCTGTCCCCATGAGGGAATAGTATTTGGCCATGAAAAGGGACGAAGCGCTGACACACAGCACCACACGGATGAGCCCTGAACACTCCACGCGCAGTGGAAGATGCCAGGCGCTGAAGGCCACGCACGGTGGCACTCCGCTTACGTGAAATCCAGAACAGGACACCCACAGAGACAGAGGGTGGTGAGTGGTCGGGGCCGGGGCTGGGGACAGTGAGGAGTGACGACTAATAGGCACAGGGGATTTTCTGGGGGAAGAAAATGGTCTGCAATTGATTGTGGAGACAGTTGCTCAACTCTGTGACTATCTAGAATCCACTGCCGTGGGCCAATTGTTCCGCGTGTGAATTAAATCACAGTAAAGCTGTTTTAAAAACGCAATTATTGCACAATGCGAACATTTTTCACCATTCCTGTTTTTCTGGAATACTTAACATTTCTCCACAATGTCCCAAATCTAGCCTCAGCCGAGCTGTGCAGTGGATTTTCAGAGACCACCTCCCTCTATAAGACAAGCGTCTATGTCCCCCTGGCTGTGTCCGGGTGTGAATAACGTCCGTCCTTCCAGACTCGGGCAGCACCCGAGTCCCTGCCGGCGATCCAGGTTTCCAGGCAGGAGAGGTGCACCCCTTTCAGCCACTCGGCTCTTTCATACGGGAAATTTCTAAAACTGGGCCCTGCTCCCTGGCCGTCTTAAATAAGACACGCGTGTGATGCGGCTGTCATCGTATTCATAACTGATGCTCTGAGCGGGGACACCGTGATGTCCCGGCACTGGGCTGCCCGGCTGCAGACGGCCCCGGTGTTCTCTAGAGTGGCTGGCACCGCAGGTCGGCTCCTGCTGCCAGGGCGTGGCCCTCGCCTGGCGGGCGCTTCCCTCCTGCTCAGGGTTTGCTGCAGGTGCTGACGTCGGGACAGGAGCGGAGCTGGGCAGAACCGTTCACAAGCCGCAGGGAATCGGGCTCTGCATGAGGCCGGCCCTTCCCAGTGGCGCTCCGTGCCGAGACGCCTCCACCGCGGGGCTGCATCCGGCACGTGACCCCGAGCAGGGTGCCGAGCAAAGGTCTCCAGCGCTCGAGCTGGTGCCCGGCGCAGGCGGGCGGGTGGCAAAGTGCTACGTCAGTGGGTGAGTACATGCATGGGGGAAAGGCCGGTGCGTGTCCCTCACCCCAAAGGGCTTCCCCGTCCTGTCTTGGAGCCCTTGTGAAGGATTAACTCAGCTTGTTCCAGCAGAGGCGCGGCCAGCGTCTGGGCCCTGCAGAGACTGGGCAGGTGCGCGATACGGATCCCAAACTCGCGGTGTCGCGGCGCCGGCCACACACCTGCCTTATCGTTTTCCGAGGCACTTTCTGCCCCACTTGGCCACACCAGGAGACTTTACATATGATCAGCTTCCATCCAAACTGCAAACCTCAGCCCAAACCATTAGCTGCACGTGAGCGGCTGCTAAGTCAGGACATAGGGAATCCGGGGAAAGGAAAGTCCTCTCGCACCTAACGTGCAGCTGGGAGGCGGCTCCCGATCAGGCCCCGATGTTCCAACACAGAAACCAGCCAGAGGCAGCACCGCGAGGACAGGCTGGAGGGGCCCAGGCCCTGTCCCTTGGAGGGAGGTGGCCGTGGTGGCAGGAGCAGGTGCCTGTCCTCCCCCGGGCCTGCTTGCACCCTGGCAGCCGTTCTCCCGGCATTTTGTTATTTCAGAGAGTCTGTGGGAACCTCTTCCGGGAGCACAACCTCTGTGAACCTTAACAGAAACATTTTCACACGACAGGACCAAAACGCGCAGCTGCTACCTGGAAGGCGACGTCCCTCCCCTCCCTCGCAGCTTCCTGGCTGTAGCGCCTCTCACTGCGTGTTCACCGCCCGATGGTCCTGGCCGGGGAAACAGTTTCTCGACACCCTTCAGCCCGTCGGGCAGAGGTGCTCAGTGGGCAGGGACGCCGCCCTGCCCTGGCCGGGCGCACAGACGCTTGGTGCCCACAGGCCCCCAGACAGGGAAGGACGAGCGACGGAAGAGCTCGGGTCTCCCGGGGCAGCTGCACCCCAGGTTCCCTGACAGCCGTGGTGCTGGGGCTGAGAAGGAAGCCCCAGGGGTGTTCTCGGTCACCCGCTGCTCTATCTAGAGAAAGGGGACGGCAAGTGTTCACTGGGTGCCATCAGACAGGCTCGCTGAGGTCCCGACAGGACCTGGCCTTATCCGCATGGTCACAGGGCACACAAAGGACCGACACTGGTATCACAAGTAACAGCTCCGTGTTGCACCCTGGCTTGGAGGGGTAGTTGAGGCCAGTGGTCCCGCACTGCCACGGACACGGTACAGGCTTTGTTCTGCACAAGACGGGACGGGCGTTTGTCCTGGACACCAATTTGGTTTCAGCGGACAGAGATGACCTGTCCAGGGAGAGTCCCACGGGCAATCTCCTTCTTTTCCCCCAGGGTTATAGGAGCAGCGTTGCTCACACGGGTGTGGCCACCGGACACGAGCCCTCGGCTGGGCTCCTGCCTCGCTGTCCCCAGAGACCCGAAGGCCAGTTGTCTCCAGCTCTCCCCAGCACCCAGACACGGCACACCAGCCGCAGCGAGATCCACGTCACCCTGTGGGACAGCTACAGACGGCACCAAGTGTCAGCGAGGAAGTGGAGAAGTCAGCCCTGGAGCATCCCTGGTGGGAACGTATGTGGTGCAGCTGCGGTGGGGGACGGTCTGGCGGTTCCTCACAAAGGTAAACAGAGCCACGGTGTCACCCGGCAACTCCACTCCTGGGCGTATCCCCGGGAGAAACGTAGACATCTGTCTACACAAACACGCACACGGGAATGGCGAGAGCAGCGCATTCTCAATGGCCAAAAAGTCTAAACAACCCAAATGTCCGCAGTGGAAGAACCGACAGACCACGTGTGGTGCCCACGCAGCGGGATAGCACGTGGCCAGAAGGAGGGAGGCGCCGACACAGCCTGCGGTGCGGAGGAACCTCAGAGACCTACGCTGGGCGGAAGGAGCCGGGCACTAAAGACCACGTGTTTGATGCCTCTATTCATACAAAGTGCCCAGAACAGGCAACCCCAGAGACAGAGGGGATCAGCGGTCGCCAGGGGCCGTGGGGGAGGGGAACGGGGAGTGGCAGCTGATGGGTCCGAGGCTTCTTTTTGGGGGGAACGAAGATGCTCTAAGATTAGATGGAGATAATGGCTACACCGCCCTAGGAACATAGGAAAAACCACCACTTCAAAGGGTAGATTTTACGGTCTGTGCGTTGTGTCTCAATAACGCCGATACACATATGTTTGTATTTTTCAAGTCGATCCTCATTATTCACAGATCGTGTATTCGTGAATTCACCTATGGCTAAAATGTGTCTGAAACCCCCAAATCCACACTCGAAGTGCATCCGTGTCCTTCCGGGACCTGCGCAGAGGGTGGAAGGTTTAAGTCACCCCGTGCACCCTCCCCGCGGGGGCTTCTCCACCCTCCCGCTCCAGCTCTTGCCCTGCAGACAGGTGCTCTCGCCACAGTCCGAGCGCCCGTTGCTCACATTTGGGTTTGTGTGTGTGATTCTGCTTTCCAGAATGGCCCCGAGCCCCGTGCTGAGGCGCTGTCTCGGTTCCCAGGCACGAGGAGGCTGTGACGTGCCTCGCAGGGCATCACGCATGTGAGACAAGCTTCCGTCAGGCACGAGTGACAGAGCCAGCGCCGTGTGTGCGACATCGCCAGAGCACAGGGACGTGGCACACCTCGTCGAACCACACTTCTCTCCACTGCGCTTCGCTGATACTGCGGTTTTATTTTTGAAAATTGAAGGTTTGTGGCGACCTGCGCTGAACACGTCTCCTGGTGCCATTTTTCTAACAGTGTGTGCTCACTTTGTGTCTCTGTCAGCATTTTTAGCAATAAAGTGTTTTTTAATTAAGGTATGTACATGTTTTTTAGACATGATGCTGTTGCGCACCTAACAGACTACAGCGTAGTGTAAACATAACTTTTACGTGCACCGGGAAACCACGAAACTTGTGGGACGGGCTTTATTTCAACATTCGCTTTATGGCGGTGGTCTGGCACTGAACCCGCAAAATCCAGCGTGTGCCTGTGTTAGAAATGGTGTCTTTACGCAGAAACACACGAGGAACAGGTTATTCATTGGCCAGTTGACGGAAATACCGTGACCAGAGGCCTGCAGGAACCTAAGCCCGTGTGTCCCCCAGGGGCAGAGGTTCGGTATCTGCCGCTTCAGTGTTTCTGGCAACCTTATAGAGCAAAACTGCAGCTGAGAATAACAAGGACGGACTCCAGATCCATAAACGGGAGAACCCGTGTTCTCATTTAGCCAAAGGGCTCTCCAGACCCGGCCAGGGCTAAATCTGCAGCCCCGAGCGCCGGCATGTGCCGGACGCACTCCCACAGGAAGGACCTCAAATGTGAGGAGTCCGGAGGATTTCCGCAGAATCCCGCAGTTTGCAGCTCCTCCGGACACCTTGAACACAGCAGGAAACACAGGTGTGGCCTGGTGCCCCGTGCACCTGGGAACGCTGTGGACACCAGAGCCAGTTTGGGACCGTGGCTTTGCTTGGGGTAAGTAATAGCAGAACCTGGCTTTCCGGTTGGTCTCCTGTCTGTCTCTTTGGCTGGCAAACATGCCCTGGCCCGACAGCCTTGCCGTTTGCAAGCCCTGGACGTGGTCCACAGTGGAGTCTCGTGCAGCCCTGCTACAGGGAGCTAGACTCTGCCAGAGGTGTCAGTCTCAGCACCAGGGCACCAGGGCGCCAGGACAACAGACGGCGGGATGACCAAGGGCCACTCGAAATGACCAAACCCAAACTCCCCGTTGTCTCTAAAGCCCGTCTCCCCAGCCACGGATACATTTACCACATTTCATCTAATCATTCGTCCAGCAAATATGTGTCGGACCCCAGTCTGTGTGGGGCTTGGGGGCCACGCGTGCAGCCTTGCGCTCGGCGAGCTTGCCTGGCAGAGGGAGCTGAGACAAGGAAAGGAGGTGGCAACTCTGGGTGGTGAGCGCTGAAGGCAAACGGGTAACACCAGTAACTGGGTTTCTTAGCTCAGGGTACAGAGGCCTCGCCGCAGTGTTGGAGAAACGCAAACGTCTAGGCCTGAGGTTGAAGCTCTAGGGAAGATGTTGTCCATCTCTTGCCCAGTGGACACAGCAATTTATTTCCTGGCGGGTGCAAGATGGAAAAAACAAAAAGCAAACAGAGAAACCGGAGGACACGCTAACTACCATGCGTGGATCTTGGTAGAAGATAACAATAAAACAACAATGAAACCTCACACAACGCACCTTCCCGAGTGCACAATGTGCCCCGATCGCACAACAATGCCACATACGGTGACAGGTGAGTCACTGCTACAGAGGAAACGTATTCATAAAGACTAGAAAGTGATCACTGGGTCTGAGACATCCATAGCCACAATGTAGTGTTTTCAGCGAGGGCAGAGTGGATGCCTCAAGAGAGGAGAAGGGTGCGTGCGTTTGGTGCTGGTGGTTTGAGCACAGAACTCTGGGCAGCCAGGGCACAGACGCTGCAGGTTTGACCTTCACACCCAGACAGCCCCGGGGGACGGCACAGACCGGGCTGTCGCACCCAAGCTCGTCCGCGGGCGGAGCGCTCTGCAGGGCCAGGCACTTCGAAGCTGCAGGAAAGACGGACAGCAAAGTAATCGTCGAAAGAAAAGTACTTTTTGCCCAAGTGTGATCCGAGAAGCATGAAAGTATCTCTCACCGACGGTTCCACGACTGGCATTTCCGAGAGGTTCCTTTGCCCATTTCTACCAGGGGCCCAGGCAGGGTCCCCAGACCTCAGTGACCAGAGGTGAGTGTCGCAGATGTTGAAACGGGAGGAGCAGACTTTTCATGAACTGGAGCCACGACCACAGCCACTTGTTGGGGGCCCAGTCCATGTGTCAGGGACACAAGACCTGTCTTCCAGGACTGGTCTGTCCAAAAGGGTCGCCATGTAAATGTGACTTAATTAACACTAACTTGGATGCAACGGTCAGTGCCTCAGCTGCGCTCGCCACATTTGTGGGCTCTGTAGGCGCAGTGGCTCACGGCTGCCGGGGGTCAGCGCAATTCTGGGCCATTTCCATCTTCCCGGGCGGTTCTGCTGCTCCGAGCCTCTGCTCTAGAGGCAGCGCCTTCAGGGAGGCAGGACACGGGTGCCGGCCGTGCGCTCAGACCACACGAGGCAGGGTGGGGGGGGCGCAGGATTCCGACGTGAGGACTTTGCAGAGGGAAGCGTCTCGTGCACGCTCAGGGCTGTCGAGAGCGGATTCGCATCCAGGGATTCAAGGAGCAGAAGAGGCTCGAGCACGTCACGCTTACTCCTGGGCTCCAGATGTTTGGCGCTTGGAAGCTTCTCTGATGTGTAGCCTGAACCTGTGACTCCCGTCTCCCCTCCACGCCCGAAGCCCCTGCAGCGTCCTCACTGCGGGTTTGGCGCGTGGCCCTGGCTCCCTCTGGGCCAATGCCCTTTGCCTCCGGCAGGGTCAGGCTCCAGTTTCTTTCCTCCTCTTGCTTCTGGAGCCCTGCCCCGCCCCTTCCCACCCCTGGGCAGCCCTCCCTGACTGTCTCCCACTCCCCACTGCGCTGCTCCAGGCTGTGGGTTACGGGCAGGGGTCCGCCTGGGACTGGCTTCAGTTTGATGCTGGGAACCTTGTCCCCTCCTCTGACCCCCTCGGCCACCACCAGCCCCCACCTGCCTGGCATCACACCACCCTCAGTCCTCCAAAGTCCTCTCATCAGAGGTCAACGGGCTCACGGTGCCGGCGCTGGGAAAGAGACACACCACGGAGTTGGACACCCGCAAACCTCAGCACCCATCGGAAACGGACACGAGCACTGTGAGGTGAGGATGGAAACGGGCCGGGACCCCAGGGAGGCTTGTTATGAAATAGGCTTCTCCCCAGCCGTGGGCCAGGTAAGAGTTCTGCGCACATTTCAGGCAGGTAAGGCTGAGTGTGATACTCAGGAAGTCATGTGTGTCTGAAGCATCCCGACCTACGGCATTTCCAACCCGTGGTGGGTTTATCAGGATGCAGCCCCCTGGCAGATGTAGGAGCACCTGGGTGAAAATGGCACACAGGTGGGGAACGGACCAGCCTCCCTCCCAGCCCGTGTCTCCTGTATTCCGGCCCCTCTGCATCCAGGCGGCCCCTCTGGTCCACTCTCCCGGCCCTGCCGCTGCCACCAGCACCCACCGCCTCTTTCCCGCCGCAGGCCGCCAAGCCTCCCTCCAGCTCTGCAGCCCCAGGGCAGGTGACCCTTGCCGGAAGCCACTTGGCCCACATCCTGCCTCTCCCCTCCCGCCTCTCCCCTCCCGGCACAAATCAGGGACCAGGCGCCAACCTGGGCTTATGCCCTGACTCACCTGGGCTCTGCCGCAGGCTCTGCGAGGCTGGGCTGACCCTCAGCTGGCTTCTAGGCTTTTCCCCAAGAGCTCAGGGCTCTGCACAAGGGGGAGGTTGAATCGGGACTTGCAGGGAGAACAGGTGCGTTATCTGCCTTCTCCGTGTCACCTGGGGCTGTACCAGGTGACAGGGGCGGCCACAGCTGCCCTCCAGGCCCTGCTCTGGCTCCTGGCTGCTCCTTGGACCATGGGGTCTTTGAGCTCATCTCTTCTACAAGGGAAATGGGGCTTCCAGGTCCCTGCAGAAGGGAAGGGGCTGGGTGGCAACTCAGGGGGGCGTTGGGCCTGCGCCTTGGAGAACTGCCACCCCGCGGACGCCCCACACGGCCCAGGCAGACACAGAGTGCAGGAGGGAGAACCACGGGCTGGACTGGAGCAGACCGGCTGCGGCTATTCAGGCAGTGGCTGGAAAGGAGCCCCCCGTCCTCCCAGGGAAGCCGGGCCTGCGGCTGGAGCAGAGCTGGGGAGCCCTTCCTCCTGCCCAGGCCTTGGGAACCCCTGCTGTCCTGGTCAGGGAGGGCGGACCTGCCTCAGTGTCCTTCCTGCCCGCGCTGGGGGCTGCGCCCTCACCACGTGGAGCTGAGCCCACTGTTGCCCTCGGGAGAGACAGGAGCTTCTCCACTTGGGCGGGCTGTTTACTCTCCCCTCGGGCCGCATGCGTGGTGTCTTCAGCCTACACAATTCTGGAAGAATTTGGAGAAAAAGGGAGCCCATTGCCCAGAAACGCTGTCAATGGGAGCTTCCCCCAGACTAAACACAGCCTGCGGTGGGAGCTGCCGGTGGATCAGCTGCAGCCCGGGGAGGGAGAGGACACTCGGCTCCTAAGCTCCTGGTCCCTGGGGAGGGGACAGTGAAGGGTCCCTTTGTTCACCCCGCACACGTGCAGTGCCACCTCAATGAGAGCAGAGGACGCCCTCTTTCCACCCCCCGCGGCACCGACACTCCCGGGGGTCCGGCCAGGGGCCGGGATGGGTCTCACCCCCACGAGCTCATCGGGGACGTCCAGCGGAGCCCAAGGGGGACCTTTCAGTCCCTCCTTGCACTGAGACACCTTCCTACCTACTCTCACAGGAGCCCCACCCTCATTTAAAGAGGGGAAACTGAGGCCGGGAGCCGTTCAGCCTGCAGGCCAGCTCTCCTGCTGGCGCCTTTCCCGGGTGCCATCCGGTAACCGCCGTGACCTGCTGCCGCCTGGCTGCCATTCCGGTGCTGGATGCCCAGGCCTCCCGCACCAGCGGCTCTGTGCACATGCAGACCCACCTGCCTGGAGCTGGGGTCCCCTGGGATGCAGAGGTGGCTTTTTAAAGGCCAGCCTGGGCCCCCCCCAAGCAGGACAGCACCTCAGTTAAAGCCAACAAGGAGCTGGGGTGAATGTCTCCAGAGCCTGCCCAGCCCGCAGGTCGTGACCAGGGGCGGGTGACGTGCTGGCCCCGGGGCCCGACACAGACAGCTGGTTCTGGGTGTTCTGCCCAGTCCGCTCCTGCGTCTGCGATTCTTAAAGCACAAGGGTTGGTTCTGGGCTGTGGGTGTGATCAGAGGGAAACATAAGAACAAAAGCACTGGTGGTGCCCACGACGGGGACCCGGCTCGGTTTGTTTGGTTCAGTTCAAGCTGTTGGTTCTAATTCTCTTACGGGCATTTCTTGGAGGAGAACTATGAGGTCACTCTCTGTTAATTCTTAACTAAATACGGCCCAGTGAGGTGGGGCCCGGGGACAAGGAACAGCCACTCTGGCTGGGGGGGGGGGGATGTGTCTTTCCCTGCAGCCTCCCCAGCCCCACTGGCTGTGCGGGGGCTGCTCTGAGCACTCCCCAGGGCAGGGCCGTGAGGAGGCGAGAGGGCTGCAGGGAGCTCCCAGGCGGGAGGGGGCTGTGCCACTGGTGTCAGAGCAGAGGGGCTGGCACTGACCCCAGGGGCTTAGCAGGCTCCTGAGGGGTCACTCAGAGGCCTTCTGGGGCCCCCTCCGCCCCGAGCCTGCAGCCACGGTGGGAGGGAAAACCCACAGTTGGGGTCAGTCGGGACATCTGGAGGGTGTTCCTAAAACCACAGCTGATCCGAAGCCGGAGAGAAGGGTCCAATCTGTCACCCGCTCAGAAGAAGCCCTGTGGGGTCCCTGGAGAAGTCTGGGGACACACAGCCTCTCCGCCTTGGGTACACCCCACACCACAGCGCTGCGTGGCCAGCGGACTCTGCCCCTGAAAGGAAGCTCTTTCCACCTGATGACGTTTCACCTGTTTGCCGCCCGGTCAGCGGGTCTCGGGTCAGGTGCCGTCAGCTCCGGCTGCTGTGGCCCAGGTGGGCACACAGGGCGATGGCTGGTCCCGAGGGAAGCAGGGGACCCCACAGTGCGGCAGGAAGTAGCCCGGCTGAGGCTTGCAGAGAAGCCAGAGACCCAAATCCTGCCGCATGCACACTCTGGGCACCCGCGGGTGGGGCTGGGGCTGGGGGGCTTCAGATCCCCGACACCTGCTGGGAGTGGCCCGTGCCGTCGGGTTCCCAAGGGGTGACATTAACCAGGAGATGGAGTGACATTGCCAACGACTCCCCGACCTCCTGGCGACCGCCGAACACCCCGCACAAACAGCCGCACAGGAGTCTTCCATAAATTCCGTTCAACAAGCTCTTAACAATGAAATACCCTGCTATTAGCCGAGACAGCCACTTACTCAAAACAAACACTGTGCTCGAGTTTAGCTACACCGCATTCTCTGTGCTCATCAGCTCCTGGCCTGGGTACTTCAATCTCCCTATTTATGAAACGATAATGGAATTCTGTTTACCGGCGCGGCTCTGATAAGTCTGCATTCCAGCTTCGCCCCCGGCGCTCTGCCCCTGCCCATGGCCGCGGCCCAGTTCGCTGGCGGATGAATCACCGCCCATATGTCAGCATCGGAGCCAGCGTCCCTGCGATTCTCAAAGGTTCCGTCCCACACAGCGAGGGGCTTGGGATGCAGATGCAAATGCTGGTCCTGATTACGATAATTCCGGTTCCAGAAGCCGACAGTGTCGGCTCAGGTGCAGAGGGGACCCCTGGGCCTCCTGGCTTTGCTGAGGCCCCTTCGCTCCCCGACGAGGGACCCGCTACAAAGGCAGGTTTCCCCGGTGACCCTGCCCAAGGGCGCAGTTTTTCACTCAACAAATGCCTCTGGGCGCCGGCCACGTGCCAGGCCCTCGGTGGAGTACAGGGTCAACGGGACCCTGTCCCCGTCCTGGGGGGCGAACATCCTTATGAAAGACAGCCTAGACGTGTTCCCTCGTCCTTGTAATTAACTGCAGAAAGACGGCGGACTTGAGGCCCTGCCAGCATCCAAGTTCATGCCCAGACGAAGTTCGTGCCTCCGTTCAGGACAATTCAAGCACCTTCTCCTGCAGAGCCGAGTCCCCACTCGGCTGCCAGAAACCCGCCGAGGCCACTCGGCAGACACAATCTTCTCCCCGCCTGGCCGTGGGGTTGGTGTCCCGACTGCCCCGACCAGCGTGTTGGTGGAAGGTGCTCAGCCCGGACCTCCCATCTTCTCTTCCCGCCAACCCCACGCACCTGACTCCCAGGGCCAACCCACCCTGCCCCCGTCCTGCAGGAAGTGCCCTGGCCATGAGACTGTCCTCACCCCTCCCCTCTGGACACCCCCAACTTTTATCTGCCCCCAGACAGTGCAGTCAAGGGTGAAGGTCATGGGAGCTGCTTGCTGAGAGGACACTTTTCAGCACTCGGGGGACACCACCGGCCCCAGACAGAGGTGCAGCCAGGCACGGGGCGCCCGGCTCAAGTGTGGTTTATCTCTGCCTACGGCTTTGCTCCTCTCCAGCCAGGGACACTGGGGCCGAGGATCAAAGGCTGCGGGACAGGGCCGGACACTGCTTTGATTCCCAGGGGCTAAAAATGAACAGGTTTGGAAAGGCCGCGCGCCTGCCCGCTGCGTTAACGCCCCCCTCGCTCCTCTGGCTCTCGGGGTAATAAGGCGGGTGTTGAGTAACGGGACGCGAGGCCGGGCCCCAGCAGATTCCCCCTGCAATCCCAGAGGGCAAAACAACAGGCCCCCCCTCAATAAATCCATCAGGGCTGAAGGTCGTTAGCACGACCTTGAATGGGAGCATCCTGCCAAGGCCTCTTCGGCCCAGCGACTTCGGCCTCCAAGCCAACCTTGCTGAAGTGATGGCGCCCTGCACGCGACCTTCCGCTCCGAGTCCAGCCCAGACAGGACCCAGAAGCACCGTGGAGGTGCCGAGCGCTGGCCAGGCCCGAGGGAGCCCCTGGGGGAAGGCGCCTGCCAGTGTGGGGGAGACAGGCCGAGCAGGGGCGCTGGCAGCTTCGGGTGGGTCCCAGGCACGGAGACACTGTTACCTTTCTGCAGAGAACTTTGGAGAACAGGAGGTGGAACCAGGCTCATCTCCACGCCCAGCGCAGCGGCCGTGGTTCTCAACCTGGGCCCAGGCTCTCCGGGGGTGTCGACGCAGAGCACCCCAACCCCACTGCCGGGACTCAGGGTCTGCAAGGCCATGCTAGGAACCACCCTGGCCTAACAAGGGCACTGTCAGCGCTTTGGCCTCATTTAGATGGGGTCTCACGCAATTGTGAACAGGCCTAGCGAGGCCCCATTGTGAGGAGGTGGGGCAGGGGCTGGGGAGCACTGGGGGCTCCGAGGTCTGGAAGCCGGTGGTCCCAGGGCTGGCCCCAGGGCTGGCCCTCTGGTGCTCCAGCTGCAGGGACGATGAGAAAAGTGGGTGGCGTCCACTAGGCCCTTTCCAAAGGTCAGGCGCCTGCCCCGCACCCCTTCCACCTGCAAAGGAGCCCCTGGTGCGGAGGAAGGAACCGAGTCTCCTGCAGGGGGGGCCCCTGAGGGCCAGATGGGGGACGCCCCAGCCTCTGCAGGGCTCCTCGAGCCAGATTCCAGGCCTGGCTCCCACCCGGTGGGTCTCCACTCGCCGATGCTGTGCTGCTGCCCCCCGAAAGGCTGAGCGGGCCGCTCCCTGCCGCACAGCGCCTGGCACCGCCCAGCTTCTGGACCTAACCGTGGATAAAATCGCTGCTAGTATTTCGAGGGGCCCCGGGAGCCGCCGAGGCCGTGCTGCTGAGGGGTTCCTCCTGCACCTCTCCGCGCAGCCCAGGCTGAGACGGCCTCTCCCAGGCCCTGAAGTCAGGAGGCCACGCCGGCCCTGTCGCACCGCAAGACGGTTAATAAGGCCCCGATGAGTGACGAGTGTGGATTTCTGCACCACTAATTTCCGTAACTATCACTCTTTGAAAGATAGCCGGGGTCCTCGCCGCGCCCGGCCCTGCCGAACAGAGCTGCATTATGTGGCCAAGTTCAGGGTGGCGTATCCCGTTTCAGGGATCTAATAGGATCCTGCCTCGGGACGTCTCGCAGCATTTTTCGATCCACGGCCCCCGTCTTGGGTTTCCTCCTCTCCTGCGTGTCCCCCGGGAGCCCGACTCTATCCCTGGGTGGCGACTCTTCCCCTGGGTGGCGGATGCCATGTTCCCTTCAGCCCTGCGCAGACCCAGCCCCGCCGCGGGGGGTTGGGGGGGTGGGGGTGGGGAGGTGCAGGAGCCACAGGCCTCCTTGAGTGACGGTCACCCCAGGGCCGTCAAGTGTTTGCCTCTGTCCCCAGCGGGGAGGAACCGGCCAGATTCAGGCTGCTTTGGGCTCAGAAATGGCACCAAGCATAGGGTGGGGACTCAGGAGTGAATCACCCTTGGGAGCCCTAGGTTCCGGCCACCTGCGTCCGTCCCCGCTCTGTGGGAACCGGCGCTTTCCCACCTCTCTGTGCCTGGGTTTCCGTGTCTGTAAAACGGGGGTACGGAGAGCCGCATCCTCACCGGGCCGCGTGAGGAAGACAGGCGCTCACACATGCAGGGGCCTCGGAGCCCTGCGGGCACGGCCTGTCCGTGCATCATTCTCTCCCATATTCTGCTGCCAAACGCCTGGAAACCTGCCCCGAGGGGGCCCCTGCACCGGGTCTGCCCTGGGGATGTGAGGGTGCTGCCTCGGGTGCACCGCCGTGGGACGACGCGCTCCGTGTGTTGGGAAAGGGCTCCGCCAGCGAGCAAACTGCCAGAATCGGAAGCTATTCCGGGAGAGCAGAGCAGCGGGTGCAGCCCAGGCAGCCCGCCCCGCCCCTCCCGCCGCTGGGAATAGGGTCCCCAGCCTTCCTCCCACCCCCTGCCCCAGAACTATGTAGACACAATGGACACGGCGGCCGTGCGGGCCCACGGCTGGTCCCGTGTTCCCTGGACACCTCCGTGCCGTCCCGCACTGGGGCCATTGCTCACTCGGTGCCGTCCCCTGGAAGACAGGTCCTCCCTCCTGCCGATGTGCCCGCCTGCTCCGGCCAGGCTGTGGGCACCGAGACCAGGCTTCCCTCACACGCGCCCCTGCCCCAGCATGGCGCTGACATCGGTGCGAGGAAGGAGGGGTGAGTCCAGGCAGCACCGAGCAAAGGCGGTGGGAGGATGGGACAGGTCGGGGCCCTGAGTCCGGGCCGTGGGCGGAAACCCGCCACAGCAGGCACCTGCGAATTTATCCACAGGCATCGATCGGCACTTGCAGGGGCTACACTGGGACTCCGGGTGGGCGCTGGGACATCAGGGAGCTCACAAACCCATAGACCCCTGGCTGACCACCCCTCGACACAGCACCCCCCCAGGGAGCAGTGTGTTTGACGCCACCTCTGGGGGCCTCACTCCCAGCCCTGCCCCTCCCACCTTGTGACCTGTCCAGGGGGATGTCCCTTCACCTGGGCTTTTCCCACCTGAGCCCTGCAGTGAGGGCCACGCGACCGGTGCAGGAGGAAAAGGCAGGGCTTACCCCGGGCCCTCCGCAGGGGCTGACGGGCGGCCGGGCAGCAGCCAGCCGGCCTCCCCTGCCCCAGGGCCCTACAGGGAGGTGGTGAGCCCCAGGGACGGCATGCCCGCTCCCCAGCTCCTTCCCCTGGAGCCTCTGAATCCAAATGCACCGGGCGTTGGCCAAATGCAAGAAGAGAGGGCCCGAGAGGTCAGCACGTCCCCCCATGGAGAAGGGGCATCCTGGACCCTGCAGACCGCCCTCGGCCCCTGCCCCTCCCCTGCAGAGAGGTGGAGGGGCCTGGACACCCTCTGACCTTTGCCTGGCCCCTGAAGGGAGAGGTTGCCCCCCTGGCTCTAGGCCTCGGGATCTCTCTCGTCTACACCTTGAACGTTCCAGTCATTAAAACCCCTGCACCCTCAGCCACGGCCCTGCTACGGCCACTGATGAGCACAAGGTGTTGGCACCCACCTGGGGCCAGAGCTGAGCTGGGGGTCGCAGGTACCACGATGCCCAGCCCCGGCCTTGGGGCCTGTCACCCACCACGGACCCTGGGCTTCAGATAAAGCAGACTGGTGACCCCCGACGTGTGAGCTTTCCCTGCCAGCTGGGGTCACAGGGCCCAGAGGACACCGTCGTTTGGAAGCCAGCGCAGAGCAGGAGTGGTTCCGGCTGCCGGGCCTGTCCCGAGCTCTTGTCCACACAGGATGTCCGGGGTCCTGCTCAGAAGCTGACCCCCAGGTGCTGGGCCTCGGGGTATGAGGTCAGAGGTCAGAGGCCAGCCCTCGTGGCCACAAACCCACACGCTGGAGCCTTGTCGTGTTTCCTGGAGGTGAAGCCTGGCCGCTTCCTTGGGAGACTCTGCTTGTCGTGGGCTATGTGGACAGGGTCTGACGCCGGGCGGCCAGCTGAGCCCTGGCTCCGAAGGCACCACCTCTGTGCCTGGGGCTGGGTCGGGGACCCCAGTGCAGGGGCTCTGCTGCGGGACAGTGTCAGCCTCGGTTTCCTCCTCCGTGGCATCCGAGCCAAGCAGCCCGCCCCTCTGTGCCTCTGTTTCCCTCTCTGCAGAGCCAGGAGCACAGGCCTCCTGGGAGTTAAGTACCTGTGCACTAGGGCCATCAGTATGGGGACAGTCCCTAGTGTCGTTGGCTCGGAGGAATTGCTTCGGGAGGGGCGAGTAAGCTCTGGAGACCCCCAGGTCCTGGCTGTGGATGCTGCTAGCAAGCCTAGGGTCCTAGAGTGCTAGTCCCCTAGGGTGGGCCCATGGCCTCTGCCCTCTGCCCTCCTGGCTGCTTCTGGGCTGGTCCCGTTTAGGAGCCTAAGGGCTCGGCTGGGCCCCAGTTGGGGAGCAGGTGCCACCAAGAAGAGAGAAAAGTGGACATTTTGCTATCTCCAAAGGGGAGCCCGAGTGGAACATTCAGGAAGGCTCTTGTGTCACCCGCCAGGGCTCTTCTGGGGCTGGCCCAGCACAGGCCTACAGGGTGGGTGGGCCGTGCTCTCTGCAGGGTTAACTGCAGCTGCCGGCCCCTCGATGCGTAAACACTGACCCCTCCGTCCACATGTGCTTCCCACAACCCACGCGGCTCACGGTGTCCGCCGTGTCGGCATCAACTTGATTCAATTACGGGGAGCGCTGCGCGGGGCTAGTCCCTCCAGGGGACACGAACGCTCCAGTGCCCGTGAGGAGCAGGAGCGGGAGGAGCGGCTTGCCGGAGAATGCTGACTCCATTCCTTGCAAACTCCTGTAATTGACTTTTTAAAAAATGGCATTAGCATTTAAATGGTCCCATAGTTATGGGGGTGAAGGTTCAGCACAATATGATCAATTTATTGAGCTCTTCAAATGTTCTTTTGATATTTATTTTTCTTTGTGTCATGCCGCAGGGGCTTTCTGGGTTTGCTTGTCGGCAGAGCAGGGATCTTTGATTAGGCTCCTTGGTCGGCACAGAGAAAACCGCAGCATCCACCTGCCACGGGGTCCAAGAACCTCGTCTCGGGGGAACTTTGCCAGCTGGTGGCCACGGCGGCCAGCACCCCTTCCCTAGTGATGAGCCGCGTGTTGGGGGGACGCTCTGCCTTTGCCATCCACCGGCCGCAGAGAGCAGACCTTCCTCTGACGGTCGCTGCCCAGAGGTGCCCACGGGGCAGGTGCGCCCGGGCTCAGGCTGGCTGTGACCTGCAGGCATGGGTGAGGGAGGGGACAGGAGCCAGTGGTCCTGCCACAGTGGCCTGAGAGCTGCCTGCCCCCGGGGCCGGCGCGCGAGGGCAGGGGGATTTCTGTCCCGAGTGTCACGAGTGGGGGGAGACAGCAGCTGCAGCAGGGTTGCTTTGTGGCCTGGGAACGTTCTGCAGAATTACAGGGATCAGGTGAAAATGTAAAATGACCTAAAAGAGAGCCTGGAACAATGGGGTGAGGCAGGGAGCAGAACGGCTTTCCCAGCACACCTGGGAGGCAGCAGGAATGGCAGGTGCTGGCGGGAGGGCAGAGACGCTGCCCCACGTGGGGCTGGGGCCACGAGACAGGCTGCCAAGCCGCTCCCTGCACCCAGCCCCCCAGTTTGCCCAGTGGGCTCTGACACCTCCCCAAGGACCTTGAGAATCTGGCAGGAACGTTCTGGCTGGCCCAGAACTCGGGGGCTGCATGTGCCTCCCCCCGCACCCCACCTGAGGCACCTCACACACCCGAAGTCGTGAGTGCCAAGCTCAAGGACGGCCCCCCCAGCTGGGGGAACCCACCAACACCCGCCTCCTACAGCCCAGCCCAGCCGGGACCCGGTGAGTCCGGGACTTCCGCCCTGTGGATGCGCCGAGCCTAGCAGCCGTCTGTGCGGAGACCGCGTTCCCTCTGCCGGGGTGACGGCTCCCTGCGGGAGCTCCACGGGGAAGAGGACACGGTGCTTTTCCCAGTCACGCGATCGCACACGGACAAACCGCAGACCGGAGTGCACACCGGTACTCGGCCCTAAACCAACCCCGACGGCCCTCCGAGGCGGGAGGAGCCTTCTCCACGCAGCAGGAGGCTGGGTCAAGTGTCCACGTCACCGAGGTGGCTCCCGTCCTCCATAAATTAATTCCCGAGTGTGGGACTCATGAAATCGTAGCCGACAGCACTGATCACGCGGGCCTTGGACACGTGTGCCGCGCTGTTACGAATCCAAACCGCTCTGGTCATGCGGTGCCGCTGTTTCGCCAGCTTGGGCCTCGCTCTGATGGGCCCAGAGGTTACAGGGATCCACGGTTTTAACACGGTTCTGGCGGCCGGGAGGTGACCACGCGTGTGGAACGCAGCTCACAGAAAGGTCTGCTGCTACCAGAAGTGCCAGGTCGGTTCACGGTGCAGCCTCCCCCCTCCAGGCCCCGCCTGCGCCCGTCCTGCCCGGGCACAGCCTCCCAGGTGGACCCCATCCCGGCAGCCGCCCTCCCAGCCCTCAGCCTCCTGCCGCCCACGCGCTGCCTTCCCCGCAAGACCCACGTCCGGGCGGTGCCTGCCCTCGCCCAGCCAGGGAAACCAGAGCAACGCTCCAGGGCATGGTTGTCCCCACGGTGAGTCGCTAACATGATAAGCAAATTGCTGAGAAGGAAAATAAAAATCCTGCATTTGGCCCTAGGGGGAAAGTTGACATTTCAGAAACCAAAAAAACAAAACCCAAACTCCATAAGGTATTTAAAGACGTCTATTAAATATGCTGTTTGACACAGAAAAGACAGTTTTGAATCTGGACCCCAGGTGGGAACATGCAGAGGCAAACCTTGAGGGGGGACGGCGGGGCAATGCCTGGGGCCCCCTGGGTCCCACCTGTCCCACCTGTCCCACCCTGGCCCAGAGCTCTTGTCTGCAGGCTCCAAACTTGAGATCCGGTACGTGTGGTCACGGGACTTGTGCCTGTGGTGGAGGAGCGAGCGGAGTCCAAGACTCAGAGGGCTCAGGCCTAGCTCCGGGCGGGAGGCGCTGCGGTACCCGCCCAGGGCTCCGGGCAGCCGTTGCCTGGCCCAGCCTAGGCCCGAGGGCACCGGTCCCTCCCTGCCAAGGGTACAGAGAAGCCTCACGCCCTGGGCTGGTGCCTTGCGGAGGCTCCGTGTCCCAGAGCTGTTTGCTGCATCTCCCAGCACCCCTGGGTGGCCCAGGGCTGCCCCTTCCCTGCATGGCTGGAGTCGGGCAGCTGGCAGGGCCTGGGCACGTGTCTCGCTCTTGACAGAACTCCAGGCCACCAGGAAACAAGGCCATCATTTCGGCCGAACCTTCGGTTGCTTTTCTAGGAAAACTGGCCTAACGGGAGAATGTCGCCAGCCCTCCTCCCGCCCTCCCCAGGTAGATGCTGCCACTTAAACGCTTCAGAAAACACTCACACTTCAAGAACCACATGGTTTGCATGAGCTGAAAACGTTTGACTCCTTATTTTAAAGTTCCCCAAAGGCAGATAACGTCTGGGGAAATGGGGGCGTTTAATGTTGCTTGCAAAGGCTCCAGGCCGCCGGGGCGAGCTTCAGAGGAGACGTCCCCCAAGCAGGCGATAGAGGGCGCCTTCGGCCCAGCTTCCCGGGCGGGCAGCAGCCCCTGCCCCAGGCCCAGGCTGCAGAGAGTGGACCGGCCGCCCCCTCCTCTCCTGGCCGCCGGCCGCCTACCATGTGAAGACCGGCCCAGCCGGGGACCCAGGCCAGGCTGGGGAGCACTCAGTGCCGTGAGGTGCTCCCGCGCCAGCCGCGGAGCCTGCCCTGCGCACCGCCCCACGGCTTTGCCAGCTCGGATGCTGCCTGGAGGCTGGTGCAGCTGCGTCACTACTGCCCGGCTGTGCTGAAAGATTCTGGGGGAATCGGATGGGAAATGAGTCCTCCCGCGAGCCTTGAGGCATCCGGGTCCCCAGCCCCCTCTGCTCTGTGTGTCCACCTCCGCTTATGGGCTCCGGGCACCGTGACACCTCGGAAGCCAAGGCCATTCCCTACTGTGGGGACCGGGCAAGGGTCTGCCCGTGGGGTCAGGTTTGCATGGGGCTGTCTCTGCCACGCGGGGCTCTGTGAGCGTTTCCAGGGGCCGGTGAAGGAGGAAGGGACAGGGGAGGGGAGAGAGGACATTAGAAAGCATGGCCCCCATCGGCCCAAGGCCATTCACACCCCCCGCAGGCCCTGGGCAAGGCCCTGAGACAGACATTCCCCCTCTAGCAGGTGCGGTGCCCGTGGTGGGCCCTGGAGCCCCAGGCAGGGGAAAAGTGACGTGGGCTGGGGGCCGGGTCCCACACAGGTGCCGATGCCGGGCCACTGGGCCAGATGCCTCCAAAACAGTATCGGCAGGGACAGGGGGAACCCAGCCCACACCTGCTAAGGAACCTGCTTCTCAACTGCCCCCACAGCACCGCCTGTTTCCCAGGGAACCTTCTAAGCACTTGCCTGCGTCTGCTGACAGATGACACAATGTCAAAGAGAACGCAGAAGAAAAGAAAGGGACGTGGCCCCTAATCGAGCCACCTGATACGACGTGATTCGCACTTGCACCTTCAGGGGAGACGCCGGCTCCAGGAGCTGACCTCCCGGCCCTGCCCCGGCCCGGACCCTTGCTGCACCACCCCCTGCGGCCTGTCCTTGGTGTAAACCCGGGCTTAGCGGAAGTGACAACCACCCTGTGACCAAGCCACTTTCCGTCTGAGTCCCTGGAGATGTGCACGGCCGGCAGACTCTTTCTGCAAGTTTTTTTCCAGACACAAGACCAGGGTCCAGGGAGACCTCGACGACCTTGGCAATAAGAGCTTTTCCGGGTCTCACTGAGGGGACCTTCCTCGTCTGCACTGCATCTTGGTGAGAAGGGCGTGTGGGCGGCACCACCGACCCCCGCAGCCTTAGAGCCTGCCGGGGTGCGGCTGGGAAGGGTCTTCCCAAAGCAGAGACCCCTGCAGAGCCAGCCCAGGGCACGACTCATCCCCGGGTCCACCCTGCTGGGGGTGACCCTGCCAAGTCCTGAGCCCCAGAGCTGGGGGACAAGGTCTCTGGGTCGAGGACCTGGGCGGGGAGGTGGGGGGCCGGGCGAGGAGCCCCGAGCCCCTGCCCCACGTGCAGACAGCGCCCAGCCGCCCAGCCGTGTTTCCGGGGCAGTGCCGGTGCCTGGCCACGTACGGACCTCTCCACGGAAATGTCTGCATGCCGGAGCTCAGCCACACCAGCCCCAAGCACATTCCTCTTCTAGAACATTCTGAGAACGCACAGCTCAGGCCTGTTTCTAGGTAGGAGAGCGGAGCCAAGCTGGATGCCAGTTTCAGATGCTTTTCATTTGCGAGGCCAAAGGGGCTTCCTCGGTAGAGGGAGGGCTGACAGGGACGGGGGCAAAATGCAGGGCGGCGGAAAAGCCCCGTGACATCTGCGAGTGAACGGGTCCCTGTGCCAAACAACCCCGTCACCTCTGAGGGACACTGGATGCGCCGGACGCAGGATCTACAAACCCTGGGGGCCTTGGGACCTCGGGGCAAAGTTCCGAACAGAACCAGCGCCGGGATCTCACCCTGCACCCACCCCTGCCCACCCGCACGCCTTGGAACATGCCTACTGAGCACCTGCCGCCGCCAGGCCGGGCCTGGGGGCCGGGACATCCGTCATGAGTGGAAGTTTTAGCCTTCGTGGGGTCCAGGCCAGAGGCCCCAGGGTCTCAGGGATCTCGGGGTCACCTGTTCCACTGAACAGTTCACGGCTGACCTGGCCTCAGCCCAAGCCCCTCCCCCGGTCAGGGCTCCCTCTGGGGTGCCCCACCCACCCCAGCCGGGCACAGTCCCTGCTAGGGAAGGTGGGGTCTTCCTGCCCCTGTGCCTGGCCTCTCTTCCTGGAAACACAGCTCATCAATCTGAACATGGCTAATCAATCAATCCGATCATAGCTCATCAAGCCAATCACGGCCGATCAATCAAACTGACCATAGCTCACCCAACTGATCATGCCAACTTATAAATGACTGATACGTTTCAAGGCTGCTTCTCTCTAGATTAGGGCTTTACTAGGGGACACGGGGAGCGAACCCTGGCTTCCCCCCAGGAGGCCGACCCCTGCCGTGTGCGGGTTTGGACGCTGACAGAAGCCCACCTCCCCGCCTGCAGCGCAGAGGACCTGCCCCTCCCAGACCCGCCTGCTCCAGGGAGACGGCAGCCTCAGCACCCGGTGACACGTCCACCAGGGCAACCAGCCATCGGGCACACAGCCCCCTGCACGCACAGGCACACACGAACACACACATACATGCACACACGCACATGCACACGCACCCAACACGCGCACACATGGAGTCGGCTACGAGAGGCCACAGACTTCGCCTGCAGACACTGGGCACAGTGACCAGCACAGGGCGGCCACTCCCTGTCCTCACGTCTGTGGGGAACGTGTCTCTACATCTCTACCCGTCACTGACCTCTACGTGTTAGCAGAGGAATCATGTGTAATTTTGATTTTCTTATTTAAATGTTCTCAGTTTTTTTTCCCCTGCTTGTCTCACAAAGAATGTGTATCATTATCATGATTGGAAAATAAACCAATATTTCTTTTGAAAGACTTGGGATCTTAGTGGTCTCATGCTTCCCTACTGATGTCAGGGGGACAGCACTGGCCCACCACAGTAGGGGACCCGCAGGGCAGGGTAGGGACCACCGTCCATGCTGTGTTGGCTGGCCTTCCGGTGGCACCGCTCGGGGTACATGCCAGGCACAGGCTGGGTTCCTGCTCTCTCCCCTGTGGCCACTGTGCCTACCTGAGTGTGCCCTTGGCCCCTGGGTGGGCTCCCCTCTGTGGGGACTGGCCCTCAGGCACCTGGGGCAGGGGTGGGAGGTGACGGAGCCCCTTTGTCCTGCCTCCCTCCTTCCACCACCCCCCTCACTTCTGTCCCCTGTGTCTTCTCACCCAGACCTGCCCGGCCCTCCCACAGGGCTAACCCTCCCTGATGGCTGCCCTGTCCCTGGCACATGGCACAGGGGTTTGGAGAGGGGCCAGTGCCTTGCTCAGAGCCCTGGGGCTTCCCCAGCTGTCCAGAGGGGGCCTGGACGTAGGGGCTCCAGCCAGGGAGGCTCAGGAGGGGCCTGCGGGCCTGCCCCGGTGGGTGTGCAGGGGTGTACCTGGCCTGAGGCTGCTGGGCAGGGCTGGCTCTGCAGGCTGTGAGCTGCTGGTCATGCCCAACCCGTGGTGCCCGGCTGTCCTGGCTCCCCCGTATTCAAGCTCTGGGCCGAACATTCCGGCCCCCAGTCCAGCTGTCTCGGGCCTGGCCTGGGGCTGCTCAGGCTCCATGGCTGCATGTCCCTCTCGAGTTCTCTTGGGCTTCTGTTTGGCCCAGGGGGCCGCAGTCCTGCCAGGTGGGCTGGGCAAAGCGTCGGGGCTCCTGGTGACACCTGTTCTTTGGTCGGGGGGAGATTCTCAGGGGCCAGAGCTGCTCTGATAGCCACTGGTGGCAGCTTCCACGTCCACTTTCTTTGCAAAGGTGACGCAGAGCGAAACTGGAGCCAGCCCAGTCCCCCACCCCTGCCCCAAGGTAGCCAGGAGCTGATGACAGACAGAAAGCACATTGTGCGCTCAGCAGCTCTCCAAGGCTGCGGCAGCCCCGGCGGCTGTGGGGGCAGGAAGTGGGTGGGATGGGGGGGTGACGGGAGGGGCTTTGAACCGTCAGCGCCCGAGTGCTTTGGAGGAGCCGCCGCGCCGGGCAGAGACGCCGGGTGGTTTGTGCTCT
Source organism: Eulemur rufifrons (assembly GCF_041146395.1). Classification (NCBI taxonomy): domain Eukaryota; kingdom Metazoa; phylum Chordata; class Mammalia; order Primates; family Lemuridae; genus Eulemur; species Eulemur rufifrons. The sequence goes on along the minus strand of NC_090990.1, from coordinate 580,952 downwards.
GCGGGCTGCACTGTCCACTCCGACTTCCCTGTGGGCCGAGGTGGGGGTTGTCCCAGTTTAGGCCAGGAAGGCGCCGTCAGTCCACCTGTCGACGCAACTGCGAACGTTCTCCGTGGCAGTTTCCTGAGCGTCGCTGACGACGTGGGCCACGCTGCGGCCTCGCATCACTACGTGTAAACCCCGACCGCGAGCGCCCGAGGGGACAGTCTGGTGGCCGCTGGGCGTCCTGGCTGGCCGAGGGCCCGTGTTTCACGCTGAGCGCAGGACACCCCGTGTGCTGATGCGTGTGCTGTATGTGGGTGCCTGGCGAGGGGGTTGGTTGCCGATATCAACAGACGTGCCACTGCCGGGAATATCCTGTGAGACGTGCCCTCCACGTGGGCCGCTCCTGCCGCTGCCGCTGCTGGGGGTCCTGCCTGTGGCGGTTTGTGTAGTTCCCGTCCGTCACCCAGACGGCGTCAGGCTCATGGTCCAAGGGGGCAGAGCCCAGCACCCCAGGAACACGCCCTTTTAACCACACGCGTGGGAGGTGGTCCATGGGGAGACTGGCGTGGCCTCGGAGGGTCTCCTCTGCCACAGGCGGGGGGGGGTGCTAGAGAACGTGGGGCTATAGTGGGGCTTCGGGGGCCTCGTGGGGGTGGTCAGGGAGACGGCTGAGAGGACGAGGAGGAACCTCTGAACTCGGGCTTGGACTTGACGCGGGAAAGTGCCCAGACCTGCCGCTCCTGCTGTCGTCCCAGTCTGTCCCCAGACCCTCGCTCTGCCCGCCCTTCTTTTTGGACAGGAGGACCCGGTGGCCTGTCGGCAACGACTGCCCACCTCCAGCTCCCAGAAACGCGGAATCCGTGACCTGGGAAAGGTGCGTGTGCACATGCGTGTGTGCACATGTGTGTGTGCCTCCCGCTCCGCCCCGGCCCCTCCCGGAGCCTCCCGGCCTGGCTCTTGTCTGTCTGCTGGTCATTGTGCACAGTGACCACAGGCAGCAGGTGACGAATGGCCCATGTCAAGTCCTGTCATGCCAGCGGGGTCCCAGGGGAAATGCGAGAGGCTCTCAGAACAGCTTTATTACCAACCTGTGGCCACGGAGATGATCAATCAAACTGATCGTCGCTGGCAAACACGGCGAGAGACGAGAGGCAGACGCCGCGGGCCGAGCGCGATGACGGGGGAGGGGAGCGACGGCAGAGGAAACGCGGCTGAACTTGACCCCAGTGCGGCCCCGTTCATTCCATTACCAGCTGGCCTCGGGGCACTGGCTGGGGTGGCCTCAGCGGGAAATGCCAGACCGGCTGGGAGGGATTGTCGGGGGACAGGCTCTGCGCTCCAGGGAGGAAGGCGGAACCACCGGGAAACGGGCCTTTCTCCGCGAGGCTTTGTTCACGGAGCAGCCGGCCACGGAGCTGCCCCGCTGCCCAGGCTCCGCGGCTTCCCCGGGACACGAGCCCCGAGTTTCCGGTGGGGCCTGGGCCTGCGATGGCACAGCGGACACACAGCGACGGAGTGGGGTTGGGGCCTCCCTGCCAGGCCCGGCAGGGTGGCCGGTGAGCTCGGAGGTGGCGCGGAGCCGGCTGAGCAGCGCCCGCCCTTGTCTCCTGATCCTCGGGGGTTCCCTGCCTTCCTGGATCGGGCCCCGGAGCCCCACACCGAGGCCGGGTCCCTGACGCGGGTGCTGCTCTGGGCAGGGTCCCCGCAGTGGAGCCCTGGCAGACTGCGGGACCCGGGGGCGGCAGGGGCTGTCCGGGGCAGGATGGATCAGGCCTTTCTCGGGGAAGTCACTCCCGCACAAGGACATTTTAGTCAGACATAATTGCAAGGAAAATAAACCTGCCGTAACGGAAAACAGCTTCCCAGTTGTTTTTCTCCCCTTGAAGCCTTTTCAACTCCAAGTTTTGGCAAGTCCTGGCTGTGGGTAATTGTCAACATGACGCAGTGTCCAGAGACCAAAGCCAGTGGAGCGGAAGCGGCACCCGCGGCGTGAGAGGGCCGCGGGCAGGCACGCGTGTGCGCGCACACCCAGCACGGGCGCCGCCTGATCACAGGGAGAGCGACACTTGTCACGACTGCAGTGCAGATGGCTCCGGAGGACATCCAGGCTCCCATCTCTGCGAGGAAGACCTCGGCCTTGAGGGGCACGGCGGCTGCCACTGCAGGTGTGCACGGCTCACACCCGCGTGGCCCACGGCTCTGCCACGCGGTTCTCACGTCAGCCCCAGCCAAGCAGGGACCGGATGGAGTTCTGCAGGGAACCATGTGCCGGGCAGGGCAGCTCTGGCGTGGGTCTGCCCACTGTGCCCACAACGCGCCTGGAAAGAGGGGCCTGCAGCCCGAGGGGTGACAGCCCTGGTCCTCAGAGCACGCCTGTGTGCTGGGTGACAGTCTGCCTAGACCACCCCCACAGACGGGCCCAGCCGGGCCCTCCTCCCCCTCACTCTTTCCTGGGGGTCCACACGAGGGGCACGGAGCGGGCAGAGGGGCTGGGGAGAGGCGGCTGTGAGAAGCAGCGAGGGCCAGGCCCGCCCGTGCTGGGGACGGGCGCCCACACGCTCCCATTTCCAGGAACTTGTTACAAGGTCTGTCAGGCCATGGCTGACGGGCCGATGCTACTCACTTGGCCGGATTCCGGAAAACGTGGGCTCATTTGCCAGGCAAAATTAATGAGAAAAGAAAGACTTAAACGAGACAGTAATTTATGACTTCCACCGGGCGGGTGTCATGGCTCCCGTGCACGAGACGTGTCCCATGTGAAATGACTCTCTGCCGAGAGGATGAGACTGCTCTGCCCAGCGCGCCCGTGGGGGCCTCGCCCCGCCTGGCGGGGGGACGTGCAGGGTCCTGTCTTGGTGTCCCGGGCACTCAGATCACCCGTTTCCGAATCGCACAGGCTCTCTGTGAGCCCCGCATGGCAGGGCCCCGCGGCGCCTGCCCCGGGGACCGGGACCCACACCCAGACGCGCCTCCTCTCCCCGCCAGGCCCGCGCTGCCCCCGACCCCCAAAAACACAAAGGAGAAGAATGTGATGGAAAAGCCAGCTATGCGGCAGCAAAATAAACCTTCCCTAATGGCCACCAAACTTGCTGAGTGTCAGTTATAGTGACTTTGTGCCGAGAGCGTCGGTAATAATCAGGCAGCTCGCAGACAAGGCCCCGCTCCGGCAGGAGCCGCCGTGACAGGGCCTGCAAGGCAGGTGCTACTGTAATTAGCTATTGTTTGACTATCAAAAGTCAGGGCTGATTAAAGCCACTAAGCACAAGTGCACTATTTTATTTCAAAGAATATTATGAACTGCACGCTGGGGCCCTTTCAGAACGGACCTTCCTTCCGCAGCCGGCTAAGAGCCCATGCCAGCAGTAATCAAACGCGAAATCTGCATAAACCTTCAGGGTTTAATTCAAGCAGAGACCTTTCATTAGAAATATGTTACTTTATGAAATCTGGTCGCCAGCAAGGGGAGAGAAATGTGACTTCTTAAGAAAAGTGAATGGCACCTCTTTAGTGATTAACCCGAGATTAATGGGGGCCCCCACTGCTTGGCCTAAGTCCGTTTTATTGCTAATTCATTTAGGTGCCATTTCAGAGACGCCTGGTGAAAGTTACCTGCCAGGGCGTCGGGTTTTGGCAAGCGAGGGTAGCCATTATGGTCCAATCCCAAATACGCTTCTTATTAAAGAAGCTTTGAAAAGTGTCTTGTATTAGTCTTTTTGCCCCTTCCTTTTTAGGGACTTTCCATTTAATGTACTCAATTAGTTAAAAATTTGGATCCCAATTCATTAAACAAAGATCGGTGTGACTGTTTCACTTTCAGGGGCTGTATCACTTTGCACGCTGAGTCGGTGGTGAGGGAGGCACCCGGACACACATGCACACACGTACACACATGCCCACACACGTACATACACACACACACATGCCCACACACGTACACACATGCCCACACACGTACATACATGCACACACATGCCCACACACGTACATACACGCACACACATGCCCACACACGTACATACACGCACACACATGCCCACACAGGTACATACATGTACACACATGCCCACACACGTACATACACACACATGCCCATACACGTACATACATGCACACACATGCCCACACATGTACATACACGCACACACATGCCCACACATGTAAATACACGCACACACATGCCCACACACGTACATATACACACACACATGCCCATACACGTACATACACACACACATGCCCATACACGTACATACATGCACACACATGCCCACACATGTAAATACACGCACACACATGCCCACACACGTACATACATGCCCACGTGCACATAATGCCCACACATGCACACACATGCCCACACGTGCACAGATGCCTGCCCACACGCACATGCACACACGTGCATTCGCTCCCACACAGCACCCCCAGATCAGAGGATGCTGGGGTGTCATGGGTGGGACCATCATAGGAGCGGCAGCGAGTCCCCACCATGAAGCCACCTCGGATGGCAGAGCATCCTTTGCCATCCTGGGCGTTGGGGTGGAAACCCCATGTGGGGGCCCTGGAGGAACACTCCCACAAAGAAGCCAGGGCTGGAGGGGGGCAGGAGCTGGGGAAGACCAGGGAAGCCACCCCCCTTTGCCACCCCCGCTCCCCCTGACCCGGCCTCTTCTCTGCTCTTGGGGAGGGGGTTTTGCACCATCTTCCGATCCCCCCCTGGAGATCCAGGTAGGCAGCAGCCCCAGGGCAACTGCCCAGGTCAGGGGACAGCCCAGCCCTTCCCTTGACAAAGGCACAGTCAGGACAGCGGACTCCCTTCCCAGGGATGGGGGGCAGCCACAGCCAAAGGAAGGGGAGGGGTCAGAGTCCACAGGCTCTTTTCCTGCCTCCAACCTCTCCCCAAAATTTGATTGGAGTCTCCTTGGTTTGTTTTGAGGGGTTTTAAAAATACAGAAAGGAACATAAAATCATGTAAGAAATTGTCATTGACAATTTATCAATATTTTATCCTATTTGCTTCCAGTCTTTACTTTGCACAGAAGAAAGAGCTCCCCTCAGAGGGAAGTCCCACCCCTGCTGGGACTCGGGCCCTGAGGGTCTGTGAGGTTTGTGGCTGGTCTCATCCCGTGAACTGAGCCCGATTCCCGGAGGCAGGCACACCCCAAGCCCCTGCCCACTGGGAGCTGGCACTCATTGCAAAGCCGTCACCAACACCTGACTGCCTAAGTGACCCTGGTGGCTCCTGGCCAGTCTCCCTGTGCAAGTCCCACTGCCCCGCACCCCAGCCTCACCCCTGCACTTGCTGACGGCCCCTCCCCGCGAGGGTCCCTGCTTCTGGCCCCTTGCACATTCTGCTGCCTCTGTGGGTGCCCTTCCTGGCGGTGTAACTGCCGGCTTTGGGGTCCCGTCTCGGGCTTCCCCACTGGGAAGTTCTCGGCGGCCCCCGCCCTATGCCTCCCTTCAGATGGCCTCGTGGCTGCTCTCTGCCCCCGTACCTGCGAGCTCCTGAGAGCGGCAGGTGGGAAGTACGTTCAGCCCTGGCTTCAGAGACTGCGGGGGCCCTCAGAGCCCCACCTCCCATGTGGGCTCCGAAGCGCTGAACACGGCAAACTCCCCACCGTGTGCCCGCCTGGGCAGAGTGCTGCAGACACAGGTGAACACAGGGTGCAGGTCAGAGAGAAGCCTCAGTCCTCACAAACTTCCCCCGAATGGAACCGTGAGCCAGGCTCCCCCTGGGGTTTGAGTACTTCCCGGCCACTGGCCATCTCCAGAATCTTCTGGAAACTGCCAGAAGCTGCTGTCCTCCTGCCACCCACGAGGATGCTATGTCCCACCCTGGTCAGAGAGTTGGTGGGTGTCTCTGGCGCTGTCTCATTACATGGGGTCCCCACCCCAGGGCAACCTACAGTCCTGTGACCAGGGACCGAGGGGGTGGCTGGTCATGCTCATTTCACCTGCAGGACAGGTGGCGAGGGTGGGGGTGTGGTGGGGGGTCCAGAGAAGCCACAGGGGCTGGGGCAGTGAGGACAGTGGGGCAGAGAGGAGGTGACCCTGCCACCAGCGCCTTCTGCAGCACAGCTCGGGGGGGCGGTGGCCTTGTCCCCAGCCACAGCTGGGAGATCAAGCCCTCAGTTCTCTGCCAGACCCCTGGACTCTCAGGTCCCCCAGCTGGCCCGGGCTCCAGCTCCTTCCACGGGTTCTAGATCAGTTCACCCCAAGGGCAGTACTGAGGTCAGGCTTTCCACACCCGCTGAGGGACTGGGGCAGGTGGCGCCTCGCTGGGCTCAGCTCCTAAGGGTGACCGTTTTCTGTGCATTCCTGGACTGGGTTGGGAGCGGCTTCAGAGTGAATTCTTTACCCCAAACTTCACGTGGCTCCTGTGACAGATCCTGGGGGGCCTTGCTGGGAACAGAAGGGTCTTCCATGAATGACCAAACGGCCACCCAGGCAGTGTCCGCACTCTGAGCCACCCGCAGGGCCAGTCCCAGGGCTGGGCTCTCCTTAGCTGCCAGAGGCAGCTTGTCACTGTGGGGAAACGCTTAGTTCCTTCCCCCAGGGACAGCTGGCGGAGAGGGTCGGGGCTTTTAATGCTGACCCTGACACTTCTAAGACCGCAAATGGGCCTGAATGTCCTGTTTCTGCCCTTAAAAATCGAAGGCGCTTCCACCGGCCTTGCCTCCCTGCACCCCTGCTGCGGGGTGGGCGAGGTGTGGAGGGCCGGGGAGGAGGGTGGCAGACACCGAGGCCCCTCGTGGAGAGGACACACCGTCCCGCATGTGGGCTCTGCCTGCTCCGCGGCCTGAGTCAGCCTCGGGCCTTGAGACTCCCGGAGTCGTCACCAGCTGCTCCCCCAACGGGGTCCCGAGACCCGCACCTGCCCTGTCTCCCGCTGCCCCTTTGAGAGCAGGAAACAGGCGCCGTCTCCGCAGTGTCTGTGGAGGTTCCGGGTGCCCGGAGAGGCTCCCTGGTTGGTGGGGACCTTTGGAATGGTGCCGCTCACGGGGCTTGGAGAGTCAGCTCACGACGCAGGTCCCAGCCCGCGGGCGCCCGGGGAACCTGGGAAAACGAGCAGCTCGGCTTGGCGTGTCCTGGCATGTGGAGGTCACCGTGTCCCCTCCCCCGAGGCCTTCATGGGGAGGGCCGGGGCCAGGGACCAGGTAACGGCCCACAGCTCCGCCTCTAATGTTCTGGGAACAGCGGAATATTCTAGCGGACTCCCAGGCTGCGGGGTGGAGGGGGAGGCCCACCTGGGGGTGCCCTCTGATGCTCCCACGCGTGGGCTCTGCGTGGGCAGGCGGGGGCCACGGGGGCAGCTGTGCCACCTACCGAGGGTAACGGGATTTTTAAAAAGCTGCCTCCGGAAGGGAAGGGCAGACTTTCTCCCACCTCCCCCAGGTGGCCAGGGCCAGCCGCCCACGGGCGCACCTCCCCCGGCAGCCAGTGCTCACAGCCGCCCTGCGCCGGCCCGGCCGTCCTGTCCCTAATACCCTGGCCTGATGTTCTCTGCGAAGTGCATGTGTTAATTATCTTGCCACTGCTGTAATTTCTCCCTGCAGTCCATTAATTAAGGGGTCACAGTCCCGGAGCATGTTTGCCCAATAAGCCTTCTTTTTTAATTAACCTAATTGCTTGGAGACCGACAAAGGCTCTGCCCTTCTCCTTCCCCGGGTGGATTAGCCGATGACAAACACACTTCCACGCACACCTCGTCCCACACACTTCCAGCGCCGGGGCCCGTGTCCAAGGCGGGGCCCGCGGGCCGACGCCCAGCATCGAGCCCGGGCCGCTCACTGTGTGCTCACACGCGGGTGCAAACACGCTTGATTTGGGCGTCACGGTCCGTGGGCTCCTGCGGTCGGCCCCTGAGTGGGTCGTCTGCACCCAGGTCTCTGCGAACCGCAGGCGAACCCAGCCCCGATGGCAGCAGAAGCTAAAACAGAGTGTGGACTTTTGCTGGGACTCGCACTCCCAAGCTGGCCGGGAAGTCACTCCTCGGGCCTCGTCCTAGGACGGAGGAGACGCCCTACGGCCCCCACGGGCACTCACCGCTGACCCCTCGGGGGCCGGGGGGTGGGGATTGGCTCGCTGGCGGGGGCAGGTGAGCTGCGCAGTTTACAGGAGGGGGAGCAGGTGCTCAGGGTCGCCCCAAGGGCCGGCAGGGCCGTGAGCCCCTTCTGGGCTTTGAGCTGCTGGGAGTCAGAGGAACGTGGGTACCTGGGGGCAGAGAGCGGCGCGTCCGTGGTGGAAACAGTCTACAGGTTCCCCCAGGACCTAAACCTGGAGTTACCTTGGACTTGGCAGTCCCACCCCTGGGCGTTGGCCCGAGAGGACTGGAAACAGGGACGCAGACAGACGCTGGCACACACGGTCACACGGCGCGCTTGCCGCGGCCCAGAGCTGTGGCGGCCACCCCTGGGTGAGCGGCCCGGCAGGTGTGGTCTGTCCACGCGACGGAATATTATTCAGCCATAAAAAGGAGAGAGGCCCTGATCCTTGCCACAGCACGGATACACCTTGAAAACATGCTAAGTGGAAAATTTAGACATGACAGGTCACGTGTCACACGATTCCACTCCTGTGAAATGGCGGATGGGCAGGTCCACAGGGACAGGCCGATCTGTGGGGGCCGGGGGCCGGGCAGGGGCCGGGCAGGGGCCGGGGCGACTGCTCAGGGCGGATGGGAACGCGACGGACCCGCACGGCGGGGGCTGCGCATGGCTGAGGGACCTGCCGCCCGTCTGCGAGGACGCGGCTGAGACCCGGGAGGCGGCTGCTGCTCCTGGGTCCTGCTCATTTATTAACGTCTTCCCACACGTGAGCTTTCCGCTCACACGGCCTCTCGGGGATAATTCATTCGCGTCTGCTGAGGTCAGCGCGGTTCCAGGGCACATTGTTCTTGGGGGGATTAGGGGTGCTCAGCCGTCCCCGCGCCACCTCTGCCCGGCTCTCCTGGCGTCCGGCTGTGCTGGGCAGGCCCGCCAGTTCCGTGGAAGTTTACGTCTCTTTAATAAAGATTAAGATGTCAGAGGGCCAGCGTTCCACAAAATCCCACTTTTATTAACTTCTCATTACCAGCTGAAGGGCGAAGCCGTTTCTGAACCTCTGAGGCAGCGCGCTGGTTATTAAATATGCGTTTATGATGACAGCGCAGAGTGGCTCCGCTGATTCAGCAAACGGCCGCTCGCCGCCCTGGCTGGGCAAGACAGTGGGGCTTACTGCAAGGTGGCCACGGCCACACAGCCCTGCCCGGGCCGGAGGGCGCCCCTCAAAGAGTGGGGGTTGGGCCCGGCCACATCCTCCTGGGCTTGGCAAAACTAGGGGAGCACCGGGCGATGGTCAGGGCATCACGGAGGACGAGGGTCCCGGCCGTGCCCAGAAGCAGGGCTTGGGGTCTCCTCGGGCACTGATGGCCCATGTGCTGTGTGGCTGGACTGTTCTGTCCAGCTGGGGCTCATCGCGATCGCCCCAAACCACTGTCAGCCCCTCCTCACATTCCCGGGACGAACCCCGGGTGGCCCCTGGCACCGCCGGGCCCTCCCCTGGAGCCGGGTTCTGCAGCCCTGCTGGCGGCTGCCGTCCTCTGCCCCTTCTGGCCCTGCTGGCTCCCTCCCCCGGACCCCAGGGAGATGCTCCTGCCAAGGCCGTCATGGCGAGGTCCCCAGCCAACATGAGGCTTCTGTCTCATCCTCGCTCACCCTCCACCCCAGCCCGAATGGACCACTTCCCTGTCGGCTCGGCGACCCCAGGTGCGCTGGGGTTTCTCCTGCTCCCTGCTGCAGCGGCTCCTCCCGGGCCCGGCAGGCTTTTCTGTTCCCTGGGGTGGGGGTGTCACTTGCCCAGCCCTGGGCTTCCCTGTGCTCATAAATCTGCATTCAACTGCCCACCTGACTCCTGGGCCCCGGGGGCACCTCGATTTAAGGCCTTTGTTTCCACCCACCCCTAGCCCAGGCCCTGCACCAGGCTTCCCACCCTCCCAATGTCCCCAGCCTGTGGTCCTGCTGTCCAGCCCCTCGGGCTCCCTGTCTTCCCTGGACGGACGCTGTTCTCCCAAGATGTCCCAAATATGCCTGCCTCTGTCACCTCCCTGCAGCCCACTCCCCCGTCAGCAACCACAACCCGACAGAGCCCCGGACCTGGGACGTGCCCGTCCCTCTGCCTGGACGCCCAGCTCTGCCGCCCAGGTCTTGCTCCCTCTCCGCCTCAGGGGCTCCTTCAAGCCCCCCAGAGGACCCTCGGCACCCCCCGGGCCCTGGTCACATAGTCCCCCGTTTTTGGCCTCCGGAGCACACTTGTTACTTGTAGTTGCTCACAGATTTATCATTTTGTATTCGAGTTTTATTTGCCTCTTCCACGTGGAGCCGCTGGGCTCCTGGGTGGGCTCACTGCTCACAGCTGTGGGCTCAGCAAACCGCGGAGGAAGCGCCGAGGGGTAAGTGGAGTCAGGTGGGTGGTGCTCGGCCACTTGGCAGCTTTGGGCCGAGCTCATCCCTCCCTGAGCCGCAGGGCCCCTGGGGAGAAGAGGGTCGTGGTGGGACAGGCCGGGACGGAGCCCACTGAACGCAGGGTGCACAAACCCGTGGACAAACGGACGAATGAATGAGGCTGCTCTCCGCGCCTCGGCCGTCTCACCAGCAGCCGCTTCCTAAGGACGCTGGAGGCGTGTCCATGTTTCTTATTTAAACTGCTGGACGAGATCCTTCACTCTCCATCTTGTCCTCCAGGCAGCGGGAGGTTGGTTCCTCCTGGGGTCTTGTGGTGGGAGCCGGATGCGTGGCCCAGGCCCAGGGGCCGCCCACCCCCAGCCGTGCAGTGACAGCCGCATTCCCACCACCAACAGGTGGTCCCGTCTGGAGCAGGCCAGTGACAGCCCCAGCAGGAGAATGGCGTTCCCCACATACTTGGGATGGCCCCAGAATTCCGGTCTAGACCCGATCTTTCTGCTGGGGGCAAGGTCGGCAAGGAAGCTGGGTGGGGGCGGGGAGACCAAGCGTCAGGCAACAGGGCGTCCGAGCTGCAGGGCGTGATCTCGGGCTGTGCTCTCAGAATGGCCCGGAGTCCCTGGGCCTTCGGGGCAACTGGAAACCAAGTGGAAGGAGCTTCTGGTGTCTGAGACACACTCAGGGCCAGAGGGACGGGACGCAGGCGCAGGGTCCAAGGAGACCCGGGGAGTGCACTGACCTGTTGCCCAGGCGGAGGGCACCCAGAGAGCTGCTGCCCCTGCCGACACCCACCAGGCAGGTGGGCATCTCCATCTAACAACAGGCCCTCTCTCCGTGGCCCCCCGTGCTGAACCCAGCGGGGCAGGAGCCCACGCCCCAGAGCTGGACCACCCGCCCCTCCCAGCAGGTCAGGGCTCAGCTTGGCTGCTGCCATCCTGGGTCACGTCCCCAGCACACACTGCTGTCATGTGATCGCATTGCTGTGGTCCTCGTCCCCGAATCGCTTTCCCACTGTAGCCACCACGTGCACCAGGACTTTCTTTGTAGGTTCCCTTCAAGCGGGGTCCCTTCCCATGACCCTCGGCAGGGAGCCCGTACCCCAACTTTGTATCTGGTTTTGGGGACGGGGTGGCCAAGAGCAGCCCACGCCTGAGAGTAGAGGGAGACGGGCCCAGGGGAGGCTCCGGCCACCTGAACCTCACACTGGGGACACCCTGAGGATCCTTGTTGCCTCTGGTCACGCAGACCCCTTGGGGGCCTCTCGGCCAGGCTGTGGCTCCTGCTGGTGGGGTCTGTTGTTCTGGGCTGGCTGTGCCTTCAGACGGCCTCCCGCCAACTCACAGATGGGGTGCTGTCCCCCAGACTTCCTTGGGAGAAGGCAGCCCTAGTTTTTCAGAGTCTGGGGACCCCACTGGGCAGCAAACGCATGTTCACTGAGCAAACAGGAGCCTGGTGTCATGTGCTTAAGAGCATGGAACCAGAGGACCCAGGTTCGAAGCCTCTCACTGCTGTGCGACCCTGGGCCTGTTACTTAACCTCTCTGTGCCTAATTTCCTCACCTGTCGAATGGACGCTGATCTAGGTGTTGGCCCCTTGGCCAGCCTTTTGTAGCAGCGCAAGTGCCCAAGGAAGCATCAGCCAATACACAAGCAGACCCTGTTTTCAGTCTTTTCCTCCGAAAACATCCTGCACTAGAGGCTTGGATTCAGCTCTAGGGGCAGCAGGGCATGGGGACTGGAAAAGGAAAGAGGATCGGTGGGAGGCACAGGGCCGTCCCTTCCCCTCTTGCGGCCTCATGGCCCCTGAGCCAGGAGCCAGGCCAGCTGTGGCTGAGCCCGCGGTCACCGAGCACCCTGCCCGCAGGGCACATTTCTGAGTGGCGACGTGGCAGAGGGTGCATCAAGCTGGTGCCGACTCTCCCAGCCTCGGTCACCCCAAGGGGCAGAGGGGGCACCGGGGGTCCTGCTCTAGGATGTCCAGGCAGGTCCTCCCAAGGGCCTGGCCGGGTAGGGTCCCCCCCGGTGGACGGGCGCAGCCATGTGCACAGGTTGCCCACCCGCCCGGGCCTGTTTGCCAGAGAGGGTGGGAGGGCCTCTGGCCGCTGTGCAAACAGACCTTCCAAAGGCCTCTGCTTTCCCTCCCGTCTCCGGCTCTCCAACGCGCATTATGGATTGGCGGGCTTATTGGAAGGGCCGTCTGGCAGTTAAAAGATGTTTCCATGCATTGTGAGGCTGCATGGAAACCGAGTCGTGTCAGCACTAAGGACAAAGGAACTCAAGTGTTTGAAATGCAAAAATATTTTGACCTGACTACATCATTTTTCAAAGGAAAAAAGTAATTCACGGCTCACAATCTACTTGCTATCTTGCAGGAAGTCCTGTATTTCTTATTAACTCCCCAAGGCCTGCTTCTCCGTGTGAGAGGGCACCCCAGAGGGCCAGGCTGTGAGGGACCTTTATGAGCTTTCTTTCCGCCTCTTCCTGTTGTTTTTTCTTTTTAATACCTCATGTTTGCGAAGTGCTCTCTCCAGCGCTGCTCCGTGCCTTGTCCTCCCCTGCCCAGGACTCGAGCGGGTACAGAGTGTCTGACTGCATCGCCAAGTCGGAAACCAAGGCTGTGGGCGGTGCAGGCTGCCCCAGGGCTCACGGCTGATGGCAGAGCCAGCACTGGAGCCCTGTGGTTTTCCCGTCCTCTATGGACGTCCTCTCCCCTGCTCTTTGGCTCTCCCGTGTAATGAGTGTGTCTGGATGATGGGACCTCAAGGATTCATCACCATCTTCATCATCATCACTATCATCATCACCATCACCATCATCATCATGGTCATCATCACCATCAGCACAATCATCATCACCATCTTCACCACCATCATCACCATCAGCACCACCATCATCATCACCATCAGCACCATCATCATCATCACCATCAGCATAATCATCATCACCATCACCACCATCATCACCTCCATCATCATCGTGACTATCATCATCATCACCACCACCATCGTCACCATCACCATCACCACCACCACAATCACCACCACCATCATCATCACCACTATCATCATCGTCACCATCAACACCATCATCATCATCACCACCATCATCATTATCACCATCACAACCATCATTGCCACCATCATCATTATCACCATCACAACCATCATTGCCACCATCATCACCACCATCATGGCCATTATCATTTTGCCTTGATCATCAACATCTTCGTGACTATCACCATCATCTTCATCTTCACCATCACCCTCATCCTCATGGAAACCTGGTCTCACTCTGAGCCCCAGGCACGTGCCAGGAGCTTCATGACTAGCAGCTTGCATAATGGCAACCACAGCTTTGTGGGAGGAGTTGTTATCATTTCCGTTTTACAGATGAGGAAATCAAGGTACCAAGCGCACAGAGTCATTCTCCGACAGAGCTTCTGCCTTCCACTCAGGTCTCCTCCCCGCCGATGCTTGCGAGCCCACAGAAAGTGCCGTGAACAGGCCGTGACGGGGTCCTGCAGCAGCTCGGAGGAGGCTTAGCAGAGGCGCCTGTGCGGTCAGAGCTGAGCAAACACCCAGACGCCTTTGCAGCTGCGCTGGGGTCTGCTCCCCAGAGCCCCACGGTCAAGGCCACTCGGGAAGGCCCCCCAGGGGGCAGGGCAGGGGCCCCTGCTCAGGCTCATGCAGCAAAGCTGCTTTGTCCGGCTTCCCCTTGAGAGTGAGGATTCAGCAGGGTCTGGGGAGGGGACAGCGCGGGGGGACTCGGGGCTTCCCTGGAACTGTGCGGGGATCCCGGGGAGGCCTGAAGGATGAGTGATGTTGGGAAATCAGGGAGACCAGCGTGGGAGGCCTTTGAGGGGTGTCATGAGACACTGTGGGGCCAAAAGTTATTATTAGAGAAAACCCCTGGGAGTTTACCAAGGAACCCTGGTGAGGGGCATGTGAGCCGCCTCTGCTGGGTGAACAGGGAGGCAGGACCAGCCTCGGCACAGCAGCCAGGACGGCGGGTGCAGGGCGGGCAGGTGCAGGGTGGCAGGCACAGGACAGGCCAGGGCGGGCAGCTTCCCATCCCGACACCTCGGAAGCCTGAACAGCCCAGCGGGTGCGCGGCTGCGGCTGTTCTGCCAGACACTCGCTCGACCCCTCTTGGCACAGCCTGTTTAAGACTCAGTCTGGGTTTGGGAGCTTTTGAGGGGGAAGAGGGGCCATGTTTGCCACTCACGGCCTGCGTGGCCTCAGGTGAGTGACTTCGCCTGTCTGAACTGCAGTTTTCTCGTGGATGGATGAGGGGAAGGATGGCCTAGCCACCATCCCACAGGGGTGCTGTGAGGCCCCCGGCACTCACCAGATGTGACCTAAGGCCACCACCTCAGTGAGCCTGCAGGTGTGGCCTCTGCCGCCCAGGTCCAGCCTGAACACGGCCTGACGTGGCAAAGGGAGAGGCATGGCCACACCCAGGCACGGTCCCTGTCGTGACCCAGTGGCGTCTCCTCCCTGCATCCCCAGCTTCTGCACCTGCCTTGACCCTCCTCGCCGTGAGCCGGGAGGGACCCAGGCCCCCTCGGGCTGTTCCACCTGCTGAAGAGTGGCACGTGGGCAGACACAGGCAAAGACGCCCCCCAGCCTCCCCCACCCGGGGGGCGGCCAACCCAGACTTCCCTGAGGTCTAATTTGATGTTTTTCTCCACCTTGCTGTTCCCTTGACTCCTGCCTCTGCACTTCTCGTCCAAAACAGAAATACAAAGGGAGGAAATCTATTCAAAATTCCTCCTCCTCATTTTATTTTTACAGCTCTCTGGGGTGCCTATGCTTCAGATTCTCTTCCGATAATTATCTGCCCTTTCAGGTCCTCGGTAACCCAGAGCCCGGGGTCTGGAGGCGAGAGGAAAGCTGGCCCGGCCGCGGCCCGGAGGGCGTCCTGGTACACACAGAACTCGCGCCCCTTCCCCTTCTCGCCCTGCGTGAGTCTGCAAAAGTGGATTTTTTTGTCTCTGAATCTCTCTCCGTACTCTCAGCTGATCCGTGATGAACAACACACCAGACCCTTTATGTGATAATTTGCCATCCCGGGCAACAAAGCATTCTGGGGCTAATACTCCGAGTCTTGGCCATTGCTCAGAAATAACAGAGGCAAGGTTCCAACATAAAATAATAAGTCTTGCTTTTTATTACTTAATTTATCAACACTCTACTGGAGAAACATCTTGTTAACTGGGTGAGAAGGAACCATTCCCCAGTACGGCCCTGGCTGATGGAAGGGGTGTCAGGCGGAGAAATGAGTCCTGTTAGCATACAAAGAGCCCACCGCCGGAAGAGTGTTATTCAAAGAAGGAAATACTATTAAATAAGAAAATGGTGCACTCACACCGAATCTGCTGAATTAAGGATCCCACTCTTTCTGGCCAAAATCAATCTGGTACCCTCCAATGTCCCCCTGTATATACAGAGGAAGAGGAGGAATTGCCCAGAAAAAGTGACTCCCTAGTATTCCCAAAGTGCAGAGACATAGCCGAGCCCACCTCGGCAGGACGGGGGCATTTCTGCCTACAACGAAGGGCGCAAACGTCTCCCAGAAGCCCCCCGAGGAGGCGTGTCTGATTGGGAACGTTGCAGCCGGAGGCGCCAAGGGACCTGGGGACACACGGAACAGAGGCCGCCCAGGCCCCTCGAGTGGGGACTGAGGTCTCCAAAGAATCCAAACTCCAGAAGGGCAGAGACTGGGCTCCAGCCTCCAGCACCCAGGACAGCTCCTCCCCCACAGTAGGTGCTTAGCAAATACAGCCGCGTTCACGGAGGGGACTGGTGCCAGGACGCACCCCTCCAGGACAGCGAAATCCTGGGACGCTCAAGTCCCTTCTACAGAGTGGCGCGGGTCAGCCCTCCACACCCGTGGGTCACTCTGCAGCGGGTCGCGTCTGAGCACCATTAAGCGGAGAAGACGGTTTTCAGACGCCCGCCCCAGGTCCCCAGAGCTGGTGTGTTGGGCGCATGGACGAGAAGAGGAAGGAAAGATGCTTCGAGAATGCAGAGCTGGACCCGACGCAAGGAACCCCCGGCAAGTCAGCCAGGTGAGCGAGGTTGCTCCAAATAGCAAACACCCTCCACGCTCAGTGGCTCAGCAAAATTACGAGACTTTACTTCCCCTGCAAGCCCGGTGTGACTGGGCGGGGTGGCCCTGCTGTGGTGAGAGCTTTCTGGTGGCAGTGCTGGAGGGCAGAGGACCCTGGAGGGACCGCACTGGCAAGGGCTGCTCAGCCCGAGCGGGCCAGCGAGCATCCTCGTCCCCACTGGCCAGAGGGCATCGGCCAGCCCCTGTGGGCAGACAGCCCCGTCCTCTCACTCCTGGGCAGCGCCGGGTGTCGGGTCAGCTGAGCCAGTGGCGCCTGCCCACGTGACGGCAAGGCCAGCGAGCCCGGGCCACAGGGATGTCAGGACCCAGCGGACCCAGGTGCCGTCAGCGTCGGCCGCCTTCACTGTCCGTGGGGCGTTTCCGCGGCGGGTGTGGCCCCGAGCACTTCACACGAGCTGAGGTATTCATAAGTGAAACACCCCCATAGATACGAACTTAAAAAAAAAAAATCCACTATGTCACCAAGAGGTGACACAATTTTTTATATGTCCTTCCAGTCTTTTCATGTATGTATGTTCTTGTATGTGTGTGTCTTTCATAAGACGGGTGTGCACGACACGCCACTTTTTGAAAACGCTCTCATTTTTTAAATGAACATACTTAATTTTTTTGACCAATTTTAGGTTTATAGGAAAGTGGGTGGAAAGTACAGTCCCATGGGCCTGTCCTCTCCCTCCCGCCCCGCCTCCCCTGTGGCTGACGCCCTACGCTGGTGTGACGCATCGGTGACACATTGTTGCAGCGGATGAACCAGCGTTGACACGTCACTACTAACTGGAGCCCACAGCTTACGTGAGGGTCCATGCTGAGTCGTACGTTCCACGGGTTTGGACACGCGTGTGTGACATGTGTCTGTCGCTGGAGCAGCACACACAGGAGTTTCACTGCCCCAAGAATCCTCCATGCTCCACCCACGGTTCCCTCCCTCCCCCACCCCGCCCGTCCCCACTGTACTGTTCTGTGGCTTTTCCTTTCCCAGAGTGTGACGCAGCTGGTCGCAGAGCGTGCGGCCTTCCGGGTCGGCTTCTCTCACTTGACGCGCGGCGCGTCACGCTCCCCGCGGCTCGACGGCGATGCTCTCTTGGGATCTGGATTATCTGAACGCCTCCTGGTAGGCGCCTGGGACGCCTACCACAGACCTGACACCCCTGGGGACAGGCTGGCTTTTCCCTGGGAGCTCTGGGCCCAAGACCAGGTCTCTCCCAGGACGAGGAGGCCACTCTCAGGGGTGGACACACGCACGGGGTCCACTGGAGCTGGCGGGGCGGGCCGGGGGGCTGCGTGCTTACTGTATCCTGGGAGGGACCACCCGGACTCTGGCCTGTGTCTGGGAGCTGGCCACGGCTCAGCTCAGTGCCACCTCCTCAGGAAGCCTGTCACAGCAGACTATGCCATCATCCCTAACTGTTACTGTCCCCACATCCACACCTGCTGCCACGTGGCTGTGTCCCTCCCACAAGAGGCAGAACTCCTTTCCACCCCCGTACCGGTGGAATGGCCGTGGGACGGGTTTTGGGCAGAAGGGATAACGTGCTCCATCTGCACCGAGGCCTCATGGGGATTACGCGTGTCTGCTGTCCCCTGCTGCTGCCACCGCTGGCAGCCCGCGGGTCTGAGGGTGGCCGGCTTCCAGGGCAACAGGACCCACCCGTCAGCGTGGAGCCGAGCCCAGCCGGTGGCCCCTGTCATCACTTGGACGTGAGCAAGTGAGAAGCAGTGAGTGTCCTTTCAGGCCACTGAGCCGTGGGATGCTTTGTTACCCAGCATGGTCATGGCAAGCGCTGGCTGATACACACGCTTCCCAGGACTCCGGCTCAACCCAGTCTTGCTTTTCTCTGAACTCAGCTGCACCCGTAGTTTACAGCCGCCGCGCTGCACTTGGTCCCCGAAGTGCCTGGGTGGCCTGGCTTCACGTCCGGAGAGCCCTCCTGGGGCAGTGTGTGTGACACCGTGCTCAAGAGCGCTTGCCTGGGGGTCTCGCAGGCCGGCATTTGAAGACTCTTCTGCATTTGATAGTGTGCCTGGGGCAAGGGACTCGAGCTCTCTGTGCCTTACTTTCCCATGTGGGAAAATACGGATAATAACACCTAGGGGGGGAGGGTGTGGCGGCCGGCAAGCATCCTGTGTGTGACAACAACAGTAAGTGGGCAGCAGCGCCTGGCACACGGGGGTCGTGCTCGGTAGGGCACAGCCGCCTGGGGTCAGGGAGGCGGATTCCGCACACCTACACTTCCCTCCTTCCCCCTCACACGCCTCCTCCCGGCCCCTGCGTCTCAGCACAAGGCTGTGACGGTCAGTCTGACAACATGCGCCTGGAGGCTGCCGTGGTGGCCAGGGAGAGGTGGGAGGCTTGGTGCTCGCTGGCCCCCACCTGCGACCCCCCACCTGGGACCCCCACATACACACACCTGTGGTGCCTGCATCTGACACACAGAAGCCTGGATGCTGGTGGCTCTGCGACCTCGTCCAGGGTCTGGCTGCCCCCCCCACCCCTCCCCGCCCAAGCCCGGTGCAGGTGGTCTCGCTAACAGCAGGTGGCTTCTTAGGTAGGGTGGGGAACACAGCCTTCCAGGAGGGGCCCTGCCTCTCAGAAGCCCCCCAGATTTCCACCAGACAGGCCTCAGAGACCCCCAGTGCAGCCCCTGCTGGTAGGGGAGGCCCTCAGTCCACACGGAGGTTTCCCCAGGCCCTAGAACAGGCCTGAGCCCCGAGGGGCCACAGAAGGTCCTCTGTCCATTCTAGGGACCCGAGGCCCACCCAGCACCTCGCCTGGAAACTGCTCTGCCACAGCAGGCACCGGCCCTCGGGCTCCACAGAGGAGCAGCTGCACAGCTCCGGCCTCCACCTGCCCTCATGGGGAGACACCATCTGGGGACACAGGCCCTTAGAGCCTGTCCCCGGAGGCCCGGAAGGCTTAGCACGAGAGAGAGTGCTAAACTCTCTCTATCAGGGCTTAAGAGGAGGGGCACAGCACGAAGTCACCGAGAGCAAGGGACCAGGCCATGGGGAGGGCCCCAGGGGACCCCAGCGCCCACGCATCTTTTACCCCGGAGAGGGATCCGGCCACGCTGACAGCTTGTTTGCATAAACCCAGAATTCGACCTTACATCCAAAATGATTATAATCTTAATACCGAGAGTCCGGCAGGTGTCTTAGGCGGGCGGGAGCCACCATTTCCCTGTGGAAGCTGCAGTCGTGTGCAAGGAGAGAAAACCGCCCAGACCTATCACCGCCAGACTCGGCCGCGGGCCGCGGTGTGTGTTTGTGCGTTTGGAGCAGAAGAGGCTGAACGGGCCTCGGAGCTGATCTATTTTTCTCTCCTAATAGCGCGGCACAATTTAATTAACTCAATATTGCACCCACCTGAAGATTACGGACGGAGTTTATTGACACCACCATCTGGCTCCCATAAAGCTGGTAATGCGGCCAATAAATCCTGCTTCAGAACTGGGTGCCCGTGAGAGGATCTGGCGCGCAGCGGCCTTGACTAGCGCCCGCCTGCAGGGGCTGCCTTGGATGCCAGCCTGGTTGTGAGGAAAGGGCGGTGGGTCCGGGGGCGGGCACCGGTGAACTCTGACCTGCCACAGGTGCCGTGACGTCACTTAGGAGGCAGGTGTTCGCTAGGGGGCCTGACACCCTGAGTCTTGGGCCTACCGCTGGGTTCTAACAGTCACGGCCACCCGAGACCTAACCGGTCCCCTGGTCCCCATGCCTGGCACACAGCAGCCCCCAGCGTGGGCTCCGCAGGCCCTGGGAGCCCAGAGCTGGGCCCACGGCCACCTGCCCACCCTGCTGTCTCATCTCGGGTTTGCAGACGAGGAGACCAGAGGCAGAGCTGGCAGTGCGAGGTGAAGGGTCGCGCCGCCCCGGCACAGCCAGTGCAAAGGGCAGGGCGGCTGCGAACACGGTGGGCCCGGCCTGGCCTCCCAGGGTCTCCAGGGGAAGGAGCGGCCCCCTTTGCCTTCCAGGTTACAGCATATTTGCAAGTTCCGAGTCTGTCCTGCAATTTGTGATGTTTTGTCTGCTGCTGAGATTTAAGTTTCAGCAGGAAGTGTCAGCAGGGCGGGGCTGGTTCCAGATGCCAGAGGAGGGTCCCTAGAGCCCCCTGCTCTCGTGCCCGGCCAGGGACCCTCAGGGAGCTGGGCAAGCCCCCTGCTCTGCCTGCCGGCTCCTTCCCTGTCCCTCTCCACCTCCCTGCTCCAGGGCCTCCCCCTCAGCTGCGCTCCGGAAAGTCTCTCAGTTGTTTCCCAGGTTGCTTCAAGGTGAGAACGAAACCTGGGCTTGTCTATTTCTTACTTGCAAAAAATAAAGGAAAAAATTAAACTCTCATTCCCCACCCCCGCTCAGCTCTGGGGCTTGGGCTGCATCCGTCTGAACAATGCCCCCTGCCTGGCCTGCCCCGAGCCCCTGCACCCCAGGCCCGGGGGTGGAGAGCACAGAGGAGGCCGTCCGCAGACGCGCAGCCTGGGAATGACACCACCGAGGCAGGTAATAAATTACTGCGCAGGAAATTAATTAGCTGCACCTCTCCCAGCCTAATCTGCTGGTTTAAGCTGCTTTAAGCATCCTGAGGTGGGGGTGGGGCAGGAGGAATCAACCCATTTAGAAGGGACAGGCAAGAGGGTCACATTTATAAAGTCGTCACCCAGCCTGGGCCGCCATACCTCACCTTAGACCATGCTAACGGGCCATTAATCACGCTTATCAGCCCTGGAGGGCCGCTGTGGGACTGCCCCACCCCAGGGGGCAAGTTCAGGTGCTGGGACGTGGCAGAGGTCAGAGTCCACCCAGGCTTGAGCTGCTGGCTGGGCCCCTCCCTTGGCCTGGTTTCTGCCCTGGGAACGGGAGCCTCGGAGCCGCCTTCCAGACAAGCCTCCCCCGTGTGACGACGGGGTCCTCCCAGAAGGGGGAGGGGAGGGGAAGGAGCCGACACCCGGGGGTCCCCGAGGGCAGCTGGGGTCCCCAGGGCCACCAGCCTGCGCCGTCTCAGGAAGGGGACGGCGGAGGGGTACTTCCCGACTTTCCGCTGCGCGGTACACCTCTCCGCTTTGCAGCCTTTGATGCAGCAAAATCAAGGATGCAAACTTCTTAGGAGTACTTAGTTTCCATGGCAACCGGAGCTGACCTCAACATTCTTGTTCTCAAGAGGGGACTGACTTTACTCTATGTTCATTCACTGAATTAATGGACTCCCGGTTCTTTTATCAGCAGCCCCGGGACAATGGGAAGGGAGCCGTGTCGTCAGAAGGCTTTCAGCCGCTGTCCAGCCTTTTGTGCGCGGCTTACTGCGACGGGGCGAGCCTATTCAGGCCGAGATTATCAAAATCAACTCGGGGCTGTCTCCGGGGCAGCTAAACACACTTTGATTTCATAAAGACATAACTGATCCCACATGCAAATTAATAATTTTGATTGCCGGGTTCTTAGGGTTAGGGGCTTTCGCGTTTTTTCCCCCCTTGGTGCTAAAGTGCATTTGTCGGTAAACAGCAGTTTCGTCAGAGCACTGTGCGGGGCTGTCGGTGCGGCCGCTGGCGGCAACGGGAAAGGCGTCTCTGAAACTCGCCTCGCCGCACAGACCTCGCGGAACCAAGGATAGGCGAGTCCAGGGCGGCCACAGGAGCCTTCCAGTCCCAGCGAGGCCGCGCTGAGCGAAGCCTGCGTGTCGCACGCCGGCCCCAGCCCCAGTACATGCGGGTCTCCCCCCCGACCCTGCAGCCACTTGGAAAATGCCTCTGCTTCCTCCGGGAGGAACACGGCACACGCTAAACCGTACTCGACCCTGAACACAAACCCCCGCTGCCTGGTGCTGTGCTGCGCTCCTAGTCCGTGTGGCCAAGAATTCCGTGAATCTGTCCCCCTCAAATGGTCCCAAGTCACAGCCTGGTCGCGGCGAGTGTGTTTGGACCTCGGGCGTGTGGCCTCCTCAAGCAATGGCTGCACACAAGGCGCTGAGCAGCTGCCGAGCTCTCTGCTCCCACCTTCCCTGAGCACGCTGGGCGCCGGGCTCTGATCGGGCCCCACAGTCATCCCTCCTTAGCCCCCAGGTCCCCTCGGAGGGACCCAGGAGACCTTGGGGGCGGCCCATCGCCAGAGGCCTGTCACCCAGGCCGGGCTATAGGAAACGTCCCCACAACAGCCCAGCGGGACGGGCCGTGGTCCTAACATCCAAATAATCATTTCACAAATTATCATAATTATCCATCAATCACCCTGTTTGGACAGTGAGAGGCTGGGCTATCAGATGACTTTTATGACCTGTAGCTTTTTGTACGTAATAATAACGGGGAGAGATTTATGGACCTATCAGCGACCCCTCTTCCAGCGGCATGAGTTTATTAGCTCTATTTATTTTTGACTCTCCGCTAAGCTCTGCCCTCCCGCCCTCGCCCTGGGGGCTGGCCGGGTGGCCCGTTTCTCCAAGCTCCGGCAGAGGCTGCGGTGGCAGGTGCCTGTCCTTGTCCTACGGATGCGAGTTCCTGACTTACGTATTTAGGGGGAGGGGAGGGAAACGGAGAAGAGAAAAGGAAAGAGAGAAGAAAGGCCACTTCCTTTTGTTTGTATTTTCTCCCAGTTGCTCTGCACTAACAGGTCTGTCCTTCTGTACGGCGGGGAAACAAGATAAGGCGGACAAAGGGGAGGCCGTCGGCCTGTGTTCCCCTTTTCATAGCACCGAAGAGATTGAATCAAAATTCTTTCAGCCGATACCATCTCCCGGGTGGACTACACTCTTGTTAACGGATAAATTCGAGCCCTCCAGAAAGTCAAAGAATAAATTTAAGCCTTTTGCCAAATGTCTATCCTATTGGATTTTGATAAGACAGCCATTGAGCCTTAATAATGTCCCCATCCATTTCCAGCGAGCCCTTAACACGGCTCTTTATCTGTCCCCAAAGCCTCTTCACCCGGCCTTTTTATTACCGGCTCCGGCGGGCTCTCCAGGGAGCCGCGTGCCTGGTGATGGATGGACGGCCCCTAGATTATCTCCCGCAGCCCCGGGCTCTCCCTCTAAGTAAACAGAGACCAAACAGAGTCGGGGGAGCCGTCCCAGAGGTCCCCGCACCACCGCCATGCAGCCGACCTGCAGCCAAAGCGACTTTTAGGGAAGCGCCGTGCGGGGCGCAGGGTGCACACGGGGCTGGGCGTGGGGACGGCGAGGGCCCAGGACAGGGCGAGCACAGTCCTAGTGTGGGCACCTGGGGCTGGGGCCGAACAGGCTTCCAGGGGCACAGGGTGGGGGCGGGATGTGGGGCTGGGACAAAGGGGCTGGGGAGGGAGGTGGGGCGGGTCCTCTGAGCCCGACGGGGCTCTGTCCCCAAGCTGGTCTCCGCTCACAGGCCGGGCCCCACCCCGTGCTGCCTGCTCCTCTGCGGTCCTGGGTTCGAATCCAGAAGCACCAGACGGCCCCGGCCTGGGCTCCCTGGCCTGTGAATTCTGAATAGAGCTCTGCAGCCTTACAGAAACCTGCCCCTCGGGTACTCAGAGCTCATTACCGGGATGCCCCCACAGAATAGCACCTTCTGTGCATCTCACTCGTCCAGCCGTTGAGTGGATTAACTTGGTTACATTTCAAAGAAGCCAATAAAGAACAGGAAGTAGAGTCCTCCTAAAGATGGACACATTGAAGCTCAGAGACGTCATCGACCCACCCTAGGTCACACAGCACCCCCCAATGCTCCCATGTGGGCCTTCGGGTGACCCAAACTGCAAAAGCGACAAACCAGAGCTCTCGTCCTATTACCAAGGATCAAACTGAATTAATCCCCAAAATAGCACACTGGTGTCCACAAGGTTGCATTAATCGTAAACAAATCACACGCATACACACAGCTCCAGCTGACACGCCTGCTCGTGAGGCGGCACCTTGTATCTGGACGAAGCTTGGCCCAGGGCTCTCTGTCCCGGTCTCCTGCCCCCGCGCAGACCCTTTGCCTTTGAGCCCCAGCATGTGTCTCTCAGCGCCGGCCCCTGCTCCTCCCCCGGAGCGGCTGGGACTGTGACCGGCGGGTCCAGACGGAAGCACCAGGCCTAGGTTTTTATCACCCTCCAGCGTGACCTTGGACCATACCTGAATCCCCCAGTGCTGGAAGTTTTGCCTTCAGTGGAGGCTGGAAAATAGTGGGGTTCAAACCAGTGGCCTCGGAGTGCTGCGTGGCAGCTTCTCCGTCTGGCGAGAGGTGTGCCCGGGGACAGCGAGGATGCCCCAGGCAGCCCCCACCCTCCCAGGCTGGGAGTCAGGACGCCCGTTCAGAGGGGGGCCCGGCCCTGGACCTGATACTCCAGCCGCTGTGGGGTGGGGTCTGCAGGGTCTGCTTCGACTCGGTGCCGCATCCGGCCCCAGACCCCTCTGCCTGGCCCGGCTCCTCCGACAGGCCTTACGGGGGCCTGGGAGGGAAGGGACGCCCCAGCCACACGGGGCAGAGTGGGTCCCTGGGCACAGGGCGCCTCACATCCACTCCTGAGCGGCCTCAGGAAGCACCTTGGGCCAGGCCAGACGAGAGCGGGTGGGCTCGTTTATGAAACAAAGCGGCAAAGCGCAGAGCACCACTCGCTCCCTGTCCTACTCACCTCCTCCTGGTGCAAAAGCATCCAGCACTTGCCTCCTCACGGCCCTCTGAATTTAGACTTGACCTTTTGACCCTCTGCCTTGACCCTTGTATCCAGCCTGGACAAGCCATCCCAGCATAAATTTGTCACCTTCTAGCCTCCCGCCAGGCCACCTCCACGCTGCCTTCAGGAGGGACACTGCCAAGGAGGAATCTCGCCGAATGCCACACGGTCCAGCCATGCAACTGTGGTGGGAGAAGCAAGGATTTCCTGCTCACTCCGGACGTTAGGAGAGTGGAGCTCAGGGCAGGCCACTTTCTGGGAGCCGAAAATACTGCACTTCTCTGAAACACAGCAAAGCTGCTCAATGTCTCCTAGTCCCCTGTATCCTTTAAGAAAACAAGAAATCATCTAAGGAGGCAGAAAGGAGGAAGAGGGAGTGGGAAGGAACCTCGTGGAAGGTGCATCGTGTGCCGTCAGGGTGCTCTAAGAAAGGACTCAGGCGCCCCGGGCAGTGGGGACTGAGGACTGACACCTGCTCCCAGACGTCCTTCCGGAGGTCACTGCAGGGGCAGAAGATGTCTCCTAGGGCAGCGTTTTCTCCCAAATCAGTGTCTCGGGGTCGAACCCCGAGAGAAGGGGCAGGTCCCCATCCCTTCTGGGCAGTGCTGCCCGGACGCCCCGGCTCAGGCCTTGGAGGTGTCGCAGAACTAGCAAGACGCTTCCTTTCCACCCTGGGCCTGCCTGACGCGGATGCGGCCCCTATAGCGCATGCGGGCTTTCCTGACCGTGAGGCTCGGGCGCCCCTGAGCACACGCTCTGTGGCACAGAATCCAGGTGTGGCTTTGACGCAGTGAGACCAGCGGCACCTGGTCGGAGCCACACAGCTCCGTGCAGCGTGACCTTCTCCACGTTGTCTCGCCCGGAAGCAAAGATGCCAAGAAAGAGGACGTTACTTAACTCCCACTGGAAACCCACAGTACTCGAGTGGCCACCACATGTGCGTGTGCTTGCACGCCTGTGTGTGTGCTCACGTGTGTTTGTGTGTGCTTGCGTGTGTGTGCATGTGCTCGCATGTGTTTGCGTGTGCGTGCACAGGTAACACACACTCAGTGGGAGCTGAGCTCTACCTGGTGAATGGGTTCAAGGGTTTGGAGACAATTCTGGATCCACCCCTCTCCTGGCTGTCTAGACGGCAGCCCGCACACCCGGAATGTGCGTGGCTCTGATCCACCCCTCTCCTGGCTGTCTAGGCCGCAGCCCGCACACCTGGAATGTGCGTGGCTCTGATCCACCCGTCCTCCTGGCTGTCCAGACCGCAGCCCGCACACCTGGAATGTGCGTGGCTCTGATCCACCCCTCCTCCTGGCTGTCTAGACCGCAGCCCGCACACCCGGAATGTGCGTGGCTCTGATCCACCCCTCCTCCTGGCTGTCTAGACCACAGCCCGCACACCCGGAATGTGCGTGGCTCTGATCCACCCCTCCTCCTGGCTGTCTAGACCACAGCCCGCACACCCGGAATGTGCGTGGCTCTGATCCACCCCTCTCCTGGCTGTCTAGACCGCAGCCCGCACACCCGGAATGTGCGTGGCTCTGATCCACCCCTCTCCTGGCTGTCTAGACCGCAGCCCGCACACCCGGAATGTGCGTGGCTCTGATCCACCCCTCTCCTGGCTGTCTAGACCGCAGCCCGCACACCCGGAATGTGCGTGGCTCTGATCCACCCCTCTCCTGGCTGTCTAGACCGCAGCCCGCACACCTGGAATGTGCGTGGCTCTGATCCACCCCTCCTCCTGGCTGTCTAGACCGCAGCCCGCACACCCGGAATGTGCGTGGCTCTGAGCCTGTGCTTCCCGCGGGGGACGTGTGTGCTTCTCTGCGCACCGCTCTCTCCCCGGATCTCTCCAAGCTGACGTTTGTCCACCAGCCGTTGCCCACCAGGCGGCACAGTGGGGGACGAGGCCCATGCTGACGCTTTGTCTGTCCCCAGGGCTTTGCTTATTTCAAGCGAGGCCCGAGCCCTCCTTGCAGGCTACCAGGACAGCAAAGGCTTTGGGATCTGCATAATTTCCCCCCATCTTCTTTTCATGTGAGTATCTTGCGAAGATGGTTAAATAAACACAACCGGCGTTTATTTAATCTCCACATGTCTGCGGCCCCGACGCATTCCCACAGGTACAGGGTTCTCCTCCAACCTCAGGAATTAGGGTGCTCGGAGTAGCGACCCCCGACCTGCTCACACAATGAAAACAAGCGTCCGTCCTAAATTCATCGAATCACCATTCCGTGCTGGCTCGGCCCACAGATAACACACGGCTCGTGGACTCCCAGCGACACGCACCCGTTACGCTTAATAACCGGGCAATAACCGAAGTCACAGGGTCGTCCAGCCGGGGACGCCGAAGGGGGCTGGGGAGAGAGGACGGCACGGCAGGGGCTCTCCTACCTTTTTGATGCAGCCCTCCTGGGACGACACGTCCGCATCGGTCAGTATTTGCTGCAAAACAATTTGGAGAAGGGTTGTTAGTCTCTGACAGTTGCTGATCTCCAGCTACAGGGGGTTGTCAGTCGTGAGGGCCGACCAACGACGTCCTCTGAAGTCACAGGCAGGACCCAGGGACTTCCCTGCACTGTGGGTGCAGGGCCTGCGGGTAACGGGGCCCTTTATTCCAACAGAGCTTCCCGTGTGCTGGGGACTCCAGGCGTCCCCTCGGGAACGTCACTCCCCTGGAGAGGCCACAACTGGCTCCTGTGGCCCATGTCGGGGACGGAGCTTGCTCTGGCCGCTTAGTAACTGGGTGGGGACCCGCACAGGAGCAACTTGGGGCCACACGCGCTGCTGACACCTTTCCGTGGGGACACAAAGACACTTCGAATGTATAGGGACGACTCTGGTCCCCCCAGCAAATCGAGCCGCGTGCGTTTAGAGAGAACACGGCCTGCCTTGTGCGCCCTGGGGGGTGCGGGAGGGGAGCCGGTGCTGCCCCCCTGGGGCTTACACTCCAGCACGGGGATTCATGCCAGACCCCAGGGCAGGGGTCAAGGACGCCGGGCAGGACGGACTGGGGTGGCTGCACGGAGAGGGCGCCGACACCATTTCTCTGCTAATTGGAGGCAGCAGCATCTTAACTTGCCTTTACTGACACCCCAAATCCCCAGGGGAGATCTTTCTCTCCACAGTTTTAGGAGGAATCTTCTGAAAGGAAACCAGGCTAAGGCAGAAAACTGGGGTGCCCTGGGTGGCCACTGAGGGTCCCCATCCGTGGGCAGCACCAGGAGTCCCCCCTCCCTGCTCAGGGACAGGGGGTCGCCACGGTGAGAGGAGAAGTTTCCAGCAATCTGGATCTTTCTTCTACCCGGACGGCTTCAACGTGGTGCCTCCTTGGCTCTGTTCTGGGGAGCGGCAGCGTTCACCAGGCGTCCCCTCTTACACACCCCAAGCTCCGCTCCAGCGGGTGGCACTTCGGTGACCGGCCCAGAGCGCTGTCCGAGCTGAGCAAACTGACAAATTAGCTGTAGAAACTGGGTTTTTCCCTTCTGGACCGACAATGGCCAAGCACGGACAGTATGTGAATTGCAACGTCGTTTCTGTAGGAACAGAAACCAGGGCTGAACCTAATGCCTGAGAATAAAGTGAGGGATGACGTGAGCGCCAAAGGTCTCTCCCACAGCCCCTGAAACTGCACCACAGATTCCGAAAACCCACGTGGACAGCGCCGGTACCCCTGGTGCCCGCCGGTGCCCCCGGCAGGTGAGGACCAGGGTGCTGTGACCCCACAGCCCGGCCCGTTTGCCTGAGCTCAGCTGTAATAACAATAAGTCATATTTTTAATGTTGAGAATTCTAACCAATTGGGGATTTTATGTTTCTTTTAATAGATTCTGAAATTGTGGTTTGGAAAATGGTTATAATGAAAAAAAGAGAGAATGAGACCAAAAAAAAGGTGAACACCACAAACGAGCCTCCAAGCAAGTCTCCGCAGAGTCGGCAAGAGACTGAGGTCATGGGCGCTTGGCCCTGGCCGGGTCTGAGAGGCCGAGCTGAGTCTGGCCCGTGCCCGGGGCTTCTGCGCTGGTTCATCTGCTTTCCCTCCCAAATCTGGAGCCGGGAAATTTGGCTGGATGCTCGGCAGTGCCGAGAGCAGAGGAGAGAGTGAGTCTGACCACCCGGACCTCAGAAACGCCGTGGCTCCCAGGAAAGGGCCGTGTGCACCAATGCCCAAGGTCAGAAGCCACCTCCGCACAGCCCCTAGAGGAGGGATGGGCCCTGTCCAGCCACGGTCTGGCCCGGCCTGCACCCCGGGCACCAGCAGGGACAGAGGCCTCGGCCAGCCTCACACAGGGCAGAGGCTCCATGCGGCGGGTCACGGGGTCTCCTGAACTGGGCAAAGTTTTGTGGCTCATCAACCCTGTTGGCTTTCCACAGGGGGGGCTTGAACCAGACGGAGAAACCCTGCATTTTAGTTTTGCCAAGGAGAGCAGCATTCTGCACACCCCTGGGGCATGAGACACAGCTACAGAAGGGCATCCAAGCCCCTGGCCCTGCCGCATCATGGCCGAGGCAGGGACATAGTACTGAACAAGGAAGCCGGGACCTCAAGCCTTGGTGGCACTTGAGCCCCGAGCCTCTCTCCCCTTGCGCTGAGTTCAGTCAAGGGAGCCCCCCCAGCCAGCATGACCCTGCACAGCCCAGACGCTCTCACCAGGGGCCCCCGCCCCGCTGAAGCCAAGATGGGCAGGGACCCCCAGCACAGAGACACGCGGTTGCTTCACAGAGGCCCTGAGCGTGAGCTAAACGTGTCGAGAGACACGAGATCTCCCTGGAGCGCAGTTTACAAGCTGGCATGGCCCAGCTGCCGTGGGCCCGGCTCACTTCCGTTCCAGGTTGTCTCACACTGGCACAGGGGCCAGTGCCAGCCCGGCTTCAGCACCCGGAGAAACTGGCGTTGGAAGAGGAGAGCCAGTGAGGACGGGCATGGCACGCCGCGGCGCCAGGCCCTTGCTGGAGGCCACGCGGGGAGGCGGTTCTTGGTGGAAACTGCCCTGGTTCTGGTGCCAGAGAGAGTCTGGCTGTCCTGGGTCTGGGGACCGGGACGCCCAACCCAGTGGGGCCCCGGGGCTCCCCGAGAGTAAGGGGCACAGTTCACGTTGCAGCCCAGCCTCCCTGAGCACAGAAACTGTCTG
Organism: Eulemur rufifrons; assembly: GCF_041146395.1. NCBI lineage: Eukaryota > Metazoa > Chordata > Mammalia > Primates > Lemuridae > Eulemur > Eulemur rufifrons. The sequence goes on along the minus strand of NC_090990.1, from coordinate 550,671 downwards.
TGGATCCCGGTGCCAGTTAAAGGCTGGGCTGGAACCACAGCCTGCGCCTTCCTGCCCTGGGCGTGTTGCAGAACGAGATGCCGCGTCACGAGCACCAACAGCCAGCGGGAGTCGCACTCCCCGCCCGCCAGCCAGGGCCTGCTCACACACGGCCATCCCGGAGCCGTGCCCCTGGGCTGGCTGGGGAGGTGGCACGTGGTGGCCTCTGGCTGGACATTTCCGAGGGGCTCCCCCTCCCAGGGGGAGTGTGTGCCTGGGGCCCGTTCCAGCCGGGCTCGGTTTCTCTCCACTCCCATGTGCTTGGGGGAAAGCAAGGAAGCCCCCTCTGGAGTCAGCCCGGGAAGCCCCTAAGAGCACCACACGCCCGTCTGGAGGGTTCTGGGGTTTGAGGCCTCTGGTTGTCCACAGACGCCACCCTGGGCCCACGGTGGCCTCAGACGCTTGGCCTCTGGGAAGGGGACGCCCTCGCTGTCCTCGTCCTGCTCTGTCGGGCGTGTGCACCTGCGGCCACAGGGCGGCAGCTCTGTTTCCACCTTGATTCTTGGGGGCCTGACTTTCCTCCCTCCCCCATTCCAAGGCCCCAGGTTAGGAGGTGGCCGTGCAAAACCACCTTCTGCGCCTTGTGGGGCTCATATGTTACCTCCTAAGCATACAGGAGGTTCACGAGGCAACTATTCCTTGTGGTCACCTGGTGGGCAGGGCCAGAGGTTCCCATGGGTTCCTGGCCAGCCAGAAGGGGTGGGGGTGGGACCTACTCCTTCCTGAAGATCCTGGGGTCACGTCCTGGAAGTACGTCTCCCCCGTGCACGGTAGTGGCTGCTGGACGGCAGCGGGGCCAGGCTGTTAGGACCGGGGGAATGTCAGTCCCCCCCCCCAGGAGAAAAGCAGCTGGGGGCTGCCTGCTCTGAGCTCCGCAAGCGCTAGCGGGTGTCTCTGAGGAGGCGACGCCGCGCTCTGGGGGCTGGAGTGGGCTCTGCAGGCCGCAGACATGGTCCTTCCCACAGCCGGGCTCCTCCCGGCTCCGGCCTGCATCTGAGACCCCCACACCGACGTCTGAGACCCCCCACACTGACGTCTGCTACCTGTGCAGGAAACCCCGTCAGAAACCAGCACGGGGAGCATTCCCAGGAGGGCGGGCCAGCTTCCCCGCGGTGCGGGGCGGCCACTCTCTCAACAGATGACGCGGCACGTCGTGGACAGTCACACGGCCTCCCCCCACCTCTCTGCTGTCCCTCAGATCAGCTGGACACCATCTAGGCCCAACTTCATCCCGCAGCCCTTGGGCTGACGGTGGCCAGAGCCACTGTCCTTTGTCCGAGGCTCAGACATGGCCACATGGGGTGCCACATCCCGGTGTGCCCAGTGGCACGCTGCCCGAGGGCCCTTTCCTCCATTTCTGGAGGTGTCGGCAGGGTCTCTGCATGGGTTCGGCTCCTGCCTGCGCCCCAGGGCTTGTGGCCAGGTGGGGGCACAGAGCTGGACGTTCCAGTGACACTGTCCCCAATGCCCAAGATGCTCCATACAACGCACAGAGCAAGAGGGACTCAGAACCTCGGGCGGGGCCAGGCCAGCACCTGTGGGCAGGCGCCTCACCTCCCGGGTCCCTCGGTTCTCTCCGTGGCTCCTCTGAACACAGCGCGTGGTTCCCGCAGGCTGCAGGGTGTGCCTGGTTGCCTGGTCGCACCGGGGCAGAGCATGCAGCCACTGACGATGGGGAGAACCAGGTACGCACGTCCAGCCCGACCAACCACCCCAGGCCCCCCTCGGGGGAAGCAGGCACCGATGACTTTGAAGAAAGACGCGTCCCCTTGCCCACGGGGCGCCCGAGCCCTGCTCCTGCCTGGACGTGACGGCGGCCTTGGCAGGTATGGGCGTCGTTCACTCTGCCGCTCACCCAGTGCTGACCTCGGGAACAGGCGGCCGGACGCACTCCTGGAGTCTCTCAGCCTTGGCTTCCTCCCCTGCCGAGGCTGCCGCTCCGCTGAAAACCCTCTTTATGTGCTGGCGTGGCCCCGAGCACATGCACCGCGGCCGAGCGCTGGCACAGGCGCGGGGCTCTCAGCTTCCCCGCACCCCGGCAGAGGTATTAGGTGTGTTTTGATTAAGCGTTTTAGCCAAAAGAGAGAGGTTTGACCTCTGGCATTTAGCTTCTCTTGTGGGTATCGGTGCCAGGATTTAGCTAAGTGGGGTTGGTAAAAACATCTTTTTGACTCTTAAAATAAATACCCTCTGTTCTCCAGGAAGCCAGCAAGGACGAGACACACACAGAGACATCTCACACGCTCACAGCGCTGGGGCTCGGCCCGGCCCCCACGGGGGGCTACACTTTCTGTTCGGTGTCACAAATGGATCCCAGAAGGTTTTCCTCCCTTCAAAGTTATCTGCTGCTAAAGTATCTGAAAACACACCCCCAGGAGGGACCCCGGACCCAGCCCTGGCCTCGAGGGGCCCCGAACCAGAGAGGGGCAGGTCGCCGCGGCCCTTGGGGCCTGACGCTCTGGTCCGTGCACCTGCCGCTGTGGGCCGCGAGACCAAACCACCTCTCGCCGATCTACGCTTCTCTCTCGTCTGTTTCCGAAGTAGCTTCCTCGTATCCAAAGATGTAGGTCTGGGTCTAGAACCTGCTAAAGGCTGATCCAAGGCCCCTCTCCTGGGCGGGGGCGGGGAGGGGCTCAGGGTTTCCTGTGCCGGCACCCAGGGTGTCACAAGAGGGGCTGGCAGAGCCCCTGACGCTGGACCCTGTCCTGGCTCCCAGCCTGGCTCTGCTCATCTCTGGGGGCTGTGGGGACGTAGTCTGAGCAGGCGGTGTAGACAGCGGTGTCTACGCAGCCTGTCCTTTCAGTGGGGCTTACACCCAACTAAATGGAGCCCTTGAAACGGGGCTAATGAGCTGATGACGGGACCTGGTGGAAGCTCCGTGTTTCACACGCCGCCCGTGCGCGCCCTCTGGGACGATGGCACCTTTAGGGAACGACTCTCATTCTTAATTTTCTTTCCAAATCAAAATCCTACAATTACTGCCGATTTCCCTGGTGTAAACGCTGCATTAAAGTGACAGCAGTGGTGATCTGGTGACGGTGGCGGGTCATCCTCTGCGGGGGCCTGTCCCAGGCGTGGCGGGTGCAGGTCGCCCCTGCTCACCGCAGCCCACGTGAGGCAGGACCCAGCGAGGCCCACGTCTCGGACAGGAACAGAAGCACCAGGCTCGGAGCTGCCGAGTGGTGCCGCCCGCATCCGAATCGGCCCTGCGGCCTCACCCTGTGCTCTGCGAGGACCGGGGGCCTGGGTGGACACATCCGGCGGGAAGAAGCCGCATGCCAGAACCTTCCGACCGGGACTCACACCTGAACCCTGGCCAGGACTCTCCCCAGGCCAAACTCCCTCTGGCCGTGTTCGCCGGGGCCGAGCTGGGTGGTGTTCTGTTGGCAGCTCCGGCAGGAGCCGTGAAAGGCGGTTAGTCACCGGCCGACCTGGCGCTGGCTCCCCGAGCAGAGACTCCAGCGGTGTTGACACAAACTCTTGAGCTCTCAACTGGGAGTGGGATAATATTTATTTATTTTTTGCATTTAAAAAAACCAGCTTGGCTGTGTTTGAGCTACAGAAATGATTTTTTTTAAAGCTCCTTGGACACTGTTTTTAGCTTTTATGCCTAAACAGATACTTCTCAGTTCTTTCAAGTGAGATCTACCCAATGAATGGAGGCTCTCTCTTTACTCCTAAGAAAAATATTTACACAGTCAAGTACGGCACAGAAAAGGACCCCGGGCTCCAGCGAGCCCAGCCCCAAATGTACACAGGTCTGCACACCGCCGCCCCTCCCCCGCCCTGCCCGCCGCATCCTCCTCCCAAAGGCATCCCCAAGCCTCCCGCTTCAGACCCCGTAATTGGGAGTTTGCCTCGGACCCCTGGGGGAGACCCCCACACGGGCATTGACAAGAGGGGACGGCAAAGTCCCACCTCCCAAACCCCTTGTGTTTGGCCCTGGAGCATCCAGGCTGCTCTGCCCCCAGGGCCCCCGTGCAAGGAGCAGTCGTCAAGACTCCCGGCCTGGCCCCCAGCTGGCTCCTCCCCAATGCCTCCCCAGCCCCCAGCTGGCTCCTCCCTGATGCCTCCCCGGGGGACCGTGCCCGGCAGGTGGCCTCTCCCCTGACCCGTCTGGGGGTGACGGGGCCTTCTGCCTTGCTACGGCCACGAGAGCCACGAAGGGGCCCACAGACCTCAACCGCGTGCCTGACAGTTTCTCTGGACTGCAGGGCTGCCCTGCCCTGGCCCGTGCTGTCCTGCCTGGCGGGCACGGCCACCAGACCCAGAATCCGGGCACGGTCTGCCGCTTCCTGACGTTCCAAGAACACTCTGTTCACTGGCAGCTCAACGGGTTCCAGCGCCTGCCCTGGGCCCGCGCCCCCGGGAGGCTGGTCCCGCCCACACCTTCCTCCCTGCAGGCGAGTCCCTGAATGAGAGAGTCACCTCCGCTCCAGGTTATGTGGCCACGGCCTCCCTTGGTGCCCTGAGGGCAAGGCGCCGACACCCTTCTATCCGCATCTCCTGAGCAGTTGGTGAGCAACTATTCTAGGTTGCCCTGTGGAAAGTGCCTCGGGGACATTCTTTAACATCTCTGGGCAGCGTCTATTCCGTCTATTCCGGCGTGAGCGACTGTGGGGCAGAGACAACGGAGAAGCCTGCCCCTCCCCCTCCCACGAGAAAGTGCAAGGCCACCAAGGCTGCGGTCCAGACGCACAGACGTGGGCAGGAGCCCTGGGAGTGGGGGTCCCGCAGCGGCGGTGGCAGGTGGAGGGGCGGAGGACAGGGGCAGCGGCGGCCAGTGTGCGCACAGGGAGAAGGGGGCAAGTGTCCCCAGACGGAGCTCGGAGGCCTTGAGGCCAGGCCAGACTTGGGTGACGGCGAACACCGGCTGCGTGTGGGCGAGACAGACAGACGGTGGGGTGGGGGCACGGAACGGAGGGCGAGGGTCTGCGGAGAGCGGCAGGAATGCACACGCTGGTCCCAAGTGGTTCCTGTGCGCGTGTCCGCTCCGAGGAGCGTGTGAGAGTCCTTCCCTGCTGACCCAAATGTTTGGCAGGCCACGGGGGCTCCAGCCTGTGTCCCCCTGTTCCCCCCACCAGCTGGGACCTGTCCAGCTCTCCCCACGGCAGAGCTAGAGGCTGCCCTGCCCGGGGACAAGAGGCCACCAAACACACAGTGGGACGGAGGAGAACGGGGGCAGGCGCCTCGCTGTGGTCTTTGCTCACGCGGCGCATCCGGAGTTAGAGCAGCGGGAGGAGCCGGGGCTGCCAGCCGGGCGGTGGGCACCGAGGGTACAGTGCATGTGGACAGCGGGGCTGGGCAGGCCCTCGCCCAGGGGAGGACTGAAGCTGCACAGGTGTGGACCAGCCCCTGACCCAGGTCACCTGAGCACCCCCCAGGGAGGGGCCCTGGCAACGGCGCATCTCTCTGGAAAAGGACCCAGAGAAATAAAGGTGATGTCACCAGCCCAGAAGGCTCCCTGGGTCCCCCAACCCAAAAGGCGACCTCAGCGCCAACACAGTGGTCAGACAAGCACCCCGTGAACAGCTGGCAGGCTCGTGGTCCCCGACCCAAAGCCACAGAGGCCCGCTGAAGGCAGTCGCTGCTGGGAGCCTCGGTGTGGGGGTCCTGCCTCCCACTCCCACCTCCTGGCTGGAGGGTAGCAGGACCCCCAAGCCCCCTGGCCCCCACCCCAGCTCTGGGGAAGTGGGGGCCCCCAGCCAGCCCTTCCCGGGGACGAGGGGCAATGCGGCTGGAGACACCAGGTCGCCGTCTCCCGTGGGCCCTTCCCTGACCAAATTCACCCACGCGATTCCCACCCGCTCACTCCCTGGGCAGACACCTGCGGGCTGTGGCCTTGGGCCCCACGGCTTGCGTGACACAGGCCAGAGCACGGTGCCTCCGCTCCCGACTGCGATGAAACGATGGGGACAGTGTAATGGCTACTGTGTCAGCTCTGCCACAGGCGCCACCGCGGTATCTTGCTTCGTGCCCGACATAATCCTGTAATGACCCCCACCAGCCCCCGGGAATGCCGAAGCTCAGAGAGGCTGAGCGAGCTGCCCGACGCCACACAGCCAGGAAGTGGCAGAGTTGGGATTCCAGCCCAGGCCGAGAGACTCCACCGGGCACTTTCCGAGCCACGGGCTTGCGTGGTCTCCACGGAGCCGGTTCTGTTGGAGGAATGGGGAGGTGGGTCCAGAAGGGAGAGGGGGGATGGAAGGAGCTTTGCCTTCTCCCCCGTGGAGAATGTGTCCAAGCTGGGGGGGGGGGGCGGCGCGGCAGAGTCTCGAGTGCCCGGGTTTTGGCCACAGCTGCTGTGCTAACTCCAGACCACCGTGCGTGGGGACGGTGGGAGGCAGAGAGCCGCCAAACAAGACCGCACACTGTCCTAATGGGACCCAATTACAGGGACAGCTGCGTCCATGAATTCCAAGCTGATCCGCTGTGAAAAACGGGCAGCATTTGGAATCTCGCGGCATCCGTGCAAATGCAGCTGCCGGCGGCGCTCCCCAGCCCGGGTTGCTCTTTGGGGGCGGCGGGTGGGGGAGGCTGAACCAGCGGGGCTTGGCCAGGTGAGAGCCCCACTCTGCCCCGATCCCCAGGCCAACCCCACGGGGCACACTTCTGTGTTTCCAGGTGACGAGTTCGGGGTCCGGCCCACGGAGGACGTGGCAGAGAGATCTCTGCAGGGCTGCTCTGCCTCACGGAGACTGGTGCAGACTCAGGGCCGACGCTGCCTGCCCGTGAGGAGGCTTCCGGGGCCTTCCCGGCCCACGCCGAGTGCCAGGCAGACCTTCCCTCCCCTCCGAGTCCTTGCACAGCTGCAGGGCTGGCTGGGCAACCAGCGAGCTGTCCGGGCTCTGCGCTGGCTCCCCCCACCCTGTGCTCCCGTAGGCCCAAGCCGTCTGGAGGCCCTTATCCGTGCAACGGGCGGCATATGCGCCAGGGATGACCTTGACGCTGTTGGTGAGATGAAAGGGTGCAAATGGCAGCGGCCCAGCCGATCACTCCTCTATTGGCAGCAAGAACACACAAGCCACGATGCCACTCGAGGGGAACCATCCACTTGTGAGACCACCAAGGGTCACGGCTGGAAACCCCGTAGAGAGGACCAGGCACAGAGGGATGGTGCCTTCCTGGGCGGCCGGTGTACCCGGCGGGGCCGCAACACAAATGACGTCCTAGCAGGTGCGGCCTCTGAGCTAAGTGCGGCCTGTGCGTGTTTTAAAGGGTTGTTCACAAACAAAAGGGTTGTTAAACAAACAAACAAACAAAATGGGACGGAGAACGCACGGAACACCAAAAGCGCCAATCACGTGAGAGCTGGCCTTTTGCATCAGAAGCACGTGGACCCCCGGCCACGGCGGATGCAGCGTGGTCCGCAGGAGGGTGGGGACGGGAAGGCCTCCGTGTCCTCGGGTGGCGCATCCAGCACGAGGCTTCCCTGAGGGCCCTGCAGGGGACGGGAGGCTCCGGTGGGCAGCGGTGACGCATCCGCCCTGGGGACCTTGGCACACGCTGGCTGCCGCCACCAAACGGCAAGGGCAAAATGCCACTCGGGGGAAACACAGCGAGGATGTGGCGGGAACCACCTCCCGGGGTCCGAGGACGCAGTGTGGTCTTTCCGGGCAGGACGGGCAGACAGAGCCCCCGACACCTGACCCCGCGGGCAGCTGTCGGCCCCGCCCACCCGGGGACCCCGCGGAGCCACATTCTCAGCTGCAGCCGCCAGGAGGAAGAGACGGCATGAAATTGGCCGCGGCCTGAGACCTCTCTGTCCGCACTTTCCTTTTTCCCTCCTGTCTGTTTTCCAACAAGGAGAAGCACACAGAATGGTCACAAAGGAAGTCCCACAATGTTTGTTGGAATTTCCACCTTGAGCCGCGAAACTTCCTGGGATATTTCTCCTTGTCTGAGATGGGGAGGGGGCCCCAGGGCAGGTGGCTTTGGGATTCGGTGTGATCTTCTCCGCGCCAGCCCTCGGGCGTATCCTGAGAGGCCAGAGTCTTGCCCTCTTGCACAAAGGCCTCAGCGAGACCGGTGACACCGGGGAGTCTAGAAAACCCTTTTACCCAGCCCTGCCCCACCGCCCTGGGGAGAGCCGTGGGCACGTCAGGGACGTCGTGGCCAGCTGCCCACGGAGGCCAGCGTGACGAGTACAGGAAGTCTCCTCCAGTGACCTTGGTTCGCAGCCCTGCGGGGCCAGGGACCCGGACAGCGGCAGGGCGACGCGCATCCACCCGGGGCCACGTCCACGGCACCAGAAAGCGCACGGAATCTGAACACAAGCAAGACCCCGACGCCCAAGGTGTTGGCTCTCGTCCTGACTCTGCAGAGTGAGATTTTGTTCTGGTGGCCGTCCCTCGCCACCTAGCGCGTCACGGAAACGAGGGCTGCGCCCTGCTCTGGGGAGACGGCAAACTGCTCGCCCTCTCGCCTGTGTCTGAGGACCAGGCCTGGTGGGATGGCCGTCCTTGGACCTGCTCCACGCCACAGCCCGGAGCCTCGGAACAGCGCACACCTGCTTACGTCCTGCCCCCTCACCCTGAGGAGCAGGAAGAGCCTCTCCCAGCCTCCCCGGCGCTGCTCTGACGGCCGGAAGTCAGAACGGACCGTTGGCACCAGCAGCTCAGTTCCAGACAGCGAGCGGCTACATGGGAACACCCCCCACCCAGTCCCATCCGCAGGGGCCAGTGGCTGGCGGGGAAGCCCCGATAGGGAAGGTGGTGGCACTTTGATGCGCGGCCGCACGGGGCAGCTGTCAGCAAACTTGACAAGGTCACCGTCTGTCTGCGGGGATGGACTGGGAAAAACGACCCCATTAGTGCAGGAAGAGGACGGGGGCACAGGGAAGGAACCTTCCGGGCCAGGGCGGGAGGCCGGGGAAGGCCCCGGGCACCTGCAGGCAGCGCCTCTCCTGCCCGGCCTCCTGGTCCTCCTGGCTGCATCTGTGCTGACCTGTGGCCAGGAACCTCGGCCACACAGCCCACGTGAGGGCAGGAGTGGCCTCGGGACAGTGTCCCGGGAGGGCCTTCTTCTCTCTGTGGCCCTGGCACTTGCCACCTGCTGCCCTCTGTGGGCTGGGGGGGTACTGTGTCCGTGGGCCGGGGAGCACTCTGTCCGTGGGCCAGGGAGCACTCTGTCCGTGGGCCGGGGAGCACTGTGTCCATGGGCTGGGGAGCACTCTGTCTGTGGGCCGGGGAGCACTGTGTCCGTGGGCTGGGGAGCGCTGTGTCCGTGGGCCGGGGAGCTGCTGTGTCCGTGGGCCGGGAGGCACTCTGTCCATGGGCTAGGGAGCACTCTGTCCATGGGCCGGGGAGCACTGTGTCCGTGGGCTGGGGAGCACTCTGTCTGTGGGCCGGGGAGCGCTGTGTCCATGGGCTGGGGAGCTGCTGTGTCCGTGGGCTGGGGAGCTGCTGTGTCCGTGGGCCGGGGAGCACTGTGTCCGTGGGCCGGGAGGCACTCTGTCCATGGGCAGGGAGCACTCTGTCCATGGGCTGGGGAGCACTCTGTCCATGGGCTGGGGAGCACTGTGTCCACGGCGCCCTCGGAAGCTTTGCCCAGCTAGCCTCAGACACGGGCACTTCCGTGCACGCAAAGGCGCTCAAACCAGGAAGGCTTATCTTGAAGAGCTGCAGACATCTTCTTGGACATGGCTGGATTTTCTAGACTATTCTCGGAGCTGGGAGAGGTGGTTCGACACCACAGTTTAGTTGCTCTTCCCAAAGACTGAACAGGGAGCTGAGGTCTGCCCAGCTGTGACCCAGGTGACCGTAGGGGACAGTGCTGCCGGAGGGGTGACAGCCCAGCGTGTCCTGGGCAGGGAGGAGACCCCGACCTGGCAGGAGCCCCACGGAGCTGGGTGTGACGTGAGGTGGGTGGCAGAGGACGGAGGGGTCACAGGTCGAAACAGGCGGGACTGTGTTGCCAGGGGCGGCCACAGGCTCTCGGGACAGGATGCCCCCTCCTGGGCGTGTGGTCCCACAAAAGCCCTGGGATGCAGGAGGAGATGACACAGCCCTGGCCGGTGCGACCCTGTGCCTGACTTGGACTCCTCTCTGAGCCTGGCACGGAGCCCCTCGCGGGCGGCCGCGGGCTCCCTTCAGGCCACGGGGCCCCGACGGCATCGCTCAGGGAGGTGCAGGAATCCTGCTCGCTCTTTGTGGCCTCCAGCTTCTCCACTGTGGGGCGACGGCACTAATCCTGGCAGAGTCCTACGGTGAACAAACAAGTCCTCTCCAGGGGCTGCCTGGGGCTTGCGGGGTTCCCGCACGTCAGAGCAGAGCAGCCTGGCCTCTCTCACTCAGCTTCACACGGGGCGGCCCGTGGACAGTGAACAAACACCGCGTGTCCATCACTGGTTTGCTTCTCTCCTAGGCAGCACTTTGTGCTTCTCCGGGCTCCAGTCCCTGGCAGAGGTGGGGACCTGGACACACCCCCCGGGCTGTCCTTGGGAGAGGGAGAGCCTGGCGCTCAGGCAGTGTGGCCCACGACTGGCACTTCCCGTGACTGGACACGACGGGGACACGTGGGATGCAGCTAAGAGCCCACATCTCGAAACAGAGACTCGGACGAGGAGGAAACTGACCCCGGGGGGCGGGCGGGGGGCGAGTCTCGGGATGGTGCTCGTCCTGACGGAGCACCAGCCGCAAAGCCCCCCGACCCCGCGCCCGTCCCCACGGAGCTCGGTGCAGGGAGCAGGCCCAGCTCCAGAGATGCAGCTGCCCCCGGGAAGCTTCCCACGGCCGCAGTGGCCTTTCCAGTCCTTCCAGAATCTTCAGCGACCTGAGGTGCAAGGGCCGGCAGAACGCGGGGGCAGGAGCAGGAGCCGGAGGCAGGAATCTGGCCTTTGCGTTTCCCAGCCCAGCTCGGGAGCTGGCCCGGCCTCAGGTCCCGACCGTGAGCCGTCTCGTCCTGGTCTCCTTCTGGCTTTGGCTCTTCGAGTGAAGGGCAGACCTCTGGCCACCGCCGCGTCCCCGCGCCCCGGCCTGCGCTGTTCCGCCACCTTTGAGCACCTCCCTGGGCAGCTCCATGCCTGAGAGACACCACAATCTTTTTACCCAATTTTCCAGCTGAGTTGACTGAGGCCTGTGAAGGTCACGGAGCTCGCCCGGGGTCACTGAGTACAACAACTAAGCCTCTGGCCTCAGGACAAGGATGCAGGACGCCGGTTCCTGTCCCTAATCGCTTGGCCTGAGGTGCTTTCATAAATAATAGAAATAACAGGACTTCATTTTTCTTTGCAGGATAAGCGCCCCAAACAGCCCCGGGGCTGTGGTCTGCGTGTGCTCCAAACCCCGCCACTGGGAGGCAAGAAGGGACTCGGGCGGCGGGGACGGGGAGCCCGGCGCGCAAGCTGGCTCCCGCGAAGGCATTAATTTGTAACAGCCGTCCGCAGAGCTGGGAAGCGCGCGCCGGGCTCGGTGCACGCGGCAGCGGCTGGTTATTCATCGCTGACAGTTATTAGCCTATTATTAAACGTATGAATTGCCTCTTTCATACCACACCGCCTATCCTTAAAGTGCTTTATTAACTAACATTAACAAATCCAATTAGCAAAAGACACTGTATTTGTGTAATTAGTAATTTGAGGCCTTGTTCTGTCTTGGTCTTAAAGAGAAAAGGCATTGGGTGTTGATTAGCACGTAACACCGTACAATTAGGAGAAGTGGTCGGAGATTAGCCCGGAACGTTCTCATTCCCTGGGGTCCCCGCCACGGGACCCGGTCTTGCTGGGACGCACAGGGGCCTGTTCTGCGGCGTCTCCGTGGATCCAGCCGCTTCCCCTCGCACCAGGCCCTTTTCTGCAGTTGGCACGGCCTTCCGCGCCAGGAAGGGGAAATATTTATTTTTATTATAAATTTAGGGGCCGAGCAGTAAAGAACCTTGTTGTTAAATGCTCCAAGCCTAATTCTGCAGAAAATCTCAAAATCCAACTTTCAGTGCTGATTGCAGGTTTTTTTTCTAATTGGATGCCAAAAGGCACAGCGCGGGGTGAGAAGCTTCAGGGCAGGCCGTGCCAAACGCGGTCCTGTTTACGTCTCCGAGCACAGACACTGCGGGGCTGGGGCCGCGGCTCCAGGTAAGGGGGAGGCTGCAGAGAGACGCAGGCAAGAGGAGCATCTTCACGGCACACCCAAATAAGAACCAAAGTGGCGCTGGGGTCCCGTCTGCACGGAGGGTATCCAGGGTGGTTCCCCGAGAAAGCGCCACTCTGGAGATGGCAACAGCTCTGGGTTCCCCCGTGACCTTCTGGGTTCCTCTCGGATGCCCCAAACTTCATTGGTTTGTAAAACCGCAGAGCGAGCCTCACGTATCTGAGCAACTCCCCCGGCACTGCCCGGCAGGTTTTAGTACAGAACAGGAAGGAAGTCAGTGGTTTCTCGGGGGAGCTGCTCCTAGGCTACCTGCCGGCACCTGAAGGCAGGAGCTGGTGTTTCATCGCGGCATCCTCCAGCAGCAGCCGAGGTTCTGGCGTCCTCTGCGCCCCCCCCACCCCACCCGGGGGAGGAGGCCCTGTGTGCAAAGCAGCCGCCTCAGTGACGGGTTCAGTGAGGCTGCCACGGCAGAGGGGCACACTAGGAACCGCCCCCCTCGGAGGTGAAGTTCACCCTGCAGCGCCCGCTGCCGGCGGCGCGGTCCGAGCGGCGCCCACACATCTGGCTGCCCCGGCAGCTGCGTGTCCAGGAGCCGCGTCGGTGATCCAGCACTTCTGGAGGTGGAGCCGGACTCCCCACTTGGAGCCCAGATGTTTGGGTGGAGAGCAGACACCCCTGACTTCATTCCAGCGCTCGTCTTAGACAGAGCCCGAGTTCAGCCCCTGCAAGTAGGATTCTCGTGTGGTTTTTTTCCCCCATTCCACGCCAAAATAAAGCTAGGATTCTTGAAGTTGCAAAGCCTCACCCCTTATCTGATCTTCCCTCTGCACACACGCGCATGCCCACACACGCATGCACACACACGCGCACGCACACGCACACACACATGCACATGGACGCAACGATCGTCGGGCTCGTCTGTGGAAGCCCTGAGCCGCGGAGGCAGAGGGCGGGCGCCCGTGCCCTGCCCGCGGAAACCGGTCGGCACCGGCGCTCGAGGAAGGCAGAGCAGAGAGAAGACCTGGGTGCAAACACTTCAGAAACCTCTTCAAAATATTTGGGTTTGTCAAAATCCCAAACCGCCGCTTGCCAGGCACTTTTCCCGCTAGTGTTTGAGCCCACGGGTATTTTAAAGGAAATGAAATCCGTGTGTTTCTGATTTATTTATACTTAACTCATCAAAATGCTGTTTTAAAGAGCTATTTTGTGTCCAGAATGCTCTGTGCTTTTTTTTCCTTCCAAACTAAAAGCCAAATTTCGCCAAGCGTAGATGACCTTAAACTCCAGCATTTTCAAGGTTCTTTTGAAAATCAAGTTCACAAGGTCCAAACAGGCCTGAACCGGACCCAAAGGTGCCCCACCCCCGCCGCAGGAGAAATGCAGTCAGGGCCCAGCAAGGCGACGCCCTCGGCCCCACCAGCTCCTCACTCTTCGCCCCTGACCCGAGCAGGGCAGGGTGCCTGTGCCCTGCCGCCCACGGAGTCCCCCAGACTGTCCACAGGAAGGCGCAACTTCCCTGGAGACAAGAGGCCCCAGAGCTGGGATGTCACAGTCTCTCCCCGAGCTCTTGCAGTGGGACCAGAGCAGACCCCCAGTTTCACAGCAGGAGGGGGGTCTCTCTCTGTCCCTGGGGGCCCAGGGCATCTTTCCGTCCAGGCCCGGGACCGGTTCCTCTACTGCACCACCCACCCTGGATGAGCACACACACGTCCAGGGCAAACTGAAGCCAATCCACAGCCCAGCAAACTCTTCTCCAAGCAAAGGAAAAGGGAGCAGCCGCCGCAGCCCCGAGTCCGGGCGGCGAGGGGCAGGCAGGGCCGCCTTGCAAGCCAGTGCCCGCGAGAGGGGCAGGCGGAGACCCCCAGGGGAGAAACAGACGGGGCATCGCAACACTATCGTGACCCGCAACACGGACTCGCATCATGTGCTTTGGGGTATGATGTTTATTTCTGGGCGATTCCATGCGATGGAGTTCAATTATGGACTTGATTGCTTTTTTGTGCACGATATGAAATTCCTTATCCTCCTGGCAATTAATTGTGTTCCCTGGCAGATCTGGTATCCATCACCACCCTGCTGTCCCCGGCCCCGAAGATAAACCATCCAGGGGCAATAAATGTCCACTCTGATCGCTGATGCTTTCAGGGAAATTGATTATCTATTTGAGGCAGAGCAGCTGACGGCCGGCCGCCGCTCTTCCTGACACAATGGCGTCCCTGAAAGAGAAGCCCCGATCGGCAGGATGGATTTTCCATTAGACGTAACGTTCTCCAAAGTGATACCCGTTGATCTTAATATTTGAGCAAGGGAGTGAAGCCTCAGACACAGTGGGAAGCCCGGCTTTCGCTCCTGTCTGCTCACGGGATTTGCCGTCGGAAATGCCGCGAGCCGGGGAGCCGCGCTGGTCCCCGTTCCGACGGCACATTCTGCCGCCCGTTCCGGAGGCTGCTCCCCGGCGCTGGTGTCTCTGTGACATCTCGCACCTGGTCTGTGATTTACTGAGAAATTTGCTCCTGAGGTTGTGATATTAGGATGTGGTCCAGATACTCAAATTTATGGTGTGTCCCCTGCAATCTCTGCGAGGGAAAGAAGGCTTTGGATGAGTTTCATTTGAGCTAAAGCAAAAAAAAAAAAAAAAAAAATCCAGACAATGTTATTCTACTTGGTGGCTCCAAAGTCTTTCTCCCGGCATGCAGGGGGCGAGCCCGGGGTGGCACAGCGGGGTGGGGGTGTACACCGCTCTCCTGCGCCGGGAACAGCCTCGGCGAGAGAGGCACTTCGGCTCAGCAGCATAGCAGCGTGGCTCTATCCGTAAAGATAACCGGCGCTATCGACTCCAGAAACGTTTGCTCCCGTGAAAACCGAGAGCGGCTCAGTAATCAACACTGTTACTAACTGTGCCCCGGCTGAAACTGGCCCTGGTCGAGTTCACTTGACGATTCCCTCATAGCAGAAAGAGGCCTTTATTTTGGCAGAGGCAGGGCCATCCCGACCTCATCCGGACATTCCGCAGACGCGTCTGTGGGCAGGTGGCTCCTCCAGCAAACCCTGCCCGGTGCTTGCTCTGTCCGGGAGCCTCTGGAGCTGGGGATCCCGGGGCCTGTCAAGTGTCCCTCAAGGTGGGCTTGGTCCCTCCTGAGAGCAGCCGGCCGGGCTGCCAGGGCAGGTGCACACTTTCTCCGGGCTCCCTTGGAGACGAAGCGCCCAGATCGGGGTTTGGAAACCATGCCCCGGGGAATCCCGGGCGGATGCAGGAAAAGCACAGACCAGAGCTCGGCGCGTCAGGGGGAGCCCCGGTGCCTGGCACACCCCAGGGTCCCATGTCAGGGTGGGGGTGGGGCCCGGGCACAAGAGATTCTGGACCACAGCCAGGGTGAGCGTGGCCTGCCTGGCGAGGCTCTAGAACATGCCAGCACTGTCCACAGGCGGGAGCCTGGCAGGCTCCCCCTCCTGAAGCCCACAGGCCACAGTGGAGGTTCCCTCGAGGGCACAAAGGCAGGACAACAGGTGGTGGACGCAAGGCCCCACCCCTCATGGTGGAGGAAAGAGAGAGGACGTCCCCCACTGGAAATGGGGAGCCCCAGCACTCAGCCTGCTCCGGCCCCGGCACATTCTGCCAGCTCAGGACGCTGGAAGATGCAGCCCAAGGCCTGGGCCTCCCGCGCAGAAGCCCAGCTGGGGAGCAGAGGCCTGTGTGGGGAGTGACTTCTGCAGTCCTTCGCTCGTCACCGGGGAGGTCAGGCTGGGGTGGGGGTGACCCACGGAGCACTACGGCACCTGCGTCCTGACCCCCCCTTCCCAGCCTCACCCCGTGCACAGCCCACAGACCTGCTGGGGAACAGTGGGTGCCCCCAGGGTCTGCGCACAGATAAGTCACAACTTTGTGAGGTTTCCTGCACCACCGTCTAAACGTCGCAGACTTTTCTGTGCAGATGTCTCCTCGCCGGGCGGACCCTGAGAGTGGCTCCAAGATCATGGGGGTGAGTCAGGTCTCCACGGGGAATTGCACACGTCTGTGTGCGTTTTGCTCCTGTGGACACATGTGCATGTATGTGCATGTGTGTCCCTGTTTGGGTGCACACGGGTGAGTCTGTGCGTATGCATGTGTGTGCATGTGAGTATGTGTGAGCATGCATGTGTGGGCCATGCCCTCGGGCTCTGGACAGCTCAGGGCCGGGCAGGAAGGAGCCAGGAGAAGCGGCCAAATGCACAGTGCGCCCGGCCTCTCCGCTCCTTGGGAACAGTGCCGTGTGCATTGTACGTCTGGGGCCAGACTTTTCCATGATTGATGGCCCGGCCGGCAAAGCTTTATTCCTAGTAAGAAAATACAGTGCCTGCAGACCGGGTCCACGCAGGACAAAGGGCTCCCCCAACAATGCGGGCCCCAGTCCCTCTGTCCTTATTTGCACAAAGACAACACATCCAAGCAGCGCTTCGCATCTCGTGGGAAAAAGTCCCACATACATTATCGGATCTGATTGTCTCTGTTACGCTAGGAACCAGAAGCTCAGAGAGGCTGGTGACTTGTCCAAGGCCACACAGCAGTCACTGTTCCCTGGTGCCTGGAGGGCCTGAGGCTGTTTCCCTAAAGATCAGAT
Organism: Eulemur rufifrons; assembly: GCF_041146395.1. Lineage (NCBI taxonomy): Eukaryota > Metazoa > Chordata > Mammalia > Primates > Lemuridae > Eulemur > Eulemur rufifrons. Next base: position 533,948 of record NC_090990.1, on the reverse strand, counting down.
TGCCGTGGGGGGTGTGCCCTGCTGGAGTCTCTGCCCAGGACTAAACGTGCCCCAGGCCTCGTTCTGTGCCCGAGCTGCACATGGTGGGTCTGAGCCGGTGACAGCAGTGGCCAACTGGCATCCCAGGGTCCGGCCCCCCAACCCTCCCCACTCTCCACCTCTGCGACCCTCCTGGGTTGTAAACGTGACTCCCGCTCCCCAGACGGGTCGGCCCGACTTGAGGCGGAGCACTGCGCAGCTGCCACGGATGGCGGCTTAACTCTGTGTGGCGGGTGACGGCAGAGGCCGAGCTGCCGCTGTGGGTGGCTCCTTTCTCCCTGGGCTGGGCTGGGCCTGTCCTCCCTGGGCAGCTGGTCCCAAGGCCAGGACCCTCCCCATGCAGGCTGGCACCGCTCTCCAAGGGGGCCAGCAGCTCCTGACACCTGCCCCTCTCTGCATCCTGTTCACCAGACAACTGCACGACTCCACCAGTCACCACACCAGGGACACCGGAGCTGCCAGGGATGGGCAGAGGACTGAGTGGTCAAGGCAGGGCTCCCCTAGGCCACTCCAAAGGGGAACCACCAGCAGCCCAGGGGGGCACAGGGCCCCAGGACAGGTGGGCCAGGTGGGCCAGCTGCACCTGCAAGCAGGTCTTGGCTTGCCCAGCCTCAGCGGGCCCGCACTGCTCCCTGCGCTGTCCTGGAACCACGTGACCTGGGCCAAGGCCCACTGAGCCGTCGGAGGGGGCAGGCACAGGCGAGGGCTGCAGGTGTCTGCCGCATCTGCCCTGGGTGAGTCTGAGCGGGGGCAGGTTGCATCCTGGGGCTGCCCTGGCCGACTGCGACGGTGTCAGCAATGTGGCCGCACAGTGGTGGGGACGCTTCCTGGGACAGGTCTCGTGGGAACCGGCCGGGAGGCTGGGCAGGCTCCAGAACCGTGGAGACGCGGGAGGAAGGTGCTGCAGATGGAAACCGGCGTGGGCAGGGCCAGGAGAACGAGACGCTTTCATCCCGGCCCGTGTGGGCACGGACTGAATGTCTGTGCAAAGTGAGGCTTGTGTCTGCAGCTGCCGGCAAATCCGTTTAGAGCCTCCGAGAGCCCACCCGAGGCTTTCACTGTCCGAGGTTACGTGGTCAATGGCTTTCAGGAGAGGTTCATAATTACTTCAGCGCCAAACATCTGTGGCCAGCACAGCTGCCTCACCGCCTCCTGGGGAGGCCCTGCCGGCTCTGGGTCCTTACTCCACGCCAGCTCCGTGGGTCCCCGGGACTTCAGGCCTGGGGACAGCCGGCTTTGCCGAGAGCCCGGTCTGGGGCTCCCCGAGGTCGGGGGGTGGTCCCCAGAGGCCTGGAGGGGTTTCTCCCGAGGTCAGTCAAGTGGGGCAGTCACGGTGCCTTGAAGCACGGTGAGAGGCGCCCCTCCTGCCCGTCCCGCCGCCGACTCCTGCGGGGCGTTATCGGCGCGGTATCTCGGGTGCAGAGCCGCGGCCGGGCCCTGGAGAATTTTATCGTCCTGTTCCTGAACACTGCAGACAGAGCTGGGTAATCATTAACCCGGCCCCTGCCTCGCTCTGTTCCCGAAGATGATACTGCCCTGCGGAGGCTGCCAGCACCCTGCCCTCCCCTCCGCGCCGGACCCCTCCCCCGCCCCGCGCCGAGGGCCAGGCCCGAGAAGGCAGGTCCTCTGGAGCTGGCACGGCAGACAATGTGTGTCTTGTGTGAGTAATTGAGCGCCGTGGCCAGTCAATCTGGTTTCTGGGCCCGCCGCCCTGACCCTCTTTAGAGCTGCGTGCTCTTCCCGGCACAGTGTGAAACGCTTCCTTTCACTGCACTGACACTCCGCAGATTGAGACGTCAGCCCGGTCCAACTGCAGCAAATTAGCAATTTTTCTTTTGCTAATTGGAAATAAAAATGTTTGCCGAGGGAGTCGTTTGTCGGCATGTGGTTTTCGGTTTCTGTGCACCGGAGAGCTGCGTTGAAAATGCATCCGAAGTGCTGCCCACCCCGGGGCGCCCCCGTCACAGCTCCTCGGGTGTCCCCCGCGGCCGTGGGGGAGCACACCCCTCCCCTGCGGCCCCCGGCTCCACGCGGCCCTGGGCACAGGGGAGCTTCCTCGGGGAGAGCTGGGCCCCGGCTGTGCATGTTCGGAAAACTGTCAGGATCAGGCAGGTGGCAGAGCGGTCTGGGGCGAGCTGGTGGCAGCTCTGCGCTGGGGACAGGGGAGCAGACCCTCTCTCTGCGTGACAGCCCAGGGCAGCCCACACCTGCCCTGAGCGCACAGCCTGTCTCTGAAGAACCTGCTGGTTTTCGGGATTTCTGAAAGGGTGCGCTGGGATCGTGCACCCTGTCCTACCCAGCGTGAACCTGGCCTCCAGGGACAACTGGTTTCAGCCGCCCTGGTTCCAAGAGCAGAAAGCCGCAGTGCCTGGGCTGAGGGGGCAGAGACGGCTGCCAGGGTGGAGAAGGGACGAGGCCGTCTTGCTCATGGGAACAAAGAGGACAGGGAGGAGGGCGGGGAGCTTCCCTCTTCGAGGAGGGGGCGGCGCCTTCACGGCAAGTGCCGCAGTTTGAGATCCGTGTGTGAACAGGTGCCATCCGCGCCCACCTGCGTGTGCATGCTCCTGGGCACGTGTGTGCGTGTCCCACTGGGCGGGTGTGCAGAGTGTGCCGTGGCCTGTCCCTGCACCCCAGGGTGGCCCCGCTTCCCCTCCGGATGCCTGGGGTCTCTCGGGAGGCTAGGGCTGCCGGGCCAGCCCCTAAAGGGTTACTGTGCCCCCCCATAACGCATTTGACAGCCATGCCTAATAATTCTTTCTGCGGGGTTTTTTCTTGATGTCTTTATGTGAATATGAAGCCCAGTGAAAGGCTCCGGGGGACCCCCATGAGAGAGGGAAAGCAGGAACCGGAGGGAAGAAAGAGCCCCGTGGCTCCCCGCGGGGAGTCGGGCGCCTCCTCCGCAGTCCACGCCACGGCGCGGGGCCCTTTGTCAGTGGAAGCGAGTCGTCTTCACTCCGCCACGACAATAGCGTTTTGTCAGGGAGGGCTGTGGGGGGCGGCAGCGGCCAGGGGTGAGCCCCCGGGGCCTGCAGATGTTGCACCAGGGGTGACTTATTGCACCCGTGTCCTTCCTGCGCTTGGCACCTTCCCAGACCCCCCCACGGGAGACGGGGGGGGGAGGGCTAGCTGGGGGGGCACCCTGTCACCCCATGTGTGGGCCCTCAGTGGGAGCACAGTAGCGCCAGGCAGCACCCCGAATACGGGTAGGCAGAAGAGACAGAAGAGACCCGCATCCCGGCGGGTCCAGAACGACACTCGGGGGGAGCTTAAGGCCACCAGCTGAGCCTCTAGAATTCTCCCATGTTAAAAATAAGAACCAAAACTCTACCAGGACGAGCCACACAGGACCTGTGAAAACCGCTTGCTCTGGGAAGGCACCTGCTTGGCCGCAGTGGCGTGGAGCACCCCCACCCCCACCCCCACCCTCGCCAGAGCTTGTGCCGGCTCCGCCCGCACGGCCTGGTCCCTGCTCCCAGGCGCTGCCCAGACGCCTTCTCATCTGAACGCGGAGCTGAGAGGTTGTGACCTGGCCCAAACCAGAGAGGCCGTAAATCCAGCAAGGAGGGCTGTTCCCACGGGATCCCTGCTCCCATTCCAGACCAAATAAGTCTGGAGCAGCCGGGGAGGCCGCCCCGTGGTCTCCGCACGGTTTTCTGAACCGAGAGAGGCTCTGAGCGCCAAAGAGGCCCCATCGCTGCGCCCACCGAGTCCCGCACACGCGCCCCGCCCGCCCCTGGGCTGGCCCACCCGCTCCCCAGCGAGGAGCAGCCGCCAACGGCTCACACGCCGGGAACCGGGGCCTCCTTGTGGAAAGCGGGAGAAGCCCACTTGGGCTCCTGGGTCTGCTTTGGACCAAAACTTTGATCGAGGAGCACAGGAGGGAGGACGCTGCACAGAAATGGCAGGTCCCGCAGAGGTGGGGGTGCTCCTTCCCCCCGGCCCTCGGGACCCGAGTTCAGTCACCGGGAGGCAGCTTCCCTCAGGGCCAACGATGGCCTGGGAAGGGACCCGGGGGTGGGAGGGGTGGAGGTGCGGAAAGTGGGTGCCAGATCTCCACGGCAGTCGAGGACCGACCGCCAGGAATCTGTTCACTCCGGTTCTGTCCCGGCGGCCACCGTCCACAGCGTCACCCTGTGCAATATCGGGAAGGGGTCCATCGCCTCTGACCTCAGGACAGTGGGGTACAGCGCCCCGGCCCCAGGGTTGGGGAGCCTCCGAGATGGCAGCTTTGGCCTGCTGTCACCTGCACGCTGCAGGGCAGGACACAGGGGTGCCACTGGGCTGGGCTCAGCGGGCGCTGGCTGCCAGACCCCTCCAGCGCGAGCGTCCCTCCCGGGCGGGGCGTCATGAGAGGACTGTCCAGCTCTCCCTCCCCAGGGCCGGGGGCTGTGGGACACGCATGCTCTGTGGGCCCCTGCCCGAGGCAGTCCCGCCGGCTCCCGCGCCACGGCACAGATGTCACTGGAGCGCAGCAATGTGAGAGCCACTCTGTGCTGCCTGTGGGTTGGAAAGTTTGGACGTGGCCCGTCCAGCGTCTCGAGGGCCTGGCAGCTGCCGCGTCAGCAGAAACTTCTCCCCAACTTTTCACTGGGGTCTGTCGACACATTTTTCCCATGGAAAGAGAGCGTGGCCTTTGTGAGGGCCACGGCCGGCACGAATTACAGTAAAGATTAATCCCGAACAAGAGACAGAGACAGAGACAAAGAGCATCATACACTTCAGTTTTCAATGGATGTTTTCATAAATGTATGAATAATTTAAATTATCATTGCCGAGCATTTATTCGAGTGTTTCGGGGGGAAAATGCCTCCTCTTTTTTCTCCCTCGATTCTTTTCATTTCTGTCTCATCTCTTTTATGTGCTGCATGGGCTGTTTTCCTGCCGTCTGAATCGGCCGGGGAACAATGGGATGTGTGAGGCTGGGGCTGGGGAAGAATGCGGCCCTTGTTGCCGACGCCGTGCGCTGACATTGATTAATGAGGGTGCGGACACGGGCAGAATTTGTGAGAGCCGAGGGGAAATCAGAGGACGTGGGGCACCGGGGAGGAGGGCAGGCTGGCAGGGGAAGGCCACGGCCATCCCTCATGCCCGAGGGAAAGGGCGGGGTGGGGGGCGAAGCCACCAGTGCAGAGGAACCGCTGACTAGACAGGTCCCCGGAGGACAGGGCCTCGGCGCGGGTCCGGGTCTGCCCGCGTGGTGGAAGGAGGTGGGGCAGGGCCAGGGGCAGGGGCAGGGTGGCCCACTCGCCCGGCTGGCCGCTCCCACCCTGCCCAGGCCCGCAGGGCGCTGCACCCAGGATGGCCCTGTGGGATCCACTCTCCTGGACCCATGGACCCTGCCTGTCCCCGAGGCCCGGCTGGACTTCCCTGGCATGGACATGACCCCGTGATGTGGTTCAGGGGTTACCTGCCAGTCCACAGAAGGGTTTGGCTGGGCTCTGTTCCAGCATATTCCATCCCACCCCATCCTCTCCTGCTCACTGACTCACTTTTCAGTAGCAGAAGGGAACCCCTTGGGGATGTTTTTGGCTCTGATTGAATCCTCGATCCAGGCGACCCTGGAGCTCAGGACTGGCCATCAGGGCCCTGGCAGTGGCGGGTCGGTGGCCGGCATGGGGTCTTTGAGGACACTGAGATGACCGCCCAGCTGGCTGAAAGGAACACCTTGGTCAGCTGGCCACGGGGTCCACACACACGGGCCCCCAGTGTCCGGCCTGCGACGTGGACCTCCAAGATCAGAGGCAGACAGGGAGTTTTGGGGATCGGCGCCCAGCCTCACACCAGGGTCTCAGGACCCACCTGGCCAGAGCACCTGTGTCCTCCAGAAAAGCATCCTCGGGCCCCACTCCCCCTCGGCCAAGGTCAAGGTCATCGTAACAACCTCCCTGTCGGAGCATCTCTTGTCTGATGTGGAAACCGTGAGCTCGGGGCCAGGCGCCCAGCAGGGGCCGGCATGCTCGGAGGTCCACTTGCCTCTGAGGGGGACGCCAGCCTGGGGGGCTACACCTGCCCCGCAAGATGTTGCCATGGTACCCTCTGCGGGTGTGGCGCTCTCACATTGGCGGGTCTGACCTGTGGAATCGCTTTGGAAACCAGCTGCTGGAAGCCAGGACCGCTCTAGGTCGCTTGGCAGCGTTTGGGCTGAGACGGGCATTATTTCCGCTTAGACGGAGGCAGGTGGGGTTGGAAGTTGCCCAGCGTGTCGGGCTCACCACAGATCTAGAGGTTTCTGGTTTATGTCCAACAGGAGAATAAAATGAAAAGTCGCCTGTTTGAACAGGGAAACTATTTTCCCTATTAAATTACTTTTCCGCTTTCTGCAGTAAACTTTTTACAGGGAAACGCACTTTTGCTGTGCCTCCCGGGCCAGTCACGCGCCCTCCGGACAAGGGTGAGGCCGGGATGGAGTAAGAACCTTGGATCCCAGGTACGTCTGAGCATGTGGCCACACGAGACGGGGACATGTGTCCAGGCGCAGCTTGCCGGCCGTCCTGCTGGGCTCGCCGGGCACACCCTCGCGGGCTGCGTGCTTCCGAGCTAATGTTCCAGGCAGACCGGCCTTGATAAGGATCAGGAGCTGCAGGATTAATGGGGGGTGGCCAGGCCTCCGGGCGCGCACCGGGCCGGCGCAGACGCAGAGTCCCCGTCTAAGCCCTGGCTGTGACCTTGCTTGGGGTGACGGGGGTGGACACGGCGTCCCGGAAGCCCTGCTTCCTCACCTGGAGAGCGAGATCCTCCCCGGCCACCCTGGGGAAGTATCTAGTTAGAGCATCTCCCAGCAACAGCCACCGTCCCCACTCCAACGCTCAAGACCCTCAGGTGCCTGCGCCCCAACGGAAGTGACAACAGGCGCTCCAGGGAAACTGAGTCAGCACAGCAAAACCCCAAAGCTGAAACCATGCGGCGTGCGGCGTACATGGCTCCCCAGCCGGTGACAGGGCTGAGTGGCAAATTACAGGCATCACAATTTTATAATTACAGCAGCTGAGCAGAGACAACCGCCCTCTGCATCCCTCTCCCCAACAAAGTAGTTAGGGTTATTTGTGTCGGCAAATTAGGCAAGAATGGTTGTATCTATGACTTGATGGGTTTGCCATGTTTAATTCATAGAGATTTGGGAAGGTGGTTTGTTTTTGACTCTGCTCCTATCGCTGAGCGGGTAGCGTTTACCGCTGATTCGGGGTCTGCAGATCTGGCTGCTGTTGGCAGTGGAGGGGCCGCGAGCTGAGAGGGTGGGATTCTCGGCCATTCCAGGGCGTGCGTGGCCACCGAGCGAGGGGCCGGGGCTTCCCTTTCCGAGGTGATGACGCCTGTCCTGTTGCTGGGTGGCCCCGCCAAGGTCCCCGTGCCTGGCTTTGCTGGAGCTTGCAGCATAGCTGGGTGGGGGCCCGGCAGTGCCATAGAAGAGGCTGGGGACTCCGGCCCGGCAGGGAACAGGCTCCCTTACTGGGGGGCCTCGCAGACTGTGCTCCTTGAGGCCGGGGCGGTGGGCAGGGAGGTAGGGGACAGAGCCAGGGGGAGGGAGCAGCGGAAAAGCTCATCTCGCAGGTTCTGATGTTCCAGAAGCCCGTGCACTGTGGCAAGAGAGACAGCGGGAGAGGCTGGGGGCACCGGTCTCCAGCCAGGGCCTCCGAGCGGTCCCCCGAGAGCTGAGGACAGGGAATGTGCGCGAGGCTATGAGGGGAGAGGAGCTTGGGCACCTGGGGGTCCCCGTCGCAGTCCCCGCACCGCCTGAGTCCAGGCCCGGCCTCCCAGAATTCCTGCGGTGTCTTGCCCTGCCCCCACCTCCTGCTCAGGCCGGGGCCAGAGGGGTGTCAAGATCACCTGAAAAGGCAGCCCCCGAGGGTGACCCAAGCCCCGAGCCCCCGGCGGGGACAAATGAGGAGCTTAACTAGCACAGGCCGCGTGAAAGGCAGGGGAGAAAGGAGGAACAAAGCTCTGCCAATTTGCTCTTTTGGGCATTGTGCGCGCTGGCCGCGTTCCCAGTGTATCGCTCCCCATTGAATGGGGTCAAGCGCGGCGCGGTCCTTCCGCAGCCCTGATGGGTTTTCACGAGGCGCTGAATGGAGTGCAAATTAGCGGAGTCCTCGGGAGCCTTGTCACTGTCACTCCCAAACCGAGCTGCAAAGGCGACGCGAGGATTAATCGCCCCGAGGACTCGCCCATTATCAGGGCAAGGTAGGAAACTATTTGTCCTCCGCGCTTTCATGTCCCGTCCATTCTGCCCACTGTGGAGGCGCTTCCCGCGGAGCCCTCTCCCGCCCGCACTCACGCCAGCCTGGCCGCCAGGCACCGGGGCACACGCATGCACACGCACATCACGCACGCTGCGAGGCCACGTCACTGTCCGGTGCAGACGTCTTGCCCTCCGAGGACCGAGGCCGGCTGTCTGTGAGGGGCGGAAGCCAAGGCTGCAGGGTGGGCGGAGGCAGGGCCGCCCGGGGGCTGCTCCAGCGGCCTGGACCACCACGGAGCGGCCTGGGGAGCAAAGGCCGAGCAGGAGGCACCAAACCTGTTTTCAGGACAAGGATCTGCCGAAGCCCCAACTGCACGGGTGACTCCGCCTCGAGTCCTTGCTCAGCAGCCCACCTGCGGCCCCACCTCGGACCAGGCCAAGCCCACGGCTTTTCACACAGCAGCACGGGACCCCGGGAGGGATGCACGGCCCACACTTGGGTCACCTCGCATTTGGGGTGGACGTTGTTTCCAGGAAGTGACTCACGCTCATTTTTGATTGTTCTGCTTAGAACAAGAAAATCGGCAGTGGCGACGGTTTGACCCAGATGACGCATGGGTCGCTGGGGGTGGGGAATCGCTGGCCGACGGCAGGGTCTCCGCAGGCCGTGTGCCACGTCACGAGTGGACGCGTGAGTCTCTGCTGAGCAAACAGACAGAGTCGAACAAAGGGAGAAACAACCCTCTGACCAATGAGTGAATAAATAGCTGTCTAATGGACACACAAGTGCACACCTCGTGAGCTGACGAACACACACGTCCAACGAGCGGGTAAATAAGCGATGTCTGTCTCACGAGTGACCAGTGAGCACACGCGCACCCAGGCCGAGGACCCCGGCACTGTCAGCCACGAGCTCGGATCCCCTCAACCTGGAACGTGGCACCTGCTCTTCGGAGCCTGCCTTGGAATATTTTATCAGCCTTTATCTGTGGCTTAAGTAGCTGAAATCAGAACTGGGAGTGACACACACACCCTCTGTCACGCCACACGCCACACGCCACACTGCAGCCGTGGTTCCCGCTGGGGAGCTGGAGTCCTGAGCCCCCACCCCAGCCTCCAGGCCGCACCACCGTCCCGGGCCTCGGCCCCCTCACCTGTCGCAGGGAAAACGCTCCCCCCACCCCCAGCTCAGACCTGGAGGGATCAGGTGGGCAACGCTGGCGGAAGGAGCGTCCCGCAAAGCCTCGAGAGCCCCACGAGAGCCCCACGAGAGCCCCACGAGAGCCCCACGAGAGCCGCGGGGACACGGGCTGCAGCGCCGCACTCAACTGCGGGGAAACACGCGGCACGTGGAGAACCGTCTTCCGGCCGTGGCGCTGTCCGGTGTTTATTGCGCATGTTCCTGTTGGCCACACCCACACCTGGGCTACTGTTTACAGTGAGATTTCATGAGGAGTCACAGAGTTCCCGTAGCGGAAGGAGAATTGGCCGCTGAGTGCCAAACGTCTCCAGCAAACGCCGTGGTATTCCCCACGTTCACTGAGAACTCCGCGAAGGGGCTGACGTGAGCGCAGGTGAGAGGGCAGCTTTGGCAACGCCCCGTTCAACCCTGGGGTTGGAGGGCAAGTGACTGTGGCTACTTTTCTAGAACACAAATCTCCTGAGTCCGCCAGTTCTGAAAACCCTGGGGACAGCCCGGCTGCAGTGCTCAGGCAGCCACAGGTGTGTCTTTGGCCCAAAACTCGGGAGGGGGTGGCCTGTGGCTCCCGGTGGCAGTTGCTGGCTCCAACCTCCCTGAAGTAGGAAGTGGCGTTTGTGGCAGATCCGTGTGGACAAAGGCTCCCTAACTGAGGTTCCGGGACCTTCCACCGAGGTGCTCAGTTGCCACCTGCACCTGCAGACACCTGGCCCTGGACTGGCAGGAGGAGAACCGGCCCCCGGGGGAGCCCGGCCCACCGGGCCTGCTTCCCGCTTCCCGCCTGGCCGTCCCTGGGGAACACAAGGACGGACGTGACCTTCACAAAGGGGAGCGCAGTGCGCTCCGGCCTGTCTGGGCTGACGGAGGGACAGGTGTGGCTGTCACGACTGGCCACATTGGAGCTGTGTTCCCTGAGGTCACACGTGAGACGTGCTCCGGACCCCGCTGTTTCTAGGTGTGACCGTAAGTCCCAGTCTAAGGTTTGTTTCACGTCCTTGGCTGCCTGTTCCATGGCTGCTCAGGCAGGAGCCTTCGCCAGAGAAATGATTAATTTTTTCTTGTCCCTGGCACCAAAACTTTCCCATAGTTTTCCCTGGGACGTTCAAAGCCGCCTGATGTTGCCCTTCCCAGGCCAGAGAGCACAGTGTTCCCTTCAGGGCTCGTCCAGAATCCCCGCTGCCCTCTCCCCAAGGCGCCCGCGCCGGCCAGACGCCTCCAGAGAGTTAAGTCCCACCCGCCCCGCCAAGAGGCAGACGGTGGCCACAGGACAGATGGGCACGTCACCGCCCTGACCGTGGGAATGGCGCCCCTCGTGTTTAACCGGGAAGCTGAGGCCAGGGCTTCCACCTACCTGTGGGGGCGCCCGGGCCCCTGGTCATGGCAGAGAACAAGACCCCGAGGGCCCGAGAGGAGACGGACCAGGAAGAAAAAATGGTTCTGAAGGATGAAGCCCAGCAGGGCTGCTCGGCTCCCCCCGGGACAAGCAGTTCCCAGTCAGGTGCCTCTGCTGGCCAGGGGACGCCTGTTGGTGCCTGGGGACACTTGTAGTCGTCACACCTCGGGGCGGCGTCTGCCGTACTGAGCACCCTGCAGTGCAGGTCGGGAGTCGCCCCCTGTCAGTGGGGCGAACGGGAGAAACCTGCTTTAGGCGAAGGTGGGAAGAGAAGGTTCCGAGACGCAGAGCGATGGTTGCGGTTGCGACGGTGGCTCCACTTGGCCTCCTGGCCACGCCCCACGTGCGAGGCTTTGGGGCAGACCCTGACCCACCGAGGGGCCTGGGGACAGACCAGCCGGCTCCCTGACGCAGGAGGCGCCACGGCTGATGCCCGGTTCGGCCCCCGAGATCGGTTCCCGTGATTCTCACGGCAGCCCCGGGAGGCCGGGACCTCCCTGCGGAGCTGTGAGCCAAGGCACAGGGCGGCACGGCAACGTCCCCAGGACACCCGGCTAGCGGCGGCAGAGCCAGGACTCAGATCCTCGTTCCCAACACGGCTCTCCCGATCCCCCTGCAGTCGGCTTCCTGATACAGACCTGGGGTGTCGGGGTCTGATCCAGAGGTGGGGGCTTCCTGCCTTCTCCTCCGGTGGCCAGAAATTCCAGAGGTCTCAGCGAGAGACGATTCCACTCTCAAACCCTGCGCAGCCTCAGCAGCAGATGAGCGGAATTATCTGGGCAATTCTGACCCTGGGAAGGGCAGGAAAGAGGCCGGCTCTGCCCAGTGCTAGGGGCCGGGGCTGCTTTAGGAAGACCACGGGTGAGCGTAGCGCCCAGGCCGGGCATCCCCAACACAGAGGCCACTATGTCCCAGAGTGCCCACTCGCGTACGGATAGGTGACTGACAGTGACAGTCTCTCCAGTGACAGGTGCCAAATGGGCGAGAAGGAAGGGACACGAGGCCAGAGAACTGGGCAAAGGGACTCTGGGCGTTGCTGCTCACAGACAAAGTGCGCAGGAGCACGCCAGCGACCCCATCACAAACACGCTTTGCTTCCCCTTTAAAACTGACGATGGAAATGCACCGCGTCCAGGGAAACACAGCTTCGCTGTCGTTACTGAGGTCGTCAAACTCGCCCTCGGGAAGGAGCCTGGTGGCCCGAGGGGACGTGCAGTGCCGGGAAACTCGGAATTCACCAAACGACCTCCGTTTCGTGGCTGCCGGTTCTTTCCAAGGCACACGAGGGGTGACCGGCGCTGGCTGCACCTCTGTCGTGGCGGCTCTTTCGGAGGCTGCAGGAACGCGGGTCCTGAGGGCCTCGTCCCCCAGGGCACGTCCTTCCCGGCTGGCTTGAGCTGCCACATGTCCTCTCCCGCGTGGCCCCGTGGCCTTTCCCCGTGTCCCAGAGGCTGGTCCGCGGCAGGACATGCAGGTCAGGTTGGTGTCCTCTGTGTACTCCGGTGCCGGCTGCGCTTATGCCTGTCACGCGGTCCTATGGCCCTCGTCTGAGGTCTCGCTTCCTGGCAGATCACCTTCCCTCCGAGTCCCAAACGCAGCTTTCCTGGCCCAGCCCGTCCTCTGCCCCCAGTGCTGCAGGTGGCAGCTCCCTGGTGTCCAGGGCCCACCAGTATCCGAGGACAACTGGAGCCTTGGCCAGCCCCAGTCACGGGTGTGGTGGGGACAGCTAGACCCTCTCTGGGGGCTGCGTCACCTGCCAGCCCGCCTGGCTCCTGCTCGGCCGCGTCTCAGGAGATGCTGGTCCAGACCTCGCTCCCTGCTCAGCTCAGGCCATGGCCCTGCAGGTCCCGGCCGAGAAGCCTGGGCGTGGGGCGTGTGCAGGGGTGGGCGCGAGGCGTGCGCGTGAGCACCGGGGGAGCAAGCAGAGTCGGGAAGGGCTGAGTGCGTCTCAAACCCACTCAGCGAAGCCGGCGCTCTGCAGGTCCTCGCAAAGGCAGCGGCATCTCATCAGGTGCCGGGACCCCTCCCTGCGCCCCAATCACGTCCCCTCCCCAGGGGTGATTTCCTCACTGCTGCTCAGAGAAACAGACTGACGGTCCGCAGGAAAGGTGAACCGTGCGCCTGTCTTTGAACAACACACCAGGCCTCTCCAGGGCTCATGAAGGGCTTTCCGGCACCTTGGTTGCTCTGAGAGGGGCTCACCCTGCCCGGAGCTCACACTTCTTCGCCAGAGACGCCCCTGGGACCCCCCTGCCCTCGAGGGACTTCGAGCTGCCCTTTCGCCTTTGGTGCACAGCAAATAAACGTGCTTGTCCATGCCCACGGCGGGTCCCAGCCCACCCAGTGGTCTCTCCAGGGAAGGGTTCCCCAACCCTGGTCAGCGGGGGCCGGTGGGCCCAGGCTGGGTGCCGGTTCTACCGCAGTGGGTTCCACCAGCCCTGTGGCCTGGCACAAGGGCCCTTGCTGAGAAAACTGGGACGAAAGTGCTTATTGGGGCACCTCCGTGAGACCACAGGGAACGGGGAATGTGGGGGGGTTGTTAGCCCCACCCAACGCAGGGTCATGGCCCGGTAGAGCTAACGACCACTGACAGCTGCGAGGGCAGAGCTGGCCTGGTTGCGTCCTCTGCCAGGCCCTGGAGTCAGGCCAGGGCCGGGGACCCCTGTGGCCTGCAGACCCCTGGGACAGGGCTAGCTGCACAGGGTCTGGAGATCTGGCGGTTGGATCCAGCACACGCTGCGTGCACTTCGCAGGGCGGGAGGTGGCGGGGGCAGCCGGCACCCTGCCCGCGCTGCGACTCCACCAGCCGCTGCAGCAGTTTGTGCTGCCAGCCGGGGGCCGGGTCCAGCCGCGCCCAGGAGCGCCCAGCCCACACCTCACACGCCACATCCTTTCATCTCCACCGCGCGGGCCCCACAATCGGATTCCGCTCCCTTCTTAATCCTCATTTTCTTTAAAAAGTGGATTAGGAAAATCTCATCTGGAAAATTAATTAATGTATGAATTCAGCAAATATTTACTGAGCATAGCACTTCGCTCGGTATTTATGTTTTTATGCAGCCGCCTGTGTTTCCCCAGCCCCAGGGGTTGCTTTCTGTTTTTTGTTTGTTTTTTGACTTTCAGGTTTCTGGTTGGTCCATTTCTATATTTTATGGGATTTTATCGCTACTTCCAATAACATTCTTTTCTAATTCAACCACTGAGATATGTTTCTTTCCTATGCAGTTGGCCACAGAGGCACAGATTCATCTCAAAGTTTTCTGGGCATGATTCGAACGGCCGCCGCAGTGCCGAGGGCAGCCTGCCCGGCGGGCTCCGGCCACGTGGGCCCCGGGAGCTCAGGACAGGCCGCGGGAGCCTCGGGGCCTACATCTGCCGCATGTCCCCTTCCTCGAAGCCCTGACGGCCAAGCAGCAGCGACCTGTCCCCAGGAGGGGCCGGGCTCTCCACGGCGCGGTGTACCTGGCCCTCATCCCACTCTCCCTCCCGCCGCGTTGGGGCTCTGACGCCGGCTCAAGCCTGGGAGCTCTGACAATCCACCTGCCTGGGAGCACATTGTCCCCGCGCGGCCCCCACGCTGGGGACCCAGGCTTCCGCCCGGCTTGCTCCTCCCCACCTCCTTTCCTGCCCACCCCCCCACGTTTTAACCATTTCCCTGTTGAAGTACACGGCCAAGGGCCTTCGAGGGCGCTCTGCTCCCAGCCGTGGCCGTGGACTGGCAGACACTCTGGGTGGTGACCGCAGTGACAGGAGGGCACTTCCGCCCTGAAGTGCGTCCACACCACGTCATTTTCTCCCCAAACCAGCTGTTCCCGCCCAGAGAAGTTTGAAAAGCCAGGGCCGTGGCGTCCCGCCCCCACCCCGCACACGGTTCCTCTGTTGAGGGCTCCCTGCCCACACGCCACGGGGCGTGGATAAACCCGTGTCTGCCAGGGACCCTGTCCATCTCGTGTTTATTTCAGCAATGTCCTCAAATGGAAAATATGGGAACTGGCTGAAAATGCCAACCCTGCAAACGCACCTGACTGCTGAGACCCAGGCTGGCGCCTGCCCTGAATCTACACCACCCCCGTCTTCACTCCTCACTCCCTGATCCAGGTACAGCACTGGACACAGGGACACTGGGACCAGGTGTGGACCGGCACCCTCTCTGTCACCTACAGCACCTGGGGTGGTCTCTAAGGGACACCTGGGACCAGGTGTGGACCGGCACCCTCTCTGTCACCTACAGACCCTGGGGTGGTCTCTAAGGGACACCTGGGACCAGGTGTGGACCGGCACCCTCTCTGTCACCTACAGCACCTGGGGTGGTCTCTAAGGGACACCTGGGACCAGGTGTGGACCGGCACCCTCTCTGTCACCTACAGCACCTGGGGTGGTCTCTAAGGGACACCTGGGACCAGGTGTGGACCGGCACCCTCTCTGTCACCTACAGCACCTGGGGTGGTCTCTAAGGGACACCTGGGACCAGGTGTGGACTGGCACCCTCTCTGTCACCTACAGCACCTGGGGTGGTCTCTAAGGCGTCTGTTACGGGCTGACTTGTGTCCCCTCAGATGCAGCTGTCCAAGCCCCACTGCCATCGCCTGCAGCGTGGCCTCGTTTGGAAACAGGGGCTCTGTGGGTGAGGTTGGTTGAGTCAGGACAGGTGGGGCCACTCCAGTACGACCGGTGTCCTCACAGAGAGGGGGTGTGGACACAGACACACACACGGGGAGAGGCCCACGCAGAGACGAAGGCGGAGATCTCAGGGCGCTACGTCTGCCCAGCCACGCGGAGATTTCTACAGACCACCAGAGTCAGAGGGTCAGGGACGAGTCCTCCTCCCAGGGCTGTGGCGGGAGCCAGCGCTGCTGACGCCTGGGCCTCGGGCTTCTGTCCCCGGAGCTGTGAGAGGGCAAGTTCCTGTGCCCGTCGCCCGCGTGGGCGCTAAGCCCACCTCCCCAGCACCTGACGCAGGAGGGGACCTCCTCCCGGCCCGGACATTTGCGTTGTATTCAGAGAGTTTTCGTTACTCCTTCAACGCATTTTCCCCTAGCCCTGTCTCCTCCAAAGCCGCCGTACAGTGTGAACTCGCAAAGGTCACTGTGGCGGCCACCTGGCTCCCAGAGCACCTTGGCGGTTCCTGCACCTCCCCAGGCGTCCAGCGAGAGCGTTGCAGGAGCCGGACTCTGCCGAAGGCTCCACGTGGAGGCAACGCAGAGGGTGGAGAACCCTCTGTGCTCCGTGTGTCCTCGGATGGGATTCCGCATGTGCAAGAGGGTGGGTTGCCCAGCTGGGAGCAGGGACAGAAGTGAGCAGGGAGGAGGAGGACGCGACCCCAGCCAGCTCCAGCTGGAGATGCGTCCCACGTCCAAGCGGGAGGTCCACCTCGCGGTGCTGGAAGGGGCCTCGGTGTCATCAGGGGATGTGCAGAGACTCCCAGCCCCAAGGCCACCCTCAGGTGGACAGGTCCCTTCCAGGCCAGCTCCGAGCCACCCTCACGGGGACTCAGCACCTCCTGGTGACGACTGAGGGGCCAGACCTCACCAGGGCACGTCCCTCTGGGCCCAGGGCAGAGCGGGGTCCGCCGGCCCCAACACCTCACCAGGACAAAGGCTGGGCCCCTCTGGGTCGAATTCCTGGACGGTTAGGCCGACCCTTCGCGCCCTGGAGGTCCCACCTCAGCTGCGGGCGTCGCACTCTGACCGTCCCCGTGCGAGCGTTCAGGTCAGCACATTGCAGCCTCCCGCCACGCTGCGGATTTCACGGACGAGGGAAGTGTGTCTTCCTTCTGCCCGGCAGCTGCCACGGTAACACAACAGCTCGGAGGCTTTTCTCAAAGTGCAAAACAAACCCTTCCATCCCTGTCCTCCGTCTTCCTCCTCCTCCTCCTCCTCTTCCTCTTCTTCCTCTTCCTCCTCCTGCTTTTCCTCCTCCTCTTCCTCTTCCTCCTCTTCCTCCTCCTCCTCCTCCCTCCCCTCCCCCCTGCTCAGCTCTTACTCTCCACCCCCGGCAGGCCTGGAGCTCTGGGCCAAGCCGACAGGCAGCATCTCCCAGGACAACGCTGAGGTCAAGGGAACGGACATGACATGTGACGGTCACGAGTTTGCTCCCTTGGGGATGTCCCTTCCCTGAGCCCCGGCCAGGCGGGCTGAGGCCAGGACATGCACCCCAACTGCTGCATTCCGGGGAGAGCCAGGCACACTCAGCGTTTCCCACGCTGTCCTTCAGATCACAGAGGACTTTAAGATCTTTTTTAAATTCACCTTAGGCCTAAAGGGAAGCCCCAGCCAAGGGCCTTGGTGGAGCCCACGGCTTTCTGCGGGTGCAGCTCCAGCTGGAGTCCACGGTGGCATCCGTGGGTGCTGCAGGCCAGGCCCCCAGCGCCTTCCCCAGGCCCCTGACTCAGTTGCTGTGATGACATCTCCGCCTCCTGTGCCCCTGGGCAGTCGTCGCTGGGACACTCGGGTATGGGGGTTTGGGGGAGGTGTCCACTGGAAAGAGAGGGGAGCCCTCAGCCTCTGCCTCGAGATTGAGTCCAGACGGATCCATCTGTAGTCGGGGAGCCAGTCTGAGGCCCCAGAGCCTGCTGTCTGCCCGAGGGACGCGCACTCCCCTTCGCCTGCTGGGCCCTGGGACGCCGGCTCTGCTGAGCTTCCTGGGCGGGGGAAGAGAGAAGACACCGCTTCCCTGCCCTGGGGTCCCGGCTGAGCTGGCTTCCAAGGCGAGGGCTGCAGCGCTCCAGCCTTGCACCCAGAGTCACCCCTGAGAGCTCAGGCCCGAGGAGGGGTCCACCGTGGTCCCTGAGAAGACATCGTGGGGCAGGTGGCACAGGGGCCGTAGGGGACGGGGAGAGCCCTGGGGTTCCTGTCCCGCCGAGCACCTGGCTGAGGAGCCTCACTCCAGGCCCCGCGATTCTTCCTGCGCACGAGGTGATCAAAGTCCACGCCGCCACGCTCAGCAGTTCCCTGTGAATCAAGCTCCAGTAGCCAGGGCACCTGGAACCTTCTAGAAACGAGCCCCTGGCTGGCCCAAGCGACCCTGGTCCCTGCAGTGGGCAGGGAGGGAGGACAGAGCCGGCCAGGGGCTCTGCACACGCACGGGGCTGGTATCTGCAGCTCGGCAGACAGGACAGCAGGGCGTGGGGCCTGTTAGGGTCATTGTCACTTGCTCCAGTCTGGACCACTCTTCACACGGGGGTGACTTTCACACTGACGGGGCTGGGAGGGGCTGGGCCACCCGTCCCAGGCTCTGAGGCCCGAGGGCTCCACCCGCTGCGGTGAAGCCCTGGCTGGGTCTCCCTGTGCCCAAGCCGGCCGGGCTCCTGGTGTCCCCTGGCCCCTTGCGGCTCCCGGCCAGAAGATCCAGAGGTGCCTGTGGGGAAGGAGGAGCCGCCGGCAGCCTAATCCCCCTCCGCCCCACCCCGCACGGCGCTCCCCGGAGCCTCCGCTGCGCGCTGGGGCTGGAACGAAGGCTGATAAATTAGTCTGGAGGGAAACAAGGCCGCTCTACTTGTAAAAGGTCACTTCGACTTTGTTCTGGGTGAGGGTTTATCTCAGCTGCCGCCGCGACAGACAATGCCTGGGGCCTAAATGGCAGAAATCTTAGCTCTGCTCGTGAAATTACGGCGCTGATAAGCCAGATGGACTTCAGAAAGATCTAAATGGGACGGGAGTGGATGTAGGTATTTTTGAACATGATTGAACAGAGACAACACAATGGGATGTACAATTAAGCTGGCATTAGCCCAGAGAGGGACGGCTGAAAGCCCGCGAGGCGGCTCCCGCGGCCCTGCTGGGGCTGGTAATCCCGCCCTGCCCGCGCGGCCGCCGGAGGTAGCCTTGGGCGGGGGCCCAGGCTGGACGCACGGCGCTGCAGGTGGCTGCGCTGGAGCCTGGCACCCCCCCCACCACGGCAGGGACAGAGGGACACACTCCAAGCCACACCCCGGGATGCACCGGGGTGCTGACCACACGGGCCAGGCCGGAGCTGGCTTGAGCTCTCCCGGAGAGCTTGGAACCAGCGTGGCCCCCGCAGGGGACCAGGGCCAACCTCCCCCCAAAACTCACACGTGTTGGGGATCCCAGTGGCCGACAGAAAATCAACACTTTTAGGCCATTTCGCTCATGCATGTTTTAGACGACGAGAAAGGCCTGGCCAGGGCCACCTGCAACAACCCCCCCGTGACACCAAGGACGCTGGCTTGCAGCCCTTCCCTGCAGGGCCTCTTCCAGGCGCTCAGACTGACCTCTCACCCCAGGCTGACCTGCTCCCCTCAACGTGGCTGCCTTAAACCAGAGCAAACCCTCGTCACAGAGCTCGAGGGCCCAGAGAACACAGGGGCCTGCGCCAGCCCTGAGCCGCGTCTGCCCGCGGGTGGGGGCTGTCCTGGGTTGCTGCCCCCGGGCGGCCTGTGAGCGGCTGCGTCACCCTCGTCTTTGGCTGAGGCCAAGGTGCCCGTGACACCCTGAGAGCAGTTCCCAGCCTGGGGACAGCCCGCCCACAGGAATGCCCACCGCGGGAGGAGCGCTGATAAGCTGACCTGCTGCCCGTCACCGGCCTGCGGAGCAGCGCGGTTCACGCCTTGTCCCATGACCCAGGGGGACCTTTTATGGCCTGGAACGCCTGGGACTCTCGTCCGACCCCATGGGGAGGGAGGGCCACGTAGGAGCGGGTGGGCAGGCCATGCTGGGGCTCCCCAGGGAGCCGCCAGGCCCACACTGCCCCACCCTCGCGGGGGCCACCCCTGGCCAACCTGCTCCCTGCTGGGAAGTTGCTCGAACTGAAATTTCGAGTGTGGATGACCTACACTGCGGACTCTCCAGCCTAGTGCCCGGCTGCTTCCTGCCCCCGGGGGAAGGCCAGAGCGGGTGGCCCACCCTTCGGGCAGCAGGAGGCTAAGCCCGCTCACCGACCCCGCAGGGACCTCGCTGTGGTGCAGAGTCAGAGTCTCGTCTGTGCCGCACCTGCTGGGCTCCGTGAGGACACCAGGCCGCACGTCACCAGGGGGTCGTGCCGATCGAGTGCCCAGGGGGGGCCGGGGGCTGCTCTGACGGCCGGGGGGCACATAGGAGAAGTGGGACCTGCCCTGCTCTCAGCCCACGCACATGTTTACACAGGGCAGGACCCTGCCAGCTGCCCCGGCCAGCCCTGTGTCACACTTCCCTCATGGGGGCTCGCACAACAGGGGAGAAGACGGTGACACCCCAGGTGGTCCCGGGAACGACGAGGAGCCCTCTCCCCACCCCAGACAAGGGAGGGGCCCCCAGGCTGCCCCTGGCACCCTCAGCACCCCTTGCCCGCGGTTCCTCCGCCCCCACCTCCCGCTCTCCCGCCGGCTCTGGCAAGGTCGGCTGTTAAGAAAGTTTCGGCTGCACCTGCAGGAAAAGCCTCTCGGGCTCCCGAGAGGGAAATTTGGGGCAAGGCCCTTTCTCGAGGCTTCTCCCCTAAAGGGGGGTCCTCCACCTGCCACTCAGCAAGTGCTTGCCGGAATGCAGATTCCCGGGCCCCACCCCAGGAATTCTAATCCAATAGGTAGAGGGGGGGCCAAGAATCTGCATTTCGAAAGGGCCCTGGGGGTTTTCAGCACAGCCCTGTGACAACCACGGCTCCCTGGGACTCCACCACCGCGGTGAGCAGGTGGGAAAGATTCCCTTGTGAATTGGGGGGGTCTCAACTCTGCGGCCCACAGGCTGGCCGCCTGCGCCAGGGCCCCTGCGGTTCCTGCCTGAATACACCTCGGTCCTCTGCAGGCCCCGGCCCAGCTGGGCCCTGGGCACCCCGGGACTTTGGTATGGCTGGCGACTCTCTCTGGGCTCCGGAGAGTTCTGGTACCATCAGCAGCCCCTGGTGGTGCACACAACTCCCTGCCAGGCCCTCGGACGCTCTCGGACCCCGCTGCGGCCCACGGCGCCGGGCCTGGGACCTGCTTGGCAAATAGGAAGCCACAGCTCCGGGGAGCGAGGGAGGTGGAGTCACGCTGACGACAGTGCACTGAGCAGGCCCCGGCCGCGGTGTCCCCGCACTGACCACCTCGGTTCCTTCTGCCTCCTCAGCCTCGGTTTCCTCCAGGCAAAACGAGGGTGGCCGGGTCCTGGTCACCACCGGGAGGGCCACTGAGAGGACAGAGGCTGTCGAGGGCCGTGGCCCAGAGCAGGGCCGTGGCCCAGAGCAGGGCCGTGGCCCAGAGCAGAGCCCTGGGAGGCGGTTTTCCTCGCGCCCAGCTCGGCTGCAGGGCCTCCAGGCCCTTATTGGGTTCCCTTAATGCACAGCCGCCATTTTCCTTGAGGAAGAGAGGAGGGGCAGGGACGGGGACGGGGACAGGAAGGGAGCACCGGGCACCCTGTTCTCACAGGCAGCTTTTGGGAGCTGGGGGGGCCAAGCTGGCAACCTGAGAAGTCGTCCCCTCCTCTCCCGAGGACCCGACGCTGCGTCACCTCTGGGTCACACGCAGACGGCTCCCCAGGCAGGGTGGGCTTTGCTGTCACTGGGTGTGTGAGACGCGGAGGGCAAAATACCATTTAAGAAGCTGGTATTCGTGGATGTCTCCCGAATACGAAAAGAAAATATTTATTTCCTTTTTTGCTTGTGAATCAGAAGCTCTATTTAAAGAAAGCGCCCTCTGCAAGTTATTACCCCTTAAGGAAGCGAAGGAGGCCATCGGAGGTATTCTTAGTCATTCTCCCTTTTTTCTGAAATTCCTTATATACCCGCGTCTCGGAGCTGGGCCGAAGATAGTGCAGGGCTCCATGGCATTCTTGGGCTAAAAATGTCTGGACCTGATGTCACGGTGCCTGGGAGAGACAGGAGGGTGTACGACGCCACCCTGAGCTGCGCTGTCCGCTGCGCCTGGGGACAGGGGCTGGCAGAGTCCCGGGCACCTCCGGCCACAGGGGTGCGTCTCGGCCCCCGCTGTACCCCAGCAGGGCACCGTCTCCCTTCAAACCCTCGAGCGGGGTCCCTAAGCACCCCGCTGTGCTGTCTGCGGCACATGCGCCCTGTCTAACGGTGGGGACGCTTTCTGTGTGTGAACTGCACCCCCACAGAGACACTCAGAGAATTACTGGGAGGAGAGTCCCTGCGATGCCTCCTGGCCTCACATAAACCCCCCGGGCACCGGGACGGAGTGCGACTGCCCAGGCGGAGGCGCCCCAGCCTCCCGGCTGGGCTCCCCTGGACTGCGGGGTCTCTCGGCCACGGAGTGGTGGTCAGGGAGCGAGTTCTGCCTTTTAGACTGAGACTCAGACGCTGGGAACGGAGTCTTCCCGTTCTCAGACCTGCCCTGCGCTCCCTCCCCAGGCTCCGGCCCCCGGCCCCCGCCCGCGGCACTGACCCTTCCCCACTGTGGGAATTAAAAGGATAAAACATCGTAAAGTGGCCTAAGAGCTGAGCCACCAGGAGCCGGGCGCCCTCCAGGGCAGGTGGCAAGGGCACATGCAGCGCTCAGCTCCGGGGCGAGAGGCACAGCGGGGCCAGAGGGGATCCCTGCCCCGGGGGGAGCAGCAACGGCCCCCGCCGCACTGAGACAGGCAGCTGAGTGACTAACGCCCTCGGCGATGCTTGCTAAATAACAGTCACCCACCCAGCGCCCGGTGGGCCGAACGTGCTGGAAGGTGCCCCAGGGGAGACCTTTGACCCTCGCCTGCCTGCATCCTGCTCCCGCCTCCTGGTGCAGGTGCAGGTGAGGGGGCTGAAAGGACACTGCCTCTTGTCTCCAGGTCGCTGCTCTGGACCCGGGCTGTCGATTAGAATCTTCCGGAAGCTCTCATAAGCCTATGCTCAGGGCGCTTTGCCAGAATTTCCAGTCTTAAACCAGGACGCTCTTGGGCAAATGGGGCAGTTGGTTCCCTACCTGGCCACAGCCCCACATCCCTGGGGTGGGCCCGGGCACCTGTATTTCCAATGCTCCCAGGTGACATCCCCGTGCAGTCACGGTGAGACCACGGCCTCGATCCTGCCCTGGGTGACACCCCCCTGTAGTCAAGGTGAGACCACCGCCTCCACCCTGCCCCGGGTGACACCCCCGTGCAGTCAAGGTGAGACCATGGCCTCCACCCTGCCCCGGGTGACACCCCCCTGTAGTCAAGGTGAGACCACGGCCTCCACCCTGCCCCGGGTGACACCCCCCTGCAGTCACAGCGAGACCACGGCCTCCACCCTGCCCACGGTCTCAGATGCTCAGGAAAGACTGAGGGATGTTCCTGACCCTCCAGGACAAACAGACGCGGGGTGGGGGTGCGGGGAGGGACCGACGTGCACCTTTCCCTCGCAGACCCGCAGACGTGGCTGGGGCGGTTGGCACCTCCTCCCCAGGCTGGGCGGCCGCACTTCTCAGGAGCTCTCCCGCCGGCCTTCCTCGCTCACCGCCCGGGGCTCGGGTCGCCCAGAGCTCGGTGGGGCCAAAAGTGCCCCGTGGCTGTCAACGCTCCAGGGGCGCAGAGGAAGCACCCCGAGCTCTGCTTCCACAGAGGCTGGTGGCCAAATCAGACAATTTGGGGTCCACACCAGCCTCCGGCTGCCGGAGGGTTTCTCCTCCCTCAGTCCCAGAGCCCGCGGCAGCCTGGCCGTCTCCCGGGAATGGCAAAGCCGGCACTGGTGGGCGAGGCTGCCCCACCACTGGGCCCCGGCAGGAGCTGGAGAAGGCAGCTCGTTCCTCTCAGCGCCAGGGAACATGTAGCGGCCCGCAAGCTTTCAACAAGGCCCGCGGATGCCCCTTCCTGAGCTGACCGAGTGGCTGGGCCTTCACTGTCCGGCCGTCCCTCCTAAACTTCACCGTGCACACGAATCACCCGGGATCTGGCTCAAATGCACATGGGGACCCCGTCCTCCGGGAGGGGCCAGGACTCTGCATTGCTAACAGGCCCGCGGGGTCCGCAGCTGTTGGCTCATGACCACACTGGGCTTCGAAGTCTTTATGGCAACGTGTCAGCCACTGCGTCTGCCTCTGGGTTGATCTTGTTGGCCACTTTGCTACAGCGACTAAGGAGAATTGAGACGCGTTCCCAGGAGCCTAGAGAATTCCATCCTGGGAGGGAGGCAGGTGCTATTTCCACCCGGCTCTGACCTACCCACGGCAGCAACCTGGTCCCCGCCCGGGACACGCGGGGCCTCGTGCAGCTCCTGCCCCAGCACCAGGACCCGCCGTGGTGGAAACTGTGGAGAGGGGGGGTCTTGAATGTGATCTCCCGCCCCCTGGCCACCCTCAAGTCCCTCCTGAGAAGGGACACCCAATCTGGACCTGAGCAGGTCAGGATGTGCCGCCCGAGTGGGGGAATACTCAGGTCTGCGGGGAGGGTGGCCCCTACGGTCTCCTCTAACGCCCTGAGCCCGGTAATTAACCAGAGCCTGGAAGCTTCTCTCAGGCTCCTGCAGCTCAGAAATCCAGCCGGAACTCCCAGAAGAAACATCCCCACCAGGCAACACGCGAGTGCCCCGAGCCACCCCCCAGGCTGCCGAGCCCAGGTGGGGCAGCGACACGGATGCCCCCACCCCAGGACCCCACGTGTGCACCCTCACGCACGGCCATGCTGGGGCAAGCGTGGTAGTACCTGCTGGTGGTGAGGGGTGTGTGTGACTCCCCCGCCCACCCCCGGGCCTGGCCGCACCTCAGGGACTCTCCAGAGAACCTGCCACCCCTCCCTGCTGCCGTCGGACTGAACTGGGTCTTGGCTGGGGGGCCCTCGAGTGTCTCCCCGGGACTTGGAGAAGCTGGTTCTCGGTGCGGCTTTTCCACGGCCGCCTCCCGGTGCCTTGAAGGGCCACGGAGGACTCGGCTGAGAGGTCAGGGGCTGACATCCCTGCGCTGCCCCCTGCTACCCGGAGCAGAGCCCGGCGGGGCTGGCCGCATCCTGGTCCTACCCCTCGGGGCCCCGCTCCTCACGCGCCCTGGCAGGGAGCAGACAGCACCGGTTCCCTAAAAGACGCTCGGGGGACACGCGTGTGCGGGCAGGAGACATGTTCCTTCCTCTCAAGCCCCCGCCTTTCTTCACGGCGGATGTTTCGGGTCATACTAAAATTCCTCAGATCCTGCATGCAGGGCTGGGCTGGCTTTGGTCCCCGACACCCCCCGGGCCCGGCATCCCAGCTAGCAGGGAAGTGCGTGGTCCATGGGGGTGAGAGGCAGGCCCTGGCGCCCGCCGAGACCCCCAGTATCCAGAGCTGCAGAGCCAGGGCAGCCGAAGCCCCCGGCGGTTTCCCTGGCAGCCCCCGAGCTTCCCACGGGCCTGCGCCAGACGCAGCCGTTTGTTGATTGAACAAATGAAGACGTATATTAATATTCAGTCGCTAGCGCCGGGGGAGGAGACGGCCCACTTGAGTAAATTCCTCACATAATTGAAACCCCATCAGGTCACTTAACATTCCCCACCCGCTCCTCAGGCAGAGGAGACGACTGTGGTTCGGCAGAGGACAGCCGCGCGCCGATTGCGGGCTGAGCACCGGCAAAGCCACGAGGGCCTGTCTGGGGAGACACGGGGACCGCGGGCAGGAGACAGACGGGCAGATTCAGCCACAAGCTGCTCCCGGGCCCTGCGCTGGCGTCCGGGCCGACCCCTCCCGGCCACAGGGCCCCGGCACACAGCTGCAGCCGGCCCGCGGCAGGCGGCCGCCCAGCGCCTCTTCCAGAGCCTCTCCCTCGGGCTGTCACCAGCAGCCACCTCTTAATTAGCAAAATAAGCAGCGTGATGATAAATGTCATGATTTACTCAGCAGATGATCAAAATCATTGTTTTTGCAGCCCCCGGGGCAAGAAAACACCATCGCAGGGTGATTTATTCCGGAAGGTGGGCTCTGGTGTCCGCAGGCGGGTGTGATGTCTGGGGAGAAACGCAGCCTCGTCCAGATGGGGGGCTGGCCCGGTGCCCCCTCTCCCCCCTGCCGACTGCACCCCCACCCCACCCCAGCGGGGACCACGTCTGTGCACAGACACCGCCAGGTCCCGGCCGGAGCACCTGACATGGGGCGTGTTTCCTTCCGACAGCGGGCGTCCCGCCCTGGTGTGCCCGGCACCCAGGAAAGGGGTTAGACGGGGATTTCTCCCACAGGCAGGTGGGGCGGAGGGAGGGGACGGCCCCCCGGCCCGTGCGGAGGGAGGAGAGGGCTTACGGCAAGGAACCGGGAGGGGACCTCAGTCCCAAACACCCCGAGTTCCTGCTTCGCTAACAGAGCACCTGTTCCCATGAGAAGGATGCCCAGGACTGGACGCCGAAGCCACCGCCACCTCACGTGCTGAATGCCCGACCCCTCCACCCCGCGGTCCCCCAGGTCACGGGTCATCCGTGTCAGCGCCCACCCCCTCGGGGAGGGAAGTACTTTCACTCCGGTCGCGAGTCCCCCTGAAGCCACATTCGGTGCTCCCGCAGTGATCTCAGCCCAGAGCAGGCCGGGACGTGGCGCCACAGGGCACCCGGGTCAGCCCAGGCCTGCCAAGGTGCCGGACACCGTGTCTCTTGTCACAGAGAGGAAGGGAAACGGGACCTTCTCACCCTAGGTCAGTCGTGTGCCCCAGGCAAGAACACTGTCCTCAGAGTGGGAGGAGGATGATTTCCACATTCCTAAATGACAGTAAGATAACCAGTGTGACTGTCATGTCAAACGTGTCCTCTGAGGGTGGCCTGTCCTCAGCCTGCAGGGCCCCTCTGGTCTAAGCCCTGCAGATTCGATTCCCAGCCCCCCAGGAGCAACTGCCCCCGGGAGCTCAGAGGGGTCCCCACACCCAGCTCCCGGCCACCCTGGGGCGACCAAAACCTTGCTGGATCCAGATCAGATTTTATCATCATCTTTGCTGGTTCTTTCAGGTAAATGAGTATCGCATAAATTGTAGCAAAGTCGAATCACTCTGATTCGTGAAACTCCAGGACCAGTGTCAGAGTGAACAATTATACACACAGAAGTCGGGACCGTCGTGAGGGGACACCTGTGCAAGTGTCGTCCCTGGGACCTGCCTGGGCCCACCCGGGTGCCCTGTGGCGTGGCCCTGCGCACTGGCGTTCCTGTGGCACCGCATCCCGGCCTGCTCTGGGCTGAGCTCACTGCAGGAGCAGCACGTGTGTCAGGGAGGGGGGCCTGGGGGTCCCTGGGGGGGTCGGCGGGTGGCCCCTCCTGTCTGGAGCCAGGCAGAGGCTCCGGCCTGGCGTCTGGGCCCCATCACGGCCCCGTCCGTAGCAGTCGGAAGACAAGACCCACGTTAGGACAAGGGCCAGGACAAGGCCCCAAAGATGGCACCTGCAGGTCACTTCTGCCTGATCCGCCATTCACACCTCAAGGACCCACAGCACAAAGCGAAACAGCAACCAACTGCTCCAGGACACGTGTGGAACATTCCAGCAAGGCTGCCCCCAAAGCCCCAGCGGAGACCTCTGGGGCTAGGAGAAGCCACTTTGAGCGGCATCATTTATTTCAGGCAGAAGCGGCCGTGCCCGAGGGTTCGGGCTTCCCTGCTCCTCTTCTTCCTCCTGCGCGGGGCGCGGTGGCTGCCGCCCAGCTCCGCGCTGGCTCTCGGTGGCACCGACACACACGCTCCGGCCCGACGGGAGGCTGCAAAACCCAGGGACACATCGCAGAACCAGGCGACTGGTGCCCCAACTCGCAAGGAAAACAAGGTCCAGCGAGATAGCGCCGGGCGGGTCGAGCGCAGTATTTCTAGGCCGCGGCATGAAAGGACCCTTCGGTCACCCCGCGGACACAGCGCTCTGCAGAAATGGGCGGCCCCGCGGAGGGAGCGCGTTCCCTCACGTCCGCGGAGAATAAATAATGTCGCAAAGTCAACAGCGCGGGCGGGCCGCGTGGCCCCACCGGCCTGGCACCAGGCGGGCCACCGTGATACGGGCGATTTCTTGAAACAATAAATAAAAAAATGAAAGCAAACAGAAACTTGTATCGGAGCAGACAAGAACAAAGTCACCTCAAGGTCACGCGGAGTGCTACCTGCAGGGCCCGTTTACCCTCCGCCGTCCAAGCGCCACCTACTAGTTAAACAGTCCGGGCCCTTCTGAGAGCGCCAGGCAAACACGCTCACATTCCTCTCCCGCGCAGCCCGGGGGGAGGGCGACGGCCACCCCGCCACAGCCAGCTCCACTCAGCCACGGCGCTCACGGGCACGTTTCCTGACGAGGGCCCTCTGGGCCACGGAGCAGCACGTGACATGCCCGTGGAGGGCTGTGACCCGGCTCTCTCCCCCTCCAGCCTCCGGTGTTCCCTGGGCCCCGGCCAGCCGGTCCTGAAGGTGACCCGGCCGAGCCCCACCCGCTCCCCCACCGCCTCTGGACGGCAGGGGACAGCCAGCTCACGCGCAGCAGCTCGCCGGGCTGCGGCTCCCACCGTGTGGGACGATGGTGGCTCCCATGCGCCTGCCCTTTGTCCCTTCACAGTTCTCTGCGGTGTGAGGCTTTACGCTGATGCTCAGGCAAAAGCTCCTGTGTCCCCTGTGTCTGTGACAAGGAGCCACACACAACCCCGGGAGCTACCGGGAACCTCACTCCATCCGGCTGTGGGACCCCGCTGGGACCCCAGCCTCTCCTTGAGGAGGGACCGTCACCCTCCACTCTGTGAGATGTGGCGGCCTCTGACCCCTGCCGTGTGCGTGGCCCATCCAGGCAGCCTCGGCGTCCTTGGCCAGGGCTGCAAGTGTGGTGGCCCCAGAGAAGGCGCTCAGGGCTGCTGGGGCCACGAGAGCCACCAAGGGTGCTCGGGGGCGCCTGTGTACCCCGTGTCTCCAGGGAGCGATTTCTACAGCAAGTGCAATGTGGAGAGACAACAATGCATCTCGCAGGCGAGAAAACGCAGGCCCGAGTTCTTCCCTCGCTCTGCCCAGGAAACTGAGGCACAGAACAGTTTGGGAACTTTCCAAAGCCAAAGAGAGGTTAGGAGAGGTCGTGGAACAAGATGCAAGACCCCTGCCCCACCGTATCCCTTGCCACTGGGGACCCAGCTGCCTGGCCATGCGGGGTTCCCCTCTGCCATCCTAGAACTGACGTCTCACTCAGCACTCTGGGGCGGGGGGGGGGTGAATCCCCAGCAGGGGTCTGGGTTTGCTTTCCTGTCTTCCGTCCAGGCAGGGCTTCTGCCAAAAATACCGCCAACGATTGGCCTATGGGGCTGGCCAGGGCCTGCGGGGATGTGTGTTCTATGGGGCTCTTGGTCCCCGCGAGACCAGGCATGAGACCACCTCGACAGCCTCCAAAATCTGGGCCCAGTGAGTCTCGTGGCCTGCGCACGGACTACCCAGCTCGGAGCCGGCCCAGGAGCACCTTTGGAGGTGTCGGCGCCCTCTCACCTGCCTCACCCCGCTCCTGACCCCGTGGCAGGTCCAGCACGTGCGCTCCAGAACCCTCGGGGCCGGCCAGGCCACAGCCAGGACATTTAAACAGCAAGACGTCCCTTCCTGGCAGGACGGGGCTCGTGTCCCTAACCTCGAAGCAGGGGCTCCTCTGAGCGGCTCGCTGACCGGGACGCTGGGCAGAGGCCTGGGCATCCGTGCGCACGGGGCGTCTGCGGCAGCGTGGCCGCCGGGCACGTTTTGTGGGCCGTCCCCGGCAGTGAAGCCGGAGGGAAACCGCCTGCTCTCGGACGTCCCATTAAGACACGAGCTCATAGAGACACGTTTCTGGGCAGAGAACAGGCTCAGCCTGGGGGGCCCACAGGCACCCCCGCAGACCCCTGATGCTTTCTGAGCCCCGGCACGCGAGCTGCGGGACAGAATAAGCTGGGACGTGGGACATGTGAACGCTCCCCCCACCGAGCCCCCCGCCCGGGGCAGTGGCTTCATGCACAGACTGAACACGGACACATGGCAGTGACCAGCCACGCCCAGACGCAGCGCTCACCTCCCATCCGAAGTCTGTCTCCTTCAGCGCGGCCCGCGGCGCCACCAGGAAGGGGCCAAACCGCTCCCCGACCTCCAGCTTCCGCCTGGCCCAGATGCCCAGGCCGGCCCCGGGGACGGAGGACTCTCGGAGCTCGAAGTCTGGTGGGACTGGAATGTCTTCAGGAATGTAGACCGGGGCCTCGTAGGGTGAGCCCTCCTTGGGGGTGAAGTCCTCGCTGGTGGGGACGGGAGACATGACACTGTCCTCAGTCTCGTCCTCAGCACTGTGGCCGGCCAGCAGATCCGGGTCGGGCTCATACATGTTATTTACAACGTCACCGTCACCTGAAGGAGACAATGCAGTGTCAGCCTCTGTAGCAACCCCCGCTCGTGTGCAGCTCAGGGACCACCTGGGACAGGGCCCTGCGGGGACCGAGAGTGCACAGAGGCCCAGAAGGCCCCCGGCTGCCAACCCCGCCTGGGAGATGCCGCCTCTGCTCCACCCCGCGCCAAGCACCCTCCCCGGATGCCAGAGGCCCCCGAGGATGAGATCCCGGCAGGCTCCTCGAGGGACCCATGTTTGTAACGGGGTGGCACAGCCTGGGCCTCCCCACGGGCCCTGCAGCTACCCAGGGACACGCGGACGGGTCCTGCTTCAGAACAGGGAAGGAGCTGCCTGGACCTCACAGGCGGCCCGGGCCGGTGGTGACACACTTGCTCCCGAGCTGTCCCATTCTCACCTGTGGCCTCAGAGATCAGGGAACAGAGCAACGTCCTATGTTCTTAGGAGCACTTGGAATTTGGGCCACTAAATTGTGAAATTGGCCCAGAGCTACTGCCCTGCGCCCGGGCCTCTCTGGGCACCACTGAGGGGGCTCTGGGGCCGCCCTGGGCTTGGGGAGGGTTCTTGGAAGTTCCCTGTAACCTCACGGAGGGCTCGGAACAGGCCTATTGAGGTGTGAATATGGGACTCTCGGGGCTGCAGGTCACCGGACTGAGCGAAGGGTCCCCAGCTCGCTGCTTTGGGACGGGTCTTCCTTGGGGTCTGTCCTGAGAAGTCTGGTGCCACAGTAGCGTGGCCTGGAACCACACCAGAGGGCAGCGTGCGGCACAGGGCGGGGACGGGAGGGCGAGGACAGGGTCAGACCGCAGGGAAAGCAACTGCGCCCTTAGGCCTCCACCCCAAAGCCCCGCACGGGGACAACGACAGGTGAATATTCGCAGTCAGCAAAAGGTGGAAGCAGCCACGTGTCCATCAGCGACGCAAAGATAAACAAGTGGTGTCAAGTCCAAACAAGAGAATCGCGTCATCCTGCCTGGGACGGAACCAAGCTCTGACACCTGCTACGACCAGGGTGAGCCAGACACGTGACGTCTGGGGACGAAGCCGCACACACAAGGCCACACACCGTGTGATTCTGTTTCTGCAAAATGCCCGGAGTCGGCAAATCCCGGCAGACGGGTCGCAGAGTGGAGGTGGCAGGGCCGGGTGGGGGAGCAGGCAGGGGCTGCTGTGGTGCGGGGTCTCTGTGCGGGTGGTGGAGTGTCCCGGCGCCAGACAGAGGTGGCGGTTGCAGGACACGGGGAGTGGGCTACACGCCACCAAAGTGCTCACTTTAAAATGGTCACTTTTGGTGTGATGTGAGTGAATGTCACCTGGATAACGTTAAAAAGGGCAGAAAAGAGGGAGGAACAGGCGGGGCGGGGGTGGCCGAGTCACCCAGCGCCTCCTGCTCCCATCTAGAGCTTTCCGCCCAACCCCCCTTCTGCTGCTGGGTCGAACACCCATGAAAGTGACCGGCCGGGTCCTTCTGGGCCTTGTGTCCCGGCCCCCTCGGGCCCCCCGCGCTCCTGCTGCCGCTGGGGGAGAGACGCCTCCATGGAGACGAGAACTTCCAGGCACAAGAAAAACGGCTTCCGATTCCTCAGGCTGCCGCCCGCGGATCAGCGCGAGAAGTAACAAGATGTTTTCTTTCAAAAGAAACCAAAGTCTGGGGGGAAGAAGTCCCGGGGACAACACTTATTTAACTTAGCAGCCTTCGCAGGAGTAATTATTGCGTTTTAAGTGGCGACGGTTCCTTTCTGACTGACTCATAGGATCCTCTCAGAGAGGCAGCGACAGAGCTGCCCCTGCTGCTCCCTCCACCCCAGAGACCTGCGCTTGTCTAGGTTTGAAAGGAACCTGCTCCCCGCCCCAAACCTCCCCACGACTGTGCGGGAATGAAGGTGAACTGGGAGGGGCGTTAACTCGCCGCCTTGTTATGGGAACGGGGAGCTGCGGAGCTGGGGGTGCAAAGTCAGGGCGGAAGAAGCCGAGGGCCCACGATGCCGCCCTTAGCGCCAGGGTCGGCGCCTCTGCCCTCGGGGCGGCCGGGGAGCAGCGCCCGGCCACTTCTGAGTCCTGCTAGAGCCCAAGCGCGTCTTCAGCCAGGGGCTCCTTTTAAAAACATTTTCTTTCTCTGTTTGAATTCTGCTTCCCCAAACCCTTCACCCACTGGAGGAAAATCAGCGCTCGAAGGGCTGTGTAATTTGCTGGCCGCGCAGCAGCGCAGGCGAGAGGTGGTGCTTCCTGCTGATTAAAGGCAGGTCCGCGCCGCGGGCCCCGGCCTCCCGGCCCCCGGCGGTCACAGGGGTTAAGCGATTGCCTGCAGCCTCCAGGAAAGACCCGGATCTCCATCCTGCTGCCCCCCTGCTTTGGAGGATTGGGGGGGTGGGGAGATCTCTTTGTTCAACAGTGGGTGAGAGGTGGGCTAGGTGGTATGCAGAAGACATTTTGAGAAAATGGGATGCACGGAGTAGCCCCAAATGCTCTGGAGAAAGCAGAGCCTGCTGGGAGGCTCCAGGGGGGCCCCACACAAATCTCGAGGCTCCCCAGGGTCCATGGGGAGCCCAGAGATGTGGGGTTTAAAGCTCAGCCCCCAAAGGCACGTGCTCCAGCCGGGACGCCCTTGGGGACGGCGGGCCCCTCTGCCTGCGGACGGGCTCGCTCTGGAAGTGGCGTCCTCTCGCCCGGCGCCCGGGCCCTGCCACCCAGGCCTCATGGCAGCAGGTGCGTTTTGGCTGGCGCCCTCTCGAAGGTCAGAATACAGCGCCAGGACCGTGAGCTTTTCATGACTTTGGACACAGGCTGGGCAACAGTGTGCACTGGCTTGTTGGAGACCTGGCGCCCTTTGAGTTTTGCAGGGGTGTCATTCTAGGGGTCAGGACAGAGGCCATTATTCCTAAAATTTCTTTGGGGACACCTACCAAAACGATAAAAGCAAGGAGAGGAGGGTGCCAGGAGCAGCAGGAGGAGAAAGCACCCGGACTCGGCCAGCAGCTGAGCTGAGCCACCCTGTGCCTTGGCCAAGGCCACCACGCGGGCCCAGGAAGCACCTGCTGCTGGTGCCGGGTCCCAGCCAAGTCCGTTCTTGGTGAACTTTGTGCCGAGACCCCTTCTGGAGTCTTGTCACACACAGGTCCACCTACGTGCGCTTGTCGTTTGGTCTCATGATACAGGTCAGAGACGTGAAGAGACCTGCTGCTCCCGGGCCGGGACGGACGGACCCGCTGGGAGCTATGGTGTCCTCAGCCCCTTGCCCAGCCTCAGCTCCCCCAACCCTGGTTTAGGGCTGAGTCTCTTGTGGCCTCACAAGGGGACACTTCTGCTCCCTCTCACCCAGGAAGTAGGACAGAATCCCTGAACAGGAGCTACCCCCACCGTCTCCTCGGAGAGCCACATTTCAAAAGCAAACCTATGGCCAGGATTTTGGGGTCAAGAGAGAGAGAGAAGAGGCCACAATCAGGAGCACTGTGTTCAGCCACACAGCCAGCAGGGGGTCCCTCCCTGCCTGTCCACCCTCAAGGGCAGTTATTAGTGGCATGAAGCCCACCGGCCGCTTCCCCGAAGCCCGAGCTCGTGGCTGCTGTTAGCGGGACGGGCAGGTTTAAGCCTCGATCTCGGCCAGCGGGAGGGAGGGGACGTTTCTGCCTCGACACCTGCTTTGCTGCAGTTCCCCCGCATTGCGTAGTGAGGTTTTGAGGAGAAGCCATTAGACCCGCAGGTCCCACCGCGGCAAGAAAACACAGGGGCGGTGGTGGGTGTCTGGGTGTGGCTGGGCGTGCACGCGGAGGGGACGGGCAAGGCAACCCCTGCAGACCCGGCCGCCACGCGGCCCCTGAGTGAGGAGACGCCGCTGCCTTCTGCCCATCTGCGAGGTGAAGGGCCGAAGCGAGGGACCCACTTGCCTTCCTTCTTTGAGCACGAGGCAGCGGGCATTGCTAGGCTGCCCCTTAGCCCACTCAGCCAGCGCCTGGTCCAGGCCCCGCCAGGGTTCCCCGGAGCATCCTGACACTGGCCTGGGCCGTCACCCTGGGTGGCCCTGTGGGACCCGGCCCAGCCAGGTACACACACCTGTCCACAGGGCCACCACGGGCCAGAGCCTGCGCCTCCCTCCAGGAGCTCAGACCCACCTCTCAGGCCCACTGCCCTCCCAGGACGCCAGCACCTGCTACAGGACGATGCCGCCTGGCCCCCTCCAGCCCACGGGGCGCAGCCATCCCAGCCTGCGGGGCAGCAGCCCCCAAGCTCCCGCCTCCCCATCTTTCGCACCGTGGCCCGAGAGGCGCTGTCTGGCACCTGCAGGGCCACCCTTGGGAGCAAGAAGCCAACCCAAGGGGACAGGGACCAGCCAAGTGGCCACCGTCAGGGACAGAAAAGACAGCGCTTTGCGCAGTGTGGGGGACTGTCACCAGGGCTGGAACGGCTCTGTGCCCTGAGCGTGGGGAGGTGAGGACCCCCAGGGACACAGAATGAAAGGGACACACGTGAGCACCAGCCAGCCGGCCTCTCCCACACCCGCGAGACAAGAGCCACTGGGCGGACGAAGGGGCCTCCCCGCTGTTTCTGACACCTGCGTGTGCATCGGCGGTGACCCGGTGACAATCTCAGTGACAGAGCGCCCACTTCAAACAACAACGGCTGCCTGCTCTACCTGTGCGCACCGAGGCGTGACGGTGCTGCCAGTCTGCGGGAAAACACACTTCGTGGTCCCGTCTGGCTGGAAGAGCTCGCCCTGGCCCGGGGGAGGGAGGAGCCGCTTTAAAAAGGTGAAACAAGCAAGGCCGGAGTGTGGGGACCAGAGAGGCCCCAGCAGCCCCGAGGCACAGCCGACCCGCTGCCCATGCACTGCCTTAAGTCTCGGATTCTAGAAACCCTCAGGCCAAGAGTCTTGGGTGGAGAGAGAAATTCCCGGGGCTGATAACTCCAGGCTGTAAACCCCCAGCACTTTGTCATCGGTTAATTTCTTTATCGTGCTGGGGAAAACCAGTGCGGCAGTGGCCGGGGAGGGGCTGGGGCTGAGGAGGAGGCACCCAGAGAAGAGGGTGCAGCCGGCGTTCCCCATCCTCCATTCCTGGGGTCCAGCTCGTCCTTAACTCTCTGGGCTTTGGGAACCTCCCTGTCACCAGCAGAGGTTGTGCCAGATCACCACGGGCCTGGATCACCTCGTAACCTTCCACACCCTCCGAGGAGGTGGCACCAGGCAGAGCCGCAATGGGGCAGCCAGTGAGGGGCCCGGGACACGGCTCCCAGGCCTGAGCGCGGGCAGCCCCTACCTTTGCACCGCGGGTGCCAGGCCAGCCTGCCCCTAGCGGGCCTGGCGCCGGGGGAGCTCTAGAGTCCTGGCCGCCCCTCACAGCAGCTCACAGAGCCGTCAGGAGGCTGTGACCCGACATGAGATGTTTCAGCCGGTTTCCGGGGGTCCGGATGGCTGGAACGTCACTGGTCTCTCGGAAGACAGGCAGCTGTTGGCATGAGAGGCCGTGGTGGATTTAGAAATGCTAATTACCAAAAACCCACAAGGTGCTGTCCTGTGGCCAACCACCCACTGCGCGCAGGGCCCACGGGAGCCCTGACCCTGGGGCAGCCCCAGGCTGGGGAGGGCAGCGGCATCCCTCACCCACACCCAGATCAGCACTTTCCCGGGAGGCCGACGGCCCCAGCTGGGCCCGCGGAGCTGGCGTCCTCCCCACTGTGAGGTCGAGATAGTGCCCGCCCTGGGCAGGGCAAAGCTCACCCCAGCCGGGCCAGTGATGGCCGGACTTGTGCTCGCCGTGTCCCCAGAGCTCCTGGCCACCCCAGTCTCTGCAAGGACACATCTGGGCTGACGACCATTGCCGAGGTCCTGTCCTCCCTGCTCTCTGCCCGCTGTGCTGAGGTCAGGAGCTCAGTCAACGCGTCACGAGCCACCCCTTCCCGTGCCCCAGAGCCGCGGGCAGCCCTCGCCTGGAGCCGCTCTGCACCTGCCCACCCTCCGGCCCCAGAACATCCACGATTCTGCAAGGCCCGTGGTCCCTCATGGGAGACCCGCTGTGCCTGCCTGGCAGAGCTGTAGCCCAGGCCAGACGGCGCCGGGCACAGGATGCTGGGCTGGTACCGAGTGGCCACGCATGGAGTCAGACAGGATCAGGTCACATCCCGCAGAGCTGGGCCGGACAGCGGCGTGAGGCTGGCACTCTCATCTGGAGAACACCAGGGAGTGCTTAGGAGACAACGCGGACGTGAAATGCCACTGGAGCACAGCACCACGCTGCGTGGCTTCCAGCTGTGGTCAGGCCACGGTGCCCGGGGAGGCCCACTGCAGCTGGCCCGGACCAAGGCCCACAGAGCCTGGCGCTGAGTGACAAGTCGGCCTGAAGTGTGAGTGGCCGGGTTCTCTGAGTGTCCACATTACCGGCTAACGATGACGGGGGAATCTCTGCACACAAACCCTGCAGGCTCCCAGGAAGACAGGGAAGGACACGGGGAAGGGACACCGTGGCCCGGCACAGGCCTGAGAAAGTGTCATCATCTCCTTCTTTCCTGGGGAGTGTGGCCACTAGGCAGGACTGCTGGGGACGCATCGTA
Source organism: Eulemur rufifrons (assembly GCF_041146395.1). Lineage (NCBI taxonomy): Eukaryota > Metazoa > Chordata > Mammalia > Primates > Lemuridae > Eulemur > Eulemur rufifrons. The sequence goes on along the minus strand of NC_090990.1, from coordinate 497,472 downwards.
GGGGTGCCAGGGTGGGGCCTGGCAGACATGTGGGCAGCGGGCAGCAGCAGGGGGTGGAGGGAAGATCTGCCGCATGTTTCTGGAGGGCCACGTCAGAGGCTCCCTTGGCTGTCTGTGTAGACGTGGCCTCCACGGGCTTCAGGTCTGGACCCCCACAAGCTGGCTTTGTCATTAAAGGAGAGTTTTACTGGGTGCAAGTGGACCAGCCACTGCCACAGCATTGTAGGTGTCCGCATCCTCTTTCCCCACGTCTCTGGCAGGGAGAGGGTCTGCTCCCGACGCCGGCTTGTATTTCCTGTCCACCGAGGCTCGGCCAAGCCTCTCAGAGCTGCTAACTGCGGCCTCCTGCACCCGGGCGGCCGCCTGTCTTCTGCAAGACTTCCCGCCCGGCAGGGCCGAAACCTCCGTCCGGCTGACCCGCAGCAGCTGCAGACACGGGTCTCTGCCAAGGAGAGGCAGGGCCGCGCTCGAGACTGCGCGAGGTGCCTCCCCAAAGCCCGGCTCAAGGCCTGAAAGCCTCAGGCAGCGTGAAATTTCTCCAGGCCGACCCAGAGCAGCATTAAAACTTACTGATTCAGCCCAAGTTATAAATAAATGTGTCTGCAAAGGCAAGGCCAAGCTGGACAGAGAACGCCTCGGTCACAACCCTAGGACTTTGAGGAAACTTGGGCCCTGGTTGATCACACGGGCCTTCGCTTCTAGAACTGTCCCAGGTGTGGCTTGGGAAGCACCCAGAGCCAGTCAAGGTTGGTCTGGTCAGAGCTCTGTCTTCTCCTTGGTCCTGCTGCCTGCGTGAGGCTAGTCAGACCCTGTCAGCACTGGCCGGGCCTGCAGAACAGGCACCAGCACTGGAGTGGATCTAAGTCTTGCAGCAGGCCCGTGAGGAAGGCAGAGCTGTAACTGCACCCGTTTTATATGTCAAGGACGTGAAGCTCAGAGAGTGAACAACTTGCTAAGGCCACACAGCTAATCAGAGCTGAGCTGGGAGCCGTTCAGTCTTGACTCCAAAGCCCCCAAACACCAGCCTAAGGCACCCACAGTGTTCTCTCTGCAATGACAAAACACCTGAAAATGTGTCCTGGCCTTTAGTGATGCACATCTTGGACACCCTCAGAAGAGGTACAGGGCACGGGTGGGTGGTGGGAGAATAAATGGATGGGTGGGTGGATGGGTGGGTGAGTGAGTGTGTGGGTGTATGGATAGATGGGTGGGTGAGAGGATGGATGGATTGAAAGATTAATGGATGGATGGGTAGATGGATAGATGGAAGGATGGATGGGTGGAAAGATGAATGTGTTGTGGATGGATGGATGGATGGATGGGTGGATGGATGTACGGAAGGATGGATAGATATATGGATGGATGGACTGAAAGATTAATGGATGGATGGATGTGTGTATGGATGGATGGATGCGTGGATGGGTGGGTGGATGGATGGATGGAAGGATGGATGGATGCGTGTATGGATGGATGGATGTGTGTATGGGTGGATGGATGCATGGGTGGATGGGTGGGTGGATGGATGGATGGAAGGATGGATGGATGGATGGAAAGATGGATGGGTGGATGGATGGATGGATGGATATACAGATGGATGGAAAGATGAGTGTGTTGTGGATAGATGGATGAAAGGATGGATGGATGAGAGGATGGATGGATGGGTGGATTGAAAGTTTAATGGATGGATGGATGTGTGAGTGGGTGGGTGTATGGATGGAAGGATGGACAGATGGGTAGATGGATGGAGGGATTGAAAGATTAATGGATGGATGGATGGGTGGATGGATGAGTGGATGGGTGGATGGACAGGGGTGAAGGCAACCCTGAGGACAGTTCCCACAGGAAAGGTAGAATGCAGGCCCCTCACTGCCCCTCCTGCTCTTCCTTCCCCAACAGTGGAGCACCATCAGCAGGACCCTTGAAGTCTGCTCTGCCTCGACTCCCCTGGTCAATCTGGGAGGAACACCTGAGCTTGCTTGGCTCACCCCCCACTGGGAGGGGGCTGGGTTTCTCTGCTGCTCCTACAGGGAGGTTGTTTGCTGCCCTCCCTGCACCCGCGTGAGGGGCCCGCCTGTCCCAGCGTTCCAGGGTGGGGTGGTCTCCTATCTCCAGCACTTCGTTTCCTTCTTAGAAGCAGGAGCAGTGCCATGTGTGGGGTCGGGGACCCCATGAAGTACCCCAGCCCCAGCTCCTTGCGGCCACCCAAGCTGTAACTAACAGACCCGCTCACCACTGCCCGGGGACAGGGAGGCAGAGAAAGTACCAGAGGCCCCTCCGCCAGGCCGGTCTATGAAGCCCACTGACCAGGGAGCAGATGAGTCAGGAGGTGATTTCTAGAGAAAAATAAGATGTTCTCATTTCTTTTTGTTTGCTTGCTTTGTTCCTTTTTTTTTTTTTTTTTTTTTTTTGACAGAGTCTCACTCTGTCACCTGGGCTAGAGTGCAGTGGCATCATCATAGCTCACTAAAACCTCAAACTCTGGGCTCAAGTGATCCTCCTGCCTCAGCCTCCTGCATAGTGGAGACTACAGGTGCTGCCACCATGCCCGGCTAATTTTTCTAATTTTACTAGAGATGAGGTCTCGCTCTTGCTCAGGCTGGTCTTGAACTCCTGGCCTCAACTGTTCCTCCCGCCTTGGCCTCCCAGAGTGCTGGGATCACAGGCTTGAGCCACGGTGCTCAGCCAGATAATCTCATTTCTAACAGAAGATTTCTGTGCAGCTGCATTTCCGTGGAGTGTAACCTGGCGGGGAGAAGCCCCCTCTTCAACGCAAGGGTTCCTGGGGGCACAGAGGAATGAGACTCGCGTCCTGAAAACGGGGTGTCAGAAAGAGAAACACAGGAACTGACAGGTTCCGCCTTCTTCTCCTTCTGCCCTGAACAGGCCACGGTAAACGCAGAAAGTCCTGCCCAGCCTGGATCTCGGCTTTGATACGAGAACAAAGCAGTTGTGACTCCAGGAAATGTCCCTGTGAGGAGCCACTGCCGCTGGTCCACCTCCTGCCCAGGCCGCCAGGGCCACCACCCCACCCCGAGACCCCCGGCACAGCGGCTCATAGGCATTCCCCGCCTGAGGTCTGAGCGGCCGCCATTAACATAGCAGATTAATAGCACCAAGAAAAGACGTTTCTGCAAACATGCTAAATATTAATAATAATCAGTCACCGTTTATATTCCCAAACCTGCGCCGGGACCTTGCCTGCAGGGACAAGGGTGGGGGACAAGCCCCAGCTGGGGGGCTGAGGACACTGAATTGTCATTAGGGCCTCTGGGAGCCTGGGAAGGGGGGTGCTGGCCCCGGGCACTGGCTCCACGTCCCTGGCAGACAGGCAGGGCCTCCTCCCCATCCGCCAGCCCTGACCTGGCTGTTGTCACACGCTCGTCCTTGTCACACGCACTGAGCTGGGGGAACAGCCCAGCGTCTAGTCCAGGGTAACACAGCCGGCAGTGGCAGGTCCAGCCTGTGAGTCTCAGCAGAGTCTCCACTGGCCCCACTGTCACCCAGGATGGTGGCGGGGGCAGCTCCCAGGACCGTGGCCGGGCGAATGGTGCCACCCGACAAGACATGTTCAAGTCCTACCCCACGTCCCTCAGAACGTGGCCTTATCTGGAAATAACATCTTCACAGAGGTGCGGAAGTTAAGAGAGGTCGTGAGGGCAGGCCCTGACCCCACAGGACTGGGGTCCTTAAGGAAGAGCAGACCAGGACGCACGAGAAGGCGGCCGCGTGACGGGAGGCAGAGGCTGGAGCCCCCAGAACTGAGGCCGTGGGAGGGGTCCTCCCCCAGGCCCTGAGGCAGAGCTCAGCCCTGCCCATGCCTTGAACTGCGACAGGATAAATTTCTGTTGTTTTAAGCCACCGGTGTGCGGTAACGTGTCACAGCAGCCCCGGGACACTCACAGACAGACCGCGGCGGGAGGGTTCCAACCAAGCGCAGCCGGCCGGGACTGCGAGATCACTGGACCCCCCACCTGCCACTTGGGTCTAAACCTGCTCAGCGCCCCAAGCAGGTTACGGGTCGACCCCCGTCACTGCTGACGAAACAAGGGTGCAAGGACGACAGACAGCCCAGATGCGCCCCTCTGTGAGCACCGAGCTCTAGCAGCAGTCAAATCAGAGCCTGGGGTGCCGGGTGCCGGCCATTCGTCCCCCCAGGGGCTGGCCCCTCGGCTCGGAGGGAGCCCCAGCGACCCAGAGGGCTGGGGTGACCATCCCTGCAACCCGCCCGGGCCACTCCTGCAGGCGGCGGGGGTGTGGGTGTGCGGGGTCCGGGAGCCACTGCCAGCAAATACCCCCGCCGGCCTCTGAGCCGGGTCTGGCCCTGACGCAGGGCCACGGCCCTCTGATGGGCAGCCCAGGCCACCTGGCCCTCCTCAAAGCCCATGCATTATTCTAAGACGATTACTTATCCGTGCAATGCTCCGGGGACGCCGCGTTCCTATTTCAGGCCCTCACGCCTCCATCGCCCCGGGCAGGCGCTGAATGACTTGCGATGCCACTGTAATTTTTATCAAGGCTTGTTCCTGGTAAAAAGCCTCTTTGTTTCAGAGAGATGTGATTTGGCCTTTTTTCTTCCTCTCCTTAATGGTTAATATACCGCTTCCCCGAGCCCCGGGGCGGCGAGGTAGCCCACGGATTGCTCAAATCTCAGCTTTCCTTCGGAGTCCCAGCCGGGCGCCCTGGGCCCCGTGCTAAGCATGTCTGGGTGGGGGCCTGAGCAGGGAGCCCCCCTGCGACTCCCCACTGCTCCGGCATCAGACCTCAAACATCAAGGGCGCACGGCCGCAGGCACCAGCCCCGCGACCCAAGATCCAGCGACACCACGGTGCGCTGTAAACACTGATGCAGCAAAGTACAATTAACGTAGAATTTACCATCTCAGTCATTTTTAAGTGCACAGTTCAGTGGCATTAAGGACATTTACGTTGTTGGGCAGCCACCACCACCATCATCTCTAGGACTTCCTCATCTTCCCAAACTGAAGCTCTGTCCCCCTGAAGCACTAACTCCCCAGCCCTGCCCAGCCCCCGGCACCACCGTCCCACCTTCCGCCTCTAGGAGGGTTTACGCGGCAGGACCCGCACGGAGGTGCCATCATGAGCATCTGTCTCTGTGCCTGGCTCGTTTCCCTTAGTAACCTGTCCTTTCGGCTCATCACATTGTAGCAAGCGTCAAAAGTTCTTTCCTTTTTAAGGCTGAGCAGTATTCCACTGTATGCATGGACCACATTTTGTTTGCCCGTTTGTTGACGTGCATCTGGGCTGGGTGCACACGTCAGCTATCGTGAACCGCGCTGCAACCAACATGGCGTACGGACATCTGAGCCCACGGTGCGCTTTTGGCATCAACAGAACCCACGGGAAGAGGGGTTCCAACAGGCTGCTCCGCCAAAGTGAGACCAGATTCCCACCAACAGCCCCTGTCCAGACTCTGGGGTCTCTGCAAGGGAGGTGAAAGCCACCGGCCCCCCACACTGGTTGGTTCTCGTTCCTGCCAATAAGGGCAGGATCTCCTTCCCGTGTGTCCCCTTGGGCACTGTGGGGCCCAGATGACCACGCACATGTCTGGACCTCAGCCTCGTCTCTGAGAAACAGGAATAAATCCAACCTCGGAGACTCCTGGGAGTTCAAAGCCGTGATGCCCCACCCCCGGCGTGTGGGTGAGGCTGTTCTCGGCGCTGTCCTTATGGTGACAGGCCCCGGCAGCCACAGGGCACTGCCGACTCGTCACCCTCACAGCCTCCCGCGGCACCCAGGTGTGTTCCTTGGACAACCGGGTCCCCGCTGCTGGTCGGCAGCCCCCACGTTAGCCAGGGTGGGCTTCCCGGGGCTGGGTCTGCTGCAGGACCTTGTGCCCAGGAGGCCCCTGAGCCTAGCTGGGCGTCGGGGTTCTGGTTGGTGTCGGGCCCCGCTGCCCATAGAGGCTGGGGTCATCTCTGCCCTCAGCCTCCTCCTGCACCCTCGGCCAGGTGTGCTGGGCGTCTCCGGGTCCAGGGACCCTTCCGGAGGGAGGAAGAGAAGGCTCTAGAGCCCCCAGGGGGCAGAAGGGAGCAGAGCTGCTCAGGCTGGGGAGAGGGCGGCAGTGGGCTCGGCGTGTGGCCAGGCAGCTTTGGGGCAGGGCCTTCCCTCCGCAACACACCCCTGTGCTTCTGCAAACTCGGAAGCTCTAAGTGGGATTCGAGGACGTGGGCCGCGGCAGGGAAGGCCACCTGCCCTGGGAAGGCCATGTCTGCCGCTGCTGGTCACTGGGGGTGCAGAGGGTTTGGGGAGACGCACCCAGCGGGGGAGGGCCCTGCGGGAAGCCGTGAGGCCACCTGAGGGTGAGACGCTCAGTGGCAGGTTCAGGAAGGAAAGTGCACTTGGTGGTTTCTGCTCTCTGCTCCCCGTCGCCTCCCTCTGCCCGGCGCAGGGAGCAGGAGCAGGTTAAATGCTGAGCAAACGCAGTGACAACCGCCACGCGCTATTTATAGACTATTTATCTCGCCGGTGCGGTGCCTACCAACCACCCGGGCCCGAGGCTGCCATTCACAGGCCGGAGCAGGTCACGCCGCACCAAACACACGTTGCCCCTGATGAAAATCGGGAGGCAGAGCGGGAGGCCCGTGGACTCCTGCTGGGGCCGGGCTGCCCTCACCCCGGCTTCTCCGGGGACCTGCAGTGGCCCTGCTGGGAGGGACCCCCTCAGCCCGAGCTTCGGGAGGCAAAGCTGGGCTCTGGAACAGCGGAGAGAACCGGGGCTTTGTGTGACGGTGGGGGGCCCGTGGCAGGCTCGGCCCTGCCCCTCCAGGCGCCACCTCCTGCCCTGCCCGGCGCCCACCAATGCGGGGCTGGGGAGCCGCAGAGGCCGAGCCCTCTGCAGCCGGTCTGGGGGCCACCCGGGTGCTCCAGGGGACATGGTGCCACTTGTGCCCCAGCTCTTGGGGGCCAGGAAGACCCACCTGGGCTGGGGGTTCACCCAGCACCAGCTCCCCCGACACTCATCCGGAGGATGACAGGGCACAGGGGGGATTTCGGGGATGTGAGATCAGCCTGGGGCTGTACCACCCTCCTCTGGGCCGGAGAGCAGGGCAGCTGCAGCCCCCTGGGGGGGCCTCACCCCATCAGGACTGGGGGGCGCCCTCGGCACCCGCCCAGGAGAGCCTCCCGCTCGGCCCTGTCCCCGCTGCCCTGGCCTCGGCCGCATCCGCCCTGATAAAGATGCTGAAGTTTCGGCCATCGGATCAAGCCGTCACTCCGCCAGGCCTGCCCCCGCCAGCCCTCTGCAGCCTCATTTAGCAGGCCAGCGGAGAGAAAAAAAAGGAAGAAAGAAAAAAAATTCATTAATTTTTATTAACAGAGAGAGCCATTTGTTCCCTGTGACAATATTTGACTTGTCGAAATGATTTTCACCTCTGCCACGAGGTGCGCGCTCCCCACATACATCACCCGATTACTCGGAGCGCGCCGGCCGCAGTCATTAGGCAGTGAATTAACGGCAGTCCCTGGCACTATTAATCACCCTGACAAAGGCGTTAGCTCGCCACTGACCCGGGCGCGGCCCGTGGACACGGCGGCCGGGGGAGATGGCCCAGGGCGCGGGAGGACCCAGGGCTGGGGCCGACCCTTCCCTGCCGCCTGGAGACCCCCGGCTGCAGGCCCGGCACCTGCTTCCTGCGGGGGCTGCCTGTCTGACGTCCGTCTGCCGCCGACCCCCGCCCCCGGCCCCCGGCCCCGGCAGCAGGGCCTCTTACTATCTCCATTTTACAGATCAGGAAACTGAGGCCCAAGATCCCGTCCAAGGAGCCCCTGCCAGCGTCTCCCCACCCTGGCGCCCTGAAAAAGCAGAGGGGAGACGGCTTCCGCAGGGCGAGGGGGTGTCTCCTCTGGCCCCGATAAGCTGTATGAGGAATTGTCCTGGTCGGGCGTGTTCGGAACAGCGGGGCTGAGCCGGCGGGTCCAAGAGGGACACAGAATCCTGACACGTTTGGTTCCTGCTGCCGTCCCAGACCCGGGGTTCGGGTGGGCGGGAGCAGTGGGACCCTCACTCACTCAGCGTCAGGGCGGTGGGGCGCGGCAAGGACAGTGTGGGCTGTCGCCGGCCCTCTTGGGGTGGGGGGGCAGCACATCAGACTGTGGGATTTCCGTCCTACAGGGAGGGACTCACTGACCGAGGGCCACAGCACTGTGTCCCCTGCACGGGTCCTGAACCTGCATCCCAGTGGGGCTGGGGTCAGCACTGCCGGGACAGGGCATGGGCAGCAACTGCCGGTTCTCGGAGGAGCCGGGACTTCTCCTCTGTGGAAGGGGCGTGGCCTGGCCACCTGCACGTCCTTCTGGGGACTCAGGGAGGCCACGTCTGCAGACCACTTCCCCGGCTGGGCAGGGGGCAGGTGGCCCAGGAAACACGGCCCGTGCCCCCTTCATCCCGACATACTTTAACCATATTCTGCACATTCAACCAATTAATCATCTCCCCACTTTCAACCAATTTCTCTGCATGAACCCGCGCGTCAGGCCCGCATCTCAGGCCGCTCTGACCGGTTTGGAAGAACGGGGGTGGGGACAATTTGTCTTCTTTCTCATTCTTTATGCCTCAGCAAATTTCCTAATTTTCCTCATTAGCAACTAATTTACAAGTCCCCACAATCTTCCCACCTGTTCCTTTCATGGTGGCTGTTGCAAGACTGGAAATAGCCACTTGCTCACTTGTGTGACGCTGGGACTGCGTTTCCCAGAGAGCGGAGGGGGCACTGGGCTCGGGGCCGCGGGCAACTGCACGGCAGCGCGGGGAGGGGGCCTGCTCTGCCGGGGCGGCTTCACCACAGGGACCCGGCTCACCCCGGTGCACCTGAGCACGAACGTGACCCCTGGGGACCAGCACACTGACCTCCCCAAACTGCAGGGCCTTCCTGTCCCCAAACGCACTCGCCCACGCTGCGGGCCGTGGCCTGAATTCCCCGAGAACCGGGAGTGGCTTCGGGTTTTGCCAGTGACGAATTTCAGAACTGGCTTTGGAGGAGGCCGTTTTCAGAAATTCCTCTCACGTAAAGGGCAGCTTCTGGGCTTTGTACACAGCCCGAGGCCCAGCGGGGATTGAGGCTTCCCTGGACTCCTCCTCCTTTATTTTTCTCTGGGTAATATAGTTGGAAAAATCACTCTCTCTAGCTCGCTGGTGGTAGTAGTGGTGGTGTAGACCAGCACCCGCTGAGCCCTCACTAGGCATAATCTGGGTCTCTCCATCATTCACTCCCTGACTCTCCCTAGGAGCCGTGTGTACTCGGGCAAGTGCCTGGAGGTCTCTGGGCCTCATAGCAGCATCTAGGCAGCAGGGTAACAACAGTGCCTACTTCGTAGGGCCCCAGTGAGCATCGAATGACTGAACGGGAGCAAATGGGCTTCTAACCGGCCTGGGCACGTGGTCAGTACCCAGCTCGGGTCGGCCTTGTGATACCTCCACTCTACAGGGAGGGCCTGGCCCAGGCCCACCTCAGATTCCACCCCTCCCACCTGGTGCCCTCTCTCTCCCACCGCTGGCAGGCACGGGCTGGGGAGTGGTGGGCTGGGGTCAGCCCCAGGGCAGCTGGGCAGAGGGGCTCATGGTGAGGCTCGGACACACCCCACTCAGGAGCACCTGCACCTCCAAGGCCACCAGTGAGGGGTCCCCCCGGGCCGTGTCCCTGGGAAGGCCCCGTTCACAGGGAGCTCAAACCAAGCTGGTTCAGCAGGCGCAGTTGGTCACCCAGCAGTGCTGTGACCCGGCGGGTGCCCCTGGTCCCCCCTTTCTAGAACCGGCCGTGGCCAGGTGCCTGCCTGCGCCCGTGTGGCATCGAAACGTGGCCTCCACAGCGCCCGCCGCCAGAGCCCTGCCTCTCAGCCGGGCTCGGGGGGCTGTTTCTCATTACTCACTCGCATCAATTTGATTTTCTCGGCTAAGCAGAGGGCTGTGGAAAAAGCTGGGCTTGGAAATCCATGATTTCCTGGCAGTTAATGAATTTCAGCCAAACGGAAAGCAAGGTGAGGTTCCTGTGCGCCACTCAGACCCGGGCACAGGAAGGACCAGGGGCCAGGAGGGGCTCGTCCGGCCACCCTGCCCCCAACAGGCTCAGGGAGCCCCTTTCCGAGGCACTTGCTCAACCTGCATTTTGCTGAGCGTTGGATGACAGGAGAGGTGTGGCCACTGGGGAAGGAGGCTGGGCCTCATCCCCGAGCCCAGGTGAGGCCCATCCCCGAGCCCAGGTGAGACCCCATCCCCGAGCCCAGGTGAGACCCCATCCCCAAGCCCAGGTGAGGCCCATCCCCGAGCCCAGGTGAGACCCCATCCCCAAGCCCAGGTGAGGCCCATCCCTGAGCCCAGGTGAGTGGTCACGCCGGCAGATTGCCTGCAGACGAGTCCCCCGCAGGAAGGGCCGGGGTGGGCCCTGGTGCTTCTGTTAGGCACCCAAATAGGCCACGTCTGAGGTTTCCTGAAGTGCCAGGTCACCTGGCACAGAGAGCTGCCAACCTGCCAATCAAAGACGACCGACGCCGCGTGGCCAGAGGCCTGGGCAGGGCAGGCTGGAGAGTGAGCCTTGCAGCTCGGGAGCGGGGCCGGCCTGCCTGGCCCCCGTGGCCTGAGAGTGAGGGCTCGGGGAGAGAGGGGGGAGCACGCCACAGCCCCGCCCCCCCCACCCCCGGCAGTGGCTGCCGAGACGCCTCATCCCGTGACCGTGCGAGGCCACGGCCTCATTTCTCTCGTGGTGGCCTCCCCGACCCGCACCCCCTGCAGCCCCGCGCCTGCCGCCCGCGTTTAGCCAGCAATCCCTCAGGCTCCGTCGCCGCCGCGCGATCCAGAAACACTTAGCGCTGCCGCCGGGACGCTTTCTGTCGGCCCAGCAGCGCGTTGCGATTGCCCGCGGAGCGGAGGGCGAGGGAAGGGAGACCCTGAGCCCGTTTCCAATTTCTCGCTGGGCACAGTGGCCGAGGCCCCGAAGCCCTGACCGCCAGGGCCCCGCCTGGGCCCCGCGCGCCAGAAAACCGTTCCCGGAAGCTGCCGGCCCCAACCTGGCCAGCTGACATTGATCATGTTTCTAAAAATTAGAAACAAGAAGGGAAAATCCTTTGGTTTACAAACCTTTGTTTTCTCAAATGGCCGACTGCACCGTTCGACAACCCTGAGACAACCCGGAATTATTTTAAACCGCTTTTCAAACCTTAGAAACCACAAAAACAGAATGGTCTCCTCCGTTTATCATACATTATACTTCAGCTATTGGCTGAACGTCTGAGTGCCGTGTCGTTCTCGAGCCGGTGGCCCCTGGAAGTCCGAGGAAGACACAGGTTTCAGGGTGCTACAGCCACCGCACAGCCTGCCCTGCGGGGACGGGGGCTGGCTGCACGGGGCGGGGGCACATGTCCACGCACGGCCTCCACGCCCCCCAGCATCTCCCGGACCCCAGGGGCCAAGGCCCTCAGAACGACGGTGCCGTGCAGGATGAACCTGGCGATTACCCCTTATCGTGGGCTGAACCGTCCCCCCCAAATTCACACGTCAATGTCCTAACCCCAGTGCCGCAGAACGGACCTCGTTTGGAGACGGGGTCATTGCAGATGTGATTAGTTAAGACAAGGTCATGTCATCGTACGGTGGGTGCCTAATCCAGTGTGACCGTGTCCTCTTAAGGAGGGAAATTCGGACACACACAGAGGGGGACCACCGTGTGGACACAAGCGGGGATCGGGGTGATGCTTCCACACACAGCAAACCACCACAGGCCGGGGGCCCTGGGCAGACCCCCACCCCCACCCCGCAGCCTCGGGAGGCACCAGCCCTGCCCACACCCTCACCTGGGACCTCTGGCCCCCAGGGGTGCAAGAGGACTCGTTTCTGCTGTTTCAGCCGCTCCTCTGGGGCTTTCTGGCACCAAAGCCCAGGGTCTGCACCCCCGTGAGTCTGATGGACTGATTTTGCTTAACAGCTTCATACGGAACACCTGCCCGGGCCGGACGGTGTGGGAGGCTTGTGGGGGCTGGGGTTGTGCCGGCCTTGCGGGCTTCTCCCTCCAGCTGAGCACCCGGTTTGGGGTCTAGTCGTGGTGCCCAGGGACTCTGGTAAGAGGGCCCCCGGCCAGGGACGTCTGCACACCCCCTCTCCGGAGACACTCTAGCTGCCCGGGGCTGCTCTGACCCTCGACCCCTGGCCTCTGGCCACCTGCATTTCTTGGGCTGCACAAGAGGGACACCTAAGTCCCCACTGCATGGGCGACCCCAGGGATAAATGAGAAGTGGGCGCAGCGGCGCACCGCGGCCTGACCCCACGTTTCCTGTGTCACTTGTTGTTCCCGATTCACAGGAAAATCTCGCTGCTTCAGTCAGGCGCGGCCCCGTTTGCCCTCCCCACGCTGCTCCCTTCCAGGGAGCCGGGGCACGTTCTGAGCCAGGACCAGGCCTCTCACGAGGCCGGGGAAGGGGCCCTAACAGTCCACAGGGAGGGCGCCCACGGCGGGAGAGGGGGCGAGAGGGGGCAGGGTCCCGGCCTGGGGATCTTGCAGGGGCTCAGGTCAGTTCTGCTTCCCTGGGATGGCTCTTCCCTCTCAGTGACACAAGCCAGCCAGGGAGCCAGCATAGCGGGGGCCGGGGGCCGGGGGCCGGGGGCCGGGGTGGGTGTCTTTTGTTGGGGCTGATGAGCGAGTCTCGGGGGAGAGTGGCGATGGTCTTGCAACAGCCCCGGGTGTTCAACGCCACCAACGACACCCTGCCCCTGGCGGAGGGTTAAAGTGACAAATACTGCGTCGTGCGTGTCCCACCACAATGAAAACAAATCGAGCCAGCCCTGGGGGAGGCTCCCGCGGTCACTCGCGCGTGGGCGCGGGTCTCGGGGTCCGGGGGCCGGAAGGACCTGCCCGGGCCCGGCCAGAGTGCCGGGAGCAGGGCCGCGTGTGGGAGGAGCACAGAGGGCACCGCCAAGGAAGCGATTCCAAACCTAATTGTCCCCGTGGCTTTTGTTAGGCGTGTTCAGAGCGCCGGGGAGATCCGCGCCTGCGGGGGCAGGAAAGACCCGCACCGAGGCGACCGCCAGACCCTGTAAACGGAGCGAGACGCCGCCGGCACCTGCTCAAAAGCGGGACGGTGCCCGCCCGTGACTCCCAGCGCCATCTCCACCGGCCTCCGATATTTCCAGAGAAAGGATCTGGCCGCTGCCCGCGGCCGGGCCTGCTGACCGGCTCCTCCCGCCCGGGCGGGCAGGGGACACTTAATTGTGGAGCCGCTGGCTGGCAGGAAGCCCTGCCTCGGCCGCGGGCAGCCCGCATGATAATGAGACAGTTTCTATGGAAATGAGCTTATAACTATTCATTTTCTCTCCATTCCCGACCCATCCACAAAGAGGTTTTCCAAAATGACCCCCATTTTCCTACCCCCAACATCTCCTCACGCCACGGCCCGGCCGCTAATCAGCTCGAGGAGAAAGGAGAGAGGAAATGCCGTCCTTTGACAAGATGTGGGAAACCACCTCGTCTGTGCTTGGTGCGGCTGTGACCGGCACACAAAGAGCCCTCGCCGGCTCCGGGGCCAAGTTTCAAATAAACTTTTCCCTGAGCACTTTCGAGCGTGTTTTTGTGTGTTTTCTGGTGCGCTCTGAAGCGCTCCTTTGCGGTCCTTTGAGAAACTTTGAAAACGGTTCTGTTCTGCCGGAACATTCCGCGCTGGCCGCCTTCCCGCTCGCCTCCCCTCACCTGTCAGCTGCCCGCGGCGAGCCTCTGTCCTCCTTGGAACGGGGGGTTCGGGCAACAAAGGGTCCACTCCGGCCACCTCCTCCCGGCTCGGTGATGGCAAAAGGGGACCCTGCGCTTCAGGAGGGGTCCCCACTCCCTCCACGGCTCTCTCCCTTTTTGGGTCTCAACGGAGCAGAGCAGCGTAGCCAAGGGAACGGGGAGATAAAGGAATGAAAGCCACAGACTGACAGATCTTGCCTGAAAAACAGCCCAGGGCCCAAACCCGGGCTCAGGCTCTTACTGGCTGTGCAGCCTCGGGCAGCGAGCTTAACCTCTCTGAGCCTCGGCTACCCCATCTGCAAGTACAAATGAGAACAGACGCTCCCTGAAGCTGGGGCAAGTACCCGGGGCAACTCCTGCGCGTTCTTGCACGGTGTCCAGAGCGGAGCTGTGCTGGGTCCGGGTAGCTGTCACGGTCGGGGCTCGTGGTCAGCCAGGGGTGCGGTCCTAGGACGGGACCCAGGGGGCCTCCTAATCTGCAGGCCTGCCCTGCACCGTGTGCACAGGAACAGGGGAGCCTGTGTGTTCTTGGGGCTCTGTCCACCCCCTTGGGTGGCCCTCACCCTGGACAGCGGGGAGGACACTCCCCAAGGGTCACTGTCGATGCTGCTGTGCACACAGTAGGCACCCACAAATGCTTAGCGAGTTCACAGAGGGGGAGGAGAGGCGGGTGACGTGGCATCTCGGGCGGGGGTTCTGAGCCAGGCAGGGATTCTGAGCTGTGCTGTGCACCTGCAACCGGGAACACCTGGGCGTGGGGTCCGAGGTGGCCACACTGGCCGGGCAAAGGCTCTGGTGCCACCAGCAGCAGGTCCTGCCTTCCCGGCCTGTCCCCGGCACTGGGGCCTGCAGGGCCCACTGAGCTCTGAGTGCCAAGAACGAGACCTCCGGCTGCAGGAGCCGGGCAGTGCCAGCGGCCCAAGCCCAGCGCCTCAGAGACCCGGTGCCTGACAAGGGCTGCGTGGGTCTCCAGCCAGGTGCGGCTGGAAGGAAAGGAAAACACAGAACACCAAGTTAGTTTAAATTTCAGATAAACAATGGGTGATTTTTAGTGTAAGTATACTCCGCGCAATATTTGGGATATACTTATACTAAAAAGTACTCACGGAGCATCCGAAACTTAGGTTTCACTGGTGTCCTGCATGTCATCCGAGTTCAGATGCCGGCCTCGCTCCAGCCCACCGCCTGGTACAGGAGCCCCGGCAGCCCCTAGCCAAGCCTCAACCTTGACGAGCCCCCAGCGCAGCATAAAGGCCACCGGGGCTGCGAGTCAGGGTCCTCGTCCCCATGCCCCTGTGCCCCCCCACCGCCTGCCGAGATGGGCCACTGCACCCCTTCCAAATTCTTATCTGGACGTCCCCACCAAGACAGCAACACAGGACTGTCTGGAGAGGGGTCTTTCCAGAGGCGATTAAGTTAAAATGAGGTCAGACAGGTGGGCCCCAATCCAACAGGGCTGCTGTCCTCGTCGGAAGAGACCGGGACACACGGGGAGAGGACGGCGTCTGCAAGCCCAGGCGGGGCCTCGGGAGGAGCCCGGACACCTTGGCCTGGGACTTCTCCCCCAGAAAGCAGGACACAGGTGCCTATTGTTTAAGACACACACTTTGCAGCTCTTTGTCACGTGGCCACACTCCCACAAGCACAGCCACCGGACGGGGGGACAGGGACTCGCCTCGAGGCTCGGTGCTCAGCATCTCGAGGTACCTCTGCCTCGCGCTCCGCTCCCGGGGCCCCCCGTGCGAGGTCTCTGGGCCGTCTGGGGGCTGCCCCGGGTGGGGGCTGCAGACCAAGGGAGGCAGCATTCTGTACCTTTTAAAGAAAAGTATCTAACAAACCCTAAAGCTTAGCGTCCTCCTGCCCCATAAAAGCTGGCCGAGCCCATTACAACGACACTAAAGTCCTGGCGCCTTCTCAGCATTTGAAGAAAAGCAGATTTTAAAATTCCAGCAAAAATAGTGACTTAGGCACAGGTGAAAAAGACATGTTTTAAAAAATAATTTAAATTAAAATTTTATTTTGTCTTAAATTTACTTTACATTCAGTTACATTTAGATTTTTGATATTTTGATGACCTCCAATTTAAATAATCGTAGTACATTTTCCACAAAAGACACGTAGGTCTGGTTCCCTCTTTGGGAAAATGACCCCCCTGGAGGGCGGGGCCCGAGTTTGACTTTGCCAGGCCGGTTTCATCTCTGCACAATCGTGGTACGTGCGTGAGCCCGAGAGAGGGTGGGAGGTCACAGTCCCAGCGTGGAGCTGTGGCAGGTGGCTGTGTCTCCTGGTGGCCAGTTTGGATGTGACTCATGACCTCAGCTCATGGGTGTCACAGCAGAAGTGATGTGTGTGTGTACACATATAAGATGCAGACGCAAGATTGAAATATACCAAATATCATCTCCAGATGATGGGACGTGAGATTTTAGTTTTCAAAGTGCCTTTCTGTATTTTCTACAATGAGCACTCATTATTTTTATAATTTATGATTTAACAGTTTTTATAATATAGATGTTATAACGTCCGTCAAAAGCAAAGTTCAAGTGAAAAAAAAGGGGGTTCTGGATGCTGGGGCTGATGTCCCCCCAGGGAGGGGCCCCGGGCATGTCCCGTGACTTCAGCCCCCCCAGGGCTCCCGCCCAGGTCAGAGTCGTCTCGGGCCGTCCCGAATCGGGGCCGGCCACACAGCCTCTCTGGAGCACTTGCTGCTAAGTCTCCCCCTCCAGCAGGGCGGGACCTGGGGGCCCCCCATTCCGCCCACCCATGGGGCCCAGCACCCCCACAGTCTCCTGTAATCCGTGACCCCAGCTTCCTCTGTCACCTGCACCCTGCTCTCTGCCCGTGGGGGTCTCATCTTGGGCTGGGTTTGTGTTCCGGGACAATCGAGGGTGCCCCTCCTCAGAACCTTTGTGTGGTTTGGGTTTTGGTTTTTGGTTTTTGCCTCCTATGGGTCCCAGAAGGGCGGTACCTGGGGCGGGGGGGTCCAGATCCAATGCCATGGATTTAATCAATAAAGTGAAATAAATGCAAGAAAACGCAGGCTGCGGTTGGGACACGTGTGTACTAAAAGACCATGTGCTGTTCATCGGAAATTCAAATTCACCTGGATGTGCTAGATTTTCATCTGCTAATCTGGCCCCTCCCCGAGGACCTGCTCCAGCTGGGCCACTGCTGGGTGACCCTCCTGCTCTGTGGTCACCTCCCTCGTGGCCCCCGGCACTGCCCCGGCCCAGTCTCTGTCCAGGCTCTCACTGGCACCACGGCCACAGCAAACTCCACAGGTCCCCAGCGAGGCAGCGGGGGGCTGCCCCAGGGCTGACACCCCCGGCTGGGCCTGAAGCCACAGGGTCTGCGCTGAGGCCCCAGCGGAGCTGACCCCTCTGCTTCCACCCACGCTAGGACCACGCCTGGTGCCCAGCAGGCTCCGGCTCTCGCCTGGAGGGGTGGCCGCGGGAGCCAGGCAGAGCCTGGGGGCTTCTCGGGACCAACCAGTCCAGCCCTGTGTGATCTAGGGGAAAATTCTCAAGGCAGATCTGTCCCCCCTTCCCAGGGCCTGTCCGTTAAAAATCATCGGGGGGCAGGGGGAGCGGGGGTGAGCGCCTCCTCCAAACACGGCCTCTGCCTCCGCCAGGCACGAACAACACAATCCCTCCAAACTGGAAAGACATTTTGTCCTTCTTTTGGGGGGTATTAATTTGGGTTTGGATCAATTCTTTTTAATGACGGCCATTGACTTAAATCCAACCACAAGCACAGATGCAATGGCCACTTTTTCTTCTGCAGGGGGAGGATTTGCCGTAGAAATCGCCTTCGATCATTCCCCCCAACAGTCATTCCCCCAAAGTCACCTGAAGTCAACCCATCCCAATAAAAATTCAAACGGCCACCGTCAAGCACGTGGCCACTGTCCTGCCACCGGGCCCCCCCACGTGTTGCTCCGGGCAGCCCGGGACCCCCGTTCTATCACGGCTCCAAGTAGGTTATCTGAATAAGCGGAGGGGAAATCAAGGAGATATATTAGCGCCCAGGGGTGTTTGTCATCTCCTCTGTCTCCTTCCCCAGGAATAGCGGTGATGAATTTGCAAATGGTCCCAGATTATGACAGAGCTGTTTTCTCTCTTCATAATTTATCCCTCCTCTGAGCACCTCGATTAGAGGCCACAGTGACAAATGCATGAATAAAAGGCAGAGACAATATTCGAGCAATGTGTTGTAAATCTCCTTCTACGCATTATTAATTTAAAGAAATCCATTACACCAAACGGCTCTGAAGAGGAAGACGAGGGTATGGGCCCGGCTTCCGCGCTGCAGGGTCAGGGAGAGGAACGGCAGAAGCCGCCTGTCCCTGAGTGGAGGTCGGGCTGGGCTCTCACCCAACCCCTGCAGCCTTTTATTTAAGTAAAAGACGAGACGTTTGCTCCCCCAAACACAAGCACATTTTGCAAAGTGGAAAACAGCCCCGTTTCCAAAGGTCTCATTTTTCAGGAGCTGGGGAGGCAGGGCCCACGCGGGGCCCGTGTCCGGGTGAGGAGGAAGGAGAAGGACGGCAGGAGCAAGTGCGCCGGGAACAGGGGGGCCCTCTTCTCCCCAGAGCCCCCCCGCCCCGTGCACGGGGTGTGTAGACCGCGGGCACCGTGCCCCAACCCGAGCCACAGTCCTCGTGGACAGTGAGCCGCACTGACCGGGGGCGGCCACAGAGCCACCTGCGTTTTCTTTCCCTTATTTTACTTCCTTTCAAAACCCTCCTAGAAAGGAGCTGGGGGCCAGGTCCCCCCACCTGCCTTGGCCAGAGATCAGGTGAACTCTGGGCGCCTCCGAAGAGAAGTGTCCCCAGGCCCCTCCCTTGGGAAGTCAGCAGGGACAGCGGGACCCACCCGTGTGGGTGCCCTGGAGCCCCGGAGAGGTTGAGGGGATGCCAGGCTGCCCCCCAGAACATGGGGCCAGTGTGGAGCCCACCCCGAGCTTGATACGAGGCCCCTGGGCCCACGGGGTCGGGGAGGATTCACACAAAACCCCCATTCATCCCGTGAGCGGAAGACTGCGCCTGGCACTCCGCTTTGTCGTGTAACACGGGGTTTTAGTCTCTTTTTCTTTTGCTGAGCCTGATTTTTCCCCTCCGTATGAAGCAAAGAGGTTTTCCTAGCAGTTTCCGTAAGTGCTACCCCCTGCCCTGCCTGGCTCCCACCCACCATCCTGCGGGGCTCCTGCCGTGAGGGGCCGCGTGGCCTGTGGACCAGCGGGGACGGCCCGTCTCAGCCGGGCCACCTTCCTCCAGCGCTACCTGCACAGCTGTGGGCCTGGAGAACACCAGGGAACCGGGCGGGGCCGCGGGGCAGCGGGAGGGGGAGGGGGCAGAAAGCCCCTCCCAGCTGCCCAAGACCGGAGCCAGGGGGTCAGGAGACTGGGGGGTGCGGAAGGCCCGTCCTGGGCCCCCAGTTCTGTGTGCAGTGGGGCAGCCCCCACCCCGTTCTCCCATCACCTCCCCACCCCAGCATCTTTCTCCCGGAAGTTCAAAGCCGTTCCCAGAGAATATGCCACAGCGGTGACAGCTCTGTCCCCTCCTGCAACCGCCCACCCAGTTGGGGCGAGAGCCACCCCACCCCCACCCCAGCCCGCAGTGACAGCCCGTTTAGGGACGCAGTGGTGGATCGCCACGGCAGACCCTAACGACTCGTCACAGCCCGGCCCTGGCAGGTCCCGGTGACAGCCCCGCGGTGCACACAGGAAAACAGCAGCAGGGCCCAGTGGGACCCGGCGTCTCTACCGTCAGAAACTCACAGACAAAGGGGCTCGGGGTTGGGAGAGGGGCTGGAGGGGGAGACGCCCCTGGGCTGATTTCACTTTATTTTCCGTCAGGAGCCTAATTGCTCGAGAAGCCATGGCTCTCTGTAACGTGGCGCCCAAGAGGGCTCTCCCCGGAAACACGCGGAATCCGATCGCGGAGTGCGGGTCTCTGCACAGACCTGCACACACTGATGTGAATTTTCTGAGACAAGTGCTGCATGTTATTAATATAATTACTAGTTATGGAAACTGTGTACTTACTGCATTTTCTATATTCCTCCACGTCCCGTGCTTCTCAATGGTACGAATTTAATATTCAGCTGGTGTTTACGCAGCATACGACTGTTAATCAGCGTAAATTAAATGTGTACTTGAAACCCCCACTTAAAGCCCAGCTAATTATTTTTTGATCCAAACAGGACTGCCTTTTCCGGAAGGGTGAACCGGGGCTCTCTGGGACCAAATAGTAGCGAGAGAAACTTGCCAGCGTGGAGATACCATCCTCCAAGGCACTCAGCGTGTTCCTCGCCCCGCTGTTCCTGGGGGTGGCTTCCATGTGAGCCCCCTCGGGTCCAGCCTGTGGCCGAGGTCAAGGGCTCACGTAGCTTTTCCTCGGGGGCAGCCAGCTGCACACTGGGTGGCTGACAGCCGCCCCTTCTGTTCAGCTGCACCCGGGCCACGTTCCCGGTACGGGAGGCTGCACGGAGCGCAGCACAAACCGTGTAGCCACAACACCAGCACACACAGCACACATGCACACACACACACATGTGCGCACAACCAGCCCCACCCAGGCCTACGTGTCTCACTCCTTCCAGACCCCTCCTGGCCCCAGCCCACGCCCGGCTTGTCCTGCACTGTTGCCCACTAACGTGGAGCCGAGGAGGGCTGCAGACCCCGAGAGGCGGACAGAGGAGGGGGCACCAAACAGGGAGGCCCGGGGCAGGAATGACCCTTCTCGCACTCAGCGGAGCAGGTCCAAGCACCACTGGAGCTGGCTCTCGCCTGACTGGCCACGAGACCTCGCGGGGACGCACAGCTCCAGAGAGAGATGCTTAGTGCCGTGGGAGGCAGCACAGGGTCTGGTGCCCACTCTAGAAAAGACGTCATAACTCCTCTGAGCCTCCATGTCTTTACTGGGACATGGGCACTGAACTCACAGTGCCTGCTCAGAGGGTCAACAAGCCAGAGCGCAGAGCGCACCTGGCAGTTTAAGGCACGTAGTTCATCTCTGTGGGTGGAGGATGGACGGATGTATGACTAGCTGGATGGATGGATGGATGGATGGATGAGTGGATGGGGGGATGGATGGATGGGTGGATGGGTGGATGGATGGATGGATGAGTGGATGGATGGATGGATGGATGAGTGGATGGATGGATGGATGGATGAGTGGATGGATGGATGGATGGATGAGTGGATGGATGGATGGATGGATGAGTGGATGGGTGGATGGAGGGATGGGTGGATGGATGGATGGATGGATGGGTGGATGGGTGGATGGATGGATGGATGAGTGGATGGTTGGATGGATGGATGAGTGGATGGATGGATGGATGGATGAGTGGATGGATGGATGGATGGATGAGTGGATGGGTGGATGGATGGATGGGTGGATGGATGGATGGATGGATGGGTGGATGGATGGATGGATGAATTAATGGAGGGATGGATGAATGGGTGGATGAGTGGGTGGGTGGATGGATGGATGAATGAATGGGCCAATGGATGAATGAATGGATGGACTAATGGATGGAAGAGTGAATGGGTGGATGAATTAATGGATGGATGGATGAATGTATGGGTGGGTGGGTAGGTGGGTGGATGGAAGGATGGGTAGATAAACACTGCCTCAAATCTCTGGGGTCTTATTTGCTAGGTTCCAAAGAGGCCTAATGTGGCATCACCCCAGATTCTGAATCAGGGATCCTCGGGGACCCCTCACCATCACAGCAGCACCTGTCACTCGGAGCCCTCAGAGCCGGACAGGGGCTTCCACACAGTCTGCTCAGCCTGTGTCCGACCGTGCTTTGATTTCCCACGTGGATCTCAGTGCAGGTGACGCTGTACGCAAAGTACCTGGCCACAGGGGCAGAATGTGACCTGCCAAGCCTCAGAAAGGCACAGAGAAGACAGGACAGGAGACTCCCGCCCACCCAGGCTCTTTCTCTCCAAGAGTGAGTGTCCTGGCCCAAAGGCATGTTCGATTTTCTGAGGTTTAAAAGCCGCAGTTGGCCATGCGGAAGTTTCTCCAGCGACAGAGAGGGCCCCAGGCCTGAATCGATGCCCGCGCCGTCTCTCTGTAATTCCAGGGTGAAAGCAGAGGCGGCCCCGTCACCCAGGTGGGTCCTCGGACAAACCTTGCCGCCCACACGTCCGGGTTATCTTCTCCAAGAATGAAGAATGCAGGGACTTTGGAGACGAGCTCTTGCCTGACGCACTCACGCTGTGTAGACACGCCGGCAGGAGTGTGCGCTGTGGTCTCCCCGGAGAAGGGATGCGGAGTCAGGCATCATGGTCTACACCACCCTCTGCCCCAGGTCCTGTGTGGGACGCAGCTTGCGCACACCACACTGGAAACAGGTACGTCTCACCTGTCTGCCTCACCCCCCCATGGGCACACGGAGGTTCAATCAGAACACAGCCTTTGAGGAACACTTTTAGTAAAAGAAGGAAGGCCTTATATTCTCCCATTTGTTTGGAGTTCGCCCGGGGGGGATGCTCAGATTTCTCGGGAGGCAAGCGTGCTCCCACACACGCGCAGGGAGGGTGCACGCAGCGACTGGCCTGTGTGTGTTTTTGAGTAGAGTTAAAGCCACAATTTTCAGACAGCAAGGGGCTGCGTGTCGGGTCCACGGCCTTCGTTTTACGGATGGAGAAACAAATTCTGGAAGGTTGCACAGCTCTCTCAGAGCCGCTCCTGGACTTGACAGACGTTTGAAGCTTGCAAAGCTTGCTTATCAATTCTGGAAGATTCTGGTGGATTCCGGGAGGGATGTCTGTGCCCCGGCATGTGTCCAGTGTGAGCTGTTTGCCCTCCTCAGGGGCAGGTGCCGTGCGGGGGATCCCCCGGGCTGAGCATTGGGATGGGACACGCCCCAGCCACAGTGTCCCCCTGCTCTGGCCTCTCAGTCCATTGGTGGGGGCAGCAGAGCCGGGAAAAACCCTGGGTCCTGACTTCCTGGAGCTCTGAAGGCCCGGAGTCTGCAGCCGGAGGAGCAGCTGTCCATGCCCAGCGGGAGCAGTGACAGCAGGTGTGAGCACCTCTCAGAAAACCAGCTTCCTGGCCTCGAGCGTCTCCGAGGAGCACGCATCGCGTCACCGTGTCCTGACTAAGCCGAGCCCGGGAGCCTCCCTCCCCCCTGAGCCATAGAGATGGACGGAAATGGGAATTAATAAATGGACTTGCCGGTGGCTCTTTCTGATGAAGTAGAATCTGGCAGCATCTTGGCATAGAGGGTTCCGTGCCGGTGCGCCAGGGGCCATGGAGACTCCCACATGCCAGCCTGGCCCCGCAAGGGCAAACCCTGGAGGGCAGCGTGGACTCCCGGCCTCCACTGGCTCCCTGCAGGGGGATCAGGATGAGGCCCAGATGCCAACACAGACACCACTGGGTGGACCCCAGCCATTGCCTAGCTGGGGGGGGGGCAGGCTGTGGGTGCCCCCAGCACCAGCTGGGTGAGAGCCTGGGGGACTCCCGGCTGTCGGTCTCCATCGGGGCTCTGCCTCCCTCCCCTCCTGGTTTGAGGAATCTCTAAGTCCTCTGGAAGCCGTCCCTGCCGGCCGGGGACCCAGCTGGATTTGTGCTCTCCACGAGGAAGGAGCCTGGGTGTGGGGATTTCCTCCTCACCCGAGGTCTCCGCCCCATGGACCATGTGGCGAGGCTGAGGATGTCTCCACCAGACCCTGCACCAGACCCTGCCCCGGCCCTGCCCCGACCCCATCCCGTCCCCCCGGCTTCCTGCCATCCACGCACTAAGGACCCCACAGAGGCAGACGGGCTGGGACAAGTAGTGCCTTAGCAGGGACAGGGAACCCTGCAGACAGCCAGAGCCAAAGGGGACACAAGACCCAAATACCCGAAGCACCAGCCCGACTCCAGCACGTCCCAGGACAGCCGAGAGCCACCTTTAGGGTTACGAACCGCCCCCCACACGGATTAAAACAAATGTACTAAAGTCCTTGGACTTGCAACGTGTGTTAAGTAAAGGGAAATGGGTTTGGGAGAGTTTAGAGACACTGTGGGCCCCAAGTCTCGGGAGAGCAGGGCAGGGGCTGAGGGTCCCGGGTGGCGTCCCCACCCTGCACCTCACGCTCGCTGCTGGACTCTGACACAGACTGGACTTCTGGAAGGTCTGGGCTGGCTCAGCCGGGACACGGCACAGCCCACCAAGCCCCGAGGACCTGGGGCCTGGGGGTGCCTCGGGGGACCCAGGAAGGGGCGGGCATCTCCTGGATGAAAAAATGCAAACGTTGCTCCTCAGGGTTAGTGCCACCCACTCTGGGGGGGTCTGACCCTTGGGAAGGGGAGGGAAGCACAGCAGGGGGGCACCTGCTCTGGGGACAGCCCCTCCCCTGCTTTGGGGGCCGGCTCCCCCACAGCCTCTGGCTCCTGCGCCTGCAGGGCTGCCTGGTGAGGAACACCCAGTAAGGGCCCCTGGGGAGGCTGCCGGTGACTGTTCGATCCTGGTGCCTGGCCTGCTCCCATGGGGAGCTGCGTCGGCTCCTTCCGTCTCCTGCGTGCTCCCGGCCCCTAGTCCAGGGCCCTCCCATGAAGCCGCCCTGTCACCACCTGCCACCTGCAATTGCAGAGGGAGGGGGTCCTCGAGGGAAGACCTCAAAGGCTGGAAGTGAATCTTATGTGTGTCAGCATTGCCGATCGCAGATACTAGAAAGCCTAGTGACAGGGAAGGGGCCCATGGAACGGGGCCTAAGGTCAAGCCAGAGTCAGTCAGTGCAGGGAGGGGCTTCAACCCAGCCTGGCCCGGGGGTCGGCATCTTAATGGAGGAGCGTTATGAGGGGAGGTGGGATGAGACCCCAGGGAAAGACATTAACACCCCCCTACTCCGGCTGGGGCGGGTCAAGCCAGCATGGGCCTCTCAACTCCCCCTCCCCAGGGAACCTCGAATTCCCCTCTGCAGAAGGTCCGGCAGCTCCTGCTCCTGGCCCAGCCCCAGGTTTACCGACGAGAACCAGGGAGCCCAGAGAGGGGAGGTGGCTTGGCGGGGGCCCCACAGAGCGTCCATGGCCTGCTGGACATGAGCCCGGCTCCCGGCCTCCCCCGGACCTTGCTTGGGACCAACACTGTGTGTAACTCAGGGCCAAGATGTACCTGGGCATCCCCAGAGAGCCCCAGGTCAGGATCTGGGGTCTCGTCCTTCACAAAGACACTGCAGGGAAATGACAACAGTTTCCAGGTGCTGGAGAACCCCGTTCCTCAACAAGAGAGAGAAAAAGCTCCAGGAGCCACAGAAAAGCCACAGCCTCGAAGCCCTCAGTGTGGCCTGGCCTCCGCCCGACACCTCGGCACGCGGCAGGTGGCACAAATGCGCTCGCCCCCCCCCCCCGGTGCCTGGTGGGGCCCAGGTCTCCGTGTGGATCCCTGAGCCCTGCCTGAGGACACTCTGCTGGGGAGGGGACGGCAGGGACACGGCGGGAGCAGGTGCGTCTACCCCCCCCCCCCCCCCCGACGCAGGCGCACAGGGTTGGTTCTTCCTTCTAGCACCGAAACTACCCGGCACTTACGGTGCTTTCTCAGTCACAGCTTAGAAGGAAACACACACGTGCACACACACGTGACATCCTTGACGACAACGGCACCGCGGCGGCTGGTGTTAAGGCGGATCACTTTTACGGGTCACTTCCGGCTGGATTTTTGAGTGATTTACACCCTGACGGGGGACTTTCTGCAGGCAGAGCAGGAGCATTGGTTGTGAGTCCCCCTCTCGGCATTGAGTCAGCTGTCACTGGGAGGTCGGCTGTCCCCAGTCCCACACCGGAGGGCGGGGATTGGGGAGGGGGGGCAGCGGCCAGAGCATCCGCAGGGGGACCTGGGGCGTGTGCATGTTCGGGTCTCTTCCTGCTCAGCCCAACCCTCCGTGACGCAGAAAGCTGTGTCCCCTCACATTCCTCACTGGAGCCCCCTGGGAGCCCCCAGGGTGGTGCTCACACCTTGCTGATTTGTGTGACCTGGGGGCCACCGAGGCACCTCAAGGGGATGGCGGCCTGACCCCTGGGTGACTGGGCCGCCCACCTGCCGGGGCGCTAGGGAGCCCCGCTCACTCAGACAAATTAGATAATTAAATGGAACCCGGCTAGATAAATTGCACTTTCCTAATGAGGTTATCGGGAGCCCTCGGTGGGCCGGAATGACCTCACTGTCTGTGTAGCCGAGAGCCCGGCCAGAGCCAGCTCTCCGCATGCGTGGAGGGGACAGGGAGCGGGAGGGGTGACGGGGGCCTCCCGCCCTGCCGGCTCTGCACTGGCCACGCGCACAAGGACACACGGCCAGCAGAGGCTCACGGTTCTGTGTCCCCAAGGAACCTCCTCGCCGCGCACTCTGAGAGCACCAGAAGCCTGGTGTGACTGGGTCAGGGCGACCTCGGGAGAAGCCCCCGGGCAGCCTGGGGACCCTCTCCAGGGTTGCCCAGCCGGGCCATGGCCTCCCTGCCATCCAGGGCTGCAGAGGCAGAGCCAGGGGGAGGACAGCCGCAAGCACGGCCTGGCCACCACACCCAGGAGTGCAGGGGCCACCAGCCGGTGGGCTCACGGCCACAGGTGTCCAGCCCCAGGCCCCTGCGGAGCCACCGCCTCGTCCCACGGAGGAAACAAGCCCGGGTGGGGCCAGTGGTGGTTCGTGGACGGCATCTGCCATGAGGAATTTACACGAGCTCGTGCGCACTCCGTCTGCCGTGGACGTGATGGTTCTCCACGTGGCTGTGCCTATGTACTGACCAGGAGGTCACACGCAAAGCGGTGTGGGGTGGTTGGCATCTTCTGGCTGTTTCCTGCTGACTCCGGGCGCAGAAACCCTGGGAAGCCAGGCGGGGTGGCACGGAAGGTCACTGGGGTCAGCCTGGGCCAGGGCCACATCCGCGCAAGTGCAGCGGCTTCTAGGTTGCTCCTCCCAGACAAGCGGGCGGGGGGAGAGGCCGACGCACCTCCAGCGTGTCACACTCAGGTGACTTCGCCTCACGCCACACAAAGGTTCTCGTCGGGGGAGGTGCGAGGGCAGCAGGACTCACAGGTGAGCCGCTGGCCCCACCTGCCCAGGTGCTCGAGAGCAGAGGGGACCCCAGACCCAAGGTGGCCAGACACGTTTATGTCTCAGCTTTCTGGTCCCAGGGTGTGCTTGAGGTCATGAAATTCGGAGAAAAGAAAGTGTCCTTCATGGGGGTGACGCCATGCGGGTCCTGAGCCAGGCAGCTGGGAGCAAACCCTGGCTCCAGCCTGTACCACGCCACGAAGCGTCTGTGCCTCAGTTTCCTCATCTGAGATAGGGGAGCAGGGCAGGGACCGCACAGGGGTGCCGGGTTCTGGGACGAGCAGGTGCAGGAACGACGGGTCTACACGCCTCACGCACCCCTTCTTGGCGGCCCACCCCCGCCACCCCTTCTGCCCGCCTCGGGGGTCATCGTGCCCAGAGTGAAGCCGGGGAAGGTGGGGGGTCTCCCCAGCCACCACTCCGCATGGGGCCTGGCCGAGGGGGACAGAGACCCTCTGTCTGGGGGACTCTGAGAGAAAATCAAAGAAATGCCGTGGGCAGAGGGGGGCCAGGTGGGGGGTGAGCACACGCTGCCTTCAGCACAGCAGAGCCGGCTGGGTCCCCTCCCACCACCAAGGACCCGGGCGAGACGCCGGGACTCATACATCCTGTGCCCCTCTGCCACCCCCGCCTGCGCAGACCACACGCTCCTGCCGTGTCGGGTCCCGGGCACGCGTGAGACACGCCCTTCCCCTGGACCTCACTATTCAATAAATAAAGAAGAATAAAAAATACCTTCAAACATTGTCATTTTCCCTGGTAAGAAGAAAGAAAAAGAGACAGAGTGCGAGCGATGGAACTCGCCGCGCTCGGTGGAGGCGGCAGCCTGCTGGGACGGCACGTGGGGCCGGGGCCTTGGGCCTTTCCGCCGGGGGCTGCTGCCCTGAGTCCCAAGCCCAGACCCGGGTCCAGGCGGCCGGCACCTTCCCGCACCTCAGGGGCCACACGGCTGGTGAGCGCAGTCCTGCACCCTGGGAACCCTCCGGGCATGTGACATCAGGGCCTGGTGGAGGCCGTCACAGCGACGTCCTCTGCTTGGACCCTTCGCCCCTTTCCGACGCCGCAGCTCCCACAGCTCTGCTGGCAGGGGGTTCTAGGAACTTCCGGGCTTCCCCGTTGCTCAGGGGCTCATCCGGATCCGTGCCCACTCCCGAGGGAGCGTGCGGCTCAGGGATCCCAGACTCGCACTGCCTGCTCTCACCCAGCCACGCACCCCCAGGAAACACGCGGCGAGTGTGGGCATCTGTCTGGGTGCCCCAGGCCCCCCTCAACACCTGTGTGCCACACGCCTTTCGGCATCAGCCTTCAGAAGTCTGCGTCAGATGAGAAATGTCCTCTTGCTTGTGCGTATCTGTAAGATGGCACCCGCCCCCGAGGCTGGGGAGCAATTTTGAGAAGCGGATAAAGGCTTCATGGAGCATCGTGAGAACCTTGCCAGGGAGCAGGAGGGTCCTGGTGCAGGTAGCTGCAGGAAGGGAAGGCCAGCAGCCCCCCAGCCTCAGTAGCTGCAGGACAGGGAAGGCCAGCAGCCCCCCCATCCCCGATCACTGCAGGACAGGGAAGGCCAGTCCCCCCTCCCCCGCAGCCCTGGTCACTGCAGGACAGGGAAGGCCAGTCCCCCCAGCCCCAGACAGCTCCCCACGCTCAGGCAGGCTGTGCGTCATTAGTGTGGCCAGATGTTTTTACTCGGTTGTGCAAATCTGCGCCAGGCCTCGTGCTCCACTGTTTGTTCTAGAAATCAAAAGGTCTTGCCTGGCTGTGAAAGCAGCTTGACCACCACCACCCCGAGCCCCTCCCCTGCCCCTCCCGGAGGCCCGGACCCCGCAAACACCCTCCAGACGGGGGGAGCAGGTGGAGGCTGGGGCAGCCTCCGGGTTCTCGAGAGCTTGGTTTTCACACGTGCTCACGGCCCCTGCAGACGGGCGCGGTGCTTGCCCCCACGGCCGGCAAGTGCACCGCGTGGCCCCGAGTTTTAAGGAACACGGTGTGTGCGTCACGCGTGTTCTGGTCCCAGTCGGGCCCGAGGGACCCTGATGGCCACGCTGGCCTCTGCTGCAGGACGGCCCCGGTCTGGAGGGTCCTCCTCCTGCCACCCTCCCGACCAATTCAAGGGCAGTCACCAGCCCCTGCCCCACGCTAGGAAGACAGGCGTGGACCCCGTGCTTCTGGAAAGTTCTGCATCTGTCCCACCTTCTCTCTCTGGTTTTCTATTTCTCTCTGTTCCCTTCTCTCTCTCAACACAAAGCACAACAGACTAGGCCATTCATTTCCACAAAATTTATCACCCCCTTGAGGGGCCCCGTGGCCGGCCGGGGCATTATTTACACCACGTCGGGGTGGACGCGGCACTCGCGGACTCCCACCCTTGGCAGCCGGGGCGGCCGGGGAGGGTCCCGGCAGAGCCAGGCCGGCTTTGATATCTCCCTGATAACGTATTGTACAATTAGATCAATTTGACAATTTCCATTATGGCTGATAAAATATTTATCGAGCCTTGGAGATGATGTCTGATCCCTGCGCCATTTGTTCTGCTAATGGGGGGAACCGCGGGCCGCAGACAGCGCCGAGCGGCTCCGCGGTCCCTCCTCCCTATTAGGTTTGCAAATTGCCGGCACCGCTCATAAATTACCACCCAGCCCCGCGAGATTGATGCGGAGCTGACAGGGCAGGTAGGTGACTTGTGATGACATTGTTCCATAGGAGCATTAATCACGGCAGAAAGAGAAAATACCCTCAAATTGGCCCATAAGTCTAAATATTCTGGGATGAGAAGCAGGCGGCTGGAGGACGGTTTTAGCCAGAGCTGGAAATTGGGGAATGAAAAACATTTTCTATTATTTAACAAATCATCTTAATAATTTCCAGTGTTTCTCCTCGGCATTCCGGGAGCGAGACGGTGAGGGCCGAGGGTGCGTTGCCCTCTTGCCGGCGGCGATGTTTAATAAAACAAGCCGGACGTGGCCTCTGGCTGCCTGTGTCTCGGGATTTCCAAGCTGGGGGAGAAGGGACAAGTGTCGGCAGGTTGATGGCCCGCTCACCCTGCCCGCGTCGCCAGCACGGCCTGCCCTCGGCAGGGCACCAACGCCGTGCGCGGTTCTGCCCAGGGAGGCCCACCCCGCAGGCGAGTGCGTGCTCCGGAAACCGAGACCGGGACCCCATGGGCTGCGGGGGCCTGGCGTGCAGGGAGGGACGCTGGGCTGTGGGCTCCACCCACACCTGGGTGCCCCACCCACACCTGGGTGCCAGCGGCAAACACACCCCCGGTGCTGCTGCCGGACGGTGACGCTTCCCGTTCTTTTACAGCCCTGAGCTGGGCTGTGCGGTAAAATATCGCTGCAAAAGATAAATGGCCCTTAATGAATTGCCCCTGAGTCAGAGAGCCAACGTGGTTTTAATGGCAAATGAAAAATAAACACATCAATAAGTGAGTGGAAACCGTGGTCCGGGGCCGGTTTTCTGCAGAGACAAGTGGGGAGCGGAGGACGGGGGTGGGGTTCCGAGCTGGGGCCCCCTCCGGGCCCTCCCCTGGGGACACCCCCTCCCGGCCCTGTCCAGGCCCCTGGGCTGGTCCTGAGTTCGGGGGCCTGTGTGAGACCCCGGTAGCCGCATCTTGGCTCGGAGGGCTGCAGTGCAGAGTAATTACATTAAATTGATGCTGTCCCTGTTTTGAGGCCACCCTTGATTTAAGGCCAGAAGAGGAAGCAGTTAAATTTAATAAAAACCAGGTTCCTAAACAAAGATACATGGCAACTGCGGCCATCCGGCGACGGCATCCACCAGGAGAGAAGAGACCACTTTGGGTGCTGCTGACGTCGGATTTAAAACAAAAGGAATAACCGCCTCCCGGAGCCTCTTTTCTAAGACGCTGCTTTAAGACGCCGGCCCCACTAATGACTTTGTCAAAAACCAGCCCCCGACAGCCCGTTCTCAGAGGGAGGCTCATCGCCAGGGCTGCCGACGGCAACGTGGCGCTGACATGTTTGCTGGCAGCCGTGATTAAACGTGGTCTGTCAGGGCTCAAGGTCAGGGTGCAGGGCTGCTGGCCCAGGCCGGGCGGGGACAGCTCCCAGCCAGGGAGGAGGAACGGGGGTGGCCGGAAGTCTCGGACCGTCCTCTACCTGCCCTGGCCAAACCATGTGCAGCCCGGGAGCTCTGCCCCCTCTGGCGGGAGCGGCTCCCTTTCCCGTCCGCAGAGGCGGGATCCTGTGCACATACGTCCCAGGTGGGCACGCGGGTGCCACGGGCCGAGGCTCTGGAAAGGCTGTCTTCACAGAGACGAAAATCATCACAGCCCAAGCGTGGGGAATGCGAATCACGGCAAAGCCACAGACGACGCTCGCTGTCCTGGCCACGGAACTAACGGAGACCGTGCGCCGGCGACACCCTGGCACCACTGTCCCCGCCCCCACCTGCGGCTCTGCCAGTTTGCTTTCCTGGCCGCGTGCTCGGCACTGGCGAGAGCGATTCACCTTCTCAACCCACTGCCCACGCTGGGCCAAGGGACATGCGAGTCACCCCTGAAACATCAGCCTCTGCCACCCAGGCTCACCGAGGTGGCCCCAGCCCCTTTTTCTGCCCCAGGTCCTCGTCCAGGCGGCCCGGCTCCGGGAGGGGGGAAAGCGAGCAGCTCCAGGGGGAGAGAGGGGAACTCCTGCCCAGTGTTCCCAGCGTGTGCGGCCGCGGGGGCAGGAGGGGGCCACACCTCGAGGGGCAGTGGCGGTACGGGCAGGACGCGGGCGTGGGACTGCCACCGTCCCCTCCAAAACGAGAAAATAGAAACTGCAAATGTCGCTGCATTGAGCTCTGTGGACAAGGACGAGGCAGTCACTGGACTCTGAAGACCAGGCTCCCGGCCTCGAGCTCTCCCAGGAACAGAAGCCCCATTCTCCTACCCCAAAGGTCAAAGTTGAACGCCCACAGCAAGCCCGGCCGAGGGGGAGGCCGGAGCCGCGCAAGGAAGCAGGGAACGTCCTCGCTCCTCCTCCTCCTCACTGAAGTATCCAGAAAGCAGCACCAAACCGGAGACACCAAAACCTGCCAGCGACCCCCAGCCCAGGGAAGCTGCTCTGTGCCCGCAGGGAGGCGCGCCTGGCTTGACCTGCGCTGGCCTCCGAGCCCCCCACCCCAACGCGGACGCCTGGCGTGTCTGCGCAGCCATGTGCCCCAGAACACACTGGAAGGCCAGAACCTTGGCACCTGCTGGGCCAGGGCAGGAAAGCCTTCTGAAACCTTCCCGAACTTTCTGGAACATGTCTCTCCCACCTCCTGCGTGAGGAAAGGAAGGGGTCTGGCCAGGAGGCAGGTTCCCGTGGCTACCCTCCAGCCACACGTAGCCCACGTCTCCAGCGCACCCCAGGACCCGGAGGTGGGCGTGGCTGTGTCGCCCCAGCCTGGAGACCTCCCTCCTGAGCACAGGACGGTACGGCTCCGG
Organism: Eulemur rufifrons; assembly: GCF_041146395.1. NCBI lineage: Eukaryota > Metazoa > Chordata > Mammalia > Primates > Lemuridae > Eulemur > Eulemur rufifrons. The sequence continues at coordinate 465,266 of NC_090990.1, read as the reverse complement.
AAAGTGGACCCACAGACCCCAAAGCTGGCGCTGTGGGGACAGCCGTGGCACTGGGGGGACACAGGGTCCGGGGCACCAGCTGGCACCAGCCACACACCTCACCAGCCAGCAGGCCCCGGAGTGTCCCTTTAAGACCTGGAATCCGGCTTTTGTGTCTAATTGGTGGGTTTTGCTTTCAACTCTCCTAGCGAGATGCAAAACGGCTTCCTTGTCAGGCCGCACTACAAGCGGGTCCTTTCGTTCTACACGAAGTGACGCCCAACGCTTTCACTGGGGTGGACGCGGAAACCAATTTTTCTCCCCACACGCCCCAAGATCATGGGGCCAGGGGAGGGACACCGAGAAATAGCAGGGGACACAAAAAGTTATTTGAAAAGAGGGGTGGGGTCCCCCTCCTTTTCCTGTCCCCGAACGACAACTCCATTATCGTGGACAATGGTAAAGGGCCCAGGTTTGCCAGGCGCAGGCCCTCCCCTGGGTGGGGGGCACTTCCAGGCGGGTCCTGGAGTCCCGGGGGCTCCCCTGCCCGGCCAGCTGTGCTCACGGATCTTTCTGCGCCCACTCGGCCAGGACAGCCGGCAGTGAGGGCTGTGGGTCCCAGCGGTCCCAGGACCAGTGAGCACAAGGGGGCCTGAACCTGGCACCCGCGGGCAGGGGGTGGGGGTGGCCTGGCACCCGCGGGTGGCTGGGGGAGGTTGGCCCGACAAGGCTGGGGACTTGTGGACAAGCCGGACCGTGGAGGCCGGAGCCGTGTGTGTCTACAGGAAGAGCAGACAGGAGCTGGGGAAGGGTCCTCCAACAGCAGGACATCCCCTGAGCCCACTTCGCAGGAAACCTGACTCCCGCCTGGGTGGGCATGAGAAGACGCCCGGGGTTTGCCCATGGGAAAGGAAGCCTTGGCGCCTGCCTACCGGGCAGCCTCCACCTTGCTCCCCCCTCCCAAGGCCGCCTTCTCCAGGGAGCCCTCCAGGACCCGAACACATCCAGGCTGACCGCTAGCGCCTCCCCTGCTGCAGGCCCCGGGCATCCAGGCAGGGGCGCCCTGGCGGAACATCCTGGGACCCGAACGAAACACACTGCGACACTGCCCAGGTGGCCTGCAAGGGCACCCGTCCTGTCCCCTGGCGGCCTCCACTGTCCCCAGAATCTCACACACATGACAAGGCTTTGCGGGAAGAGCCGGGGCTGGTGCATTCCTTGCTCCGCCGCGACCGGCTTGCATCTAAATCTGCACCGTGTGGCCCCTCACGTGCCTGTGCGCGGCCAGGCAGCACCCGGGCAGAGCGGGGAGGAGCACCCGGGTGCCCCAGGCTGCTGCTGCAGGGACGGCCCTGCCCTCGGTCCCCGGACCCCTGGGCTGGGAAGGGGACAGGGGAGCAGCCAGGGCCACCCTGTGCTTGCACACAGTCCCAGGCCAGGGCTAGGCTGTGCCTTCTGCACTGCCTCTCTCTGACTCAGTTTCCTCATCTGTAAAATGGGGTGAGACTCCTTCCACTGGCCTTCCCCATCTAACCCATCTGTCTGGTGACCCAACCCTGGGGACGACTCCCCCCCCCCAGGGCTGAGACCTCCCTCTGCACCAGCCCCTCCCAGCCCAGAGCCAGGGGCAGCAGGGGAAGGGTCCAGCGTTTAGGATTCAGAGCTCTGGCAGGCGGCGTGGCCGGTCGGGCCGTAAGCAGGTCAGCTCCCAGCAGCCCGAGCGCCAGGCTGCCCAATCACCCAGCATGGGCCGGAGCAGACGCTGATTGCGGGGTGTGGAGGAGGGGTTGGTGCAGGGCTGGGGGCTGCAGCCATCTAGGGAGCAAAGTGTGTGTTTGGCGGGGGGGCGTGGTGGGGCCTCGGGAAAGGCCTGATAAGCCTGTTCCTCTGTCCACACCCGGCGGCCGAGCCACGGGCCAGAGAAACATCCTGTCCTTTGTGGCCCCCAAAGCAAGTGACGCCCCATGCTGGGGCTCCTCAGCGCGGCTCCACCAGGGCCTGTGGACGCAGGGACTCGGGGGTCATTGTGCCCCCAAGTTAGGCAGTGGCTTCTCCCTGGATGCAAGAGCCTAGAGTTGTCTGGGCCTGGGTTCAAACCCGGCTTAGCTACCCCAAGACTAACGTCCCCCCGGGGCTCCGTGTTCCATCTGTACAACGGACCACACCTGGGCCACCCGGCCAGTGCATGGGGACCCCGGCACCGTCAGGGCCCACCACCTCGCCCCTCACATGCCCCACGGGGCCTTCGCCTGTCGGGTGGTGGGGGGCAGGCTCCATCCTCAGCTACGTCACAGCCGCAGGCCCCCAAAGCCGTCGGTGGGTCACCGTCACCCCTGCACGGGGCGAGGTATGAAGGCATGAAGCCGCGGTCCCACGGCAAGGCCACCCAGCAGCCTCTTCCTCCCTGGGCCGCTGGAGGAGCTCTGTGCCCAGCCCCACCTGCCCGGTGTCCTGTGGCTCCCGGTGGCCCCTACACAATGGCAGCAAAACAATCTCCTCGCACCTGGATTCTAACTTCCCCTGCTGGAGAAATGAAAGGAGACGCCGTGCCCTCTCTGCCCGGGGGCGGCCCTGCCCCGCTCCCCCAGCCCTGGGCTCTCTCAGCCAGGGACGGTGGGTGAGGGGCTCTGGGGAGGGTTCTGGGGGGGGGGGCACCGGGAGACCCAGTGCTGGGGAGGGAAGGACGGGCTGAGGGCGGCCGGGGTCCAGCTCGGAGGAGGTTTGTACTGAACAAAGCCGATACCTGTTTCTTGGGGTAACCTGACCCTATAATTACGCCTAAGCCCTGGGAGGCTGTGCTGGACCCACAATGCCAGTGCCCGGAAGCCGGGTGAAGAGACCCTTTAATTGTCATTGCCACACCAGGGCACGTCGAGTAGGGCTGGCTCGGGTTACCCAGCTCACAGCTGGCGTGTCACCTGCCGGCCACAGGGCTGGGGGGGCTCTGCCCGGCCTGGGGCACAAGAACTGGGGGCCCGGCGGGAGGAGTGCTGCCTGCAGAGCCCGCCGGCCTTGGCAGTGGCTGCTAAGAGCTCTTGGCACATTGAATTTGCTGCAAAACCCCTTCCCAGGACGGCCGGGCCCTCATTGTTTGCCCTCAGATAAGAAATGTGGGCTCATGTGTTTTCTTTTCTTGAGAAAATGTCGGGCCTGGCTGCGGACGGTGTCTGCAAGACAGGAAGCGCCGGGCACAGGGGAAGGGCCTCACTGGGCCCGCCCTTCCCACCTCGGAGACGTCCCCGGGCCAGGCCTGCTCCCTGGGCTACCCCCGCCAGGCAGCCCCAGGCCGAGGGCCTCAGCAGAGCCGGGGGGCACCCGGACTCTTGCCCTCCTTGACGGGCAGGGCCTGGCTGGACACCTGGGGTGTCCTTGCTGTTCCCTGGGCTGTTCCAGGGCACCCGGGTAAATGAGTGACCGACGCTGTCAGGAGAGTGTCCTTGCTCCCAGATGCACCTGACCCGGGGCGGCCAGCCTGGGGACACAGCAGGGACTCCCAGGCCCCGGCCTGTGGGTGGCCGGCAGCTTCCCTGCCACGCCGGCAGCTCGGCCGCCTAATCCCAGCTAATACCCAGCCCGATCCCCTCTGCAGGCTCTCGGGGAGGTGGGTTCCTGGGTGTCCCACGCAAGCTCGGTGGTCAGGCCCCTCCGACAGACAAAAGGCCGCCTGTTTGCTGCCTCTGCCTCATCGCGGCTTAAGGACATTTTTGTCATTTTTGACCAGCTAATGTCTTGAAAAAGAAAAATAAGTTGTCTAATCGCTTTAAGTTTAATCTTCACTTTTTCTGAACACCCTAGGTGCCGACGTTGACTTTCCTGGACCAATTAGGTCAAGGTCCTGCAGCCGCCGCGACTCCGGCTGCTCTTCACGGTTCTTTTCCTATTTCCCCGGCGAGGGGAGGGGGCTCCACGGCCCCCGTGCGTCCTGGGCCTTGGCCTTGGTGTGAGCAGTGGTGTGGCCTTCATTCCCCCGCCTGCTTCCTCTGCCCGCCAACTCCTCGTCTTCAAGAATCAAGACGGTGCCGTGTTCCAGGGAACCTTCTGGACTCCCCCTCTCTCCCCCGGCTGGACGCTTCAGTGGCCTCTTCCACACGACGGGCGCCAGCTTCCCTGTCCCCCTGGCGTCAGCTCCAGGACACCAGGGACCCCAGCACGAGCCCCGGGGTTCTGGCCCTCCGTGAAACAGGATGTGCTCCCCCCTTCTTCCCGGGCTCTGTGCCATTGGGGCACATAAAACTCTGACCTCCTTCCCACGCGTGTGAGTGCCAGGAGCTCCCAGACAGGCTGCTCCTGCTCTGCACGAGGTGAGGCCCGGCTGCCTGCAGCTCATCCTTTCTGCATGAGGCAGGGAGGGACCGACGTCTAGGAACTGGGCACAGACCCCCAAGGCAAGCCCCCCCACGCCATGGCTCCCCGCGGGCTGCACTGGCCTCCTGGGGGCTCTTGCACTGTGCGCAGGGACAAGGGGTCCCGGGGACGGGGGTCGGGGCCAGCTTCACCACCAGCGGTTAACCTCAGTGAAACAGAGCAGGCCACCCCCACGCGGCTTCCATAGAAACCACACGAGATCAAATCCACCTGCCAGGTGGGTGTTGGGAAGGGTGAGGGAAGGTCACTGGGAGTCACTCCCACAGGTGCGAGATGCTGGGTGGGCACCTCTGGAGGGTCCTGCTCTGTGTGGCCCTGGAGGGCCCTGCCACCCAAAGACCGCCATGAGGGACAGGCAAGCGTGTGGGGTTCACATCCAGGAGGCCCCCGACAGTGGCTTCCAGACGCCAAGGCCCAGGGCCCCACCCCAGACAGTCTGTGAGGAGGCCCCTCCGAAAACACTCCCAGAAGAACCTCCCCCGGCCCACGACCGAAACGCCCCCACCTCCGGGCGAGGCTGGCACTGCCGCCGTGGGACAGGCAGAGCCGCCCTCCCCGCCACCCGCACCTGAGCTGCAGGGGCTGCCTTGAGGGCCCCCGTCAGGGACGACCCGCCGGGTGCCCTGCGACACCTGTCACAGCTATCCCTCGGGCTGTGTCTGGGGGGGATAGGCTGGTGCGGCCACTGCCCTGGGCCTCTGGGGTCAAGCTCCCAGCGGAGCTGCAGCCGGGCATGGACGACCTGTGCTGCCGGACATCGGGGACCTGAGGCCCCTGCACCTGCTCAAGCCCAGTGATGGCCCCGCCCGGCCGCACGCAGGAAGGCCCTGGGTCAGTGGCGCGCAGCACACCTGCCGCAGGTGTGCTGTTTAGACTGCCCCGAAACGCACCAGTGTTCCCGGCAAACATCTGCTGACCCACGGCAGCTAAACGCAGACAGTTACGGGTTCGTTCTCCATAAGTTTGGGGCAGGAGCGCAGTATTCGTTTGCGAGAGGCGGGGGCCTGGCGTGTGGACCCTGCGGGGCGGCCTGGCCCAGGCCACCGGCCACTGGCCACCGTCTCCACCCAGCCCCTCACCCCAGACATGCCAACCAGATGTGCTCAAAACAGCGCTGGACCAAATAAGGGTCACTTTGCTTCAAAAATAAGTCCTACTTTAAATGAATCATGTACTCTCTCTCCTCTCAGGAAGCAGAGGTGTTGACTAGCCCAGGACAAGATGGCTCTAGAACATTCTGGACCGAGCAGGGGCTCCAAATCTGTTGGAGAGATCCATGGGGGGGAAGGAAGGACTGTGAGAGGGGGTGGGGGAGAGGCATTTGGAGCCTCTAGAAGACCCCCGTCACTGCCACGTTTCTCTCGGCATCCAGGGTCTGAGATGGCAAACTGCCATGGCGCATGCCCCTCTGGAAGGTCCTGGAAAGTTCCGGAAGGCTGTGTGGGCTGGGGTCTCAGGCCCCGAGGCACTGCTCTGACCAGGCCCACGGCTCCTGCCCTGTCCCCCTCCACCCTGCAGCCTGCTTTCCTCTGCCCCGGCCACGGCAGGACCTGGGTGGGGACCAGGACGGAGAGAATCGGACGCTGCGGGGACGGAGTTTGCCCTCACCACGCAGCCGCTGCCCTCGCCCCGCCAAAGTCGCCCTCGCAGCCCCGGCACGCGCTGACCCCGCCGTCACACGCACTGCGGAGAGCAGAGCGCAGGCTCCAAACCCCAAACTCAGATAAATAAGTTTCAACCTTCAAAAAGTGCCCTTAATGCCCCATTGTGCCCCGATCGCTCATTTCCCAGCTATGTAATTAGCACATAAAGAGCTCCCTCTCCGAATTAAATGGCAGTAATTGGGTTTTTAAAAAAACTAATTTAAATCCTAAACCCTTTGAAAAAAAATTGTCATTGTTTACATATTAAACGGACTAGCATTTTAAGTATTATGGGGCTAATTTAACAGGCTTATCGAGGACATGGGCCCGGGAGGGGCCGAGCCCCGGGGAAGCAGGGGAGCTCTGGAAGCTGCCTGGAAACCGCTGGGCCCGGGGGCGGCACCGCGGGAGGAGGCTCGGGGGACCCGCACGAGCGGCACCCACCAGCGTCACCCACCGCCCCACGGTCCCAAGCGAGGGCGTCATGTTGGCGCCATGGGGCAGGCACAGATCACCGCAAGCTGCAAAGCCTCGCTCCGCCAGCGCCGGGGAAACATTCGCTTATTGTCTCCGGAATTGTCTCCTTAGAAAAAAACATTTTGTGTGTTGGAGGTGCTCTGAGCAGAGAGGTACAAGTGTTTTAATTATTTCCACTTAAACATTTTCTTTTACTTTCCTGCTAAAAAATCCTTTGAAGTAGAACTCAGCGAGAAATGTGTTGAGACTCTGTGAATGGCACTACAAAATTTAAGTGAAAATCACTTAAAAAAAAACCACCTTCACTAAATAGAAGGACCTACCATGTTTCCCCGAGGGGGGAGAATTAAAAATTAAACGGCACTCGCTCTCCTAACTTTGACCTAGAAATGCTCTAACATTGCAAAATAAACCTTTTTAATTGGAAAAAATGACTCCGAAGTTTTTCTCGAAGGGGGAAAAAAATACAACAGCACCATGTCAAGAGATGTCTAAGACAGAAGGGAGACCTCGTTTGTCCGAGAATTTAAATATTCGATGCGGATTGCGAAGGTAACGAAAACAGAAACGAAACCGCTGACAACACGGGTGCGTCCCCGTCACCGGGCAGCGGGGCGCGAGGCCAGCGGCACCGCACGGCGCTCGCCCGGCAGGACGCTGGGCCACGTGTCAGAAGAAACAACGACCCACGGGGTCAGGCTCTCAATCCGCCCCGCAAATCTGGAAAATGGCTGGAAAGACCTGACATGAATATTGACACGGTCCCGGGCACCGCAGACCGGAGCGTGGAGAGGCCAGCGGGGCTGACATCACAAACCCGGAACCGTGTGCACAGCCACCGGCAGGATGGAAAATCGGCAGCGCCAGATAAAAAGGCAAACAGCCACCGGGAAAGGGGACAATATCTGACAGAGTGACGGTGAACTCCGCCTGTAATGGGCCCCTGCAAGTTCAGAAACTGAAGACAAAGGTCCCCGAAGGGAGGGCAGCGGTTCCCCGGCGAGCAGAGGTGTGCAGGCCACAGGAGGGGGGACCCCTCCCCGACATCCCAGAGTGTGCACTGGGACAGGATGATGTGACAGCGACTGGCCCGTGTGGAGGGGACACCCTGGGCTGCCGGACGATATCTGGGGACAGCTTTCCAGGCAGCTCAGCCTCCTAATGCTGTACAAGCTGTGGGGGGAGCCAGCCCGGGCTGCCGGGACTCTTTCCCTTCTCGTGGAGTCCTCAGCGCTGCTGCCACGTCCACTTTCTGTTTGTGGTTTGCAAAGGACACGCTGGGACGCAGGACACACTGCGGGGTTTGGACAAGCCCTTTGTGACCCCCAGGGACAGTCCCAGCCGCAGCAGCCTCAGCGCCCCCTGGTTCTCTCCAGGAACCCTGGCCACCAGCCCCGCTGCGGTTGGAGACCCCACGGCCCATATGCCTTGTCACCACCTGCCTGGGCTTGTGTGACAGTGACGGGGGGGTGGGGACAGAACAGGGACGGAGGGGTCCACTGGCTTCTCACGGAGCTCCGAGGCCCCCTCACCACCTGCCCTGAGGCCCCTCTGAGACCTGGGTGCTGGGCACCAGCGCAGGACCTGCTGGGGACCACAAGCAGCAGGCCTGTCACGGGGGTCTCAGCCCCTTCAATCCTTCTTCACACGATTCTGTAAAAACTTCCAGCAAAGCAGGGGCCTGCTCAGGAGGCCCCACCTCCCCGGGGCGTCCCGCTCCCAGGGCACTGCCCGCCCAGACCCCTGGGAGGGCCGGTGTCCTGGTGGATACCAATGCGAGAGACCCTCTCGGAGCCTGAGGCGAGAAGGAGGGAGGGAACAGAGGGACAGTTGGTCCTGTGGGCGGGAGAAGTCCTGCAGGAAAGAGGGCATCCTAAACCCCAATCCGTTCCTCTCTCCCAGGGATCTCTGTGCTTTGTGGGGTGGGGCCAAGTGCCCAGGAGCCTGCCCCCCCCCCACGGCTCGGAGGCCCCTCGGGTGCTCCCATGGGACTGGGGGGACGGGGACATTGTGGTGGGTTCCTTTCCAACACCCCGGCTCTGTAGCTTTCACATCCCAAAGCCATACACGAGGCACCGTGATCAGAAAAAAGGGGCTGGAGATGCACCCCCAAATATTTCACACGCCATTTCCATAGAGACAACGTAGGAAATCAAAGTTGACTTGATGACCCCCTGGTTTTGCAGGACGAGGCCCCCCTCCTGCCCCATCAAACTTCACGTCTTTGCTTCCCTTTGGAACGGAGGGTGGGCCCACCTCGCACAGAGCGTGCCCGCAACATGCGCCGGATCTGTTTACCTGCTCAGAGCAGCCCTCTCGGACAAAACCTGGCGCTTGTCCCCCAGCAGCAGGGCGGACCTGGGGACCAGGGGACCTTCATTCAAGTGCCCTAGGAAGTGGGTGGACAAAAATTGGCCCTTTTCTCAGGAATTAGCCATTAAGGAGGAAGCCGGGGAAATGTTTCCAGACACCAGGGGCCTCCGATAAGGCCGAGCCCAGAGCCCCCGCCCCGCGGCCACGCCACCCAGCTTTCTGCTGGGGGGCCAGGCGGGGGCCGACGGGCCTCTTTGCTGTGGCACTGATCATGGGGACACTCTGCCGTCACCGGGACAGGCCGCAGAGCTTCACACTCCCACAGACAAACTGGCCGCGTGCTCAGAGACGGGGCCTGACCTCCACGCAGCATGACCCTCGCCCCACGGTCTCGGGAGCGGGGGCGGCGGTGGCCCTGAGCATCTGTGTTGTTTTACGGGCGCACGGATCCGCTTAGCAGCCAGGCTTCCAAAATGAAACCAGAAACCAGGTCTAACCATTTGAGCTCGATAAAGATTCCCCAAGTGCCCGGGGAAGCCAGGCTGTGCCGCGCGGTGACTGGGCTCCTTTCTCCCCAGACCCACAGGCCGTGCGGCGATGAAAGGGAACGCGTCGGCTGCACCCACAGAGTTCGGGGTGGGGGGATCTATCTCGCGAGGGCATCGTCTGGGTAAGATGATATCAGATGTAGCAAACAAGAAAAGCAAAGTTCAAGAAACCAACATAAATCAGCTTTTGGCAGAGTCTGCGAACCACCGTTATGCATTTCAAGCAGCTCGATGCCAAATCGCAACGGCTCTCCCTGCCAGAAACCGGGAGGGGTCACGCGGGGATCGCAGAAGAGCGCAAGGATTTGTCTTTTAAAAGCGCAGTGCTGAAATCTATTTTGAGTTTTGCAAAACAAGAGGCCGTCTGGGCCTCTCTCTCTCTCTCTCTCATTTTAAAGCCAGCGTCAAACCTTGTCCCTGCTGCCGGCCTCCAGCTTGAGGCCAGGCTGGGCAGAGCCAGGTGTGGGGACGGACGTGTCCAGGGCCGATGGCATCCGCCCTGCGTCCTGGTCCCAAGGCTGCCTGGCCTACAGAGGAAGCCCCACCCTCCGAAGTTCTCCAGAACATACAGCGAGCGCTGGCCCGACACCAGCACACTGTGTCCACCTGCACCCCACGCACTGTCACGTGGAATCAGAAGCCTTTCTGGAACATTCTATCTCTGTACCTTTGCGTGGTGCTATTCATCTCGGACCACCCTTCACTCCATCTCTGCCTGTGAGCATCACCGTGCCTTCCCTGGCTGGAGGCCCCCTCAGCACCAGCTACTGCCCAGTCTCCTGCCTCCCCCGGACGCATCATCCTCCCGGGAGCCAGGGCCCCCCCCTGTGTCTCCCAGGAGCTTGCGTGCCGTTGAGGGGGGTGCCCTTGGCCTCGGGCGCAGGGCCCTGCATTGCCGAAGCCCATCGTGGATCCCAGGAGCCACACCAGGTGCCGGGAGATTTGTTCTGAAGGAGTCGTGAGCACGTGGTCTGAATGCCCTCCCAAGGGACCATCGGGAACCCGGACGCTGCCCGCAGGTCCCCAGGCCTGTCACTCCCTGTGCAGCCGAGACCAGACCCTCGGGCCCCGCCGTGTCCACCTGTGTGGTGGAATGAGCGGGGCGGGGAGAGGAGGACGCCATCGGCACCTGGGGCCCGGCCGGCGAGGGCAGGCTGGCCGGCATCGCTCCCAGGCACAGCTGGGCTGGCCGGGCTCGGAGGCGGCCGGGCTGGGGGACAGGCTGCGCCTCTGCAGGCCCAGAGCAGCCGGGCCGGGAGCCCACAATGGCCCCTTTCTCCCCTCGTTTGCTGAGACAGCTCAGTTTGGAATATTTAAACAGTTGTATATTCACAGATGCAAGGAGGAGAGAGGATTACCTAAGGACGAGGCCAGCCCAGAGATCAATGCATAATCAGATAACTGCCCGCTCTCGACAAGGTTTTACTCAAACGCTAATTCCTCTTGCTAATTAAGCAGCCTGTTAATTGCTCTCGGGCCTCTAACGCCCCTGTCATTATGCCTGTAACAGCCGGTGACAGCAATGGGCTGGAGCTGGGCCCACAAAGGACCCCAGCCCTTAATGAAGCGGCCAACGCGGGGACCGGCCCCACAGCCCCGCGCCTCGCCCGCCCGCTGCAGGGCCGGGCCTGGCGGGTCGGTGTCCCTCTCGCGGACCAGGCACTTCACAGATGCCCCAGCCCGCCACGGCCCACATCAGACGCAGCAGAGCTCCGAGGCAAAGCCCCCGGGAGACATTTTCTTTCTTCCCTTAAAAAACTAAAAACAGAGCCTGATCCAGGGCCTCGCACAAACTCACAGCTGCTCCAAAACCCTGTCAAGTGCCGGGCACGGCCGTCGTCCGCAAAGAACTGCCCTTTCAGAGCAGGTGTCACGCTGAACCAGCTACTCTGCCCTGCAGAGCTGCCGGGCAGCAGCGTGGGGGCCTGGAGGCAGTGGCCTTGCGTCTGGGGCCTCAGTTTCCCCTGTGTGACCTGGCAATGACAGTGGGCACCTTGGGGGTCAGCGGAGACACAGGGGCTGAACAGAGGCCCACAGGCCCAGACGGGGCAGGGAGGGCCACTGGCCCCATCAGTGTCCGTCCCATCCACGGGCAAAAGGCCTGGGGTCCTGTGGTGGCTGTGGGGCCGCCCCGGCCCCGAGCCCAGGGACTGGGCTCTGCTGTGAGCAGCAGGCTCAGTAGAACGATTTTTTTCTATTTTTTAGAGACAGGGTCTTGCTCTGTTGCCCAGGCTGCAGTTCGGTGGCATCATCACAGCTCACTGCAGCCTCCAACTCCTGGCCTCAAGCAATCCTCCTGCCTCAGCCTCCCAAAGCCCTGGGATTACCGCGCCCAGCCTAGACCGAGTGATCTGAGGCCGCGGGAAGTGCTCGCCAGAGGAAGACGGGCCCTGCTCCACGAGCTGCAGCCGCCGGGATGCTCTCATCATGGACGTGTTGCCCTTGGCGGCTGCCCATGCCTCAGGGAGGCAGGAACGTCGCAATGTCAGGCACAGAGAAGCTCGGCAGAGCTGTTTGGTTTGGGTTGGCCAAGTGGGTTTTTCCAGAGACGCAGAAAGAACCCCAGAGAGCCCCGGGGGCCCAGGGAGAGGCAGAGCCACGGAAGCCTGAGCCTGGCACATGGGGCCACCACGATGCCAGACCACCACTGCCGTGGACACCAAGGGCCAGCTCTGCCCTATCCACTGCCCCCCAGGGCACTCCAGATGGAGGAGGAGGGAGGAGCTGGGTCTGGGATGTTCCTAGCCCGGGAGCCGGGTGGACCCCCACTGACCCCTGGCATCAGCTGCCAAGGCCAGGGAGATGGCCCCATGGAGCTGGGGTCTCCGCTGGGCTGAGGGGGCTGTTAGAGCTGCCACCAGGCTGAGGAGGGACGAGCCCAGGTCTGTGTGGTCCCCAGGCCTTGCTCCCCACCCTCGGGGGCCTGCAGGACGGCCAAGGGGACTTGAGTGACTGGGTCTCGGGTATGGCGGGCGGCGGCCACTATGGCACCCAGCTCTCTCCCAAACAGGGGCTCGCCTGGCTGTGGCTGCCACCCTGTCCTGCCCACTGCCAGCGCACAGCACCAACCACATGGGTTCCTGGACCGTGGGTGACATTCGAGGTCACAAGGGTTAAAGCCACAGATGGGCTGGGCCAGGCCAGCGGCGTCGGGGTCAGAAGAAACCGACAGCTCGTGGAGCGTCCTCACGGGGTGGGGGCCGGCACCAAAGGCAGCTTGGAGAGGCGGGGCGTCACGCAGGGTGGGGACGGGGGCCCAGGGTGCATCGCACTTCAAGGCTGGAGCGGCCGGCAGAGGCCGGGTCACCCACACGCTGGCCGAGGCCCCAGAGACGCCACCTCATTTAATCCTGACAAAGACACAAGTCTCTCCTCTTGTCCCCAGAGGAGGAGAGGCCACCCGACCTGCCCCAGGCTCTGAGGCTCATGCGTTCGGAGCTGGGACTGGAAATCTCTCGGCCAAGCGCCGGAGAGGCCTGGTCGGCACACCCTGCTCGGGCACCTGAGACGCAAACCCGCGGGAAGACAGAGGACGCCGCTCCCGCCGCATCTCCCCGGTTGGCTGCGCTAGCGCACGGCCTCCGACATCTCAAGCGGGGTGGGGGGACCAGGCCGCCCCCAGGCCCGGTCCTAGCCACACCCGCATCACTTGAGGAAACTCCGGGCCTCCCTCACCTGGGAGCAAGGCCCTGCCACCCGCACCGGCAGGACGTGCCAGGGTGGGGGCGTCCCGGTCCCCCACTGGTGGCCCCTCCCCGAGGGAGGCTTCCCCGGGCACCACCCTCCACCCAGGTCTGGGGAAAGCGTTTTATCTCGGCCGCCCACGCCTCGCTCTGCACGGGGGCTGCACTTGGGGGTCATAAACTTGACAGACGCCCAGAGAGACACGGCTTCTAACCGCCAGTCCCCGGTGGTCTCCTGGACACAGACGCGGTGCTGGGAACCTGCCCCCAGGACATGCCGCGGTGCCCCGGGCAAGAGCCGCAGAGAACCCGCCGGTGAGGTCTCGGCTTCCAGGGGAGCGGTGCTGGCGCCAAAGACCTGGGAACCTCTGTCCCCCGCACCAGGAGCAGCCCCACAGCCGGGTCACAAAACCGGATCCACACACCCCCCGCCGCCCCCCGTGTCTCCACCTCGGCACCAGGAAACTTCGATTTCTCCTTCAGGAGGGGTCTGTCTCCTCCCACGGGCCCAGCCCTGCAACCCTGCACCCCTGCACCCCGCTGCCCTACCCACCCAGCCCTGAGCCCTCTGAGGCCTGGGCCCGGGTGGAGGCTGTCCTCCTCCTCCTCCTCCTCCTCCTCCTCCTCCTCCTCCTCCTCCTCCTCCTCCCACCCTGTTTTGGGACAAGCCCGTCTTGCGCCCGGGGCCTGGTTTGCATTTGCGAGGCTGGGCTGGTTTTCATTCCGGCAGCTGCCTTCCTAAGGCCCTACAGGAAGATTCAACCTGTTCAAAGTAGAAATAAAGTAAAATAAAATACAACAGCATCTCTCTACCCCTTATTAAATTAAAAATTCTGGCCAGTGAGGGGAACCCTAAATTTGATTTCCTTTCCTGGGCTGTTTTCCGCGGCGGGGGCGGGGTGAGCCCGAGGAAGGCGTCTCGAGTCAGGAAGGCTCATTTTTTTCGCTCATATAATGATCCTTTCTTCCCGGCAGGCGCTTGTGTTCTGCCTGCTCTGCCCGGACGCCCAGGTGGCCGGTGCCTTCAGGGGGACGGTGGCTCCTAACGGCCGAGCTCTAAGGAGACGCAGCCTCTGGCTCGTGATCAACTCGAAGGCAAAGAAGGGACTGAGCCCCTCAACAGACCTGCTTTTCCCAGACCAGTCGCTGGGGCTCCTCCACCCCAAGGGCCACGCGTGACCATCAGGGGGCACACGGGGTGTGTGCAGAGGGGTGTCAGGGGCCCGGGTATCCGGGAGTCGAGTGGAAACCGTTAGGAGCGTGTGTTGCTTTGTCCCAGCACTGAGAGGAGGTGCGGGAGGGGACAGGCAGGCGGAAGGAAGCTTCTGGCAGGCAGGCTGGTGCCACGCTCTGGGCCGCGGCCGGGATGCTGCCCTCGCCCCTGACCTCCGCAGACACCACGTGCAGGAGAGGGGCGCGCGGGGAGGCAGGGCTCCCCTAATAAGATCCATACCCTGCCGGGTGCACATTTAATATAAAAGATCTGGCGATACCCACCGCCCGCGCCCGCCACTCCGGTCCAACTGAAAGGCCTTTGTTCGGGGAGATTAGAGCAGGATTTGCTTTCATTTTTCATGATGTTTCACTCACTACATCACCGAGGTTATTGCCGTGGCTGCCGCCCCTCCCTGCCTCCCTCCCCGGCTCCCCACGCAGCTGGCCGGCCACGCATCCCGGGGGTCCCGGCCACCCCGAGGGCACCGGCTGGAGGGAGGCCACCCCGACCGGCCAAGCAGGGCCAGGAGCGATCGGCCCGCGGCCAGCCGGGCCACAGGTCCCCTAAGGCCTCTCGGCTGCAGTGGGGTCCGGCCTGGTCCCCCGTCGGCTGGCGCAGAGTCACATCTGGTTCTCGGCATTCGGAAGCCCGTTCATTTTTCACCCCCCGCCCTTTGCCCCCCACTTCCCGGCCTGGCCAGGCCCCAGCCCCACGTGGCCAGGCAGCGGGGCCTCACCAGTGGGCAGCGAGCTCAGGGGCTCTCCACAGAGACGGTTTTGCTGCAGTGGGGGCTTCTGGGCTACCTGCGGCCTGTTCTTCCTGCGTTTTATTTTAATTAGGAGCTGATCTCTTCTGAGCTCGCTCTGCAAAAAGCTCCGTGTGCTCCTCCAGGACAGGCTTTTACAATAACAGCCGTTTGTGAAAAACAAATATTGTCGCCCCGCCACTAGAGACCTCCTCCTCCCCCAAACCTAGTGCCATTTTCAGGGGCAGATGCCAGGGCGGGAGCTGCCACTGTCCCTGGGCCTTGCCGGGAGGGGGCCTTGGGGCCTTGGCCCACCGAGCAGCCGTCCAGCAGGCTCCACCCTGCCCAGGCCAGCGGCCCCGGGAAGCTCGAGGCCAGCCCAGCTGCTGTGGCCCGCAGGCTCCGCACAGAGGAGCCGTCTTCTGCCATCCAGCCCTGCCGCCTCCCCCAGCCCTGCCTCGAGAGCAGGGCACTAATTGCGGCATTTTCCTGCACAACAGAAAGAAAAGAGGAGAAAACACCCACTTATGTTGTCCCAACACAAGATTCTGACATGTTAACAAGTTTATTATATCCTGTTTCCAATCTAAACACAGAACGAGTTCTTTGCAGAAGTGGGAAGTCGGCCTCTAACGGTTCCCTCCAGGGCCGGCAGCCGCCCTGCCCTCCTGGCTGGGGCTGGGCCCTGCCACCTACGGCCCCCCAGCGCTGCCCGGCTGGGGTCACCCTCATGGGGCACTTCCGACCCCTCCCCCAGATACCCAGCCTGCCTGTCCCGGCACTAAGAGTCAGGGGCTGAGTCCTCCTGCCCTGGGGGTCTGCAAGGGTGGAGGCTGGGGGACCCCTGACTTCCTCTCTGGCTGTCAGGGTTTCTCTACTTCGAGGGGGTGGTGGCAGACCCTTTTGGGTCACTGGAATAAATGACCAGGTACTCACTTGACATGTCTTTTTGCATGTGACAATCCCTCCAAGTTCATGAATAAGCCCCTCCTCTCCTCCCAACCACCCTGAAGCTCCTGTGTGTCACCAATCCTCAGCCACACCCCAAACGTCCCTTTTGTGGTGGTGACCTTGCCCAGGCTGAAGCGCACCAGACACAGCCCTGGAATCTTCCAGCGCCCCAGAGCGGGGTGGCGCCAGCCTGTTGGGGGTGGGGTGGGAGGACACATGATACTTGTGGAACGACATGACACAGGCCCAGCGCGGAGACATCCTACAGATTGAATCCGTCCCCTCAATTGCTTAGATTTCAAGCTGTGAACTGGTAACTCAGCCGGGGTTCGGCCTGGCCCGTCACCTCCCACAGAAGCTCAGGGTCCACCTGTGGAACCAGGGCCGACGGCGGCAGGCTGTCCGCTCCCACTTCCCCTGAGCAAGGAGGGACCAGCGCCCTAGACTTTCCCTGGGCTCCTTCTGCTCTCGGGGAGGGACCGGCACCGCTGGCAGGGGGGCCCAAATGCTGGGTGCAGCAGGCTCCTCCCGCTCTGCCCTCCTGAGAAGCAGCCTCTGGCGGGGAAGAGGCTCCAGGGGCTGCCCCCGACAGCCTCCCCTGCCCTGTGTCCTGCAGATGGGCCGTGTCAGCTGCCGAGTGAGAGACAATCCGGTGTGAGCCGGGGCAGGCCTTTCTCAGCTTCTGCAGCAATTTTCAAACGCTTAACTCCCCGGCTTACATTTAGAAAAAGGATCAGTCATAAAAATCTCCTTGTCAGAGACGCAGCTCCCAGCCCCTCTCCCACGTCCCCGGGCCCCGGCGGCCCCGCCACGCTGTGGCCGGGCTTCCAGAACTCCCGCCCAACAGGCTTCCCCAGCCGAGCCACACCTGGGCGTCACCCCCTGCCCTGCCCTGGATGGCAACTGCGGGGGACACTGAAGTGTCCCTGCCCCAGGAGCCACGGCTTTGGGGGCCACCAAAGGCTGCACCAAAAAGCTTGTCCCGCTGCCCAGCCCAGGGAAAGGATGCCGACGGCCCCTCTCACCGCATCCTTTCAGGGAAATGACTTTCCAGGCCGGGGCTGCAGAGAGGTAATTAACCAGACCCCAGAGGGCCACGTCTGCAGGTGGCTCACCTGCCAGGCCACACAAAGAACCCCCATGGCACAGGCCGGCCACGGTACACTCTGCTCCTCCGGCGCCGGGAAAGGAAGCCCCACCACGGCTGAGAGGCAGCTCCGCTAGGCAGGGTCCGGCCACGCAGCCCCTGGGTCGATGCGCGTCCGGCTGGAAGCCACGGGGCCGGCACGTTTGGCCGTAAAGGCCCGGCCTGAGGGAAACACAGGGGTGGAATTGGAGGGTATCGGGGACACACTGCGCCCCCAGGCTCTCCCCGCCTGCTCCTGCCCTGCAGACGGGCTCTCAGGAGGCAAAGGGCCACTCTCTGGCTGGCAGCTCAAGGAGCCACACAGAAGAGAGTTGGGACATCAAGGCAAGGCAGAGAGGCCCGCGTGGCAGCGCAGAGGGCAAGGAACACGCCCGCGCCCTCCTGGGCTCTAGGCCACGGCCCAGGCACGCATCTCACTGGCTCTCCGGGGACAGGAAGGGTGTCGTCTCCGCTGTGCCCTCACCGGCGGCCCCCACCGCCCCGCACGGACTCTCCGAGCCCCTGGTTTCAATCGGCCCGTCCCTGCACGGTCTAATCCGATTTCCTACTGCGAAAGAAGGCCAGGGCCATGACCACCAGGATGCGGGGGCCGGCTCTTGGCCCTGCCATATTTGTATTTAAAATGCCCTTAAACCTGGGCCAGCCTGGGGCGGCTCAGGTGGATGTGGAGACGAGAAAGCAGGAATGAATTATTCCGAGAGGATGTCAGCAGAAAGCGCCGGAGCCGGGAAACTCCCAGCAGGAGAGTGCACGGGAGGGGGTCGACCCCACGGAGGAAACGGTGCCCCTGGGAGCAGCCCCTCAACCCATCCCTTCCAGTGGGTGCTGGGGGCAGCTGTGCCCCCCTGTACCTACCCGGGCACAGGCGCTTGCAGGAGGCTGTCTCCTCCTCCGGTGCTCAGACTCACTTTCTACGCGTTCAGGACAGAGGGGACTGGAATTCCTGATCTACGCCGGGGTACGAGTGCAAGGAGGCCTGGAGGTGGGGCCCGGGCTGTGTCCAGGCCGCCCGGGAGCGAGTGCCTGGCCCTGGGTTTGCGTAGAATCTGAGCAAAAGCCACGGAGACCTTTTCCCAGCACAGAGAGGTGAGACCGTGCTGAGGGCCACAGCCCTCGGGCAAGGTGCTGCCTGGGGCCAGAGCCACGGGACGGGCAGCCTGGCGCAGGAGGGAGGTACAACTGCACCAGCAAGGGCATGGCGAGGCGTGGCCTCTGACCTCTCACTCCCACCCTGGGTCAACCTGAACAGAGCTCTGGCACAGACCTGAGGTGACCGGCCACGTGGTGTCTGTGATCAGAGCCGGGCTGTGAGCCCCAGTATGGCAGGCTCTGTCCAAGGCAGGGGCAGCGAGGGCCAAGCGGAGCAGGGACCACCCCAGCCAGGGAGAGACAACGCCACGTGTCTGCACGTGACCCAGGCCAGGGCCCACTGCCTGGGAGCAGAGTTGGCGCATCCAGCCGCCCTGCCACCTTGGGGGTGAGATTCCCGCAGGAAGAGATGGAGGACAGGTGTCCTTCCCACCCGCGAGCAGTTGTGGCCGGCCCTGAATTGGGTTTGGTGCGTGGTGGGTGGGCGGCACGCACAGACGGATGAACACGCCAGCAGTGGAGGCAGCAGGTGAACTCAGAGGGCTGCGGCTCAGACCTGGCCCCACTGTGTGCTGACCACGGCCATGCCAGACGCGGCACCCCTGGGTGGACTGCGAGCTCCCATGACTCGGGGGCGCTGGGACCCTCCACGGGGTGCGTGCATACACACACATACATGCACACACACACATACACATGCATGCACACACATACACACATGCACACAC
This sequence comes from Eulemur rufifrons, assembly GCF_041146395.1. Lineage (NCBI taxonomy): Eukaryota > Metazoa > Chordata > Mammalia > Primates > Lemuridae > Eulemur > Eulemur rufifrons. Next base: position 446,382 of record NC_090990.1, on the reverse strand, counting down.
ACATACATACATGCACACGCCACACTTTCTTTAGGCTTGCAGCAAAGGCCAGCGCCCTGGCAATGTGTGCACAGATATCGCCGATCTCCCCTTTGTCCATATAAACGCTGCTCGCGGGGCCCAGCGCTCTCCTGCCTGATGGAGTATTGATCCCGAGTGCAAAGTCCTGCGTGCCATTAGTCCAATCTGCGCTCAGGCCGACACAATCCCACCATTTGTCACCCTCCCTGTCCTGCTGGGTTTGCTTAGGAGCTGGGGTGTTTGCTTTACCTGCCACTTTCCAAGCCTCCCCCACTCCTTGCCTGAAGGGCGTTTGGGGCCGTAGCGTTTTCACAGCCCCTCCAAGCCCCGACCCAGGTTCTTGTAGCCCCTCCGCCCCCTGATGCAGGGACAGGGGGCCGGCATGGTCTGGGGCCGGCCTGTGTCATCCCATGGCAACCCCTCCCCCAACTCAACCAAGCAAACCAATTATCCAGGATGAACAGGGAGGCACAGAGAGGCACAGCACCTAGCTCAAGGTCACACAGCAGGGAAGTCAGGGTCACAGCTGGCAAAGCCCAAGCTATGGCTGAAACTCAAATGGGTCACACTCCGATGCTATGCCAGAGGCCCCAGGTGGGGTGTGGGGGCAGGATCAGAGACACAGGGGGCCTTGGCCAGGCATGCACCTGCCCTCACCCACCGCCGGGGAGAGTCCTGCGTCTCTGCAGGGCCTCCTCCCTCCCAGCCGCGACACCCAGGACCCTGCAGATCCCCCAGAGCCGGCCCAGGAGCCATGCTGGGCAGCGGGGGCAGGGCTTGATGGGCTCCTGGTGGGGCTGAACCCCCATCTGCCCGGCAGTGTGCATGCACATGCATGCGTGTGTGGGCACATGTGTGTGCATGCGCACCTGCGTGTGGGCACATGTGAGTGCATGCATATGCACGTGTGTGTGCACGTGTGTGCATGCGTGTGCATGCATGTACGTGTGTGTGTGTAGGGGTGAATGCCACTTTCTTCATGCATCGTGCCATGACAAACGAACATCTAAATGCGAATCTGCATTTCCAAACTTGGCAACTTTGTCCCTGAAACTCCCCCGGCATCACCAGTGGGTTTAACTTAGACACAAAACCAAACACGGCTGGCAGCGAAGGGAGCGACTCCAGCTTGTCCCTCTGCATCCTGAGTGGGGTTTGTTTTGTTTTTTCCCCCTGAAAAGAGGAAGAAATACGAAATATTCTCAAGGAAACAGCTAACTCCTTAGATTCCGGAGCCTCGGAGCTCCACGTGGCTGAGGGGACACAGACAGCAGGAGCCGCATGGCGGAGCCCCCAGGCCCGTGCCCCCCGCCTCCAGGCCAGGGGCTCCCGAGGGGCACCCGGAGTGTCTGAAGGCATTTTTGGCTGTCACCACCACGGGAAGCTGCTCCCCTTTCTAGCATGCGCAAGACACCCCAGGACAAGGACTTTTTCAGACAAAGCGCCGGCAGTGCCGCGGCTGAGAATCCCGGCTGCAGACACAGGCCCCGCGGCCTTGGCCCTCAGCACCTGCCCTCTCCCCGCCCTGCCCACCCTTGACTGAGCACCTGCCACGTGTCAGCTCTGGCTGGGAGCAGTGGCCTTCCCAACCCTGGCGAGGATCGAGCTACACTCAGGCTGGGACCCAGGGTGCAGGGCCGCTGAGAGGACCAGGGCCCCTGCCCGCCTCCGGCCTCTCCTGCACGGTCCCTGCCACAGACGATCAGCCAGCCAGGGCCTGGGAAGCCCAGACGCCTGGACTCTCTCCCGTGGTCCCACCTTGGGTGTGAATGTGTTCCAGAGGCCCAGGGACATCTCAGACCTGCAGGAGCCATAACACCAAGTCCCCCATGCCGAGTCTCCCCTCCCCGCCAGCACCGAGCCTGCCTGCTCCCTGTGTCTGCTCCCAGGTGGGGCTCCAGGTGCCAGGTGACAAGGGCCGGCACTGCCCTGGCGTCGGAAGGCCCTGCCCGGCACGGGGAGCAGTCCCAATCCTCCAGACCATTCCAAAGCTCTTGGCACATGTGACCTCAACTTTTGCCCACAGCAGGCCCAGCTTACTACCTCATCCCACTGGAGGGTGACAGGGTCTGCGGGCCGCCCAGCTCTTCCATCCCTGGGTGAATCCAACTAGGGGAGTTGCAGAGCTCGGATGGATTTGCCAATGAAAGTGTGACTTTCCTCGTCAGCTGGCAGAAGCCCTGGCCAGAGAGCAGCTGCCCAGCTGCAGGGGGTGGGCTGCATGTGGCCAGGCTGGCGGATGGCACAGTGTCCTCAGTCCAGGCCCTGCAACCCCTCCACCTGCGGCGTGGGTCCTGGTGGCAGGTTGCCGACCTCGGTGGCAAAAGGAAATACCCATGGGAATCCCTACCACTTCTGCTCTGGGGGACAGGGACATCTCCTCTGAGGAAAGCATTTACAGCAGCAAGATGACACTGTGACCAATGCCAGGCTGGGGGCTGGTCCCACACGGGGACGGACGCCCAGCCCCGAGCTGGCTGCATTCTCAGGAGTGGGAATTTGGGGACAATGGAGGCTCCACTCTGCGCCCCGCACCCTTTGTCACCAGGGGAACGAGGCTGCTCCGAGGTCTGTTCGACCCTCCCGAGTGTCGCCCGGAGCTCAGCTTTCACTCAACCTCCGCCTTCTCTGTATTCCCTGCTGAACCCACCCAAAAATACAGGGGGGACTTCTCGAGTTGGTGGCACGGACGGGGCAGGAGTTTTAGTAAAGTCTTTTCTATTCACTTCCCACCTAGATAAGATCTTAATCACAGCCCCCAAATTACTGCGCTGACATTTCTCAAGGCCGGTCCTCCAGGCCCTGGGCCTTTCTTCCCGCCTCCCTCTCAATGCAAGTGAATTTGGAATCCGTGATTTATCTGGCTGGCGGGCGCGGGGGCGGCCCACCTTTTCAAAGGGCGGGCTGGGGAGTGAATTATAGCGGCCTGTCCGGTGATTGGGTTCCGCGGGGAGAGAATAGGCAGCCCTGCGTGGCCTGATGTGATGCTGGGCCTTTTCAGCCCCTGAAGAAAAAAGATTAGGCCTCTGACAGCGGGGCTGACAGGCGAGCCCAGGGCCGCAGACAAAAGGCCGCACCTGAAAGCCGCCCGCGCCCCTGCCCCAAGGGGGTGTTCGGGGCCCTGCCTGGCCTCGTTTGCATGGCCTGGACCCCCCCTCAACCTGCACCGGCTCGGACCCTCCGCCTCCCCCTCATTCCGTCCTTGTGCCCCTCCTCCCCTTCCTCCTCCTCCTCCTCTTCCTGCTTCTTTCCCGCCCTCCCCCTCCTCCCAGTCCTCTGCCTCTCCCTCCCCACAGAAATCCGCACGGACCCCACAAGTGCCAGGCCTGGCTCTCCGCCCTGAGGACACGAATCCTGCCCCTGTATGTGGAGCCCCCGCACCCCCAGAAGGAGGACTTGTCTGCTGAGCCCCTCTCTCAGTGCAGGGAATGCGCAGAGGCCTGTGCAGACCCCCCTACCCAGAGGGGGACAGAGGACAAAGCTCTTTCCCTTCTATCTGCGCCGCCCCCCACGCCGGACACGGCACAGGCGAGCCGGGAGTGTGGGCGCAGGGCCCCAGCTGCACCGCCAGGGCCCAGGGCTAGGAGGGGACACGGCCCCGGGCTCTCCCGGGAAGGCTGGGCCCTGCCAACTCTCCACCACACACAGCTGGCTCGGGGCCCAGGGACCCCCGACATCAGCGCCGTGTCCTCACCGGCCCACCACCCTGCTCAGACCTGGTCCACCTCTGGCCTCCTGCTATTTTGACACCTCCCCCTCCCAGCAGCTGTTCTCACCCAAAGATTGACGTCTCACAGGAACCACGTGGGGGAAGGAAATTCACACCACACTAATCTTGACGTCCCTGCAAAGTGAGCCATCTTTGTAGACGCCGATTTGCACGGGTTTCTGAGAAAAGGTCCCCTTTAGGTCCAGCCGTGAGCCCTCAAATACGCTCACTGGAACGTTAGGGAGACAGGCAGGAAGCCCCTCAGGTGGGACTGTCTCTGTCGGCACAGCCCTGGGCCACCCACCCTCAGGAGGTGACATGGCGCTCGAGGGGCTGGGGCTGCCTGTCCCTGTGTCCCCACCACTAACCAGCACACGGGCATTCCCTGGGAGGACGCCGGTGTGTCCTGGAGCTCCCGCCCTTCCCCTTCTGCCCACACCTGTGGAACCTGCCCAGGTGTTCGCGGGGAAGCCGGGACGCTGGAGGACAGGCCCAGGGAGGTGGGCCGCCCCGGCCACCCAGCACCCTGAGCCCAGGAGCTTGTTAGCGCAGCGCCACGTCAAGGGGCACCCGCCTGGCTCTCCAAGGCTTCACGCAGGCCTTGTCAGAGCAGAAGCCAGACAGGGGTACTGGCTCCCCAGGGGACAGCCTCGCACGCCGACTCCAGGCAGGACAGAGTGCAGGGCCCCGGGCACTGTCACTGGGGGTGTGAGGAGCACATGAATCACCACACGGGAGGCACCTGGTCTGGCACCGCACACGCATCATTACCATGCAAATTACAGTTTCCCTAAGTCCAGAGCAACTGCTGGAGAAAGCCAGCCCCCGGCCCCGAAACGGAGGAGCCTTTCCCCACGTCTGCATCCGGCAGGGGTGATGCCGCCATCCTACGCACGGGAGCCAATCCCCAAGACGGGCGAGCTCGCCCCCAGAAGCACACCAGTCGGGGATCACACACATCTACCTGCCACTCGGAGAGTTTGGGGGAAATTTGGCTTTTGAGCCCCTACGGTAACTGCAGGACTTGAGGTTCCGTCCCCTTTGCTCGCACACGCAGACAGGGACAGGGACTGTCCCCACACCCCGCCCTGCAGGATGCACTTGGTGCGGTTCATCAGGGACCACAGTTTCTCGCCCAGATGGGCAGCCCGTCCCAAACGGCCGCTCAATTACTCCTTGGCTGAGGCCCCCGGGCTAATGGCCCGTGATGCTCCACTGGGGCCTCCCGGGAGCGTTAAGCATTAGAGGGTTATTAAAAGACAGTTGACTTCTGGGATCTCTGCAGAGAGGAATCATCCGAGCCTCTGCACAGGGAGCCAGCCGGAGCCTGCACGCAGAGGAGGGAGGAAACCGTAGCCTGCACCCCGGGGGGCTGCGTGGGTCTGGCTGCCGCCCCGACACGGCGCCCTGCGTTGGCTCAGGTAAAACAATGACAATAATGAATGCAAGTGGGAACCCACCACATGCAGCCTGCTCCAAGGAGCTGGCAGCAGCCACCCACCCGCAAAATCCAGGCGAGACCAGCACACTTAGCCCCAAGACAAGGAAAGCTTGTGGCACCCAGGAAGGTGAAACCCCTTGGCCTTTGTAGGGCGCCACACAGCACACATCCATTTTTTGACACAGTGACTTTGTTGTACAATGTTTTCACAATCTTCCAACACCCTTTGGAAGAAGCATGCTTATCCTGGAGCATGAGGGGCCACTGCCTCCGGCTGTCCCACTCAGACTGTCCCTGTGCCTGGGGTCAGGAAAGGAAGTGGTGTCAGCACCCAGCTCCCAGCCTCAGGGCAGCCCTGCTCCATCTGCAGAGGCTGGGCCGGGAGCAGCTGTCCTGGAGGTGCCTCTGCTTCTGGACGGGGTGTGCGGAGCGAGGCTGTGCGTGTTGCTCGGCCTTCAAGGCCCACAAGGCGTCACGACCTCCCTGTGCCTTGGTTTCCTCGACCTTCTCCCAAAGCGGAAGTCAGCACCTGGCACGGTGGAGACTCCATGGCTGTGTCTGTTACTGGTGTACAGCAATTACTCCAACGGCTGTATCAGGCCCCCAGCTGGCCACGGGAAGAAACAGGAAGCCCAGAGACAGACCCTCGCCAGGATGGAAGCTTGACCCTCATGGAGGTGACACTGAAGGTTACTTGGTGACATTTCAGATGACAGAGACCAAGACTTCCACTCTGCAAACCAGGCTGGGGCAGTGGCTACCTATGTGGCATGTTATGAAAGTTAGATCCCTACCTCACACCACACATATTCACAATAGGAGGATTAAAGGATTTACTTATGGAAAGCAAAACTTCAAGAAGACATTAAAGAATTTAACCTGGGATAAGGAAGAATTTATTGTAAAAAAACACAAAAGCCCTAAGGACAAAAGAAAAGACTGATGGTGTCCCATTAAACCAAGTCTCCCTGGCATCCTACAAATGTAAGCCTTCAGCCCTATGCTCTGTGTCTCCCGGGCTAGAAAACTGGGATAACAAGAGCCCCAACTCTGGAGCAAGGAAGGAGTGAGGCATGGCCTGGCATGAAGCCCTGATACCAGCAACTGCTGTGGTGCCATTACCACCGTGGCTGTTCCCCGACAACCCAGTCCCCTCTCCCAGGCAGGTGCCACACTGCATTCAGCTCAGCACCTCCCGGGAAAGCCCAGTCCCAGGCTGCACACACAGCCACTGAGGCCCAGAGCTTGGCCAATGGCTGGGTAAGGCCAGGCCTGGGGCGGAAAGTGCAGCGGCTGCGGCCAGGGGCCAGCACTGTGGGGAGGAGGCTGGGGCTTGGCCAGCAGAGTTCTCAGGGATCGTGTGTGTCCCTAACAACAGAGGGTGGTTTTGAGGTGTCAGTCCAGGAGGGAGGACAATAGGGATGGAAATCCACCCAGGACACTTTCCATAATTATTGTGATACCTTAACAGGGTTTACCGCAAACACCGGCCCGTCGGGGAAATGGGCTGAGACAAGGGAAGTTAACCAGCAGGTATTTTGAGAGGAGGCTGGTGTTAAGGGGATCTGCAGGCTCCCTGTTGAGCATTAAATGATATATACTTAAAGGATTGCTCTATTTACATTAGAATTAGTTGTGCAGACTGACACCAAGGGACTGCTGGCTTCCAAATCCCGAGCCCCGGTAATCCCTCCCTAAGCCTCACACGCTAAACCACCTGGGCACAAAATCAATGGCTCCCCCCGGCCCCAGCCAGCCCTGGAGCTGCCTGCTCCCAGCCCTCTGCCCCAGCCCTGACAGCCAGGCTCAAGGCGAGGCCTTCTGTAATCCACCAGACTGGCCCCCCAAGAGCAGCAGGGTGGGGACACAGCCAGGGGTGAGGTTCGAGGTGAGCAGCTTTGCTCCTGGGCCCCGACTCAAGGCCGCCCCTGAGCAATGGCAGCCCTGCCCCTTCCTCCCCAGGCCAGAGCAGCAGGTGCACGGAGGCCCCTGGGGCACCTGGGTGGAAGGCCATGGGAAGGCTGGCCTCCTCTCCTTCCAGGTGGCTGGGCTGGCCAGGCTCTGCTGGCCCCGGCACCACTGTCACGGGGCCACACCTGCCCACTAGAGGACACGGCCAGTCTGAACCAGGGCCAGCCCTACTGGACCCACAGGCCCTGCCTCCCTAATGTCCACAGGGGCCCCAAGGCAGTCCAGCCAGGATCTGTCCATTCCTGGTGGCTCCTGCCAAATGGCCGCCATCAGCCCAGATGTTTGGATGGAAACCTGGGGGTGCCCTTCCTTTCCCAAACTCCGCATGCAACCCGTCGGCAATTCCCCCAGGTCTGCCTCCCAAACGTGCCCACATCCCACCCTCCTGCTATCTCCCCAGCCGCCACCTGTGCAGCCTTTGCCCTGTGCCTGCCCCGCACCCAGGCAGGAGGCTCCCACTGCCTCTGCCCAGCACCTCCTGAGTCTGCTGTTTGCCCTGGAGCCGGGGTCTCTGACAGGCAGGACCTGGCTCCCTTCCCTGCCTCGCCGAAAGCCTTTCTGTGGCTGCCCCGCACCCTTGCACAGAGCCCATCTGCCTCCTGCCGGCCGGGGGCCCTCTGATCTGGCCCTCGCCCTCCACGTCACCAGGCCAGAGTCCAGGTCCTCCCCCACGCACCGAGCTCTCCGCTGACGCTGACGCAGGCCAGGCGCTCCCGTCCCTCGCCCGCAGGCAGTCCCGGTCTCCTGGCCTGGCCTCGCCCTCCATCTCCCCGGAGAGCCCAGCTGCTCCCTCACAGCTGCAGAACCTTCCAGCAGCAGCAGCTGCAGGCCTGGCCGCCGGCCCGCGGGCTGTTCACCTGCATCCCCCACGCCCACCCGCAAGGCCTCCATCAATGGGTGTGATGCGGGGAGCTGGGCTGCCGTCCCTCGAGGACAGGCACAGACGGGTCCCACCCTGGCCCCTGCCTGGCTCTGAGTCCTGCACTCAGGGGCCCACGTACAGGAAGCCGGGCACAGCCACTCCTGGGGGGCTGGGGCCGGGCAGGCCTGGCGGGCATACCCCCGCCCCCACCCCACTAGGTCGAGAGCCCGGGTGGACGCTGAGGCCATGGCGGCCAGCCTGAGCCGGGGGGCGCTTTGGGCCCTCGCACCTCCCACGCAGCCACGGGGCCACCTGGCTGCCCTGCACCTCGACAGCTTCCTGTCCTGTCTGGGGGCGGGTGGGGGCGGGGGGTGCTGCAAGCAGAAGTTGCTGCTCTGGCCCTGTTCTCAGGGAGGGGAGCGCAGCCAGGCCCAGAGTGGCTAATTAGCATGCTGTTTGTGGGGCGCGTTAGGAATGTAATTACTGGAGGAGGCAGAGCCTGCCCGAGGAATGCATTTTGAAGGTTACCATAGGAATCCGTGCTGGCCTATTCATCCGGCGCAGTCCTAATCGCAGTCATAAGGAAGGGATTGGGGACAGGCTCTAGGTTAGCATCTGATGAGATGCGGTGAACAAAGCCCGGCACTCTCTCCTTAACCCTTTGGGGTCCAGACCGGTGACCGTTGGAGGGGCTGCTCCCTGCAGCCAGGCCCAGGCGTCAGGTGCACCCCCATGCTTCTGGAAGGGCCCGCTGGCCGGGACAGGGCCTGGACCCTCTCACAGTGTGTCTTGGACAGACAGAGGGACCAGGAGGTGCGGTGGCCCAGGCTGGAGGCCAGCGGCCAGGCCTCTGCTCTGGGCCAGGCGCCTGGGAAGCAGGACGGCCACTGGGGCTGAGGGGTGCACAGCCCGGCCAGGCCTCAAGGCTGGGCCCGGGGGCTGGTAGGCAGGATAGGGGCTCCAGGTGGGGCCCCCAGAACACCAGGCCGGGCAGTGGAAGCCCCCACCCCTCAGCGGAGGGTCTGAGCCTCCACAGCCCTGCACTGGGGCAGGTGGGTGACCGTCCTCCTGCCCAGGCCCTCCCCACCCAACCCTCTGATGACACCTGTTCCAGAACAGTCCGTCCTGCCCCACACCTGCCACCAGGGACTGGGCTCATGCTGCAAGTGCCGTGCCCTCTGAGACCACCCCGACCTCTTGGTGGGCATGGATCTCTCAGCCATGTGTTCAGTGAGCATTTATTGATTGATCGCCTACTGGGTACCAGATGCTGCTAGGAGCTGGGAGGAACAGGAAAACCCTCCCTGCCCTTCCGGGGCCACGGTCTGCGGGCGGGGGTTGGCCACGGCCTAGAAGTGCACGGCCAGGGACAGCAGACATGGGGGGACTGTGGGACTCTGAGGGAGGCTTGGCCAGGACACGTGAGCCAGGATGCGTCCCCCAGGAAGAGGCGGGGGCTGAGCTCAGAAACAAGTGGCAGAAAGGGGTCCGGGGGTCCAGGGGTGTGAGCTCGTGTTCCCAGAAGCGCAGGGGCTGCAGCCACAGTGTGGCCCTTCTGCCCTGTGGGGACAAGCTTCATTCTTCATCCTGAGGGCCGGCCGGGCGTCCACCCTCCTCAGCACTGGCAGGTACCTGCTGGGTGGGGGCTCCTCCCCAGCGATGCCTGTGTGGTCGCAGCACCTGTCCCCTCCAGAGCTGTCCGTCTGGGTGACGGCTGGAGTCCCTAGGACAGCAAGCCCCTGCGTGTGGACTCTCCCGCCTTCCAGCCCCTTCCAGCAAGGACAGCAGGTCCTCAACTTCCCTCCCAGAGGTCCTCCTGGGTGCCCACCACGCGCTGTTAGCTGGAGCTCTGAAAGGCTGGAAGGGGGAGCGTGTGCACCGGGCCCCCGAGCCACACTGTTCTCAACAGACCTCGGGGGACCCTGTCTCCGTGGGATCCGCCATTCAGCGGTGGCCCGAGGAGCCGGTTATAAACACGCCTTTACCCGGCCAAGGAGCGGCGACGTCAGGAAGGCAATTTGTTTGTGAATTTCGCCCTTTGTTATGGAAAGCTGTTGGGTTTTAAAAAATTGAAAAGGTTTGAACCGTTAGCTCCCAGGGTAGTCACGCCCTGCAGATGAAGTTTGTGGATGTGTTTATTTCTTTATTTTTTAAAAAACACACACGCACAGAGAATTGATGTTAAGTAGCCGTATGCAAATTTCCTGGGGCCTGTTGATTTTATTCTCTTGAAATCTTATTGAAAAGGCTCGACCCCACAAAAATGGGAAAAATTGAGCACTCCGGAGCAGCCCTGATTTCCACGGACGCCTCTCAGGTTCAAGGTCTCTCTTTTAAGCTCATTTGTCCTTTCAAGAAGGCTCATTTGTGCCAAGTGCAGAACCCCGTCCCCTCCTGCCCTGAACATCTGCTCCTGCGGGTGCCCAGAGGCCCTGATGCTGCCGGGACGCACCGCACGGGCCTGGCGCTCCTGGCAGCCCCTGGCACACCCTTGCTGGGGGGTGTCAGGTCACCGTCACAGCCGCAAGTCGGCACCGCATGGCGGAGAAGGGCGTTGTCTGGGCCGCATTGTGTCCTCTCAGGTTCCTACGTCAGAGTCCTGACCCAGCACTTAGAAGACACCCTGTTTGGAGGAGCGCTCTCTAGAGACATGGTTAAGTTGACATGAGGTCACTGGGACTGGTGTCCTCCGAAGAGGAGACCAGGACAGACACACACAGGGACGACCATGAGGATGCAGGAACAGGCAGCGTCTGAAAGCCCAGGAGGGAGGCCTGGGACGGAGCCGTCCCTCAGAGTCACAGCAGGAACGAGGGCTGCGGACACCTTGAACTTGGACTTCCAGCCTCCAGGACCGTGAGACAGCTAACCCCTTCTGTTCAAGCCACCCTGACTGTGGTCTGTGGCACCTTCCGGGCAGCCGAGCAGACTAATGCAGCACGCTGGTGACAGGGACACAGCCACTCACCTTGGCTGCCACTGTCCCTGCCTCAGCCTCACGTCCGGCAGGATTGGAGGGACACGTCAAACCCATCCATGCCCCATTCTGCGATGAACCCGGATTCATGTCACCTCTGCACAACCAGGGCAGGTGTCCTCTGGTTTCAAGCAGAGGGAGGTTTGAAAGGACCGTGCCTTCGGACACACATCTGGGTGGCCCCCATTTGACCTTGACATTGGTGTTCCTCTAGTCCAGAGCGGCAGGGCCCCCCTGCCCCCCGAGCATCTCCTCTAGAGGAGGCAGAAGGCGGGAGCCTCAGAGTCACCGATGGGTAGGAAGCTGAGCCTTCTGGATGGTCCAGGGTCCCTTCCGCAGGGTGCCAGGGACCCTGGGGACACTGTCACTCACAACAAGCCGTTTGTGCATTGAGAGTCTGGCAACAGGTACAGTCTCCTTGTTCAGGCGGTGGCTTGTGTCCCTCAGAACTGGGGGTGGTTTCAGAGCCAGACCCGTCTACAAGAGCCCACTAAACCCCATCAACAAGGGGAAAGTCCACGCCAGCACAGAAAACCCCGATTCCCACTTCCCCAACGTCCACAGACCGACACGCAGGGCATTTGGAATCCAACAGTCCCATCTGGGGCAGGGGTGCCCGAGGGTCCCCCCTGAAGTCAACTCCTTTGATGGGGTTTTTGAGAGCTCCTTGCTGAAACTTTCAGCCAAGATCCCACTACAGGACCTCAACCCATCAGTGACCCAGAGGCGTCTTCCCCTGACAACCCTCATTTCAGGACTCTACCCTGGGAGACAGCGTTGGCCTGAGCTGAGAGTCCCCGGGAAACCAGAGGGGACAGCCTGGAGGTGGCCAGGGGCTGGCAAGCCCTCCCTGTGGGACTCCCTCCCTGCCCAGTGCCCTGGGCTTCGGGGTTTCAACCTGTGACATGGGACTCCTGGGAGGCTGCGTGAGTCACGGCGGGGGCCATGGGGGCCTCCCCAGCTCTGCCTTCGTCTGTATCGTAAATTAGAGTCCTGCACGAGGTTTGGACTACAAAGGCGTCCAGTTGCTAAAAGTGCTGAAGGCCAGCCCTGAATCTCCTTCCTGTGAACATGGTGGGTGGGGCACGGCATTTGGGGGGGGGGGCTGTGCTTTCGAATGGCCCCCAGCCAGCAGGGCCTGTGCCCCAGCCCAGGGCTCCACCACTGGGGGAGCAGTTGGAGGGGACAGGATGGGTGGCTTCCCCATCTTGCTGTATCACTGATGCCATCATACATGGAAAGTTCCGGATCACTCATGTTGAGCTGGACGGGGGTTCCTGCTCAGCCACCAGCCGCCATGAGGACTTTGGCTGCCCCTGCCTGGCCACTGGCACGCCCTCTGACCTTGCCAAGTTCTGACCCTCTCTGGACCCCTCCCTTGGGGGGCTTCTGGCTCTGCCTGGCCTGGGACAGAGCCCTCCACGGTCCCCAGCTCCACCCTGCCCGGCGTCCTGTGGGCAGGGGGACAGGACTCAGGTGGGGCCACCTCCCTTGCCAGGATCCTCGTGGCCTCTCCGGGCCCCGCGTCCCCTTCCTGATGGCTGTGCTGCCCCGGCCCGTCCCGAAGGTGCCGGGGACGCCTGCGCGGGCTGGGGCTGTGGCCGCCCATTCAGCACAGATAAGCCCCTTTAGAAAACGAAGGGGAACTTAATTCTGTGCCTGAGTGACAGCGCGAAGATTTATCCCCTGGCCAGACAATACGCCCTGGGGCTTTAATCTCACACAGACAATGCGCGCCTCTCGCCGCATCTCGGGCCGTTCCCACGATGGCTGGTGATTAGCGGGTGCGCTGGACGGGAGCCACTATCTCTCGGGAAGAGTGCGCGGGCGGGAGGAGGAGCGGGAGAGCACGGAGCTCATCTTGGCACAGCGTCTGCTCGCCAGACCCCAGGGCACCGCGGGGAGGCTCTGCCCGCGGCCGCAGCGCTGCCAGCCGAGCGAGGTGGGCACACACCTGAGGAGGAGGCAGCGTCCGCTCCCCTCGGTCGCATCCGCCCTGCTCAGGATGGCCCGGCCCTCAGCTGGACACCTGCCCCGGGCCCACACCCCTCCTCAGGCCCCCGGCCACGACGACAGCCGGCAGTCACCAGCCACGTGGCCAAGTGACACCCGTCTCCTGGAAGCAAGCGCATCCCCTGCCAGCCGCACCTCGGTCTTTATCCCCCAGGGCTGCAGTGGTCGTGGGGGGCTCTTGTGGCATCTCCCCTTCCCATCCCCCACCCCACAGCCCGCTCTGCCCACAGCCCACCCGCCTCGCCTGCCCTCGGATTGGCCCTCGAGCCCCACACGGCAGGCGCTGGCGCGTCTCTCTCCCTCCAGGGAGCCCCCTGGGGCATCTCCTCCCTCTGCCAGCAGGCGAATGGGGCTCCAGGTGCAGCAAGGGCCACGGGGACTCGGAGCGCCACGCGGGAAGGGCTGGCCACGAGGGTACAGGTCTCAGTGGGGCGTCACTTCTCCAGCCTGGGGAGGGGAGGTGCCCTGGGGAGGCCCCAGCACAGGTGGCCATGGAGGGTCTTGGGGGAGCAGGTGGGATAAGCGCAGACGCCCCTCCTCCCCTGGTGCTCGAGGGCCTGCCACGTGCCAGGTGCCACCACTCACAGCTCCACTCCCAGCCCGGGAGGCCCCGACCCTCCTCTCGAGGCTGCTTTCCTTGGACCCCAGGCCCAGCCACACGGCCTTGGGCTTTGGAACCTAAGAACCAGGGTCATGAGGGTGACCGGGCTCCTGCCCTCCCCCGCCACTCCCACTCAGCGGCCCGGCACAAAGCCACGGCGGCGGACGCCTCTCCAGGCTACCCTGCAGGCCCCGGAGCACAGGGTCTGAGGGGACAGCCTGGCCGTCACTCATACACGCACGCCCCAGTCCAGGTGACACACAGCACGCAATGCTCCCACGCCCCACTTGGCCCCCGCTCCTGAAGATACATCCACCTCCCGTGCCACCACCGTGCCAGGGAGGGCACCCAGTAGGGGACTGAAAGCGGTAACTACAGCAGCCGCAGTCGGGCAGCGACGAGGTGCTTCTCCCCGAGGGCATGGTGGGGCGCACCCGCCTTTCCCAGCCTTGACCTCAGCCTGGGCATTGGCTCAGGGACCTCGGCCGTCCTGCCCCTGGACACACACAGGCTCGGCCCCGTGCATTCCTTTGAGGGCAAGTTCAAGGGTGTGGACTTCCTGGTGCCCACGCTGGGAGTGGGCGTCTTGAGCCCTTGAACACTCCGGGGAGCTGGGACAGCACAGCCACCGGCAAGGACGCCACACCCCGACACCCGCCCCAGCCCAGCGGCCGACCGCTGGACACCTCAGTGCACACAGGGGCCCAGCACCAAGCAGGCGGGCTGGGGGCCTGTGGCGGGGTGTGGACACCAGTGCCAGCCTCGCCCCTCTTGAGGCTGGTTATTGGTGTCACTGAAGCCACACGCCGCACGCACACACGTGGTCGGGTCCCTGGTGGTGGCATCACTCCCTGCATCTCATGGGAGCTCTGAGGAGTTTCAGCCCCACTCGGGGTCCCACAGCGGGAAGCGGCGGAGCCAGGATGCGAAGTGGGCTGGCCGGACACCGGGCCCCCAGACGGAAGGGCTGAGCGAGCTGCCTCCCCTGGTCCAGCACCCACCAGCACGGACGGAGCCCCAGGACTCCCATTTTGGGGTCCCCACTGCAGGGGGCCTTGACTCCCTGGGGGCCATCATCGCGGTGTTCCCAGGTGCCCCTGACATTCTGGGGACACTGTCGGGGCTGAAGGGAGCGGGCGGCCTGGCCCTCCACACTCAGCGGGGGAGGCAGGTTCCTTTGCTCTCCCCCCTCGGGGAGGTGCCTCGGTTGCCTGACAAGCACTTTCCTAGCGCTATTTGCCAGGTCTTGGGTGGGCAGCGGGCGGTGTCACCACGATGGGGCACAGCTCCTCTCTGTGCACCACACCACCAGCGGCAGTGGGCATGTGCGGACGGGCATGGCCAGACCCCTGCCCACTGCAGACAGGAGCTCTGCCTGAGTCGCGGGGATGCGGGGACACCCTTTCCGCCTCTGGGGTGTCCCTGCAGCCCCTGCGCCTCCTCGGCCCTGGGTGGGCATCTGTTGCACCTGCCTCCCACCCTGAGCAGCAGCTGGGCAGCCCTGCGTCTCTCTGCGGGGACAACGCAGGAGAGGCTGCCAGCCCCAGTGACACCTGGCTCCCGGGAGGAGCCCCCTGCGACCTTAGGGAGGTCCCGTGGCTGCCACTGTCCCCAGCACCCTCCTCTGCTGGCTCAGAGGCCAGGACCCCATCGGGGCCGAGGGGCGGGGTCTGCAGGCTGGAGGAAGGAGGGAGAGCCGGGGGAGCTGCATGTGTGAAGTCAGCCGGCGGGTTCCTGGCTCCCGTGGAGCGACTGGACCCCGACCAGCACCCACCAGTGACCTACAGGGAGACACAGGTCAGGACACGCGCTGGTGGCCTTGGCGCGATTGCTGCTATTGTTCACTGTGTCTCCGCTCACCGGCGGCCCAGAGCCCGCCAGGCACCACCGGCCGGCCGTCTGGCGTCCCAGCCCTCAGCAGCCCCCCAGGCGCACAGTCTCGCCCAACTGCAGACGGGGAAATGGACGCAGAGAGGTCAGGAAAGGTGTTGGAGGTCACACAGCCAAGCATTGGCCATCAGAGCCCACAGCTCCCCCACCTCTCCCAGCACAGCCGGCCCATCCTCCACTGCACACAGAGACGCTGCCCGGCCCACTCTTGTCCTCGACCTTGTCCACGACCTTGGCATCTTGGGCGGCTTCTCCGATTGCTCTACCTGGGCCCCCCCTACCTGGAAATGGGCAGAGTCTGTGACCCCAACCCCCACCCAGTGCTCCCAGGGGGCGCACGCCACACCAGCCCAGGGGCCAGAACGTGGCCAGCGGCAGGTGGCTCCGGGGGACCCTTCCTAGGAGGAAGAGCTCCGAGGGTGAGGAGACCCCGCAGGAGAGTCTGAAAAGGGGACCGGGGAGGGGGGTGGGGGGATGGCCTTGGGGTGGTTTCTAAGTGGAGCGCGAATGGTCCCACCAGTTCCCGGACAGTGGCTTCTCCCCGAGCGAGGGGCAGGCGGCCCAGAGCAGGGACAACTGGCTCCCGTCCCAGCCACGCTGAGGACAGTCCGGGACAGGGGAAACTGAGGAAGACGAGGCCGCCGCACACCCACCCTGCTGCGCTCTCGCTGGGAGAGGCGGCCCACTCACCGTCCACCCCTGCTCCGGAAGCTTCCGAGCGTTCACCAGCTCTGGACCAGGGCCGCCAAGGAGAGGCCGTCAAGACGCACAGCCCCTCTGATGCTTTCAGCGGGAGGGCGGCGGGGGGACTGGGGCGTCCCCGGCCGGGCAGGCGAAAGAGGAAGAGGCCAGGCCCAGAGGGAAGCTGGGGGCCTGCGAGTCGTTCCAGCCCCAGCCCTGAGGTGGGGGCTCCACTAAGGACCCTCCTCCTGCACCCGCGGTCGCCTGCCCTCAGGTGACCTCATTGCGTCCCGACGCGGGTCCCAGCCCGGCCAGCGGGCAGGAAAAGGGAGGGCAGACGGAGGCCCCTGAGGACCCGCGGGGTGGGAGATGCGAGAAGGGGGACAGGCGAGAGGGGTGGAAGCTGCGGTTCTGGGGGCATCCCAGGGTCCTAGGATCTAGAACGTTCTAAGCCCAGGTCCGTCCCAAACAGACAGACCCCAGGGCACAGGGCAGTGTCCACCCCAGCCTAGCAGAGCGGGCCGGTGGGGAGAGGAGGCAGGTAGCATCGTGACATGCCCTGCCCTGGGCCCTCCCAGGTCCACTGCAAGCCGCAGACCAGCAGAGAACTGACGCCTTGGCCACACCCAGCAGACTCCGGGGCACCCCGAGGGGCAGATGCGCCCCTACAAGAGCCGCAGACCCCAGAGTTACTCCCAGCAGACCCTCCGCCCAGCTCCTGCCCTCCAGGCCTTGGCCAAGCTTCCCGCAGCAGGCACGGGTCCACGAGGCCAGCTGGGGGAGGGGCCCTTTGGTCCACACTGGCCCCAAGTGGCCCAGAAGCCAGGCCCGCCCCCTGCCAGGCCCACCCCCTGCCTCCCCCCACCGAGACCCCCCCAGAGACCGGCCACTGTGCTCTCAGGCAGGCACTGTGCCCCCTCCAACCCAGGAGGGAAACGCTGTTATCCCTGTGTTTACCAGTGAGGAAACTAAGGCTGGAGGGCAGGTCTGAGCCAGGCCCTCTGGTGCCTCAGCTGCACGCTGAGCCACACCCCAAATTGCTGCACGTACCCCGAGTTCTTCACCCTCCCGCCCTCCATGAACCTTCTGAGCCGCCTGCCTAGACAGCCGTGGGCAGCAGGAAGGGGACACCAGGTCCCTGGGACGCAGCTGCAGCGTCCTGGGAGCCGACGTGGACAGGGCTTGGCGGTGATCAGGGCTTGCCAGGCCTGGCGGGGCGCGGGAAGGGCCTTCTCCTCCTGGGGGGGTGGGGAGGGCAGCGCCCAGTCGGGCCAAGCTGCAGACCCCAGAGCCATCATTCCCCCCGGCTGGGGAGTGGGCTGCCCTTGTGTACCGGGGCGGGGAGGGGGCCTGAAGGGGCAGAGGGGTCCCAGCGACCCCAGCCCCCAGCAGTGCCCTCATCCCGGCCTTGTCACCCACACAGGACGTCCCCCACGCTGCCATCGGAAGGGCTCCGTGGCTCCATCCACGTCGGGGAAGACCAGGAGGGAAGCCCCACCTGGCACTCTAGCGAACCACCTTCCTGGGCCCAGGGACGGCAGCTGGGTTCTCCCAGTAGTGGGCGCCTGGCCTGGGGTCCCATGGGGACAGCAGCAGGGCTGAGCCCGGCTCTCCAGCTGCAGAGCCCTGGGCAGCCGGGCGGCATCCGCCTGGGTCCTTGCTTGTCTGAGCAGGGCAGGCCAGAGCTCAGGGCACGGCCCGAGTTTTCCACAAAACGAGTGTTCACATCGGCAAGTAAAATGTCCTCTTGGTCACCAGCGTGAAAGTCACCTCCTCATCAGAGCCACGAGGGCCCGGTGGAAGCGAAACCCGAGCTCCGCAGAGTCCGGGCCACAGCCGCGCTACTGCGCCAAACCGTCCTCTGACGCCCGGGACTGCGCTGTCGGCCCGAGACCGGGGCGAGCGTGGACCTCGGAGCCCCGCTCCCTGCAGGGCGCTGCGGCCGCACCTGGATTTGTTTTCTCTTCAGTCTGAGCATCCTGTGGCTACGGGAGGCTGCAAAGGCAGACGGGGGGCTCACAGGTCCCTGCTGCCCTGGCGCCCCCACGGCCACCACGCCATGGCCACCACGCCACGGCCACCACGCCTCTGCCCCATGCTGCGTGGCCTTGGGGCCGGATAGTGCAGCCGCCTCCCTCCCCACTCTGCCCGCCTGGCGCCCGCCCCGGCACGCTCAGGTGCTCGTTTCTGGGTCACCGGCAGCCACAGACCACACTGGCTGCGGCCACCGCTTTCCCCAGCCCGAGTCACTGGCCAGAGTCACCACTTCTGCTTGGCACTTCCTGAACGTGGCCGCCTCACCACAGAATCGCAGAAGTCCACACACCGGTGGCGACTTTAAAAATTCTCAGAGCTCAGGGAAAGTTTCCAGAAACTCCTTCCTTGCCTGCCCTGCTCTCTGCTGGGGAGTGTTGGGGGAGCACAGGCCTGACCCACAAACCCCTCCATACCCCCCCCGATCCCGCTGCACCTCGGCCGTCCACACTGGCTGGTGCCCAGTCCCAGCCGGGGGCGGGGGGGCCTTTGCTCCCAGCTCCGGCCACCAAGGTCCCTCCCGCTCCTGTGACCCTCTGCTCCTCACCACGTCCACCACTCGCCACTCACGTGAACCCCACCATCTAAAGGGGTCTGTGGCCACTGCACCCTAGATCTGGGCTACCCAACATGCAGCAGTGATGCCAGGGGTCCCAGTGCGCACGGAGGCAGAGTGACACAACCTGACCTGCAGGGGTCTGGCTCCCACCCGCCTTCACTCAAGGGCCCCCGACGTCTGGAGAAGCTGCAGTGGATCAGCCCAGGAGGGGGGCTCTCCGTGGGCAGATGGTTTCTGACCGTGCCCAGCTCTGCCCCAGTCTGACCACTGCGCAGCCCGGCCGCACGGCGATTGGGACAGCCGTGGGCATCTGCCCCGGTGCTTTCGAACACCCAGCGCTGCCCAGTGCCTGGGCTCAGCCCCGACCTCGCCAGCCTGGGCCCTTCCAGAGACCTGGGTGAGGGAGTGAGTGCCCGAGAGTCCCCTGCCCCGGCCAGGTCAGGAGAAGCCGTCAGCGCAGGGAAGGTGCCGGCAACGGCAGCTGGCCACGGTGGACTCTGAGTTTCTTAGCCGTGAAGGAGCCGGACAGAGCCGTGCAGAGGTGGGAAACACCCCCGTATCCTCCAGCACTTGGCCGGAGGTCCCGGAATGCTGCTCTCTCACCTTCGTTTACTTCAAAGATGCTGAATGGGTCGCAGCCATGGCCTGTCCCACCTTCCCCGGCTCTGGCTCTGCCTGGAGACCGCACGGTGGCCGCCCCGACCCCGGCCAGGCCCCCGGCCCTGGAGGAGCTTAGAGACCCCCACTGGCTCAGAGCCCGCCAGAGCTGCCCAGCCGGAGGGAGCAGGTCCCCAATGGTCCAGGTGGCTTCCAACACGGGACTCTAGGACCATCCTCGGCGCACGAGGGGAGCGCCCGGCTGTCCCAATGGGCGTTCAGTTTACATTTCCTGCTCACGCATCCTAGATGGTGCCTGCTAGACTTTTTTTTTTTTTTTACTAATGGTACATTTTACCATGGAAATAAGAGAACTCCCGGACAAGGCTCCCGGCACGCCCACCGCCACGACGTGCAGACTGGGCCTGGGCCTGGGCCTGCTCCGTGCGTGGACCTGGAGTGTTGGCGGCACCCTCAGCACCCGTGGGGCTCGCACAGGCGTGGAGGAGGAGGAGGTTTTAAGGATGGGCATCGGGCAAGATCGGTGCATCTTCCCTGGTGGCCGACCCCCCAGAGCACGCAGCTCCCTCTGCCTTGGGAATTGCCGACGGCAGCCCTCACGCCGGGACGTCCCGGGGCTGCCCCCTGGCCCTGCGGGGCTCTCTCCAGAGCCACACCATGTGGCTTCCCGTCGGGGACCTGGGCACAGTCTCAGTGCTCTCTGGCCCCGTGCGGCCTGCCAAGGGGTGCAGCCTGCGCGGTCAGCCCTGCCTGTGGCCGGCACAGGCTCCTCCTGTATGTGTGACCTGCGTCCCCCTCAGGAGGCCTTTCTGGCCCTGAAGTGACTCCCCCAACCCAGCACCACTCGTCACCCGACTGTCTCCAGTTTCTGCAATCTGACCTCACTTACATCCGACGCCTCATCTAGTCTGTCCCCCCTGCCAGGGCTGGGCGCTCCGAGGAGGACAGGCCCTTTCCCCCCAGCCTCGCTGGCCGCTGGGACCCTGTGGCTCACACAGCAGTGGCGCGTGGTGGCCACTCTGTGGTCCACAGAGAGCAGGCAGCTCAGCCCTGAGCTCCTGTCCCACATGTCTACAGTGGTGACAGCGCCGTCCATCCCACATGTCTACGGTGGTGACAGGGCCGTCCGTCCCATGTGTCTACGGTGGTGACAGGGCCGTCCGTCCCACGTGTCTACGGCGGGGACAACACCGTCCGTCCCACGTGTCTGTGGCGAGGACAGCACCATCCATCCCACGTGTCTACGGCGGGGACAACACTGCCCATCCCACGTGTCTGTGGCGAGGACAGCGCCGTCCATCCCACGTGTCTACGGCGGGGACACCACCATCTATTCCACGTGTCTACAGCGAGGACAGCACCGTCCCTCTTCCCAGGGCTGTGGGATGATCACAGCTCCTGGACTCAGTGAGGGCCAGGTGCAGTCGTGCCTGAGGCCTCCGCAGGACAGCTGTGCCCACACCCCAGGGGCCACCTGGCCTCAGGCTCCCCAGCCCGGAGCCTGGAGAGGGTCAGCTCTCCTGCAGGAAACAGGGCTGGCTGGGAGAGGAGCCAGGACAAGGCGTGGACTCGGCCCAACCCCGGCCTTTCTCAGGACTCCCACGTGGGTCTGAAACGCCCAGCATCGCCGGCCGTGAAGGTTCAGGAGGATGAGCCTTGGGAGATGAAGGGGCGGCCCCTCTCCGCAGGCGTGTTCCTGAGCACCGCCAGGGCTGGCGCGTGTACGGGCAGCCTCCACTCCCAACCACCCTCGCCCTGGCCTCAGCCTCCCCATCCACACATCGGGGTGTCCAAGAGCCTGTGTGGCTCGGTGGTGCCACGTGACCCGCCAGGAAAGTCCGACTGACCCCTTCATGCGGTTAAGCTGCTCCCGGTCGGTGGCAGGTTCCAGGGCGGAATTCTGGTCTCCCTGCTGACAGGCCTCCTGCCCTTCCTGCCCGCGTCTCCTCACGTCTGGGCGTGCAGAGGAGCAGAACCCCCGGCCCAGAGCTCAGCGTTGCAGGCGAGCTTGCAGCAGCAGAGTCTCCGGGGCATGGAAGGCCCTTCCCGCACTTGGCCAGACCCTGTGCTCCGCACACCCCGGCGAAGACGAGTCCTGGCTCCTGCCCCACAGGGCCCGTGTGGGCTCCAGCGGAGACGTTTGCCCCTGAGCCAGTCCGCTCTGGAAGCCTCAGCGCCGGGGGCTTGGTGGCAGGAAGCCCAAGAGGACATCCCCTTCCTGTTCGCAGCTCACCACGGACCACACCCAGGACCCCCAACCCCGTGCGCCTCTGAGGCAGGTCTTGAGGACTCTGTTGAGTGTGAATGGAGGTTGGCACCCGGGGTCTTGTGCCCCAGGACCCCGCAGGTGCATCTGCGGCTGCTTCCAGAAACCTGCACCCGATGCCCGCTTGCTCTTCAGGAGACGGTGCCCCAGCAGAAGACCTTGCCGGCTTTCGTGTGAGCCCAGGAGGCGACGCGGCCAGAGTCCAGAGTCACAGAGGCCTGGGGCTCGCACAGGGGCTGCAGTTGGCGTCGGAGTGCGGAACAGCAAGCCACGTGGCCGAGTCTGGGGTCTCCGAGATCTCCCTGCGGCACGGCCCAGGGATGAGAGTCGAGGGGCGAGAGCGGCCCTCAGGGGTGAGCCGTGGTCTGCCTCTCGGAGGGGGACTCACAGCTGGAGGGGACACGAGGAAGCTGACCCTTCGATCCCACTGGGGTGAAAATGGCCACTGGACTCCTGAGGGTTTCCACGTTTCGTGGGCTGCCCCAGAGGATGGGGTGCCCAGCTGGGGGACAAGCCCCGCAGATGTGGGGACAGGCTCAGAGAGCCCCACAAAGTCCTTCAGAAGGGCAGGTCCCCAGCCCTGCCCGGCCTGTGTGGCCACTCAGCGAGGTCCAGGGCTGAGGCTCCCTACTGGGCCCCACCCGAAGTGGACAGCAGCTCAGGGGAGCCCAGAGTCCCAGGCATGTCTGAGGCCCCACGTCCCCTCGGGGGACCAGCCCTGTGACGGCATTTGGGGGCTGCTTCCCGGACGCCAGGCAGCTTGTTGGCATCTCTGCCCCAGCCCCGTTCGGCAAACAAGGGTGTCGGGAGGTCCTGGCGGGCTTCTTTGGCTCCCGCATGGCCCCTCCATGGGGGTGTTTCTGTCTCATGGTGAGCACGTGGACAGCTGGAATCACTTCTTGGAACTCGGGGAGAGCCAGAGTGGGCCCCTCAAATAGCCATGAGGGAACAAACGAATGAACAAACAGCGGACGGACGGACGGACGAGGTGATTCTCCCGCAGGGCCACGGCCGTCCGAGGAACCTGCTCTCCAGCCGGCATCTCAGGCCTCCGGATGGTGGGGCAGAGTCAATAGCTCGACTTCCTGTTTTCACTAAATTAAAAGAAGCCCAGGTAGGGGGCTCGGGAGAAAGGGCCGGGATTAGGCTGGCCTGGAGGGGGTGCGGCAAAAAGGGCTTCCGAGTGCAGGCTGCAGGCCCCCCGCGCCTCCCGGCAGCGCCCCCCTCACCCGGCAGGGGCGTCTCCGTTTCAATCAGGAGACTGTCGCACAAAAAGGCCCACTGAACAATATTCGTTCTGTGGTCTGGAGATGTCTTGACGGGGGGTTTATTTTTCCTGTGCGGGAACATGGACAGGCTGCTGTGCTCTGAGAAGTTTCCACCCCCTTCCGCCTCCTTAAAACGAGCTCTCTCAGACCCCCTCCAGCTCAAGCGCAGGAACCAGCGCAGAACTCGGCCCCAGGCGGAGGCGGCTTCGGCGCACGTGGACGCAGGGCTGATGGGGTGTCCTGGGGGCCCCCCCCCCCCCCGCTTTCCAGATAGCGACGCTCAGTCTCTGCTGCCCACAGGGCGCCAGAGCACAGGCAGCCAGGTGTGGAGAACCTCAGGGTCCACACACAGGGCGAGGCTGGCCCGGGCACCCCCTCCACCCACCCAGGGCAGGCCAGGCCCCGGAGGGTCCCTCGCCACAGAGGGCAGGTGGGGTGACAAGCGGCTGGGTGCCAGGCAGCTCTTAGAAACACCTGCACCTCCGGGCGCGTGCGGGGTGAGGGGCCTGGGCCTGGGCCTGGGCCTGGAGGGGCGGGCCCGGGTGCTGAACCAGAAATGACCCCCTCCCATGAGGGAAAGGTAGGAGGCAGCAGGGCGGGGGTGGACCAGCCACGCCTTGTGTTCGGTCCTAATGGTGGCCGCGTGGCACAAGCCCACGCAGAGCCGTGCCCAGGACGTGGGAACTGACGCTCAGGTGTTACTGACCACAACCGCCCTGCCGTGCTCAGCTGGAGGAAGGGACGTCCACAGAGAACAGAGATGGGGGGCAATGGGCACAACCGGAGGGTTCCATCAGAGCGCTCCATGCTCCCTCCCAGCCCAGCCCGGCCAAGGCCCAGTTCCAAGTTTGTTGAAACAGGAACACACGAGGTGGAAGCCTGTTTGGGGCTTTCGTTATGGGTTTCTGCACTCCAGCCCCGGCTCCCTGATTTAATGCAACCGCGACCCCAGAGTGCCGCTGGCACCCCCCGACGAGGCGCTCTCCCTGCCCGGCGAGGCCGTGCGCATGCGGCACCGGGGGCAGCGGCCAGGGCCAGGCCGGGCAGCGGCGCAGGGAGCTGCGGAGAATAGTCAAGCGTGCTGGAAGTTCAGACCTCATAAATCTCTGCTGGGAGGCTTCGGAAGGTGAGAGAAACATTACGAAGCGAAATGAGGAGCTCGAAAGAATGCAGCACGCAGGCCAAAGAGCAGGGAGGTCCCCGGGGACGGACGGAAACACAGCTCGCCGAGAAATTTAGTCTAATCTTTGCTCAGCCACAAACAGGAGGCCGGACCCCAGCGCACAAACAGAAACGCGTCGCCCTCCCCGGAAAATTGATTTGTCAATAAGCCGGGACTGGTCCAAAGGCATCTCAAGGTGGTTTAAAAAAAAAAGCAAAAATGAAAATGCTACGGCGAGGGCTCGCGCAGTTGGGGAGTGTGGCTGTCGGCCGTCTCCGGATGGGTGACGGGATGTGTCGGACTGGCCTGTCCCAGGCAGGGGCCACGCTGGGCACTTTGGACTGAGAATGCGTCTGCAGAGGAGAATCAAAGCTGGTTCGAGTCTCCTCCTGGGATCTAAAAACTCCCTCCCACAAACCCAAGAAGGGTGAATTTCCTCCTTTGGGGCTGAGCAGCCAGCCACGCCTGAGGAAGGACCTAACCTGACCCCAATGTGGGAAGCAGCCTCCAGCCAGGCTGGTCAGAGGGTTTCAGCCAGGACTCCCCAGCCAGCTCCTCCCAGGCCCCCCGGGGCCGTGGGGGAGGGGGGCAGCGGCGGCTTTGACCACAGGGTCCCTTTCTGCTGGAGCCTGGGCCGGGAGGTGAGGCCGTCCCCTCCGCGTCCTGCGGCCAGGCCCGGCGCGCGCACAGGCGGGGCCGCCCTTCCGAGAAGCGGCCTCACGCACACCCTTTGCCTCCCAAGGGCAGCGGCCCCCATGACGCGGGTCAGAGCCGCGTGCGGAACCTCCGAGGGCAGTTTCGGCTTTCACTGGGAGCACGAGGGCCTGGCCCAGAATGATGACTGCTTAAATCCCAGCTTTTCTCTCTCCATTTTTCTTTTTGTCTTTCTTTTCTTTCTCTAACTTTTGTTGGAGGTGAACGATACCGTGTTTAGATTGCGGAATTCCATCCCTTAATTGCTTCACTACTGGAAATTTCAGGAGAGTTCTCATTTTTCGCAGAAATCTCCAGGCGCGAGCACATTTCTGCAGATCTTTTGCCTAATTAATGGCTTCACAGAAAAAAAATAAAGA
The DNA here is from genome assembly GCF_041146395.1 of Eulemur rufifrons. Classification (NCBI taxonomy): domain Eukaryota; kingdom Metazoa; phylum Chordata; class Mammalia; order Primates; family Lemuridae; genus Eulemur; species Eulemur rufifrons. The sequence goes on along the minus strand of NC_090990.1, from coordinate 421,236 downwards.
AATACAGGAGGCAGCACTGACAGAAGCCGCCAAGAATCATTCCTTAGCTCTAAAGGAAGCCTCCCGGCGTAAGAACTTGGTGAAATCTCTGCCCAAAAAGGCTGGGGTAGAGGACGGCGGTCGCCGGGCCTATGCCCGGGGTCAGGGCAGCCACCACACGGACACCGCAGCCCGCCAGGAGCCCCGGCCTCCCACTCGGCCCTCCCGCTTGCGGACAGGCCAGGAAGTGTCCGGATGAAAACGCAACGTGACGAGAGGTCGGGAGCCGGAGGGAGGACGCCAGGCCGAGGCCTCTGGGCTCCCGATGTTCCCGGTTTTTCAGCTCAGCTCTGAGGGTGTGCGGCAGCCCCACCCGGGCACGTCGAGCCCCTCCCTGCGAGAGGGACCTGGGTCCTTAACAGCAACTTCAGCCTGAAAGGACAGTGAGCCTGGGGTCAGGACAGGGTCCCAAGGGTGGGCCAGGCTCAGCATGGAGCCTGGACAGCCTGGCAGCAAGCCGCGCAGGACCCGCCACAGGGAACGCTCCTCTGTAAAGACTCGGGCACTCGCCAGCTCGCCTGGTGCACAGATGCACGGGGACCCTGCAAGAGGCCACCGTGCAGCCACCCCAGGCCACTGCAACCTTCCGTGGGGACTCTGGGTGATCACTTTCATGGACACATCCTGAGGCCCCGCTGATGTGGGCTAAAGGGAGGTGCCGAGGGCCTCAGAGCTCCCCAAAGGCCACTGGCCTCGCCCGTCAGTGAACATGAACAACGTCTGTGGAGCACGAGCTCTTAGGCCCAGACGTCCTTCCAGGCCAGGGCAGCTCCTCTAGGCGAGGCCTTGGCCGGGCTCCCACGGCTGCGCCCACCTGGGGCCCCTGCAGGCCTGGTGGGTGGGTCCTGACCAAGGCCCTGCGGCCTGCCTGCCCCGTAACCCCAAAGGTCAACCGAGGCCACTGGAGGAGACCTGGCATGGCCACCTTGCATGGCTGCCTGCCATGCCTCTAGGAGAACACGCACATGAGCAGGACACTGACATCCCCAAGGGACAGGCAGGCCCGTGCTAGATGCAACCACAGCCCCATGCGTGTAGATCACCCGGCTGGGCAGGGGGAACACCGCGCTCAGAGAGGCGCGGGTGTAGCCAGCGTCACACGCCTTGCAGACGGCAGATGCCAGCATTCCGCCGGCTGGTCTGAGCACAAAGCCTGTGCCGCCCGCTGACAGCCAGGCCCCGAGAGAAGTCGCATCACAGGATGGACAGTCCCCGGGCAGGGGCTCCTCCTGCCCTGCCAGCTCCCAGAGCAGCCTGTAGCGAGGGGGACACCTGTGTGGTCCCCCAGGCCTTGCTGGGTGGAGGCGCAGCTGGTTCTGGCTGCAGGATGGTTCTGGTCCTGTGCTCCAGCACGGCGAGGGCCCCATCACTGCCACTTTTGGAGACCCCGAGACCCTCCTCAGCACCCACCCAGGCCAGGCTGGTCTCAGCGACACCCGGGTCTTCTCAAGGCTACAATGCCAGCACCTGGGGTTTGGGTCCGGATTCCACCTGCACATACGTTCTAGAAGGTCAGGGATGGGCCTGGTGCCAGGGCAGTTGGAAGTGCCCACTCATGCTGCCCTGGGCCGGCCACTGAGGAGGGGGGGTGCAATCTGGGGACTAACGGAGGCAGGGAAAGGCCTGGATGCTCGTGGAAACGGTCCCAGCGGCTGGAAACTAAGCCCACGCACCTGCAGCAGGTGTGCACAGCCCCGAACCCCAGGCCCAGGGGCCACACATGGGTACCAGAGAAGCTTCTGGAGCCCTCCTTGCCACGAAGCCTGCCATCTGCTGAGCCGGGCACCTGTGATCCACAGGGGACGCCCAAGAGCTGCCGAGGCTGGGACTAAAGGCCCTGCCGGGTCTCCGGGTGTTTTTCTGACCCGCTTTGTTTTTCCAGTGGGCGGGAGTCCGGGTTTAAGGCCGCAGCAGATGTGGCCTGGACTCAGATTCTCAAGGACAAGTGCAGAATGGATGGAGCCTCCCTGGCTCAAATGTCCCGGGACGGCCGTCTCCACTCTGGGGCTGCACCTCAAATTTCGGTAACAGAGCGGCCACAGAAAGCAGCCGGCTTTATCGGGGGTCTGGGTGAGCTCCGCACTGCTGTGGCCCCTCGCCCCTGGCATTCTGTGCCTCCCAGGGGGCAGATAATCCCACAAAGGGCCTCATGCCAGAGCCCGGACCCTGGAAAGCCCTTTCTGCAGCCTGAGAGCCCTTCCCTCCGGCAGCACCGCTCACCGGCGTCTTCTTACTGGGCCCCAGCGTTCAGATCGAATGTCCCTTTGAAAGGGCCAGAGGCAGCCCCTGTGCCCCACTTCGGGGTCTGCCTGACACCAGATCCAGGGGGCTCCAGCCCGCCCTGCCCCCTGCAAGGGGGATGGGCCCCAGACACCCCAGAGCCCACCAGGAGCGAGGAGGGGGGCAGGGCCCACACCCCTGCAGGCAGTCCGCAGACCAGTGTTGGGACTCGGTGTCCCCAGCCCTCTCCTCTGGCTCTGTCCACGGCCCGTGGGACTGCCCAGCCCCAGGGACACCTCCCCGAACAAGGACTCTGTTCACCTGCCAACATGGTCTCCCGCTCTGAGGCCTGGGCGAGAGTCTCCAAAATAGTCCAAGATGTGTGTTTAGTGTGAACGCATGTGTGCACAGTTGCACCCCACACGTGTGTGCGTTTGTGCCCTGTGTGCCAGCATGTGCCTTACACACTTGTGCGTGTGTGTGCAAGTGCGTGTACGCACTGAGTACGGTGCTGCCCGCTGTCCTGCAGGCCCCGGATTGAGCCCAAAGGGTGTGGCCCTCGATGACGTCAGAACACCAAGGACAGTGGCAGGGGGAGAAACGGCTCCCTCCCGTCCAGCCTTGCGATCTGCCTCTCCGTGCACGGCCCCCAGAGCCCTGGAACGAAGCTGAGCGAGAGACCCCGGGGCAGGCCCGGCTCGGTGCTCCAGCCCCGCTTCCCTGCAGCAGAGCCGATGCCACCTCCCCGCCCAGCTGTGCCCCTCGCAGCTGGGGTCCCACAGCAGGAGGAGGACCACGGCCCGGCCGTTCTCTCCACAGAAGCTTGAGGAAGACGCCCGGGCTGCAGGCAGCCCCCAGTCCAGTGCAGAGATCTCTGGCCACAGCACGGCCCAGCCCGGGTCGGCCGTGGACAGCCTGCCCAGCCTCACACTCAGCTGGCCACGCCGATGCCACCCCTGGCAAGACGGCAGCCCCAGGACAGAGGCACTGGCAGGCGAGGGGGGCTCGGGGTCCAGGTCCCCAGAGGCCCAGCCCATCCGTCCCCCAGGTGAGGCACTCAGCTCCTCACCTGGGCTCGGATGAGGCCACATCCTGGACCCCGGGGAGACCGCCCAGCTCTGCACACTCACAAATCTGCCTTTGCCAGAGAAAGTTCTAGAAACCCACAATAGCTGCTAACAGTGACAACCTCGATCCTGAAGAAAACAATAGCTGCGACAACAGGTAGGTCTGAGCGTTCTGGCGCACCCCCCAGAGGGCCCCCACCGAGGCCTCTGCCTCCTCCTCTGTCTCATCTGCACCTTCCAGAAACATCCGGCAAGAGAGCCCAGAGAAGCCTCCTGCCTGGAGGGGAGACACCCACAAACCAGCTCCATCCACGTAGCCTTCCCCCCGCTCCTCCACGCCAAGCATCTGTGTCCACAGGGGAAGGCACAGCTGGAGCCCTAGGGCTCAGGGGGGCGGTGCCCATGTCAGCCCCAGATCTCAGGAGGACACCCCCACCCTGCGGCCCCTTGGCACTGGCCCTGCTCTGCCCTAACCCTGTCCTGGTGGGGACATCAGCCGGGAGGTCGAGGAACCATGACTGTGGCTAGCACCTCCACCAGCCTCAGCACTGACCCCCCCAAAGCTGACCCCTCAGCCCAGCCCAGGGCGTCCCTGGGAACGGTCTGCAGAGCCCAGTGAGTTGAGGTCCAGCCCACCCGGCTCCCCCAGTGCCGGGCCCTCTCCTGTCCTCAGCCCACAGCTGAGAGAGTCCAGGCCCGGAGTGGCCGGCGGCATTGACTTGGGTGCGCCACGGGCCGAGCTGGCCCAGAGGTGCCCTCGCCAGACCTACACGGTGCCCGTCTGCCCCTGAAGACCCCAAGGAATGCAAAATATTCCCCAGGCTGCGCCCTGCACGCACCCACAGCCACCCTGACCACACGGGAACTGGCCACTGGGGCCTCCCACCTGCCCCGCCACACAGGCCACGGCCAGCCTCCTGCCCAGCATGTTCCGTGGCTGGTCCCCGGTCAGCTGAGGGACGGAGCCTTCTGTTGAATTTAGGAAGTAAAAGCCAGGCGTGGTCTCTGAGGCCAGAGGCTGGAGGCGTTCAGCTCTGGGGTGCCACGGAGTTCCGGGAGACGGGTGTCAGGCGCCACGGTGCCCACAGAGCCTTCCCCCCACCGCTGCTGGGCACTGCCGGCTCCGTCTCCCCAGCCCTGCCACAGGCCCTGAAGGCTGTGCCCTGGCTTGGGTCTGCTTTGGCACGTTCAGTGGAGCATGGCAGCTTGGAGGAGGCGGCCTGCCTGGCCTCCCAAGGTGTCCCTCCCACGTGCCCCGTGTCCATGCCATACCCACTCTCTAGTGACCAACACCTGGTGACAGGAACAACTGCATGGCTGGGGCTCCCAGGAGGCTCAAATCCAGCCTGGAAGTCCAGCTGTCCTGCCAAGGGATTGTCACCGGTCACTCCTCCTAAGAGAAGGAGTGACCACAGCACTCCTCCGACCCCCGGGCGCAGGAGGGGGCAAGCACCCTTCCCTGTTCCGGTGAAGGCAGAGTTGGGGACTGGGCCAGAGAGCACGAGGCTGCGTCCTTCCTGCCTGCGCCTCCCCTCACGCCGCCCGGCCTGTCTGCGGGGACAGGAGGGTGCTCTCCGCGGCGGACCCAGGCTGCTGAACGGCTCCCAGACTCCCTGTGGCCAACGGCCTCCCCCTTCCCTTTGAATGAGGGTAGTCTCAGGATCGGAGGAACCTAAAACCCTCGGTAAAGGCAGAACCTGGCCAAGGCGAAGAATGACTCCTTATCCAGGCTGCCAGCAAAGGGCACTCGGGCCGCGCGGCCACGACGGGCCTCGAACCTGAGTCCGACCAGCGTAATTAGCAGATGAGATTCAATAGCAAACAGCAGCTTTGAGCGGCTTTATCTAACCCTGGAAGGTAAGATTAACACCTCCGATGGGGGGAGCTAAGCTCAGAGGCCCGCGGCCCTGCCGTGCTGACTCCGCCGTGAAACCGGAGCCCCTCCTGGGCCGCACCGGCTGCCCCCAGATTTTCAGAGCTCCTACTGCCCACTGTTTTTCAGACCTTTTGTTCCTACGGACACTCGGCCAAACGTGCAGCCTCCAGACTGCCCCTCACGACACACTGTCACACGTGCACACACACATGTGCACACACACGCACACGCGTGCTCCCCGACACCGGCAAGCTCCAGCGTCAGGGCCGGATCCCCTGGCTCACACAGGCCACTGCTGAGACACGGAGTCTCCGGGGGCTCCGTGGAGATACCGAAACACCCCCACCGTTCCCCATCCACTGGAGGCTCTCAGATTTCCCTCGCCCGGAAGAAGCCGTCCAGCACGTCCCCCTGACCAGAATCCGCGCTCGGCCCAGCTGGTGGGGAGTGAGCAGCCGTGCTAGCGCTTGCCTTTGCCCCGCTGCAGGCTCGAGATCGGCCTCGGTTTGTCACAAAATGGACTGTCGGTGGCACCGAGAAAATGGGCTGTGGGGGTCTGAGGACGCCGCCCAGCACGTCTTAGTAGGTCTTATTTTTAAAGTCATGTCAAATCACTTCCAGGGAAAAATTGATCCGTCTCTGATAGCTTTTCCCCCTGCTAACGTGATAAATAAATAATTAGCCACGTCACCGGGCTGTTTCATTAGAGGGAAGGACGGCTGGATGGGCCGAGACAGGGAAACCGATCAAAAGGGCCGGGCCGGGCCGTAAATCCCCGATGCCCGCGACACCATTTGTGTTCTGTCAGTCACGAGCTCGCGCTCGGCCAGGCTGGGAACTGAACACCCCATTCGGAGAGGCCTTGCCCGGCGTGTTATTGCAATTTAATATTTTCACACACAGACACATCATTATCTCGGAACCCGACACTGGCAGCGTAATTCTGTCATTTTTCAAGAGGGCCTGATTCCTCTAAATGTGAGCACCAGGGCCCGGGATTATCCAAACAGCCCCATTTCCTCTTTGTTTCTTCCCGGGGGTTATGGGCGTGCAGAAAGGCATTCGCGGATTGCCGCGGCCTCGCCACCTTTGAACTTCCCTGGGCTCTCCTACAACGGCCAGCCGCAAAGCGGCCTGGCCCCGGCCCCCGGCCCGGCAGTGGCTGCCCGAGGCAACGGTCTCCAACGCCGCGGAGAGCTAACGGACACAGGTGCGCCAACGTGAGTGGCTCTTTGAAAAGCGCGAGTAGGCAGGGAACTATGCAGTGTCACTGGTAAACAAAAAGGCACATGGCACACACACGCGAGTACGCGTCTGCACACGCCCTGGAGACAGTCCCACTGTGTCAGCCGGGGCAGGGTCTGCGTTAGGGGCCGCTCCTCCCTGGAGCAGCATCAGCCTGGCCAGCTAACACCCTCTGGTTTTCAAGTAGCTCAGGAATGTGTCCGCTTTCCCAGGAATAAGCCTGGGAGTGATTTGCAAGGAAGGCCAGAGCTTCCCAGGGAGACCCCTCCTCCGGAGGAGCAGGTGGCCGAGGGGAGGGTGGCACAGCCCCAGGGGCCAGGCCACACTGCACGCAGGCTGCTGCCGCCTGGAGCAGCACTGGGAGTCAGTGGAGACCTGTCCATGCCATGGCTCCCTCCAAAAGGGACCTCGGACCCTCCGGCAGCTTCCCGCTCTCCTGCAAGCAGATGCCCCAGAAATGTCACCCGGGACCCCCCTGATGCCCCACCCGAGAGAGCTGTCTGTGTGCCAGCTTGGGGCTGGGCCCCAGGGCAGGCAGCAAGGGGGTGGGTGACCAGCAGCCCCTTCTGAGTCGGGGCTGGAAGTGGCAGTCAGGCCGGCACAGCCCAGAGATGTGGATTTTCAACGTGGCACAGACCTAATCACATCACTGTCCCTGTCTCGGGCCTCCGCTCGGGGCACACTCCAAGGGCAAACAGGCCCCAAGGGCCACGGGGGCTCCTGGGCCCGACCGCACGGGAGGGGGACGGCCTGCAGGAAGACGAAGATTAATGCCCCTCGCGCTGAGCCAGCTCTGCCGGCTTCCCACTGCCCGGCCGCGGCGGCCTTCCCGCGGTCACCATTTGGGCTCCTCTGGTGAGCGCAATTTTCCGTCTTTGTTTAAATGTTTTATGGACTGATGTGGCCCGGCCTCTCTGACGAGGCTGTTACAGCCCATTGGGCAGATACAAATGTCTGAGCGTTTCTGAGTGCGCGCCCCTGTCCCTGGGAGACCCGAGGAGAAAGGCGAAGGCAGCCCATTATGTAAATCCATATTTCAGCTAATACTGACCCGCGCCCGAGCGCAGACGTGGGGGTGAAACCTGCCACAGGAGAGTCCCCACGCGTCAGGCCGTGATGTTGTCCTCCGCTGAAACGGCGGCGGTGCCCTGCCTGCCACAGGTTCCAGAGACACTAATTTCATTTGAACCACCACATTTAAGAGAGAGAGGCTCACAGAAGCAAAGAAAAATATGTAAACCTCCTCTCTGCGACTCTCCCTCCCTCCCTCTCCTTTGGGCCTTTCGAATTTGAAACAGGGCTAGGCGGTCGCACCTCCCTGTGGCGGAGGCAAAGCTGGGACACACGGGAGCCGGCTGGCCCCACGTGGGCCGGGGCTGGGCTGAGCTGGGCTGGGACTCCGGACTCGTCCCCATCTGAACATTTGGACACAGAGGCCCAGACCCCGGGACGAGGACCTACTCACCAGTGAGGGCGAAAAGAGACGGGTGGCACGGGCAGCAGACGCGGGGCACGGGTGGAGACAGCCCGCGCCACCGAGAGCAGGCACCTGTGCCTCCGAGTTCGCAGCTGAGACGCGGAGCTGGTGATCGTGTGCACGTGCTGTGTTTCAGGACTAAGCTATAAGGCAGGAATCAAAACCGGTGTTTCTCTGGAGCCGCGGGGAGAGCCACTGTGGGTCCAGCTGTACAACGTGGCCCAGTCCTTGCCTTCAGCAACCCCGAAGTGCTGGAGGGCCACACCCCAGGCTGCCCTGTGCGCACCTGTGGCCTGCACGCCCTCCATGCCCTCCCCACAGGCAGCTCCCCGAAGGCTGAGCATGGACAAATCAGCTGCCCCAACAAGCCAAGGAGACGACAACAAAATGCAGCCTAATGGCCTGACTGGCCTGAGACATCTGGACGCCCCCCAGCCCTGCCCCAGGATCCGCAACTCCCGGCAAAGAGCAGCCACCAAACCCCACGGTGGCCCCTTCCAGACCGCTCAATGCAGCCACCCAAACCGGAGGCTGGGGGCGGAAGAGCATGAGGCCCAGACCCACAGGTGTACACACTGCCAAATTAAACTCACTTTTGTTCTTTAAAACGTCCTCAACTTTACCTGGCTTCACAAAGGTGAGGGTCCAGCTGTGATGCTGGGCCGGCAGGGCCAGGCCAAAGGGGGGCTTGGAGACCCCGGATGGGAAGGACATGCCCGTGGCACAAAGTTGGAGGGAACGGAGCCCTCAGTTTCTGTGTCCTGAAGTAGGAAGCCCCTAAACATGTCCCCTGCAAGCTTGTGCCACGGTGGGGCCCGACCGCAGGGCTCGGCCTGCATGAGACCTGGCAGGCAGCCCCGGGTGCCTATGGGCCGGGACCTGACGTTTGCACCAAGCACTGCACTTCCTTGTTCTTCCGAAGGCAGGAACGTGGACGAGCCACTTACTTCTCAAGGCCACTGCACACTAAATGGAAAGCAAACTGCAGCTGTGGAGGTCACGTCCATGGGGACTGCCCCTCAGAGCCAGGGATTTGGGGACAGCTGGCCTGGACGCGGCCCAGATTCTCCAGCCACTTCCTCTGAGGATCAGGGGAAGCTTCAGACCCAGTGACGGTGTGCTGGACTGGGCACACCTGAGTCCTCTGTGTCCCCCAAAATGCCACCATCACCCAACATTGAAATTCACTATGGATTACAAATTTTGTGTTAAAAGGAGAAAATCAAATCCACCTAAATCCACCCAGGCATGTTAGGAGACTAAAGAGAAGGGCGAGGAAATAGTCCTTAGTGTGCCAGGAAAGCCCAGGTAGGGTTCCGGGAGCAGCCTAAGAACCCCCAGCACGGGAGCCCTGTCCTCACATCCGAGGGCAGCAGCCCTGGTCTCTGGCCTCCAGCTAAGCCGCCTGGGGTCTCTTCTTCCCGCTAATGTCCCTTTGAGAAGCCCAAGGCTCTAGTGCTTCTGCCCAGGGACAAGAGGGACAGAGGCTGAGCCCGTGTCCCTGCTCCTCCACGCCAGGCACAGTCCCTGACGCACCTCCACGCGGGGGAAGAGGCAGCGGCCACTCGCAGGGCCTTCCTCGGCACAACGGCTCAGAAGCAGGAGGTTCCGAGGGGCCCTCCAGGTGCCCACCCCTCCCTCCCTGCAGGCCCTTCTGAGGAGCCATAGCTACACCCCAGCTGCAGCAAGCAGGGTCCCCACGTTCCCTTGCCGACTGCACAGTCAGCTCAGACTCGGCCAGGACTGCTGTGGGGAGCACAGATCCCAGCACACACACACACACGCGTGCACACATGCCCCTTCACACAGCCATGCCTGACGGAACGCGGACTGAAGACACACAGCATTCTTGGAGCATGTCATCAGCCCAGAGGCAGCGCGAGTCTGTGGCTCTCCCAGTGGCGTTTATTTCGCAGGGTCCCCGTGTCGGGCTCAGAAAGCCGGTGGGAGGACTGCGTGTTTCCTGCTCTCCCACGCGGGGCTCCGAGGTGAGCAGGCAGGGCTGCTGGCCAGGCCCCAGTCGGAGGCGACAGCCCGTGCGTGGGCTGCTGCTGCCCCCACGCCTGGAAGCCCTGTGTGCTGACGCTTCCCCCCAGTGCAGCAAGGAGGGACCGGGGAGGCAGGGTGCACCGCGGGCTCCGCCGCACTGGCCCCGCGCTGTCCCCTCTGGCCTGAGGCAGGTTTCAGATGTGCCCATCGCTGCACCCAAAACTCCATCTCGAGAGTGGGGTTCGGGCCAGAGTGAAACAGTGACCCCATCCTCATCGGGTTTGCTTAAACACAGACCCACCATCTCCACCTTGAGGGATGCGCGCTCAGGGGTGGAAACGGCACAGGCATCAGCATGTGAAATGTGCACGGGATAATGCGGAGTCTTATTTAGAGGAGATAAAATATTCACCAGGACCGAGCCATGTTTTAAAATGATTATAAATTATTTTAACAGTGCATTTGCAAAGGGTTATAAAAACAGCCATAATATATTTTTTTCCTTAGATTCTAGAATTACCAGTGTGACAGCTAATGCAATAATGATTTGTTTCAAATGCCAGTGTTTAAGCTGTATAAAGCTGATTTTATACATTTTTCCAGTAGGCCGCATTGTAGTTAATGAAATTAAACACACCAATCGCATTTGTCCCCAGGGGACGAGGAACTGAACACACCACTGGTTTATTTTTTTATTAAAATAAATTGCAGCCGGCAAGATGGACTAATTGCACACAGAATTGAAAAAGAAACATTCCATTGATATAATTAAGCCAATTTTCACGGACAGAAATAGTTATAGTAGATATAAAATAAGCAAAGCCTTCACCAGAATCGGACTTCCCTCCTTTTTTGCACAAAATGTTAACTATTAAATATGTATCTTGGGGCGGCGGGCACGCCTGTCATCACGATCCAGGGCACCGTTCCTCAGTCCCTGGAGAGGCTGCCAGGCACCTTCAGACCTGGGAGGACTCCAGGGTGAAACCCGGAAAGTGGAGTGGTCAGAGCAGGAAGAGGCCACCGCTCCCTTGCCCTGGGGCCCCCTAGGGCTTGGGAACACTCCAGCCCAGAATGGCCACCGTGACCCTGGCCACCGCCGATGAGGTGCCCAGACAGTTCCAGGCCAGATCAGTGACCACAGCCACCAGCTCAGATCCACAGGCGGCAGCAATCTCCACCTCGCCCTGATTGCCTGGGGGAGGGGAGTGGCGGCAGCAGGTTGATTACTTCCCTGCAGATTGGGGGGGCGTGGCCAGCAGGCAGGTACTGCACCTGGGGGGGTGGTGCGGTGAGGAGGCTAGCTATCTCCCTCAAGGCTTTTGCTATTCTGTGCTGCCCTTGGGAGAGGACACCACAGCCCGGCAGGAGTAGCCAGGGGCACAGGGACGTCCAGGCCCAGGCAAACAAGGGATCCAATCTGCAGGCAGCTGAGCGCACGAGTTAGTCACCTGCATTCACGAGCCCGCACACATCTATGTCCTACTTGCTTTTGAAGAACGGACCTGTTACAAGTTGAGCATTGGCCTTGAGAAAGTGCTTAAACCCTGAAGCATTAGAGAAAGAAAAAAAAAAAAAAACCTATGGAATTAACTACAGCCTCCAGAGCCCTTGGAGGAGGCGGTGCTGCACGTGAAACCTTGGAGGTCTTCATTTAACTGACATTCAGTCGAACCCTTAACTTGCTGTGTGGCCCCACTGGAGTTACTCCACCTCTCTGTGCCCGGGGTTTCTAACTCTTAAAAGTGGTGCGGGCTACTCCACGCTCCATCCTTCCCAGGGTCAGCGAAGGGGAGGGTGGAGTTAAGTCTACCAGGTGCACCTGGACCACCAATACAGAAACCCCGACCACGGCCCCCAGGCTGCCCGGCGGAGGCAGGGGCCACGGCTCAGGAAGCAGCCAGAACTCACGGGACCCACGCGTCCCCTCCGAGAAGCTTGGCCCGCGGAAGCAGCCCAGTAGGGCGGCGGGTAAGTCCTGGAAAGCCAGATCCCGACTCTCTGCCTCGGTTTCCAGGCACCGTCTCCCCCTCCCCCCACCGCCCTGACTCCCACCGCGACCCAGGCAGGGCGCGCTCCAGCCTCCCTAGGTCTCGGGTCCGCGAAGCGACTGTGAACGGAACGCAGGCGGGGGCCTGGCGCCCACGGAGTCTGCACTTGAGTCGGGGCTAAGGGGCGCGGAGACTGCCCATCTCCGCCGGGAAAGCTAGGAGGCGGGTCCCTCCGGACCGGGTCGGAGCACCTGGAGGAGCTCAGCTGCGCGGCGTAGACGCGGGCGCTTCTTGCGCTGCGCATTAGTTGGTCGTGACTTTGTACGAGGAGAATGTGGAGCCACTGCGACCAGCGGCCGGCCCAGATTCCTCGGCCCCGCTCCCCGGCTCTGTCCGCGGTGTCTGGAGCCCTGGGCCGCCGGAGTCCGCGCCCGCCGCGGGCCGTGAACCGCCGCGAGGCCCCAGCCCGCTCCCTTCGCCTCGCGAAGTTTCTTTACCGCAAGGGGAAGGCGCCGGGGCTGTTCCTTGTCCTCCCTCGCCTGCTACGTGAGCTGCAGCTTCCAAGACTTGTTACACGGGTTTGATTCAAAACCTGATAAATTGTATTTAACACTATTTGAAATTTTTTAAACGAAATTACTCAAAAGATTTTTAATCCTGGATAATTTTTGTTGAAAGTCTAATTATACATCACCTTAATTACCGGCCCCAGCCCCCCAAGGATCTCTAATTGCCTCCTAATTGAATAAAACAGGGGCTAATCGGGCCCGCCGTGGCCCAGTGAGCTGTGCTGGCTGCACCTCCCCAGAGGGGCCCGGTGGGGGGAGCCCCTGGCCACCCAGCCACCTTCACCCAGCAGCTCTCAACAGAAACGGGGAACCTGGTCCCTTGTCCTGAGCGCTGTCCAGAAGGGGGGTCTCAGGAGCCTCCGGGCCAGGAGGCCTGGGCAGCGCCTGCTCCAAAAAATCGTCCTACAGGACAAGGGGTGCAGCCCCAGGTGGGCATCAGGTGGTTGGGGACCCTAGGGTGAAACCAGTGTCTGACCCACCCAGGGGTCGCTCCACAAACCGGCCTTGGCAAGCCCCTGTCTTGCAGGCATCCGCAAACATGACACACCTGCCCAGCTGGTGGCAGAGGCAGGGCCCACAGGGCACACAGCCCACTGCCTTGGGGCACCGGGCCCTGGCAGCCAGCCCTGCACCCCGCCCCTCCATCGCAGCCTCCGAGATTTCGCCCGAAGCGGGGCAAGACGCTGGACTCCCGCCGGACATTTCCTGGCGCTGCAGCTCTAACCAGCATCCAGACAGAAGGCTGCCATCCCAGCCCTGGGGAAGGGACTGGGGGAGGGGGCAGACTTCCCCAGGGAGGGTGGGAGAAGGGCAGGGCCCAGCCAGCCTAGCCTGTTTCTGCAGGAAGAAGGAGCGAGGCTGTGAGCTGGGCCTCCGGCCCGCTCACCTCCACCCCGGCTCTTACGCACCTTCCACACACACATCACACTCAAACACAAGCAGCGCACAAAGTCCCACATCTAGGAGAGGTAGCCCTCCCACCCCAGGGGCTAAATGGCAGTTGTGGGGAGGAACTATCCCAGCCCGGCATTATGTGGTGTCTAGGACAGGGGGACTGTCATCTTGGTGGGGATCAGGCCTCAGAGGGCAGCTCTGATGGGGACCCTGTCTGTAGACACAGCCCCTGCGCAGAGGCCCCAGCTGTGCTGTGAGGAGGGTGGAGGTCAGGAGGGCACCTTGGTGGTGCCAACCCCCACCTGCCCACCTGGCTCACCACAGAGACAATGAGCTTTTGTTAGGCATTTAGTTTGTAAATGTGGGGCCAGAACAGCCCCACTTCCTCACTGCTCTAGCTGCAGGAAAGCGGACCCTAGCCCTGCACTGTCCTCACTCTGCTCCTGGCCCCCGGCTCAGGTTGAGGGGGCCTTGGGTTTCCTATCTGCTGAACCACAGCTTCTGTCCCTGGAAAGCCCGTCCCAGATCCCCTCCCTGAGTCCCGGGGGTACTACCCACTCCACCTCGAAGGCCTTGCAGGAGCAGCCCACCTAGACTGGGGTCTCCAGGGAAAAACAAACGAAATTACAGCCCCAGACACACCCTCAGGGGTGGCTCCACAATCTCTAGGTCATGGGGTCACATCCCCTAGCCTGGGTGTCCTTCTGAGCCCGGCACCAGTTGCAGGCACAGCCCAGGGCCCAGGTGTGAGGGCAGTCAGAGCCCGGAATACCACCCTTGAAACCATGACCTCTCTCCCACTCCCCCGGCCCAGCCCTGGTGGGGATTCTGTGGGTAAGGGAGATCCGTGGGCTGCCGGTGCCAGCCGTACTGCCTCAGATGCAGGTAATGGAGTTTGGTCCCCGGGGATGTTCACATCTGCTTAAAATATTGTCCAATAAAATGAAATTCCTCAGCGGATCCTGCGCTACTCAGGGCAGGCAGCAAGATCTTGAGCCGCCTTGGGGGTGCTAGGGACAGCGGTCCCAGCTGTAGAGCTGGGAGGGAGGGGTTCCCAGAGCTCCGCCAAGAGTGGGCTTGGGGTCTGGGCCTGGCAGTCATTCTCCCATCAGCTTTTTCTCATTCGGCACTCCCGGGAAGGGAAGCCTGGACTCGCGGCTCCCATTGGGTCCGGTTTTCCAGTTTTCTGGCCCCCGAGCCAGGCCACAGGACGCCTGCCAGGCCCCTGTTCTAGTCCTGAGCAGATTCCGGGCCTGGGCAACCTTCCCCACCTGGCAGAGGTGGAGCAGGCGGAGAGCTAAGGCCAGGCTGGCCCCCGCCGCCCAACAGCCTCTCGGAAGTTTCCGGGGCCGCGCGGGGTGCGCTGAGTTGGCCTCTCGCTTGCAGCGAAGGCCCGGAGAGCGCAGCCGCTTTCCACTTTCTCGCTCCGGCTTCGGGCCGTTCCTTGGCAGGGCCTGACCGGGGCGGCCCGCAGCCCGGTGGCGGAGACTCCGAGAAGTCCCGCGTTGCACACAGACCGACACGTCCACAACACGCACACCCACTGCAGCGCGCGCACAGCCCCGCACACAGCCCCGCCGCGCCTTCTTCGCACCAAGAGGGGTCAGAGGTCACGGGAGGCCGAGGCCAAGGGCACGCGGCAGAGGAGCCTGGCAGGAGGGGGTGCCTCACCGAGTGGCCCCAATGGCCGGCGGCGGAGCCCAGGGGCGTCTGGCAGAAAACGGGAGCTGCTTTTCCCCGGCGGGCTGGGCGCGCGGCCTATGGCTGCGGGGGCCGCCGCTGTGGACAAGCCAGGCTGTGTCCTCAGCCGAGAGCGGAGCTTCTTCAGAAAAGTGCCGCCAACCCGCGCCCACCGGGCTGTCGCTCGAGACTCGGCCCTGGGTGCTGCGAGGCCAGGCCGGGCAGGACCGGGCCCACGCGGCGCGGACGGAACCGCGTGGTGGTAGGGCGCGGACCTCGAGGGGAGCAGGCCGGGCGCCTCTTCAGACGGTGGGCGAGCGGCCCGCGGAGGAGGGGGCGGCAGGAGCAGGCGGCGCCGATTCCGCTCCGCGCGGCGCTCGCCGCTTCGCTGTAGCCGGGCCGAGGCCGGGCTGCGGGAGCCGCGCTCTCCGGGCCGCGGCGCCAGCCGCCCCCACCTGCCCGCCTGAGCGGCCGCGTGGGCCGCAGTCCCTAGCCCGCCGGCCTCGCAGCGTTTGGCGCCCGCGGCCGGGGCGCGGAGGGCGCGCGGGCTGCTCGGAGGCGCAGCGGCGGGCGGCGGTGCGGGCGGCGGGAGCACCCGGCCCGTGGCAGGGACCGGCCTGCGGCAGGCTGGGCGCGCGGAGCCCCGGGCTCGGGCCGAGACGGAGCGAAAGAGAAAGTAAGACCGGGGACCGGGCAGTCTGGCCGGGGCAGCTCCGTCCCCGCCTGGCCTCGCGGCGGTGCCAGGCGAGCGAGTGCGGGAGGGTCGGCGCGGGGCGGAGGGCGGCGGTGGCGGCTCGGAAGGCGGCCGGGTTGGGGACCCTCCTGTCGGAGGCACAGGCGCCCGGGCTGCCCGCGCAGGCTGCCGGAGTCACAGAGCAGCGCCCGCCACCACGCGGGGCACCGCTTGGGAATAAACTTCACAACCACAGTTCCAAGCCCAGGAAAAAGTCTCCATTTTGCTCCTCCGGTGGCTGCGGCTGTGCTGCCGTTGCCACCCCTGCCCTTGCGCCCGCGGAGCCGGGTGGGCGCTGGCCCGCGCCCCCTCCTCCGCCCCTCCCGGCTCGGGGTCCCCTCCTCTGCGCCCGGCCGGCGGACGCCAAAGGCGGTGCTCTAGCGCCCACTATTTCAAAAGCCCGGAATATGGTTTGACCAGGACTGGGAGCCACTCGCAGAGAGGGAGGGAGAGCGAGCGAGGAGGAAAAAGTTGCTCTCCCCTTTCGTCAACTTTTCGCTAACTTTCGCTTTTCGCTCCCCTCCACCCCCTGCTCCCCCTCCGCCCCCCTCCCTGGCCCCCACCGCGCGCCTCGGGTTCCCGGGCCCCAGCGCCTGACACGGGGGGGAGGGGGTTCGGCGGGGAGGGGGCCGGCGCCTTCGGGGAGCGCGCGGCCCGGGCGCCCCGAGCCTCCGCGCCGAGCCCGGTCGCCCCGGAGCGCGGGAGGCGGAGCAGCTCCCGGGCCGCGCGGCCGAGCCGGGGACCCGGGGCCGCAGGCGCGCCGGCCGCGCCCCGACGCGCACCCCTGGCCCAGGCGCCCCGGCCCCGCGGCCCGGGCCCGGAGGCGCGGCGCGGCCGAGCGCGGGAGACTTACTTTTGGCTAGCTTCCTCGCCCTCGCCTTGGATCGCATGGTGTCGGCTCGCGGAATCTCTCTCCTCCTCCTTGAGTCCAGAAGCAGCTACACACTATCTTCATCTCCCCAGCATTGTCAGTTTGGACACCTTCGCACATGCGCACAGAGCACTCAATCTGACACCCCTCGCCGGGGCCAAAAAAACTTTGCAATGTATTCATCATCCTCATCGTCGCGCCGCCGCCGCCGCCGCCGCCGCCTCGGCGCGGGATTGGGGGGCTCTCTTCGGCCTTCTCGGTCCTCGTCTCACTTATCTCTCCCCCCTCCCCCCCTTTTCAGCACAGCTCGTAACTGGCCCTTTAAGAAAACATTCCCTGTTCGGCGCTCCCGCCCGGGCCCGCACCCCGGACCCTTTAAAAGGACCCAGGTGGCCCCGGCGGCGAGGTGACCATCCCCCCACCCTGCCCCTGCGTCGCGTCGCGCTGCTGCTCCCGCCCCGGCCGGGGCCGAAGATGGGGTGGCGGCTGCGGTGTTCCACGCGACTTCCTTGGATCTCCCGGCAAACGCGCCGATAGTTCGGACGCGGGTCCGGGCTGGCTTTGCTCGTTTTATTGCATTTTATTACTAATTAAAAAGCTTTGCGTTTACCGTCGCCCCAGCCCGCTTTCCTCCCGAACTCTCCCCTCGGCCCCCGCCCTCGCCCCCGCCTCGCGATCGCCGGCGGGGTTGTCCGGCCCGCGCGCCGGAACCCGGCTCCTCCGAAGCCCCCTCCGGGCCCCGCCGCCCCCTCCCCTCCTCCCCCACCCAACGGCTGCCGCTTAGAGCTTCGCGGCTCAAAAACAACAGCGGAGGCGCCGCCAGCTCCGCGCTCCGCCACTGCCCAGGCCGGCGGGCGGCACTCGGACCCGCCGCTCTCGGTCCCGCGGTGAGCTGCGGAGGGCAGCGCGTCCTGCGCCGGGGGCAGCGCGGGGGCGGCCGTCGGAACACCGGGCGTCCTCGGCGGGGCGTCCCAGGGCTCCCGCACCTCTCCGCCCTGGGGGCGGGCGCGCTCGCTCCTGCCTCTGCGCCCCCGCCCAGCTGCCGCCGCGCCCCCAGGTGAGTACCCGGCTGCGCGAGCGCCAGAGCTGGGCCACCCTCGGAGACCGGGGGCCTCTGGGGACACTCCCCTCTGGCCTCTCGGGGCCCAGGTGCGTAGCGGGCGGGAGGGCCGGCAGCGCAGGTGGCGCAGCGCGGGAGGGAGCTGCCCGGGAGCTTCCTGTGCCCCTGTAGCACTCAAACTCGAGGGTGCGGCGGCAGAGGGGGCCAGATGGGGTGAGTGCGGATTCCTCGCTTGAGTATGTGGAATTCGAGAATGAATTGGAAGCAAAGGCGGCGCTGCCCTGGCCGGGTCGCTGCCCCGCGCCCTTCCTCGTCCTGCCCGGCAGCAGGACTTGGAGCCGCTGCAGCGTCAGCCCGAGCCCTCAGGCAGGGGTCGTGCCCGCGGTGCAGAGTCTCTGCCTCCCCCGTGAGACTCCGGGCCGTGCCCTCCCCTTTGTTGTGCAATGAGACCTGTAGCAGCTCCACGGGGACCCGCACACGGAACTCCGCGCCTTTGCGTTAAAAGAGGTGAAACGGCAGCGGCCCAAGAGAAAACCCCGAGACCCCAGCGTCCTAGCAGAGGCGCCCCGGATGGGGAGGGCGCAGGGCGGACGCCACCCCGCAGGAGAAACCCAGTGGAGCTGGGCTTGGCAGGAGCCAGCGGTGGCGGTGCGCTGGGCCTTCCGCCTTCGACCTCCGCAACCCGCAGCCGCTTCTCTGCTCGGATTCGAACCCCGATGCGGCTCCCACGGCTCGGGGTGCCCAGTCCCGCACCCTGCTCGCCGCCGGGACGGAGGACGCTCTCCGTAGCCGCTGCCTCCGCTGTTTACTGGGTGAGTGTCGCCCCGCGGAGGGGCCGAGTGCACTGGCGACACAGCCCCACTCCCCGCAGGCCTTTCGAGGGTCTGTTGCCCCGTTACCCACCCTCCCCACACCTTGACTATCTTTCCGCACGCCTGGGCCACAGAACCGCTTAGTTTCCAGGGCCTGGCTTGGGAGGTCTCGATGGGAAGTCCCGGTAGCAGACTAGGGGTGCACCGCAGCCCCTGGCCGGCCCAAGCTGGCTCTGAACCTGCTCACCCGGGTTGGGGTGCGGGGTGTTCGAGCCAGGAACACACGAGCTGCCCTGCCTAGCCCTGGCCAAGGGCAGGCTCCAGGTGGGCTCAAACTGACTGAGGCTGCTGGCCAGAATGGACTCAAGGTCATTCCATACCTAGGGCCCCCTTGCTCCTGCAGGGAGTCTCCCAAGAGGTTTGGTATGAGGCCTGGGGAGGCAGAATGGTGCTTGCGAAGTGCCTCCTGCAGAGAGGGTCCCTCCTCCCGCCCTCCTCAGCCCAGGACTGGCCTCCTTTTCCTCTGTGCTGGAGGCCGCCGGCAGGCTTCAATGTTGTGAAGGCCCAGACTTCTGGGGACACCCCAGCTCGCTCAGGCCTTCTTCCTGCCCTCCCTCCACTCAGGAGGCAGTTCTCAGAGCCCTGGCAGGGATAGGCCAGGACAGCCATCCTGGAGGCTGCACTTGTGTTAGGGCCTAGAGAAGGGGGGGTGGCAGGAGGCCTGGGAGTGAGCATGGCTGTGCTGTCTCTTCCTTGCCCGCTGCTAGGGCCGCTGGCGCGTGGGTGGGGCCGCTGCTGCTCTGGGTATGCCTGGGGAGGAATATCTGGGGCTCTAGGCTGACCAGGAAGACAGCTGAGCTGCCTAGACCCCAAGGTGCCACAGCGGCAGGGCAATGTCTTCCCAGCCTGTTCCAGGAGCTGAGCAGGCCGTCCCCAAGGCCATGGCCCTGGCCTGGCCAGGCCCTGCCCCCGCGTGGCCAGACTTAGAAGCAGAGAGCAGGTCAGGCATGGAGGCGTCCTGTGGAGAGGGAAGGTCAGACACAAGTCCTCCCTGGGGCCCTGTTCTGTGTCCTTGCCTGGCAAACACTTTTGGGGACTTGAAGGAACAAGTGTGGGCAAGTGGGGGCCCAGTGGGGAAAAGGTTGATACTAAAAGGTTTAGGGGCAGTTTTCAAACCGAGTCAAGTTCTGCAGAGTCTCAGGGCTGACACCACTCCTCAGGGACCCCAAACTGGGGCTGAAGTGCTGCCCAGCTCCCAGTGACCTCCTCGGGTTGTGCCTGGACAGTGAGTGTGGATTGGCCAAGTAGACACCCACTGTACGAGACAGGTGTGCACTGCTCTCTCGCTCGAGTTGCAGAACCAGCTTCAGTGCTGGGGGCTGGAGGCTGGAGGCTGGAGAGGGGACTTTTACCACCAACTTCTGCTGGGCTCTGGGCACAGAGGGAGTCCGCGGAAATGCTGTGTTTCCAGAAGCTGGAGACCTGTGATCAGATAAACTCCTCTGGGGAAATGCCAGATGTGCGGGGGGGGGGGGGGGGGAGGCTGATCCTGCAGTGAGGAGGGTCCCAAGCCCCAGGGGTGCCCCAGAGGCCCATGAGTAGTAAAACTGTGCCAACCCGCCCTGCACTCCCAGGGTCCACGAATGCACTCGGCTAGAGGGTCCCTTTGCTTGGCCAGGCTCCGTGCCCCATGCCAACTGGTGGTCTGTGTGCAAGGAGGCCTGGGGTCAGAGCAGCCCCAGCCACCCCGCCCAGGCCCTCAGGTCCTAGGGAGCCCCTGCTTCGGACTGTGTGTGCAGGGGGTGGGAACCAGCAAGGTATACAGACCTTGACGGACCTCTCCCATTCCTGTGTGCTAGCGGAACAACGCTGAGACAAGTAGCCTCAGGCTCTGTTGGATTCCAGATCAAGTTTAGCTCACCACCCCCACACCCTACTGGTCCTCATGGGCAGCCCAGAGAATAAAAACTCATCTCCTCTGGTTTATGAATGGGCTTTCCTCAGAGATCTGGAACTGCCCCAGGAGATCTAGACCACCAGCCTTGCCCCACCCCCAACACCTGGACCACTGAGTCAGGTCTACATGAGGGTTTTGCTCTCTGGGCACATTCTCCTGCCCACACTGGGTGAAACGTCTCCCAGATTTGAGCAACAGGAGGCTGGGGACCACCTGGGTCCCTTGGGAGGAGCTGATGTGGTTCCCACTAGATGGAGGGGGAAGCAAAGGTTGTTTCTAGGACTGGATGCCCAGCAGGGGACTCGATGGGGGCTGAATGCAGAAGCCGTCCAGCCTAGGGTGAGAAGCTAAAGCCATTTCTTCCCCATCGGGGCCTCCAAAATCACCCAGTATGGGTGCTTCCCCAGCATCACGCCTCAGCTCCACACTGGGGCCACGGGAGTCCCTCTGGCTCTGGGCTCAACATCTCAGGCCTCATTTTGACCCTCTTCCCACCCCAAGACTGGGGAGCCTTGCTGTGACCTGGATGATTTGAGAGGACAGGACACAGGTCCCAGTTGCTGGCCCAGCGAGCTCAGAAGCCTGGTGAGGCTGTTCCTGCAATGTCCCTCCAGGTCGGGGCCTCCCAGCACCAACACGAGGTCTGGGACCCAGAGTGGGTCGCTGGGAGGGGTGGGGACAGTCCCAAACAAGACTCCCCAGGAACGTGAGCCATGTCGATGATTCTGAACAAACCCCAGATGTTTGGAAATCGACTTGTTTCAGGTGCGGGAAGTCGGTTGTGCCTTGCTGTCGGGCAGCCTCGGGAGGGCTCCGCTCGGCATTGGCAAGCGCTGGTGCCGTGGCCGCCTGACTGCCCCAGCGGGATCCCTCTGCCCAGCTTTGCGTCCTGGAGTCCCCACCAGGTGCCAAGCTCTCCCGAGAAGGTGTGTGGAGCGTCCTGGGTGCTGCAGCCAAGTGCACTTTGAGAGTCCAATCAGGAGTTTTTTGTTTGCTTCCTTTTGAGATTGAGACTGTGACCCTGAAGCCCCCCGACCTCCCTCTTTTGAGCCCAAGAGGGAGTTGGCTCCCGCATCCAGCCCAACTGGGGTCTCTAAGAAGGCTCAGGAAGCCCCCAACGACTCCTTCCCGCCACCACGCGTTACCGGGCTGGCGAAGCTGCGGGGCTCCGGGAACTGCCCGCAGGCTTGGCCCACGGTGGGCAGTAAACGGAATCCGTTTCCCACGTCTTCTCTCTGGATCGCGGAACCTTTAAAAATGCGCCAACGAATCCCGCTGTCGGGTTTGCGCTGCGTGTGCTCCTGAGCCACCCACCGACCCAGGCGGCTTCCTCCTGCCCCAGCCCACCCTCCCTCCGCAGGATTTTGGGTGCTGGGCGGTGCCGCCCGAGAGTTGGAGCCTGGTGCGTTAAACCTGAGGGAGTGCGGGGCCCAGAGAAACCTGCGAGAAAAGCCTGGGTGAGCCAGACTCGCCCGCAGCTGAGGAGCCGGCGGTCCCGCCCGCCGCTCGCAGCCCCTGCCCCGGCCCCCGCCCGCACACGCCGCGGCAACTTCGTTCCCCGGAGCGCCCTGGTTGGTCCTGCGGCGCCCGCGGGACGGCGCACAGCCAAAGTGGCACAGGAGCCGCTCCAGAACGCCGCCTGCGTAGACGTGGCCGCTGCCTTCTGCACCCAGTTCTGCTGCGCGCGGGCAGGGCCCAGGCAGCGAGAACGACGAGCCCTGTAGCCTTCCGGGCGGCGGCGGAATCCCGGGATCGCCCGGCGGGAGCCCGCCCTCCGCATGCCCAGACCTCCGGAGCGGAGGACGCTGACTCGGCCCGAATCAGCTTGTGCCTGAATCCACATCTCAGTTTGCAAAGCCGCCTCCCCTCCGTCCTCTCCGCGGTCGACAGCCCCACACTGCTGACCCTCTTAGTGTGAAAACCAAATTTTGCCTTTGATCCTGCGGGATTAACACCCACAGGTGTAACGGTGGAGGAGCTGCGACGGATTTCTTCTCCACGCCTTAGTTTCCCCACCTGTGAAATGGGACCAGACACGCCTGTTCTCCTCTCAGCAGTTTATTGCGGGGCTGGCAGGAGAGAGCAGGATGGATGGAAAGCACCCGGATGGACCCTGCGCAGTCGACCCCTTTTGGGCCACGTTGCGCGGTTGGAGGTCAACGGCGGTGCCGGGACCAAGGTTACTCTAGGAGCGGTGTCGCCCTTCCTGGCCCCTCCCCTCACTCCCCCTGCCTCGACTTCCCTGCGTGGGCCCAGCGGCGCGGCCCAGAGGGTCTCCCCTCTGCCCCCGGACGGGGTCTGGCTCAGCCGGGGCTCTTCTCTCTGGTCCTTTGGGCCCCGCACGCCCGCAGGTTTAACGCACCAGGCTCCAACTCTCGGGCAGCACCGCCCAGCACCCAAAATCCTGCGGAGGCAGGGAAGGAGGCAGCGAGGGTGGGCTGGAGGAGGAAGCCGCACCGGGGTGAGCCCAGTGGCTCCGGGAGGAAGGGCAGGCGACAGTGGTCCCAACTGAGCTCTTAGGAGGGAAGAATAGGCCGCCCCCATCCCACCGCGGACACTTAGGTCTTCCGGGCTGGCTGCAGTCCGGGCTCGGCGGGGCGGAGCCCTGGGCAAGACCTTGGGAGCTGGGGCTCCGCCACAAAGCGCCCCTCAGGGTGACCACTGGGGAGCTGGGGGTGAGGGAAGCCCGGGAGGGGGCGTGGCCTGAGCGAATCTTCCAGGCCTCCCACTGCCTTTGGGCAGGACCGGCGGGGAGAGGGGAGGGAGCGGGCGGCGCGGGCGGCGCCCAGGGACACCCCTCCGCTCTTTGATTTCTGCCAGCAATCGCAGGCAGCTGTGGAGACGCGGCTCGCGGCGCTGGGGAGCAAAGCGCAGAGACAGGGACCGCCCTGGCAGGGAAACAATGACCAGTCCTGCGGAGCGACCCGAAGGTGATGGACTGGGTCAGGCGATCTGCGGGACAGGCCTCCTGCTCCCAGCCCCGCGGCGCCCACGCCCGGGCGGAGGAAGCCGTTTGGCAAGGGCAGCTCAGCAAGCGGGGTCCCTGTGCCCGGCGCGGGGCTGTGCGGTGCCCTCACCCCACAACCTTCCCTCTGCATCCCGGAGTCCCTCGGCCTGGTGCCGAGGCCCCCCGTGAAGGGCGTGGCCCCAGTGGCAGGGGACACACCTGGTGCAGCGCGGTGCACCCTGCAGCCCCCACAGGTCCGCGGGCGGGGCCTGGGGAGCGGGGTGAAGAAGGCAGCTCCTGGCCGGCCCCATGATGTCAGCGGATTCATAATGGAAACCCCGTGGGGGACTCAGGGCAAGCTCCCACTTAGGAGGGATTGAGCGGCCCTGCCCCCCACCCCCACAGTCAGCTCCCTGCCGGCACCTGTCAGCACAGGGATCCCGGCCGGCCGCAGACAGCCGGGGCGGGAACAGGAGAAGCTTCAGTCTAGTCAGACCCGACTTCTGCCCGTCCTCTGGGATCCACAGTCACCCCTCCAGCTTCCTGGGAGTCCAATTTCCTAAAGCAAAATGGGCGACAAGCCTGGCACGGGCTTGCAGGTGGAGGCCTGACGCTTCCTGGGAGCTGGAGGGGACAGGGAGCCCTCCACCCTCCCGCTTGCACCTCCTGCCCCAGAGGCTCTAAGCAGCCCTGGAGGCAGCTACCTCCTGGCTGCAGCAGGCTGGACAGGTGGGGGCTGAACCTGCTCTTTGCCCGTGACCCCGACCCAGTCGGGCCCTGCCCTCTTGACCTTGCCCTGCCTAGGGCCAGCCAGTCTCCTGACAGCTGCAATCAGTGCTGCCCACAGGTCTGGGCTCATGCCTGGGACCCGGCACTCATTCACTCATCCCTCCACCTGTGGCTGGGGTGCTGGCAAGGTGGGGCGCTCCTGGAACTCAGCACCTGCTGGTGTGCGTGGAACGGGGTGGAGGGGTCTCCTCCACCAGACCCCGAGCCTCCAGGGCTTCTTACAAACCTCCAACCCAGGCGTTGGCACCTGGCCCACGGCCAGGACTGTTCTCTATGCTCAGTGGATGAAGGAAGAGTTGTGAATGGATGATTGGGGAGACCTGAGTGAGTAGGATGTTTCCCTCAGGTCTCCGCAGTGGGTTTCAGTCCAGGGGAGACTGAGGGAGATGAAGGCACGGGTGACGGAGGCAGCGGCACTGGGCAGGGACTGCGTGGAACTCCCAAGGCTGAGCCACCTCTCCTTAATCCGCTCATGCAGCAGGGCCCCAGCGGTGAGCAAGCCACCCAGGTCCCCTGCACATGTGTTGGGCAAAGGAAGCTGACTTTCTCAGGGGGCCCCATAGCATGACGGGGAGCAGGGTAGGGATGGGGCATGTGAGCGGTGGGGAGAGGCTGCAAATGCAGATGAAGCGTCTGTGGCCGTCCGCAGATGGAGGGGGCTGGGGGGGCTGTTCTAGGAGACAAGCTCCGTCTACCCATAGGGTTCCCTGGCCTGGAATGTTTGAGCTGGGCTCAGTGTCTGAGCTCAGGCAGGGTGCTGGGTGTGACCCGGCTTGCCTCCCGCCCTTGGGTTGCGACGTGGTGCCGTGTGACCCTCACAGCAACCCCATGCAGTGGGCACTGAGCTTGTTCCCACCTTACAGAGGGGAAACGGATGCTTGGAGCCTGGGCATCTTGACCTGTCCTTAGTGGCAGGGGTAGGATTCAGAGGAAGGGCTCCCTCACCACAAAGCCCCTACTCCAGGTGATTTACCCTGCACGGCAGTGCTCTCTCAGGCATGCTTGGTGGCGCAGGTGCCACCATGGAAGGGTCTCTGCCTGGGACCCGTTTCTGGGGTCCATGTGGTGCCAGAAGTGTGAGTTCCAGAGGCCCCTGGCCTCTCGTTCACCATGTGCTTCTGACAATGACCAAGACGTTTGCTCGCCTGGGTGCAGAAAGACTCGGCCGTACTTCCCGAGTCCACCCTCTCACTGGGAAGTCTGGGGCCCCTTCCTTCCCACCACCCACGCTTGGGTGGGGGCCATCCCAGGACTGTGCCCCAGCCAGTGGCTTTGGGGGCTCCATTTGAGACTAACGCACCAAGCAAGCCATGCTCAGTATCTGGGCTCCTAGTAAGGTATTTCCAATCATAAAATGTGTCATTAAAAAAAATATATGTGTCAGTTAAGTGTGCACTAAGCCTGGACCACGTGGGACATAGTTGTTCTAATAAACACGAATAAGCCAGTTTTCACATTAGAGAAATAACAGTTTCTTGTAGAAATGTGGTGCTTTTAAAAGAGGTTAATTAATAAACAGCAGGTAAATTGTTCGTGGCACATTGTGGCAGAGGGTAATTTTCATTTTAGAGGAGGGAAGGGCCAAGTACCCCTCCCCACTCAGCATTTTTCTGTAATAATCACCTTGGCTTCACCTCTGGCTTTAATTTTTACAGCTGCAGCTGTTTATCATCCTCCAACTCTCACTAAAAAGGAAAAACTATCACTTAAACAAAGCCATTGAAAACTCGGCATCATATGTGGGTTTCTTAACATAAATAAATCATGCAAACCAAGATTTATGTTCCCGGAATGATGTCATTCATTGAGGAGCGCCTTCCCCATCAAAGAAGCACTTAGCGATTTTCCTCGGCGTGTGCTTTTGCTCAGCAAGGGGAGCCCGCGCGGCTGTCCTTGCCACCCTCCTCTCTGTTTTCTCCGCCCAGGACCTCAGAAAGCTCCCTCCCCGGGTCAGCCCAGCACAGCCAGGTCTAAATGGTGAAAACAGTGTTAAATCCACAAACTGCTTTTAAAGCCTTTGCTTTTGAACCATAAGGCTGAGGTTAAAAAACTGTTAAACCTTCCCCAAGAATGTGTGCCGACCCCAGCAGAAGTTTATGGTCCTCCCGGGTGTCCCAGAGCCTAGAATGAGTCTGGCAGCAGCGACTCCCCTGCGGAAGCTTAATCCAGTTGAAATGAGCGAGGAGCGTTCAAGCCATGGCTGCGTCCGGCGGGGCGTGAGCACGCAGTGGAGCTGTGCTCAGCCGCCAAAAGGACTGAAGCACGGACACCTGCTCCGCCGCGAATGAACCTTGGGAACGTGATGCTCAGTGCCAGAAGCTGGTCACTAAAGGTCCTATAATGCATGACTCCACTCGTACGACACGGCCAGAACGGGCAAATATTGCAGCTTTGCCTTGCCGGGCTGCGATGTCGGGGCAGCGGCACCCGCGGAGATGAAGGCTTCGAGTGCAGGTGAGCCAGACACCAGTGTCAGCCCCAGGTGTTGCCAGGAGACATCGGGTGGAGGCCAGTGGGAACACCGGGCTGACTCACGCCTGGGGGCCGGCAGATTGCAGCGTGAGTCTCCTACCCCTTCAAGGGACACACGTTTGTCACACACCTACTGTGTGCCTGGCACAGCTGCAAGCCCTGAGGACGCAGCAGTGACCAGAACAGACGTCCTCCCCCCTCCCCCCAGCCCATGTTCTCACACAGAAGGCAGCAGTAAGCAAGGTATGTGAGAGCCCGGCATAGCCGGCTAGAACATTCTAGTGCACTGGGCACACAGGAAGGAACCGGGGCAAAAGAAAGGCATAATTTTCATCAGGCTGGTCAGGAAAGGCCTCACTGAGGTGGTGACATTCAAGCAGCGATGCGAGGGAGTGATTGGCAGCCACCTGCGTGTCTCGGGGAACAGCGTTTGGGCAGAGGGAACAGCCAGGGCAAAGGCCCTGAGGTGACGGTGGCCAGTGTGGCTGGAGCGGAAGCAAGGAGGAGGGAGGACAAGAGTGCAGGGGGCAGTGGGGGTGCAAATTAAGGTCGCGGCTGGAATTATAGCTCCTGAGGCTGACCTCAAGATGGGCAGCGTGCCCTGGTTATCTGGGTGGGCCCAGTGCCACCACAAAGTCCCCAGACAGCAGGGGCACGGGAGAGTCAGGCCAGGATGGAGGGACGTGGGGAAGATTCAGTGACGGCCTTCTGGCTTCAAGGATGGAGGAAGGGCCGTGAGCCCAGGAAGGTGATCACAGAGACCTCAGGAAACTGGCAAAGGCAAGAAAGCAGATTCTAGAGCCTCCGGAAGGGAAAGCAGCCTGTTCACGCTTGACTTTTAGCCCAGCAAGACCAGTGTTGGACCTCGGACCTGCAGAGCCACAAGCTAAAGATTTTGTGCCGCCTTTAAGCCGCTAGTTTGTGGCAGCTTGCTAGTGCGGCCGTCGGAAATTCATACAGTACCAGGGGGAAGTGGGCGCTTCGTTTGCACGTGGTTAGGACAAGATCTGAGCCTGCCTCTCCCAAGTGAAATGAGGGTGCAGAGGCTGCAGAAACAGCGGGCGCGGGGCGGGGGGGCGTCCCCAGTGTGGACTGTGACCTCTACGTCACATCCGTGGCCATCCTCTAGCGAAATTCCTCTGGATCTCCTGCTGCCCACAGACTGTATTTTCTTGGTTTATGTTCTCATTTTTGTGGAGCACATCTTCTAGTAACTTCCAACAAAGGATACATGAGAGATAGAATAGTCAGGACTTTGCATGTCTGAAAGCACCTTTATTCTTCCACCACCCCAGAGGGATAGTGGGGCTGGGTATAGAATTCCGGGTTGGAGATCATTTCCTCATCAGGAATTCTACAGAGTGTTTCCCCATTGCCTTCTTGCTTCCAGGGCAGCTGCCGGGAAGTCTGAGGAGACTGTGCTTCCTTAGGCTTTGTGTGTGACTTGCTTTTCCTCTTTGGAATCTTACGGAATCTTCCCTTTGCCTCAGCTGGCCCAGTATTTCACAGTGAGGTGTGCTGGAGGGTGTCCGTGTTCATACACTCGGTTCTTCCCAACTGGACACTGTGTCCTTCAGCTCTAGGAAACTTCCCTGAAATACTTCCTTGCTGATTTTCTAGTCTCTGTTTTCCCTGTTCTTTATATTTGGAATGTGGAGTTACATGCGCTTTCTCCGGCTCATGCAGTCTGCGTGTGCTCTGTCTGTTTTGGTCTCTGTCTCTCCTGCCTGCAAGGAGCAAGGAGTGGAGACCCGAGAGTAAGAGAGGAGGACCGTGTTGCCTTTGAGGTGCGCCGGTGGGTGGTCCTGAGAACCTGGACGTCAGTGTCTCTAGGGACCTGGAGGGGTCTGTCTTCTGGGAGTCAGGTTGGGGATGAAGTCAGGGTCTCTGCAGTCAGCTGCCTGCACCCCGGGACTGGCCCTTGGACTTTTGCTGGTGTAGGGTAGTGTAGGGGGCAGTTGCTGGGTGGGGGGGACGAGGAGGGAGGGGGAGGGGTCCAGGACACTGTCGCAGTCCTCCTTCACTGTACCTTTCCGACTGGGGCCACCCCTGCACCCCTAGTCCAGGGGGTGCTCTTTGGCTAATCCCGGGTTTGGAGGTTCTCTTCGTTATGAACCTGGTAAAATCTGACCTTCTCACTCTGTGTCGGACTCTTTCTCCTGCCTGTGACCCAGTTGCTGAAGGTCCATCTGCAGTTCAGCTTTCAGAAACTGGTGCTACAGTGGCCTGCCCCGTCCTCCCCACCCGATGGGTAAATGCTTTGTGAAATCTCATTGTGGGAAGCAGGGCTTGCAGGGGACCTATCGAATAGGTGTGTTCACTCTCCTTCTCCGCCCAGAGGCTTCTGTGGCTGTTTTAGGAAGGACGTGTCCCTCCTTAGGTCCAGGCCTAATGCCACGCACAGTGTCCAGGGCTCCAAACCCTGCAAGGGTCCCTGGGTCCTGGTCAGTGAGCTTTCCAGAGCCTGCGCCATGGCCCACTCCTGGCAACGGGAAGAGCTGAGGAATGAAGCTCGTCAGTTTCCTACAGTGGGACACTACACGGACAGTCAACAAAGGGACGCGGTGCACAGCTAGCGTCATCCTGATACGTCCCCAAACACGGGGGAACCTTTAGGAGTGTAAATTGAAATTGTTTTTTTCTGAGTGATGGGATTTCAAGGTATGAAAACCTTTTTCTCTGCCAGGTGTGGTGGTGCACACCTGTAGCCTCAGCTTCTGGGGAGGCTGAGGCAGGAGGATCGCTCGAGCCTTGGAGTTGGAGGCTGCAGTGAGCTGTGATGTCACCACTGCACTCCAGCCTGGGTGACAGTGAGATCCTGTCTCTAAAAAAATTTTTTAAAAACACAACAACAAAAGTTTTTCCTGTTATGCTTATCTGCATTTTTATTTTTCTCTAGTGAACATATATTATTCATATAATGGTTACAATGTTTAAAAATAAGAACAAAATCCTTTCTGTCCTTCGAGAGCCAGCTCAGCTGTTGCTACCCTCTGGAAGCTTCTCCTGGTCCCACCGTTGGGAATGCTCCATGCTTCACATCAAATAAATTTTATTTTCTAAACATTAATTTCTGAGTTTGTTTCTCTTCTTGCAGAGAGCAGACACCTGAAGCTGGGGACCCGGTGTCCGGGCTTGTTCAGATGGGCGTGGGGTGGGGAGCTGCCCCTGGGCTCCTGACCGCAAGGCTGCAGGGAGGATGGGCATGCGGGCTCTAGAGCGAGCTGCCCGGCCATGAGCTCGGCTCCCCCGCGGCCTCCCTGCTCACGTGAGCCGGTGGCCTGTCTGGGCTCCGTGTCCTTGTCTGAGACACGCCAGCCCCACCCACTCTGGGCCTCTGTGAGGGTGAGGGTGGTTGGCGGGTGCGCAGGGCTGAGCACCGTGCCCCGTGCAGAGGACGGAGCCCAACCACTGCCAGGCTGCATTTCTGTTAGTTTCAAAATTTTTAATTATGGTAAAATACACGTAATGTAAATTTTACCATTGTAACCGTTTTCAAGTGCGCAGTCCAGTGGCATTAAGCACGCTCACACTGGTGTGCAGCCATCATCACCATGCGCCTCTGGAACTTGTTCACGTTCCCAAACTGCCAGCCTGTCCCGGTTAAACACTAACCCCCGCTTCCCCAGCCCCGGGCACCACCGTTCTGATGACTCCAGGGACTTCATGTGGGTGGAATCGCGCAGCATTTGTCCTTTGGTGCCTGGCTTACTTCACTTAACGCACTGTCCTCGAGCCCACCCAGGTGGTGGCTTGTGTGGACATTCCCTTCCTTTCCCAGGGTGGGCAACGCTCCGTGCCGCAGCCCAGCCGCACTTGCCTGTCCGTTCCTCGTGGACACGGGCTGCTTTCTGCCCTGCGGTTCCTCGGGGCGGCTCTTCTGCCGGGGCACAGCCCCCACTCCTATCCCTCCCTTCCTCCTGATGCTGAGCCCCCCAGGCCGCAAGGGGTTCGACCTGATGTCCCCCCTTGTCCCCAGTGGCTGTAGACTAGGCGCCTTCTCAGAAGATCCCAACTGGTCAATAATGGACAATTTCGTCTTTCTGTTGAGAATTTACTCACCTTTCATTTGAGGCTCAAGCCCCAGGGGTTGTCTGGGGCTCCAGGAACTCCTGGGTCATTGTCCCCCTTGTCCCTGATCCTGTGAGGAAGCAGGGGGTGGGGTGAGAACTCCACCAGGATGAGGGGAACTGGGGCTCTTTGCTGAGACCAGCCTCCACCCACACCCTTAAATTGGGTCTGTCCCCACAGAGAGCCAGGGACATGACTGTTTTGTTTCCCTTTATTGCCCGGTGCCTAGAAGGGAGCACGGCGTAGAGATGATGATTGCTGGGTGGGTGGATGGAGATGGGTGGGTGGGTGGATAAGTGGTGGATAAGTGGGTGGATGGACACGTGGATGAATGAGTGGGTGAATGGGTGGGTTGGTGGATGGGTAGGTGGGTGCCTGGGTGAATGGACCCCTCCACCTAGTGAACCAGTGGTGAAACTGAGGCCCAGCACGAGGATGGCGTGTGCTCCAGGTCAAGTGCACGCTGGCAACAGAGCTGGCCCAGGACCCCAGATCTCCGTCCGGTGTGTCCAGCTGCCTGCAGTAGTGAATTTCGCCTTGACGAGCAGGTCCAACCGTGTCTGCTGTAGGCCCAGGCTGGAGCTCTCGGGGCTGGGGCCTGCTCCTCCTGTCCTGCATCCCCTGCACCTGGATGAGCACAGTCCCCGTCTGTCACTCCCTGGCCATGTGACCGTGGGCACGGGACCCAAGAAAGGACGATAACCCCTCTCAGAGTTGCCACACAGAACAAACAAAATGGCACACTTGATGGAACTAGGTGGACGGCAGGCAGGTGACACCCGTGTCCTTGCCCCACCGGACACCCCATATTTGCCCCTTGTTCTGCTGAAACTGCCCTCAAGGGTCCCCAGAGATGTCTCAATGTCCCCCCCCCCGTCTTCATCCCCCCGTGCCCCTGCAGCCTTGCACTTGCTCGCGCCACTCACTTCTGGACACTAACACCCCGCACGGCCTTGCTGAGCCCCCTCCCTCGGCAGGGTCTCGCCAGGCTCCCGTGTCGGGAAAAGGCTGAGCTGTTCCCAGGAGGGCAGGAAGCCCCAGGGGAGGTGCTCGGAGTGGGGGAGTCTTTCATCTCCCCCCGTTTGCACGGCCCTCCCACTGTCCCCACACATGTAGCCACTAGTGTCCCATGGCCTCAGTTACTGCCAGAGCCGGCTTTCCTCAGCCCCACAGGGCACGTTCTCCTGGGCGGTCCCCGAACCTGATGGAACAGGGTCCCGCCCAACTGCTGTCCTCACCCCACAGAGGGGTCGTGGCGAACCTGGCCAGGGCCCTTCCGGGAGTCTCCCTGGGTGGGGGTCTTGCGGCCACCCCTGCGGCTCTCAGGCTGCCGTTCCAGCCGCGTGTGTTGGGCGCCGAGGTGTGGGCTGGGGCTGTCCCCGGCTGTGGCATCTGGTGGGGGTGACACAGACACCTCCAGGGTCTTCGGCCAAGCAGGCGACTCCGTGGCCCTCCTCGGTCCCCCGTGGGAGGCACCGGACTCTGTAAACGGCGCACCGCGGGAGCAGCTGCCCTGCGCGCCAGCGTTTTTATGAGTTTGCCTTAAAGATTTTATTTCCAGAAAAAACCCAGAGCAATTAATCCAAATTACAGAGTAGTCATTTGCAATAATATTTGCTTTAAATATATGTATTTTTTAAAGCCCGTAAGCTGTGGGTCTCCAGTGAGTTTGAGGTGAAGGACACCTTGAAATAATTACATTTTTTGCTCGTTTTATGTTGTGAAAATGGCTTAGTTGATTTGGGGAAGAATTATAAAATGTTCAGCTGACTCCCTTATAAAGGTGACATTATTTTCTCTCCCGTTGCTGCCAGCATGACCACACTGTGACCATTTACCCTCTTGCCCCGATGGTAGATTTCTTCCAAAAGACACCCCAAGCCTTGGTCCGGCCGCCTGCCGGCCTGACCCCGGCAGCAGTAGGAGGCAGGGCCCCCTCCCAGAGCTACGCCTGGTGGGTGGCAGCGGGAGACCCGAGGACAAGGATCTGTGTGTGGCGGGGTCCATGGGCTGCCAGACGAGCCGACCCCCGCCTCCAGTGGGAGAGTTCACCCGCCCCACTGTCCCAGGTGTGGTGGGGACCATGCCCGTCCGGAGGCACCTGGTCCAGAGGGGGCAGCGCGGTGCAGCTGGGACCTCTGGCCGATGGGCGTGCCCAGGGAAGGGCTAGCATCGTGGAAAATGGGGATCCATCGAAAGATTAATTGTTCTTGGGGTAGCACCAGGACGCTGGGCTGTGCTGGGCAGGAGACCTGGGGGTGCCAGCAGAGCCCTTCCTCCCCCCCATCCCCCGCCCCAGACACTTTGTCATCTAGTGTCTCCTCCCCCGGATTCACGATTTGTAAGTATGTTCTCCTAGTATTTGGCATGGCTTTTCATTTTCTTAACAGTGTCTTTTTCATTCATGGCAGAAAAGAAAACAAAAATAAACAAACCATAAAACCAGTGTCTTTTGAAGAACATGCATTTTAATTTTAGCAATATCCTATTTTGTTTTTTCATTTACGATTTATGCTTTCATTTTTACCTTGTTTTAAAAATCTTTGCCTAACTGGGCCAGGTGAAGCTCACTCCTGTAATCTCAGCACTATGGGAGGCCGAGGCTGGAGGTTCACTTGAGGCCAGGAGTTTAAGACAAGCCTGAGCAAGAGAGAGACCCCATCTCTACTAAAAATAGAAAAATTAGCTGGGTAGTACACGCCTATAGTCCCAGCTGAGGCTGGGGCAGGGAGATTGCTTGAGCCCCCAAGAGTTTGAGGTTGCAGTGAGCTGTGATGATGCCACTGCACTCTAGCCAGAGGAGATACTATCTCAAAAAAAGAAAATCTTTGCCTAACTCAAGGTCACCAAGATTTTCTACTATGTTTTCTCTAAAAGCCTTATAGTTTCAGTTCTGACATTAGATCTAGGATCTACTCTGAGTTAATTTTGTATATGGTGTGAGCTAGGAGTTGAAGTTTATTTCTTTGCATATAAGTGTCCAATTGTTCCAGCATCATTTGTGGAAAAGTCTGTGGTTTTCCCATTGAATTGCCTTGCCAACTTTGTCAAAAATTAATTGACCATATATGTGTAGGTCTATTTGTGGACTCTGTTTCATTGATCTACATGTCTATCCTTTTACCAATACCACATGGTAATGGTTATGATAGCTTTCTAATACGTTACAGATTATTATTAATATATTGAGGTATAGTATAAGTCTTCCAACTTTTGTCTTCCTTTTGAAAATTGTTTAGGTTATTTTAGATCCTTTGAGATTCCATATAGACATTAAAACTAGCTTGTCAGTTTCCACAAGAAAGCATTCTGGGATATTTTTATTGGTATTGCATTGAAGCTATAGATCAATTTCAGGAGAATTGATATTCTAACCATACTGAACATTCCAATCCATGAACATGGTATATCTCTCCATTTACTTAAGTCTTCTTTAATTTGTCTCAGCAACGGTTGGTAATTTTCAGTGTATGAGATGAGCCTTACACATTTTTTCTTCAATTGATCACTAAATATATCATATTTTTAATTCTATTGTGGTTTTTTTTTTAAATTTTAGTTTCCAGGTGTTTGTTGCTAGTATGTAGAAGTCCAATTAATTTTTGTACACTGACCTTCTATCTTATGGTCTTGTGGCTTTTTGTAGTTTTCTTTGGATTTTCTACACAGATGGATACGTTCTCTGCACCTATTTCTTCTTGAGTGAGCATCAGTAGTTTGTGCCTTTCAAGAGATTTACACCCTTCGTCTTGGTTTTCAAACTTATTGACATAAAGTTGTTCACAATATTTTCTTTTTATTCTTTTATTGTCTACAGGCTTGTTGGTGATGTTCCTTTTTAAATTTCTAACATTGATAATTTATGTCTTTTTCCTTTTCTTTCTTATCATTCTGGCTAGAGGTTTATTGATAAACCTTTTAGGAACTATGTTTTGGGTTTATTAATTTTTCTCTATTGTTTTTCTGTTTTCTATTTCATTTATTTTTGCTCTTTTGTTTATAATTTCCTCATGCTTACTTTGAGCTTAAATTACTCCTCATTTTATAGTTTCCTTAAGAAGGGAGTATAGATTATTACTTTGAAATTTTTTTTCTTTTCCAATATAAGAATTTAATTTTACAAATTTTTCTCCAAGAGCTCCTTAACTGCATCCCACAAGTTCCAAAATATTGTGTTTTCATTTTTATCCAGGTCAAAATATGTTCTAATTTCTTTTGTGATTTTTTTATGAGTAATTTTTAAAAACAGAACTATAGCTTGCAATTGTGATTGATTTATATTTTGACCAATGAGCTATTTAGGAGTGTATTATAGTAGTTGGTTTCCAAATATTTGGGGATTTTTATATCTTGTTCTGTTATTGATTTCTAGTTTAATTCTGCTGTAATAAAAAATCATAATTTTTTATAAAAAAATTTTTCTTTCTTCAATTATAAATTTAACTTCGTTTACTATAACTTTTTCACTTTATAAACTTATTTTTTAAAACTTTTTGGCTCTTGTAATAACACTTACCTTAAAGGACAAACATTTCTACAGCTGTACACAAATATTTTCTTTCTTTAAATCCATGTTCTGTGAGCATTTTTCTATTGTTTAATTTTTTCACTTCTTAAGGTTTTTTGTTAAAAACCGGAACACAAACACACTGATTAGCCTAACTCTTATAAACTTTAGAGTTTATAATATACATCTTTAACTTAACAATATGCCTTTGAATAATGTTTTACACTTTACATAAAATGTAAAAACCTTATGGTAGTGTGCTGCCATTTCCCCTCTTCTGTCCTTCGGGCTGTTGTGATAAATTTTACTTCTTCATACATTATACATTTTTAATACATTATTATTTTTTCTTTGTGAAGTTATGTTTTAAATTTTAAAAATTAATTTAAATGCTTTTATATTTCCATCTGGTATAATCTTCCTTTTTTATGAAGAATATCATTTAACATTTATTATACTGCTGGTCTGTGGACCACAAATTCTCTCAACTTTTGACTGAAAAATTCTTTATTTGCCTTCATTTTTGAAAGGTGTTTTTATTGGGCATAGAATTCTAGGTTCACAGTCTTCTTCTTTCAGTGCTTTAAAGAACTCTCTCCATTGTCTCCTGGCTACATAGTTTCTGGTGAGAAATCTACTTGCATACTTATTTTTGTTCATTGGTACATATAATGATATGTCTTTTATCTTCTGGCTACTTGTAAAATTTTCCCTTTATCATCTTAGCAATTTGATTATGATATGCTTTGGTATGGTTTTCTTTCATGTTTTTTTTTTCTTCCTCTCCTTGGCATTCATTGAGATCCTTGGATCTGTGACTTTATAGCTTTTTATCAAACTCTGAAAACATTCAGCACGTGTTTCTTCAGATGCTGTAGTGCCCTTCATCTCTTTCCTCCCCTTCATAAGTCCAGTGACAGGTGTGTTAGACGGCTTCATGTCACCTCACTGACCACTGCTGTTTGTTCACTTCTCAGTCAGTTTCTTTTTATACACCGTTTTGGATAATTTCTATTGCTATCTTAAAGCAATTTCATCTTTTTAATTTTCTTCAGCATCTAACCTGCTGTCAACCCCATTCAGTGTATTTTTCATTTCAGATAATGAATTTGGGTCTTTTTTATATCTTCTATTTTTATCCTCCACTTATTTATGCCTTCCTCTGCCTTTTTGATAACACGAACTATACTTATATAGTTGCTTCAGCATTCTTTTTCTTGTATTTTTATCATTCATGTCATTTCTGGGTCTGCTTCAAATGATTGTTTTGTTCTGTGGGTCATTAGACATATTTCTCCTTCTTTTTTATAATTTCAGAATTTTAGGACTTCACAGTTAAGGAAGTGGCAAAAAGCAGAGTTTCCATGTACTCTTTACCCAACTTCTCCTAATGCTGCCATCTCACATGACCATGGCACAATCACGGAAGCCAGGGACTTAGCATACATGGAATGATGTTGACTTATCCACAGGCCTGACTTGATTTCACCCCCTGCAAACTCCGTGAGACTCCAAACTCGCCTCCCCTCAATTGGGAGATCGGCTCAGTTTGCGTTCCCTCCCTGCGCGGCCGCCTGGAATCTCCCTCCAGGCAGCGAGCTGGGACCGAGCTGGGACCCTCGCAGGGCAGGAGGAGTCGGACGCTGATGGCACACCTGGCAGACACAGTGCCTCACACCCACTGGGCAGGCGACACGTGCTGGTGTGATCTTGAAGGGCCCAGGAAGCCCCTGGATCCCACTCAGGATCACACAGCCTCAAATTGTGCCAATTTTGTTATGAGACGCTTGTTCCTTTGTACTTTTAAAGGGAGAACAGAAGCCTTCAAGACTCACTACATGCGCTGCTGTATTTCCTGAGGGAGGAAGGCAGGAAGCAAGTGTGATGGAGTACCTGCCGTGCGTATGCTTCTCACTGCTTCTCACCGGATCCGCCTCGTCCCCCGTACGCACCTGAGGCAGGTGCCACATCCGCCTTGTCCCCCGTACGCACCTGAGGCAGGTGCCACATCCGCCTCGTCCCCCGTACGCACCTGAGCCAGGTGCCACCACACCCATTCTCCAGGCGAGGACACTGAGTGCAGGTGTCTTTCTGACTTTCCCTGCGGGGAAAGCTGCTCACCCACTTCGTACAATCACATCAGCTCTTCCAAGGCCGGGAGACATGGAGGAGCAAGTGGACAGTGGCTGGACCCTGGGACTCAGAGCCCGCCCCTCGGACTCACCTCCTTCGGTGAGTCTCCCCCCAGCTGCTGCTGCTGCTTTGGCTTCAAGGGGAATCTCCCCTTTGATGGTCTGGCCCCCGAGGAATCCCCAGGTCTTTCTTTAACGCCCACCTGTTGCTGTTAGGCAGGGACATTTAAGGAAGAATTTGAGATAACATGGTTGCACTTCTGGGAAAGTTCAAAGTGCCAAGCCTGGTCCAGTAAGAAACACGGGCAGACCCGCTTCTGTTGCGTTTGGCTGTAGGGCACATCACAGACACTGCGTGTTTCACAGATTGAAGTTTTGTGGCAGCCCTGTGTCGAGCGAGTCTAACAGTGCCATTGTCCCAATAGCCTGTGCTCACCTTGTGTCTCTGTGTCACACTGTGGCGATTCTCATCATATTTCAAACTGTGTCATTGTTACGTACGTTACGGTGACCTCCGTGATCAGTGGCCTCCAGTGTTACGATAGGAATCGTTTGGGGCACCGTGACCCGTGCCCACGGAAGACGGTGAGTCTAATCGATAAAGGCTGTGAGTTCCAACAGCTGCACCGACCAGCCGCCCCCGCCTCGCCCCTCTCCTCAGCCTCCCTACCTGGGGCACAGCAGCACTGAGGTTAGGCCAGTGAATAACCTACCGCGACCTCCGAGTGCTCAAGTGAAAGGGAGAGTCACATGTCTCTCGCTTTAAATACAAGTCAGAGATGATGCAGCTTAGCGAGGAAGGCCTGCCGGCAGCCAAGATAAGCCAAAAGCTAAGCCTCGAGCACCCGTGAGCCAAGCTGCAAACGCAGAGGAAGAGTTCTTGAAGGAAATTAAAAGTGATACTCCAGTGAACACACGAATGATTAAACAAAACAAAACAGACTCCTTGCTGATACGGGGAAAGTTTTATTATGTGGCTAGAAGATCAAACCAGCCACAACATTCCCTTAAGCCCGAGCCTGACCCAGGGCACGGCCCGGCTCTGCGATTCCGTGAAGGCCGAGAGGGAGGAAGCTGCGGAACGAGGTGTGAGGAGGCAGAGGTGGGTTCCTGTGGGCTCATCAGGCCATGTGCAGATGTGTCATGTCACAGAAGTGGCAGCAAGTCACCCACAAGTTCTAACTGAGACCATGACGAAGGTGGCCTCACTAAGCAACAGATTTTCAATGTAGGCAAAACAGCCTTCTGCTGGAGGAAGATGCCACGTAGGACTTCCATAGCTAGAGAGAAGTCAGTGCCCGATTTCAGAGCTCCAAAGGACAGGCTGACTCTCCTGTTAGGGACAAATGCAGCTGGTGACTTCAGTTGTACCCAGTGCCATTGACCATTACGAGAATCCTAGGGCCCTTAAGAGGTACGCTAAATCTACCCTGCCTGTGCTCTATCAGTGGACGACAAAGCCTGGGTGACAGCACCTCTGTCTACAGCACGGTTTCCTGAGAATTTCAGCCCCCTGTTGAGACCTACTGCCAAGGAGAAAAAAAAAAAAAATTCTTTCAAAACATCCTGCTCTCGGACGATGCACCAGGTCACCCAGGAGCTCTGACGGAGGAGGTTATGATGTTGTTTGCATGACCATTGACACAACACCCATTCTGCAGCCCAGGGACCGAGGAGTAATTTGGACTTTCAAATTTCAAATAACTATAGCTGCCCTAGGTAGTGATTCCTCTGATGGACTGGATCAAGTCAGGTAAAAACCTTCCGGAAAGGATCACCAGTCTAGATGCCATGAACAACATCCATGATTCAGGGGAAGAAGGTCAAAATATCAACATGGACAGGAGTTTAGAAGAAGTTGATTCCAGCCCTTTCAAGGGGCCCGAGACTTGGGTGGGGGAGTCGCGGCGGCTGTGGTGGAAACAGCGAGAGAACTCGAACCGGAATCGGCGCCTGCAGATGTGGCTGAGCTGCCGCTATGTCACCATCAAACCTGGAGAGGCGAAGGGCTGCTCATGGGTGAGCAGAGAAAGTGGATTCCCGGGCCAGGACCTGCTCCTGCTGCAGACGCTGCGAACAGTATCGGAGCGACAGCAGAGGGTGCACTTAGCTGACAGGCAGCGGCAGGATGGGAGAGAAGCGTCTCCAGTTTTGAAAGCAGCTCTGCCATGGGTCGCATGCTGTCAAACGGCGTCGCAGGCCAGAGACATTGCTTGTGAAGGAGAGTCAGTCGGTGCAGCCAGCTTCTCTGTTGTCTTGTTTCGTGAGATCACCGCAGCCTCCCGGCCTTCAC
This sequence comes from Eulemur rufifrons, assembly GCF_041146395.1. Classification (NCBI taxonomy): domain Eukaryota; kingdom Metazoa; phylum Chordata; class Mammalia; order Primates; family Lemuridae; genus Eulemur; species Eulemur rufifrons. The sequence continues at coordinate 381,545 of NC_090990.1, read as the reverse complement.
CCGCCACTCCCTGGCCCGTCAGCGCCGTGAACTTCGGCAAGACCCTCCGCCAGCAAAACCACTGCCACTCACCGAAGGCTCAGGTGATCGTCAGCACTTCTTAACAAGAAGGTATTTTTGAATTAAGGTAGGTACGTTTTTTAAGACCTAATGCTGTGGCATGCTTAATAAACAGGCTTTATTGCAATATTCAGGCTATTGCTGTGGTCTGGACCCGAGCTCACTGTGTCTCTGAGGTCTTTCAGAGGCTTAAATAGGCCGAGAGTGGGAATCCAAGTCCTTGCCCTCTCGAGAAAGAGCCCTAGGCCAACGTGTCACAGGTGGGTCCTTTCAAGGGAAAGATGATTCCTGCCTTATGTAAGTTTCTCTAGAATATGGTAACAGCGGTAAAGCAGACTGTTCATTGTAAGACATGGTGTCAGTTTGGTTCCATGTCTGGATAAGAACAAGAAAAGGAAAGAAAAGCATAGGCCTGTTTTCCTTATAAACATAGATAGGAAAATCTCAAATAAAACATTGGATGCCTGGATCCGACAGTGTGTTTTAGCATACACACTCACCAGAACAGCTGAGGTTAACAAGACTGACAGCCCCAAATGTTGGCGGGAACTTGGAGCAACCAGACTGTCAGACAACGCTGGTGTGGAGTTTTGGGGAAAGATCTGGTAGTTTATCATAAATCTAAACATACAACTACCCCAGGACCCAGCAATCTCTCTCCAGGATGTTACCTAAGAGAAGGGAAACATGTCCACAAAAGGACTTGTATCTGAATATTCGTAGCAATTTTATTCATAATATTAAAAAAATAAGAACAGTTTATGCATTCACCGAGGGGAGAATGGGATCCATGGCTGTGGTGTGTTCCTGCAACAGAACACGTGACCGTCTGAACATCTGTGTTCCCTCAGATTCGTGTGTTGGAGCCTGAGACGCAGCGTGATAGCTTTAAGAGGCGGAGCCTCCGGGACATGATCAAGTCACGAGGGCCACCCCCATGCGTGGGATTCGTGCCCCTTTAAGGGGCTGGAGCCTTTTCCACCACATGAGGCTACAGTGAGAAGCAGGTGCTGGTGCCTTGACCTTGGACTTCTCGGCCTGCGGACCTGTGCACCAAACAAGAGTAAATTTCTCTTGTTTGTCAATCGCCCAGTCACGGTGGCCAGAAGGGCTGGCGCAGTCTGCTCTTCATCAGTGAAAGGAAACAAAGACTACTGATCTCCTCAGCCACGCGGACGCACCTTAAAAACTTTATGTCCGTCCAAAGAAGCTAGGGACAAAAGGGTGCACACCTTGTCCCTCAATCCACACGAAGCTCTAGACCAGGCTGATTTATTCCGGGAAAAATCAGAGCTGTGCTTACCCCGGGGAGCAGGAGGTCGAGAATGGACATGAGGCACCTTTGCAGGGTGGCTGTTTGCGTCTTTGCTGGGCTTGGGGTCACACAGATGTGTGATTCGTCAAAGCTCAGCAAATGACACACCGAAGATCTGAGCATCTCACTATATGTAAATTTTACCCCAAAAGAAATAAAAAAGGAGCACACAGAGACATTGAGCTCTGGTTAATGACGTGCGTGCTGCAGTATTTACGGAACGTGAGCTGAGGTTTGCAACTTAAAAAGAAGATGAAAGTGGCTGGATGGATAGAAAGATGAATGAATGGATAAATATGTAATAATGTACGTTTAGTAAAATATTAATTAAATGGTGGCTACATACGTGAGCGTTCACTGTAAAATTCTATCACCTTTTCTGTGTGTTTGAAAATGTTCACAGTAAAGAACAGGGAAACGACACATCGTGACCAGTACGGTTTATCCCAGGGACACAACGGTGGTTTCGAGTCGGAGGTGGCGGGATTCACACTGGGAGACTACGGAAAATGCGTCAGTGCAAAACAGAACTTGCAGAGCTCAGCACCTGCTCTCCGAAGTTGCTCAGAAAACCGGGAATGAGCCGCTTTCTCGGCTTGAGAAAGGAGCTCTCAAAACCCTGTGGCAGCCACCGCACGTGACGGCGACGGCGTTTTGAGCCTCTTTCGAGGTCAGGTGCAAGACGAGCGTCCCTGCCGCCCGCGTGACTCTTCGACAGAGCTGCACGGTCTCCCCCGGTGCGACTCGAACAGCGGACCGCGTGCTAAGCCTCGAAAGGAGGGAATCAACCTCCCGTTTGTTGCAGGTGAAGTGCGGTTACCTGTGTGAAAATCCCAAATAAGTTACAAACGAGTGAAAACAACAGAACAGTAGGAGGGTTCAGCATGGTTCTAGATGAAAGATCCACTGAGACAGCATTAGGGTTCCTCACCATCGGCAATAATCAATTGGGCAAAGTGATGACAAGACTAAGGCGCGAGTCACACTTGCAGCAACGCCCCCAACCACCTGGGCCTTGATCTAACAAAGGATTGATGAGGCTTTTCGAGAAAGGGCTTAATCTCTGTTAAAGACGATGAAACAAGATGAGCAGAAGAAAAGACAGAACATGCTCGCGGGTGGGAGAACTTGACACTTTAACAAATCGATCCCTAACAGGTCCACAGATTGATGGGTGTGCGTGGTGTCTCCACACGTGCGTACGTGTGTGAGGGTCGGATCAGGGCGTGTAGGACACCTGACACCTCCGAAATCCATCATCTCTCTGCATAGGGAACATTTCAAATCTTCTCTTCTCACCATTTTGAAATATATGACGTATTGCTAGCGATAGTCATTTTAAAGACAGCAGTTCTCGGCCGGGCGCGGTGGCTCACGCCTGTAATCCTAGCACTCTGGGAGGCCGAGGTGGGCGGATCGTTTGAGCTCAGGAGTTCGAGACCAGCCTGAGCAAGAGCGAGACCCCATCTCTACTAAAAATAGAAAGAAATTATATGGACAGCTAAAAATATATATAGAAAAAATTAGCTGGGCATGGTGGTGCATGCCTGTAGTCCCAGCTACTCGGGAGGCTGAGACAGGAGGATCCCTTGAGCTCAGGAGTTTGAGGTTGCTGTGAGCTAGGCTGATGCCACGGCACTCACTCTAGCCTGGGCAACAGAGTGAGACTCTGTCTCAAAAAAAAAAAAAAAAAAAAAAGACAGCAGTTCTTCGTATAATAGAGTCATTTTAACTTCAGTAGAAATTTCACTGGAGCTTTCAAAAGATGAAATCGGCTTGTTCTAACACATGCCTGGCTGGACACAGGCAGCGCACGGCCAAGGAAGTTTTGGAAAAGAAGAGTCGGCTGAGGTCTCATCCTGCTAAACACTAGACCCCACAGAGCCAAAGTGATAAAACAAAACAACCAGACGGTGTGACCTGTTGTGGCAGCAGATGCCGAGGACGCAGAACAGGACAACTCAGCTCTGTGACCCCAGAGGGACACACTGTGGCCACTGCAGCTCCCAGGCCAGCCGCTGGGGAGGGGTAGTGGCTGCTTCCAGGGCACTGCCTTCTGGGCTATTCTATTTATTCTACTCTATTCTATTTATTCTATTCTGTTCTATTCTTTCTATTAGGAAAAGAAAACGTCCTTGTGCCTTGTGGCCATAAAGAACTTTTACATAAGACCTAACATCTTCACCTGCAGCTGGAAATTCGTGGATCCGACCCGTCAGAGCGCAAGGTGTCGCTGGGTGCAGGATGCTGCGGAGAAGCCAGCAGGTGGGACGTCACTGCGGTGGCTGCAGCTGCTGAGCGACTGACTCAAGGGACACGAGGAAAGCCCAGCATGAGACACGCAGAGAAGGGGACGCTAGCAGGCAGCGTGGCAGGGAGATTTCCAGCCTCAACAGGAATCAGAGAAATGCACATGTATGAAGTGATTTTCTGCCTCCACTCAACGGATTGGCACGAATTTGAAAGTCAGACAATGGCAAGTGCGGGTGAGTGCGTGTGGGACCGTGGGGTCCCTCCTCCTCTCGGGGGACTGTGAACAGGCCAGTGAAGGTGAAATGTGTTTACCTGTGACTCGGGCTGGGGAGCGGGAGGAGTGAGGTGGACACGAAAGACGCCGTGGGGGGCCCGGGGGGCGAGAGTCGGGGTCGGCGCTGCACAGCACACGGGTCCACAGCCACGCGCTGTTGAGTGAAAAATGCACGACATGGCACGAAACCAACACCACAGGAGCAGATTAAACACACACAGACATATATATGCACATTAAACACACACACAACATGCATACACAGAACACACACAACATACATACACATGTATAGACGACAGATGTATATAACACATACATACACAACACATGCACACAACACATAACACTTGTACATACAACAACACATATATAGATAAAATATGTATGACATATACATACAACATATACAGAAATACACAGCACATATACACACAATACAATACATATAAACACAACACATGTATGACATATACACCCATAACAGATATACACATACAACACACAGCACACATACACACCACACACAGCTCATATACACACAACATATATGTGCAACCCACAACACATATGCACATATAGGAAATGTACAGGCACACAACACATGTACACACACATCACCGCCAACTCCCCACGGTTCTTTCAGTGCCTGCGGGACCCAGGGCAGACATGTTTGTCCCCCAGAGTGGCTGCCAAAGGGAAGGGAAGAGAGTGAGGTTCGGGAATGAGGGTAAAAACTGGTAAAAATGAGATCGGTGAAGACTCTGTGCTGGGCAGGACGCTGCGCCTTGAACTGGGGAAGTGGGGGGAGGGTTAGGAGGGGGAGGGGGAGGGGAGGGGGAGGCAGGACACGGCAGGGTGATGCAGGACCCCCAGGCCAGCAGCTGCCGAGGGGTCAGCTGGCACCGCCCTCTGCCCCCCAGGCTGGCCAGGGCTCCCTTCTCTGCATCTCCCGCCCACCAGGGCCGCTCAGGTAGGCTGCCAGCAAAGCCAGCAGGGGTGAGATGCAGGGAGGTGGGGGGAGGAGAGGGGAGCTGCTCCCGCAGGGAGCCCTGGTGGGGAGGGGGCGCTCACTCTCCGTCACCCCAGCGGAACCCGGGGGACTGGGCATCACCTGGGCCGCCTGCTAACCCGTGTCAGGCACCCCTGGAGCAGCACGGCGTCCTCCACTGCGTGTGGCTGTGCGGGTTGCCACCGCACCCCCAGCCCCGCTCCCTGCACCCCCCAGCCCGCTCCTTGCAGCCCCCAGCCCTGGAAGCAGCACCCCACCCCCCAGAGCAGCAGGTGGGGCAGGTGCAGCGGCTGGTCCCACCGCCCCTCAGCAGACTCCACCCCCATAGCCAGAGAGCGCCCTCCCCGAAGTCCCCTGCCCAGGGGCGAGGTCCAGGACTGGCTTTGGGGCAGGGCTCAGGCGAGGGCGGAGGCCAGGGGCACGGCTCCCCCAGCCCTGAATGGTGTGAACACGGCTCAAACTCTCGAACTCACGGTCCTGCGGGCAGCATCAGCAGACAAGCTGGGGCAGTGGCGCCATGCAAAGCCCAGGCAGGGCCAGGCCTCGCTTCCCCTGGCACAAGCTACGCCTGTCCCCATCTGCCCGAATCCCTGGTCGGCCTCGCAGTCAGTTTCCTACGCTGTGTGGGTTTCTTGCACCCTGTATGTGTTACAGATGAGGAAACTGAGTCACGGAGTGGCCAGGCAACCTTCCCGAGGCCCGGCTGGGAAGTGCTAGAGCTGAGCTCTCAACCGAGGCGGCTGGCTGTCCCCACGCTGGGTGCTCAGCTGGAGAGAGCGGGTCCCTGGGGGCAGTGAGGAGTCTCAGGGCCTCAGGGGCAAGGTCGCCTGAGGGACGCTGAGGTGAGGGCGGCTGTCACTGGGGTGCACTGACTAGTGGCCCCGGCTGGACGCGGCCGGGCCGCTGGGCAAGGCGGGGGAATCGGACACGACTCCCACACGGTGGTGCCCAGTCCCCAGCCCCAGGCCATCTGCATGGCTCCTCCCTCCTCGCAGCTGGGCCACCCACTTTCCCTCCAGATCTGCCCCCGGCCACTACCTGGGGCAGCTACAGTTTAAGCTTTTAAAGGGGAAAAATCACGGCTCTGAGACAAACATAAAATAAACACGTCAAGGATCTTACCTAGTTCATTAGTTTACAAGGTAACTGGTCAGGTGCAAAAAACCAGATTAAAGGACAGTCCAGACCCAGACGCCTCATTACGGGCCACCTGGGATGCCGAGAGGAACTTTCTAGAGACACAACAGCGGGCGAGATTCACAGGGAAGAATTGATGGCATCCACCGACGACGTCTACTGGCCTCTCTGTGGTCGGAGCCCCCGAGTGGCTCTGGTAACAGCTCAGTGACCAGGGGAGGCACAGACCCCCCCCACTGGATGAGCCGAGAGGGTCCCCCAGGCAGCGTCCCCTGGGGGGAAATCCAGGGAGGTTCTGCCCATCAGGGTCATGTGCCCCTCCCCCTTCCGCCACCACACCTGTCACAGTGGCTGTTACCGTTGGGGACCCCTTGGTCGTCGTTTCCCTGCCGCCAGCCGGTGAGCCCTGGGAGAGCGAGGACTTTTGTCCTCGACATTTTATTCTGGGGCTGGGTCCGTGATGTCGTCGTGACAGCAGCAGGCACAGCCGTGGCCAGCACTCAACAGGCAGTGACCCATCCCCTAAGTGCCAGGTGAGAGGTGCCACTATTGCTCCCATCGTGCCAAAGAAGAAACGAAGACTGGCTGCTAGGCCGACTCCCCCAGCACTGTCCTCACCTGCCGGGAAGGGTCGGGTGTGACTGAGATCCAGGAGTTTGGCCTTGGAGTCTGGGCTCCTGCCTGTGCCCTCGAGTGCCACTTGCGAGGTGGCCCAGTGAGGGGGCGAAGGACTGTCCCTGGAAAGGGCCACACGAGAGCTTCCCCACCCCGGGCAGGGTGACCCGTGGGAAGGGCCCTCTGGTATACCCGCCCCTGAGGGGGCTGCAGGGGAGACCCCGTCTCACAGGGGGTTGAGGAGGCTCTGTCACGTGTCCTCAGGGTGAGAGGCCCTCACAGGCCCAGGGTTCCGGGTGGTGTCACAGGGAAAGGGCACCAGACACCTGTTAAACGCAGCGAGACGGATTCTGTCCGAGCTACTGCAGTCGGGGGAGACGTGTGCGACACGGCGAGGGCAGCCGGGGCTCCGAGGACAGCAGCAGGTGAGGGAGAGGGGACAGGTCCTCAGAGGGACTCAATTAGGAGTCAGGGGTGGGACCTGTTGCTAAAACTAGGCTCAGCGGGCCAAGGACAGCCCAAGTCTTAGTCCAGGAGAGGGTTAGAGGGGCCTGCCCAAAGCTTGTCACGGACGGAGTCCTCAGTGGGAAGGGACACCCCCTGCCCTGTGTGTGGGCCTGGGGCCCTCCACGGAGGGGGCTCAGGACCCCACACTGCTGCCCCCACACCCCAGGGACAGGCCTCAGAACTGGTCCTGCTGCGGGCGCTGACTGCTTCCCGGCCCTCTCCCGCAGCCACTTGGCCCCAGGGGTAGAAGCTGGGGTGGGTTCACGTCCCTCCCAGGAGCCCGAACGACACTGTGTCCCCTGGTCGGCCAGGTGCCCGGACACCCTGCCTGGAGTCCGACGCGCTGACGATGCTTCGCCAAGTTCCCAGGCCGCGCCCACCGACCGGCCACTGCCCCTGGCGCCAGACGGCGACGGCCCTTGGTTGTTAAGGGCCGGGACGCGCCTCCCGCCGGCCTGGTTCTCAGTCGCGCTCTGTGAGTCGCCTTCTGGACGCTGCACAGTCCCCGAAGCGCACACTTTGGCACTCAGACTCGTCCTTCTCCGGGTGGAGCAGACGCCCGTCCAACTCTTGCAGCTCATCAGCACAGGGCAACCCCACCCCCTTCCCGAGCCCGAGCGGGGATCGCGGGTGGCCGGGCCGTGTGTGGGCGGTGGGGACCCGTCCAGGGACCCACACAGGGGGCCCGTCTCCTGCAGAGAGGGGCCGTCCCCATCTGTCCTCCTTGGCGTTGTTCTGCAAACGGCCTCTGTCCTCCGGCCGAGGGCTTGGGACTGAGGATCTCCCTCGTTACCCCAGAACAGGCAGAGAAACATTGAAAATAAACACAATTGTGTAATCCTTGCGGAAAGAATGATTTTGGTTTCATGTAATCCCAGCAGAAAGGCTGGAGTCGTTTCAGACTCGGGCTGTGGAAGAGCTTCAGTGGGTGAGGGGGCCTGGCGGGGGAGGGGCAGGGGTCGCCCGCACTCTGGGGAGGAACGGGGGTGCAAAGCCATTGCAGGCAGTTGGGCTGCTTCGTCCCACCTGCACGTGTGGCTGCTGGAAGGGGGTCTCAGTCTCCCCCGAGCTGCACAGAGCAGGGAGCAGAAGTCCAGCTCGGTCACAGCTGTGTGGCTCAGGCACGAGCCAGACCCGGGAAGAAGGCCTCGCTCCGGAGACCCCGCAGCCCAAGCCCGGGACCCCGGGCCCGTTACTGCAGCTGCCCCGCTGGGAAAGACCCTCTGTGGAAGGGAGGGCGGGCTGGAGACGCTCCTGCTCAGATCCTGGTGGGGGACCCGGACAGGGGTGTCCCGGCCCATGGGGTCAGGAACCTGAGGCTTGGCCCCCAACGCTCGTCACGAGAACTCCCATCACTGCTCCCTAGAAAACTTGGATCTAAGGAAAGCAAGGCAGTGGCCCACTCGCCTTCCCACCGTTTCCGCCTGGCTGGGCCCATGGTGTGCGGCTGCCCAGACGATGCCTCTGCACCCTGACCAGGAAGGCCCCGACCCCCACGCCCACCTCACCCACAAAGCAAGTCGCTGTTTTGAGCACAGATGCAGGGGCTGCTGCTCAGAAGGCAGCCTGGGCTCTTCATTGCCCGAGTGTCTTCTCGCCCCACTGGGGGGACCCTGGACACAGCCATGGGCCCCCCTTCCCTCACCTGGGCAGACACCCAGGTGGGAACCCCCGTCAGATCTGAACACGACTCCCGTCGTTCTCCTGAGGGCGACTACCCTGAGGGCCATGGTGAGGGGGGCTCCTCCCGTGCAGGACATCAGACCCAGGTTGGGAGCAGGTGGCCCAAGCCGGGGACCAGACGGAGCAGGGCCGGCCGGCAGCACGGAGCCTCCCTCCTGGGGGGCCCCCAGGCTGGTCCAGGAGGCCAAGCTTCTGAGGGACGGGTGCAGGCCGAGGTTTGCGGGCGGTTCCCTTCCCTGGAAGGCCACGCTCAGCACCTCACTGCCCTGATGGCCGAGATGGGGTCAATGACGATCTGTCACAGGTGAGCCGCTCAGCCCTTGGCCAGCCGCGCTCACGGCTCTCGGCGACCTGTGCTGCGTCAACTGGTTTCAGCAACCGTGGAGTGACTTTTTTCCCCTAAATCTGGGCTTTGCTGTGGTTTCAATTTTAAATTTTTATGTGCATTCAGAAAGAATTTGTGTTCAGAAAGAGCTGGACTCTTATTTATTCACCAGTTTTCAGAAAAAACAGGTGGTTTTCTAGCATCCTGCAAAGTGACAGCCACTTTGCGTGTTTGCTGCTGGCATCGTGAGCCCCAGGGTGCAAGGACGCTGATGCACATCCACGGCCCGTGCAGTGGCGCCACCGCTCACAGGATGCCTCGGTGTCCCTGGCTGAAGGTCCCTTCCCCCAGTCTCACTCAGGCACGGGGCTGGGGCGCCCAGGGCTTTGTGTGCAGGTGGCAGGAATTCAGCAAGAGCAGCAGAGGGGGCCACATCCAAAATGCCCCCCGCAAAGCTGTGACCCTGAGCTGCAGAGAGAAGCCGGCACAGCCAGTGTCCCGTCTCTGTCCCAAAAGGGACCCCTAGTGGTCGGGCACGAGCTTCTGCCACCGAGCCCAGGGCCAGTCGCCCCTGCCTGGCTCTGCCCAGTTCACGCCTTAGGGTCCCCCCGGGGTCACCTGTGGCCCCCTGACCTGTAGGACGAGCTGGACAGCAGGGCGGTTTCGGGCAGAGGCACATTGCGCTGCACACCATAAACGCGTGCGTCGCTGTCTGTGTGGCCGGGGAGCCCCAGAGACAGAACCACAGACGCGGCTGCAATCTGCGTGTGGCGGGGAGACAGTTATTTTAAGGGGTCGGCTCGCGGTTGGGGCTGGCAGCAGGGACAGGCTGCAGGCCCGGGGAGGCCGGTTCTGAGTCCGCGGGCAGGGCCCCTCCCCGGGAGGTGCGGGCTTCTCTCCCGCAGCCCTCGACGGCTGGGACGAGGCCGCTCACGTCACGAGGGCCATCGCTTTCCTGACAGTCCACGGATTTAAACCTTCTTCTCATCTAAAAAAACACCTTCTCAGCAAAGTCCCGACTGGCGTTTGGCCCAACACCTGGGCACCGTGGCCAGCCGAGGTGACACAGGAAACCAGCCGTCCCCACCCCTCGCCGCTGTGCCGGCTGGAAGGGAGGGAGGCCCTGGTGCCCCTCCGCGGTGTCCCGGCGGGAGAGAGGACTCAGGCACACACGGGGCCGTCGCTTAGGAAGCGAGAGTTGCCGTTTACCGGGATGCTCACAAGTGTCGGTGAGGAGGGGGCTTGTCACGTGTGTCTGAAAGAAAACAGAGCAGCCTCAGAGTGTGAGCCGGGGGTCTCCGACCTGCCGGGCGGGGCCTGACCCCTGGCCGTGGCAGAGAGGGGAAGGGAACTGGGTGGCAGGGCAGGGACAGCCACGCAGCCTGGGTGTGAGGACTTGCGTGTCCCCAGCGAGGATGGGAGGGGACACGCCTGCACGCGGCCGGTACTTGGACTCGTGGGTGTCAGCCCTCGTCTTTCTTCTCTCGGGAACACCCCCCGGGCTACCCAGGCCAAGCTCAGGTGGGACGCGAGGAAGCAGGGCCGGCACCAGGGCTGGGGACTCATGAGGACAGAAACGTGGGGCAGCTGAATCCTGGTGCGTGTCTGTGTCAACCGTGGGAAATCGGTGCTTTCCACTGGCGAGTTCCTTTGTCCCTGACTCTGCAGCCTCTGGGCGTACCCCTCCTCCCTGCACCATGCTTCTGCCACGGCCACTCGGGGGGCCCTGGAGGGGCGCCCTGGGATCCGGGCCTGGAGAGGTAAGTCTCCCCACCGCACAGGAACAGGGAGGAGGGGGCTCAGGATGCCGCCGGGCCTGGGAGTGTGAGCTCACCTGCGGCAGGTGGGCAGGGAGGGGCCGACTGCCCGTGCATCCTCCGGGGGCGTCAGAGGCGGCCACAGGGCCTGCTGCCCACCTGAGAGGAGCCGGGAGCGTGGCAGGTCCCCTCGACCACGAGCCCGTGGGCAGTCCCCTCTGTGATAATGGCTGATTAGGGCCAGGGCTCAGAATCAAGGGACATGGACACACAGGGGACCTCTGGCCTCATGACATCGTGCTGGGGATGAGGCTCCCCAGGGTGACGGTCACCTCCGATGGCCAGCCTGGCCTCGGCTCCGGAGGTTTACCTCCCGCCTCAAGTCAGTCTTGGTCCTGAGCGTCCTCCTTGCGACCCGTCTCTCAGGACAGGCTGAGAGGTGCACACGGCCGTCTCAGCGCCCCACACCCCCTATCATAGGCCTCCATGCTTGGCCAGCTCCGGTGCCAAGGGGGCTTCCGGGCCGACGGGTGGCTCAGACAAGGGGTGTGTGTCCCGCTGCCCTCCGCACCTGTCTGTCCATCACAGGGCTGCGCGTCTGGGAGGGTCCTGAGCTCTCAGCGTCCTTCTCTGGTGAAAGGGGACAGGGCCTGCTGGGCCCACGTGACCCGGCACAGCTCACCAGGACACAGAACCACACGCGCTCTCCTGGCCGTGAGGAGCTTTAGGTAAGAACATGCGGACTGTGGAGACATATTTAGCTGCGGCCATTCTGTTCCAGGCAGCGGGGACGGTCACGAGCACATGCAGGAGAGGGTCTCCTGAGCAGCTGTGACCGCGGGGCCAGCCTTCTCCAGAAACGTCTCGGCCTGCAGCAGCCAGTGTCCTCTGCCCAGCTCAGGCCAGGGACCACGGCCAGGACAGCTGGCTCGGGGGTGCCATGCACTGCCCGCGGCGGGGGCCCGGCTGAGAACTGCCTCTGCTCTGCCCAGGGGCTCTCCCTGGGCCCCTCCCCACTGCACGTCCAGCTGTGGGCTTTGGGGCCGAGTGTGACGTGAGGGAAGAACCTTATTGGCCAAAGACTCAGCAACCCCGATCCCTGGGTTCCTGCGGGACCAGAGGGGGCACCTGCAGGGGCCACAGGGTGGGCTCGGGGTGCCCGCTGGCTCCTGCCACCCCCGGGCGGTGGAATCACAGCTGGCCTGGCTCTCGGGCTCCCTGGTTCAGTCCCCACCTCCCCCCGCACAGTCTGCAGCCAACATTTTGAAGTCTTTATAGAGTCTCACTTCCACTTTTCTGATTTATGTTCCCGGGGATGAGTTTTATGTGAAACACTCCCCCAGCTCCCTGTGAGATAAAAGGCCCCCCTGCCCCAGCCGCCGTGGAGCCCCTCACCCGCCCCCGCAGATCCTCAGCAGCCCCGCTCCCCGGGCTGGGTGGCCACGTCGCCCTCGCTGCGGTGGAAGGCCAGCCCCGGCCGGGACTGGACTCCTGGCCAGCCTTGTTCTGCGGGGCCTGGCGCCCAGCCAGGGGGCCGCGGTGGAGCTGAGCCCCCCCGTCACCCCCTCGTAGCTGTGATGTCTCTCGCTGCACGTGTTGGCCCTGGAGACAGCTGGCCAGAAAGGGGTGCTCCCCTGACAAAAACGGGGGTCCCATACAAGGTGATGAGAGACAGAAAACGGTCTCTCCTCCCCTAAGTCCCCGCTATCCTTGATGCCCCCACAGCGGCTGGGCACCGAGACATTTATGGGGCTTTCACTGCGCTTCAGGCCCTGTCCCCAGCTCTAGGAGGCCCGGTCACCGTCACGGGCACGGTCCTGCCCTCCCTGGCCTGGCAGGGCTCTCGACACCCTGCACTGGGAATTTCTGGCAAGCCCCGGCTGTGGGCGCCTGCAGTCGGCTGCCAGGCTCCTGTCGGAGTGTCCGGGGCCCACCAGAGCCCTGGCTGCCGGGCGAGCACGTGTCCGGCTGCGGGTCAGTCTCCGGCGTCCCTCAGGCTCGCAGAAAGGGAGCAAAAGTATCTCCCGCCGTCCCCACCTCGCACAGGCTTTGTGTGTGAAATGTCCTGGCCCGACTGGGGCAAAGGGGAGAGGGCTCTGGGCGCCTCCTGTGGTCCCCCCAGGGCGGGGGGCGGGGTGGCCGCAGGGGTAGACGGCCCGGGCAGCGTGGGCCGGACCTCACAGCACAGCGCCCTCCCTGGGAAGGCCGTGACCCGTGTCCAGCACCCCCCTCCCCGCCAGCCTCCCTTTAATTGAGCCTGACGACTTCACACTCTGGAGCCGGGATGGTGCTTGTTTTGGCTGGCCCGGCGCGGCCCATCCTGGCCGGGCCTGGTTGCATAACCGGGAGGTATCCGCTTACGCTGGCGACACTCTCGGCAAGGCCTGCACGGCGCGGCCTCCACGCTCGCTCTCCGGGGGGTGGCCCAGCCCCACAAGCTCCGGGTGGGGTCTCACGTGTCTCCTGACCCCGGGGGCCGGCTGGCAACGGTCCACAGAGCCTCCGGCCACGGTGCCAGGAGTGGCTGCCTCTGGCCGGAGTTGGCCGGCGTGGGTGGCGGGCGAGGGCGCCTCCCCCTCGCTAACACGTCTCCCGGCGTCAGCGTCACGGCTGGCCCTGCCAGAGCGCCGCGGGCTCGGGTCAGAAGACAACTGTGGGAGGGCGCAGGTCCAGGAAATCGCCTGCCGGGCGTCCTTGTCACTGGCCAGGCCCTGGAGCCCCCCCAGGCCCTGGACGCCGTCCCGCTGGCCAGTGGAGGAGGAGGTTGCAGGGCCCGGGGCCCCTGTGGCTCAGCCGCTCTCTCCCTCGGCTGCCGCCGCCAAAAGGTGGGGCGACAGAAACAGGAGATTTGAATAATGGGAGAAAATTATTATGTCTTCGCGGAGCTGGAGCCCAGCCTGCTCCCCGCGGGTGTGATAACTGGGGACGTCTTAGGTTTCCCGCTCCGAGCCAGGGCCGGCCGTGACAATGCCCACATTGTCTCCTGTGCCGAGGCATTGTCACCGATGACAGTCCCCAAACGCGCGGGCTGCAAGGCGCGGGGATTAGCACACACCGGGGAAAACACAGACGCTTACGGGGAGGACGAAAGCCGCAGCTAGACTCGGGGTGGCCGCAGGAGGGAGGTGGCCACTCGCTGCTGACGGTTTTGTGCGAACGGCCTGGGGACGGCTTTGCCCCGGGCGGGCAGGTCACGGGCAACTGGCAGCCGGGCGGGCATTGCGCGCGGTCTGCAGAGGTTTCCACTGTCAGCCGCTCTGGCTTCTTTGCCTGGGCCTGGCTGGGGGCTGGGTCTTGCCGGCCGAGGGTTTGGACCTGCCCTGGGCGGCCCCTTCTGAGAACGAGGGCAGGTGGATGCCAGGTCCTGCCCCAGGGAGCAAGACAGGGACAATCTTCGAGGCGGGCCGGGTCCCTGCCTCGGAGTTAGCTGCGGGGACACCCTGGTGCCCACCCACACAGAGGCCGGGGAGGGCCGCCGCCCCAGGGCCCACTGGCCAGCTCGGCATTAAGGAACTGACCGGCCGAGCACACCCTCCCTCCCTCCTGGACTGCGAACCTCCTGGGCACGTCTGTAAAGGACTGTAGGGTGAGGGACGGAAAGAGAGTGGGCTCAGCCCACCCGGCCCTGCTCTGGGGTCTGGCTGGGGCAGGAGTCTGGGGTCAGGGGGCCCGTCTTTGTGTCCTCGCCGGGTCTGCCCTGAGCCCTGACCGTTGCCTCGTGCAGCCTGAGACACACTTGCTCATCCCGGAAGAGGCGCCGCTGGCTCTGCCCAGGGCCCAGCACGGAGGTGCCCAGAGAGCAGGGCCCGCGGTGGGAGCCACTGCTGGGGGCTGGGCGCCCCTGTGCCCGCACCCTGCAGGCAAGTGGGGAAACCGAGGTCTGACCCGCTGACGCAGGGCCAAGTCCAGCCTGGGCCAGACTGTCCGGCTCCCGGCTCGTGCCTGCACCGCTGGGCTCTCCTGGCCCCCGACCACCGGCGAGGACTTCGCCTTCCAGAGCACCGCGGTTTGTGCGGCCTCCGCGGCTCCCAGCCTCGCAGGCGGGAAGGGGACAATGCGGCCCTCCACTGCGCCGTGGTGGGGGACAGGCAGCCCCACCCCGAGCACTTCCATCCCTTTGTCCTTAGGAGCTGGTGTCTTGCCCACGTGCCCACATACCAGGAGCTGGCACCACCAGGACAGGGGCCAGAAGCCAGGCAGGGGGCCCACATTGGTCCCTTCTTCATGGGCCTTTGGGCAGCTTCCTTCCAAGAGTTGAGACTGCTGGTGTCCTCTGCCCACAGGGGCCTGAGGGCCACGAGGTCCCCCTGCAACCAGGCCCACCTCGAGGATGGCCAGTCGTCAGCACCTTCAAAAGGAATGGAAGCCGCCTCCCAGCCAGAGGGTGGGGTGGGGCCGTCAGGAGGAGGCTGCCCTGGGGGTCCCGGATTGGTGTCCTGGCCCCTGGGGGCCCCTCCCAGATCGCACGGGGGCTGGTGCACTCGTCATCTGCGTCGGATCACCCAGAACCAGCCTGAACTCTTAAGCGCTCGTAAACCTCCTCTGGGGGAAGCCAGTGAGCTGTGTGATATTTAAACTGTCGACAGCTGGACCTCATTGGTTTACAAGTTTCCCCTGCTGGCACACGGGGACTCAGATCACCGCACCGGTTTCCTAACACCCGGGTGAGGCCCGGCCCTGCCCTCACCATCCTGGGCACGGAGGCCCCGTCTCCACGTTGGGGGAAGGCTGGGGGCTGGGAAGGGGGTTTGCAGGTGAGGACTCGGGGCTCAGAGGCTCCCCCTACCCCCTGCTCAAGGGCAGCAGAGGTGAAGGGAGCCCGAGAGCCCCGTCCCGGCCTGGGCTGTCCCACCACTGGCCCCGAGTCAGCAGTGACCCTGGCGGTAAATTCTGGCCTCCCAAGCTGGTGGGACTGAGCCCACATAAGAGGAAGGCGAGTGTGTGCAGTGGCCAGAGCCGTCCACCGAGCTCAGCTGTGTGCCTGGACGTCAATGCGGACAGGGTGGAAGCCTGAGTCACAGGGCCGGGACTGCAGAGCCTCCACAAGCCTGAGAACCTCTGCGAGCCTGGGAACCTCCGCGAGCCTGGGAACCTCCGCAAGCCTGGGGCCTAAACGCCCCTGTGCACGTGCCCTGCGCTGACACAGCTCGGGGCTTCCTTGCCGGGGTGCCCTGCCCACGCCACCAGGGGTGCTCTGCCCACACCACCAGAGGTCCAGGGCCACCTTGTGGGTGCTCCCGGCCGAGGGTTGGCAGCAGCAGCTGTAGCAGAAGCCAGAGCTTTGCCCACAGGGTCCACCTACGATGCCCAGCGCCTGCCTGGGAGAAGCATTCATACCGAGCTCCTTGTAGGTGGGACAGGTGACCCATAGCCACCTGGGAAGGTGGACAACAGCTGAGCAGAGAAGCACCTCACCACTCAGAGTAGGGTCCCCTGGGCTCCACCTGGGCCAAGCGTGGAGCCACCTGTGAGCGTCCCATTCCTCAGCAGCCCACGCTTGGCCCCTCCATTAGGACCAGCTGTGGATTCCTGAACCTTGACCTCAGCCCCGGCCACACCGAGGCTGAGGACCGACTCCAGGACCCAGACGGGCTGGGCTCTGCAGCGTGGCTGCTGGGGCAGACGTAGTCACACCTGTCCTCTCCAGACCCTCCCGCTGCCTCCGCTGGGGCCTGGCAGCAGCGTCTCCTCAGCATCCCACCCAACCTCACCCTTAGGCTGGGTGGCAGAGGAGGGTCGCTGCGCTCACAGGAGCTGGGACCAGGCACTGGGAGGGGCCTGGAGCCCCAAAGTCACACAGGCTGATGTTGCAGACACGAGCAGTCACTTCTCACTGGCCGGGAGAGAGGCCCTCAGGGCGAAAGCGGGGAGCTGGCAGCTTCTGGGCCCCCAGAGACACTGTCTAGGTCAGTGTCACAGCCCCAGGTCACGTGTTCTCTGCTCTCGGGTCCCACACCCTCATCCTCTCCTGCCTGTAGCTTTGAACCAGGAGCTCCTCCAGCAGAGCGCACAGCCTGCGACTTCCAAACGCTGCTTCACAGAAAGATCCTGTTCAGGATCAGAGGGCGGGAAGGGGCTGGGTGAGGCTTGAAGGGTCCTCTGACAGGTCTGGGAGTGGGAATCCATACCCTAGAAGTAGGGAAATGGGCTCAGGCCAGTTCCTGTGGACTCCTGCAGGGGCAGAGCAGTTCAAAGCCAGAGGGAGACTTGTCTCTCCTCCTCCAGGACTTAGCCCGGCCCAGCCCAGCCCTAAGCCTTGGTCCTTCACGTCAGACACCTCCAGGCTGAAGGAGGGTCAAGCTGCAGAGGCGAAGGCTGACCCGCAGCTACCCCAACGCCTCCTCCCTCACAGGCAAGCGCGTCTGTCTCCAGCCCCGCAAAGAAGCCAGAATTGGAAGCCAGCTTGGTTATGATACTCTTGCCATGGACTCTGTCAGGGACTTGGGGACTGTTTACTTTCTATGCACTGTAGTGCCGCAGGAAGGACACAGTGCTAGAGAAGACCTAGAGGTCAGAAAACCACCATCGCCATTGTCATCACTATCATTGCCGCCACCACCACCTCCACCTCCACCATCACCACCATTACCACCACCTCCACCATGACCACCATGACCATCACCATCACCACCACCACCTCCACCATCACCACCACCTCCACCATCACCACCACCTCCACCATCACCATCACCACCATCATCACCACCACTTCCACCATCACCATCACCACCATCACCACCATCACCATCACCACCATCACCATCACCACCATCACCATCACCACCACCACCATCACCATCACCACCACCACCATCACCACCATCACCACCATCACCATCACCACCATCACCACCATCACCATCACCACCATCACCATCACCACCACCACCATCACCATCACCACCACCACCATCACCACCATCACCACCATCACCACCATCACCATCATCACCATCACCACCACCACCATCACCACCATCACCATCATCACCACCACTTCCACCATCACCACCACCATCACCATCACCACCATCACCATCACCATCACCACCATCACCATCACCACCACCATCACCACCACCACCATCACTACCACCCACAAAACCCAGCAACCCCGACAGGAAGGGCTTTGCCAGTGGGAACAGGCTCCATCCCCTTGTAACCTTCGGGTGCTGTAGAAAGAAGAACAAACGCCACTCGAGAGCCCCGTCCCTCCCAGGTTCTCCCACTTACAGCCGAAGCCCTGGATACAACACAGCACACACGGGGGAGATTCGGGAGGAGGCTGCCTCGGGACCTGGGGACCTGGGGGTTCCATGGCTTTCCTTCTTGTCTCCCATATATATCTAACGGGGTGCTCAGAGCCTCCAACCCAGAGTCTCCAACAGGCACAGACAAAAACAGCTTCAAAAAAGCCTGGGGAGGGGCGGCGTAAGGACAGACGGCTGTTGGGACACCCTCCCCACTCCAGACAAATGGCGGCGGGAAAACCACACCGCACCTCTGTGGTCTCGGCGGGAGGAGTGGGGAGTGGCTCTCCCACCGCACGGCAACCCATTCCTACGCCACCCAGCACACCCCACCCTCATCTCCCCCACCGCACCCCCCGGCGGCAAGGAGACGGAGCGGGTGGTGTGAGCGGTCTCGATCCCAGGTCTCGCCAGCCCGGCCTCAGCCCCACCCCGGTGTCGGCGCGTCCTGGCCTCACCCAGCATCCAGAGGGGGACGAAGGCGGCGGGATCGATCCACATCGACACGTCATCGTCAAACTCTGAAACCTAAACACAGCGAAAACCCCTCGCACGCAGCCAGAGCGATGAGGGAAACCCCCACGTTTTCCACAGGGGAGCAATGAGGATTCCTGACCCGAAACCACGGGGGCCGGAGGAACCAGCACATTTTTTAAGCACTGAGAGAAAACTGCTAACTGCAAATTCTTGACCCAGTGAGGACGTCCCTCGGGGTGAAGGAGCAATAGACGTCCGCAGGCAGAGGAAGACGGAGGGAATCCGTGGCCAGTGATCTTGTCCTCACAGGCGGCTGAAGGAGGCTCCCAAGCACAATGGAAATAGCAGCAGAGGCGTCGGAGGCTCCAGAAAGGACAAAAGAACATCAGATTAGGTAACAACGAGGCAGATAGGAAGGCTACTCTCATGAATTTCTCGAATCACATTTGATGGTTGAAGAAGAAAATCCTAGCGCCATCCGATGCCGCAGTCGGTGCACACAGGCGAAACACGGCAATTAAATTTTAAAAGTGAGGAGGGCGAAGGGCCCTGATCAGGAGCGAATTTTACACTTCAAAGTGGGAAGATGTCATTACCTGTGGATTGTGATGTCACATGTATGTGATACCCAGGGCACCCACTACTAGACTTACACAAAGCAACACACTCAAAACACGCTAAATAAATCAAGACGCAACCCTAAAAATGCCCTGTAACCCACAGGGAGGTAAGAAAGAGAAACAGCAATGAGAAAAAGAAACAAGCAGAAAATAACAGAACGGCAGACTTAGGACGGGGCGTGTTGACTGCTTTAGACGTGAGCAGTCTAAACACACCAGTGAAAAGAGAGGTTGACAGAGCAGATAAAACATGACCCTACTGTGCGCCGTCTTCAAATCCGCCACGTGCTCTCCTCAAATACCTCATAGGTGGGGTGAAGTGAAAGGGAGGAAGAAGGTGCACCTCGCAAAGACTAAGTTCCCACACACAGTTTTAGATAAATGGGTTTATTTACTTCGTTCAGGCTGAATTTCCTGAGTAGAGTCCTTTGTTTCGAATTTTGCTTCCCGCTTCCCCTCTTTCCTTCCTCCGGCGCCACCTCTCACCCCCCCATCCCCGGCCAGCGCCCTCTGGCCTGCGGTGGGGACCCTTCCTCTCTCCACGTGCCACAGCCCCCGCCGCCCTCACTCACGTGTGCACACGCGTGCTCAGATGCACACAGACACGGGAAGCGCCACTGCTGCTTTACCCAAAACGGGCCGGGATGGGGGGCGGGGAGGCGGTTTTATAAAGACGTCTGTGTACTTTCCATTTCTCCCAATAATATTTTGGGAGAATTCCATCAAATCAATGTGGAAAATTCCCTTTATGCTTAATTTATCCAGCCATCAGCCTACTGATGGCCGTTATCTTCGTTTACAGTATTTCAGCCCCAAATGAGGGTGCTCTGAGGAGCAGCGGCTCTGGGCTTAGACAGCCCTGGACAAATGGTGACTTCTGCTCCCACTGTCCCCACCCGCAAGGACAGCGGCTCCACCCGTTGGGCTGCCCGGCCTCATGAAGGCAGAGCACGAGCCCACGAAGGACCCACAGAGCCTGGGTCGGGGGCGCACCTGCTGTCCCGCCCCCACACTCTCTCTCGCCACTGGAGGCCCCGCAGACTCCAGCCGGCCGTGGGCCTCTGCAGGTGGCACAGCCTCAACTCACAGCCGGGGCTTCCCGGGGAGAAAGGAGGGAGGCAGGGGTGGACAGAACCCCCCAGAAGACCCACCGCCAGCACCAGAGACTGTTCCGCTGCCACCGAGAACAAAGGGAGCCCGACAGGCCAAACTCTCCATGACCTCGTCTTTATTGGGCCTCCCCCGAGGCCGGGCACAGCCTCCCTCGCTGCCCGCATGCGGCGCCCTCAGAAGCATCTTCTCTGGACCACGGATGTCCCGAACTCCTTGAAGTCCGCGGCGGTGACCCACATCTGCTTGAAGCTGCTCAGAGAGGTGACGATGGAGGCCCCGATCCACGTGGAGAACCACCGGTCGGGGGGGGCCGTGATCTTGATGGGGGTCCCTTTGGCAGCCAGCTGCTCCAGCTCCCTGAGCAGCCGGTCGTCCAGCCCCCGGAACAGGGTGGAGCCCCCGGACAGCACGATCTCCCCAAAGAGCGTCTTCTGGATGTCGGCGTCGCACTTGGTGATGCTGCTGGACACCATCCTCGAGAGCCCTGGGTTCTGGATGCCCAGCTGCTCGGGCGCAAACAGGGCCTCGGGCGCCTGGTACAGCTGGTCCCCAATGCTGACGACGCTCCCGTCGGGCAGCTTGTACTCGCGCAGAACCTCCTCCGGCCTCCGGCACAGCTCCTTCTCCGGCTCCAAGGCCACGTAGCACAGCTTCTCCTTGATGTCGTCCACAAGCGCCTTGTCCAGCAGGCACGGGAAGGCCCGCCCGCCCGCCAGCAGGAGCTGGGTGAGCAGCTCCGTGATGTCCCTGCCCGCCACGTAGAGCTTGGACACCGCGTGGGGCAGGGAGTAGCCCTCGAAGACGGGGACAGTGCAGGTGACGCCGTCCCCGCTGTCCACCACCAGGCCTGTGACGCAGGCGGAGGCATACAGCGCCAGCACAGCCTGGTCCGACAGGTAGAAGGCGGGCACGTTGAAGTTCTCAAACATGACTTCGGCCATCTTCTCGCGGTTCTCCCGCGGGTTCAGCGAGGGCTCCGTCATGAGCACGGGCCGGTCGCAGGACTTCACGCCCAGCTCCCACTCGAAGAGGTGCTTCCAGAGTCTCTCCACGTCGTCCCAGCCCGTGACCAGGCCCCGCTCGATAGGGTAGCACAGGTGCAAGACGTCATACTTGTACAGGGCTTCTTCCCCCACAAAGTACTTCTTCTGGCTGGCGCCTGCCGAGGACATCTTGAACTTGGGGTGCCCCACGACAGAGCTGATGACGTGCCGGGGCCCAATCTCTCCAGAAAGACCTGCTTTGCAGAGCCCCGACCCGTTGTCGAAAATCACAGCTGGAGCATCTAATATGCATGGGTTAAACATTTCTACAGCATTCTCTCCTGAGCCTCAGCAAAATAAAGACGGCGCCCTCGCGGGCCACCCTCTGACACGATAGGGGATCCTGTGGGTCTGGGGGCGGCTGCAGGCAGGGCTAGCACAGTGCCCAAGAGCCCTCCATCCCTGGCTGCCGGTCGGCTCTCCTTTCAGGGGTCCGGGCCCTGCCAGGCCCCCTCAAGGAGGCCATCTAATAGGTCACAATCGAGCCAAGGCAACAATTGTCCCCAGCCAGCAACAGAGGCCCTTGGTGGGTGGGGCTGAGCCCCGTGCTCCCTACAGGATGAGACACTGAGTGAGGCAGGCACTGGGGCGGTGCTGATAAGTCTGCAACCCGAGGCAAAGGCCTAGCCTGAGAGTGGACAGAGCAGAGCCCCCTAGGCAGGGCTCAGAGAATCAGCTGCCCTGGCCCCTGAGCTGCTATTTCTGGGATGACAAACAATGCCTCCCTTTGCTAGGGGAACGAACCAGGCACCAGGTTGCAAGGGGGATGCCGGCAGGTCTGTCAAATGTTCTTTTGAATACAGATGTCTCCAGGAAGCCCTCAGGGATTTCTTCTTCCTCTATCCCATTGGTCCTTGCTCTCTGTTTCACAGGTAGACTTTGAGCAAAGCCCTCCAGGCTGGCTGGCTCTTTTTCCAGGTGCACGTCCCTACTCTGGCTTGAGGTCAGGGCCCCTCATTCTTCTCTGCAGACCCTGAGAAGCTGGCATGGAGCAACATCCAGTGGCCCGTGGGGTTGGTAGCCCCAACGGCCCGTGAAGACGTGGTCCTACGGTTTCACGTCAGGCAGCCCCAATTGCGGCCTGTGACACCTCTGTGTGTCCACAGCCCGTCACATGGGCCAAGCCCACTGAAGGTCTCAGAAATTTCCAGGTCATGAAGGGCGGAGGTCTGGGAGCGAGAACAGGAGGAAGGCTCGGGGCCGGGCCAAGGGGCAGCCACCCCAGCCTCTCAGAGAGCCTAGGGTGGCGCACGCTGGGCACACAGACCCCGGCTTGGTCTTCCGCTGGGGACGAGAGCGGGAGGGCGTCAGACCCGCGAACCAGGACTGGCTGTTCTCTCGGGGAGGCTGGAGGAGGCCTTGGCGGCCGTGGCCTCGGAAGGTCCCCGAGGCTGGGATGCCTGAGCGGACTGTGCTGTGTCTCCATCCCCCGGCCCTGCACGGCCCAGACCCACCGCTGGCTGTCACTGTGGGGGCTTCTAAGCTTTTCGGGTCTGACGTTTTGGGGAGCGCGTGTCCCTGATGGGCTGCTATGGGGGGCGGGGAGCAGAGTGTGTGTCTCGGGGTTCCGGCCTGCTTACATCACAAAGGCCTGTGGACTCGGCCTGGCTGGAATGTTCTCACTGTCGCCCTCGGGCTGAATCAGGAGGAACGTGGCCCCACGATGTCTAGATTTTGGCCCTAAAAGTGGCCCACAGTGGGAGGTGATGTAACGATTTGAGGTAGGGAGGGCCCTTGGGCCAGGGCACATGGGCGTGTCCCAGTAGCCCTGGGCTGGCTGGGCGTCTGGCATTTGCAGGTGGACACAGGAGGGGCAGAGAGTGCACGGCTGGGACGGCCTGGTGCCCCGTGGGGTGTGTGGGGCTCTGAGGCTCCTGGCACCCCGTTGCTGTAACAGTGCTCAGTGACAACGTCCCAGGGGCCAGCAGCCTCTCACCTACATGCACGTCATGCAAGAACACGCAAGCACCCGTCCCCACCCTCCCCAGCTCCGGCTTCCCCGTCTGCCTCCCATTCGGGCCTGGGCGTTTGCACCTGTTGCACCTGTGCTGGGTCCCCCGTGACCCTGGCCGGCCCCCCCTTCCCAAAAGACCAGCCTGTGCCCTGGAGTCTGCAGCTGGCGAGGCAGGGCCACGGCAGGGCGGGGGCTCTGCGTATTCCCGGGGCCTGTCCCCAGATGCCGCCCAGCTCTCCCGCTGAGCCCGGCAGACACGCCGACCTCGGCCCTGGGTCTGGCGCGCCCAGCTCCCCCGTCCTGACAACCCGAGAGCCTGGCACTGGGGGCCACGTGCCCACAGAGTGGGCCCCAGGAAGCAGCCACCACTTTGCTCTTTGTCCACTTAGGAGAAGCAATTTGCAGGCAGAATGGGCTTTCTCTAGGTACCACCCAGGATTTTGGACACTGGGGACAAGCCTGCTCCTTAACTGTCACTTCTGGGCTTGCTGTCGGAGCCGAGAGCCTCAGGGCAAGGCCTGGTCAGGGCCCGGCGGCCGGACCTGATCGGCAGACGCCCTGTCCTGACAGTTAAGCATCCACCGTGTGGTCAGAGCCGGAAGAAGCAGGAAGGACCTTGAAGCCTCCCCCACCAAGAAGGCACAGACGTCCTCTGGGGGTGACACACGTGGCCATTGAGAAAATCTAGTGGGTTTATGAGCCACGGCCTACGTGATGTTGTGCTGGTTTCCGGCTCCCCTCGGGGCAGAAACTGCAGCCTGTGGCTCTCAGGTGCCGGGGAGCCCCAGCCTCCCTCGTGCTGGGCGAGACGGTGCACGCGGCCCTCCGTGGAGACACCTCCGACCCCCCGACTGCCCGGGAGAGGCCTCGTGTATCTCAGTGCGAGAGAGACCACGGGTTTCCTCGCCGCTTGGGGAACGCGGCAACGGTCACCTCGACAGAAACTCTCGGTAGCTGAGCCAGATGTGGAGTTTATGGGAGCGCTCCCGGCGAAGGTTGTGTTTGCTATTAACACAAGGACGCTCTTCTCGCCCCGCTCCAATTAGAAGCCAGCCGGCTGGGTCTGCCCACCCCCACCCCGTGCCGGCCAAGCCTCGTAAATTGCTTGAACAAGTTTATGGGTGAGCTGGCTGCAACTCCATCCCCTCGCAGGGCAGGGCTCGCCCCGGGGTGACGCTGGCGGGCCACTGTTTCCGTCATGCACGGGAGGCTCGCTCTGACTTCTGCTTGAGTAGTCACGCCCGGTGGCTGCCTTCTCCCACACCCACGCGCCCCCCACAACTTCACACCCCATGGAGGGGCCGCGAACCCACTGCAGGAGGTGGACAGACACCCGTACCCTTGGGAGGCCACTGGACGTCTAGACTTGGGAGTAGGCAGCCCTGGGGCCGCTGGGCACCCCCCACTTCCCACTGGCCTGGGTCACCCAGCCCTGGGTCCCTGTCTGCCCCATCATGCCTGGTCTGTCTGTCACCGGTGCCCAGAGCCTCCACCAATTAGTGGCCAGCAGACAGGGCTCATTAGTGCTGGCCATCTGGCAGCCAGACCCTGCTAGCCGAGGGCCTGCTCCAGTCCCTGGCAGCCCGAAGGAGCAGGGTGACCCTTCAGATGGCAAGACGTGCACTGTCCTTGCAAGAGAGAGGAGGGGGTGTGTGTCTGGTTTATGGGGGGTCCAGGGCCATGAATAGTTTCAGGATGCCCCAGTGATGGCTCCTCTTTCACCTTTCTGCCCAGGCACCCCCTGAGAAGCCCACACCCTGAGCATTCTCCCAGGCAGCTTAGCCCCTATGAGTCTCTGAGGTAAAATGTATGTCAGCTCCCATCTGTTCATCCATTCCTCCAGCCACCCATGCATCTATCCATCCACCCATCCATCCACCCACCCACCCATCTATCCACCCACACATCCATCTATCCATCCATCCATGCACCCACCCATCCATCTATCCATCCATCCATCCACCCACCCACCCACCCGTCCATCCACCCACCCACCCATCTATCCATCCACCCACCCATCCATCCACCCACCCACCCATCCATCCACCCACACATCCACACATCCACACATCCCCACACCAAGCCATCCAATTATCCATCTATCTACTCAGCAATGTATCTCTCTTCCCCTCTCTTCCTCCCTCCCTCCCCTCCTTCTTTCCTTCCTCCCTTCCCTGGTGCCCAGAGCCTCAGCCCATCAGTGACCACCAGAGTGGCTGGTAGGAGTGGAGGCCCCAGCCTCCCTGGGCGGGTGAGGAGCCCTGCCTAGGCACGCACCATGTCAAGAGGGGCACCTGGCTGGAACCCTGAGATTGAGGTGTGGGGATACCAGGTTCTAGACGCCAACAGAACTGGACTTTCCCTACGGTGGTTTCCAGGGCTCTGTGACCCCCCCGCCTGACTGCAGGGTAGGCTGGAACGCGCAGCCCCAGGGGTCTCCCTTGTGGGCACGCTGGGGTAGTTGGCAGCCATCAGCGCAGGCCAGCCCCTGTGACCCAAGACCAAACCCCAGCGGCACCATCCACACACAGCCCAGTGAGGGTGGACAAAGCCTCACGTGGTGGTCCGGAGACCCGGCTGCTGCCACCCAGGGGACTGTCCTAGCTCGGCTGCAGCAGCGAAATACCACAGATGGGAGCGAGAGGGAGAGAGAGCAGCCAGGATCTAACCTCAGCTGGGGCTTCATGGAGGAGGCGGCCCCGCCGCCACCCCAGGGCTAGACAGAGCACTGTGGGGAGCACCAGACATCCCCATCTAGTAGCTCCATCCTCTTACAGCCCCTCCAGGCCTCAGTTTCCCCCACAGAGAAGCACAGCCTCATCCGAGGTGCAGGGGCGCTGACTGTGCTCATCCCCTCTGGGATCCTTGGGGGCACAGTCGGGGCTCCTGCCGTCCCTCTCAGCGACAAAGGGATCGATCCAGGCGTCCCTCCTGCCGCGGCCCGACCCGCCTCCCTGCGCACGCGCGCCCCCTGCCGGCGCCGGGCGGCTCTGCCCGCGGCCCAGCGCTGTCACCGCGGCCGGAGGAGCCCGCGCAGGTGCAGGATGTTCGCTGCTGTAACCCGGGCGCCTGCCTGGCGGGGAGGGGCCATTGTCTCGCGTGTTGCAGTGCTGACACCGAGGAAGGCCGGGCGGACCCGCGGGCGCTTTGCGTCGCAGGAGCGGCCAGTGACCCCCACCCCGCTCCCTCGCCCCGGACCGGCCAAGCCTGGTGTTAACAGTCCACACCGTTTCACATGCGGCTCCCAAGCCGGGTCCCTGGAGACGCTGAACAGACGTCTGCACTTAGCCCGTGATAAATAACCAGGGCAGCCCGGCCCGGAGGAGCCCAGATTCAATTCAAATAATTTAAAATCCAATGCTGAAAGAGCGCTTTGCATTCAGGGACCGCACCGTTTCCAGCAGAGAAAGAAAAGGCTTTGTGCTCGGCGAGGAGCAGCGCTAACCCCTGTACCTGGCGCTCCCACGCAGCCAGCACGCGCATTTCGCGTGGTACGAAGGGTGGACGTGGCTTCTGCAAGCCAGGCTCGGGCAGGGGGAGACCTTCCGTCTCCGTGGAGGCTCAGCTCCAGGTGGAAGGGTTTCCACCATGTGAGGTTGCCGGGCGGGGAGGAGAAGGCTCTGCCCCTTCTCTGTGGGCACCAGCTCCCTCGGACAGCCCAGGGCGCCCTCCCAGGTCCCCGGAGGCACGTGTTCCACACAGACGCAGTCACCTGCTGCAGGCCCGGAGCCCTGTCATGGACCAGACTGTCCATGTTCTGCTGGTTCCGCGGTCCGGCCCCTGTCGTGGGTGGGGTGGGCCAGGGCCCAGATGGCCGGCCCCACACACCCAGCATGGCTGGGTCATGGACGAGGGAGCCACCGGTGGGCCTGTCTCCTTCCTTTGACCCCACAGAGGGAGACCAGAGGCTGAGTCCCAAGAGCCTGGAATTGCAGCAGACTGAGGCCTGAGAATCTGGGGTCAGTTCTGAAGGATTTGCAAACCCTTGTGTACTCAGTTGAACAGCATTCCCCCCTCCCTGCCCCGGCCAAAGACGCATGTCCACCCAGAACCTCAGAATGTGACTTTATTTAAAAATAGGGTCTTTTCAGATGCAATCAGGTAAATGACAATGAGGTCTGGGGGATAGGGTGGGCCCTAGGCCCGATGGCTGGTGTCCTCAGAAGGAAAGAGACCTCAGGGGGCACACCGCGAGCACCGGGGGCAGAGACGGTGCGGCTGCACCGAGGGCGCCGAGCACTGGGGCCGCCAGCAGCAGCGAGGACGGGCAGGGCCGGGTCCTGCCGAGCCCCAGAGGGAGCAGTACCAGGACGCCTTGATCTGGCCCTCTGGTGCCAGACTGTGAAAGGACAAACTTCTGTGTTTTAAGCCACCTAGTCGTGCTGTTCTGTTACGACAGCTGCAGGACACCCACGCGGCGTGTTCGCCAGCCTCACAGCATGGCCGTCAGGTCCCAGGTGGTGCAGCCACGGCTCCCTCCATCCCCCGACGTGCGCGTGAGCCTGGGCAGTGAGGGTGACAAACGAGGGACAACAAACTGTCTCGAGCGTAGCCCGGCCCCGAGCCTGCTCCCACTGGCACTTGGTGCTCCGAGCTCCACTGGCCCCTTCTGCAGGCAGCTTCCCCGTGGCCCCGACTGTCCACGGAGATAAAACCACACCCGCCAACGCGCCGTTTCACAGTGGTCCATTTCCCCTCTCCCTGACCTTTTTTCTTGGTAGGAGAACCCACGGGTCCTTCTCTTAGAAGGTACCAAGAAGGTGACATCTCATTTCAGAGTTTACTGCTGGGGTAGGTGACGGAGGCCTTGGAGAGTCTCCGGGGGGAGCTGGGGCTGGGGCGGGGGTGCGGGGGAGGGGAAGGGTCTCCCAAGGAGCCGGATCTCAGCATCACGGTATCTCTCCCCAGAGACGTCTCAGGGGACAGCCCGTCTGTGTCGGGCTGTGTTTTCAGACTCTGGGCAACTGGCAACAGATTTAGGCTTTTTGGGAAGGGGATGAGATTTATCCAGAAACAGATGTGTTGGTGACCTTATCAGGTGGCAGAACAGACATGTCAGGGCTTCCACCAGGCTCCCGAGGGTCCGTGCCCCCCATGCTTCCGCCTCCGGACGGGGAGGAAGCCACGCCACGGCCGGGCTGGGGATGGCGTGACGGGTGCAGTGGCCACTCCGCGGCTCCCAGGAGTCACACCTGAGCCGAGCCGGTTTGCTTCGAGGGGCTGGTGCCACAGCTGGAGCTTCCTGTTCTCCCGTCAGTGCCCTGGGCCTCCTGCGTGAGCAGTTACCGATTCTCCCGTCTTCCTTGAGGGATTCCGGCAATAACAGCTGTCGAGCAGCTGGTCTGGGTCCCCTCGTCCCACCAGAGGCAGGCTCGGAAGGCTGGGCCAGGCTCTGGCGCCGGCAGCCCCGGGACGTGTCCTTCTACCTGCTGAGTCAGCACTCGGGTGCACACACGCACGCAGAGCCCGGGCTGGGGGGCCGGCGGGTCACGCGCTGCCGTGGGACACAGGAGGCCCACGCATTCGAGTTTCACAGCCGCCCCCTGGAAGTCAGTGGCACCTGTCACTTCTGCTCACACTTCATTGGTCAGAGCTAGTCACGTGGCCTGGCCTACCTTCGTGGGAACCAGGAAGTGCAGGTGAGCTGCAGGCCCGCGAGGGGTGCTGGGCTTCCCCCCCACGCTGCCCCCCAGGTAGGCCGGAAGCTTCCATGAGACACACCTGGCCTGGAAATTCTTCCTTGTGCGTCTGAAATTTGAATTTAACTTGGCGGTCCCTGGATGTGTATGTGCTCAGCCTGGACGGCCGTCCCCAGGGCCAGCTCCCGGTCAGCGATTTTACTGTCTTAAGCTCTGCCGGGATCACGCGCACACAGTTGCTTTCCAACTATGGGTCTTTAAATATGGAAAAGATTTGTGGGGACTAACCAGATTGCAGCTGCCGCCCTGCCCCAGCTGGAGGGAGTACTGGAGGGAGAGGGGCTTGGGCGGGAGGGTCACTGGCCTGGGGGCCGGGGCGCCACCGCTGTCTGCATCCTTGCCAAAGATTTGCCCGGGAGCGTTCCAGAAGGGAATTCAACCTAAAAATGGAAACTGAGCTCCTTGTCCCACTCCCCTCCCCTGCCCGTCTGCCCAGACTCCCAGGAGAGCGGCGACTGGAAAATTAGTCGGCAGAAACTTGCGCCATCCACATTGCGCTGGGATTCCCACGAGAGCACAGAGGTAAAAATTACTCCTGCTCCAGTCTTATCACCAAGTTCCCAAGGTATCGGCGAGATCAGTTCGCCGGAGCAGCCAGGGCTAGAGCAAGGGGGTCTGGAGGGAGGCAGGGCCCTGGGGCAGGGTCCGCAGGCCGGGCAGCGTGGCAGGGGTGGGGGAGAGCGGCGGTTCTCTCAATGAAGCACAAACACCCCCTCTCTGGCTGTCTGCTCAGTGGCCGAGTCCGAGGATTAGTTCAGTGTGGACAAGGCCAGGGCCCCACCTCGTCCCAGGGGCCCCTGCACCTCACCGCGCCTTCCCCACCTCCCAGCCTCTGTGAGAGCCGCCATCGCCACCGGCCAACGTGCACCGTGTGCCCGGCTCCCTGCGCAGGCACTGAGGTGGGCAGGGACGAGCCAGCCTCGCTGACCCGCCATCGGGGATGGGGGGGGCAGGAGGCGTCAATAACTTCAAAACGAGATGGTGTCAGGGGGCATGTGCGCCCAGAAAATGAAGCAGGGTCGGGACAGACTGCACTGAGGGCTTGTTAAATCGGGGGGGGGGGGCAGTGTCATCCCGCTGAGCCTCAGCTCACCTCAGTGACGAGGCGGAGGGTGCCACGGGGGACCAGGCAGCAGCGCATTCCAGCGCTGGGGGGCAGCGCCGTGTTGGGGGCCCTGGGCGGAATGACCTCCCGTTTCTCTGCTCAGCCCAAGTGCAGGCTCTCTGGCTTGGGGTCTTCCTCAACCAGCCTTGACACAGTACACCGAGGATGTCCCTGTCAGGGGACGCGACCCACCCAGGCCCAGCTGGGAGGCAGCCAGGCTCGGCGTCCAGGACCTGCCGGACCAAGGGCAGCCGTGGATCCTGCACCAGGGGTGGGGGGGGCACAGGTCCCTTCCCCCCAGTCCCTCCTCCTGCGAGCGGGTGACTCTGCACAAAGGAAACCAGAGCTGCGTGGGCACCTGTGTGCTCAGGACACCCCTGCTCCGTGGTGGCCCCAGCTCCTCAGGATCAAGCCTTGGCACTGGGAGCTTCTGGGCCGGACTCTCCCCGAAGCAGCCTCCATGCTGGCGACTCGCAGTCCGGCCCGACTTCCTCCGGCCCTGGGGGGACGCACACGGTTGGAGGGGCTGACGCTGGCGGCACACAGCCCCCTCCACCTCCCCCGATTCTCTGAAGTGGCTCGAATGTCCCCCCTCCCCACGGAATTTTCTACCACTGTCAGGTTACTGTCCTGGCCAGGACAGACCTCGGGGCAGTTCCAGCGGCCACCGCTCGGCCATTCCTGCTGCTGTAGCTCTCGCTCTGCCGGTCGGGGAACCAAGGCAGGGTTTTGCCCCTTCTGAGTTTGTCCACTGCAGGAACAGGGGACGTGACCCCTGCTCAGGCCCTGTCACACCCGCACATAACTCACCTATGCAGCTTTCATAGGTGTGGCCCCTATGAAAGCTGCATGGGCTGTGGTGACAATGGCCGGCCACAAACTGCACCAAGCGAGAGCCCCAGCCGCAGCTGGGAAGCCAGAGGTGGCCAGAGCTGGTGAGCACAGGCCTCAGCCATGTGCCTCGTGGTCGCCTCGTGGCCAGCCCTTTTCCACGGCCGACCCGAAGTGAGGCTCAAAAGCTGTTCGTGTTCTCATGGGAAGAACCGTGTTCTCACCAGGTACACCCAGCCCTGCTCCGGGGCTGTCAGTTTTCCTCCCTTTGGCGTAATTGGAGCAAAGGAACGCGCAGCCCCTGCGTGTCCCACGGAACCTCGCGTCGGTCCGGCACGTTGCTGAAGCCGGTGAGTCAGAAGTGGCAGGTGTTTGGGGGCTGCTGAGGCCCTGGGCCCCGAGGAGGGACTTGTCACATCAGGCAAGCTTCAGGGTCCAGCGGTTCAGGATGTGCAAGGACATCCCCTCCAAAGGCAGCTACTGCATCTTGGACTTTCTGCCACTAAGGACGAAGCCACGTCAGGAGTTCTGGGGGCGGTACCTTCTGCGTGTGGCCACACCGATCTGGCCCCTTCCGTGGCTGCCACGGAAGGTGACTAGTTTTCAGGGGGGCCCAAAGCCCAAAAGGGCTCTGTGGTTTGTCCAGGCCGTGCCACCAGTCAGCTCTGCCTCTGGGAACTTGTGGCCAGCAGAACCCACATGGTAGAACACGAGACCCCCACAGAGGGCTGCAGTGGGACCACCAGGGCTCCAGGGAAGGGCTGGCTACTGCCGTCTGCAGCGCTGGCAGGCGTGGGGCCTCCGCGCCACCAGCTGGCCAAGGGCTGGCCGCCCGCCCAGGGCTGGGTGCTGTCAGGCCACGTCTCAGGCGGGCAGTGCAGCCGTCCACCCTTAGCCAAGGTGGGCTGTCTGGGGTCAGGCCCAGGTGGGTCCAGAGGGCACAAAGGAGCTCACAGACAGGTGACCCCGTCACAATGCCCTCTGCCCCTGTGCACGTCTGTCCCCCTGCTCACACCCCGGCCTCACCAGAGTCCCTGCTGGACAGCGGACACAAGAGGAGAGAGCAGCCTTGACCTGCAGACGCTCACTCAGATTTCAGCGTGAGCCAGAAAGGGGTCGCGGCTGCCTGGCCGCCCCTCAGAGGCGGACCTGAGGGACAGGGCCAGGGGACGTGCACTCAGGGCAGAGCTTGGGGCAGTGCAGCTGGACACCCCCACTGTGGGGAGAGAGAAGTGGCCCAAGAAAGGACAGACACAAACCCGCGGGCAGTGGTGACAGGCTGTCGTGCAGCTCTGAGGACAATGAGGAAAAGTTAAGAGATCGGGGGACTCTGGGGCAGAGGCACGTGGAGGACCTGGAGGACAGGCACAAGTAGGGACGAAAACAGGGACAGGATGGCTCAGCCGGTTGCCAGGCAGCCCCTGTCCTGGGCCCGCGGCCGGAGCAACGGATCTGTGAGGAAGCCGCGTGTGGGCTCCCAGCACCGGCTCCTTCCCCTGGAGGCTGGGGTGTCACTGCCCCTCCCCCCATCAGAAACTGGCCTCAGTCCCTGCGGTGCCACCACCCCGCAAAGATACTGATCCGCCATTTGGCAGCAAGTTGGCTTCGTAGAGCCATCCATGCCGGGAAGGGCAGGGACTCGCCCGGCTGGGACTGGCACCTGTGCCAGGCAAAGGTTTGCACACGGGACCCCTCCCACGCCACAGCCAAGGTCCGGTGTCAGGGTCCAGGCAGCGTCACCTCTGACCCCAGGAGCTGACGGAGGTCAAAGGCTGCTTGTCTGCGGGTGCGTGCTGCGGACTGCCCAGCCCGCACATGGCACCCCGCCTGGAGCCCGCCAGAGAGACGGAATGACCCCCCACGATGCAGCCCCAGCGCCACTCAGAGGTGACACTCTGAGAACACGGGGCGCTGTCCTTTAGCTGTGGGACACGCCTCAATCCCGTGATGGGATGTGGTTCCACAGAGGCAGAACACGTGGACCTGGGAGCCAAGAAGGGGCGACAGGGGGTCCCACTCACCATCATCCCTAGTGGCCGACTGTGGGAACGTGGGATCCCGCCTCCCACCCCAGCTCTGTGGCCCCCAGAAGGGAGCACTTCCAGCAGGGGTTGCAGTAAAGCCCCCTGGATTTAGGTGACAGTCCTTAGGCGACGGTCACCTGAGGAAGGCATGGGGGGTGGGCCAGCCCCAGAGAATGCCCCTGACTCACACTTCCCCAGCACTGGGCACTCCTCTCCCCTCACCCGCCAGTCATCCAGAGGTTTTCCAGAGCCCTACGCTACAGGGGGGATTTCTTGGGGGCATTTGGGATAGGCAGGGAGGGAGGGCCTCCAGGTGACGGGCACAGTCCCAGACAGACAACCCATTCTTCACCCTGCCTCTATGCAGGAGCAAAGTTTACTTACTGACTTCCTGGCCCTTCTGGCCTCTGCTGAGCCTCTGCCACCCATCCAAGCCCCCCAGCCTACCCCAGAGCCCCTCCACCAGCTGCAAAATCACATACAGTGAATGTAACAGGACGCAAAGGAGGCCACACACAGGTGGGCACTTAGCAGGGGCCATGTAAGTGTTTACTGATGGATGGATGGATGGATGGATGAACAGAGGGTGGGTGGGTGGGCAGTGGATGGCTGGATGGAGAAGTGGATGGATGGATGGATGGATGTGTGGACGGATGGGTGGGTGGGTAGATGGGTGAAGGGTGGAGGCTAGAGGATGTATGGTGGATGGGTGGATGGATGGATGGATAGGTGGAGGGTAGAGGACAGAGGATGTATGGTGGATGGAGGATGGGTGGATGAGTAGATGGGTGGAGGGTGAAGGGTAGAGGATGTATAGTGGATGGATGGGTAGATGGGGGGAGGGGGAGGGTAGAGGATGTGTGGTGGATGGATGGGTAGATGGATGGGTGGGTAGATGGGGGATGGATAGGTGAGTGGGTAGATGGGTGGAGGGTGGAGGATGTATGGAAGATGGATGGTGGATGGGTGGGTGGGTAGATGGGTGGATGGACGGGTGGGTGTGGATAGATGGGTGGGTGGTGGGTGGACAGAGAGTGGGTGCATTGGTGACGATGGATGATGGGTGCATGGACAGATGGACAATGATGGATGGATAGTGGATGAAGGATGGAGGGTGATGATGGGTGGATAAATGGATGGACAGATGGCAGGTGTTGCAGCCTTGGATTCTACGTGAAGCAGAGGTTCCCTTCTGAAGTGTTCATTCAGATAAATCCCACCAGCAGCTCTCCTGGGGCTCAGGAGTCCCAGCAAATGGGAGTCCTCACTGCCAGGAAGCCGTACTCATTTTAACTCTTGCAAGAGAAACAACGTTTGAAGATACTGAAGGCCGTTTCTAGGCCTCGGCAAGCCGGGTCCACTGGCTGAGTGTAAACGGGCTCTGGGTTGGTTGGGGGCTGCTGCCAGGCCCCCAGCCCTGGCTCTTTTCTTCTGAAAAAGGGGAAGGCAAGAAAAGCCCATTCTGCTCAGCAATGTACTAGAACAACACAGTCGGCCCCGGAGTTCAGGGAGTTTTCTTCTAGATTGGAAGACTTGGCGGGTGTATTTAAAATAGGCGGGCATTGTCAAATAGCTGTCGTCAGAGCAAACGTAGGAGCCTGCTGTCGGGCCGTGCCGTGTCAGCGGGTGTCGGAGGGTGAGAGGCTTCGAGGCCCAGGGAGGGCACCGGCAGCTGCTGGACAGCCCCGGTCCTTTCCCAGAGGCAGGAGGTGACACTCAGGTCTAACACGCTGGTGGGGGTTCCGGAAAAGCCACCAAGCCGCTGCCCAGGGGAGAGGAGAGACCAGCGCCCACGAGGAAGCAGCTTGCCAAATGGCGGGGCATCTTTGTATCGTAACCCCAACATCGTGGCACAAAGCTCTGCAGGCCGCGCACCACGGAGGTTCTGAGACCCGTCGCTGGTCTGTTGTGCAGCGCACTGGTGAGTTTTGTACATGCCAATAAAAAAATAAAAGCCGCTATTAAAATCGAACCCCTGGCACATACCTGGTTTAGATCACATGGGAGCTGGCCTTTTGCACTGGAATTTGCAGCATCTGTTCCAATTAAGCCTTGTTTTTTAGCTTAAAGATATTAGCCGGATCACTAGTGTTCTGTGTGGGACATGAATGGCGCATTGTTCTGCCCCGAGCAGCCCTGCAGACGCGGAGACACCATTAAACAGCTCTGCGGCCCAATTAGAAGTGGAGGTGGGCTGGCGGTGGGGGCGGGGACTGACCGCCGGGCTGGGGCTTTATGGACGCCTCGCTGGGGCGGCTAACGTGGACCATGTGCGGCCGCCCGCACCGCGATGGGCAAGGCGAGGGTCATCTGCGTGGGGCACGGCTGGAACGAGGTGGCCGGGCAGGGAGGGAGCAGCTGCCGTGGGGCCTAAGGAGGACACTGGGCAGAGATCTGGGCCCGAGAGCGCCAACCAGGGGAGGCCCGGGCGGGGGCCACACCGTCTGCCAGCCGTGGCTCTCCCCGTGGCGGTGCGCACACCCAGACACACACACACGCAGCACATTCACACACACTCACATACACGTACTGTCACACACTCCTACACACACACATCGCACATATACGCTCACACGCTCACACACACGACACTCATATGCACATTCTCACATGCTCACATCACACACATGCACGCCTCACAGCACACTGACACATACACACACTGTCACACACTCGTACACACACACATCACACTCATGTGCACACACTCACATCACACACATACACACTCACACTAATACCACACTCACAGCACACGCACACTCATACACACACACTCATAGAAATACTCAAACACACTCATGCACACCCACGTCACACTCACACACTCACGTACACACCACACTTGCACACACTCAGGCACACTCACGCACACACTCGTGCACCCAGGCACGCCCACAATGCTCACACACACTCACACCACCATACACACACGCACACTCACACACACACTCACACACAGACATGCTTGCACACACTCACATACACACTCACACACACACTCTCACACGCGTACATGCAAAACTGCGGGTGCCACACAGCACCTGTGAGCACCATCTGCCTTTTTCCTGCTTTAATGCCAAAGCTAGAAACATGTCCCAGCATGTTCAGGGGCCTGAGAAGCCAGGGTCCAAGCACCGCTGTCTGTGTCGGGTGTCAGGGTTCTGTCCCCGGAACCCCAGCGTGACCATTCCCTGGCCAGCAGGCCTCGCAGATGTCGCCAGAAAGCAGCGCCTGCCTCCCAGCACGCTCACCGTGGGCTCTGCCCGTGGTGGAGCTGAGGCCGCCCACGACCTCTCTGATCCATTCAGAGAATGAAGCACAGTCGGTGCTGGTGACGCGGGGAGCTCAGTGTGTGACTGTCCTCTGCACCGGCCACTTGCAGACTGCACACCCCTCTGCATGCCCATCATGCGTCAACGGACTTGCAGAAAGTGTCCGGCCTGGGCAACAGGACACACGGAGCACTTCCTTTAAAGTTGAGGCTTCTCCCGTCCCCCAGCTTGAGCGGTCACCACCCAGAAAGGCTCTTCCCCTCCCCCACCTGACCAGCCACGGTTTTGGGCCCCTCTTGGCTGGGAGAGCCGGGTGGGGTGGCAAGGACGGGGTGGACAGAGTCTCCCGTCCGGGACGTGCTGGCCCAGCACCGCCCCCTCCCTGGGGGTCCCTGCTGCTGAGGCCCCGTTTCACAGCGGAGCAGACGGAGGCCCCGAGAGGCCCAGCCACCAGCCCAGGCTGCACAACAGGGCGTGGCAAGGCAGGGTCCACCGCTGTCGCCCTCCAGCCTTGGCCTGGGGCCCCCAGGCTGCCCTGGAGCCATCAAGCTGCTCATCGTGAAAACTGCTTCCCTGTTGCTGTGAACCCAGGAAGCCATGGTGCCCACCAAAGCCGCCTTGCTGCTGAGACGTGGCCACCCTGCCGTGGCGTGGACGTGACGGGCACACTCCTCTCACCTCCGTCCCACTGCGTGCTGGACACGGTGGCCTCGGCAAGGCTGCTGACCCGCAGGGACCTGCCTTGTTGCCAACGGGTATTTCCTGAAGGTTCTTCCAGAGTAAAGGTCCTGAAACACATTGTCGCAGTCATGTCTCTAAGGGGCAGAAACAGGTTACAGAAGGCACAGTACGCATGTGACATTCAGATTGTCCAAAAGCAAAAAAAGGATAAAGAGAACAGATGTTAATAATCGCCATTAGGTTGAGCCACGTGCAGACGCCATTTTTGTAGCGGGAACGATGGACTGTCGGCCATCGGCTGTCCCACGCGATTGACTGGAGACTTGGGACGTGACAGGTGCGTGGACGGCAGGGAGGGAGGGGGTGCTGGGTGGAGGAAAAGAGGGAGGGAGGAGGGAGGGAAGGAAGGAGGATTCATGGATTGGTGAGCCAGTGAGTGGGTAAGTAGAGGCATGTGATAGAAAAGTACTAGAAGAAAATATCATGAAATGGGATTGTGAATATTTTCTGTGTCCTCCTCTTACTTCTCTGTATTTTCCAAATTCCCTACAGCAGGCATATGTAGCTTCCAGAATCTGGGAAAACCCGACTATCCCGGCACCCGTCTCATCCCCGGAGCCAAGGGGAAGGATTCCGATGCCCGGAAAGCCGGCTGGCCCGGCCCCGGGTCTGGAACAGAGGGGCCTCTTTCTCCTCGCACGCTGGCCGGCAGCCGCTATGACATCACCCCGCGGCGTGTAACTCGAGAAGCGTGTGGGGACGTGTTGGCGCTGATTGATCACGCGCGCTGGTGTCCTCTCCCAGGAGGCCGAGCCCAGGGCGGCAGCTGGCAGTGTCTCTCACCGGCAGCGAGGGCCCGGGCTGCGTCTCCGCTCCAGGGGCGCAGCTCCGGGAGAGCCTGGTGGGAGCACGTTTCAGATGAGTGCGCCAGGCCCGGCGCCAGGGCACGGGGGCACCTCACATTTGTCAGGGTCCCCGTCCAGGGTCTCCCCGCACCTGGCCCGGCCCGGCTCCCTGGGTGGCCTGCGGTTGCCGGCCCTTCCCCACAGAAGAGCAGGCGGACGGTGGAGAGGGCGGGGGGTGCCCAGGGCGCCGGAGCTGCCCGGACAGGTGGGGCTGGAGGTGGCCGGGCCCGGGCTGCCTGGCCACACCCTGAGCAGGGAGGAGCAGCAGCTCTGGTTGTCGGCATCTGCCAGACCCACGGATGTCTCGGCTCAGCCCCAACTCCTCGGGCCTCAGCGCCGCAGGCTGTAAGTGGGGAAACTGCGTCCACCCCGAAGGGCGGTTGCAGGAAGGACATGAGCGATTCACTTGGTGCCGGATCCAGGAAGCGACCTGTCGGTGGTCCTGCCTGGTCACCGGGGACAGGACTCAGAGCTCCCGTCTCTGGTGGGTTTCAGGGATCACTCGGATGTCCCAGCCCTGGTGCCAGACCCCCGCGGCACCTGTCTCACCCCCAGGAGTGGGTGTCCCCGCAGCTCCTCTTGTTTTCTCATCGTGCAAGTGCTGAGCACACGGGTATCCCGGCAAAAGCGCCGCAGACACCGTGTTGCCCATGGCCCACGTGCCAGGAGGGCCTGGCAGACGCGTGTCCCGTGCTTTCTGGCCTCTGGGTCTCGAAGGCGGCCAGCCAGGCAAGGCGTCCTCGTCCACTTTGGTCAGGAGGGACGAGATGCCTCACGGTCCTGACGCACCAGGGAGGGTCGAGGCCCCGCACAGACCCCGTGAGCACCTGGGCGGGTTTCTGGGCAGCTCCATGGAGACTGACCTTGCAGAGGGTCGGGCGCAGCCTGGCTGCATTTTCCGCCCCTTACAACGACTCTGTGAGCCAGAAACTTATTGTTTCTGCTCTCACTTTAGCCCTGCAGACGCTGGGGCTGCTCAGAGAGGTGAAGTCACATGTCCAAAGTCACACAGCTTCTAAGCTCCAGAGCTGGAATTCGAGCCGGCCTCGTCCGCCCAGCGGACAGCTTCCTGGTGTCAGGCCGAGTGGCCCAGGCCAGGCGCGGGGTCCCAGCCACCCCCGGGGACTTGCCTGCTGGCACCGCAGTAGCTAAGGCAGCACACAAAGGATGTGGAAGGAAAGTCAATTTACAGTGAAACTGGCCATCTATTTTGGGGCAAAAACAATTACCTTTATGTTCAAGAGAAACAGGGAGAAAGCACTTATTTAAATTGCTGTCTTATAACTACCCAAGGAGCTATTTTCAGAAACCATTCAAACGTTTTTTTCTTCCTTTCCTGGAGAAATCCATCCACCTCCACCCCACCCAGCATGCGCCGGCCCCAGCTCTGGAGGGCACACGCGTGCAGAGCCTACCGGCCCCGGGCCCGGCCCCGGGTCCCCCTGTGGGGGGAGGCCAGCCGTCCAGGGCCCGGGGAGCTGGAGGCCGCAGGGGCCTTTGCGAAGCCACTAAAAAAACAAACTTCTGGGATGGCGGAGAGAGAGAACGTTGCCTTTTCACCACGGGGGCCGGTGGGGAGGGATAGGTCAGGCCCCCCTCGCTCAGGCAGTTAAAGAGTACACGCGGCCCCCAAATCACATTAAATATGTTAAGCAAACACACGGCAGGCGGCATGGATATTAGGTCATTTCTCATAAATATTAATACCGGAGTTTTCCAACGGGCAAAATTAAGGAAACAAAGATGCCTCTTCACTCGCGGCCTCGTGTGCGCGCAGCCCTGGAACGGGCCCAGCAGAGCGGGGAACCCGAGTGCGCTCAGCCCAAAAAAGCCTCCCCTGCGCTCTCACGAGAGCTGCCAGCTGTGGTTGGCAGGAGGGCGCCCCTGGCTCGCAGGGGCAGGCGGCCCGTCAGCAAGAAAGGGCAGAGTGAGGGCCGGGACTCGGCCCAGGCTGCCCCTCGCCACCCCGCAGCCCCTGCCCGGCCCCACAACCCACTGAAGGTCCCTGAAGGAGCCCTGGCCCCAAAGCCAGCCTGGCCCCGTCCCCCTCTGCGATGCCTTCTCCCCAGGCTCCTGGGTCACCCCTCGGGCCAGGCTCCTGCCGGTACCCAGACCGGGCTGCCCTGTCCAAGGCTCCCAACGGGGAGCTGGGGACGCCAGGTGCCCCAGCAGCACCGGGCACCGGCCCCTCTCTTCAGGGTCAGCGCCCTGCTCTCCACCTGCCGCGGCTCACGGCACCTGCGCAGCCCGAGACGCACGTGAGCGGCTCAGCATTCGGCCCCCAGGCTCCGGCGAGAGGGTAGGGCTGCCCTGCCCGGGAGGCGGCCAAGCCCGATGGCCCCAGGGAGGCCGGGAAGGGGCAGAGCAGGCTGCGTCCACGCTGGGCACAGGCTCAGGACTCCTCACGCTCAGCCCTGCGCTGGCTGCACCGGCAGCTTCTGTCTGACGCAGCCTGGCCGGGCCAGGGACCCGGGCAGAGGGCAGCGGGGAGGAAGCAGCATCGTGAGAACTGGAAAGTGTCCACGCAGCGTTCGCCACACGGGGGCCGAGGACCCCGCAGGCCCCCTGGGC
This sequence comes from Eulemur rufifrons, assembly GCF_041146395.1. Classification (NCBI taxonomy): domain Eukaryota; kingdom Metazoa; phylum Chordata; class Mammalia; order Primates; family Lemuridae; genus Eulemur; species Eulemur rufifrons. The sequence goes on along the minus strand of NC_090990.1, from coordinate 341,059 downwards.
TGTGGCCACATCTGTCCAGGCCTTGCTGCCCCCAGTGTGTGAGGGGCCTGGAGGCCCCTGGCTCCCTCCCCAGCCCTCAGTGCCCACCGTCCCTGTGTTCTCAGGCCTGCACGTCTGAGCTCCTCAGGGGTGGCCTGGGCCCTTGGAGCCCCGTTCCTACCCATGACCCCGGCACACCGCTGGGCCTGGTGCAGTGCACGGGGCTCTGGAACCAGGTGGATGTCCCATTCTCTGCACAAGCCACCTGCCGGCCAAGCCGCCCGGAAAGGGCTCCTTGCTTCCCGGACCCCAGCGTGCTTATTTTCTATCTGGGAGGACGGTTGCGAGGTTCAATAACTCAACACAGGTAAAGAAAACCTGCTCGCAATTTGGTTGTTCGAGCCAACGGCAGGAAAGCCGAAGCGCAGGGAGGGGAGAGACACGTCCGTGCGGAGGACCAGCAGCGAGGACGGGGGGCTCCTCGCCAGCAGCGAAGGGAGCTGCGTCTTCACAAAGCAGAAGCCTGTCACCTTCGAATCCCACGCCAGCGAGAATAAGTTTCAAAAGCCACGGTGGGACAGAGACGTTCTGGACACGCGACAGGGAAAGAATCCGTTAGCGGCAGACGCACCGTGAGGGACAGGGAAGGACAGAGCCACTGACAGGCGCCACGACCAGGCAGACCGCAAGGGTGACCGGGAGGAAGTGGACGGACGAGAGCGTGGCTGCCGGAGCCTGTGGGACACTGGGAGGTGCCGACTGGTGGGTGGTGGGGGTGGGGCAGTGAGGGGTGGCCGGGGACACATGGGCACATGGGGCGGTGGAGTGTCCCGCAGCCCCGGCTGTGGCTGCACCACACACGCGTGTGCCGGAGCTCACCAGACGTGCACTTCCAACAGTGCCATTGCTTGTGGGTCACCTGTCCCCCAGTGAAGCTATTTTTAAAGGACACAGGGCACTGCCTGACCCTGGTGGCACACCGCCCGTCACCGTGAGCGCTAGAAAAGACAGCCTTTGCACAGGGGCTGGTGAACGCACACACGGCGGCTCCGCCCTCCCCCGCACCCTGCATGGCCCATTGTGCAGAGGAAGCTCAGGCGGCCTGGGGGGCACCGGCTGGAGCCCCCCCGCCCCGCCAGCCCCTCACGGGGCCCCTTGTCGAAGTGCCACTGCTTGGAAGAGCCTCCTGGGAATCTCACTCTTGCCGGGTTATTTTTGGAAGCTGTTAATGATTCTGTTTGCCTTTCCAATGACCTCAACCGTTCCACTGCCCGGGACCCCTCCCCTGCGGCCGTGCGCCCAGCTGGCCCTGCGCCCTCGGAGCTCAGACTGCGGGCGGGAGGCCGAGGCCTGGCTCCCCCCACACACCTGGCTGCGCCCTGGTGCCTGGGTGAAACCTTCGATGACGGGCAGGGTGACAGAGGCCGTGTGCCCAGTGGTTACGGCTGTCCTGCCACCAGCTGCTCAGCCAGCCTGGGCAGGGCCCCCGCCTGCCTCAGTTTACTTCCTTGCACAGCAGCATTGATGGGACCCTTGGTCACGAGGGCGAGACAATCGGTGCTGGCATCGTCACGGTTGGCGACGGGGCGGGGAGACAGCCGGGGTCTGCTCCTCGCCTGGCCCCGCCTGCACGGTCCGCGGCCGGGCACTGGGGCTGGGAGCGGGGTTAGGGGTCGGCTCGCCGAGGTCCAGCGAGGGGCATCAGCCGCCTTCCCCTTGTGCTTGTGGGGAAAACGTACGGGGCGTTTTATTAGCCCAAAGCTGCTTTCCCCTTGATTTCCAAGCCCGTGTGTATTTAAAAAGGAAATTCAATCGGGTTGTTTTTAATTCTCTCACACTTAACTCATCAAAATGCTATTTGGTGCGAGTGGGACCAGACCAAGGTGCCACGGAGCCGCCCGCGGAAGGGCCGTGCGGGGCTTGCCAGGCACCACGGGGCCGCCCGGGAGGGACGCGCTGGGGCCGGGGACGGTGCTCTGTGCTGAGAGCTGCATCGTCTCCTGCCAGGGTGACCCCGCGGGGTGGACAGTGCCCCCCTCCTCGGCCAGCCAGAGTCCCTCTCCCCACCGAGACCCCCAGGGTCTTACAGCTGAGATCCTGCATCCGCCGCGTATGGCCCAAGTCCAGCCCGGCCCTGGCTCGTGGGAGGGTGGACAGCAGGCTGGACAGGGCACCGATGTCCCTGAACCCTCCTCCCTGAGAAAAGAGATGTCAGGAAGGGAGTGGGAAGACAGTGTTCCCGTGTCCCACACGGAGCCCGGCCGGGGGTCCAGCAGACAGAGTGGGGGGTGGACGTCTCAGGTGTCCACTCGTGGTGGGGGCAGGTCCGGCTGCTGGGATGGGGGGAGGTGGCAGGTGTGTTCCCACCACTGCAGAGGGCACATGACCCCTGCGAGTGGCTCAGAGAGAGGGACACGGGCCAACGGCCGGGCACTGAAACACCCCCGCCCCAAAGTAGCTGCAAAGCTGCTGGAAATGGGGCGCGAAGCGTTTGCAGCGCCGGGCAGGGCAGCCAGGGGCTGACGGCCGGGAGGCAGGTGGCGCGGGCGGCGGGCCAGGAGGTCGGCAGCCAGACCCGGCCACGCGGAGCCCGACGGCGGCAGGAAGGCAGGGGCCGCCCCCTGGGCTCCTGGACTCGGCCTTCTGGACACCCAGATACCCCTGGGGGGGGCTGTGCACACAGCCAGGCCTGGGGTGCCAGCCTCCCCTGCTGTCCCCCTCCAGGGCTGCCAGGCGGGTGCGCGATGGGCTGTGTCCCCCCAAAGCTGCCAGGAGCTCACTGGTCACTGTGTGTCCCTTCCTAGGCTTCATTTCTCCTTCATCATCCTCTGTGACGGTGGGGAGGGAAGAGGGGTCGGGGGAGGCCTGGGGCAGGGAGGGCCTGGTGGGGAAGCGCGAGGGGTCCCAGGGCAGGTTGCCCCACTCCGCCCCTTCCCAAGGAAGAAGGGGGCCCAGGGCTGCAGAAGCAGCGTCTAGGGGGGCACAGAGTCCCGGCCAGGCCCCTCCAGGGAGCCAGCGAGGCAGCCCTGGGCCATGTGCTGACTCCGGCTTCTCTGTGGCCCCCCCCCCGCCCTGCTGGGCAGCCCGGTGCTCTCGCTGCCCAGCAACTCCCACTGAAGGTTGGGATGCCCTTGAGGGTGGTGGGGTGCCTGGGCCCCCCAGGAGATGCCAGGCTCTGGTGGTGGCTGTCCCACCCCTGGGTGAATACAGGCCTTCCAGCGCTGCACCCTGCTTGGGCTTGTGCACACCCTAAGGGGGCCCAGGGCACCTCAGCTGGGCCCTGCCTGGGGGCGGGGGTCTCAGTCCAGTGGGGAGGTGACCAGTGTCCAGGCAGCCACCATCCCGCATGGCGAGTGCCGGGTAGGGGAACGCACAGGCCTAGGGAGGAAGGGGCACCCCACCCCCGGGGGACAGGGTGCTGAGGGGGCGCATGGCCAGCCCTGGTGCTGAGCAAGACTGCAGGACACGGATGTCACCCTGAGGACAACGGGAAGCCCCTGGGCTGGAGGGGTGTCTGACCGAGAAGGGGACCCCTCAGGAGCCCAGAACCTCCCGGAACTTCCCCTGGGCCGGCCGCGTCTTGTTTCCTTGGACTCAGGGGCCCCTTGGAGGAGAACCAGCCCCAGGGGTCCAAGGGGCGCCAGAGGCCACGTCTGACCCACGGTGCTGGTGGTGAGAAGGGAAACCGTTGCGGACCCCCAAGGCTGCCCACCCCAGACTAGCACCCCCAGGCCCAGGCGGGCACTCGGGCCGTGTCCAGCCTCCTGGGAGCCGGGCTGGCAGCCCTGGCCGGGCACCAGCGCTGACCCGCCAGGGCGCGGTGTGCAGCTGCTGTCCTGAGCGGTGAGGGCGGGAGGTGCCCGCGGAGCCCGGAGTCAATGGCCTTTTTATTTCATCCTATTTCACCTCTGCCGAGGGTTCGCTCCCCGCTCTCCCTAATAGAATTACTCTTATCTGCAAGTGATTTAAACTCTAAGGTTTACTGAAGATTTAAAGAGTGTGAACACAGTTGGAATGTTTTAAACTAACAGTACAAGTTGCATTTTAAGAAAATAATTAACTCCCAGGGGAGGTGTGGGTTTTGGAGCAATGACAGATTTTCAAGGTTGCTTTCCCTATATGGAGTTTCCAAATAATAAAATATCTTTGATTCCCTGCTGATGTCAGACGAGAACCTGTTAGTGTGCGAGCGAACTGTCATTTTTTTAAGAGGGCCCATTAGTGTCTTAAAGACGCAGAGCCGAGTCCGCACGCAGAGGGCAAAGGGTTTGTTCCCGGCCCTGTGGAGAGAGAGCGGCCTCGGTTCTCCCCGGCCAGCGTGTCCCCGCCACGGCTCCTCCTGCCTGACAGCCCAGGCCCCTCCGCAGGGCGCCCCCAGCCAGGGCCCCACGGGGCAGCGCCCTCCCTGCCATGTGGCAGCCGTGCCCGCTGTCCAGGCCCAGGCCGGGCACGGGTCTCCCTGGCGTCCCTGAGTCTGCCGGGCCCTGGGCCTGGAGAGCAACCGGGGGCTCCGAGACCTGGACTCGGGGGCAACCCCACAGCCTTGCGCTGGCTTTGCGCTCAGGGCACGTCCTCGTGCCACCCGGGCCCGGTGCCCTAACCGTGTTCCACTCCCTGTTCACAAGGGCCCCGAGGTGGGCACCTTCCCCATGCCACAGGTGGGGATGACGGGCCCAACTTGGCTAAAGCACTGGCCGAGGGCCCAGGGCCCATGTCTGCGGACTCACCGCGCTCCCTCCGCAGCCCGGGCCTCCCCAGGTGGGGGCGGGCGGGTTCCCTGCCTTCCCGCCAGGCTCCGGCCCAGCCGAGCGGCGAGGGCCGCCACCCAGCAGCTGCTGCGCGGAGACTCAGAGCGTGCAGCTGTTGGAGCCCACGGCAGAGCCACGGAGGGAAACACTGACATTGGCCACGTCACTCCACGGGCAGCCGAGGCTGGGGCTGAAAATCGGGAGGTGCCAGGGACGCCAGGGACCGAGGGGCTGGTGCAGAGTGGGCTGCGGGGAGGGGTCCCCGCCACAGCTTCTCCAGGGTGGTTACCGCTTTCAGGGTGGCCCCCCAGCCCTCCCCAGGGTCACAGCTCCAGAATCCCTTCCACTTGGTGCCGGGCCCTGTGCCCGTCCGGAAGCCTCCATGGAGCCCGCCTAGGTAAGTGTGACAAATTGTTGCCGTGCTCAGCCCAGGGCCCTGCCAGCATCTTCCTTTCTGGCCAGGGACAAAGCTTTGCCGACCACCTCCAAGGACAGGCGCCGGCTGGTCCTCAGAGAGCCGGTTCCCTCCAGGCGTCCCTCTGCCCTTCTGGCAGCTGGTGCTGGGGCATCCCCGGCGGGCTCCCCTCTCCCAGGCCCCCTCCTTGTGCCCCACGGAGGGACGAAGGCCCGTCCCATGCACTGCCCTTGACCTCCAGGCGCTGTGTGCCCTGGGCTGGCCCCGCCGTCTAGCCCCACCCTCTGGCTCCTCCTGTGGGTGCTCGGGCCCTGCTCCGGTGGGTCAGGGACAGACAGGCTGTCCTTCAGGCAAGTCCTAAGGTGCGGTCTGAGCACACTCTGGGGGGGTGGCTGCCTCTAACGGGCAAGGTGGGAAGTCCAGAGCCCCCCGGCTGTAGCCAGACCACCCTCCTAGGGGGGCTGAGAGGCCCCTCGGCCTGGCACCCCTGAGGGGGTTCCAGAAGCTCCTTGCTGCTCACGCCAGGCCGTCCCTCTGGGGAAGCAGCTCCTGCAGGGGGAGGTTTGCGGGGGACACTACCCTGTGTCCCGGCCCCCGCCCTGCCCAAACCTGAGAAGCGGGTCTGCCCGGCCTCCGGCCACTGGCCGCTGAGCCTGGGAGGGGGAGGGACGGGGACCGACGTTTGCCAGTTGTCCATTTTTTTAACACCTCCCCACAAACGTCTGCCTCTCAGGAATAATTCTTTCTGGTAATTTACTTGCAAAACATTTGGCCATTAACACCCAGCCAAGAGTGGATGGCAGGTCACAGACTATTAAAAATATCCACACCTGGGCCCTCCAGCGCCTGCTTAACCGCTGCCCCGGGCGGGGGTCCAGCCAAGAGCGGCGTGTGCGTGGCCGGGCCGGGCCCAAGGCAAGAGGACGCCACCTGTGCCCCGTGCGCCCCCATCCCTCCCTCCGCCCTCCTCCCTCTCCGCCCCCGTGGCCTCAACCTTTGGCAGCGGCTGGGGACACCCGCAGGGAGGGGGCATCACCCCAGCACCCACGAGGTCCCCCGAGGTGGCCGAGGTGGGCGCAAGCTTCAGGATGAGCCGGCCACGGTGATCTACAGCCGGGAGCTGCCCAGGGAGGGCCGGGGTGTCCCAGTTTCGCCCAGGGGCCCCTCACAACATTGGTCCGACCCCCATGTGGAGGGACAAAGGACCCGTCCTTGGAAAGAGGTGCCCCAGCCGCCTGCCCCCCGAACACTGTGCCCTGACGAAGGTCCTCTCCGAGAGGGTCCCTTGTGCGGGGGGCTGTGCCCCAGGCCCTGCCGGGGAGGCCCTTTGGGGTGCAGTGCTGAGAGCGAGTCCGTCTTTCCGGGGTGGTGGCGCAGGTGGACGCTGAGGACCCTCGGAAGTGGCCGCTGTGAAAGCCCCGGTGAGAACATGCGAATTCCAGGGCTCGGTGCCTCCCAGCTGCCCTGCCCCCCTGTCCTTTACTCTCACGGCCACTGCACAGGTGGGGAAACCGAGGCACAGGGAGGCAGGGCCAGACATCCACCCTTAAGGGAAGGGGACGGGGGTCTCAGCGCAGCCCAGCCTCTCCTCTCAGAGGGCCGGTCAGGGCTCTGACCCTCAACCTCTGCAGTTTCTGGGTTGTGGCCTTCGGGGGAGCTGCCTCAGCCCCCACTGGGGAGACTGTCCTGCCCCTCCCTCGGGAGGCGGCGCAGCTGTGGGACAGCCCGAGAGAAGCGCTGCCCGGCTCTCACACGTGGGGAGCCCACAGCCCGCCGGCCCCGCCCCGTCTGGCCGCCTGTGAACGTGTCCCAGACCTGGGGCCCCGAGCTTCGGGGGCTCAGCCAGCCCGGCCCCGGGGCCTCGCGGGGCCTATTCCCAGGCGTCCAGGAAGACGTTCGGGGAACTTCCGGGGGGACCAGCGTGGCAGAGCCTTGGGAGAGAAGACGACCCTGGCCCCATCCCCAGGGAGGTCATTGTGAGTTGGGGAGGATTGCGCCCGGGGAGCCTGGGGCCCTGGGGGTCGTGAGGCCTGCACTCGGCTGGGCCGTGCCAGGTGCTGCCTGTCCGGGAAGAGCCCTTCCCCGCAGGTGAAGTGTGGGAACTGCCGTGAGCCGGGGTGGCTCTGCCCCTCCCTCTCCGCTGTCTGGGCTCCCGCCTCGGGCTCCAATGGCAGCGCGGTGGTGGCCGGCTCCAGCGCCCCCCACTCCAGGCTCCAGCGCCCCCCACTCCAGGCTCCAGCCCCCCCGCCCCCCCCTACCCTGCTCCCCGGGCTTCAGGCCCCGAAGGCCACAGGGGCCGGCAGATGTAGTCAGCAGCCACAGAAGCGCAGTGGGCAGGTGCTCGGGCATGGACAGGGCACCTCCCCAGAGGGTCGAGGGGCCCCGTCTGGAGAAGGGGAGAGGAAACGGGAGGCAGGAGGGCCACATCCACCCGAGGTCACATGCCTTGAGCCCCGGGCCTTCCCCTCGCCGTCCGAAAGCCTGACCACGAGCCTCCTGCCTCCCACCCTCCAAACCCTGAAAACCGGAGCACCAGGAGACCAGGCCCACATGACAGTGGTGGGCACAGGCTTCAGAGACCCCGGCGCTGCCCTCGGGGGGCCACCGCGACACAAAGCTCTGGGCCGGATGCCTCGTGGCTGGCACGGAGAGGCCAGGGAACTCTGGTGACCGGATTTCCGCTCAGAGAGCCCTTCCGAGTGGGGCATTCTGGGAAGTGTCCCCAGGGCAGCTGCAATGGGCCCTTTGTGCCGGGTCTGGGTGCAGCTGCCGAGGGCCGTGGGGGAAGGCACGGCGGTCCCAGGGCTGGGGTGCCCGCCCGGCAACCGCAGGGCAGGGGCCGAGGACCAGGGGCAGGTCAGGCCCCCAGGTTGGGCCTCCAGGAAAGGCCCTTCCAGAGCCCCCCCAGCCCCCATCCCCCCACCATGCCACAGGGGTTTCCAACGAACCGTGTGGTGCACCAGAGAAAACGCCGCTATCGTTAAGGGATTTAACGACAGCTTTGCCCGATATTGGGGATTTGTATGTCTCTCATTATGCGTTTTAACAAGCCTTTCTCTGGGACGCGGCCCGCGTGCAGGCTGCCCGCGCCTCTGCCGTGTGTGACTTTCATTAGAAGGCGTTTTATGACGCCACCGATCACAGACGCGCGTCCAACCCGCAGCCACGGCGGCCGCTGCTCACCAGGACCGGGTGTCCTGCGCTGGGTGGCCGGTGTGTGCCTGCGGGTCTGTCTGCACCCGAGCGCACGGTGGGGTCCGAGCCCGCCCCCCCCGACACCCTCAGCCAGGGTAGGGATGGGACTCAGGGACAGACCCAGGGGGGACGTGGGGGCTCCCGTCCACTCTGCTGTGGGCCCGGGCTGGGCCTTGGCCTTCGCGTCCGGGCCCAGTGTCCCCACGCGTGTGTGGCGCGTCAGCAGGCCATGCCTTTCAGTGTGTTTTAGCAGTGGGACTGTTTCCCCACAAACCACCAAGTGGTGTGACAACGAAAAAACAAAATTAAAAAAGGCAGAAATGAAGCTGAGTTTGCAGATGGGAAACTTGGCCACCCTGTGCCCCACCCAGCCCCCTCCAGGAGGCCCCTGGGCACCCACGTTCCTGGGAGTCTTTGGAACCTGAACCATTTGGTGGCTGAGGTGTGGGTGCCCCCCAGCGCCATGCCTTGGGCCCCTAGTGAGGACAGCAGGGACAGCAGCCCCGCCCCAGGAGCCCGCCTCAGGCGCCTGGATCGAGCCAGCCTGCGGCGGGAGTCCCAGCTGTCCAGGCCCCGGCATCTAGGCCAGCAGCCGCAGGAGGACTGGCTAATTCTGAGGCTGAGCCTGAGACTGCCGAGAGGGCCAGGCCCCTCCCCAGAGTGTCTCCTGAGTCCTCTGCTCTGGCCTCCTCCGGCCACCGGAGTGTGGGCCTGGCCCTGCAGTGGACAGTGGCCGGGTGGTTCTAGCGTCGGCAAGATGGAGAGAGCACCGCCTCCCGGAGGGCACTCGGAGGCAGGCACACTTGTGGCCGAGGACTCGTTCCTGCCGAGACGTTTTCACACTAGCAGATGTGCAGCTGGAAGGCTCACGGTGGACAGGGAGCACGGCCCAGCCCAGGAGCCCCTCGGCCCCAGGTGCTCGGGCCCCGACGACAGACCGCAGCCGTCCATCCAGACCAGCCGCCCGGCTGCTGGCGGGTCTGCGGACCCTTCTCCGACTCCTCGTGCTCCAACAAGCCTGCGGGGTGGGGGGAGAGGGGCTGTGGACTGAGTCCCCGGGGACATGCAGGACAGAGGGAGCACCCCCTGGACAGCCGCTGGCCCTGCCGGGATCCCCAGGTGTGAGACCTGCCCCAAGGTCTTCCCCCCTCCCCAAACGCGGTGCTGGCCCTGCAGCTGGGACGCGCGCCCTGCCCCCAGGACCGGGGATGGATAAGCAAATAATAACCCCTCCCAGCCGCTCGGCCTCCCGCCCGCGCTGCCCGGCTGGCGATTGCGTCCACAATGCCTTGCATTCATTACGCTCCTTACAAACTGCGTCGTGTGTCTGGAGAACAGGAAGTGGCTGCAAGTCCCCCGTGTAAAAGCCATCTGAGGCCGTGGACCAGGTATGTTCTCAATCAGGAAGCAGGGCAGTAAATAAACATTTACGTCCCGCGGCCGCGCACCCGCCTGCCCCGGGCCACAGAGGGGTACGGAGAGCGGAAATTTGTTTAGTCCTATAAAAGCACAGGCCGTATATCAATAGATGATTAAAAATGGAAACGTTGGCGGCTAATGGACGGTATTGATTTTAATAAGCGTTAAGTACATGGGTTCAAAGATAAGAGCCGCCCAGCCATCTCTCCACGCTCCGAGAAAGTGACTCACACAAAGGGAAAAAAAACCACTTTCTTTTCCAAATTGAAACTTTCACCCGTCAGCCTGGGGACTGGCTCCACGTCAGCGCCCACTGGAGAATGGAGAGTGTGGGGCAAGTGACACATTTGGTGATTTCTGCCGCGACGTCCCCACACGGCACCAGGCGCGGCGTCCACAGGCACCGGTGGAATCTGCTCAGCAGGCCGTGGCCCGGCCAGTGCCAGGGTGGTCGCCGCAGTGCGTTGGGGCCTCTCCCAGATTCCGGGGATTCGGGGCTGCCCAAGCACCGCCCCGCTCGTCTGCACTTGCGCCCTACGTGGGAACGCGCCCTGCTCCGCGGAGGGCTCTGCCAGCCGCACCAATGCTTCCGTGGAGGGCGGTCGTGGCATCTGGGCTGGGTCCGTGGGCCATTGCTGGGGACCCCAGAACAAGGCTACGGCTCTCAAACCCGGACACTGGCCCTGTGTGTTCCAGCCGTCTCCGCCACTTGGCCGGTGGGTTGCGCAGCGGCTCCTCAGCGTAGGCGAGCCCCCCCACCCTTCTGCTACAGCTGGGGCAAGAGGGCCTGGACCCACCTGGGCATCCGTCACCCCGGGGCCCCGCTGCCCTGTGGAGACCCAGCCCTGACTTGTACCAAGCCCCCGCACCAGGCTTCCCTGACTCCCCAAGAGGACGGGGACCCACCGTGCTCCATAACTCATTGTTCTTCTCACCACCTTCCTGGCCCCCTCGCCTGCCAGGTCCGTAGTGCACTGGACTGAGAGAGGCAGGACCACAGAGCCCAGAATTCACCCAGGACAGCAGGTGTGTGCTTGGGAGCAGCAGGCCCTTCATGGGAGGCAGCCCCAGCTCTGTGACAATGACAGACGCTGCCTGTCCCCTCGGCTCTGAGCCAAACCAGGGCCAGGCACTGGCTGCACGGGCAGCCACCCAGTGCCCGTCCCCGCTGGGAAAGGCCTGAAGCGCACGGCACTCTAACCGCTGCAGACAGTCACTGGGAACTTTCTGACAAATTATTTTGTCTAGCCTGCTTTCCAGACCGACCTCTCTGGCCTCCAGATTTCTTATAAATCATCTCCCCTTGAGTGGGAAAGTGAATTCTACTCGAGTCTCAGCTCCAAAGCGGGTGGGGTTTCTCTGTTTAGGGCTTTCTCGTTTTTACAGACCATAAGGGACATTCCTGATCAGACCCCACCAGCTGGCTGGGACCCATGGCCATGGGCTCAGAGCCACCTCCAGCCCGGGTCTGCACCAGGAGGGTAGGGGCTGCGGAGTTCAAGGTGGAGGACAGGAAGGGGCACAGCCATGGCCCCAGGGACAGGTTTCCTTAAAACATTCAGGGTGAAAGTGAGTTATTTTAAAATAAATGAAGTACCAGGAGTAAATGATCCGGTGTCCAGCCAGGTGCTGGGGCCCCCGAGGAGCTGCGGTTCAGGCCTCAAGATGGGGTGGGGGGACAAAGATGTCACTTCACCTGGGGCTGCCGTGTCCTGGACGTGCAGCAGAACACACGAGAGGGTGGGGCTGGCCCCAGGAGGGTGATGTGCTAGTGTCTCCAGCCGCCATGACAAGTTACCATAAGTGGAACAGCTCAGAGCAACAGGGATGTGACTGCTCACGGTCCTAGAGGCCGGAAGTGCAAAACCCAGGTGTGGTCTCATGGGAGGGTCCTTCCTCTTCTCTTCGGCTTCTGGTGGCTCCTTGGCTTGTAGACACATCACCCGGTTTCTGCCTCTGTCTACAGTTGGCTTCCTCCTCTCTGTCTCCCGTGTCTGAATTTCCTCTTCTCGTGAGGACACCAGTAGTTGGATCTGGGGCCCACCCTAATCCACTGCGGCTCCATCTTCACTTGATCACATCTGCAAAGACGCTGCGTCCAAATAAGCTCACATTCGCAGGTTCCAGTGGACATGAATTTTGAGAGACACGATTCATGGGGAATCCACAAAGTCTCCGTGGGGAGCACCCCCTCCACCCTCCAGTCCCTGGCAGTGCAGGGTCTGTCCTGCTAGGGGGGCTTTGAGCACAGGCACTGTCATGATCCGTCATGGACGTGACATGAAACTCCAGCCTGGGTTGCACCCCCAAACTCTCCAGCACCCCCCCTTGCTTTGGCCCTCTCCAACCCCCATCCCCGGGGCCAGCCTAGTCCAGCCATGGGAGTCTCACCCTTTGACTGTCATTTCACTGTCAACTTCCCTCCTCAGAAAGACCCACTCCTGTTGCAACCACCAGGACCCCTCCTTATTTTCTCTACTTCTCTCCTTATGATTCATGACTGTAGATTAGGTTGCTCATGTTCCCACAAGACCGTGCACTCCACAAAGGCATAGACTTACCTGTGTGTTCACACCATGTCTCTGAGCCAACATGGCACCTGCTGAATGGCCATTTGAGAAATAGCCATTGAATGAATGTGTGGAAGGATAGGTGGGTGGATAAATGGATGGATGAATTGTGAGTGGATAGATGAATGGATGGGTGGCTGGATGGATGAATGGATGAGTGAATGGATGGTAGGATGGATGAATGGTGGGTACACAGTGGGATGGATGAATGGATGGATGAGTGAATAGATGAAGTGTGAGTGGATAGACAAATGGATGAATGGGTGGATTGAAAGATGAGTGTGTGGGTGGACAGATGGAAAGATTGATGGATGGGTGGATAGATGGGTGGGTGGATGGGTGGGTGAATGGGTGGATGAGTGGACGGATGGGTGAGTGGATGGGTGGATAAATGGGTGGGTGGATGGGTAAATGGATGGATGAATTGTGAGTGGATAGATAAATGGATGGGTGGATGGATGGATGAGTGAATGGATGGTAGGATGGATGAATGGTGGGTCCACAGTGGGATGGATGAATGGATGGATGAGTGAATAGACGAAGTGTCAGTGGATGGACAAATGGATAGATGGGTAGATTGAAAGATGAGTGTGTGGGTGGATGGAAGGAAAGATTGATGGATGGGTGGATGGATGGACAACTGTCTCACTCAATGTTGCAGCTCCATGTTCAGCATGAACCCAGCTCAGGAAAGGTGTTCGGTGGATGGCCAAGTAATGAGGACATGAAGAAGGAAGGAACACGATGGGTGAGTTCCCTGAAGTCCGGGGTGTGGAAAGGGGTCCTTCCCTGCAGAGGAGCGTGGGGGTGGAGGCCGCCGCATCCCTGTGCGGGGGCAGGGGAGCTCTCACGGGCACTGCTGCCTGCGCAAGTTCATCAAGGATGCCCTTAAGCCTGTTTTCACTTTGCTCCCGGGTCAGGTGCAGCTGTGCTCCCCACTGTGTGAGGTGACACCTTTTGTTTCTTGCTCTAAGACTGCTCTTCTTCACGGGTAGGTGCACTTTTATTACAAAGTCCGGAAAGTAAGTAGTTTCGGCTCCGTGAACTGCTTACCTGCGCTGCTGCAGCATGAAACCTGTCACAGATAATATGGAACAAACAGGCACGTGGCTGCGTTCCAGTGAAACCTTATTTACGGAGATCGAGATTTGAATTTCACATAAAATGCATGGGACAAAATACTATTCTTCCTTCGATTTTCTTTTTCAACCATTAAAAATTGTGAAAACTATTTTTAGCTCAAAGGCTGTTCAGAAGCAGGTGGTGGGCTGCATTCTGCAGTCCCCTGACCTGCAGTCTGCAGTCTGCTGACCCCGCTCCTGGACTGAGGCCACCGGCTTTCCCCCCTGAAGCGCTACGGCTGGGTGAGTGAGTGTGCGTTCGCTCCATAAGCTACACTCTGGACTGGATAGGCTGCGGGCGTCTTCCTTCCCGTGTTCCACCTCTCCTGGCTGAAATAAAAGCCATTTATGGGTGGTGTTTTGTCAGTGATTCTTGCAGTAACACCATGTAGCAAAGCTCTCCAAAGTCAGCGTTTCCCAATCGCAGGCCCTGCTCCTCACACCCACAGGCCGGCAGGTGGATGGGGTTTGGCTGACCTGACTGGGCTCAGCTGGGAGGCTCTGCTTGCAGCTGTGGCTGGGCTCAAAGCTGCCCCAAGGGTGAGAGTTCTGGGGCCAGGGCTGCGGGGCAGGTGCCCCAGGGGTGAGAGTTCTGGGGCCAGAGCTGTGGGACACCTGCCCCAGGGTGAGCTTTCTGGGGTCAGCCTGAAGGACAGCAACGCCTCCTGGGCATGCTGTCACCAGGGTGGGTCCCCAGCAGGCAGGAGGCGAACATCCCCTTGGGCAGAGAAGCCACAGCACCCAGCCCAAAGTCCACAGCGGGGAAGTCACCCCACCCCTCAGCGAGGGGAGGAGGGGGGTGAATATTTGCTGAGCAACAATCCAAACTGTCGCATATGTTCTCATTAGTTTCTCTAAGTGACTATTAATTCCACTAATAGCCCGTAGGCTCTGCAAGGCCGGGCGCTGTGTTTATGTTGTGCACCTTTAGAAAGCGCTGAGTAAATATTTGTTAGACCAGAGCGACACCCACGAGTCTGGGATCCCCTTTCCATAATGTAGCCAGCGCCTGCCTGCCCCTCCCCAGCACCCCCAGCAGCTGTGCTCGAGGGACGCACGAGGACAGGACGCTTCCACCAGCAGGACACTTGCCGGGTGGCCCTGCCTGGCAGCTCCAGTCGCCGTAACAAAGTGCCACGACTGGGGTCTTAACAGAAACCCGTTTGCTCGCAGTCCTGCGGGCTGGAAGTCCAAGGTCAAGGTGTCAGCAAGGCTGATGCCTCCCCAGGCCTCTCTCTTTGGCTTGCGGACGCTGCTGTCTCCCTGTGTCTCCCCAGGTTTGCCCCAGGATCTCCATGAAGTAATGGCCTTCTGTGTGGCCTCCTCTCCCACCCTGCCACCCGCCACAGGCAGCCTTGGGACACAGACTCTGCCCCAGCAGAGGTGACTGACCAAGGCCTCTGCCCCGACTAGGGCCCAGGCCCTAGGGCTGTACCAGGCACCAGATGCCCACACGTGTGCCACTGTGCTTCTCAGCTGACGTTTGTCTGTGTGTCTGTCCTTACTGACACCATGCTGTCTCAATTACTGTGGCTTTATAAGGCTTACATATCTGTGGAGCAAGAACTTCCCCTTTGTTCTTCAAGAGCAAATTGGCTCTCCCAAATCCATTGATTTTTCCATATAAATTTAAAAATTAGCCTATGAGTTTCCACAGAAAATCACGTGGGATTTTGGTTGGAATTGCATTTATTCTGCGACTCATTTTGTAAAGTATTAACATCTTCACATAATTGGGTTTTCCCTGTCTATGAATATGATATACCTTATTTTTATTTTTCTGTGATGAGGTTTTGCTACTTTTTCACTAGATTCATTACTCAGCGTTTGATAGTTTTGATACTATTATAAATAATAGGTTTAAAATTTTTGTTTGTTGTTATATAAATATTTGCTAAACTTATTACTTTTAATAATAGATATAAAGGTTCTTTTTGGTTTTTTACTTACCTAATCATATCATTCGCAAATTATGACAATAGTATTTCCTCTTTCTAATAGTTACAACTTTTGTTACTTTTTCTCGCATTATTGCACTGGCTAGGATTTCTAGTCCGGAATTGAACGGAATTTGTAGTACCAGACATTCTTGTCTTGTTTCCAATCTCAAAGAGCTTTCAACAATTCACCATCAGGTATGATATTTGCTGTAGGTTTTTATATATTTCCTTTGTCAGACTAAGGAAGCTACCTCTATTCCTAGTTTCTAAATGTTTGTTTTTATCATGAATGGATGCTAAGTATTACCAAATGCTTTTGCTGAATCTACTGAGATTATCATATGATTTTCTATTCTGTATATGTGCTTAATACATTGGTTAATTTTAAGAATGCTAATCCAATTTTGCATTGGATTAAATCCAATTTATCCAAGTTATGTTATTCTTCTAACATATTGATGATTTTGAGCTTGATAATATTTTGTCTAGAGTCTTTGCATCCATGTTCAGAAGTGGCAAACAGGTTGGTCTGTGTGAAGTTTCTTATAATGTCCTATCTCAGGTTTTGGTACCAAGATTACACTGGGTTCATAAGCCAAGTTGAAGACAGTGACATCCTTTTCTATTCTCCGGAAGAGCTTGTGTGAGACTGGCATAATTTCTTAAATGTTTGGTAGACTGACCAGGAAAGTTAATCTGGATCTAGAATTTTCTTTATGGGAAGGATTTTCATTGCAAAGCCAGTTTCTTTAGCAGTTATAGAATCATTGTTTTCTATTTCACAAATTTCTTCTCTTCTTTTTATCATTTTCTTCTTTTTACTTTCTCTAGGTTTTTAAAAATAACTTCTTGAGATAACTGCTTATGTATAACTGATTTCCAATCTTTCTTCTTTTCTTTTTAATGCATTTAATGGTATAAATTTACCTTCAGAGAAGACTTTAGCTTCATTCTTCAATTTTTGGCATAATGTATTTTTATTGTCATTAAATTTAAAATAGTTTTATTTCCAGAGTGATTTTTTTCTTTGACTTTTATGTTATGCCAGAATATCTTTCTTAGTTCCCAACTTTGCAAAATGTTTATTGTGATTGTTGTCTACTTGTTTTTTATTTTTAACTTAATTCCACATGACCAGACCACATACTCTTTATGATTTCAATCCTTTGAAATGGTTGAAACGATCCATGGCCCTGCATAAGCTTAATGTTGTAACTGTTCCATGTGTAATTTTTTTAAAAGTATGTTTTGCCATTTTGGTATACATACTCTATGTCTACTTGTTGATCATGTTGTTGAAATCTTCTATATCCTTAATGATATTTTTTCTACTTGTTCTATTAGTTAATGAGAGATTTGTGGCAAAAGCTCCCACTCTCCTTGTGAATCCATCAATTTCTTCTTTTAATTCTGTCAATTTTTGCTTTATGTACTAGGTGCATATGCATTTATGATCCATATGCTTTCACGATGAATTGAACATTTATCAATGTAAAATTTCCACCTTTCCCTCTGGTAATGCTTTCTGCCTGAAAGTTTACTTTATCTGATCTTAATGAAGCTACTACAGTTTTCCAATGTCAGCCCTTCCCAGCTCATCTTTATTTCAATCTGTCTATATCCTTACATTTAGACGATATATACATAAACAATATATACTGGAATTTTGTTTGTGTAGCTTTTATAAACAAAATATATTTGGATTTTGTTTTTACTAAGCATGATAATTCTTGTCTTTCAATTAGATCAATCAATCTATTTATCATTTAATGTAATCAATAATATTTTAGGCTTAAATATATCTTTCCATTTACTTTCTATTTGGCCTGAATAGTCTATTTTCCTTTCTTCTCTTTTCTTGCTCCTTTTGGATTGATTCTGTGGTTTTTATTACTCCACTCCCCATTATCTGTATAAATATTAGTGGTATTTTTATTCTTTTAGAGGTTACCCTAAAGACTACAGTGCACATCCTTGTCTCATCAAAGTGTAGTGTTACTTGATACTTTTGCTTTCTTCTGGAACAAGGCAAAGACTTTGAGAATACCTTAATTCTATTTTATTCCCCCAACTTACATGTCATTATATCACATTGTATTATAATATACCCACACACATATATTATGTACCTTAACTGTGTACGTATTTAAATCCCAGGCCTTGATGTCTTTGTTTACAGACGGGACTCGCATCGGCTGACCCACACGTTCAGCACGTGTGATGCTCTTTCCCGTCCCTGCGTCCTTGACCTTCCACGTGAGTCGTCTGCTTTCTACTGACCCTGTCCACGTTCCTGTTTAGGGAGCACCTGCCAACGACAACTTCTCAGATTTTGTTTGTCTAGAAACGTCCTTTTGTCACCTTCATTCTCGAAGTATCCTTTTGCTGCCAATAGAATTCTATTAATAGATAGTTATTTTATTTCAGACTTTTAAGACATTATTTCATTGTCGCCTGGCTTCTGTTGTGCCTGTTAGCCAGCTTTAGGCCTAGCTGTGGCTCCTTGGAAAGTCATGGGTCTTTTTTTCTGGTTGTCTTTAAGATTTCTCTTCTTCTTTGGTGTCTAGCAGTTCATTAATTAATGCTATGATGGCCAGGAAAGCTGGCGACGGGGAGGGGGAGAGGGGTCACAACACGGAGAAAGGCAGGCTTTGCCCAGGGACCTGGGGAGGGATCTTCTACAATGGGAATTGCTCCCCCATCTCTCCACAGACCCATGTTCACAGCCCCAACTTTCACAGACCCATTTGGGGTTTGGGGGACCTCTCAAGTCTGTGCTTGGATGTATTTTGTCAGTTTCAGAAAAATCCCAGCCATTATCTACGCAAATGCTGCTGCTTCTCCGTTCTGTCCCTCATCTCTCTTCCGCTTGGATCTAATTAGAAGTCTACAGAATTTTTCACTTTATCCCCAAGAGTCTCCAATTTTCATCTGTGTTTTCCATAGTTTTTATTTTCCATATTTCAGTGTGGATTTTGTTTTCCTGATAAACCTCCCAGTTCTTTAATTCTCTCTGTGTGTCTAATTTATTGTTCAACATATCCACTAAGTTCTTAATTTAGATCATTAAACCTTTCAGTTTTTGATTTTCCATTTGATTCTTTTTTATAGTTTCCAGTTTTCTGTTGAAATTCTAACTCATTGATTTTATTGCCTTGAGCACAGATATTTTGATGTCTGTGTCCAATAGGTCCAATATTTGGGGCTCCTGTGGGTCTGCTTATATTTCCTATTGTTCTCTCTTTTCATTTACATTGTCTTATCTTCTTGTCCACCTAGTTTTTTCTTGTCAAGTGCCAGACATTATATATCTCTTTTAAAAAATATATAAAAATAATCTGAGACTAAGAATCATGTTATCTTCCTCCAGAGGGGATTTATGTTTGTTTCTGGCAAGCAAATGGAAACATTAATAATCCAAGACCACTTTAATCCAATTTCAGGCCCTGAGATAGAGTGCCCTGGCCACTTCTTACAAAATTGGTGAAAGCTGATAGTGATAAGTCACTCCAAATGCCTGGGCTTTAATCTTCTCCTGAATCTCAATCCTTTAATTCTTCACCGCCTTGTTGCTCTGACTCAAGCCGGTTTTGTCTGTCTTTCCCAGTCGTCCTCATAGGAGGTTTGGTCTGAATTATCTAATTCGTCATATACAGAAGCCCTTCTCTCACCCACGATCTGCTTTCTGAGGCCCAGACGCAAAATCTGCGCAGTTCAGAGCACCATGTAGAGGCCAGAGGGGGAGGCTGGCTGGTGAAGGAAGATGATCCCAGTAGGTCCAAGTGGGAAGGGTCAGTGTGGCCAGGGGACCACCATGTTCCTGATCCCTGGTCACCACAGATACCTTTGGACCAAATCTCTGGGCCTGATGGCTACGGGGAGGGGACAGGGGAGGTGGAGGGCAGGGGAGAGTGAGAGGGAGAAAGAGGGGGTGCTGGAGAGGGAGGGGGGAATCAGGCAGTGCACAGAAGCAGAGGGTGGCGAGAAGGTGGGGGTTGGGGAGCAGGGTGAGGAGGTGGGACAAGCACAGAGTGCGGAGGGGCAGGGGAGGGTCACAGAGAGCCAGGGAGGGGGGGATGGGAGAGGGGAGAGGCCACATACCCCCCAAGTGCTGGGGTGGGCCGTGTCCCCTCATCCATGCTCTCAGCTTCTGCACTCACCCCCTTCTTCCTGCTCACGACGTCACAGCCTCATTGACCAGGGCTTTCCTCCTGGGGGCCCAGGGTGGGAAGCTCCTCTCCTCTGAGCCCTGGTCTCCCTTGGGGCTCCTGACAGCCTCAGCCACTTCCTACAGCAAGCCTCCCCCTAGCCATCCTCACTGGCACCGCCGTCACCTGGACACTCAAGCCCCAACCCAGCTTCCCTGGGCCCAGGGATGCTCTCCATGGGGGGGTTGACTCAGCTGCCCTCCCAGCTGCAACCCACCCCGTTTCTCAGCTCTTGTCGACATCCTTGACCATGGAGTACATTTGGATGCTTGGGACAGGGCAGGAGGGGTGGGGGTCCCAGAAGCTGTAGTGGTGGGGCCCAGAAGTTCTTCCTCCTGGTCCACGTCTGCAGCTCAGGGCTATCAACAGCTGCACTCACACCCTCACCCCTGCATCCCCAAGCCCCCACATCTGGCGAGGGCCCCAGCCCCTGCCCAGCCTGTCCTCGCCCAGATGGGTTTGACCTTGGTGGAGGTGGGCAGCAGGCGGCCTTGAGGAGAGAGGGGGAACCAGCCACGCACGCACTTTCCATGCTGCCCACAATTTCTTCGGAAAGTTTCTAATCCCGGATGGCACCTCTGGACCCATGGGCTTCTCCCAGCTTCGGAATCCCAGCCGCTTGGACCAACCTGCCTTGCTTCTCTAAGGGCCTGTGACGGCACCGAAGCCCGCCCCGTCCAGGCTCCCAGGTCCTTTTTCCATCCCGATCCCGCCTTTGAAGATGGCATTAAATGCCTCACCAAGAGGCCTTTATCATCCCAGGGGTATATTTCAGCTCGGAGGTTACCCAAATAGGTCTTGGAAGGCTCCATTTACCCCGAAGTGAAGATGGAAGAGCTGGGTTGAGTGAAATCAAAACCAACCCCAGGCAGTGCCCCACACAAAGCGGGGCATTTACTGAGATTTAGGGGAGTCCCCTGGGTCGGGGAGCATGGCCAGGCACTCAAGACGGTAACAGGAGCCAGGGCTCTCCGGGCAGAGGCAAGGAGCCCGCTCAGGGGCACGGACGGTGGGGGCCGCCGCCTCGTGCCAGCTACCGGGGTGGGGGGTCCTCTCTCCAGGCCGTCTCCCTGGGGCTGGGGCTCCGCAGAAAACCCAGCACCAGGGAGGGCGCGGATGGGTCCCCCTCAGCAGGTCCCCCTGTCCCCGACAGATGCCCCCAGGCCTGGCTCCACCCTCCCTCCCTCTCTGCGAGTTCTATGCTCACACCCTTTCCCCACCCCTGCCAGCCCTGGCGTGTGTCACAGGACAGACACAGCCTTGGTTCCACTGGAGGACCCAGGAGATGCTCTGCTCTTCTGCCATAAAATAGAGACGTGTGACTGAGAAGGTTTCTAAAGTCACAGGAGTGTGTGAGACGAGGGGGGGCACACCGTGTCCGCGTCGGGAGCTGCACTCCCTGAGGACGGGCAGGTTCGTCCTCGCCTCTTCCTGCTTCTGGGGGCTGTGGCAACTCCTTGGCTTCACCCCAGTCTCAGCCTCCCTTGTCACCTGCCCATTCTCTTCCCATCTGCCTGTGTTCTCTCTGTCATTGTAAGAGCAGTCATCGGATTGGGGGCCCACCCCAATCCAGTGTGACTTCGTCTTAACCAATCACACTTGCAAAGACCCAATTTCCACATAAGGTCGCCTTCTGAGGTTCTGGGGGCCGTGCATTCTGGGGGATGCTGTTCAGCCCACCGGAGGGGCCACTGCTCTGATGCTGCTCCCAGCCCCCTCCCTGACTGCCTTGCTGGGTGCGGGAGCAAGGCCCTCGGGCTCAGCACGAGACCCATTCCCAGAGAAGGGACGCTCCGGCACTGTGGGTACAATGGTTGCTCCAGGAAAGAGATGGGGGGGGTGGGGAGGAAGGGGGAGGCAATGCCAGGCTCAGAGGCGCTGGGGACACCACCACGGGTGCCTGGCAGCAGAAGGGGACCAGCAAGACCCTCCTTCCTCTTGGCTCCCAGCAGGAGAGGGTGGCCCAGCAGAGCTCCTGGAGCCAGCCCTCAGGCCACGGAGCTTCTGGAAGGGCCCACTGGGCACGGGAGCAGCCCCTCCTATGCCTGCCGCACCCGCCCCAGGTGGGAGCCAGCCCAGCCTGCGGCCAGCACCACTGCAGAGCCGCCGTCACCGCCCCGCCGCACAAAGACGGCCTTGTTGCTACTTCTAGGCAATGCAACGTGCAGGCGTCGCACCGGCAGCCCCTGAGCAGGCCTGGTGAGTGACCCATAAAGCTCTGCAGATAGATGCCAGGCGCCCATACGGCGCAAAGTACTGATATTTGCTCAAAGCCCTGAATGCCCACAAATTAGCTAACCACACAAGGCTAACAGGTAGGCACACGGCTGGGAAGGAAGCATCAATTGCTGTAATTGACAGGGATGATTTCCTGCTCCATCGCCGCAGTGAGCTGGGCTGGGCACCGCCCTGCACCTGCCCATTGCCCAGTGACCGCCGAGAGCCAGCAGGTGCTCTCCGGGGCGGCCCGTCTGCAAACAAGGCCGGGCTGGCGGGCGGTGGCCCACAGAGTCTCACGCAGGGCCTGCCTGGGAGGTTCCCTGCTGGCCCTGGAGGGAGCCAGGCCTGTGGGCCCGAAGGAAGATCACAGACCACCCCCCACGGCCCACCTCCCACGGCCCACCTCCCACCCTCACCAGGCACCTGCCTCCGTGCCCCTCCCCCTCCCGCTGTCATGCCTCCTCCGAGCCAGACACGGCCGGCCTGGGCTGACCCTTGAGGTCTCAGCAGAAAGGCCCTCTGCTCAAAGGCAACCCCAGACCTCTGGCCAGGGGCGCTGGGATGACCCCATCTCGTTATCTGCTGGTTTTGCCGTGTGCAGAATCGCAGACAACACACAGCGTGCTCCTCCAGCCGTGTGCTTGTCCGCTGTCCAACCCGCCGGGGCAGGGCCTGTCTGGTCCTGTCCCCTGGCTGCCCCAGCTGCCGGCAGAGCCGAGGGCATGGGGGTTGGATGCCGAGCCTGCCCCGACCCACACGCGGATCCCCGGGGCTTCTTTGGCCACCCAGGCCCCGTCCTGTCTGCTCACCCGCGTGGCGGCTGCCCGGAGCCCGGCCCTGCTCTAAGCCTCCACGGGTTCCTCCCAATAGCACCAGGGCCAACTCAGGGCCGGAGTCACGGCATGAGACTGAGGGGACCCTCGCTCGGAAGGGCCCCAGCTTGAGGTTTAAAATGGTTTGCCGTCACTGTCTCGAAATTCTTGTTCTGGCTTTGAATTTGTGCCATGCACGTGCAGCCCTTCTGGACCGAGGAACGTGGGCGGGGCTGGCAGCCTCCCCGGGCGGGGGTGGCGTCCCAGCTTCCCGCCTCGTGGTGCCGCTGCCCTGACTGCCTCTGCGGGTGAATTTCACCGAGCTCGATCCCCTGCCCTCGCGCCGGCGGGCCCTGGATGATGAGGAATCGTCGCGTGGGGGGAGGAAGGGACGATCCCCACAGACGGGACGGCAGCGGAAGACAGGACAGGGCAGGGGCATCGCAGGGGACATCCCGGGGGGCACGGGCCTGTGTGGCCGCCCGGAGCGTGCTGGAAACCGGGGCCACGCGGGGGGCTCTTTACGGGACGCTCGCTGGCCTTGCCGGGCACAGTTCATTGTTCTGTTTCCATAAAGTCACTTAAGTGGCAACTGGCCTTGAAATTGATCCCCTGATTGGAGTCAGGTTGGACGACACGTTGAATTAATGACGCAGCTGCGGGCCGCGGCTCCCCAAACCGCTTTTATGGCAACCGGGGGAGGGGCGGGGGGTGCACGGAGGAGAACTTCAAATAAAAGAGGTTTTGGTCCATGCCATGTTTTGCTAATATTTGAATTTTCCCTAAGATTACTTTTTCTCCCCTATTTAATATATTGTTTTAAATAAAAAATCCTAATAAATCTTGAGAGAAATATGTCATAGCAGAGCTTAAAAACCGTAGTGCAATATATCACAGTTCATAAAATATTCTATCCAAATAGCCAAAATTGTGGGGCATTTGGACCAGAAGTAGTTAACTCCAGGAACGGCATTTTATTAGCTACTAAAATTAAGAAAGGGCAGTGCTGTTTCACAGCCAGATAATTAAGTACCGTTTTCTCTTTTTTAATTCTATAAAATTAAACTTCCTGTTTTAAAGGTCTGGAGGGGCCTTGGGCGAAGGGTCCACGGATGAGCCCTGAGGGCAGAGGCAGGAAAACAACCCGGCCCTTATGTGGGCCGAGACTTTAAAACGCAGGGCTTGGAGAAAACATGCCGCAGTCAGCAAAAAATTGCAGGTCATAAATCAGAGATCCATTTTTTCACATCATTTTAACTAATCCATTAAATCTCGGTGCCCAGGGCTCTATCAGAAACAGAAGCTGCGGCCGCCCGGCACCCACACCTCCTGGCGTTGTTCAAACGCCGCGAGCAGTGACCCGAGTCAATTAAACCCGTCCCTGGAGCGGTGGCCGGGCCGGGACCCTGCGCCACACGCTCCCGGTTCCCTGGGCCGGGCCGAGAACAGGCGGCAGGCGCGGCAGGCAGTGCCTTGCCCTGCCAGAGAGTCACCTCAATTTCCAGGGTGAGGGAACCACAGCCGGGGGACCAAGACGTCCCGAAGCTACAGCCTCCCCCGAGAACGGCTCCTTCCCAACTGCATCAGTTTGTCCCGTGTCCCAGCTGCGGACATAGACCCCCTCAGCTCCTGCTGTGATCCCCCAGAGAACCAGAACTCCCCTGGCAAGGGCGGGGCCAGGTTCGGGGGCCTTCAGCGTATACCATTTTGGGACCCCCCCTTTAAGAAAAAGGGTACAAAATAGCTTCGCTGTTAAAATATTACAGAAGCGGGTGCCCGCAGGCACCAGCTGCCCTGCGGACTCACCAAGGCTGTTTGGGGGGTGGTTGTGGTTTTCTGTCCTGCGATTTTATTTCACTTTGGTTGTTTGGGGGCCTTTGGGCTTATGTGTGTGGACAAAGTCTCAACGAACTCAGTGCAGCAGATTTCGAGCACAGCTGGGGCTGCCGTGGGGGCAGAGCACAGGATGGGCGAGGAGAGCCTTTGTCACTCTCAGCCGCGCGGGCCCCTGGGACAGGGTGGCAGGACTGAGCACTTCTGCCTGGACACAGGGAGCCCCGGCGTGTGCGCTGCGGTGGGCGGCAGCTCCTCACCTGGGTGACACGGGACAATCGGCACACTGGGCCCCTTCCCTGTGGCTGGAAGACACGCCCTTGTGCAGACAGGGGACCTTTGGGGTGCACCTGGGGGGCAGTGGATCGTGTCACCCAGAGCCTTGTGCTCCTCGCCCCGATTTCGGCCGCGGGCCCAGAGTCCAGGCCGCAGCTGTCCGCACGAGCAGGCTCTGCCGCGAGCTGGCTCTCGGGCCGGTCACTGCCGACTGGGGCCTGCGGCCTGCAGCCCCTCAGGTCCCCGCAGCCCGGCCAGCCCTGAGCCACGGCCCGTGGGAGCGGAGGGCCGCGGCTGGAAGGCTATGCACGGCCAAACCCTTCCGTACGGTGTGGAAACACATGACCACATTTCCCAACAAAATCCCTGCCAAATCTTACAAGGAAAATTTAAAAGCCTTTTATGTGGCTATTAGGTCTGGTCCCAGCCAGGTTATCAGATTTCAGGCATCTGCGGTGAGCGCTCCTACCCTAGGTTTGCGTGACACAAGCCACGGCCCCTCTTCCCGCAAGGAGCACGCGGTGAGGCTGGGCCATGCCAGGAGGGGTCCCACGGGAACAGCCCAGGGCCACAAGCACACTGACACGCACAAGCAGGAACACACACATGCACACACTGATGCACACGTGAACACAAACATGCACTGATATTCCCACATGTACACATGCCCACACACTAATACACACTCACACACATGCATATGTTGACATGCACTCGCCAACATGTGTACGCACAACATGCTAACACCTAGTCATATGCACAAAACTGACACACACCAGACACACACACACATGGACACGCACACGGACACGCACACAGAGTCACACTAACGCACATGCAGGCCCTGGCCCACTCACTCACTCAGCCAGACACACACAGAACTGACACACTAACACATGTATGCACACGGGCACTGTCACCTGTTCACACACAAAACGGGGACAGCACACGGGCACAGCGGGTGGCTGTCTGCACCCTGGAAGCCGGCCGCGCCCAGCCAGCCCTGCAGCGCCCTGACCTCAGACTTGCGCCTCCGGAGCTGTGAGAAGCGAATGTCTGTCATTTATGAGCCAAAAACCAAACCCAGAAAACTGACACGCACACCCACGCTCATGCTCTAACACGCACACATACACACACACACACACACACACACACACTCTTGCTTGGAAGAAGCTGAAGAGACCTATGCAGCGGTGCAGGCTACTTGCCGGCTCCCAGAGCCCCCGGCTGTTCTGGTCTGCACTGGGCAGTGGGGCAGGTTGCGCACTCCTGGTGCTCGGACCTGGCCATGGTCCTGGGCTGACATCCAGGCAGGAGGCCGGCTGGGGCGGGACGGAGGGAAGCCCACCTGGGAGCGGCCAGGAGCCAGGGGCCACTCTCCCCAGGGGCCAGTGGAGGACGGGGCTCTCTAGGGCGGCACAGGGGCCTCCCCTTCTCCTGGCCGCGGGTGGAAACTCTGCTGGACATAGTAAAGTGAGTGAGGAGGAGCCTCGAGTCGGAGAGGGAGTCCCCAGGTCCCCAGGCCCCCAGCACAGGAGAGCCAGGGACCACCCCAAGTCAGTGGAAAGGAGGGACTCTCCGCCAAGGGAAAGGACTGAAGAGGAGAATGGCAGGCCCCAGGGCGGATCTCGGGCCGCTGCTGGGGGGACCAGTCCCACAGCGCTCATGTCTGCACAGCAGAGGGGACCTGGGCTTGCCGAGGGTCGGCTCCCCGAGGGGCAGATCCGTTCACACGGAAGCCACGTGGGCTTTGTAACAATGGGAACCTATTTATCCAGTGGGTCACTTTTGTTTTTGGAAGTTAGGTTGCATGGCCCCCCAGACAGTGTAGGGGGTCCCAGGCACACCTGTGCCACCTGGTGGTCTTTGCCCAGAAGCTCCGCCCAGCTCCAGCCGAGAGACATTGCCTCGAACCTGCAGGGCAGGGGGCCAGAGAGGGTGTGGCGAGTGCCACGAGCCCGGGCAGATGTCCTCGTCGTAGCTTCGTGCAGACATGATGCGCCGTCTCTCACGCGTGCACGCACACACACAGGCACACGCATTCCATTCTCGCCATGTCGGCCACACCTTTTCCCTGAGGTTGGAATGGTGCCGCCACATCAGAGTCGGTGGTTCCCACCGTTGCACCCTATGGGTGTGTCGTGGACTCCAGGACCGAGCGAGGCCATTGGAGACTATGCCAGGCTGGAGAGCCCCGCTGGGGTGGGCTTCCGGCCGCAGCGGTCAGGGCTCTTCCTTCCAGGGCCTGGTCGCTCCTTCCCGAGGGGCCGCGGAGGCAAGCGGCTCCCCGAGGAGCGCCAAGGTCAGCACAGGACGCTTTGTGCCGGGGCAGGAGGCCGGGGCGGGAGGCCGGGCCGGGCAGGAGGGCCAGAGCCCTCAGGCGCCGTAATTGGCAACAGCGGGCAGACACGCCCGCACCTGCGGGTTGTTTCAAAGACAGTAAATCAGGACTTTGGAGGCTGGCGCCCTGCCACGGAGAGCGAGGGGCGAGGACGTCAGCGCCACCGCGGCCTGTGTCCAGGGTGGCTCTGGATGTGGCGGTGGCGGGACAGGGGGAGAAACACATTAGCTTTATCTCGGACGAGACTATGTGGTCAGCTCCGGGATGGGAGTTTGTAACGAAGGACTGTGCCGTCGGCGAGGGGAATGTCTGCGTGGAGGGGCCGCTGGGTCTGGGGCCCCGTGGCTGTGAAGGTGGCCCCAGGGTGCCTGGTCCAGGGGCAGAGGTCAGAGGGCCTCAGGGCTCCGCGAGGCCAGTCCTGTCCTGTTATGAATGGGGAAACTGAAGTTGGCAGGGAAGTGACTTGCCCAAGGTCACTCGGCAGCCCAGGACTAGAACTCAGCCCCCCCCAGAGCCCAGGTGAAGCACGAGCTGGTCACAGGGTGGGGGGCAGGTCACAGGGTGGGGGGCAGGTCACAGGGTGGGGGGCAGGTCACAGGGTGGGGGGCGGGACCAGGCTGCTCTGCCGCTAAGGTGCCTCCAGCTGCCGGCAGATTAGGGCCCGCCTGCCGGCAGTTACACCTGAGAACAAAGCCCCCCACCCTCCAGTTCTCTCCTTGGGGGCCTCCTAAAAGCCCGGTGCCTGTGAGGGGGCTGCTTCCGAAGGGCCCCATGGCTATAAATCACCCTCATCACCACCCTGAATCAGCTCCATTTAACCCCCAAGAGCTCATCTCCCAACCTCTGACATAGATGAGGAAACTGAGGCACAAAGAGTCTAAATAACTTGCCAAGTTATGCCGTAGGAACTGGCAGGGCTGGCATCGACCGGGGCCCACTCTCCCCCAGACGTGCAATGCCAGCCCCCCTAGGAGGGAAACGGGATGGAGTCAGAAGGCGATGGAGGGGCCCTGGCCAGGAGGGGAGCGACAGGACTGAGAAGGCGCCAGGAGTGCTCGGCCCGCGGACGGGAGTCACCTGCACTGGGACGTGGCACCACGACTGTCACAATATTGGGGAAAACAGGTGCACGTGATGCTTCCCGAGAAGGGAAAAAGCAGATCTTATACAAGGGACTGAGAGTAAAAGTGGCTTCAGACCTAATAGCAACTAGAAGCTTCGAGACAATGAAACAACGCTTTCAAAATTCTGAGGGGAAACAATTTTTAGTCTAGAATCCACTGTTCAGGTAAACTCACTATCAATCGTGTTGGTGGAAAACAGGCAATTTCAAAGATTAAATGTTTGTTTTTTTGTTTTTTTTTTTTGACAGAGTCTCACTCTGTTGCCCAGGCTAGAGTGAGTGCCGTGGCGTCAGCCTAGCTCACAGCAACCTCAAACTCCTGAGCTCAAGCGATCCTCCTGTCTCAGCCTCCCGAGTAGCTGGGACTACAGGCATGTGCCACCATGCCCGGCTAATTTTTTCTATATATATTTTTAGCTGTCCATATAATTTCTTTCTATTTTTAGTAGAGGTGGGGTCTCGCTCTTGCTCAGGCTGGTCTCGAACTCCTGAGCTCAAACGATCCACCCACCTCGGCCTCCCAGAGTGCTAGGATTACAGGCGTGAGCCACCGCGCCCGGCCCAAAGATTAAATGTTTTAAAAATTAACCTCCCATGAACCTTTCTAGGAAAGCTACTAGAGGATGTGCCCCAGTGAATCAAGGGCATAAACCAAAGGAAAAAGCACAGATGAATGGGATCAGGAAATAGGAAGCCCAAAACCCAAGCAAGGCAGAGGGATTCCCAGGGTGGTGGTGAAAGCAAGTCCCAAGACCAGCATTGCCTTGGTGCCCTAGGGATGGGGTGACAGCCCTGATTCATACCCAGTGGAGTTAGGGACAGCACTCCTCTTCATTCCCTGATGTGTCCTGGTTAGGATAAAAATCAGTGAGCCACCAGAACAGCAAGAAGAAAAGGCAAAGAAGCCTCCAAGAAAAATAAATAAATGACACTAACAACCCGGATACGTTTGCCCATTTTTAGAGAAATCTTATGTCTCTTTAGGATAGTTTAAGGATCGATCAGTGACAGCTGCCTAGAAACATGCAAATGAAATACAAGGCAAGTGTTAATGCGAAGAACAATGTCACTTAAGAAAGGAAATAAAACCACAGTTCTTCACGTGGCTCCGCGTGATCACCTATGCATTCACGAGACCGTAAACCCTGAAAACCGATCCGATGAAAGGTGTGAAATTGCTAGATTGACAAGGGTGTGCGCCGAGAGGGTGAGGTCTCCACTCTGCCACACACGCGGCCAATAGAAAATCCTCACAACATGTTACACGAGGCATAAACACGTAATTTAAAAATGTGAAGTTAAATGCAGACAAAACTCTGAAATAGCAGAAAACAGCTGCTTCTGGGGCAGAAGTCGGGGTGGTTGAGAAGCAGGGGGTCCCCCGTTTTCCTTACAAGCCTACGCTGTGCACATGTGTAGCGTTGACAAAACATCGCCATGTGTCATTCTGGTCCAATACCAACGTTCACGGGGACAGGAAGAGAGCAGGGCTCCTCGCTCCTCTTGCCGGGGCCTTCGGGAGGGTCCCCTCTGGCGGGGGCTGCCGCTGAGCCTTTCCTTCTGGGTCAAGCCCCTCTAGTGCCCAGGACGCATCCATGTGGGGGCACCGGGGCACAGAATGTCCAGACAGCCCCTTGACGGCAACTCAGGTGCAAGGCGAGACTCCACGAGTCCCCAGCCCACCTGCCACGTGGCTGAGAAGGTGGCGGATGTCGGATTTCAGTCCTTGGGGTCAACTCCCCCCCCAGCCCCTCCCCCCTCCCTCGCCTGGAACAGGCTCTGCCCCCTGCCGCACTCGCGCTGGTTCTCGCTCCACTGTAAACTCGGAGAGCGGACGGGGGTCTTTGTGTGAGGCGGGGGCTTCCCGGGACGCCAGTGGCTGGGCCACACCCAGCAGGTCAGGGCCAGGCCTTGCCCACCCTTCCCCGGAAGCCCCCAGCTCGTGCCCGCAGGGGGTGGCTGCGCGTGGCGTGTGCCCATCCACGTCTCACAGCAGCCGGGGCTCTGTGGGGACAGACAGGAATGTGTGTCACTGGCCACCCTTTGGAACGTCCCTGCCACGTGTCCTCCCTCTCCCAGGCAGCTCCGGGACATGCACCCGTGCAGTGTCTCCTCTGGGCCTGTCCCTGGAGGGGCTGCCCGGCCCCCAGCAGGGCTTGGCCCCACGAGAACGGCTGGGCCAGGAGGAACAGCTGCCCCCACTGGGTGCCAAAGGGCAGTGGGGACAGATGGAGGCAGGGGCTCCTGCCTGTCCTGGTCTCTGCTCAGCGTGGGACCCGTCCCCACCTAAACCTCAGGACAATCTGAGCCAGACCTTCCCACACTCTCAGGCCCACACAGGCCACCGGCCCCTCCACCTCTCAGCCCGGACCGGCCAGGCTGGGTCCAAACCCTGACGCCGAGGGGCCCCTGGAAAGCCGACCGTTGGCACTTCTGCGGGGGGCCCCGGGGTCGCACTCACGGCACTGCTGGGCAGCGATGCCACGAGGGGAGCTGGCCCAGTGCTGGGCGTCGGGAGCAGTGGCCGGAGCTTTGCTGGACCACGGGGGTGGCCAGCAGCCTCCACCCCTGGCTGGAGCCTGAGGCCTCCTGACTTTGTGGGGGGCTCATGCTGGGGCCAAGGGCTTTGGGCACCGTCACCGGGCCTGAGGGGTACGGCCACTCAGAGCAGAGCCCTGGGCTGGCGTCCAGGTGGTCTCGGCAGCACCTGGGGGTCTGGCCAGCAGCTCCTAAGTCGCTGGCTCCTCCGTTTCTCTCCTTCCTTAGCAACGTCCTCTCTAGGAGAGCGGTGTATCTGCGCACAGTGTGTGTGCCTGTATGCACACATGTGCGTGTGTGTGCGTGTGTGTGCGTGTGTGTAAATGAGTGTGTGTGCGCCTGTCCGTGCGTGTGCAGCACACTCACAGGTGCTGGCGAGAGGCACAAACGGTGAAGTGAAAATGCTGAGATTCGAGGTCATCTCTCACCCCGGGTCAGGCAGCGCCCGGACACCGACGTCCTCTGCGCTGGGAAGGCCGCGGCCCCCTGGGTTCCCGACGCGTCTGGCACTGACCCGAGTCTCTCCCCAGAGGACGGGCCCCGCCGTCCTGCCGCTCCCGCCAAACGTTGGCAACTCAAGGCTTCCCTCTCCGGCCACTAATTAGTGGCGGCCGGGAGGTGCCGAACGTCTCAAAGCCAAAAGAGCAAAACACCCAAACCAGGAGGTGTGACCAGAAGCCACC
Organism: Eulemur rufifrons; assembly: GCF_041146395.1. Taxonomy (NCBI): domain Eukaryota; kingdom Metazoa; phylum Chordata; class Mammalia; order Primates; family Lemuridae; genus Eulemur; species Eulemur rufifrons. Next base: position 309,635 of record NC_090990.1, on the reverse strand, counting down.
GGGAGGACGGTGACGTCACTTACCTGGCGTGGCGCATTTGTGGGTCTTCGCCGCAAGACTGAGGCCCTGAGCCAGGCGCCCCCTCCACGGGGCCCACTCGAGGGTCCTCGCTGGCCCCCTCAGGACAAAGGCCGGGCCCCAGCATCCCTCCCTCTCCTGGCGCGCCCCGCCCCGCCCCTGCGTTTCCAGTATCACCGGTACCTGGTGTTGAAAGGCGGCAAAATGATAAATTAAATGAGAAGGAAGTGGCTGAGGCCTGTTCATAACACAGAGCCAGGGCGCCGGGGCCATGAATCTCCGGCGAGGCCTCCGCGCACATAAAGGTCCGATTCACGCCAGGAGCCAGCCCCACGGGCCCAGGTGGGATTGGCCCTACGGGCGGGGGGAGGCCAGGGGCGCTGGGGAGGCCGCGGGAGGACACTGCAGGGTCACACGTGGACGCGCCCGGCCTGCTGTTCCAGGGGGTTTTCCTCTCCCCCACCCCCACTTCCTTCCCAGGTGAGAGGTGCAGGGTCGCCCACAAGACCCTCACTCTCTCCCGGCCCCCCCTGGAGTTCCCAGCCCAGGTGTTCAAAGAATGGCCGATTGTAAAGACACGTGCGCAGGTGGGCCGGGCCCCCCGATTGGCGCATTTCCTGGGGACTGATCCAGGCGGAGGAGAGGCCAGCGCTTGGCGGGGAAGGCAGCACCCCCCACACACCCCCACACGCGATCTTCCATTCAGGGTGACGCAGCGACCCAGGCTTTGCTTAGATTCGGGATGGGGATTTTCGGCCCCTCCTGCACCCAGGGAGATGGGGACGGTCACTGGGGGCGAGAATCTGAGGCCCAGGGATGTCCGTGGGCAAAGCTGTGGTGTTTCTGCGACTCCTCAGTCTCCACGTAACCTGGGTCGTGCCAGGGCTGGGGCCAGTCTGTTCAGGGCTTGTCCACTCCCTCCTACACCGCCCGGTGACATCGAGGTCAGGGCAGTGCGGGGCAGGGTCCTCGGCCAGCACCCCCTTGGCACCAGCTCTGGCTGAGGCCAGCATCACCCAGGTGGTGCCTGTGGCCTGTCCTGGCTCCCGTGGCCTCCTCAGCGAAGCCCAGCCTGGGTGGGCAGGGGCGTCCCTTCCCACCTGCTAGCTGTCCCCTCTGTGTCACCATCCGAATCCCTCTTGCATGTCACCTTCCAGAGCTTTGGGGACGGCCCAGCACTCTCAGCCCCACCCGCCTTGGCAAACCGTCCTCACCTGCCCATGAGGACGGCACAGGCCCCCCAAGGCCAAAGCCCCCGTGACCCCCTGGGAGTGGGGCCGGCTTACCCGGGGGGCCCAGCCCCAACCGTGCGCCCAGGAGGCAGTGCCGAGGCCCATGTTGCCGTGTGTCACGCCTCCTCGCCGTGTGTCACGTCCTGCACCTCGTGGGGAGGAGGACTGGGGGGGAGGTTTGGGGGTCCCACCACCCCCTAATTTCAGTAACGCACTGTGTGTGTGAGCCCTGGTTCCAGGGCAAAGTTTGGAGTAAAAGAAAGCAGAGCAACGACCCTGCAGCCCAGGGAGCCGAGGACGACTCGGGCCCTGCAGGACGCAGGCGGCTCCGTGGGGGGCAGGCGGGGCCGGAATGGCAAACCCAGGGGTCATCTGCAGAGGCCTGGGCAGGGTCCAGTGTGCCCGCCCCAGGGCTCCTCCCATGGGGTGCCTGCAGGGAGGGGCCGCAACGGGGACCCCGGGAGGGGCACGGCCCCCCCCCGAGGTCCAGCAGGGAGAGGCCAGGGCCCCACCCCTCTGCGCCCCACTCGGGGCTTCTGCGGTGACTTCCACCGTCCCAACCCGACCAGAGACAGACAAGAGAGACCCCAGGGAAGCTGACCCTGTGCCTCAGCAGCTGCCCCCGCACACCCCCACCGGCTCCAGGGCCCAGGGCAGGACAGGGTGCTGGGTGGGCTTGGAGAGTGCGGGGACCCCCATCCACCTTGCCACGAGCATTTCTCTGTCTGCAAGGCCAGGGTGTTTCATCGTCGACCGTGAGACTGGAGGCTGCAGCCGGACCCTCGGGGGTGGCGTCTACGAGTCGTGACGCGGGCACGTGCGTGGAGGAGGGAGCATTCGTCCCCTCATACCGGGCCCCCTGGGCCCCCTGAGTATGGGGCATTTCCCCTAGAGCGGGCCCCAGACCCCCACTGTCTGTGGCACTGTGGGGTGAGGATGCCGCATGGCGTCCCGGGAGTGTGAACAACAGGAGAGTCACGACTGTCCCACACCGAGGGCCAGGTGTCGGCAGGGCTGGCCCGTGCTGAGGCCGTGGAGAGACCTGCGCCTGCCTCTCCCCTCGAGCCTGGCGGTTTGCGGGCGACCTCCAGTGCCCCCAGCCGGCCCCTGCCTCCATCCCTACCTCTGCCCTGTGCGTCCTGCTTCCCCGTCTCCCCTTCCATAGGGCCACCGTCACTCTGGCTTAGGGCCCACCCTCAGGACCTCAGCTTAACGTGACCGTCTGCCATGAGCCTATTTCCAAATAAGGTCACCTTTCAACAGACCAGGGGTTGGGACTTCAACATAAGAATCTGAGGGGACACGATCAAGCCCAGCACAGAGCCTGAGGGAGGCCCCACGCGGGCCGCTCGGCCTTTGGGGTTGGACCCCAAGGAGGGCACACGTCCAGATGAGACGTCCAGGGCTCCCCTCCCAGGGTCTCGGTGACGAAGCCGGCCCAGCACGTCTGGCCCAGACAGTCCTGGGCTTTTGCAAAGCTGCCGGCGGAGGAGCGTGTGCGGCCCTGGCCCCGAGGCCGGGGTGGGCACAGAACCCGAAGGACCTGGTGCGCTCATCCTGGCAGGGGCCAGCGTGGGATCCAGCTGCTCGGAGTCGTAACAGGCAAACTTGTCTGGACTTTCAATTATCCCGACAATCCCGAAAACACGCCAGCGAGGCCGGCGTTGGGTTACAGTCGCAAACTCCGACTTCAAGAGCGGCCGTAAAACAGAGACCCCGAGCATGTTTCTCGCCTTTTTCCCGACATTAGCAACTCATCTGATACCGACCCCCGGGGTCCGGTTTCCTGGAAGCCGGCGACATGCTAGCGCCCGGCCCGGCCCGCGCACCGTGCATAATGAGCGTGCTCGTGCGCGGCGCGGAGATCACAGGCACAGATGTGTTGCCCCGGCCGTAATTGTTTTTTCATTACCCACCGTGTTAGGTTTATCCTTGTTTTCTACCCGAAAATCTTCAGGCATAAAAGATGACGAGTGTTCTCCTGGGCATGTCCTGGCTTAACCTCACCCCACAGGGTCAAGTGTGGAACACACGCTCCGCTGCACGGAGGGGCCCATGCACAAGGACCCAGCCCCGCCCCCACGAAGGCTGAGGCGCCGTCCACGCTCCAGGACACGGCTGCTTCCCCGGCCCGTCTCCCCCAGAAACAGCCAGTCTGCGGCGGGTGCCGAGCCCCCAGGAGGCTGTGAGTGGGGACCACGCGGTAGGCAGGCGCCCAGCAGGCTGAGCCTGGAGACCAAGTTTCTCCACTCACAGCTTTGGGCCAGATGCTGAATCTGTGCCTCAGTTTCCCCATCTGTAAAGGCGGTGACCACAGCACCTCCCCCAGGGGTTGGGGATTACATGAGGCGACTGACCCCACAGGAACTGTAGGTTGACTATACGAGTCCCCCAGACTGCGGGTCCACGGGACACAGGGACCATCCATGAGAGGGCCATGTCCAGGTCCTTGTCCCGTGTCCAGGTCCCCATCCCGTGTCCAGGTCCTTGTCCTGTGTCCTCTGCCCCGTCCTGTTTCTGGTGCTCTCTGCACTGTGTCCTGGTGCCATCCCTCTCCAGGCTGTGTCCCAGTGCGTGCTCCACGCTGTCTGAACGCATGGCCGCCCGGCTGGGCCACTGCTCTGCTCCCGGGTGTCCTGTGCCATCCGGAGCCCGTTCCCGAGCGACTGCTCCACACCGTGCCGCACCCTGGACCTCGGGGCCACCCAGAGTGGCGGAGCCCCAGCCCCAGCACGTGGGGCCCTGCAGCCCTGAGGGAGAGGAGGGCCCAAGAGCGTGGTGGACACGCGATGCCACGTTCCGAAGGCCACTTTGGGGCTATCCGTGGCCCACTGGTCACCAGGAGGGGCACCGTGATTTTCTGCTGGGGGATGGGGCAGGGAGGGCTCGGGGTGGGCAGGGCTGCCATGGGGCCCCCACATGGTGGGCACAGTGACACCCAGACCTTCCTGTCAAGACCAGGGGGGCCACCCCCATCCCCCACTGCCCCCTCGGAATCCAGCCTCAAGAGGCCCCTTTGCCTCCCAAACCCTCCACACGCAGGCGTCTCCGCTGTGCCCCGTGCCCTGCCTGGACTATGTCCACTCACTCCTCACCCTGGCCCCGGTCCCCTCTCTCTGCGAGGTCTCACCGGGCCCCAGGTCAGTAGTGGCCGTCCCTGGACTGCTCTGCGCCTCCCACGCTGGTCTGCACCTTCCAGACAACGCAGCCCCCCGACCACTGCGTCCCCAGCCCCTCGCCCTGGCCTGGGACGAGCAGCTCACAGCCGACACCCACGGAGCTGGGACGGGAGCAAGTGTGGCTGCTTTCTGGGAGCACCTGCCCCAGCCCGCGGGCCACCAAGCTGCCCCCCAGGTGAGTCTCGCGGGAGCAGGAAGGGTCCCTTGAGCCGGAGCCAAAAGGCCACACAGGTGGCAGATGCCCCACTCCACACCTGTGTAAGGCCACATGAGGCGCCCAGCTCCGTCCCGCACAGGAGCCAAAGGCCACAGGCCAGCGACGCCACCTCCCAGGCACGTGACGGGGGCGTCCTCCAGGCTGCCGTGGCAGAGCCGGCGCAGCCCAGATGTTCCGCAGGAGGCACATCTGCAGGCCGCGTGGGTCCCGACGAGGCGCAGAAGCGCGGTCGGGGAGACGCGGGTGGTGGGGCCATAAAGACCCTCAGCCCCACACAGGCACGAGGGCGCCTGCTGGGCACCGTGGAGACATCAGGCCCACTCGCGGGGGCTCGCGGCAGCGCGGGACGTGTGTGACAGCTTCCAGCCACAGCACGTCTGCAACAGGCGCTGGCTGCAAAGCAAAGTACGCACGGCTGAGGGTTCTGGCTGAAAGCTGTCCCCGTGTGGACACCCCATCCCCCGGCCGGGGCCGGGTGGGGCTAACAGCCCAGCAAGGGACCCACCCACGACACAACCGGCTCACAGCCCGGACTTCTGTGCCCCCCAGCGTCGGACCACCCGCCCCGCCAGCCTGAGCCCCGCGCCAGCGTCCCGGCCCTGGGTTGGCGCCGCCGTCCGTCCCAGGCTGCTGTTCCCGGGACTGTAAACCCCCCGGGCTGCCTCGGCTGCGGCCTGCCTCTCCCTGCCCTTTGAACTGAGACCGGGTGCTCCGTGCGTCTCCTACACGCAGCCGGAGGCTGGCCTGGCCCTCGTTTCCGTCCTCTTCCTCCCGAAACCCGACCTGCGTGAGCCACGTCTCCTCCGGGCCCAGGAGCAGCTCATTAGCGCCTCTGAGAACCTCCAGCCGACACCCGATCCCTGCGTGTGCACGAGAAACAGGCCCGCGTGCCGGGACGTGCGTGCGTGTGCACGCGTGTGTGTGCGTGCGGGCGAGGCAGACCTGCACCCTGGCTTCTTCCCTTCTCCACCACGGCGGCTCCCAGATAAAGGGGTTCACCGGCCTCACCCCCCAGGTTGTCCTCTGCTCCCTGGGGAGGTCGCCCGGCGCAGGCCCTGCGGCTAGGGTGGGCAGACTCAGCGCGGAACTGTGCGGGGTCCACAGTCACAGGACCAGCGGATAATCCTTCAGCCTGAGTGTGTCTGAATGTTACGTGGGACATTGTTATGGGTCAAATGTGTCCCCCCAAAAAGATGCGTCAGAGCCCAAGCCCCCTGTGCCTCTGAAAGTGGCTGTATTTGTAAACGGGGTCTTGAAAGAGGTAATTAAGTTGCAATAACGTCACTCAGACTGACCCTAGTCCAACATGATTGGTGTCCTCATAAAAAGCAGAACTTTGGACAGAGACAGGTGTGACAAGGTGACAGGGGACAGTGGAGAAGGTGGCCGTCCGTAAGCCAAGGAGAGAGGCCCAAAAGGAACCGGCCCTGCTGGCCCCTTGACCTTGACTTCCAGCCTCTAGGACTGCGCAAGCACCCGCTGTCACAGCCGCGGGTCTGTGGGACCTACTGCGGCCGCCTGAGCAAAACCGTGTCGTATTTAGACTAAAAACGTATCTGTCGTTTGTCTGAATCCGCATTTAACTGGCAACTGTACTTCTGGGTCAGCGCCACAGTCGCTCTCCGGGGAGGCGGGTCAGCCCTGGGGCGTTTGGTGGAGACGTTCCCCGACGCCCGGCACAGACCCTGGACACGTGGCTGTCCCTTTCCGTGGCTGAGCCCTGCCTGGGTTGGGAACAAAGGCTTCCGCCCAGACTGAGGACAGGCCACAGACGGACTGGCTGGGGGCCACCCCCAGGCCACCTTGGTGGGGTGTAGCGTTGGCCCCGCGGCTCTGCAGCAGGAGGGTCTCAGGGCTCAGTGGTGACTGAAGCCCTCCCGAGTCAGGCTGGCCGCCGGTGAGGCAGCCCAGGACGGGGAGTCCCAGGGAAGGCGCCAGGCACTGCAGGCCCTGGGTCACCTGCTCGAGCCTCAGCCCAGCCCACAAAGGTGGGATTTGCTGGAATCCTCCCTGGCACCATGGAGGGGCTGGACGGTGGCTGTGGAGAGTGAAGGAGAGCTGTGGCCTGGGACAGCCGCTGCCACTCTCCCCGCAGGCTTCCCGGCGGAAGCAGCCTTGCCCGCCCGGATCAGCCTCCAATCTCCGCAACGGGGCTCGAATTCATCACTGCAGTAATTAAAGCAGCGGTGGTGCCGTGAAGACAGCGGGGGCCGTATTTACACTCCCCAGTGATTTTCGTGCCCCGTTCGCTCCGTGTGTGAGTGAACACACAGTCTGTCTCACGGGCCGCTCCGCAAAGCTGGCGCGATGGCGGGAAGGTCCAGCTGGGGGTCTCGACGTGCCCACCTTGTCCCAGCCCTCACGGGGGAGCCCACACACGGCAGAGTAAGGACCGAGCAGCACACTCACCTGCGCAGACCCCCCCGGGCCACCCCCACGGCCCCCGCCCCGGAGTCGAGCAGTCCCGACACAAACCCCGGGGAGCCAGCAGAGCCCCCTGGGGCGAGGCATTGATGCCCGAGTCCCTCCTGGTCTGTGCTTCACGCCCCTTGGGCGCAAAACTGTGGCCCTTGGAGGACCAGGGAGACGCCAAGGCTGCCCAGGTCCAGGCGGCCAACACCCCAGCACCCCCGCGAGCACGGGGCCAGGCGCAGTTTTATTCCAAATGTCGTGTCTAAAAATATCCCCTTTCTGTGTGTTTTGACTCCACGCCCAAGACCGTGGCCGCGTTTCCGCAGCGAGCAGGAGACGCGAACCTGAACATCTTGGAGTGATTTGGGCGCCCGGCTCCCAGGATGCTCCTCCTGCCGTAACGCGATAGTCTCTCCCGAATCTAAAACGTCAACTTGGCCAACAGCGTGGGCGGAGTGTTTGGTCTTCCAAACCGTAAAGATCTGAGACTGCAAACTGCTGTTTCTTAAATGTTTCAAAGCCTGACACTGACACCGCGTTCTGCCGTAAGACGATCCGGGAGACGCAGCAGCCCTGAGAGGTTTTACGCATCGTGGCGAATCGCTCTGACACCGGGGTGTGCGGAGGTCGCCCAGCGCCACCTGGTCATCCCGGGAAGGCGGCCGGGGCTGTGGAGCCGCGGGACGGGGACAGAGGATGGCAGCTGGCGTCCGCTTGGTCACTCGGGTAGGTGACAATGGGACGCCTGGCCCCGTGCTGGGTGGCGGGACAGAGTGACTTCCCTTCTTTCCACACTTTGGGTGGGTTCCTCGAAATTACAGACAACTGCGCTTCCGCACTCTCGCCCCTCGCACAGAAGGGACCTGAGAGTCACCAGGGACAGGTGTCTCCACCGGAAGGAAATTTAGCTCCTCGGACCCCTCAAATAACAAACCAAGATGTGTCTGCCAGACCCAGCGCCAGCAGAGCTCTCCCAGCCTAGGTCTCTTCCCGAGCCCCCCGATAGCACGTCAGTCATGAAACTGTCCCCAGTTTAATGTACCAGAAAAGTACAGTAAATAATTCCACAAATTAGCATAAGAAATTATAACATAAGGCCCTGCGTAACCTTCCTTACCTTAAAATTCAGATTCCTAACTGCATGGAAGAATCTGGGGACACGCTGATCTTTCCCCACCCCCACTGCTGGCCGAGCCCCCACAGACCCCATCTTCCAGTGGGCTGTGCCCCCCAGAACTGTGGGGTCCCACACTCTCGTGAACCCCACACACAACAGGGCCCCCAGAGCCAAGCCCCAGGTGCAGTCAGCCCAGGTCCCCGGGCTGCAGGACGCCCCAGCGCTCCACAGGGAAGTTCCCAATGCGCGACCCCGGGTCGGCGGGCCCATCTGGGTGGGCAGTGCCTGCTGGGGCTCCCCAGGGGGCCCCACGCTTGGTGGACAGAGGGGGACCCCAGGCTGTCCCCGAGAGCAGAGAGCACATGGCCCCACACAGCGATGCCTCAGGTCTCAGTGTGTCGAGCGCTGGACATGATAGATCAGCCTCTCCCAGTGCCCAGCAGTCCTGCCCGTGTGCCCGCCAGTCCTGCCTGTGTGCCCGGCAGTCCTACCCATGTGCCTGCCAGTCCTGCCCGTGTGCCCGCCAGTCCTGCCCGTGTGCCCGCCAGTCCTGCCTGTGTGCCCGGCAGTCCTACCCGTGTGCCTGCCAGTCCTGCCCGTGTGCCCGCCAGTCCTGCCCGTGTGCCCGCCAGTCCTGCCTGTGTGCCCGGCAGTCCTACCCGTGTGCCCGCCAGTCCTGCCCGTGTGCCCGGCAGTCCTGCCCGTGTGCCCGGCAGTCCTGCCCGTGTGCCCGCCAGTCCTGCCTGTGTGCCCGGCAGTCCTACCCGTGTGCCCGGCAGTCCTGCCCGTGTGCCCGCCAGTCCTGCCTGTGTGCCCGCCAGTCCTGCCCGTGTGCCCGGCAGTCCTACCCATGTGCCTGCCAGTCCTGCCCGTGTGCCCGCCAGTCCTGCCTGTGTGCCCACCAGTCCTGCCTGTGTGCCCGCCAGTCCTGCCTGTGTGCCCACCAGTCCTGCCCGTGTACCCGCGGCCCCTCCTCCAGCCCCTCCCGCCCTGCCCTGCCACCTGCCCGCTGCACCCAGGACAGCTCCCGTCCCAAAGTCCTTGACTAACCCATCCGCAGAGTCGTGTCTGCCCTGGGAGGCGACCTGCTCACAGGTTCCTGGGGTGAGGACGGGTTGCCTGGGGCCGTTCTCCTGTCCACCGCGCTTCTCTTGCCCAAGTGTGCTCAGGACACCCCAGGACATCAGTGTCCCCTTCGGTCAACCGAGTGGGGAGTGGTTGGCTCTCCAGACCTCAGAGAGGCACATGTTTCCTTCTGGATTTCTTTTTTTGAGGGGGGGCAGTTCTGGGAGGAGGACACCAGCCAGGTCACACAAACATCCGTGGTGTGCCCAGACTGGGGCAGGGAGCAGAGAGGGGGACAGACGGTGGCCCGAAGCCCCTGTAGGGATGTGGGGACACCCGAGGCTGCTCAGGGAACAGGGAGCTGGGGAAGGGCTGGGGGCTGGACCTCCCTGAATGTCACCCCAGGCACCTGTGCCCTGGTCCCATGGGCCCTGTGCCCTCCACCAGCCTCCGCCCAACTGCTGAGGACAGAGGGGAGGAGAGGCCCCCCGAGGACAATGCCGGCCGCAGGTCCAGATGGTCCACTCTGGGCAGGAGAGCCTGTCCTGGATTTCCTGCTCGTGGGCTGAGATGGGCAAGCAGCGCGGTGGGTGGATCCCGCCGGCGAAGCCGTGGGTGTGAGCGCAGGGGGTGGGGGGGTGGGGGGGCACCCATCCCTCCCGCACTCTGGGCTCTGTGGGGTGCGGCGCCCTCGGCTGGGGCGCAGGCGTCTCCTGTGCTGGTCCCGGGTTCTTTATTTCACTTTTGGCACCAACACTTGCTGCTGCGGCTGCCGGATAACATACGGCACCCGGATCTCTCTGACTCTCCCCCACTGAATTGCTAGCGTGTGTCCCGAACGTTGGCTGGGACACCTGACACCCAAACACTACTCCGTGCTGCTCTGAACTCATTTTTACCTGGGTGTCCTGGATTGTTAGGTGCTCGATCCCGCCCCCAGCCTGGGCCCCTGCCACGGGCCACAAGCTCCGGTCCCCTGCCCTCGTCTGCAGTGGCGGCCACCCACCACCAGGGGGCCCCGGGTGCCAGCGCAACCCCTCCCCCACCCCGGGGCCGGGGACCAGGGGCTGCACGGGGACAGAGCTGGCTTTGCACCTGTGCCCCTCCGCAACTCTGCAGCTGGAGCCCAGCATGGGCACGAGATGCCCGGGGTGGGGACGCCCGCAAACCCCGGGGGGGGCCCTCTGCTGGGGGCCAGTGGCAAAAGCCCACTGGGCACTGGGAGCTGAGAATGGTGGGCCTGGGCCCTCGCTGGCCTCCCTCCGTTCCCCCCCACGCCTAGGTGACTTCACCTCGTCTTTAATTCCGGAAAGGCCATGGGCATCCCTGCGCTGCGTCCACCCTCCACGGCCCCACCCCCCAGGACACAGCGCGGGGCGGCTGCCTCCCAGACCGCAGCTGCCCCCCCGTGTGTGCTCCAGCACAGAATCGGACGTCCGCGCTGGGAGGCCGGAGACGGGCCGGGGTGGGCTGAGGGCCCGGGGGGAGCTCAGGCGCCCTCCCCCATCAACCCCCCCTAAACGTGTGACCCGTGTCCAGGGAGCTTGCTGTGCAGCCACCACTTCCGGAACCTGCAGGGACGAGTCCTGTGGGGAGGACGGGAGGCCCAAGGGTCAGGCGGAGGGAGGGACGAGCCTGCGTCCCTGCTGGGACCCGCCAGCCAGCAGCCAGGACTGGGGAGCGAGGAAGTCTGTCCTCATGATGGGGGCGGGGTGGGGTCGTGGACAGTGAGGGCCTTGGCTCCGGACACAGCCCGACGGCCAGTGCTGACCATGCTGGGTGGAGACCCTCAGGCTGGCCCTGGGAGCCCCACCTTGGGGGTGGCCAGAGAGGCGTTGCTCAGGGTGGCCAGGAGGGAGGGGCCAGCAGGGCCTGATTCGCTAAGAGCAGGGGCCTGAGGCACCGTGACACTGGCACTAACAGGGTCCTCAGGGACCTCGAGCTCCAGAGTCAGGCAACCCGGCTTCAAATCCCAACGGCCTCGCTTCCTGGCTGTGTGACCTCGGGCAAGTTGCTTAACCTCTCTGTGCCCACCTCCTGTGTGGGGCTGCAGTTGGATGAGCTAACACACAGGAAGCGTGGAGAACTGTGCCCGGCGCAGATGCAGGATGGTGGGTCAAAGGCATCGCTGTCCATTACCCATCCTGGCTCACGTGGGGACCTGAGGCAGGAGCCTGTGGGTGGGCAATCGCTGCCTGGGCCCCTTCCCCAGCCCACCACACAGGCCCACCACGGTGGGGCTCCCTGGGAACGGCTGGCTGGGGGAGACGGGGGCTGGGGGCCGGGGGGCAGTGTGCCCACAGGCTGGGCAGGGCGCCAGGGTGTCAGCCCCGGGAGCTGGGGCCACGTGCCCAGACCCTGAGCACGGCTCCCACGAGGGGTGGGCGTGCGGGGGACACAAGCTCCCCGCTGGGCACAGCCTCCTGGCGGGGCCCAGACTCGGGGGCAGGGTCCTGAGCCCCCCCACGAGCAGCTCTCCCTGCCCCCACCAGCAGGGAGCGAGGGAGGGGTGCAGCCCGCAGCCCCCCAGGGAGCCCCCCACCCCACCCCCACCCCACAGCAGCTGCTCTCGCTGAGCCCGGCCGTAACTCGGGCTTTGCGGTGGGTTTCCTCCCTCCCGACGTTTGATATTTTGGGGCCCACTTTTATATTTTAATGCGTGTTTTTATGGAAATATTTATGGCGCACATGCAGCACGTAAAACACCGCTGTAAAGCCGTTTGCCTGATGCTGCTGAAATACACGATGTCGTCAGCGCTGCGGCTTCGCAGGGCTCTCTCTGGCCGTAATGAGAACGGTCTGGCCGCCATCCCCTCGCATCTGTCTGCACGAGGACCCCACCGCGCCGCAGAAACGCTTGCCCCCAGCAGCCCCCTGCTGGGGCAGGGCCAGGTCTGTGGCCAGGGACCCTGGGGACTGGCCTCCAGGGACGGGGCCCTCTGCAAGGCGCCCCCGGGGCCTGCAGGTGACTGGAGGAAATTGTCTGGACCTGACTCAGTTTCCCCACCTGTAAACTGGCAACTTTTACCCTTCAGCTGTTCTCGCCCGACCTCCAGGGGAACGGGCACCAACGCGGGGGTCCCGGGCGGGTGGATCCCGTCGCTGGGGAGCAACTTGCTCCCAGGTCTGGAAACGTCCCCCACCCGGGCACCCGAGTTCCGCCGTCCAAGGACAGTCCCGAGCCGTCCTCAACCACAAACAAAGAGTCAAGACCCAACGGTCACTTTGGCCTCACCTACCTGGTGGCTTAAAAGGGACAGGACTCAGGGCTGGCCACCAGAGTAGCGAGTTTAAAAATTAATACGCCGGCGTCAGAAAGCCGTCTCGGGAGCGGGAGCGCGGGGCCGCCTCCCACGCCAGGCGGCCGGGCGGCGTGATTGTGCATAATTGAGCAGTCGCGTGAAAGCCGGGGGTGGGGAGCGGAAGGAGTCGCCACTAAAAGCAGCGCTGGGTTTCCAGGCTGGGGCGGTGAAGCAGAGTAGATTGCACAGGTGCAATGGCCCCAGGTGACCCTGGCAGCAGGCTGGGCCATCGTCCGGTTCTGCCTCCGCGAGGCCCTGGCAGCCCTCGGCCTCCCACGGGAGCCTCCTCACCTGCTCGGCCAGCACCCCGCCTCCCGCAGGTGCCGAGAGAATCAGAGAAAGAACCTGCTTGTCAGGGGTGGGGCTGTCACTGCCCTCGCCAGCAGGAGGGGCCAGACGGGCCTTGGGAAATACCACTTCCTTCTTAAACCTTTCTAAAAAGTTCTAGAACATTCCCTGCAGGAGATCTGCCAAAGGCCACACCAATTCCGTAAAGCAGTCTCTGTCGGTCATGCTCTCTCACTACGCCAGCCCCCCAGGAAGGCGGGCGGCACCTGGGCCCATCCCCAGGCGAGCAGGGCTGGGCTGCGGGCGTGCAGAGAACAAGGTCCTAACGGGATGGACACGTTTATTTCATCTATAAAGTAAAGTGTCTTTTCATGTCAAAGAGATCGCCAAGGGCCGGGACAGCGAGCCCCAGTGAAGGGCAGCCGCGCTTCCAGCACTCCGTGAAGGTGACAGGCTCATCCAATCGCATGGCACAGTTTTAAAAATTGTTTCCCCAATAAAACCTCACAGCTGCTCCCCAGATTCTGAGATCCAGGACTCCAGGTGGCAAAAGGATAGAAAACACGGTTAACTGAAGGGACCCCCAGCTGCCGTGATGCTGGGGGTGGAGAGGGCAGTCCCGGGGTCTGGGGAGGGTCCTCGGGAGTCACTTGTCTGCCCGGCCGCCAGCTCCTGCCCTGGAGAGGCCCCAGGGTCCCAGCCCTGCTGCTCGGGTTGGCTGGTGACCCCCAAAAAGATGCACTCCTGTCCTACCCCGAGGTTCCCGCGAGTGACCTTACTTGGAAACGGGTCTTTGCAAATGTGATCAGGTTACAGTGAGGTCGTCAGGGGGGCCCGACTCCGGCAAGACGGGGGTCTTTGTAAGCAGGGGAGACACACGCGGGGAGAGGGCGGCATGTGGCCACAGAGGCAGAGACCGGAGTGACGCGGCCACGAGTGTCGGAAGCCAGAGCCAGCAGAGCCGGAAGGGGCAGGGAGGATCCTCTCCCAGAGCCTCCCAGGGAGGTGGCCCTGCCACACCTGGATGTCCCTCTCCGGCCTCCAGGCTGCAGAAAACAAGCCCTGCGGTTGTGCGCTGCCCGGCTCCTGGCGCCTCGCTCTGGCTGCCCCAGAGACCCAGACACCTGGGAAAGTGCCTGGTGCTGGCGGTACACAGTAGGCACTTAACGAGAGGTGTCCAGGTGTGCGTGAAATGAGGAATGGCGGGACAGAAAGAGGGGGACGGGAATGTGTTTGGGGCTTTTAAAATCCGCCAGCAATAAAAAAACAGTGAGCTGTACCCGCGCCCACGACACCTCGGCCCTGGTCCGCACGCAGGTCCGCGCGCCTGGCCCCCGCGTCGAGCAGGCACCGCCTGTTTCCCCATCTCTGGCCGCGCACCAGGCTTTATTTATTTATTTGGGGGGTTAAATAAGTGTTTCCTTTTGTTCCCAGCAAATGCGTCTCCCACGGTTTTGCATGTTTTAAATATTCACGCATGTAAAAGAACGGAACACACGTCGTTGATTTATTATTTAGGGCACTTTTTCTCCGATAAAACAAAAACCCCCCATTCGAAGGGGAATTTTACATTTTATTTCCATTAAAGCGTCTCGTTAAAGTTTAAAGCCGCTCTGTCCTGCGCTTGCGGATTGGTATTTCCATCTGTCAGGCGACATGACCGAGCTTGTCACCATGACGGGGGAGACACCAACCAGGAAGGGAAATGCCAGCCTGTCAGCCGGCGTGGTGGCCGGGGAGCCGTGGCGGGGACGGCCCGCCAGGGTCAGGACCCACACAGGACAAGGCCTCGGAGCTCGGGTTCTGGGGCCGCCGGATCAGAGCCCAGAGGGGGAGACGCCACGAAATCCCCTCGGTGGCTCAGAGCAGCTCCCACAGCGGTGCCGGAGTGGACACAGGCCCAGAGAGCCTGGCGACCTGCCCCGCAGCCCGGCTCCCAGACGGTGCGTGAGGATGCGGCCCTGTGTGCACACGGGAGCAGGCACGCAGGCACACTGGTGGCCCCAGTCACAGGCTGCACACACACACACACACGCAGAGCCACAGTTCTCACAGCCACGCACACACTGAGGCTGGCACAGCTGGAGTGTCCGCCCCCGGCCAGGCCACCAGAGGCCACGCACAGGGCATGTGACGTGTGCTAAGGCTGCAGGGGCCTTGGGTGCCGGGTGAGGTCCTCGGGAGTGTGTGTGGGTGCACATGCAGACATGTGTGCATGCAGGTGGACGTGCAGACATGCAAGTGCACGTGTGCAGGTGCATGTGCACATGTATACATGTGTGTGTGTGGATATATGCACATGTGTGTATCTGTGTATGTGTACATGTGGGTGTCTGTGCATATACGTGGGTGTGTGCACGCATGTGCATGTGTGTATGTGTGTCCATGCGTGTGTGCCTGTGTCTGTGCGGGTGTGGACACGTGGACATGAGGCCGAAGTGGCCCCAGCCTCCTGCAGCTTTTGTCCCTCGGGGGTTGGCAGTGTGGTGGGACGGGGCACCCTGTGCAGGGAGCTGCGGCAGTTGTGGCCAAGCCCAGGCGGGCCCGCGGCCCCCTCAGGCCAGAGGACGCCGTGCTGCCCGTCTGCAGACGATCACCTGTCACCTCCCAGCGCCGCACGCGGCTCCCGCACTCTCCAGCCAGGAGGTGAAAGGCTCCGTGTTCTCCCCGCTCCCCTCCTTGATCTGTTTTGAAAGACCCCAGACAGACCCAGTGGAAATGAATGGGGAAGGGTCACTTCCCACCCACCCAGGTGGGTGACTCGGGTGTTTGGGCAACAAAGTCAGAAAAAATGGGGACAAATTTACCTTCTGCTTCAGCAGCCACCCTGGCCCCGGGGCAGCGAGGCCTGGCCCCGAGGATCTGGCCACGGCCCCAAGGATCTGGCCACGGCCCCAAGGATCTGGCCACGGCCCCGAGGATCTGGCCACGGCAGGCTCCCCGTGCCCCATCCGCCCCGCGGGGCCCAGTGGCGCCCAGGGTGCGGGTCTGGGGCCTGCGTCCATGGTTCTCGGGAGGCCTTTCTGGGGAAGCAGCTTTCTGCCTCCCCCTAGAGCTCCCCGGAGGCTGCTGCAGCCGCCACTGTCTACACGGGGCAGGGCAGGCAGGTGCGTGTGCGCCGACTCCGCCCCGGGTCCGCGTGGCTGCTGCCCGGCCACGTCAAGAGTCACTGGCCAGTTTCCCCGTCCCGCTCAGAGCCAGGCCCTCACCGTCACTGCCAGGGCCACCATCGTGGTCATTCGTACAATAAACCCACACAGAAAGGGGTCGGGTCCCTGCTGCCCAGCCAGCCACTGCCGGGCCCGCTCAGGGAGAGGCCGTTGACACCGGACCGAGCTGCTCTGGGAGGTCTCTCCCGCGGGCCCAGCGGGTGGATGTCACTGGAATGAGAGGCAGGACAGGTGTCTCAACAGGCCCAGACATCCCGGGAGCAGACAGAGAGCCACGGGCCCCTGGGGAGGGGCGCATGCAGGGCGGGGCCGGGCCGGCCCGTGTCCCCAGGGGAGACCCCGCTGGGGCAAAGTGAGGCGAAAACCACAGCCCGGCATCAGAGGCAGACAGGTGGCCCCGGAGCCAGCCTGTCCAAGGGCCCCTCTCCTGCTCCCGGCCCCAGTGCCCGCAGTGCCAAGCAGTTTCCCAGGAGGTTGGGAGGTCTGTCCCTGAGAACTGGTCCTGAAACTTGGGGGGGCAGCACCGGGGGGCCGGGGTGACTCCCAGCTTGGCCTTTTCTGGCTGAGTGACCCTGGGCAAATCCACGCTTTCGTCTCCAGGCAGGACATTGGGATCACTACCCTCCTCGGAGCTGGCCCAGCGCTCCAGCCCACGCTGGCCGCAGGGAACCCAGGGGAGGCAGCAGCCGGGACCAAGGCCCTCGCCATGACCCTCGACCTCGGAGGCCCGTGGCAGGCAGCACAGGGCTCTGGGGTCCCACACAGCACCTGTGGGGACACCGTGGGGACCCTGGTTCCTCCCATCCCTGGTCCAGCCCCAGCAGGCCCTAGCAAAGCTCTCCTGCCCTCGGGGGCTCCCACGCAGGGCCCTGGGCACCATCGGACTGGCCAGTGGGCAGAGCCGGCTGCGTTCTCCTCGTGGCCAAGAGTGTGGTGGGCCCAGCCCTGGAAACAGACCCCGAGAGCCCCTGACCCGGTGACGGGAGTCTCCCTCCGTGGAGCGGGCAGATGCACCCTTGGCCAGGCCCCCCAGCATCTCAGCGGACGTCCTGCAGAGGAAGAGGCCAGACAGGCTGTCGGACCCCCCAGCCCAGCCCAGCCCTCAAGGGCAGAGTGGGCACACAGTCCATGTGCCTGCTGAGCGACCCGGGGACGGCCCTGCCCCCTCTGGGGTGATGGTTCACGCCTCTGGCTGGTGGGAGGGGCGAGTTGCTGGCAGCCGGCCAGTGGGCACGTGGGCACGTGAGCATTGCCCGAGGCCTGGGGTCCGCGTGTGTGGTGTGCCTGCCCCACAGGGCCCCAGGGAGGGCTGGCAGGTGGGAGGAGGTGGCACATGGGGACCCGACCCGCAAGCCCTGGGGCGGGCGCGGCTGTGCTCTCCCGAGGAGAGCGGTGCTGTGTTCCACCAGGGATGCCCGCCCCGACACGGCAGCGTGGCCAAGGCGCCAGTGCCACCCGCTGGCCTTCCCTGCCCAGCACCCACATCCCACAGCCCGGCCTGGGCGGGACCAGACCGTGGGGGTCACTTTCCTGTGTCATCTCCCGCCGGGCACGAGCGCACTCAGCGCAGACCCAGCGCAGACCCCGGCCCCGGAGAGCCCAGGACATGCGTGGGGAGCATGTGAACAGGGCGTCGGGGGCAGCTGTGCCCCTGCCAGCGCCATATGGAGATGGAGCCGGGGGCAGAGTGACACGTGGGACACGGGGTTGTGACACCCCAACCTGAGCCCCTGGCGGAAACGGATCTACAGGGCAGGCAGGGCCCATGGATTCGCCCATCACAGGCGGGGCCAGCGTCCAGGCAGCGTGGGGACGCGTGATGCTGACGGGAAGGTAGTGTCTCCCCGTCGCCTGCAGCCTGTGCCGAATGCCGACACCAGCATCTCCCTGCTTCAGCTCCCAGAGAAGCGGAGGCTTCTAGAAGCATGACCTTACTGTTTCTCTCGTGCAATCATTTCTTAAAGAGAGACTTTATGATGGTGACAAGATCTACAAGGGACGTCACTGGGCCTCTGACCAGGCCTGGGCCTGCTCCAGGAGGCCCTTCCCGCCGATGGCCAGCGCTGGGGAGGAGCCGGGTGTCGGGACTCGGTCGTGGGGGAAGGGCAAGCGTGGAGGCCCTGACTCCAGGAACCTGGTTCTGCGGCCCCGCTGGGCTGGGGGCGGCGTCTGGGACGGGCCCTCCCAGGAAGGGCTGTGTGGGCCCGGCTGCCCCAGGGAGAGCAGCAGGCAGGGACGAGTGGCCACGCCCGAGACACGGCCACATCTGGAGAGAGCTTCCTCCAGCCGGGGCGTGTCAGACGGCCCTGGGAGGAGCTGCCCGGGCACCCTGGAGGCCCCAGGAGGCCGTCGTCCAAGCGGGGGGCTGCCCCGGGTGCCGCCTGGCCTGCAGCTGTGCCCCCCGCTCCACCACCCGCGCCACTGGGTCATGGCTCCCCTCACGCTCTGGGAGCCACCAACGGGCGGGGGCTGCTCTCCGCGTCCCGCAGGGAAATGGGTCAGAGGCCCGAGAGTCACACAAAGCCTGTGCCCCCCCATGCCCTCGGGCCCACGCGTGTGCACACACCTGTTTGCACACGCTCATACACCATACATGCATGCACACACCCACGTGCTTACACACTCACACCCATGACACCCTACACACACCACGTGATCCAAAGTGCACACGCATCCTGCACGCTCACACACACGTGCTCACGTGTGCACCAGCTGCTCCCCCCATGGCCTCTGAGCCTCTCGGCATCTCCTGAGCTGGGGAACAGGCGCGTGCAGGCCCTGCATGGACCGCGGCGGAGGCGCCTCCAGCTCGGAGACGGCCTGCAAATGCCGCAGGCCCGCGGGCCGTCCGTGCCCGGGCAGCGCCTGACAGGTGGGCGAGAGGCGCCGCTGCGAGATTTATTGACCGGCGAGGCGGCGCTGGGTGACGGTGGCTGGTCCTCCCACGCTGAGTTATCTCCGGCAGAAATAAAAATCAGCTGAGCGCCGGGTTTAGAGAGGCCACAATCTGTTAGCAGAAAATTGGACTGTCACCAGCGTGCCATGTTCATTTTGGCTGATTAAAGAGATATTAATCTACTGTCACGGTCACAGCTCTGTCAGAGCAGCTAACAGGCCGCAGAGACAGCGCTGCCGCTCGGGGACGGCGACACAGCGGCCACACGGTACGGGGGCTCGCAGCGGGATCCGCACCGAGGCCACCAACACGCCTGGGAAGGGGTCGCTGTCCACTCTGGGCCACATAGGGGCCACTGGGGCAGTCGCTGACCCACAGAGTGAACTGAGTGGACCTGAGCCACCGGCGTCCTGGCTCCCGGGCTGCGTCCATGCACTGCTGGGGGGACCTGAGCCTCGGCCTGCACCCCGCTGGGGGCGCCCCCACCCGCCTCTCGTCCACACAGAGCAAAGGCCGGGAACCTCCACACAGCGTCACCACGCTGCTCTCCAGGCTTGTGTCCACGCTGGTGACGTGAGCGTTGGGACAGCCTGCAGCCCCGCCACGGCCACCCAGGCCTGGAGCATCCCCAACCTCGCATAGTCAAGGCCCCTGCCAGAGGCTCAGCTCTGGTGGCCGCCACATGCAGTCTCCGCTTGGTGCCCTGGCTGCCTGGTGGGCACTGGAGTCCCCTCAGGTCTAGAATGCTCTGCAGATGTGTCCTGCTGAGGACCTCACCCACCCGGCTGCCCTGGGAGTGCCTCTTGGGCCAGGGTCTCCGGGCACCCAGGGAGGACTCCCCTCTGGAGGTGTCACAAGTCTAAGGGCGCTGGCAGGGCTGACCTCCAGGGGCTGTCCCTCCCCCACCTGGCGGGATGCTCTGCCCCCATGTCCCACAGTGCAGGGCAGGGCCTCCCCCCCCCGCCCCCACCCGGACAGCTCGCAAAGCCCGGCCGCATCCACGGGCTGCATTTCGTGGCTTCTCCGGCCCTGACCGGAGACAGACACCACCTGAGCCAAGCCAGACCACACGCCCGGCCAAGGTCTGCTCTGCTGCATAAGCCCCAGCCATTGCTGTGTCCCCCACCCACCCAGGCAGCCAGAGCCCAGCTCCGGGGGCAGGCGGTGACCACGGGGGGTGGGGCACGAGGCCCAGCGCCCTGCAGTGGAGTGGGCCTAACACGCAAGCATGGGGTCGGTCGGATGTGCTCTGGGCGTGATCCAGCCTGCAGCAGAGCTGGCAGCCCAGGGGCCCTCGGCCGTTATGACGGCCCCTGTCTCATGCCACCAGCCGAGGTCCTGGCACAGGGCGACCAGGGGACAGACATCGAGAAGCTGCAGCGCTCCCTGTCCCTGTGCAGGGCCCCAGACCCGGCCCCTGCAGGGTGGCTGCCGGCAGACATTCGTCGATGTCCCCACCCTCTTCCCGCTGCAGCCACAGCACGCGGCTCCGACAGAGAATCCACTGGTCAGAGGGACACAGGGACCCCAGCGTGGGCGGGCCGGGGTCTCCATCTGGTCGCCTCTCAGTTCCGCCTGCCTCCTGCCTGCTGCAGCCTCAGGCCGTCCGGCCGTGGTAGCGGGGCTGGTGCAGCCCTACTGTGCGCTCCCCACGTTCCACATTCCTACGGGCATCGCACACCACCCCCTGCAGCAGTAGCCGCCAGGATTTCCTCTCACGGGGAAGGAAGGGGGGAGGGGAGTTCTGGGGCGGACACCAACTGGCCAAGTTCGAGCCCCGTGACCCCCTCTGCCAGCCACTGAGGCCTGGGGCGGTGGCCGGGCCTGGGCCACGTGCCCACCTTGGAGTGGGGGGTCGGTCAGCCCCATCCGGGCCGTGTGGCAAGGACGGGGGACTGGCAGCCAGAGACGCTGCTGGACAGGAGCCGACTTCCGGCGCCATCGGCAGACGTGGAGCCCGGGCACCAGGCAGCGCGGGGCCCTTGACCCCTGGCACCCCGGCCCACCCTCGTGGACCCCCAGCTAACAGGCACTCGGGCGGTGGATAACCGAGTACGTAGGCAAATAAGGCGTCCCGCGCTCCACGTGGTCACACGGCTCCGAGCAGCTCACGGGCGTGGTCTGTGGGGCCCTCGGAGGACGGGAGACCCCACGGGGGAGCGGAGCGGCGTCTGCCCAGGTCCTCGCACCTTCCGGAAAACCACCAAGCTCAGCCAAACCACGCGACCTGAGCCTCGGCTCCCAGGGGCCGGCAAGGCCAGGGGCAGGGCCCACTGGGCACCGACTTGCTAAGGGGCAAGGGTGGGTCAGAATGACATGCCGGAGCTGTGGGCAGGTGTCAGGGGGCACACTCGGGCCCTGGTTGTGCAGGTGGGCTCCGTGCCTGTTGTTGGACTCCTACTCCTGGGCTGGGGTCCAGGTGGGAGACCCCCAGGGCAACAGAGACAGCAGGAACAACCTCAACCACAGGGCCACAAGGTACACACTCACTGTGCCTAGCACAGAGCTACACATAGTGCAGGCACATTACAGAGGAAGAGCCTGAGGTCAGAGGTGTCCCCAAGCCACATGGCTAATGGGGGAAGGGACGGGAATGGGAACACAGGCCATGCAGGCCAAATCCCCAGGGGACACCACACTAGGTGCAGCAGGTGACTATGGCAGTGACGTCCTCTCTGCTTGACGTGGGTCGGGACTCCTGCCTGTCTCCTGTGGCTTCCCTGAACACGCCAAGGGGCTCTCAGGGCTGGGAGGCTCCGGTGTAGGGGGCAGATCCCGCTGGGAGGAGCCTGTGGGGGAGACACTGTCCAGGCTGAGCGATTACAGGCAGGTCTAGTGTTGGGACGGGGGAGACACGCTGCCTCCTGCGCTAGTCACCAGGGACTGGGGCTCCAGCCAGAGAAGCGCGTCCTCTCACAGCCCTGGAGGCTGGAAGTCCAAGGTCAAGGTGTTGGCCCCTTCCGAGGCCTCGCTCGGGGCTTGCAGACCCCGTCTCCTCCCTGTGTCCTCGCAGGGTCCCCCCTCGGGGTGTGGCTGTCTGATCTGCCCTTCCCCTAAGGACGGCAGTCACATGGGATTAGGGCCCACCCCCATGACCTTGCCTGAGCGTGACGACCTCTTTAAAGACCCTAACTCCAGACAGTCGCTCTCTGAGGTCCTGGGGGTGGGGCTTCGACACGGGAATTTGAGGGGGACACAATTCAGCCCACACATCCTTTCCCCAACGCCCATCTCTCCTCCGCGCAGGCTGTGACTTGATCAGGTCTCCGGGCCCCGGAAGCCCACAGGGCCGGCGCAGTCCAAGCCTGGTCTCCGCGCGGCCCCAGGTGAGCCAGTGCCCAGTGTCTGCGCCCGCCGAGGGGCGGTGGGGACAGTTTGACTCTGATTCCTCCGCCACTTCGTCCACAGCCAGGCAGGGCACTGCGGCGTGTGCAGCATGAAATATTAACAGAGTTCTATTATTGAATTAAGTATTTATCGATTTATAATTTAAAAGATGCATGCCCGGCCGTTAACAAAGATTCCAAACAGACTTTCGCTTCCGAGAGCCGCCAAGCGCCGCGGGCCCCCCGGGATGTCTCGCCGTGGCTTTCACCCAGGCACCGAGTGCCGGGGGGCTGGGGGGCGGCTCGGGGGCCCTTCCCCCGCCCGACGCCAGCCTGCAGGGGTCCTGCAGGGCCACTGGCCCATCCGCTTGGCTTCCGGATGGGCGTCGGGCTCCCCCAGGCTGTCACGGGTTGGGACAAATGTCGCGAGATGCGTGTCCACCAGTTCAGTGCTGGACACAGTCATTAGTGTCACTGCCCGAAAACCCGTCTGACTGTGTCCACAGTTTTGCCTTTTCCAGAAAGTCCTGTACTGGGAATCGCACAGTGCGCCGCCTCCCCGACTGGCCCCTTTCCCTGTGACACACGGGTAGGTCTCAGGTAGGCGTCTTCACTGTGCCCGCTCTGCAGACCCGGACGGGAAGAGCAGCGCAGCCAAAGCCGCACCCCGGGGCCCTGGCGGAACCGGGAGGGACGCTCCCTCCGGACCACTCTGCCGTCCAGCGGCTGTAGTTCCGCACAGACGGCCCCGGGGCCGGGGGACCAGACCCGGCCGGACACGGCTCTGTCCCCAGGTAGTTCGTACACGGGCTGCCGACCGGACTCCCTCTTGGCCGCGCGGGAGCAGCGGTAGCAGGGCCGTCGCAGGGGAGACACCGGCTTCCACCAGCCCCACCCTCACACCCGAACCAGCCGATGCGCTCAGGTTTGAGCAAAGTTGAAGGCACGTGCTGTAAATAATCACTGTTTTAAGACGCCCATGTCGAGCCCCTAATGGCATTACCAGGCACAGGGATTACGCCCGGGAAGATAATTACCAGAGTATCAGGCTCCGAGCTGTAATCACATCTATTGAAAATGACACGTTAGGAAAATCCCCGGGATTATGATGCGAGGGGCTGTCCCCCAGGAGAGCCCCTCTGCGGAGACAGACACCCCACGCCGGCCTCCCTCCCCGCCAGGGGGACCTCGCGGCGTTTGCCCCAGAGCAGAGCACGCATCTGCGCTGGACGCGCCAGGCCCCCCGGGATTCAGGGACGACAGGTTTGCAGAGGCAGAAGTGTCCTCACCCTCGAGCCCCCGCCGCTCTTGGGGGCAGGGGGTGCCCGGCTGCAGGCGGTGGCACTGCCTGGCCCGTGCTGCTGAGGCCGCCCTGAGCCCCGGGGTGGCCCCATGTGGGGCCTGTGAGCTGTGGTCGGGAGACAGGACGGTGCCCGGCCAGGGTCAGCCGGCCCCAGTGCCGTGTGCAAACCCATCTTGATGAGTCACAGTCCTGGCAGGAGAGAGGTGGCCCAGGCACTTGGGCAGGTGGTGGGACGGACCTCGTGCAGAGGGGCAGGCGCCCGGGCTGGCGAGAGAACAGGGTGAGGAAGTGCCAGCAGTGGCTCATCCCGGTGATGGTGGCCGCAGGGCTGCACAGGGGGACCCACAGGTCTGGGGGGGCCCAGAGCCTCGCCTGCTGTCTGTGGTGGGCACGAGCTCCGATGGCTGTCGCCCGCTCCCGCCGTGTGGTGTGGGCTCGCGGGTGCCCAGTGACGGGCGGCCAGCAGCAAGGACTGCGGCCCTGGGGCCCAACCCCGGGGGGACGCTCCTGGGCAGCTGGACAGGGCTGCCCTGTCCCCTGCCAGCCCCACTTGGTCCCAGCCCCCCACCTCAGGGTGCTGGTCTGCTCGTCAGAGATCCCGGCCCTCCCTCAAGCCCTCCCCAGGTTTCTGGTGACACTGCAGCCTGTCCTGTGAGGGTGCTGGCAGAGGGGGCCGTCCAGAGAGAGCCATCGAGGCCATGAGGCCGACACCCAGGCCGCTCACAGACCGGCAGAGACTGCTGAGCCCACGCCAGTCCCAGGCATGTGCGTGTGCTCGTGTGGGTGCATTGTGTGCAGGAGTGAGCACGTGTGCCGGTAGGTGTGTGCATGTGTGTGTGTGCATGTGTGTTGAGTGCTCACGCGTGTGGGTTTGAGCTTGTGTGTACATGTGTCATGTGCACATGCATCTGTGTGTGCCTGTGCATGTGTGTATGTCCGTGTGCACATGTGTGAAGGTATCCTGTGTACATGTGTGTGTGCCTTCTGGGGCGTGTGGCATGCATGTCTTGCGTGTGCCTGTGCATGTGTGTATGTCTTATGTTTCGTGTGTCTTGCGTGTGCATGTGGGTGTGTCTGGGTGCTGTAGCTCTCAGTGAGACGGGAGAGAGTGTTCTCTCTCCTACACGGGCCTGGGGCTCCGTGACATCCCACCAGGTCACCGTGTGGACCTGTGTGGCCGGAGCCGAGGCCCTGACCACGTGGGGAGCAGCGGGGCAGGCTGCAGCCTCTCTCCTCTCTCGCGGGCCCCTGTGCCCAGGGCAGACGCTCAAGTTCACTGGCTGGGGCCACCCTGCTCAGATCCACCCTCCCCCAGCCCCCACTGGCCGCGCATCCCAGGCTGCACAAATGGCACCCGTGGACGCAGACTGATGGTGGCCAGGCAGGAAAGATGCTGGACAGGCGGCCAGGGCACCGGTACCGGCACTCAGCGTCAGACCCTCCCCCTGTGCCTCAGTTTCCCCACTGTGCCCTGAAGGGTGAGCTGGTCGTCCCAGCCCTTCCGGAGTGATGGTCTCATGTGTGTCCCTGTGCCCAAAGTCCATGAGGCCAGCAGGGCAGAGAAGCAGGTCCCCAGTGATGGGACCCTCTGAAGATGGGGACCCTGCAGGCCTCACCTTGGCAGACCCAGATGTGGACACAGTCCCACGTCCAGCCAGGCCCACCGTGCCCTGCACTTTGGGGTCTGGAGGGGACAGGGGCCCCGCAGGGTCTCCCCCACCTCCCGGCCTGCAGGAGCGGGGCTGTCTCTCCGCTTTCTTGGGTTGCAGCTCTCGGCCTAATTATCTGTAACCTTCTGTTCGGAGCTCGCTGTCCTTGCCTGATAAAAACCAGCGACTCTGAAAGCAAACTGGGTCTTAACTTCCCTTGACAGCCCCGCTTGAAGCCTGCGGCCGAGCTGGGCTTTAATTAAATGCACATTCGTATCCCAAACAAATTAAGTACAATTAAGGACTCTGAGTTATGGGTATCTATCACTCCGCGATGTTTTTGCAGAAATTACCCCATCGAGATCAAAGGCGGAGGATCCTTGCCTTAATTGCTTCATTAGGGCGCCGTGCACCAGGCTTCGAGAGCACCGGCCCCGGTGTCTCTTTGGGAATTACTCAAATGACGGCTCTCAGAGTAATTGCTTCCATACTTCTCTCCCGGAGACGTCCCGGGCTCCACGGATCAAATGCAACGGCTTCAGGACCCTCTCTGCTTGGTCCCCCGGCAGCGGCCGAGGCGTTTCTATGGCGCCTGCACTGAGGCCCGCTGGGCGGGCTGCTGGGTGGGCTGCCCCCTGCCCCGCCCACACTTGGCCTCTAGCGGGGGCAGCTGGTGGCCCAGGGAGGGGGGCCCAGGGCAGCCCACAGGTCTGCCAGGCCAGCGACACCCACCACCCCCCGGGCACAGCCGGCCTGGTGGTCGGTCACCTGGGCCCTCCGCACGGCTCAGCCCCGGCCTCCCCGTCTCTCTCTGAGCTGTGCGGCGGGGTGAGGCGCCCGGGCTGTGGGGACCAAGCCACGTGTGCAGGGCTGGGCATGGGGGCTCAGCGGGGTCAGGGGCGCAGCACGCCGACTGCCGGGTCTCAGCCCTCTGTGCGGGCTGCGGCCCCAGCCCCAGTCTCTGGCAGCCCTGCGCCCACCCCGCCAGGCCCACCCCGGCACCCTCCAGAAAGCCCCCCTGCCCACCCTGGAGTAGGCAGAACGTGCCGTCCCTCCTCCCGCCCCCTCCAGGGAGGACCAGAGCCGCTGTCTCGAGGGGCTCTCACCCTGGGTCCCGCCCTGAGTGGACACAGGTGGCTGTGCCAGGATCATGGTGGACGCCGGGCACAGGAGTGTTGCTTTAGCCACATCTGTCCTGTGCACTACTCGGGACACCCTCATGCTGGCAGCTGGGTGCTGATCTGAATTCAAGCTAACCTGAGTGTCCGCATCTCACTGGCTCCTCCCCAGGGAGCCGGGGGCGGGGAGGGAGCCCGTCCCACCGCCCCAAAGACCGCCCGGCCCTGGGCAGACCAGTATCTGTGCACCTTGCTCTCCCCACAGACAGCCACGGCCTGAGGGCCCCTGTACCGGGTCAGCGAGGACCCTGCCTCCTGCGTGACCCCAGGGCCACCCCCTGGCTGTGCTCCTCCCTCCACAGGGCAGGTGCCCCTTGGGGAAGTGTGCGAGATCCCTCGGGCCCCTCAGGGGAGCTGCCATGGGCTGGGGGCTCAGTGACTGCCCTGTCCTGGCCTGAACTGTGTTCCCCAAAACGATGAGCCAACGTCCTAACCCCAGCTCCTGTGAACATGGTCTTATTCGGAAGCAGGGGCCTTGCAGACGTAGTTAGCAGGGTGGGTTCTCCGGAGAGATGCAGAGACCCGCACTCGGAGGGAGGCAGGGAGTGGAGTGGGGCAGCCACAAGCCGAAGGCCACCTGGGACACAGAAGCTGGAAGAGGCAGGACGGGTCACCCCCGCACACCCCACCCTGTCCCCGGAGCCTCTGTTGGGAGCTGGTCCGCCCACAAGAAAGGAGGCCCCAGTCACAACCAGCACCAAAGACTTCCAGGAAAACGCCAGACGTGGATTCCTCTTGGGCCGCAGCCACAGTGGAGGGCTCTGGACCACATACGTGACCCAGGTCGGGAGAGGGCAGGGGGGGGCCCAGACCCCAGAGCAGAGCGTCACACCTGCTCAGGCTCCACCTTCACAGACGGGCAAGCTGAGGGGAGGGGCGAGGAGGGGACGTGTCACCCCAGGCCTGGCAGGTGATCAGTGGCTCCTGGAAGCCACACCTGCTGACACCCACCTTGGTCCTCTCCTTGGCTGCCAGCTCGCCCCGATGTGCCAGGGGGTGGTCACCCCTGGTGGACGGTCCCCCTCGGGGCCCAGGGCTATGCAGGGCACAGACCCGGCCACCCTGCATCCTGCACTGGTCCACCCTCCCCAGCGGCAGGAGGGAAGCCTGGCCCGGGCAACGCCGAGAGCCGTGGTGCTGCGGACGGTCAGCGGACGCCCCGGCTGAGGAACGGCCGGGCCTGAGCCCTCCCCGAGACCAGCCCGTGCTCCAGCCACCACGCTCCAGTGGCAGGAAGACCTCAGGTAGCAGAGGGGGTGGGAGTCTGGTCTGCAGAGACCATCCTGCTCCAGCATGGCCCCCACGGGCCAGACGAGGCTTGAAGCAATCGCTCCCCTCCCAGCGCAGGGGGAGGCCGATGCCCGGACCGCCCGGGAGGGAGGCTCAGAGAGGTGGAGCTGCTGCGTCAGCCGCCCAGCAAGCGAGCGCTGGGTGAGCCGGGTCTCTCTCACCTTCAGGCCCAAGGCCCAGCCCAGCCGCTGCCCAGGTGGGCACACGTGCACATGCAGGGCAGGTGAGAGCCGCCTCAGGGGGCCTGAGATCCAGGGCGACAGCGCCTGCGGCCCCAGGCCAAGCTGGACAGTGACGGATCGAGGGCAGCCTGGGACCCTGCCGGGCTCATTACCCTCCCGCCAGCCAGTGGCCGGATGTGCACCGGCCTGGGGCTCACTCATCGAATATGCATGACTCATTAGCATAGCGCCGGCCCCCAGGGGCTCCGCACCACGAACACTTAAGTAGAAATCAAAACAGGCGCCGTGGGGGGCAGTGGGCAATGCCCGGGCCCGTGGGGCTGGGGAAGGCCCCGCGGTTCCCTCTCAGGGAGCTGCCCCCGAC
This sequence comes from Eulemur rufifrons, assembly GCF_041146395.1. Taxonomy (NCBI): domain Eukaryota; kingdom Metazoa; phylum Chordata; class Mammalia; order Primates; family Lemuridae; genus Eulemur; species Eulemur rufifrons. The sequence goes on along the minus strand of NC_090990.1, from coordinate 281,447 downwards.
CACGGCACCCAGACAGCTGCGATGTCCCCATGCAGGCCACAGCCTAAGGAGGGTGGCCTGGGTCCGTGACAAGATGCCCTGTCCCTGCACCTGGGACCCCAGGGGCCCCAGAATGGTTTGGGGGCTCGTTAGCAGGAGCCCCAGCCCCTGTCCTGGGGTGAGAGCCTTGGGGCCCCTGGCTGAGGCTGCTGCTGGCGCGGGGGCCTCTGTCCCTCTGGGAGCAGTGAGCACCCCTCAGGGAAGAGGTGACACCTGGAAGATCCTCCATCCCCTTTGCTGCAGAATTCCTCACAGGGGGGCTCTCCCCGCCACCCCCAGGCCCAGCCTCCACTCCCCCTGGAGCCCAGTGGGCCTCAGAGCCTGCCCAGAACTGCGCCAGCAGGGTCAGCGGGCCTTGGCCAATCCCAGGGCCACGTCCCTGTCCTCCACTTGGTCACTCCGCACAGTGAAGCCCCACCCCTTAGTGGCTGGGACCCACCTCCCCAGGTTCCTCAGCCCAGCCTCCCTTCTCGGGGCCCACATGGTTCTTATGCCCCAAGCTCGTGGAGGAGGCCAGGCCCAGACCCCGCACCTTCTCTGTCTGTACTCGCAGCCTCGCCCAGGGAGGCTGGGAGGCTCAGGCGGCCTCTCATCAGGGCCCAGAGGGTGGCCAGACCCAGGGGCGCAGGGCAGAGTAGGGAGGGCTGTGGACAGCTGCCCTGCTGGGCCAGTGGCCCACGAGACACGGTGGCAGTGAGCCATGGCAGGAATGGGCCACCCAGGCCTGGTGTCCCCAGGGGACCCTGCTCAGCTGCCGAGGACCATGAGCAGTGGTCTCACGGGGGTGGCACAGGTGAGCCCCATCCAAAGGGCAGCAGTGGCCTAAATGGGGGACCAGGTGTGGCGGGGGGGGGGACCATGGCTGGGCATAGCCCCTAGGCAGGGGCGTCAGGACTCAGGGACCAGCCTGGTGGGGGCCGGGGACAAAGGCCCCCCCCCGGGGCTCAGGAAGTGTGGTGAGGGGAGGCTGGGAGGAGGGGGCAGGCCTGAGTCCAGCTGGGACATGGGGTCTGGAGCTCAGGACCAAGGGGAGGGGGCCAGGCACTGGGGTGGGCAGGGGGCTCAGGGTCCGCACAGGGCCCAGTGCAAGGGCAGAAACCCAGGAGAGGGGCAGGGGATGCCCTCGGGGAGGAGGACCAGGTCGTCTGGCCTCCAGAGACAGTCACCTGCCCCTCCCTTGGCCACCCGGCACACCTTGGCTCACCTGACTCCTGGGCAGCGGCCTTGGGAGGCCCCTCCCTGAGGGTCCCCCAGTGCAACGGGGTGGGGGTCACACACAAAGCCAGCGGAGTAGTTGGGGGGCTTCTCCCCTGCTGTTGGGGGGGCTGGAGGGCTGGACCCAGCTCAGACTCACTCCCCTTCCACTGGCTGCTCTGGACCAGGCATCTGGGGTCTCCACCGGTCACCAGCACTGGGCTGGCCCAGGCTTCTTATGCTCAGGGGCACAGAAAACGGGGGGAGGGGCGTCTGTCTGCCCCCTTCCCAGGCCCTGAGGGGGAACCGGGCCTCCGACAGCCCCTCGGCCCACCGGAGCAGGCGAGGGCTCTCCTGGGCGGTGAGCCCCTCCCTGGGGGCACGGAGGGGTGGGGCCACCGCTGACCCCAGGACCACAGCACAAGCTCCAAAGAGAGGCCAGGCTCCCTCCGGCCCGGTGGCCCTGACCTGGGTGCTGGACACTGGAGCAGGGGAGGGGGCCGCCAGACCCTTCCTCCAGCCCAGAGCTGTACCCCTGGGGGACACATCAGAGTGGGCATTGAGTGGGCACGTGTGGGCAAGTGGGGTGACAGGTGCCCAGGTGAGGTGTGGGGGGGATCTCATCCTGGAAGCAGCCGGAGGGAGGTGAGGGGGGCAGAGTGCCTCTCCCCGCCCTCCCCCATCCCAGCCCGGCCCTCCAGAGGGGACACACCAGTGTCACCCCAACCAGGGCAGTCCTTACTAGGGGGGTGCAGAGGTGCGGGTGCCAGGGGGCCAGGCCCTCAAGTTCTCTGGGGTCCACCAGCCAGCGGCGCCGTGCACCTCACTCAGGAATGGGGCACTTAGCGCCTCAGGGGTGAGTCTTCGGGGAGGATCCTTTCGCTGGGGGGCTCCTGGGGCTGGAGGGGGCTGTCTCGTTGCAGACAGGGACAATAGGAGGGACAGGCCGGGTCAGCGGTGGCCACACAGGAAATGGGTCCCCAGGGTGGCAATAGTTGCAAGTGTCAGTGGGAAGTCAAGGTCGCAGGAGCCCTGGTCTGAGACAATGTCTGACCACAGACAAATATGTGTGTCAAAGCACCGGGCCGGGCGCATGGGGGGCTGGACCCCCGCGTGTCAGGAGGCACAGGCAGCCCCAGCGACCAACGCTTTGTCCCTTTGCAGGGGACAGGCAGGCACAGCTTCCCCCCGACCCGCCCCCTTCTGGGGAAGCCCACCCTGCCCAGGGCAGCCCCTCCCACCCCCAGCTCCCAGCACACCGGACCCCCAGCCTTGGCTCCCGGGGGCAGGGGCTGGGTGTCGCTCTGGCGGCCGGCGGACCCTGCATGAGGCCCCCTCGCCACAAGACCACCCCAGCTCAGCGAGCAGGAGCCGTAAAAATGCAAAGGCCTCTGTGAACGTTTGTGACAGTCACCTGCCCACTGCCTCAGCGCATCAGAATACGGAGATCGAAGACCACGCGCAAGCCGGGGACAGGCCGTTACCATGGTTATTTATTAGTTTGTTCATTTACCCCCGCTCGGTTCAGCCAGGATCCAAAACAGTGTCACTGCACGTGTGTGGATCAGCAATGGCCCCGGCAGCCTCCGTCCCGGCCTACACATCCCTGGGGCCCGATCCCCGGTGGGTCCTGCAATGTTCGGCTCAGGGGGACCCTTCCCACCTCCCGGGCCCTGGCTGGCATCCTTCTGCCAATGGCACTTGCGCCCCGTCCCCAGCATTCCCTGGCATGGACAGAGACTGTCCATCGTGCCATACTGGCCGTCAGACCCCTCTCCCTGGGCACCTGCCTGAGAACCGGGAGACGTTTCCCTGGTGCAGGGGACGGAGTAGACCCCCCCAAACCCACGTCCATACACCTCAGAACGCAGCCGTATTTGGAAATGGGTCTCACCGATGTGGTTAGTTAAGGATCTGCAGATGAAATCGTCCTGGATTTAGGGGGACCCTAACCCAGTGACTGGCGCCCCGGTAAGAAGAGGCCAGGACACAGAGACACACACGTGAAGACAGGCACACAGGGCCGCGTGGACACGGAGGCAGGGACTGGAGTGATGCGGCCACAAGCCAAGGATGTCTAGAGCCCCCTGAAACCAGAAGAGGCAGGAAGGGGCCCCCCCAGAACGGCCGCGGGAGTGTGGTCCTGCCAACGCCCCGACGCCGGCCTCCTGCCCCCAGGAGAGATGGACGGGAGCCCCCGCCCAGCAGCTGCAGGAGGTGGACAGGACGCCCAGTCCTCCCACACGGCCAACTTGGCCCCGTCTCTGCCCCGTGAATTCCCCCAACACCGGGGTTCTCCTGAGCCCCCGCCAAGTCACAGAGAAATCAGCAAAGACCCACGAAAACATTTTGAGCAAAAGTCGTCAGCCCAGCCCAGAAAAGTGTGATCTACCTTGTTCTGTTCCTCCAGCCCAGGACCTGCTCCCCAGAAAACAGCCCCCAACTAGACACCAGCCTGCTGTGCCCCCAGGGTCCCCGTGTGCTAGTGGCCCAGGCGGTCTCATGCGATGGGGTGTCGGGGCCACCGTGACAGCGATGAAGGCTCCGGTAGTGTGGGTGCCAGAGACACGGGAGGTGGCAGACAGGAGAAGGGACCCTCGGCGTCAGGAGGTGGGCAAGACGGCATCAAGGTGGCACCGTCTCTCCAGGACTCACCGTCCATCAGCCACCAGAGACAGAGGCAGCCGCATTTACCTGGATGGCGGCCAGGTGGGCTGCCTGAGGGGCAGCCCCACCCCCACAGCCACCCGCGGAAGCCGAGGCCCGACTGCTGCCTTCCCCGCAAGTGAGGACGAAGCGGTGACCACAAGCTGCCCCCCGGAGCCTGTGGCACTAACTCTGTCCTGTCCCTCCGCTGGGACATTGATCGCAAGTGAAAAGCCACGAATCCGAGCTCGACCGCTATTTGTTTCCCATAATGGTATCTTCTCAACCTTGAAACTACTTTCTGTTTTGAAAATTATCTGACATCTGAAAAGCCGCACCGGAGGGCAGGTGCCAGCCGGCAAACCCGCGGCTGGAACCACAAGTAAATAAATGAGTTTTGGGTCTGCGGGCACAGCCGGCGGCGCTGGCCTGACACTCCTGCTGGGCACGTCCACACGCCAGCCCCTTCCGGGCCCAGGGTGGCTCCAGCCGCCCCTACACCGCGGGCTGGGTCCTAAGCTCAGCACTCAGGGAAGCCAAGTCGGTGGCTGCGACCTCTGGGAGCAAAGGCCGGCGCACACGGACGGACACGGACAGACGGACACGGACCACAAACGAGCACTAGGGGAGGCCGGAGAGAAATCGGGGAGGGGCTCACTTGAGGGCAGCTTGATCACCCTGGGCTGGTGCCTACGGTGGGCACCCACAGGATACACTTGTCTGGTGCACGGCACAAACACACGTACTGTCATGCATCATGGCCACACACGCAAGCACAGGCACACACACAAGCACAGGCACACACACAGGCTCGCAGGGACACGAGCATGCACACATACATGCACACACATCCCAAGACCAGCCTAAGGCCTCAACAGGGCCCATCGTGCACGGCACCCCAACGGGCTGGCCCGTAAACGAAACTTGTGCAGAGAGAGCGGCTTTGGCCATGCCCGGGCACAGCCCCGGGGCCGAGGCTTTGAGGGCTGGGGGTGGGAGGAGCAGCCACGCTTTGCCAGGGGACGACCTGGGCCGTGTGGTCAGCAGCACCCCCACACCAGGCCCCCGCCTCTGCCACAGGCCCCGGCCACACAGCTGGCCACGGGGACACCCCGCTCTGCAGTCCAGGCGGCCGGGGCCCTGCCCCAGAGGGACCCTCGAGGGCTCTGCAGATGGGCCGAGGCCCTGACAACACTAGGAGGGCAGGACACACCGCAGCACCCAGGCCGCCAGCTCAGGGCTCTGTGCCCGTCACGGGCAGGAGCCACGCTGGGCAGGACCCCCAGTCCAGGCGTGGGGCAGGCTCCAGCTGCACACGCACTGCACAGGAAGGCACAGGAGTCCCCAGAGGGCCCAGCAAAGCCACGTCAAGCTGCCCAGCCCCCAAGTCTGCCCCCGGCCATGGGAGTAGCCCCCAGGCCAGCGAGGCCGGGAATGGGGGGCCGGGCAGCCCAGCGGCCAGCGCGGGGGCCCGTGGACAGCTCGTGCATCCGCCTGGCCCCGCACAGGCCGGTGGCCCACTTGCTATTTTGAGGCGATGGGCGCAGCGGCTGAGCCACGCGGTGTCACCGGGAGCCGGGCGGAGGGAGGAGGGCAGAACCTTCAGAACTAATGTCAATTTTCTGCATCAAATATTTTGATAATTAAACAAAGCTGATCAAGAGAGGCAGGCAGCGCGGCTCCGGAGCTCAGGAAGCAGAGCCCATTAGATGGAGGGGCCAGAAAGCGCCGGAGGCGGCAGCCCCAGATTAATGACTCCGCGGTAATGGATTTTCCCAAGCTCAGTGCGCGGGGCAGCGCGGGGGCAGGGTGGCTCGGCGCCCAGAGACGCGTTAAAGGAGCAGGGACGGTAAATCACGGTGCCCGCGGGGGCGGCAGGACGGCCTTGGGCTGAGACCCACCCACCCGCGTCTGACCCCTGGCATCACCTCCACCAGAGTGACGGGGCTGGGGTCCGGCCGGGAGCCCCGCAGACTGGCCGGCAGCTGAAGCGCGGCGGGGCCCAGGCCTTACCCTCGCGGGAGCTCTGCCCTTCAGCTGACATCCGTGCGGGACGGAAAAGGACCCCTGTGCCCCTGGGCTGCTCTCAGGGCTGGCCAGAGAAGGAAGGTCAGGCTGGGATTAGTGCCCCAACCTGGTCCACCTGACGCCCTCCGTCCAGCCGGCTGTGGAGTCCCCGCCCAGCAGAGCCCTGATACCATCGCGCTGTGGGGACGGTGACATTGGGATGGCTTCCGGGGTTGGGGGCAGCTCAGGGGTAAGGAAACCCGGGCTCCTGGCCAGCTCCGCCCCCACCCACCCCGGCAGCTGCCCTGGGAGGCCGGGAAGCAGGCGTGGGGAGGGCACCCTTGCGGCCTCGTGCCCTGGGGCAGCTGGACCGCACAGGAGGTGGCCCTGACCCCGGGAGTGGGGGGCGAGGTGAAGCAGAGCCACAGGTCCCGCAAAACCCCCACTTGTTCTTGGGGACCCTCTTGGAGATGAGAGTGTGAGAACGGCCATCACGTGGCCCTCCAAGGAGAGGCATGGCCCGTCCCTTGCGAGAGCCGGCCTGGGCTTAGGATCTCCTGTCTGCAGCCTCTCCGGGCTCCCCCACCCGTGGCCCTGGGCACACAGGCCTGAAGATGCTCAGGCTCCTTCCTGCTTCCCCCACAGGTGCTCCCTGGGCGGCTGTCATGGGCCAGGCCCGGGGAGGCAGCAGGGTCTGGGTGGGCAAAACTCCCAGAGTGGCCTCAGGGCCACCCCAGCTGCACCGCCACTCAGGCTGGTGGAGAGAAACTGGACACTCGTCCCCAGGAGTGGCCAGCTGGTCCCCAGGTCCCTGCTCATCCTGCGTGCTGCCTCCTGGTCTGCACCGCCCTGGAAGCAAGAAAGGGCAGCGCCACAACTGCACAGTTTGGGCAAATAAGGACGCCCCGGGGCTGGGGGCAGGGCCGCAGGTCCCCGAGGTCCTGGAACCACAGTCTCCTGGTGCTGCCTCCTTGCTGGGCCTGGCTGGGGCTCTGCTCTGGGGTAGAGGGGCCTCCTGCGACACTCGCAGCAGGAAAGACCAGCGGGTCCCCCATCCTGCCCAGCCTGGGCCTGGGGCTTCCCCTCCAGGCTCTGCCCTCTCCGCCGGTCTCTGCCTCTACTTCCCACCTCACATCCGGGACACAGAACGGGAGGCTTCGGGACAGCGGTGTCCTTCCAAAGCCACCCAACAGCGGCACATGGGGCACAGCCCCTCGTCTCCCTGCTCCCTGCCCTGACCCAGGGGCCCACGCAGGCAGGGTGGGCCCCAGGTCCCTCCGGCAGGCCCAGCAGCCCCGCCAGCCACCGCCCCCGTCCCCACGCCCGCACCCTCTGGGCACAAACACCGCACAGGCAGCCACAGTTGTTCTGCTGGCCCTGGGGCCCCACCAGGGCTCCACCACTGACTTGGGCCCATCTCTTCTGTTTTCCATCATTAGGGAGCGGAACCTCTCCATAAGCACCCGGCCGCCCTCTGGATACAATTTCTTCCCCATCCAGACATGCGTTATTCTAATTAGAATCATCCATCCTGAGCATGCTCCAGTTTGTAACCCGGGCACACTGGCCAGAGCCCAGACAGGTAGGCGTGGGGGGCCCCAGGTCCGAACACGCTGGTGGGGCGGGCCAGGTGGGCCAGACTCTCCCCGTGCTTGTAGAGTGTATGTGCACACATAAGCCTGTATTCCTATAGCATGCATGCATGCACACATGTGTATGTTTGTTGAGTGTGTGTGCACATAAGCTTGTGTGCCTATAGCGTGCATGCATGCATACATGTATAGGTTTGTTGAGTGTGTGTGCACATGTGTGCTCACATAAGCCTGTGTGCCTATAGCATGCATGCACACGTGTATAGGTTTGTTGAGTGTGTGTGCACATGTGTGCTCACATAAGCCTGTGTGCCTATAGCATGCATGCACACGTGTTTGAGTGTGTGTGCACGTGTGTGCTCACATAAGCCTGTGTTCCTATAGCATGCATGCATGCACACATGTGTATGTTTATTGAGTGTGTGTGCACATAAGCTTGTGTGCCTATAGCGTGCATTCATGCACACATGTATAGGTTTGTTGAGTGTGTGTGCACATGTGTGCTCACATAAGCCTGTGTGCCTATAGCATGCATGCATGCACACATATGTTTGTTGAGTGTGTGTGCACACGTGTGCTCACATAAGTGTGTATACCTGCAATGTGCATGCATGCACAGGTGTGTGTTTCTGAGTGCATGTGCCAGCCCGAGGGCACACACTCGCTCGAGTGTTCCTCCTGCTGAGCCGATGCCATCGGGTGTCGCTGGGATTTGTGTGCTGCAAGGAGCCTAGAAACTTCCTCGACAGGGCCGCGGGTTACAGACCAGCGGCAGCAATCTCACGGCCTGCCCAACGCAGTGTGCACACCTGGGCCAACGTCCACCAGCCCCAGGTGACCAGGGGACAAAAAGAACATCTGGGCAGACATCCCTGCACATGGCCCCCAGCATGCCAGTGGGCGCGGCCATGGGCTTGGGACCCTCGCTTGTCTGCCCCTCAGCAAAGGTGGTCAGAATGCCCAGGACCCCAGCATGTGTGGTGACCAAGGACCCGGGAAGTCCCAGGGCTGGGCCTGCTGGCCTGGGGAGCAGCTGAACAGGAAGAGGTCGGGGAGACAGCAGGGAGGCGAGTGGGACAGCCACGCTCCAGCCAGAGCCCAGCCCAGGTGGGCGGGGAGCCAGGACCCCCGTGGCCAAGAATAACTCCAGCCAGAGGGACAAGGAAGGGGGTGTCGGGGACAGAGCCCAGAGTGGGGGAGCCTCCTGCCTTGGGCCAGGCTTTGGCCACCAGGACCCACGTCCCCAGCTGAGCCAAGTCCAGCCCCCAAGTCCAGACTGCCTCCTGGATGCCCCAGGCCCACCGAGGCACAGCCCCGGCCGCACCGGGGGACCTGGCTCATCACACACCCCTGCCTGCCATGAGGTCCCCGCGGCAGCCTGTTCCCCCCTTCAAGTCAGGAGCAGCCCTGCGAGATCTGCCCCTCAGGGACCTCCTGCCTGGGCCACATCACAGAGGCTGGTCGGACTCGCCGGGTCCAGCAGGCCCATAAATCACGCGTGTGCGCGGACCCAGCTCGGTCGCTGCACCTACACGGTGACTCCAGCTGCCCCGCGTCCCAGCGGCCCTGACAGCTGAGATAAATCTGCCCTCGGCCCATCCACGGCGGGCAGCAGGGTGTATCGGGGACAGTGGCAGCTGATTCAGACGGGCGCTGCCAAGGACCCCTCGGCCAGGGGGTGGGGGGGGCCGTGACCTTGCGGTCGCCCTCGCTGAAGGGCCCTGTCCGAGGTGGGAGCTCCCTTGGAAACGGACAGAACAGCACGGAAACCTGCTGCCACCCAGCCGGCAGCCACGCCCCGTCACCTCTGGCCGGGTGGCCCTGGGCCAGCCCCCGATGTCCTCTGGGCCTCCCCCCATCTGCGCAGCGGGAAGGCGGCTCCACACTGCCCCTGCCAGGACTGAACGCAGGGCCTCAGGCACGAGGGGACTGTGGCAGCCTGTGAATGTCACCGCTGCACCTGGAGCCCGATGATCCCTCCGATGTGACCGGACCACGCCGGCTCAGGACCGTTGCCCCGAATGCCCCGCCCACCTGCCCACTGCGCACGCCTCCTTCCCCGATCCCCTGAGCCCCACGCTGGCCACCAGGTCCCATGGCCGGCACCCAGGGCCAGCCTGCCCGACCCCGAGAAGGTAGGGACAGCCAGGCCCGCTGCTGAGGGACACTACATGGCCAGTGTTGCTGGTCCTGCCTGTGTCTCTGACTCTGCCACACACAGGGCTCTGCACCCCCACAGAGGTTTGTAGAGGGACAAGGATGACAGTGAGGCCGCCAGCCCTCTCGGGGTGGCACAGGTGAGGCCGTGTAGCCTCTGACCCACTCAGCCCCGGGGGTGGGCAGTTCGTGGACGTCCTCCCGTGTCTTCCTCCCTCGTGGAACTGTCCACGGAACCTGCAGCGAGGCCTGTGGACGCACAGGACGCCCTTGGAATTGCAGCAGGGCGCACCCAGGCCCAGCGAGCGCCTCCGCCCGTGCTCCGGGCCCTGTCCCCGGCCCGGTCAGCCTGGCCATGTCCTCGATGCGACCTCTGTTCCAGCTCCGGACACCTCTGGGCTCACACCGGCCACCAGCAGGGGCTTCTTGGGGGACGGAGCAAGGGGCCCACGGCACAGAGTGGAGGCCTCCTCCCGCCTCGCTGCTGTTCCCAGAGACAAAGCGTCCGGCCGGGACCGCCCTCCACCAGGTCACAGCGGTGGGACCACAGTGAGGCAGCTCAGGAGAGCCCCCGGCCCCCATGGAAGACCAGCCCGGGGAGGGCCGAGGGTCCAGCTCTGTGCTGGGGGGCAGAGCGAGGCCAAGGGGCCCCTGAGCCCCCGCCCAGGCTTTGGGGATCCTGGCCCTGGCACCGGCAATCGGGCCGCCAGTCACTGCGTCCTCCCCAGCTCCCAAAGGCGAACACGTTTCGGGGTCTGTGCACAGCAGCCGGGCCAGTGACCCCAACGCCCTTCCTCCCGCCAGGAAACTGGCAAATCGCCACCAGCGGCTGGCAAAGGGGGGTGGGGAGCGCCCGGGCCCCTCCCCCACGAGGGGCGTGATGCGCCGGTGGCCGAGCCCCCTCAGCCACTCAGCCGGGAGACAGAGTGGGGTCCCTTCCGTCTGCACCCCGGGCGCGTCACCCTGGACGCCCCCACCCTCCATAGATAATGGTTTAATAAGTGATCTGGTTTTTATTTAAAGGGTCGGCAGTAAAACCCAGATCACATTTCTCACTTGGTGGGTTAAAAAACCGCTTACGCTCATTTCTGCAATGTAAAGCGACACTATATCAAATCAAACATTTCCAGATGTGCCCAGCTTGCGCGGAGGTGCGGGGCGGCAGCCTGCAGGCTAGCGCGAGGCGGCCGGGAACGTGGGCCGGGAACACCACCTACTGGCCGGCGGCGGCAGTGAGGGCCCGTGGACGCCACGCTGCGGGTCCCGTGGGGCCTCGGGGCTTCAGGACCCCTCTCGGAGCACAGCCCGGGGCAGGCACGGGCAGGAGCATCCAGCCTTCCCTGGCCACCCCCGGCTGCAGCAGCCCAAGGAGAGCTGCAGAGCCACCCACGGCCCCCAGCGCCAGACAGGGGTTGGTCACCCAGGAAGGGAGCGCAGGGCTGGAAGGGCCAGATGGGGCCCCTGCCTGGGCTGCCGACCCCGGGCCGTGGCCCTGTGCCAGGGAAACGGGAGTGCCGTGTGAGGTCATCCTACGGACAGGACCGTCTGGAGTCCAGCAGCTGCCTCCGTCCCCGCCTGGCCACGAGGACCACAAGGCCCTCACCCTCCAGACCACAGCACCAAGAGCGCCCGGGACGGGCCACTGGGCTCCATTCAAGCGGGAAGAGGAAGCTAACAGTGTCTCATGTCCAGGCCAAGCAAACGTCGCCGAGAGCTGCCGCCACCAGATTCCAGCCCGTGGCCCCGCGTGGCTGCACAGCGGTGACAGACACCTGGGGTGAGGGAAGCTGCCGGAGCACCTGGGGCAAGGGTTCCAGAAGTCCTGCCGTCGGGGGCCTCCCAGACCCCCGGCGTCCAGGGGCGGGAGCCCTGGAAACTCGCGCTGGCAGCTGCGCTGAGACGCATTCCCGGGTCCCCCACGGTACGCAGTTTTCACTCTGAATTAAAGCCGAAGCCAACTTTAAATTTAATAATAGAGTTATAAACTCTTGAAAGTGTGCGGATGGCTGACAGACCCCGGAGAAGAGCAAGGCTCTATAAATAGGGTCCTTGTAAGCAAATTTCGGGATTCGGGCCAAAGCTTGTTGAACTACCTTTTGTGAGAATGGCCACACATGCGTGCGGGCCATGGGTGAGGCTGGGTGACAAGGGACACCAGCCCCATGAGCCCTTCCCCCACCACCCCTCCCAGGGGTGCCCACCCCAGAACACAGACGTCCACGGAGGCCCAGGCACCGCTTTCGCACTGTGACCAGGGTGGGGGCAGGGAAACCGAGGACAGACAGGAGCCAGCTGGCCAGGGGAACGCTGTCCTGCCTCCGGGGCTCGAGACGGACCACCCCCGCCAGCCCTGGGACCGCCCCTGGGTGGGCCTGCCGGGGCCAACTGGACAGGCCCCCCCCGGGCGTCCCGTCCCCCCACAGACAGGGATGATGGGACGTCCTCAGGGGTCTGAGATGCCAGCGCTCCCTCCCCCGCCCTCTAATGTTGTGTCTGCAGGACAAGGATGGCGGCTGCCGCTGTCCAAGCTCCCCGGTCCCTCCAAGCCCAGAACATCACCAGAACAGAAAACTAAAGACACAAGCACACTCTCCTCCCCCAACCCCTGCATTGCTCACCCACCTGCCCACCCACAGGGACCCCAGTCCTGTGAGCTCTGCCCGTGGGGTTGACCACCCCCTCCCGCTCCCCACTCTGAATCTGCCACCAAGGTGGACAGGTGGCCTCCCCCTTCACCCGGGGTTTGCATTTCCTGATGGAAGGAAGCTGGACAGAGACTGCAGGACTGAAATGCTGAGCTGCTCTTGAGCTCAAACGCCACCTCCTCCAAGAAGCCTCCCTAGTTTAACACCCTCCCACCCTGGCCACACCCTCCTACGCCAAACTACTCTGGGACAGGGTCTGCACGGGCGCCACCCCTCTCACGGCCAACCCTCCCTGGTCCCTGGCACCGATGGTGCTTCAGGGCGGGCAGGGGGTGCTGACAGGGGCGTGGCTCATTTTCCGCCTCCAAGGCACAGTCCCAAACAACGTAACAGGGGATGAACCGCGCCTGAGCCTCTGTCACTCCAGCAAGGTTCCATCTCAGGGGCGTCTCTGTCCAGACCCTCTCACGTGTGCTCCTCGTGGGGCCCAGGCAGTGCCGGGCTGTGACCCCCGCCCGGCCCCCGGCACAGCACAGCACAGCCCGCCGGGCCGGCTGCATCCTGACCCAAGCGACTCGAGCACGCGTGCGAGCCAGAGCCACCTCCACTTTTACTTTTTGTCTTTTCCAGGACCCCCTCTGCTCCACGGCCGCCCCTTCCTGACCTTTCCGCTCTGCCTCCAGGGGGTCTTTCCTCGGGCAGGTGGGACAGAGAGAGGTGTCCTTGTCTGTGACTAGGGGCTGATGAGCGAGCACTTGCCCGTGGGGTCTTACAGGATCAAACGGGGAGAGGCAGGTATGTGGCCGGCACACTCCCAGCACACGGCAGGCATGCTCGGGGAGCCGTCCTTGTCACCAGCCTTGTCCTGGTGGTGGTGTTGCCTGACAGCTGCCCACGAGCCCTCACAGGCTCACACCTCTGCCCTGCGGGTCCCTGGCTCGGGCCTGGCAGAGGCCTGGGGACGGGGTGTGAGCAGCCGCCTTTGTCCTCCCGGTGGAACGGGCTCGACGGTCGCCCACGGGAGAAGGCAGCAGCCCTGTCAGGGTCCACCCAGGGACGCAGGAGAGGGAGGGCCTGGTGGAGGCTCAGGGTCTTCTGGGAGGGGACTGGAAGACAGGGCAGAGATTAAACCCACACGGACAGTCGGACAACTATCGTAGGAGGGAGGAAGGCTGAAGACCCCCTCAGGGCACCCCCAGGAAAGCCAGGCCCAGCAGGCGGGTGGGGTCTCCGGAGCAGGTGCCAGCACAGAGCCACAGCCGGAAGCCACAGTCCCTGACTCTACTTCATCTCGTAAATACAGCTGCAGTTTGGGGCACCATGATTTTTTAGGACAAAAAAGTGCGTCCAGGTTGGCAGAGCGGCATCGTGCAGCCAAGTTAGGCTTGCACTAAGGTGGCATTTCAGAGCCTGGGGTCCGGCTGCAGGGCAGGTGCCTTTTATAGGCACTTGGAAACTGCACTTGGAAAAGCTGGGGTTCAGCCCCGGGTGCCCGGGGGGAAGACAGAACCCCCCACAGCAAATGCATGGACGGGCCGGGCTTGGCGCTGACCACTCCTGGGGCCTGAGAAGGAGGGGGCCGCGGCCCCTCAGCCCTCTGTCACCCCCAGCAGAAGCTGGACCTTTGCCTGACACTGCCGCACCCACCCCCCAGGGGGAGGAGCCTCAGTTAGGAAACTGGCAGAAGTGGCCAGCAGCCTCCTCCCTGGCTGCCCAGAGACACCCTCCACCCCAAGAAAGAGACCCGCAGGGAAGCTCGGGCAGTGTGGGCAGCTGGGTCCTGGGCCCGGACTCGGAGCTCAGGGGTGGGGGTTCGAGGTGCCTGGGCAGGTAGCTTCACCACCCCAGCCTGGCCACAGCTTCCTGCCCCAAAGAACGCTCTGCTTGTGCCCCGGCCCTGCCTGGCACCCCCTTCCTGGTCCACAGAAGGCCCCTGGACATGCACAGAGGAAGGGGAGGGCTCTTGCCAGCCCCCGGCCGCCACCCAGCACGGAGACGCCCTGGCAGCGGCCAGACCAAGGGCTCCCCCAGAAAGGCACATCCAGGACAGGAGGCTCGTCAGAGGGGAGGCCTGTGATGTCCCCTAGGAGACTCAGGGTGCAGCCCTGGCCAGCCACACTACCTGCTGGCATCCAAAGCCCTCAGGGGCCTTCAGCCTGTCAGGGCTACACCACAAAGTGGCAAACTGAGTCCTGGTCAGAGCTTGAGTGGCTGGCTAGGCCTCTCTCCCACGTCAGCTCGCCCCCAAGATCCCTCAGCCATCACCTCCAAACTTAATAAGCACTTTCTAAAAGAATGTTCTAGCAGCCCCTTCCAGCCCTGGAAGGTTCAGTGGGCAGAGGGTACCAGGAGGCCCCAAGAGGTGGGAGGCCCAGGAGGCCAAGCAACAGCAGAGCTGGCTCCGTGCGCATCTCCTGCCCAGACTCCACCCTTAGGGTCCTCCTACAGGGAGGATGGCGGCCAGGGCAGCTGGGAGATGTCTAAGGCTGCACCACGAGGCGGAAGGATAGCAGGGTCTGGGCTGGGCCAGTGCCCCAGGACTGAAACCCCCAGGACTGAAACCTGTTCTGAACTCAGCCTTTCCTGTCTGAGCTCACCTTCCCACTGGGCCACGGAGAAGAGGCCAGGCCAGGGCCGGAGGCCTGTGTTTGAGCCCCGCCCTGACACTGGCTAGCAGGGTGACCCTGGCCCAGCTGCCTAAGTCCTCCGAGCCTTGGTTTCCTTGTCCAGCACTCACCTCACGGATGTGATTCCTACGAAGTCCTCACCCAGGTCCGGCGCTAGCCAGCCATCACCTGGTGGGCCACTGGGCTCTCCCTCGTCTGAGTCCCTGGGGCTCAAAGCCTTGGGCCTCCTGGGGTCTCTGGCCAGACTCTGGCAACTGGGCTATTTGGCTCCCCGTGGTTCTGCCACCCACGACGGCCTGGAGCAGCCTCGGAAAGCTGGAATTCCCGGGCCCTCGGTGTCTGCGGAGGTTCAGGCTCTTGGCGGACTGCTGAGATCGGGCTCTGGCCAATGGGACAGACACACCCTCGGGTGGGCCGACTTGCTGCCACCTCCAGTTGGGCACAGGCTGGGCTCAGAGCTCCAGGCCTCTGGGCAGGGCCAGGTCAGGGGGGCAGTGAGGATCCTTCCACACACTCCCCTGGCACCGGCCCCAGGGAGCCCACCCACTCCCAGCCTGGGCTGCAAGGGCTGTCCTCTCCTCCACACCCCTGCCCCACGGAGGCAGGGCGATTCCAGCTGCCCCTCCTGCTCTGACGCCCAGTCCCTCTCCGCCTGCCACAGTCCTGCAGACGGGCCCTGGGGAACCACAGCCCTCAGGGAAGAATGTGACATGTGAAGTTAGCTGGTGACCACAGAAGCCCAGGTGCTGTGGGGGAGGGGTGCCAGGGGATAAAAACAGTCTTGCGGCATCAGGGAAGGCTTCCTGGAGGAAGAGGCATGTAGGTGGAGGGCGGTGGAGCTGGCCGGGTGTGGTGGGGGCAGGGTAGAGAGGAAGTCAGAATCTGGAAGAACGAACACCCAGGGTCAGCCCCAGAGGTGGGGTCGTGGGGGTGGGTTCAGTGCCCCACCCTGCCTCCCCTGGGCCGTTGCTGCAGCCTGCACTGGCTCCGCCCTCCTCTGCTCTTCTGGGGCCTTCTCCTGGCTCTGCCATGCCACCCCTCCCTCCGCAGCCTTCAGTGGCTCCCTTTGGCTCCTCCACCTGCAGCCAGGTGTTCCCTGGAGTGGCCCCTGCAGCCTCCCCTCCCACTGCCCAGAGACCCGCGTGGCCTCCGTGCACACAGACATCCTCAGCCACAGGGTTCCCCACCCCACCCCACCCAGCAGTCCCTAAGTCCACTGTTCCTGGACTCTGCCCCTTTGTGTCTGCCAAGCCAGTGCCTGGGACAACCCCCTTCCTCAGCCACTGCGGGGAAGCCCCTACCCCGGCCTAGCTCCAAGGCCCCCGACTCCCATATTGCCTCCACTGCTGGCTGACGGACGAGGGCCACCGAGGCGGGGGACTGCAGTGCCTGACCCCAGGGACTCAGGCAGCCTTGCGGACGTCTGCAGGGGCTGCGGCTGCCTGACCATCCGTCCACAGAGACCAGTAACAACAGAGGTTCTGCCCAGGGCACGGCCGTGCCCCCTCCTGCCTCCTGGGGGTGGGCACCCCTGCCTCCCACCTGCAGGGTGGGTACCACTGCCCTGAGCGGGCCCAGCGCTCCTCCCTGGGTGTCCAGGGCTGGCCAGGTCCCCATGCAGGGCCTGGCCCCACTGTCCGGCTAGCAGGGCTGGCCCTTTAAGAAGCCCTCGGTCCGGGCCTTTGTTGGTGAGCCGCCCTGCACTCCGCACGCTCTGTCAAAATATTTTTAGCATTTGTGCTGTTTAAAAAACCCTGAGGTATTAGAGTGCACTAATCTTTAAAAAGGTTAATTTATTCATAGAGATTTTGACAGAGATGTATGGCACGGTGCGGCCGTGGCCCTTCCCGGGGGGAGGCAGCTTGCACAGAGAGAAGCCGCCCGCAGATAGGCCGGCGGCGTCTGCCCAGGCCCGGCCCACCCTGCCCCCGAGCACCTGCCCCCGTTAGCTCCCCACCTGCCCACGCAGGGGGAGGGCGCGGTCCCCGCCCTCGGGGTGGCGGGGGAGGTGGCTGAGCCCAGGCCTCCAGTGCCCGGGCCCACGTGCACCTAGTGGTCCTGGGGCCCAGGGAGGGACAGCAGGGCCACTGCCCCTAATTCTTATGACCTGAGAGCCCCCATCGACCCCGCAGGGCCTGGGGTGCAGCCTACTTTGGGGTGAGCATCGCCCCCTCGGGCCCACCCAGGCTGCAAGGGAGAGGAGGGCAGCCTTCCCTGGCTGCTGGCCCAGGGCCGCGGGGGCTCCAAGGGAGGCTGGGATCCCACTGCGCGACCGGCCCAGGCAGAGCACCCCGTCCAGCCCGCGGTGCGGGGGGCAGTGGGGAGAAGGAGGTGTGGGTTTGTCTGTTTTTCACACTTTGGGGGAAAGAAAGCATCCCAGGGTGCTTTGGCTGATCTGAAAGGCTAACTAGACGTCACCTAGAGTCCCACCGGGCGAACAGTGGCCACGGTGCCTTAGCACTTTCCCCAGCGCGGGGCTGAGGTCGTGCCTGTGCTGTAAGCACCGGGCACTCCTGAGCCCTGGCGCCCCGGCCTGCAACTCAGGACACCTCAGAGCCCGCGCCCGCTCCTCCTCCGCCAGCGCTGCCGGCCTCGTGCGGTGCCAGCCTCAGCGCCGACACCGCCTCCTCCTAGGAAGCCCCTCCCGACTGCCCCGGTCACCTCTCCCAGGCCCCAGCGTGTCCCTGTTCCATTTCCTTCCACCGCCCCCGACAGGTGTGTGTCGTGATCTTTTGTGCCTTTGCTGTTTGCCCGGCCCTAGGGCTCTCGGCCGGCGGAGCATCTCCCGGTGCCGTGTCTGAGCATCCGGACCAGCGCGGCACAGGCCTAGTCCCAGGTCACAGGTGTGAGCCACGTGGCAGCTCGGCCTCAGGATGGGCCGCGAGCCATGCACGCCCCGCAGTGAGTAAACGTTTCCCTCCAGGGCACGTGGAGCTGTTTTCTGTACCCTTTCCATCAGAAACACCACAGCAAGGAACATTCCAGTGCCTGGCGCTCCTGTCTCTGCTGAGAGGTTTCTTGAATCTGAGCTCCCGGGACAGAGGGCATGGCCTGCTCTCTGTCCCAGCCCCGTCCCTGGGCCTGGGCGGTGAGACCCTGTCAGCCGGCCAGACCTTCCCACGCGGCCTGGACTCGGCTTGGCCAGTGCCTGGGGGAGGGTCCTGCCCTTCAGCAAAAGGGGCCGACAGCTCCACCCCAGCCATCGAGTGACATCGTGGGCCCCAGGGTCCTCCTTGCTGGCCTGTGTGGGCTGCGCCCCGCCCCCAGGTGAGGCCAGGACCTTTGTGCAGGCGCCGAGTCCCCACTGGCCGCTCACCCTGGGCCTGGCTGAGCCCCGCGGGCACCCGGCCCACAGCCCGAGTCCAGAAGGCCCACAGTGCCCCCCGCTGTCCCCAAGGCCACGGTGCAGCCCAGGCCCAAACCTCCCCGCTGTCCTCGGAGCAGGGCGGCCGCAGATATGGGAGACAGATGCTGCTCCCGGCACCGTAAACAGGGCAGCCAGAGGGCGGGGATTGGGTTACGCCGGTGAAACATTGTAAAATAAATACAAGGACGGTTGGTGTACTTCAGGTAAATTAGCCTGATTCAAGCTGTCAGCTTTAGGAAAAGTCTAAATAAACAGAGCTCGCCGTCTCTGCCCAGCGTGGGAAGGGGCGAGGGCGCCGCGCGGCCCAGCTAATCCGTCAGCCCTCGGGCGGGCGGCAGCCTTGGGCCGAGGGACGCTGGGCACCCCGAGTCCCCACATGGAGGCCCCGCACCAGGACCAACGCCGCGGCGGGGGCTGGGGCCTCTCTGAGCCACCGCCTCCCTCTGCACGGGGGCCCGAGGATGCCGGCGCAGGGTGTGCGTGAGCTCCGGGCCCCACAGGCTGGGAGTGTGTCCGTGTCACCCGTGGTGCGGTGGGTCCGGCTCCTCGGAGGCTGCCGGGCTGGGGCAGGGGTCTCAGGGGCTGCTTCACCCTCCAGAGCCTGGTTTCCGCCACGGAGATGCGCATCCCCCGGGGCTTGTGGGCCCGAAATGAGGCCATCGAGATGCGCCTGGTGCAGCCCGGCTCATGGCGGACCCTGCGTCACGGCTGCCCCACACGCACCGGGCAGGACGGGGCCTCCGGACAGCCGCCCACCTCCCCACGCAGCGCAGCCGCCTCCGACCGGGAGCTCTCGGGGACCCCAGGGCTGGGCGGATGCTCCCGAGGGAGGGGCATCTCCCCCCCTTCCCTGACCTTCCTCTGTGTCTGTGTCTCTGTCTCTGCCTGTCTCTGTGTGTCCCTGTCTCTGTCCTTGTCATCCTGGGTCCCCACAGGTCACAGCTGTGCCTCCACTTCCCTGGTTTTGGCAGCACAGCAGCCTGGGGTGGGCACACGCGGCTCGACGGCCTGGCGCCAGTGCCCGCATCATCTTGGGGGGCGTCACCTCGGCTCAGAGCCGCCGCCGTCTCGTGGCTACACTGAGCTCTCAGAAATCCCCCTCTGAAGCCTTCCGTGGACACGGCACCTCCCGGGGCGGATCAGAGAGGAGCCAGCGTCCCCGTCCTCCCTGCCAAGCCAGTGGCCCCTCGAGCCTTCCTCACCTTGGCTGGCCCAGAGCCCCCCGCAGGGGGAGCCCCAAGACCTCTGCCTGCCCTGAGAACGTGGGCCCAGGGGCACCTGCCCCTCAGCACACGCGTCCCCAGTGGGGTCTGAGCCACACGGCGCACCCCGCCCCCACCAGTCCCAGAGCTGGTCTGGCCTCGCCCACGAGGGACCCAGACTCCATCACGCCCAGCAGCCCCAGCTCTAGTGTGCGACGCTGGCCAGGCTCCCCGTGGAGCAAGAGTCCTTTCCGATGTGCCCCCAACAGCCCCACGGGGGCTCTGAGCACCGCGGGGAGCCACCATTTGAGCAGAGGGTCAGGTGGAGGGTCCCCCCCCAGGCCTGGCCCCTGCCCAGGGGGACCTGGGAGAGGAAGGGAGTGCGTGTGTGGGGGGCACAGGTCAGCCCAACGCCGGCCCCGACCCCCGGATGCCCATCAGCCCCCCAGGCCTGCCAGCACCCAGCTGACCCGAGCTGGCCCCCCCACAAGGAGGGGCCTTGTCTGAAAAGCGGCTGCCGCAGCCCCCAGGGCAGGAGGGCGCTGGGCCTTCCCCCTCCGTGTGCTGCGCAGCTGTGAGCAGCGACCAGAGGGGCTCGACGCCCCACCCTGAGCACCCGTGTCCCCCAGGTGTGGAGCAGCTCCCAGGGGACAGTAAAAAGAGCCGGACTATCTGCTCCCTCCGCAGAACCGTGTGCCCAGCCACAGAGGCAGTGGTGCTGGAGGCGATGTCACGGGGTTGACCCAGCAATGCCAACAATTCCCGTCCCCCTTGGCCAGGCGTGTCCTGTGGCAGGACTTTCAGAGGCCCTGGTGGAAATGACCTTGACTCGGTGACTGGTGACACTTGAACATGCAGAGCGGCCGCCGCTGGCAGCCTCTCGGCCCCCCATCCACCCCACCCCTCCTTGGGTGCCCTGAGCCCAGCAAGGCACGGGGGCTGGGGCGGCGGGGGCGTGGGGGGGCCGGGGGAGGGTGCGGGGTGCCAGGCGCAGGAGGAAGCGGTTTGATCTCGGGAGGGAGCTTTGTTGATATCCATTTCCCTCCTGCAGGCCCGGCCCGGCCCCCACCCCCGTGGGAGTTCAAAGCTGGGGTGGGGGCCTCTACAGGGAGCAGGAAAAGACCCCAGGGCTTCGCCCACCTGAGTGGAACCCACCTAAGCCTTCCTGGGACCTCCCTGGTGCCAGGACATCACAGGGGGGTGGTGGGGCTCCTGGACCACCCAGGCCCGTGCGTGAGTCCTACTGTCAGGCTCTTTCCAGACCCTTCTGGGGCCACAGCCTCTGGCTGCAGCCAGGATGTGGGTGCTGCCTTTGTCCATCCCGTCCAGGCCTGCGGGGACCCCGGTCTGCAGCTCAGACCTCCCCGAGGGCTGCAGGGCTGGGGGAAGGGGGGTTCTTGCCCAGGAGTGCCCTGGGTGGGTCTTGGTGGGGTACATGGGGCCCGGCGGGGGCCACAGGTCCTCCCTGGGCAGCGCCCTCCACCCAGACCCTGCCTGTCTCTCCCCCTCCCTCCCTGGAACAGGCAGCTGGAGCCACCTTGGTTGTGGCTTTTGCCTCTTTGCTGCTTCTCAGTGACACCGTGGGCCAGACAGAGTGGGGGCCGGGCTGCCCTGGGGACAGGCCACCAGCTCGCCCAGATGCACACGTCTGGGCCAGCCTGGGGTCAAAGGGCCAACAGCGTGGGCTCCTCTTAGAGCTGTGTGTCTGGGCAGGGAGGGGGCGCCAGGTGGGGGTCCTGGGAAGATGCCAGGGGCAGAGCTCCCGTCTCTAATGTGGTCACCCTGTGCCCCCCCTTGGGAAGTGCCGGCTTTACTTCTAGGAGCTTCTGGGGCCTGCAAGCCGCTGACGGGTTACGTCCACAAAGGGAAGTCCTCCGTGGGCGGGGACTGGGCCGGACCCTGCTGTCCCACCCCAGGAAGAGCAGGTGTGGAGGGGCCTGTCTGCCTGTCTGGCAGCCCCCCCTCCCCTGAGTAATTAATCAACAGCGATGGGCTCATGCCAGATGGGGGAATCGGGTATTTATTGCGGGCTATCGCCAACAAATTGATCATTACCTGAGTTTACTTTTAAGAATTTGCGGCTCAAAGCCTGACACGCTGTTGGTTCAGCCCCAAATGAACAGAGCCTTTAAAACCCTGATCAATCTCACCTGACGTTCACACTAAATTTAACAAATGAAATGTGCTTCAGTCCAGCTCACGCGGTGGAGGGCGGGGACCCTCCGTGTGCCGGCGTCTGCTGGGTGCTGGGGGCCGAGTGGGCCCGCAGATGTCTCCAGGCGTGAGTGGGGCGGGGGGCGAGGCTCACTATCTCTCACTTCTGCCTGATAAAGGAATCAGCACGGTCACACTCTGGATACCGGCTGAGTTCACAGCTGGGTCAACTCCAGCCTCCGCACGGCAGACGTGCGCGTTTATTGAGAGCAAATGAACCTGGGCGATTGTTGCCCCAGAAAACATCTGTCCGGTGGGCTGGGCCATCCCACGCCCTCCAGCCCTGTGCGCAGATACGAGTGGCTCCTGCTCCCAGGGCGGGGACCGCGCTCCGCCTAGACAGCTGCCGGTTGAGGGCTCTGTCACCCTTCCTGGACCCGAGTGAGTGTTCGGGAAGGGTCTGGTTTGGCGTGGGCAGCGCTGGCCTCTGGGTGGCAGGACAGGCTGGGCCCTCTCGGAGGCCGTGCCCAGGCCCACCAAGAACCTCCTCAAAGCAGGAGGGCTTGTCCAGCCCCAAGGACCCTTGTCCTCTGGCTCCCGGGGAGGCTGGGGGGTGTCTGACTCTGTTGACATTGACTTTAAGGAGCTGGGCATGTTTGGCCCAAGGGGGAACCCCCAGGAGCCAGGTCCCCCCAAGTGAGTGCCAGTCTCTGTCCCGGGGAGGAGCCTTCTGGGCCTGGGCCCGACTGTCGGAAGGGGTTTTATCCGTGGCCAAGGCACTGTCGAGGCCAGGGGACCGTGGTGACCCAGCCTCCCCAGAAACCTCGGGCGCTGCCTCTAAATCTGCCCGTCCCCAGCTCTCCTGGAGAGCAGGAAATGGCTGACAGGACAACAACCACTGTCCCCAGGCCTTAGGGCTGGAGGGGACACTGAAGAGTCACAGGAAAGCAGGTCCTCTGGTGGCCCCAGGGATGGCATGAGAACTCGGCTGTCTCGAGTGTCCCTAACCCGGGAAAAGCCCGGGTGACTTGCTGCTGTGTTTGGGCTCATTTAATTTTTAAAAGGTTGCTGAGACAACACAAAACTCTAAAGACACAGCCCTTGTTCCCCACAAAGGGAGGGCATGGCCCCTCGAGTCCCTGAGGCAGGTGGGGGCTTGTCCACCGCAGACAGTGGCAGTCGGGGTGTCCCCAGGGTGCCCAGCCCTGTGCCCGTCAGTGAGGCTCACTGGGCACAGATGGACGTCAGCGGCAAGAGCCCTCGCCACCTCCTCCGGCGGCCCTGCCTGAGCTTCGGGAAAGCGGGATTCCTCGAGCTCGCCCGCCATGCGGCTCTGACCACGGGCATCCTGCTGGCCTGGGGTGGAAGGCGTGGCCTCGTGGGAGACCCTGTGCTTACAGATGTCCCTGTGAGGGACAGTGTCCTCTCCAGCCCCAGAGCAGGGCTGGGCAGCACCAGCACTCGGGTGCCTTCAGAAGCTCCCACGGCCCCGTCCCCAGCTACGTGGGTGGGGGTCTGAGGGGTCCTGTGGCCAGGCACTGTGGGTGGCAGGAATCAGCCTGTGGAGTCCCCAGTAACAATGTGGCCCCCAGACGTGGGAAATGCTTTCGCTCCATTTTCAAAATCACTGCTGACCTGGCTCTCACCACGCGGACCGTGTGTCCCCACTTCCAGCGCCTACTGACAGTGGCCCCGTGCTCTGTTGGCTCCGGGACCCCCAACCCCGGGGGCAGGTGTTGCCATGACCCGCCTTACAGATGGGGAAACGGAGGCAAAGGGAGATCCGACAGCTGTCCAAGGTCACGCAGGGAGCAAGTGCTGAGCCAGGACTCCCCGCAGGGCCCCCGACTCAGGACTCTGGCCCCAGCCCGTCCCCCAGTCCTGCAAGTCTGGCCTATTCCTGAGCTCCAGGGACACTGCCAGCCGGACCCACAAAGCCAGACCCACAAATCCCGTGGTGGCCGCCCCACCACGGGAAACTTCCCAAGTTGGAGACGCTTAAGTTCAAGGGTTTTTATTGAAGAAAAGTGTCCTCCTCCACGCGGTGAGGCCAGAGCCCTGCGGTCCCTCGCCCGGGTTGGGGAGGGCAGAGAAGGCTTCGTGACCCAGGGCAGGTAACTGTTCCCTGAGCTCCCCGGGCTGTCCCCTCTGTGACATGGGGCCGGGAGCTGTGGCCGTGGAGGAGGCAGCCCCAGGGAGCAGCACCTGGTTAGGGTGGCGTCCGCCAGGCGTCTCTCCAGCGACGTTGGGGGGTGGGGGCTTCCGCTCCACCACCCGCCAGCGCCGCTGTCCCTTCCCCCTCCCACCTCTCTTCCTGTTTCCTTCCTTCCGTCCCTTCCCGGCCACTCACTTGCATCGGCGTGAACGCGGGCACAGTCGTGCTTTGCGTGACGCTCCAACACCTCACCACGCTCTGCCCACACGGCTCCAGCCTCAGCCCTGGGCGCTGCCCGGCTGGCCCTGTGTCCCCCGGCCGAGCCCTTCCTCTCGTTGTTCAGGTTCTTCCATGTTCTGGCAGCACAAGGTGCTCCACGCGCGTCTGTATGTCCCCATCCCAGCCCGGAATCACCCATTTCCCCAGGATCTCTGGCCCCTTCCCTGGGACGGTCTCAGAGACCAGACCCGGGGCACCGGGTGGGCCCGTGGCCAGCGGGCTGTCCCTGTGTGCCTCTCGGCAGACAGAGGTAGACACGGCATGGGTGCGTGCCAACGCATGTGTGCATATATGCCCACGGTGGCCACGTACACATGCATACACAGGTCACACGTATGTGCATATACCTGAGTACGTGTGTGTACATACATGTGTATAGCAAGCAGTGCATACACTCCCACCTGTAGTTGCCAGGGTGGTTTTTGAAAGGGGTGTGGGTGAGACTGGGGCTTGCCTCGGCCTCGGAGAGCTGGGGACAAGGACAGACTCTGCTGCTCAGGGGTGCTGGGGGGGAGGCCCTTTAGACCCAGGAACTTAAGCTGGGCTTCCAGGGACGGGTAGGGTGAGAGAGGCCAGTATGACAGGGGACTCTAGGGGACAGGGAGCCAGGACAGGAGGACCGTTTGGGGGAGGAACTGGAGGGCTCGGCCTGGGCGGGGCCGTCCGTGTGCTGCTGAGCGTGTGCGGCACTGATGGCCATGTGAGCTCCAGGTGAAGCTGGGGCTGGGCCACCTCGGCATGTTGTGGCATGTCGTGGCATGTCTCTGTGTGACACGTACCCGGTGCCACGCGGTACCAGGGGGCCAGGGCGAGGTCATGGGGCAGCCCTACGGAGGACTCGCTGTTTCTGAGAAGCCTCCATCCTGGGCTTTTCTGATGTTCTCCTCCTGATTAGCCTGGGGCTATGGGGTTTCAGAGAGAATCCCAAAGAGAGGGTGTGCGGGAACTCTCTGTGCTGTTCCTCATTTTTCTGTTAAGCTACAATTATTCCAGAATAAAAACTTATCTAAAAGATTGTCCCAGCATGATGCTGTAATGTGGCCAGTGTTCAAGATGTAGGTGCCGGCTGGTGGCGTGGCTGGTGGTGTGGCTGGTGGCGTGGCTGGTGGTGTGGCTGCTCCCATACTGGTGCCCTCACGTCTCTGCACACCTGCCATGCCGGCGTCAGGCTGCCCGGGGCAACCGAGGTCAGGACCACATGGCCCGAGATGGCGCTGGGTTCGCAGAGGACACTGGGGCTCCTGGCCACACGTCTGGTGGGTGACCCTGGGGACACCAGGACAGCAAGGGCCCCTGTCCTTACTGTGACCAGGACTGCGTCCCCTGGCCCTTAGCTCTGGGGGGCCCTGAGATCCAGAGGCCCCGCCCAGGTGAATGGAGGGCCAGGTGAATGGAGGGTGCCGCAGGGACCCCCATGGGCCAGCGCCGAGCCCAGCCCCGGGCGCGGAGCGAGGAGGCATCCTGAGTGCACGTGAGGACGAATGACTGGCCCCGCCGATGGCTGTGAGCACGTCTGTGGCTTCACCAACAACACTCAGCCTGTGAATCCCCAACGAGCCTGGGTCCTTGATTAATGCTAATGGTTTTTCTCACCAGCTGTGAAAATGCATTTTCCATAATTTAGCTGTCATTACAACGGGCAGGATTTATAAAACACACGTGCACACTGCGTGCTTGGAGCGCCTGGCGGGGGAGCGGCCGAGGAAGGCCGGGAGGCGCCAGCCCCGCCTGTGAGATGCGGGCACAGGTGCCCGGCCACACTTGGCGCCAGGACACGGTGCTGCCCAAGGCCCCGGGCAGGTGGCCCACAGCAGAGCCCAGACTTCTCCCAGGGGCCCTGGGCTGTGACCTGCGCTGAGGGTGGGACAGTGACCCACCGCAGGACCGGCCCCGCCTCCCTCAGGTGCAGGTGACAGAGGAACAGCAGCATCTGCTGGGCAGGTCCAGGTTCCGCCTCGACGCGCTCACCTCACAGACCGGGCATTCGAGGCCCAGGGCCAGGCACCTCCTGCCCGCACGGAGCTAAGCGGGACTTAGACTGGGCGTGTGGGAGCCGGGAGCCACGGTCCCGGCCTCGCTGCCTCTCACCCTCCCCTTGAGTGGGCTGGGGTGGCGCTTTCTGAGTGTCCGTGCGAACAGGAAAGAAGACAAGTTAGGACACGGAGGGGACACAGGACACACAGTTGGGCCTTGGCGGAGGAAGGAAGGAAAGAAGGGGAAGATGGGGAGGGGAAGGGGGAGATAGGGAGGGGGTAGGCGAAGGGGAAGTGGAGGGGGGAGGATGGGGAGGGGAAGGGGGGCATAGGGAGGGGGTAGTGGAAGGGGAGGATGGGGGAGGGAAAGGGGAAGGGAGGGGGAGGATGGGGAGGGGAAGGGAGGGGGGAGACAAGGGGGAGGGGAAATGGGGGGAGCATGAGCCCCCAGCCCTGGGGGTCTGGGTCCAAGGGGCAGTGGCCACCGCAGGACCAGGGCAGAGGGTGACTGCCCCCACAGAAAACATCCACGTTGCAGGTATTTGTGTTCAAGGTCGTGTTTGAGAAAACTGTTCTCAAAGTAGCGGAGGCCGGAGTCCAGAAACGAGGGGAGGAGGAAGGAGGGGAAGGAGAGAAGACCCGGGTGGAGGTGCGGAAGGGGCACCGGCCGGCAGTCTGAAAACGCCTCTGACCATCCCAGAGAAGTCTGCCAAGGTCACCGGCCCGGAGGGACCCACATGACCGGCAGAAACCTCAACACACGGTTTGGTCCCACTGTGGCCGGCCCAGAGCAAGAGCTACGAGCGGCCGGGCACCCCTGACCGGCTGGGCCCCTCCACCCACAAGCGAGTCTCTGAAAGGTGCACAGGTTGGGCCACCAGGAAGGCCCAGAAGCAAAGCCAGCAACAAGTCAGCCCCGGTCCCGACCCGCAGCCTCCCTCCCTGCTGCGATGGAGCCTCCGTGCGGAAACTGTCCGCGTTTTAATCTTTCCCGGGCCGGCCTTTCGCCTCCAGCCCATCTAATTGAAACTAATCTTCGTGGGCAAGGCCTGTCTCTCCTCCTAATCCTCCTCCGAGGAAGTTCACATGGTCCCAATTACAGCCACACCGGCCCCTTTTATTCCCGCCCTCTGCCAGCCGCGCCTTCCAAGAGCCGCATTATTAACTCCATGCTTGCGAGTTCCTGCCGTCACGCGGCGAGATGCTATCTCGCTGCCCAGGGTAGGGTTACCACGAAGGCATTTTGTGGATCACGTTTCACTCAGGCGACGGAGGGCAAGATAGCAGAGCGGAGCCCGTGGGCAGAGGGCTGGCCGGGGGCCCGGTTTCCCTGCTTGCAACCTGCAAACCAGACAGTTGAGAGGGTTCTAGAAGCTTCCTGGAGGGGCAGAGATGAAAAAGGGAGCAGGGCAGCCCCACAGAGCATGGCCCCAGTGGGGGGCTGCCAAGAGGGAGGCAGGGTCCCCCAAGCTGCGCTCAGCATTGCAGCAGCCCGAACGGAAACCCCACGTTCCCAGGCCGCCAGGAATGCCGAGTTTCCGTGCTCCAGGCTGGAGCCTCACCACCGCCGTGCGGGCACGCTGGTTATCGCGGCTGATCAGACCTCGGCTTGGCAGCCGGGGATGTCTCTGATTAATTCTTTTAAAAGAGAAACTGAAATAATCATCACTTAATGAAGGCAGTTGTTTAAATTTTTAAAAAAAGTCCCAAACTCCAGGACTACAGGAGAGAAACAATGAGACCTGCTGTGGGGGTGGGGCCCGGGGACCAGCTCTGCCCACCGAGGACCCCTCCACCCGACGTCAGGACTCCAAGCAGAGTTCAGGGTCTGCCACCTCCCTGCAGGGTCTCGGGCCTTGGTCTGCGCCGAGCTTCCCCAGAGGAGCACAATCCCTCACCCACCTGCACCCCCTCCATGCCCTGGGCGGCAGCCATGGCTTTTCTAGAAGGAACTCCCCACGGGAAAGTCCAGCCAAGACCCCACTGAGTAGGACCCTCCCCACACTCCCCTACAGGCCCCTGCACACCCGGGACTTCCAGGCCAGGCTGTGGCACTGCGGACGGGGG
This sequence comes from Eulemur rufifrons, assembly GCF_041146395.1. Lineage (NCBI taxonomy): Eukaryota > Metazoa > Chordata > Mammalia > Primates > Lemuridae > Eulemur > Eulemur rufifrons. Next base: position 253,343 of record NC_090990.1, on the reverse strand, counting down.
CTGCCCATGTGACAGGGTTGGCCCTGAAACAAGGCAACACCGGATGCTGCCGCTGCTCATTCCTGGCTGGGCCCCCTGCGCAGACCCCACCCCGACCCACGGTCCCCTCCCCTCCCCAGGGCTTGCCCAGGTAGCCTGCTCCAAGCCTGGCCCTCTCTTGTAACTGGAGCTGTCACTCCCCCGGGGGCCGGACAAGGACAAGGGGAGGACGTCCAGCCACACAGGGCCCGGCCCTGCCCTGAGTCCAGCGGTGCCGACGTCCCCGCAGGAGCCTCTCCCGCCTCTCCCGCCTCTCTGTTCTCTGCAGGCTCTTCCCCAACCAGGACACTTCCGTCTCCTCTCGGCAGTGTCCTGGGGGCCAGTACAGGAGTCAGTGCTGGGGGTCCCAGGAGTCACCCCCTGAATGCGGGTCTCAGCTCTCGGTGAGGGTGAGCCCCTAACGGCAGGACCAGCCCCCACCTCAGGCTGTGTCTGCAGTGGCCGGGCTCATAGCACAGAGCTGGGCACAGCAAACGCCCACCACTGCCTGGACTGGGCCCTCCCTGGCCTGGAGGCGGGTGGGGGTCGGGGCCAAATGGGGCCGCGCATGGAGCCACAGAGACGCTGACCAAGAACAGAAGAGAAAACTGGACATGCCACGGCGGACATGTTTCAAACATGCTGTACCCAATAAATATATATTATTTTTATTTGTTGATTAAAATGTTTTTTAAATATTTAAAGCAGAAAAAAATGATAAACATAAAATAACAAAACCTTCAGAATGGCTAAAAGGAAAAAGCGTGACAATGCCGCGTGCCACAAGCATGGGGAGCAACCGGAATCAGTGTGCCACGGCGCAGCCACTTTGCAAAGCAGCTCGGCGGCTTCCTGCAGAGTGACATCCACACTGACCGCAGGACCCAGCGTGGCACTCCCAGGTGTTTACCCAGGGAGTGAAAACGCACATCCACCCGGGAGCTTGCAGGGCATGTGCACAGCGGCAGTATTCATAGCGGCCCACGCTGGAAGTCACCGAGCCCACATCAAAAGGCTAATGGATAAACACCCTGTGGTTCACCTACACCAGCCGTCCCCAGCCTGTTTGGCACCAGGGACATGGAAGACAATTTTTCCATGGACCAGTGGAGAGGGAGAGGGAGGGGGAGAGGGAAGGAGAGGAGGGGAGGAGGAGAGTGGAGCTCAGGCGGTGGTGAGTGGCCCAGTTCCTAACAGGCCATGGACCGGTACTGGGCCACGGCTCAGGGGTTGGGGACCACAGACTTATACAACGGACAAATGCAATGGATACATTGTATAAATATAAATATTATAGTAGATACAATGTATGTGTGCATGCAGTAGATAGAGACAGTGTATAGATGTATTTTTGTATGTGTATATACAGTGGATACAATGTATGGGTGCATGCAGTAGATACAGTGTATAGAAGTATTTTTGCATATATATATATACACACACATACAGTGGAAACAATGTATGGGTGCACGAACGGGCACACCATGTGGGTACACGCCATGGATATTATGTGTGGATACGCACAGTGGATACAAAGCACAGGTCCATGCAGTGGGTGGGTGCAATGGCAGATACACACAATGGAGACCTCCCAGCAACACAAGAGGGTCTACTGACACACGCAGCAACATGAGTGTACCTGAAAATACACTGTGAGAAAGAAGCCAGACTGAAAAAGAACACATACTTGTGCTGCACTTGTATGGAACTCTCGAACTGCGGTTTCCAGCCCCTGGGCCAACAACTGGGACCGGTCTGTGACCTGTCGGCAACCCGGCTGCACAGCAGGAGGTGAGTGGCAGGTAAGCCAGCGAAGCTTCACCTGTACTTACAGCCGCTCCCATCACCCACATCATCGCATAAGCTCCGCCTCCTGTCAGGTCAAGCAGTGCGCATTAGATTCTCATAGGAAGCAGCACAATTCACAATCCCCCCCCCTATCCCACCCACCCATCCCCATCAATCCATGAGTGCATTACATCTAACAGACCTCCGTCCCCCCCCCTGAGTTCACACTCCACGAACACCACGTTAATATCTTGTCAACACCTTGTATCATCTGGAGCGGGAGCCCATTCTACTAAGTGAAATCACAAGAATGGAAAAACAAGCAACCACATGACTCACCATCAAATTGTATTACTTACAACACTTACTGCACATCTTAAACACCCACCAAATTATCTCATATCATCACCTGAGGCCAGATGGTATATCACACCTAATCGGCTCACACCTATGTGCGGTGAGCACCGTCTGGGGGATGGACACGCTTGAAGCTCTGACTCGGGTGGCGCAAAGGCAATATACGTAACCTAAACATCTGTACCCCTGTAATATGCTGAAATAAAAAAAAATTTTTTTAAAGATTCTCATAGGAGTGCGGACCCTCCTGTGAACTGCACATAGAGGGATCCAGCTTGCAGCTTCTTGTGAGAATCTGATGCCTGACGCTCTGAGGTGGCAATGCCAGTGCTGGGAAGCGGCTGCAAATACAGATCATCATTATTAGGTCATTAAATATGAAATGTTTGATTTAGAATCAAAAGTGTAGCTTATTGTATCTCAAACAAGCAGTACAATTAACCAAAATATGCACCTGAACTATCGATACAGTTTTGCCATCTTAACGGTAGCTTGTTTATGCAGCAGCGAAGAAGCCTGGAGAGCAAGTGGTGGTGAAATTGTGAAAGGCGTTTTCCACAGCTTGTTGAGAATTAAGTATGTTTTTTTGCAAGAAATGGCCCAAAGCCTGGAAGAAGTGGGAGTCAGTTGGTGCAAGGTCTGGTGAATACGGTGGATGACAGAGGGTTTCCAAGTCCAGCCTCTGTAGTTTGAGCAGCGTTGTTTGTGTGACATGTGGTCGAGCCTTGTCTTACAAGAGGATTGGCCTGTCTCTGTTGACCACGCTTGGCGGCTTAATCGCAAGCATCCTCATCATTTAGTCCAATTGGTTCCAGTAGACATCTGCTGCAATCGATTGACCAGGTTTCACAAAGCTGTAGTGGATAGTACCAGAGCTGGACCACCTAACAGACACCATTAGCTTTTTCGGATGAATATTCAGTTTTGGACTGTGTTCCAGCACTTCATCTTTATCCAACCATTGTGCCGAAAGTTTGCAATTGTCAAAAAGAATCCATTTTTCATCACATGTAACAATATGGTGGATAAATGGTTCACTTTTATGTCGTGACAACAGAGAAAGTCAAGCTTCCAGAAGATTTCTCTTCTGATGCTAGTTTAATTCATGGGGAACCCATCTATCCAGCTTCTTTACCTTGCCCATTTGTTTCAAATGGTCCAATATTGTTGCAATGTGACATCAAACCTTGCTGCTAATTCACACGTAGATTGAGATGGATTCACTTCCAGGCAGCCCGGCGGCATCTCCGCTCTGCAGGGCTGAGCCGCTGCAGGGCTGAGCCGCACAGGCGGCGCCTGGGAGTGTCTGATGCTCTTGTAAGAACGGCAGTGGGACGGGGTTAGGACCCGCCCCAAAGACCTCGTTTAACCTTAATTACCTCCTTAAAGACCCTGTCCCCAAATACAGCCACATTCCGAGGGCCTGGGGTTTAGAACTTCCACATGTGAATTTGGGGCACAGGTCAGCGCTGCAGGTGGTTCTGGTCTTTCTTCTTATTTGGGAACCTGGAAGGACACGACCTGTTCCTTCCCTGTGCCACACGCTGACACCCTCACTGCCACACAGCAGCGTTTTCATGCTAAAAAGTAAACAGTGGCAGAAGCTTGGTCCTCGCCAAATGCCCCAGCCTGCCAGTCACGTGCCTGGGTCCCGCCAATAGAAACCCAAGCGGCAGGAGGCCATTAAGAGCCGGGTGATGTCCCTGATCCCTTCTCTGGTTGGTGTGTTAAAGAAGGAAGCAGCTGGGAGCCTGGGACGCCACCTGGAAGGCCCACTAGGGAGAACCCCCAGATCCCATCGGCCTGAGATGGGAACAGGAAACCAGCCAGGAGGTGCCAGGGACTCTGTCTTTTCTAGCATTTTCTCTCCATTAAGCTACGATTCCTCTTCCCGCTGCAGGTCCCAGAATCGGCAGATGCACTCGGCGGCTGACTGGCGGCTCTGGGTACTCAAACAGAGGACATGGAATTACGGAGAAACTATTCACAGCCTCCACTAAGTGCCTGCCCCATGCCGAGACCCCGTCCCACAAGACGCCTTGCACACGTCCACTCCCACAGCAGCCCTATAACATGGGCGCTGTCCCCATCCCCATTGCAGACTGAGAAAAGTGGGACACAGGTCAGCTGTGTCACCCACTGGTCTGAGGAGGAGCCATGTTTGGGAGTGGCGTGTGCCCCGACTTACAGCACAACAAGCACCCCTCCCCACCCCCACCCCCCCGTGCGGCACGTGACATTCAAGAGGCAGGTTGAACAGCCGGACGCGATGGCAGAGGACAGAGGATCCCTCACCCCCCATGGGTCTCAGGGGCCTCGCAGAGTGTCCCCCACACTCTCTGCAGAATCCGGATGGACTTTCAAACATGCCCACGACTGGCTACGACCTTATTTCTAAACAGCTAAAGAAACTGTCCAGGGAAACAATCAGCTCTCGGTGGTTGACCCGTCTGTGTCACCCTTCAGTTCTGTAAAGAAATAACTGCACTTCAACTCTGTTTTTAAATAATTTTAATTTTATTGAACATTATGATCCATTTTACCTTCCACCATGGTAGATTATACCAGACAAATCCGCTGCCAATGCAGCTTGAAACTCTAGAATACACACATGCAAAGTCAAAGCACTTCCAAGGCAGCCGGGACGTGAGAGGCCAACCAACACCCTAGAGAGAAGGGATGTGCGGAGGAGGAAGCCTGAGAAGCTGATCCACAGCTGGATGTGACCCGGGCCTGGAGTTGAACGTCCAAGCAGACGGCGGCAGAGAGGATCCCGGCACAGCTGTCCACAGGCCCATGGGGTTAACGGGGAAGATTGGAGTTTGGAGCCTGCCAAGGGACAGTCCCCTGTAGACACCCCAGGCTTCCAGCGAGGACCACAGAATGACTCAACTAGGAACACACACAGCCTGGAAATAGACCAGGCCTCAGACAAGCCACACCAGTGGAATCTGCTCATCCTTAATTAGACAGTGGAGTTCCGGCCCTATTGTGGCCACCTGCCAGGAACTGAAGAGAATCCTCTCTGGGGAGGTGAATTATCCAGAGCGCTACAGTATTTCTTGCACAATCTCTAGAATTCAAAAAAATTGCAGGTGTGGTGGGCTGAATGGTGGCCCCCAAAAAGCCATGTCCACATATAATCCCTGGACCTGTTACTGTGACCTTATTTGGGGAAAATGGGTCATTGTGGATGTGATCAAGTCACTGATCTTGAGAGAGGAAACTTACCCTGAATTACCCAGGTGGGCCCTAAATGCAGCCTCCTATGTCCTTATGAGAAAGAGGAGATTAGACAGCAACGTGGAGGGAGGTAGACACACAGAGAAGGGGAGGCAGAAGTGTGACCTGGGAACACATTTTTGGGGTGATGCAGCCACAGTGAAGGAATTCCTAAAGCCACAGAGGCTGGAAAATTCAAGGAAGCAGCCTCCCCTTGAGGCTCTGGAGGGACCACAGCCCCGCTGACCCCTTGAGTTTGGATTTCTGGTCCCCAGCACTGTGGGACAATATGATTCTGTGGCTTTGAACCACCCAGTTAGTGGCAATTTGTTATGGAAGCCACAGGAAATTAACACACTAGGCAAACCAAGAGACAAAAACAAAAACAGACAATAGAAGTAGACCCACAGGTGGTGACACACATCGTACAGTTATAGAAACAGACTTAACAAAAGTATATTTAATAAAGTAGACAGTTTCACCAGAAAATTGGTATCTATGAAGAACAATAAATGGAAATTCTAGAACTATAAAACACCTTCAAAGGAGCAATAATATGGCAATGGAACTCTTAACAGAAACGACAGAAGCCAGAGGAAAACGGAATTTTACAAAGGGCTGAAGAAAAGGTGCTGGAAAGAAAATAACTGCCAACTCAGAATTCTAATGGGAGGGGAAATAACTTCAAAAATAAAGGCCAACAGTTCCTTTCAAAGTTACACGTAGCCTAACATGGGACCCGGCAATCCCACTCCTAGTTACAAACCTGAGAGGAAAGAAAACAGGTGTGTACAAAAAAACTTGTACCAAAAATGTTCCTAGAATCATTAGACACAAAATCTAACAAGAGGAGACAACTCAGAAGCCCACCAGGTGCTGAGGGACAACGTGTCGCCTACCCCCACGGTGGAATAGGATCAAGCCATGAATCTACTGATTCGCGCTACAACGTGGACGAACCTCAAAGACATTACGCCCAGTGAAAGAGACCAGACACAAATGGACACATGTCATATGATTCTGTTAAAATAAAGTGTCCAAAAATGTCAAATATGTAGAGACTCAAGTCGGATAGAGGCTGCCTAAGGCTGGGGAGGGAGTGAGGAATGACTGTAAATAGGCCTAACGTTTCCTTTCAGGATGACGGAAACCTGCTAAACTTAGGCTATGGATAGTTGTGCAGCTCTGTAAATATACCAAAATTCACTGACTTGTGCACTTAAAGCATGAATTTTATGACATGTAAACTATGCCTCAAAAAAGTTGTTCTTTTTTTAAAAAAAAATGAGGGCCAAGAAATTTACAGACAGATAAAAACTGACAGAACTGAGATAGAAGCAGCAAACACATATACAAACACACACCCACATACACACCCACAAACACACACATACACACATATACAAACACACACAAACATACACACACATACACATATATACAAACACACACACATACACACACATATACAAACACACAAACATAAACACATATACACACATACAAACACACACATACACACATATACAAACACATATACATACACACACACACACACACAAACACACGCACAAATATTTTTAAAGATTCTGCCGCAGAAGGAAAATGATCCCAGACAGTGGAAAGGAAATTCAGGAGTCCAGTGCACAGAAAGGGTAACTAGGTGATTAAATATAAATAAATCCTGACTAGACAATAACATTGATGTCTCATAGGGTTTAAAAATACGTAGAACCAGTGTGCGTCCCAGCAGTAGCACAGCAGGCAGACGGCGCACATGGAGTTCGATATTCCAGGGTACCTGCGTTGTCTCGGCAGAGACAGACGTGCTCGATTGTGACAGAGGATGATAAATCCAGGATGCACATTGTAACTTCTTTTTTTTTTTTTTTTTTTTTGTTGAGACAGAGTCTCACTTTGTTGCCCAGGCTAGAGTGAGTGCCGTGGCGTCAGCTTAGCTCACAGCAACCTCAGACTCCTCGGCTTAAGCGATCCTACTGCCTCAGCCTCCCGAGTAGCTGGGACTACAGGCATGCGCCACTATGCCCGGCTAATTTTTTCTATATAGATTTTTAGTTGTCCATATAATGTCTTTCTATTTTTAGTAGAGACGGGGTCTCGCTCAGGCTGGTCTCGAACTCCTGAGCTCAAACGATCCGCCCACCTCGGCCTCCCAGAGTGCTAGGATTACAGGCGTGAGCCACCGCGCCCGGCCTACATTGTAACTTCTTTAGGGAAAAGACTAAAAGGAGAATAACATATAGAATATTTAACAAGTCAACAGAGAGAAAAAGAAATAAAACAAGGGAAAACAGGAGGAAAGAGGATCAAAAAAACAGATGGACCCAGTAGAAAAGCAAATAGCCAATTGGTAGATTTAAACCCAAAGTATCAGTAATTACATTACATGTAAAAGTACTAAATGTTCCAGCCAGGATCAGTGGCTCATGCCTGTGATCCCAGCACTCTGGGAGGCCAAGGCGGGAGGATCCCTTGAGGTCAAGAATTCAAGACCAGCCTGAGCAAGAGTTCGAGACCCCGTCTCTACTATAGAAAAAATTAGCCAGGCGTGGTGGTGCACACCTGTAGTCCCAGCTACTTGGAGGCTGAGGCAGGAGGATTGCCTGAGCCCAGAGTCTGAGGCTTCAGTGAGCTGTGATCACGCCACTGTACTCCAGCTGGGGCGAGAGAGCAAGACTATGTCTAGGAAAAAAAAAAAAAAGTACTAAATGTTCCACCTGAAAGATAAAGATTGTCAGACTATATTTTTTAAAAACCAATTATTTGCTGTTTGTGATACACCTTAATTACAAACAAATGCAAAAATCAAAAGACTGGAAAAGTCGGCGGCCTGTGAGCAGTAACCAGGCCTTCAAGCTTGGAGGGACATCTTGTTGACACAAACAGGACAGTTCGTGCAGGTTGAGATGATCAACCCGTCAGCAAACGTGGTGTTAAAAATGTGTCCGTAATAAATGAGCTTAAAACACAAAGGCAGTGACTGATACACATGGAGGAGACACGGACAGAGCTACAGTCATCACGGGAAGCTTTTACCCGCTGCTGCCGTGACTGCGTACTCAATGAGAACACAGATACCTTGAAAATGCCGTGTAAACTGTGGCCTGCTGTGCAGGGTGTCTAAGTTCAGCTGCTGCACTAAGGACCCCGGACTGGGCAGCTGACACGGCTCACGCACGGCAGAAATTTGCAGAAAGCCGACCCTGCATCCGCCCCTGTGGTGGGGCGTGAGGGAGCCTCTGGGGCCCCTTTATGAGGGCACTAACCCCATTTATGAGGCTCCACCCTCATGACCTCTTCACCTCCCAAAGGCTTCGCCTCCTGAAGGCACTGCCTTGGGGGTGAGGAGCTCAACACAGGCATGTGGGGGGACTCAAACCTTCAGTCGTCCTACAGATGCACAACGTGTACAACGCGGGTCCCCAAAACTGCGGGAGACGCGTTCCTTTCAAGCACATGAGGAACATTAACCGAAGCTTGTCCTATTCTGGGACAAGAAGCTTTGGCGAACTCTGAAGGCCTGGCCAGCACTGGGGTGAGTCAAGGGGGGCTCCCAAGGCCCAGAACAGAAGGAGACATTCACCCCAGATCCACGCCAGCACAGGGCCAGCCTGGGTCACAGGGGAACCAGCCAGAAAGCAATTGAATTGATGATGAAGCAAGTTATTAGAAAACAGGACAAGGGAGCTTGCTTAACGTGACCAGAAGCACCTGCCAGAGTCCTGGAGCAGGTGCCGCGCTCCCCGGTGGAGTCACGGGAGGTTTCCCTGGAGACCAGGAGGGGGACCAAGCGTGGCTCCCCCCCCACTTGGGTTACGCCCCGCGCCGGAGGTTCACCGGTGTAATACAGAAAGAAAAGGAAATAAAAGTCACTTAATTGGAAAGGAAAAGATAAAACTTTCGTTATACACAGACATGATTTTACAGGTAAAATGTCGGAAAGAATCCACAGAAAAACCACCAAAATGATTATGCAGACTCAGCATGGTCCGTGGAACGTGGGTACAAGGTCAGTGTGTAACATCAACTGCTTTTCTACAGGCTGGTGTTGGGGTTACCCCCCAAAGAGACACAAGAGCAGCCCTCAGCTTAAGCGTGGTGTAGATGATGCCATGCACACGTGTGCACACGCCCGCGCGCACGCTCACTCAAAGAGAGCGTGGTGAGGTTCGCAGATAACAAAGTGAGGCTTTCTGGGGAGCACAAGGCTGACTCCACACTTGTCTGAAAGGGGCTGAGGGGGCCGGGGAAGGAGGCAGGGGGTCCGCAGTGCACTGGGGCCAGGTCCCCCACACGAAGGGGATGGCCTGGTTTGAACTCCGTCCAGGACGCGGGACCCCAGGGAAGGGCTGAGGCCTGAAACTGCCGCGAGCAGACATCACGAGTGGGGTCAGACAGCTTACAGTAGCGGCTGATTATGATGATTGTATTTAGAAAAGAAAATAACCAAGAAGAGAAACAATATCATTTGCAATAGCATAAAAAATCAAATACCTACGCATATATTAAAAATGTGCAGAACCTCTCACAGCTAACCACAAACGTCACGTATAGCAGTAACGGAGACCTCACTGGAGAACCAAGCCGCGCCCGTGAACTGGAGATGCCACGTTGTGAAGGTGTCGCTCATGCCCAAATTAATACATAGATTCAGTTCTATGTATTAAAATTCCAACAGGTTTTATTGGTGAAAGTTAACAAGCCAGGTTTAAGGTTTGCATGAAAAGGAAAAGCCAAGATGGTGTCGCCAGACAAGGGCAGTGCAGAACCTGCACCCCCAGAGGCCAAGTTCAGTGCGGAGCTACAACAGCTGAGAACGTGATCAGTGCGTGCAGAGACAAGGTGACACCAAAGTGCAGTCACACAGGTTGTCTTCTCGAGAAATGGTGCTGGGTCACTTGGATATGATAAAAAAAAAAAAAAAAAAAACTCCATCCTTAGGTCACAGCCCTCCTGAACAGCCGTTCCTGGGACACTGAGGATTCTAAACATGAAAGACGATAAAACTTCCAGAAGGTAAAATAGGAGGAAATCTGTATGACTTTGGGGAAGGCAAAGATTTCTCAAGCGGAACACCAGCCCTGACCACAAGACGCGACTAAGAAAGTGAAAAGGCCAAGCACACACTGAGGGAAACGTTTGCAATGAACGTACCTCGTAAAGAACTCACGTCCAGAATATATACTCAACTTCTGCCAATCAGTGAAAATAAAAGGCACCCAAGAATCAAAAAAATGGTGAAAGACTTCCGGTATTTCACAAAAGTTACCCCACAAGCACTTGGGGGAAAGCAGTGACGACTGTCCACCCTCGACAGGGAAACGCAGGTTAAAGCCCTGAGCTGCCCCCGCGCACCTGCCGGAGGGGCTGGGATGCTGGTGAGAGGGAGGAGCAAGTGGAACGCTAGAACCAGCTTGTGGGGAGGACCCGGGAACGCTCTGGAAAACTGAGCAGCATCACTTACGAAAGCTGAGCCGACACCTAGCTCACGGCGCAGCAGTTCCACTCCGAGGCACAGACTCGATGGAAAGGCGCACACGCCGTCACCGAAACACGCACACGGCAGGCAGTGCTCACGGCAGCACGGCGTCCCCACGTGGGCACCATCCGTCCGCAGCAGGATGGACAAAGTGGACACAGTCGTCACAGGGGACACCACGTAGCCAGGAGAGGTATCAGCGCCAGTGGTCACGGGCAATCGCACAAGCACCAGGCAGGTGAAAGGAGCAGACACAACGTGGGCACACGGTGTGACCCTGTTCACATACGTCCAGGCAGCGGCAAACCCCAGTGGAGCTGGCGGCCGGGTGGGGTCACCTCGGGAGGAGCGAGGAGGGTACCCGGCTCCTGTCAGCGCCCGCACTGCAGCTTCCTGCGAGCACGCGGCCTCGAGCAAAAAGTCTAACGAGACGGGCGAGAAGCTACTCTGTTTCCTTGCGGACATGACAGCTGCCGGCTGTCACATCAATGCGCCCTTGAGCCAGACCCTGCACATCACGGAAGTCAGATTTTTAACATGACGCAGATCAAAAAGATACGTCTCGCCCCTCGCGCCCCGCACACTGGTGACGCAACCCCCCTTTGCAGAACAGCCGAGTGTTGTGTGTACTTTTCCTGTCTTTGAGCCGCCTGCCAAAAAGACAAACACCCCACGGCCACGGGTGGTCACACTTAGCTTTTTCAGACATTTCTTCACTCTGCGTTAAGCTCAGAGGGGGTTTTGCCTGCGTCCCTCCTCCAGGACTGAATCCCTGTGTCCACCGTGTTCTAGGAGCCCCCTACCCCCGGCCTCTGCTGGCAGGGCCCTCCCTGGGGCACACAGCGGGTCCTGGGGTGGAATTCCCAAAAGGATGTGAGACAAATGACACTTCCCTTCCCCTCCTCCCCCCAGTCTCTGGTGACAACAGAACAAAGGGCTCGGAAGCTCTCCTGTGTCCTGCAGAGCCGGGCGCTAGCGTGCATCTGCCCACGGCGACGTCCAAGCGCAGGTGCGACCTCCTGGCCGAGGGACGGCGATCAGTCCCCTCCGAGCGCCCTGCACTTTCTGGGGCAGCGTTCGCTCGCAGCCAGCCCTGTGGCTTGTCCTGGGCCTGTCGCAGCAATAGCACAGCAGAATTCGTTTGTGCGATTTCCAGTGGAGTTTTGATCACCTCTCCACCTTTAGCAACAAAATTCTTCCACGTAAACCCGAAAAGCATTTTGCTGTTGTTCTGAGGGTGAAAAAAGTACCAATTGGTTTTACCCGGAGGTCCCTGAGCTTTTTAAAAAAGATGCAGAAGGCTTCCAGGGCCCCACGCCTGTACGCTGTGTCTGACAAAGTTCCCTAACAGATAACGCCCCGAGGGCCGGGGAGATGGATCTCAGGACCCCGCAGGCCTCACGGCCCCCGTGCAGCTTTCGGAAGAAAATGATTATTATTTGCATAATGGGATTTCTGCAGAAATCATCATTAATCTTCAATTTCACATTCGTGAATGTATCCGAACCAAATTGCTTTAGCACTTTTTCTTCCGAATCCACCACGCTGCCTAAAGACCACTGGAAAGGTGGCTGGGGCCACCACAGTCCACGACCGTGCTGGAGTCTGAGGCGGACAGAGAAGCGGCTGTGGGGGCTGGGGAGGCTGGGTTTGTGGGGACTGTGTGGTTTTCATTTGCGGGGCCAGGGTGGCCGCTGTGTGGCCCAGGCCGGGAGGAAGGCCACCACACCGGGCGTGAACCACGGTGGAGCCACCCCCTGTGAACAATAGCCTGGAAGCTCCGCTCGCTTGGCATTTTAAACCCTAAGGTGAGATTTAAAAGGACTATGGGAGTTAAGGCCTTTCCTGATGGAGGCCGCTTGATGTTTTTCCAGATGACTTCGCCGTTGTTGGGGGGCTCTGGCTTGGGTGCCTAATGCCTCCGAGGGGCTGGACCCTGCCTGCGGCCCAGAGTCCAGATCTTGCCCCCACCACCAGGTCACGTGTCCGGGACCTGGCCTTGGAGCCTGGGCTCCACCCCACCGTCTGGGAGTTCAGAACCCAGGACCCCCGGGCCTCAAGCCCCAACCTCACAGCCGGCCAGGAGGCTCCTGCTGCCAGGGTGAAGCCGGCCCTGGTTCGGGGAGAGGGCGGCACACAAAGCCCCCATTCTCCTCTCCCTGCCCCGCCCTCCACGTTCGGGTTTCGTGAAGTCCCTCGGCTCCTGTGCACTGCGGGCAAAGCCTCTCTGTCCGCTGCTCCCTGGCAGGCCTGGCACCTCCCCAGATGCTGTTCTGAAGACACCTCACAGCCCAGGACCCTGGGTGCTGTCACCACCCTCTGCCCACCTGCAAATCCGAGAGCCTCACCTCCTCCCCACCGTCCTCTGCACCCACCAACACCCCTCAGGCACCTGCCGCGCTGGGACAGGCTGGCGCTCGGGGGAAGCAAAGACTGATCGGGCCCAGGGCCTGCCCAGGAGAAGGATGACAATGACCGTCCCCTGGCTCCACGGGGTGGCCCAGGGCAGGCGAGTCTATGCCCAGCTTCATTTCTTTAGGGGGGAAGGAAACTGTCACCCTCAGAGGCTGTTTAAAGAATTGGAGATGTTTCCCAGAAGTGTGAACCAACACCTGCCCGGTGCGTGGAGGGGACATGCTCGGGGGTGGCAGCCAGGGTGCAGTCGCCCGCAGGAGGCCTGGGCCGTGGGCCAGCGCTGACCAGACCCGAAGGAGGACACGTGCTCGCTGTCCCACGGCCGAGGCAGGGGCCTCGCCACCTGGGCCTCGCGGAGCTCTCAGGGCAGGTCGAGCTCAGACGACCTTGGATGCACCAGAGTGTTGATTTGGGGCCATGAAGAACTTGCATCGAGCAGGCAAATCCAAAAGACGGAATCCATGAAGAACGACGACCAACCGTGCCGAAATGTCACCGAATCGTACATTTAGACGGACGGGGTGGTGGCGACAGACATCTCGGGCGCAGTGCGACAGCCCTTTCTGGGAAAAGGGAAATCCCAGCGGAAAGGAAGCTCCGGCTGCAGGAACCTGGCCCCCAGGGTCCCATGGCACCTGCTGGTCACCCTAGCCCAAGGCACCTCCAGATGTGGGGACAGCCCAGGGCAACCCAGCAGGAGCCCCCAGGGCAGAGCTGGGGGGAGGTGGGGGCGAGTGGGGTGAAGAGGTGCTGGGTGCCTGGGCGGCCCCAGTGAGCACCCATGTCCCGGCCCACCACGAGCAGCTCCCCTACACCCTCAAAGGCGTCCCAGATGGCAGGTCACACCCAACGTGGTCAGGGCCAACTCTCCCCAGCAGGGCCGCCTGCTGGAAACGGGCTTCAGCGGAATCCCAGCCCCACCGGCCCCACTGCAGGACACGGCTCCCCCCTCGGCGCTTGCCAAGCCTACGGGGGGGGACAGGGACAGGGCTGCTCCCACCCTCCACAGCCCCACCCTCCACACGGCTGCACCCCTGCACCCGGCCCAGACAGTCACCAAGGGACCGTCCTCCACGCACACTCAGTCCCAGCCCCCAGTGGCTCTCTTAGGGAGACTATGTTTTATTAATACTGGACATTAAAGTTTAATACTGTGATTACAGGGGAAAAATGGGACTTCACCTTCCAGGAGTATTAGAGGATTCCGAAGAGAGCCCGTGAGCAGGAGGGACATTTGTCACGGCTCTGTGGGACGGTCTCCCATCCATCACGCCCTTGGCGAGCCCTTGCCTCTGGCTGGCGATGGCCGTGCATGTGACCGGCCCTCTGGTGCTCCTGCCGGCTGGGGCCGCGGGAGGAGGGGTGTAGGTGAGTCAGGGGTCACCAGCCCCCCGCACCACTGGGTCTCTGTTCTATGGCCCCTTGCCCTATGAAGGGGGCCTTGTGGGTTCCCTGTGGTCCCCAGTTTGCCTTGTGGGCCCCCCGGACCCTTCATGGGCTACGGACCACAGGCCCCTCTCTGGAGCCAGGGCCTACCAGGTGTGGGGGGCGAGGGGCTGCGATGGAGGGTCCGGGGGGGGGGGTCACCACTGGCCACTCTCCCTCCCTCCTCAGAAGCCCTGGGCAGGGCCCCGGGGGGGGGACAATGCCAAGGCCAGATTTGAGGCCGGGCCGCAGCCCACACCGCAGGCTCTGTGCCTTCCCCCCTCGCAGCAGGACGCCTCCGGGTGGCACCTCCCCAGGCCCAGCTGCAGGCTGGCTGTCGGCACGCCGCCCTCTCCGCCCTCTGCCCGGCCGCGCCAGCTCTGCCCTCTGCTTGCCTGTGGGTCCCCCCTCTGGCCCCCGCACACGGCGCCGATCAGGTCAGGCCTGGGGGCCGGCGGCGTGAACAAGCACGTCTGGGAAGCTGCGGAGACGCGGGGGCAGCACCACACGCACCCCCCCGGCGACGGGGCTTAGTCCTTCCACGCTGCCACCGCGGCACGCCCGAGAACCGGCGATTTGTACAGAACAGAACAGAGTTCATTCCTCCCAGGCCGGGAGGTGCGAGATCCAGGCCCCGGCAGGGAGGGGTCTCTCGAGGGCTGTGTCCCCCGGGGAGGGGCACCACTCAGTGCCATCGCGATGGCTGTTTGGAGGGCAACACTCAAGCCCCAGCAGACCGCGAGGGCCGGGTGAGCTGCGTCTCTCCGAGGGTCAGGGGTCGGGGGTCAGGGGTTGGGGGTCAGGGGTCGGGCAGACGCCTGCTCTCGCCCCCCCACCCCGTGTGCAGACGCCCGTCACCGCCTCACTGCTGCCGAGCCCAGACCCTGCAAGAACCTCCGTCCCGGCCAGGCAGCGCAGGTGGTCCAGTGGGTGCTCCAGAGGGAGTCTAGCCAGACGCCGCCTTGGACGTGGGAAACTGAGGCCGGGGCTGGGGGGAGGAAGGGGCAGCTGGGAGTGCCTCAGTTTCCCCTCCTCAGAGAGGCAGCGAGAGCTCAGATTTCACAGCAGCTCTGCCGTGGTGGTGACCCCACACCCACACCCATCTCAGGGTCCCGCATAGGCCTGCGCATACAGCAGGTGCCCAATAAGTGACTGTAGGTGCCCAGGACCAGCCCTGAGAAGGGGCCTCTGCGAAGTGTCTGTTCCCGCGAGACGGAGCTCCGTGGCCTTGGGGAACCTCAAGGGCCGCCTCAGAGGGGACTCTGGCCAGGCGGGTGCGGGGAGAGCAGGGTGACAGCTGCGTCCCAGCCCCAGGGACAGGAGCGACCTGCCCGGGCTCCCTGGGCCTGGCGGACACAGGCCAGAGCGGGAGAGTGAGCCGGGGAAGCAGCCACCGGCCCCGGAGGGCTCCACAGACGGGAAACATTATCCGCGGCCAATGGGCCCTTCCTGGGAAGCAGTTAGTGTAAAAAGTAGCAGAAGCCGTGAGTGGAAACAGATCTTTCCGGCAAAGCAGCCCCACGGGGAGTGGGCTGTGACCTCACCCAGAGCTGACCCCTTGGCGACAGCGGCGTGGACGGGCAGAGACCCCATGAGGGGCCTGCAGCCCCCTGTTAGCCCCCGGCCTGCTGCCGGTCCCTCCCGGCAGAGCCCTGGCTCCTCGTGCAGGGCTGGCGGAGCTCAGCGGCCAGCAAGGCCGGGTCTGGGAGCAGGACGCCCGGGGCCACCCGCCGGCGCCCCACTCCGGAGCAGCCCCTGGGCTCCGCCAGCCGTGGCGAGGGGCTCAGGGCAGGTCAGACCCTGACAGCACGGGGCACACCGGAAGTGCCCCAAGAACCCAGTGAGGCCCTGGTCTGTGGCTCCCCACGTCCTGGGGGCTCCGGGCAGCTGTGGTTTCCAATGAGCCCCTGCAGGGGAGGAGCCCGGCCTGGTCCTCCGCTCTCCCGCCCCTCGCGTGGAAACACACCCAGGGCGGCAGTGAGGCGGGCGCCCAGCGTTGGCATCGTCGGGAACGCGGGAGGCGCCTGGTCCCACACGGACTTGCACACCCTCACCCCTCAGCGTGGCTCCGGGTGGCCAGGAGGGAGGCAGGGTGGGGCGGGCACAGACGGGGCTCGGACCCGGGGGCAGGGCCCTGCCTCGCAGGGAGAACTGGCGCATTCGGAGTTTTGCATCATGTTTTTTAAAAATCCAGTTAAAAGGGAAAGTCCTCACACCTGCCTGAGTACACATCTGCATCCAGGGGTCACTTCTGCCCCTGGAACGGGAGCGAGGGCCTCGCTGTCACCGAGAGGCCGGACTGTCTCTGTGCCGGGGGACGGCAGCCAACGCGGGAGGAGCGGCCAGAACCACCCTGCCTCAGTCTCCCCTCTCACCCCCGCCGGGCGACGGTGACTCATGGCTGGAAGGAGCAACGAATCCACCTAAACAAAGTCCTTTCCTTATGTTGTGTTTTTTATTTAATTTTCCAACGAACACACTCTTTTATCATCCAAAACCGTGAAAGTAAATTAAGAAGAAATGGGTTTCTTTCAATTAGGCTCAGCGTTGCTTTGAGTAACTGCCTATAATTCTATTTAATGAAAAAATAAAATCATTATTCCACTTCTCCCCTGCCCTGTCACAGACCCACAGACGGGCTCCATTAGCGAGCACCGTAGATTTATTTAATTAGAAAAATATTTTGTTTTCTCTGATTCCTTGGGAAAAGAAAAGGAAAAAAAAAAAAAAAAAAACCTCCAGGCATAAAATTAATCAAATCTGTTACCTGGTAGTTAATGGCTTCTACGCTCAGGCATCTCTCAATCCGCGCGGCGGTTCCTGCCCTTGGACTTCGACCCAAACTTGGATCGCGGCCGCCGCGCCTCCCCGGCAAACCCGCTGCCAAGACCGACGCTGCCAGCGGGACCCCCGTGGTGGGCAAATTCCTCCATCGCCACAAAGCGCCAGTCCCCTGGGCCCGCACAGCGTACAGGAAGCCGGAGCCCGGGACACACGTGCTGCTCGTTAAACACGGCCCCGGGAGGAGCCGGCCGGGGCGGGACCCCTACCCAGATCCCCATCTGGTCCCCAGGGACCTGAGCCCCAGGCCCGGGTGGCGGAGGGTGCATCGGAGAGGGGCCAGCTCTAACAAAGCAGCTCTCGCCCACCCTCCCTGGGCAGGGACACAGCCGGGGGCTGGGAGCCAGGACCTGACGGCCCGAGTGTGATCTCCGGTGACCCCACCTGGTGGCCTCAGTGTCCTCAGCTGCCCAGCAGGAGCCTGCCACGCACAAGCGTCTGTCTCGGGGTGGCCGGCGTGGACTCGGCACGATTCTGTGCACCTTGTGCCGCCCTGCGCCGAAGTCTAGCGACACGGGGTCTCCCCGCCTTGGCCCTCCCAGGGTCAAACACGGACCATGGGAGCTGCCCATGGCCCTGAGGCCCCGAGAGGTCAGGGGGTGCTAATGGGGGTGGGGTGGGGTGTCCTGGGGCCCCGACCGCACAGGGGTCGGTGGCAACTGGATGGAGCCCTGTTCAGGCCTGGGGGGCTGGAGGAACCTGGGTCAGACTGAGGAGGGGACTTGACGGGGTGGCCGAGTCTCAAGACCAGGCCAGAGCAGGTGCCCCACGGACACTTGCTGAACCACGGGATGGACGGAAGCAAGTGAGGCCGCAGGGTCCTCGGGCTCCCCGTCCTCCCTCCCCCTGCCCCCCCAGCACCTGTCCCCTGCCTCCCGATCCCCTCCCTCCCCTCCTTCCGGAACCCGCAGGAATGTAGCAAGGCAGCCGGCGGTTCCGGACAGAAACGCACGTTCCCCGAGGACCCTCTGGGGTCCCCTCGTGCAGAGGGAAGGAAGCCCCAGGAGAGCCGGGCGGGTTTCCCAGAGTGGGCTCCCCGGGACGGGACATCTGCGAGGTTGTCCCTGACAAAGGGTCCCCAGCCAGCTGGGCCTGGGGCTGGGGCCCTGCAGACAGAGTTGCCAGACAACACGCGTCTGAGACCCGCGAGGAATCGCCTTTCAGCACGAGTGTGTCCCAGACACGGCACGCGATACGCTCGTCCTCGAAGGCACCCTTGCTGATCTGAGGTTCGGATTTCAGTGGCCGTCCCGTGTCTCCACCTGCTCTACCTGGCCGTGCCAGGTGTAGCCCACAGCCCCTCGCCCTAGAGGCTCCAGGAGTGCAGGGCACCCGGCTCGCCCGCCCAGAGCCAGCAGCTCCCGTGAGCCGACCCCTCACCTTCCTGTGGGCGTCTGGGAGGTGGCCCCCCCCACCCGCCTGCCAGGGTGGAGCCCAGTTCCCTTCTCGGGGGATCTCAGCCCAGCAGGGTGGGGGGCCCGGGGCCAGCATTCCAGTGGCCCCCAACACGCCTGTAGGCCAGGCCGCACCCCTCCCCCCCCCCCCGGCACCACGCGTGACCCAGGGGTGGACGGTGAGGGTCGGCCTCACACAGACACTCTGCGGAGGAAGGTCACTTGTCTTAGTCATGCTCCAGCCGGGGACCCGACCCCCATCGCCCCAACTCCCAGCCAAGCATGGGGACAGGGTCTTTGGAGAGGTGACTAAGTTACAGTGAGGTCACTCAGGGCCCTAATTTAGCAGGACCACTGTCCTCATGAGAAGAGCTCAGGACACAGACACATACAGGGACCACCTGTGAGGACACGGGGAGGAGACGGCCCTACAAGCCCGGGAGAGGCCTCAGGAGGGGCAGCCCTGCGACACCCTGACCTTCTAGCCTCGGGGACCCTGGGGGACTCGGCGTCTGTGCCTTGTGACGGTGGCCCTAGGAGCCTAGCACAACAGGGCTGGAAACAAACATCGGCTCTGTCCCCAGCCAGGGCGCCGTGGGGAGGCAGGTGCTGACGCGGGGCTTTGGGGGTGGCGGTGGTCCCGAGGCAGAGCCCCCCTGCGCGGCACCACTGCAGCGGGAGGACACGTGACACCGGCTGGGCCGTCACCTGCCCCTGCCTGGGCCTGGGCTCCCGGCTGGGCTCCCTCCCTCCCTCCTGCAGCGAAGAGGCTGCAATTCACCTTTTCCACCGCGGTGACCCCAGGCTCTGCGAGGTCCAACCCCTCCCTAGAGGCCTGACCTTCGACCTTACCTCCAGCACCCCACCCCTGCCCCGGGTCCCCAGGGGGCCTGGAAGGCAACCCTCACCCCACGGAGCTCCGCGCGAGGCCGCGGGAGGGAGGACCAGAGTCAGAGCAGGTGACCACACAGGCGTCCCCTAGTCAGAAACACCCCGGGGACCCCAGAGACCCCTCTCTCCTGGCCACGCCTGGGGCAGCTTCAGGGAAGGACTGGGCTGCCTGGAGCCTGGTGGGCGGTGAAGCCCACCCACCTGCCTGGGCGCAGCCTGTGTCCCCTCTCCCAGGCCCTGGGGGCGGCACCCTCCTCCCTGTCCCCTCGCCCGCCCTGCGCTGGCTGAGCAACCCCGGGTGACTTTAGAGCCTGGACACGAGGCCCAGGGAGGAGGCTCGATTTGGATCCACACCCGAGGCGGGTGCTCCAGGCTGGGCCCCAAACCAGAGCTCGCCCACTGGGGTCCCCGGGCACTTGCTTCCCTGGGCTGGGGCGTGTCACTTACATTTTTATTTTCCCGTTAGGACAGAAAGCCTAAAAGTCCAGAAATGTCGCAAGAAGAAACAGTCAGTCGACCGCAATCCCAACACCCAGAGACGACACCGTCAGCTCTCAGAGCACATCAGAGTCACGACGACAACGTCCACACGCGGTTGGTGGGCCGTGGTCCCCACAGATGTCCGTGTCCTAATCCCGGAACCCGTGCTTGGGGAGCCGGACCTGGCACTCCGGTCGGGGCCGTCTGGGTAAGCAAGGCAGGTGGCGCTGTGATCACTGAGAACATTGCGACAAGTCAGGTCGATGTGTCTAGCTGGGGCTGTGAGAAACGGAGCCGGCAGGTGCGTGTGCGGAAGGAGAGAGGTCACAAGGAACCAGGTCACAGGACTGTGACGGCCACAAGCCCCACGATGGCCGTCTGCAGGCCGGACCCCCAGGGGTGCCGGTGGTGTGGTCGTAGCCCACGGCCGGCAGCCCGAGACCCAGAAAGAGCTGAGGGCAGAGTGAGTCCCTCGAGTTTGGGAGAAAGTCACCCTTTTTAGTCTATTCATGCCTTCGACTGATTGGACAGGGCCCACCGGCGTTAGAGAGGGCGTCTGCCGCACTCAGCCCGCCGGGCCAATGTCGACCTCACCCAGAAACACCCCACAGACCCACCCAGAGTCGCGTTTGACTAAACGTCCGGCCACCCCGTGGCCCGGCCACGTCAACGTAAAGTTAGCCTTCACGCCTGGCTAAAGGGACCTTGCAGACAGTATTATTTAGGGATCTTGAGACGGGACATTATCTGCAGTGCCCGGAGGCCCAAGTGACCACAGACGCCCTTGTAAGAGGGACAGGAGGTCAGAGTCAGACAGACACGGGAGGATTCTCTACCTGTTGGCTTTGAGGAGGGCGGAAGGGCCCGGAGCCCAGGAATGTGGGTCTCGAGAAGCTGAAAAAGGCAGGACAGTTCCGCCCTCGCCTTGCAGAGGGACCAGCCTTGCCCACGCCTGACGTTCGGGCTCTACCTCCAGGATTCTAAGACAATAAGTCTGTGTTGTTTTAAGCCACTGAGTTTATGGGAATTTTTACAGCAGCTGCAGGAAAAGAATACGTGTTGTACTTCTTCTTCCTCTTTTTGAGACAGAGTCTTGCTCTGTTCCCCGGGCTAGAGTGCAGTGACATCATCACAGCTCACTGCAGCCTTGAACTCCTAGGCTCAAGCGGTCCTCCTGCCTTAGCCTCCCGAGTAGCTGGGACTACAGGTGCCGCTACGCCCCACTAATTTTTCTTTTCTTTTTCTTTTTTTTTTTTTTCAGAGATGGGGTCTCACTGCGTCATCCAGGCTGGTCTCCAACTCCTGCCCTCCAGCAATCCTCCCACCTCGGCCTTCCAGAGGGTCTGAACACTTTCGAGGCAGGTTCCGCGTTGATTTCCAAAAGCACCGCCCGGCCCAGGCTGCCACCCTAGGGGTGCGCGTGGTGCTTGTCTCCGGTGTCCTCACAGCTTTGGGGGCAGTTCTTCTCTGTCTTGGCCAACACAGCTGGGCGCTCTCTGCCCTGGGTCCTCGTCCTGCCTCGATGTCCTGACGCCCCAGAGCCCTGCCACTTGCATGGGCCCCTCCTGTCCGGGCTGCCGCCTTTGCATGGTTCAAGGGCCAGGCACACATCTCTCGGCCCCCCCTCTTGGCGTCTGTCCCTGCTGAGTGGCACATGGGCCACTGTGCCAACATCCCCTCCCCAAACACGTCCCACCAACCCTTGTTCCCGTGGGACAGAGACCCCAGCAAGGGGACGGGCAGAGGAGCACATGCAGCTGGGAGAAGATGGCTGGAAACCCCTGTCTGTGGTGACCAGTCAGGACCCTCTGCCGCCCTGATGCCCCGTAGTTGGAAGCCAGCGAGGGGTGGGCTGCCGGGGGGCGGCCGACTGTGTGGCCCTGAGGACCCAGAGGGCAGGCCCAGCCCGGAGCCCCCGCGCACGCTCCCAGACCACGGTGGCCTTTGTGCGCCCGAAGCTCCCACCTTCCCTGACACGCGCGGCACTGGGAGCGCCCGGCGGGACGAGCTTGCGCGGTGCGCGGCCTCCCTCTGCTGGCGTCCGGGGGTAATGACCGCGGGCGGAGCCGTCCGCCTCCTGCCAGGGCCCAGCCACAGACTCTCCCGCCAGGGCGCTGGCCTGAGGGGCGCTCGCTGTGAGCATCTCCAGGGGGACCGCGACCCTCTCTCTACAGCCTCAGCGGAGGCATCATTAGCCCCATTTTATTGAGAAGGAAACAGGCGTGGCTGAGAGACAGCCGTTTGGAGGTGAAACTGCTCAGCCCCCTTGTGCCCCATCGTGGATGAGAACACATCTCTCCCGGGGTCACTCTTCTCACCCGTGGACAGGAAGAGCCACGGGAGCATCAGGGTCCTCCCCCACCCCTTGCCCAGGTGGAGAAACTGAGGCACAGAACACCAGGTGGATCTGCATTCAAGGCCTGAGTCTACCAGAGTCCAGCAGCCACCCACACCCCCCACACCCTGCAAACTCCTGTCCCAGCCACTGGTCTGAACATGACTCTTTGGGCCTCTCGACCAACCATGAGTTTGGGGTCACCGCCATGGGGGAAGACTGAGGCCCCTGATGCTACGGCAGGTCCCGGAGCTGGTGCTGGTCAGGGGCAAACCTCGAACCATAGTGATGGCCAAACAGCCGCAGAGTGGTTTCCTCTCTCACTTACTCTCACGTCCTCCTTGGAGGGGGATCGTGACGCCCCCACTTTTGAACACAGACCCACTGACTCTGCAGAGCCCCCGTCAGCCAGTGCGTGGGCGCCGCACCCAGGGAGGGCATGTGGCAGGTGGGGCTGGAGGAGCCAAGTCCCAGGCAGAGGGCCCAATAGGGTCCATGTGCAGGGAGAGGAGCTGAGCTTGCTCTGGGACAGAAAGGCCATAAGAACTCTGCATCTACCCTGGATTCACGGGGCATCCCCAGAAAAGCCAGCTGTGTGGCAGAGCCAGGAAAACCATGCCTACCAGGCATGCATGTATGTGTGTGTGTGTGTGTGTGTAGGTGCATGCAGGTGTGTAGGTGTATGCATGCAGGTGTGTGTAGGTGCATGTGTGTGTAGGCATGTGTAGGCACATGTGGGTGTGGTGTGTGCATATGTGTAGGTATGTGTGCAAGTGTGTGTAGGTGTGTGCCTGCAGGTGTGTGTAGGTATGTGTGTGTATGTAGGTGTGTGTAGGTGCATGTGTGCATGCAGGTGTGTGTAGGTGCATGTGTGTATGTAGGTGTGTGCATGCAGCTGTGTGTAGGTGTATGAGTGTGTGCATGCAGCTGTGTGTAGATGCATGTGTGTGGCTGTGTGCATGCAGGTGTGTGTAGGTGCATGTGTGTATGTAGGTGTGTGTAGGTGCATGTGTGCATGCAGCTGTGTGTAGGTGCATGTGCGTGTGTAGCTGTGTGCATGCAGGTGTATGTAGGTGTATGAGTGTGTGCATGCAGCTGTGTGTAGGTGTATGAGTGTGTGCATGCAGCTGTGTGTAGGTGTATGAGTGTGTGCATGCAGCTGTGTGTAGGTGTATGAGTGTGTGCATGCAGCTGTGTGTAGATGCATGTGTGTGTGGCTGTGTGCATGCAGGTGTGTGTAGGTGCATGTGTGTATGTAGGTGTGTGTAGGTGTGAGCATGCAGCTGTGTGTAGGTGCATGTGCATGTGTAGCTGTGTGCATGCAGGTGTGTGTAGGTGTATGAGTGTGTGCATGCAGCTGTGTGTAGATGCATGTGTGTATGGCTGTGTGTATGCAGGTGTGTGTAGATGCATGTGTGCATGCAGGTGTGTGTAGGTGTATGAGTGTGTGCATGCAGCTGTGTGTAGATGCATGTGTGTGTGGATGTGTGCATGCAGCTGTGTGTAGATGCATGTGTGTGTGGCTGTGTGTATGCAGGTGTGTGTAGATGCATGTGTGCATGCAGGTGTGTGTAGGTGTATCAGTGTGTGCATGCAGCTGTGTGTAGATGCATGTGTGTGTGGCTGTGTGTATGCAGGTGTGTGTAGGTGCATGTGTGCATGCAGGTGTGTGTAGGTGTATGAGTGTGTGCATGCAGCTGTGTGTAGATGCATGTGTGTGTGGATGTGTGCATGCAGCTGTGTGTAGATGCATGTGTGTGTGGATGTGTGCATGCAGGTGTGTGTAGGTGCATGCACGTGTGTAGGTACGTGCAGGTGTGTGTAGGTCTGCCCACACACACAGGGAGAGGAGCTGTGGTGGCCGGACCACAGAGCACAGGCAGTGGTCCCGTGGCCCTGCACAAATGCGTGGACCTCTCTGTGCCTCGGTGTCCGCCATTGTAAATAGCGTGGGGTAGATCCAGTTATGTGGGGTGTGAAGCTTTTCGATTTGGTGGCCACTTTACAAGAAAGAATAAAAAGTTAGGTGCAGTGCCTAGAAGAGGACCCTGAAGCTGGCGTTCCAATAACTGCCCAGAGGGCTGAGGCCAGTGCCCCGGGAGGGCGCTCAGGGTCAGGGGCACTGCATGGGCAGGACGGTGACCTCGCCTGCACAGGGTGAGGGCTGCACAGGCACCAGGTGTCACTGGCGGCCTGGGGAATGAGCACACGTGCACACACTCATGTGACTAACACGTACATGTGGGCATATATGGACATGGATGAGACACATGCACACACATGCACTTGCGTGAACATATACGTGTGCATGTGTGCACTGACACACAGCATGTGCACACATGCATGCATGTGTACACATACATACTCACATGTAGACACAGCGCTGACACACGCAGATGCGCGCACACAGAGATGCACGCACACACCTGCACATAGGGCTTCTGTGTTTCTGGTGCTTGGGGAAAGCTCTCGGCTTCCCGGGGAGGAAGACATGAGCAGAGCACCTGCCCTGAGCACCCCCAGGAGGGAAGGCAGTAGGGGTCTGTGGGTGGCCCTAGTCCCTGCAGTGCCGAGTTGTGAGGGGTCCCCAGCCAACGCCCAAGGCCCGGTCACAGCAGCACGAGAACGGCCCTGCCCCAGCCCGTGCCCCTCACCCAGCTCTGGGCCCCATAGGGCGTGGAGGCATCTGCAACACCATAGACGGAGAGGCCAGAAAAGATGGGTACTGAGTCCCCCCCTGCCCAGGGGAGGGCAAAGAGGTGGTTTCAGACAATTCTGGCACACACCAGGGTCATGAGGTCAGGGTGAAATCCACCACAGCGGGCCTTGCGTGAGGCCAACGTGGCCAAGGGGCCTTGCTCTGGGGCCGAGGGAAGGTGCGGGACACGGCTGCGCAGGGAGCACCATCCCACAGGACATGGCCCGCAAGGCAACCCCAGTTTCCAGGACTCCTGTACCCAGCATCCCATAATACTACGCTATTTTAAGAACCGAGGCCCTAGGCCGGGCGCGGTGGCTCACGCCTGTAATCCTAGCACTCTGGGAGGCCGAGGCGGGTGGATTGCTCAAGGTCAGGAGTTCGAGACCAGCCTGAGCGAGACCCCGTCTCTACTAAAAATAGAAAGACATTATATGGACAACTAAAAATCTATATAGAAAAAATTAGCCGGGCATGGTGGCGCATGCCTGTAGTCCCAGCTACTCGGGAGGCTGAGGCAGTAAGATCGCTTAAGCCGAGGAGTTTGAGGTTGCTGTGAGCTAAGCTGACGCCACGGCACTCACTCTAGCCTGGGCAACAAAGTGAGACTCTGTCTCAACAAAAAAAAAAAAAAAAAAAAAAAAAAAAGAACCGAGGCCCTAGCGGGGTCACTGGTGTACAGCCATGGTTTCAGTATTTTTAAGAAATCAAAATCCAATCTTTTACAATGTGAGATTTGGATCAATAATTCAACTGCTCAATTTATTCAGAAAGACAAACCCGTGCAAAGCTGCCAAGAAGCCACAATGGCTCCCACCCACGGGGGCCATGTCGAGCGGCCATGTCCCAGCATCGCAGCTGCTGGGCAAGAGTAATTCCAGCCCCAAAGAGCTGCCGCAGACACGTGCGCCGGGCGGCAGGGCTGAGGACGCAGGAATCGCATCCGAATCTCCGCGCAAACGGGATGCGACCCGAGGGGACAAAGAAAACCGGAAACGCTCCGTCTAAGCAGCGGGGCGGTGCAGGGAGGGCAGGCCCTTGAGAGGAGACCCCAGAAGGTCATCTCACAGTCCGAGAAGAGGCCACACAGGGAGTGGCTGGCTCTGTCCTGCACCTGCCACTGCTCCCCTCGCAGGCTGGGCCGCAGCTCTTCCCACGAGACGTGGGTCCGACCCCACGCCCCGGGGACCTGGCTGACCCTTGGAAGGCGGTGGCAGTGGCGGCACGCAGGGTCAAAGTGGCCTGGGTGTTTCCTCACTCGATCCCTCCCCACAAAAACACCCCGTTTCTGCCACGAGGCGAGCTCAGCCTGCCTTGCTGGAGCACGAGGGACCGTGCGGCCCAGCCCACAGCCGGCAAAGCCCCCAGCACGCGGTGACCCAGCCTGGGTCTGCAGGTCCCCACCCAATCCACTGCTGACCAAAGCACAGCACAGTAATCCCCGGGGACTGTCCCGGGCCACTCACGGGGGTGGTTTGCTCAGCAGCCGTAGCTGGCAGCGGGGACAGCGTCACTCGGAACAAAAACCTTCAGGACAGATCTCTGGAGTGACAAGAATCTCTCTGCCGTTTTCTAGAGTGTTGAGAGTCAGAAAGAGCTTTTCTCCGGCTTTTCTATTATTACACAATGTTTAATTTTTTTATAAAATACTTTGCTTCATTTCTCAGCCAATATTTTATCTTACAATAACAGTATATGTTTGATGTTTATGGTTTTATGGATTTACATTTGTGCTTGACGCTGTAATATGCTTAAGCACTTCTATATCTCAAATGTGGCAAATATTTAGTTTCTTTGATTTTTTTAAATGGAGTTTGGATATCTTTAAAGTAACATGCTGCGTCAGTATCGTGGGAAAGAATTAGCAAAAGAAGAGAACCACGCTTTTGCTGTGGCTCCGCCATCAAAACTGCCACAGCCTGGGCAGCACTCAGAAAGGTGAACACTCCCCAGGCCAGCACCACCTGACCCAGACCCCAGGGTCCCCGTCCCGCTCAGCCCTGGGGGGCCCAAGGTCTCTGGGGCTCTGAGTTGCTTGATTGGATACATTCCCGGGTGACCCCTGAGCAGAGCCCACACTCAGGGTGGGCCGGCAACACAAGGGTCAGCTGCACCCATGGTCCAGGGAGCCAGGGAGCAACTGGCTGCAGGTGGAGACACCTGCCCCGCTCTCCTTTTTCTCTCCTTTTCTAATTTTAAAATTGCCATCATCATTTTTAAGGGGCAGGGGATGATTAAATTCCTTTAAGTATTTTACACACTTATAAAGAAAATAAATTTTGTTTCCTTTTTAAGTAGAACCATTGTCTCATAAACAAACCTTCCCAAGTCCTTGATAATAACTACTGTAAGTCTAATGAATTAACCTGATAAATACAGAAACATCTTTAAATGCCCTTAAAATTCCAACACTGTTCACAAACTTAGTAAAGTCACTCTATGCTGTTCAACTTAAAATTGCAAAGCTGAACCAATTCCTCGACTAAAAATTTTAAACGAGCATCCCAAGGCTAACCGATTGGGCAATCTAACATGCCAAATTCCCTTACATGTTGCAAGTACTCAAAAGACCAAATAGGGAGAGATTATTTCTAAATTTAACCACAAAACACAAACACGATCACTTTGCTCTGTTGTGCCAACTCTGTGTCTGACCCCGCTCTCCAGGGGGACAGGGACGGTTCCTCCTCTTGGCGGGGGTGACCTTTCTCATGATCTGCACGGCCACGCTTTTCATAACCACTGTGAAGTGGGCTCAGACCTACAAAGGCCGGGTCTCCCCGTCCAAGCCCGAGGGTTTGCACGCGGCGGCCACCGCCCGGTGCCCCCGGGAAGGCGCCACCCTGGCTCAGCCGGGGCTGACCTGAGCCGAGACCACATGAGCCCCCAGAGCCCAGAAGAGCTGCAGCCAACCAGCGGTCCCCAGAGAACGGGACCAGGAAGGAGACATGTCTAAGCCACCAAGATCCTGGGCTGGTTTGTCACTGCAGCAAAAAGGGTGGGTGTGTCAGAGCTGTCACTGCTGCTCTTGAACGTGGGGACATCTCAGCTGGCTTCGCAGACACTCACACACACCCATCACACCCTTCCCACCCCCGTAACCTTCACCGGACACCCTTGAACTTGGTCTTTCATCGGCCCCTGTAGGGTGAGACCACGACTTCCTGGGGGATAAAATGGCATCCAAACCCCACCCAGCTCCCGTGGCTGTAAGTCACGCTAAACACAGCCATACGGAACACTGAGGTCTAATCATGTTAGTCACTAAGCAGTCACCTCCCAAAATCACACACTGAGTGTGAAAACAGCATCCCGCACAAAGGGCTCTAAGCTCTCTGGGGTGAGGGAATGTTTCCTGAGGGAAGGTATTTGGGAGAGACTGTGTACTACAGTCCCATTCAACATCACCACACGTTAGCCTATTAAAGGCTCCGAGAAGTCCTGCAGTGGGGAGGGGAGAACACATTTAATTGTCTCTGACCTTGTATTTTCCCATACGTGTGACGTTGCAGAACTGCTGTCTCATAACCCCTGCCCAGACTGTTATTTGCTCATGATGATCTGTGGCCGTGGGCAGACGGGGCGTGGCCATCCTGCTTGCTTCGGCTGATGGGGTGGGAGTGGACGTGTCGTGTGCGTGCTCGCCTGCCACGGCTTGGCTCTGCCCCCGCGGCCCTGCCCTCCCCAGCCAGCAGGCAACCGGCAGTGCCCAGGGAAGGGTCCAAGGAGTAAACTGTTCTAAAACACCGCGACACGGGGCCCGTTTGCTCCCGCAGCGAAGGCTGACTGATGCAGAAGGAACGCGTCACAGCCAGCAGCAGGGTCATGGCCACAGCCTCCATGGCACCATGTCGCTGCCTTGGGGCAGAACAGACTCCAGGAAGCCGGGGGCTCAGAGCCCCAGACCCTGAAGATGGCTCATAAGGCGCCGCCTGGGGACAAAGGCCAAATGGGGAGGGAACCCGTGCCCTTTGCAAGGCCCCTGGTGGGACTGAGGGGTCTCGGTAAACACCTGAGACTACGCGTAAAGAGCGAGGCAGGTCTGGGAAGGAGCTGTGAGAGCGGCTTTGGGGTGCGGCGCTGACTGGGATCGAAAACACCCACTTTTAAGAAGATTTCAAGACAATGGCGTTGGCCAGGGACTTCACCCCGGCCCCAAAAGCTCCTCAGAGGTGACGCTGACCGAGGCCCTGAAGACGTGGCCAAGGACGACAGTGGAAAGGAAAGACGGCCGGGGGAGAGCGGCATTCCCACCCCATGGGGACTGTCCCTTCCCCTCCCAGGTGGGGCTGGGCACCGAGATGGTCCCGTCCCCGGCCTGGCAGCTGCATCGTCACAAAGCTGGTGACTTGCCAGGTGCACGGGTCTCGGGTCAGGGCCACCGCGTCCAGACTTGGTGGCCGAAGGATTGTGAGTTCTGAGCACGACACCACAGCTGGCTGGGACTGGCAGGGGCTGGGGCCTCGCGAGCGTCAGGGCAGCCCACCCGCCATCACGCCCGGGACGGCGGTTTCCTCTCGCACAACCTCCGGCTCCCTCTGCATCTCCTGCCCCCCCAGGAGGGCGTTTCCTCCCCGGCCCTGTGATGGCGCATGGCTGGTGGCACGAGAGGACAAGGGACGTGTGGCCCCGTCACAGCCACACCCACACCCTGGTCCCACAGGCAGCAGCCCAGGGGCTCCAGCAAGGAAGGGGTGGGGCTGCTTCCGCTGCCCGAGGATTTAGGGGTCCCTGGGCACCCAGAGTCTCGGGCTCATCCACCCAATGTCCCATCCCAGTTCTCGGGGACCTTCTCCTCACTGTAGGACCCCAACTTCGTCACAGGAGACTGTGGCAGCTGAGCGCCAGTCACCTCTGCTGTGCTGCTGTCCCACCATGGGATCGGGCCTGACTCGCGGCAGGGTCTGCCCCGCAGCTGCAGGGAAATCCCCCAGAACCGCGTCCCGAGCCCCCCAGAGTGCCTGTCGGACAGCGCCCCCCAAACCCCCGTTTCCTCTCAAAGCTTCCACTGCAGGAAGCAGAGGGCAGCCCTGTCACATCCTTGTCACACGACGGCCCTCGCACCATGGAACTGCCACCATCTCTGATGTCCCCCTAGACCCCAGTGGCAGCCGGAGCACGGGAAAGCTGCGGGTGGGTGTGACCACTCCCACTTCCCACCAGCGCCGGGGCCCCAGACGCGGCCCAGCGAGTGACCCCAGAGTCTGCTTTCCTGGACCACGCTGACCCCAGCTCCCCGGAAAGCACCGCCCAGCAGGGGGGCTTTGGGCTGTTTCCTGCCGGGGGAGCAACCCCAGGAGAGGTGGTGAGGGCCGGAGGGGAGCAGCAGAGGGTGGCCCAGAACAAGCCACGTCCCCAGGTTGTCCCCACAACGTACCTGGTCCGTGGCACTCCATGTAGCCACCTGGGCCCAGGGCCTTCTGTGCAGCAGGAAAGCAGAGGCCAGTAGTCACTGTTCCCAGCTCTGATGGCCCACGGGGTGTCACTGTCCCTGCAGGTTCTGGGCACAGCCCTGAGGCAGTGAGAACAGGAAGCCCAGGTAGGAGGCAAGCGCAGCCTTTTCCGACAGGTGGTGCCTGTGGGAAACCAGAAGGGAGCGGGTGAGGCCCTGAGGACGTGGGCGGTGTCCGACCCAGCAGCCTCCTGCTTGCCAGATGCAAATCTCGGGTGCAAGGAGCAGGGCTGCCTGGGGCTGCAGCGGCAGAGGGGGCAGCTTCAACATGGGCCACCCGCCTGCCAGGTGTAAGCTCAGGATGAGAATCCCTCCCCAGTGACTCGCTGCTCTGGAGAGGGACAGCCAGACCTGCCCCAGCGCCGCGGTGTTAATGAACCTGCCTGTGCCAGGCTGCTCTGGCCTGGTGACCGCCCTGGTGACTGCCCTGGTGACTGCCCTGGTGAGCCAACACCAGCCAGGAGACAGAAGTAAAACGTCGCCGCCAGGCAAGAGCCCGAACAGAAATTAGGTGGGAAGGAGCAGAGGTCCCCCCAAGGGAGGCTCCCAGCAGAGACTCGAGGGCCTTGGGGGCCGTGCAGGCATGTGCGGGAAGGTGCTCTGTGAGGGGGGGTGGCAGGGGGTGGCAGGTGTCCCTGGCACCGTCAGAGGCCCCAGCTCGCCAGCTGCCCTGGGGCTGCGGCCTTGGCAGCCGCCCGTCCCTCTGTGCCAGGTTCCCAGGTTGCTGAAATGGGGGCTTTGTCCTCACCCCTCCCAGGGCTGCTCTGCAGGTCGGGGCTGGGGTGGGGGGACAGCAGACAAAGCTGGCACCCAGTAGGAGCTCGATGACTGTCACCTCTTGTGCAGCCAAGGGGCCCCGGGGCCAGGAGAGGCTCCAAGTCAAGCGCAGAGAACCCGGCTCCAACAGGCTCCCCGAGCCTCCTCTCGAATCAGGCCCCGTCTCCACCCAAGTGCAGCCCAGCAAGGATCCGCCAGGTCAGGCCAGGACGAGCCCCCGCCCTGAAGACACGGCCACCCCAGGCCTTGAGCAGGGTCTCGGCCCTCAAGGTCCCTTCCTCACACTTGCGCACCCGCCCTGCCCCACCCTCGGCTGTGAGTCCCCGTCCTGGTGTTGGGAGCTGAGCCCAACCCTTTCTCCCATGCAGCAGTCTGGAATCCAGTCTTCCCCGCCGTGCTGACACCTGTCGGGACAGTTTTTTCTTTACCCGTGATGCCCACCCTCCGTGGTCCCACCCAGCCTCCTCTTCTGCCCCGAGACCACAGCAGGAGAGGGAAGCCCAAGCCCAAAAGCACCCGGACAGGCGGCCCCCAGCTCCTCCTCACAGAGCCTGCGAGGGCGCCATGAGGCCACTGCGCGAGGACCCCACCCCCCGCACCCCGGGAGGCGCCGCCTCGCCGACTTCATTAATCTCCCGCTTGCTCGCATGTCAAAGTGCACGCGATTCCTTGTAAAAATGATCCGGCTGCTAATTAGGCTGTTTATAACTTGTTTCCCTGGTCGCTAATGATAATTAACATGCAAATTAGCTCAGGGAGGGGAGGCTCTGGGGCCCCCGGTTCATTACCACGTTAATTACTGTTTGCATACTTAAGTATCACAGATATAAATGGCGGCACTTAGTGTAACGGGCAAGATGATAATTATACCAATGGCATTTTGAAAAGTCATTTCGTTGTGTTATTTTTCTGCGTGATTAATGATTCCTGGGTGCCGCGCTGATAAACTTCGTTAGTTCAAACCCATATAGGCTGTGTACACAAACCGGCGAGCCGGCCGGCTCAGCGCCCATCCATCTCTCCCGGCCCCGCTGGTTGCAAAGTTTTTGGGGATGGAAAAGGCAAAAGAGAAAGTTGGGCGGCTCAGGGGACAGGAACTTCTCCGGCTTCTGGATTTCAAAGGAGCCGGTTCCGGATCTGCTGCGCAGCAGGGACAGTCAGTGACCACTCAAGGCTCGGATCCGGGAGGTGCCTGACGCACGACTCCCCTGCACGGTGCAACCCAGATCCGAGAGGACGCGGCCACCGCACCCTCCTTCCTTCTCCTACGCGCCCGGCGCCTGCTGGGTGGCGCCAACCCACCCCTGCTCCTGGCCCGACTCGAGGAGGAGCTAGCCAGGACGCAGTGAGCACAGGCTGGGTGGAGAAGAGGCAGAGGGGAGTCACAGAGGGCGACTGAGCCAAGGCCTGGAGGCCTGAGCAGGAGTGGAGGGTGGGGCAGTGCAAAGGCCCTGGGGCAGGGGCAGGCTGCCGGGACAGCAGTGGGCAGCAGAGGAGGGCGGCCTTGCAGGAGGCGGGGAGGTGAGAACTGCTCTTGCTGGGGATATGCTCTGACGGGGAGCCGGGGCCCTGCGGGTGGACAGGATGCAGGTGTGGGCGCAGGTTGGCACCTCCTCACTCTGCTCACCCCGGTGGCCAGGTGGCCAGATGCCCAACATGCCCAGCAGGAAGCTGCAGGGCTGACAAGCCCCTGTGGGCCGGTACCCAGAGCCTGGGCCTTGAAAACCGCTCACAGGGGGTGTTCCCCTGCTGGGCAGACCCTCCGCGGAGTCCACAGCTGAGCTCTCAGTTCAGGGGCACCCAGAAGCCCCTCTGCTCCGACGTAGTCTCCATGGTGCCAGGACTCCATGGTGCCAGGACGTGCATATCCCAAACCTGTTCCTCCTTAAACAGGCGCCGAACCCTCGGCTCCACCCACGCTGGCCCCCAGAGCAGAAAGTGGCCTCAGAAACCACCCCTGTAACTGAGACCACAGCCAGGAGCACAGCAGGTGGTTGGTGTGGGAGGTGGGGGTTCCTCCCCTGCATTATTGATCAGGGACAGGAGCCCCAGGGAAGAAGAGGAGACAGCTCCCAGCTGGGTGTGGCCCCTGCCCGCCTACCGGCTGCCTGCCGGGGGGAGGGGGAGACAGGACCCTGAGAGGAGAGGCCCCTCCTGCCCCAGGCGCTGGGAGGACCCTGCCCTCCCTGCCCCCATCTACCTGCAATTCCTGCCTGTCTGGCGGCAGGGACAACAGGCTGAAATTTCATTCGGTGACAGCCAGGACCCCTGGCCCCACCCGGGTCCCCAGCTCTCTCGGGGTCTCCTGGACGTTGCCCCAGGTAAACCCTGGGGTCTGGGTGGGCTCATGTACCCTCTGAGAGCGCTCTGGGGCGCATGGGACGAAGGCACCCTCGGGCAGGCGTGAGTGGGAGCTGAGCCCGGAGAATGGCCAAGCCGCACCTCTACCAGCCGGCAGGAGAGGGGTCACGCTGAGAGCCCCAGGTCGCCCTTTCTGGGGGTGGGGCACAGTTGTAGGCTGTGGTTACGGGGTCCCTTTCTACCTGGGGTCGGCTTAGCCAGAATGAGTCTATGTTCCCAGGCGGGCACCTGCGGCCAGGTGGGGAGGCCCCAGGGCCTGGGCTGTGTGGCTGTCCCCTCCCTTGTGCACCATGGGGTCGGGGAGACAAGGCCCAACCACTGGCCTCCACGGTTGCACCCAGGCCCTGCCCTGGGTCCAGCAGTGACAGCACCCACGGCGTCAGGAGGGGCCCAGGCCTCTGCCTCTGAGCTGCTGTCCTCGTGGGGCCACTGTGGGGCTCAGGCAGGGGCTTGGGATTGGGCTGAGCCTCAGGGGCATTTAGGTATCTGCAGGGCAGGGGTGGGCAAGGGTGGCTGCTGACCACCAAGACGGGTGTTTGCAGAGGTGACATGTGTGCTGGGTTTCCCTAACCCCGTCCTCTCAGGGCCTGTGACGATTCCCTGGCAGAACACGGGACAGGCGACCCCTGCTCGAGCCGCCTGCAGAAAGGTGCAGCCAGCACCGGCCCCGCACCTGCCACGGTAGCTCACCTGTGGCAAGAGCCACAGAAATGTAAGGTCGGCCCCAAGGCTGCCCCGACCTTCTGCTGGCCAAGCTGCTTTGTTTCTGACTTCCCTAATCTGGTTCGGGGCTCAGATCCCTGCCCAGCTGGTGGAGTTTTTAATCCCACAGTCCATGGTGTGACGGGGGGTCCTGCCCGCTGGGGGTCCTCCTGGGAGTACCTTGGGCAGGGTCCCCGTGCCCCTGCTTGGCCCCCAGTGTGGGAGCCCAGTCCCTGGGGCAGCCCCCTCATGCTGGGCCAGTCGGAGCGCGGGGAGTTTTCCCCCTGCGCCTGGCGGGGTCTGATGCCCAAGTGGGGGCCGCTGGGCAGGCCCAACCCCCCAGGGCAGCAGGAAGGGCCCCCGGGGCATTTGCGGGGTTGCAGCCGGAGCCTGGTGCTTCCATCACGGTGAAATCCCACGTCCCCCCAA
Organism: Eulemur rufifrons; assembly: GCF_041146395.1. Taxonomy (NCBI): domain Eukaryota; kingdom Metazoa; phylum Chordata; class Mammalia; order Primates; family Lemuridae; genus Eulemur; species Eulemur rufifrons. The sequence continues at coordinate 218,258 of NC_090990.1, read as the reverse complement.
GCTTCGGATGAGCCCTGACGTCCCCACACTGTCTGTCCATCCCAGTTGTGGTGGCAGCGGGGCAAACGGCCAGACCGAGTGGTAAGCGGTGTTAATCTCTTGATCAAATGGACTAAAGTAACCAGAACCTGCACCGAGACACCTGCTCAGGGGCCCGAGTCCCAGAACCCCCCGGCCACCAGCCTCGGCCCCCCTGCCCAGGTTGGCGCCTGTTTTGTCTGTGGCAGAACCAGAAATGGGAACACGGCGTGGAGATGGCTCAGAGCCAGCCTGTGCCCGGGTGGGGGGCTCTCTGGTGGGGGCTCGGAGCCCACCGACGCTGCCAGGGCCATCTGGCCGGTGCCTGGGGGTCCTCAGGCACCGGGCACCTGGGCAGGGACGCAGGGGACCAGTCAGGGCTAATGTGACCGCAGTTGTCACACAGACCTGCCACCTCTGCGCCCCAGGCCCTTCCCACAGCCCTGGCGACAGCCCCACTCCATTATGGCTCTCGCCTAATTAGGGTAATTAAAATGAAAGTAATCAAAGTAATGGGAAATCCCTTAATGCACTGTCACCACTGCAGTGACCACGCGGGCACTGTGCCTTTGCCAACGTCGAGGAGCTACAGAGCCAGGCGGGTGGGACAGGCAGGCCGCCCGCTGACCCCGGGGCCCGACTCCGCTCCGCCCACAGCCCAGGGGCGAGGTGCCCCCCCCAGTGGGCCAGCAGGACACATCCTACAAGGCCCAGCCACCGAGGAGGACATCAGAGACATTGTACCCCACTCCCAGGGCCCCTACGCCCCCAGCAGGTACTCCCCCAATTCCCTGAGCCCAACAGCAGAACCAGAGTTGGCCTGACATCTGGGATCCCCAGCCTCATGAATTGGGAGGGGCCCTCGGCCCTGGCCTGGCCTCCCCCACGCCCACCACCAGAGCAGCGGCCTCCCCCTGGCCACCCCCACCCCTCCCCTGTGACAGTTGGGACGCCCGGGGCCAGCAGGCTCAGTCCTGGGCATCTCGGAGTTCAGAACAGGGCTGCCAGGGCTGAAGGAGCAGGACACGCAGAGAAGGGTCCGGTCCCACCTGCCCAGTGCAGGGTGTAGGGACCCAGGGCCGGCGGGCCGACCCCGGGAGCCCAGGCGGATGGGGGCTCGCAGGAAGAGGGCGCAGCTGGGTGGTGAAGGGCCCCAGAGCAGCCGAGGACAAGTTCTGGGTGCAAATACGGAGCCCGAGTGTGCTCAGCGGGCAGGTGGCTCCCACCTCCCTGAAGCACCGTCCTCCCCTGCGGGAGGAAGGAGGCTGGGGGCTCCCCGGCAGGGCGGAGGGTCAGCCCTGGGGGGCAGCTGCACCCCAGCATCCAGAGGCCCCGCTCCCCTTCAGTCGCCCATGAGCTCGGGTTCTCTGCCCCGCGGCGCCCTGGGACGCGGCGGGCCTGGGCTGGGAGCAGGTGGGTGGGACCGCGGCCGGCGCGTCTGGCCGCAGGGGGGCGCGCTGAGCACCCGGCAACCCGCAGGTGTTGACGCTCTCCCGGGAGACGGAGGACCGGCCACCCCAACCCACAGCGGGCGTCTCTGCGGAGCCGCCGTGCCCACCGCCCCTCCGTCCCCAGCCCATGGGGGAATTGCGGTCGCCAGGGCCTTACCCTTCCACAGCCACAGCCGGCTCAGCCTCCAAGCCGCAGGTGAGTGTGCGTGTATCTACGTGCGTGTGCGTGTGCGTGCGTGTGCGCGTCAGGGAGAGCGTGGGGGGCGCTGCTTGTTGGGACCTGGAGAGAAAAGGCTGAGTAGTTAGTTCTCCAGGTGAGAAGCTTTGGGGAGGAGGGAGGGGAGTGTCAGGGGCTGGTCCCGGAACCCCAATCTCAGAACCAACCCCAGCACGGCCCCCACCCCCACCCAAGGGCCAGGCAGGTGCACCGCCCCGGCCCCGCAGTGCCCAGTGTGAGCGGGTGGCAGGGATGTGGCCGTAGGAGCACTGAGAAGGCTGCCTGCGTTGACCCGGGGTTCAGCCGCCCTGGGGGGCCCTGTGCTGGGAGGGGCTGGGTGGGGCCAGGGGAGCTGTCCTGGGGCTGACCCCTCGGTCCCACATGGGAGCTCAGGAGTCAGGTGTTCTTAGAGAGGACCGAGCAGGGCCGGACCCTGTCCCATTCTGCAGAAGAGGAAGCTGAGGCCGGGTGGGTTGGGAGTCAGCCTGGCAGGCCCTGGCAGACGCCAGCCCATGGAGACCACCTGCTGAGGGGGCCACGGTGTCCTCCAGGGCTGACCCCCAGTTTGCACTCAGCAGGCTCTGCACTGGCCCTGGTGCCTCCGTAGGACTGGCCGCCACCCACCCCCACACCCCATCCAAGAACTAACCACACTCCTCCTCCCCCAGGTGCTGAGAGGACTGGACACGGGGGGGGGGCCCACTGGGGCCACGGGCATGACGGCAGCCCAGGAGCTCGTGGCCTGCCTCTGCCGGGAGGGGGACCAGCACCTGGCCCTGGGAGAGCCCCCCCTGGCCACCGCCTTCTACCTGGCCGCGTTCAGCTGCCACGCGCCCTCGGCCGTGCGGAGCGTGCAAGCTGCCCTGGCCGAGGCGCGGGGGGCACCCGTGGTGGCCACCCTGGAGGCCTGGTGCCGTGGCGACGGCCAGATTCCCAGCATCCACTGGGACGGCATGGCGGTGGTCTCCCTGACAGGGGCCCTGGCCTCTGCCTTCCTCGGCGCCCTCTGCCCAGACCACCCGGCCGCCGTGCTGCACCTGCTGGCGGGGCTGCTGGCCCGCGGGCGCCATGAGGAAGTGGCGCGGCGCTGCGGTGCCCTGCTGGACGCCCAGTCCCAGCACGCCCTGGCCCTGCGGCTGACCCGGGCCCTGGCCTGGGTGCTGTCCGGGGTGCGGGCAGCCGACGGCGTGGCCGACTACCTCCAGGCCTTCGCCGCCAGCGCGGAGCAGACCGTGGCCTTCATCCGCACCCACCAGCAGCCCTACCTCCCTGTGCTGGCCTGCGCCCTCCGGGACTACCTCTCGGGGCACGCCGAGGCTGGGGACGGCGCCGGCCGGCAGGGGACTGACAGCCGGAGACTCCTGGAGGCCCTGGACCCTGGGGGCACCCGGAGTGACACGCTGTCACCCGAAGCTCTGCTCCACGACGGCAGGTATGAGGACTGCCTGGCAGCGTGCAGCCGGGCGCTTGAGTGCCACCCCAGCAGCGGCAGACCCCAAGGTAGGAGAGCAACACACGCCCCTGTAGTGGCCAGGGTGAAAGTCACTCTGGCAGTTCCTTCCTGTGGTGGGCAGGGGATGCGCCGGGGCTGACACCACAGTGACAAGACAGGCAGGTCCCTGCCGGTTCAGAGCACCCAAGGAAAAAGTAAACAAAATCTGTGCTTTGAAAAACAGAACAGGCAGGTATTGCTCCAGCCGGTGGTCAGGGAAGGCTTCTCAGAGGAGGTGTCATCTGAGCTGAGCCTGAGAGATGCCAGGCAGCAGAAGCAGCGTGTGCCAAGCCCATGGGGGAAAGAGTTGTGGGGGGGGGTCCAGCCCATGGGGTGGGTCCGGGCAGGTCTAGGGTGATGACTCAGGACTGAGACAGAGGGGTTCAGATCAGGGAGAAAGTTGGAAGGAAGCGGTGGGTCTGCAGGGGTCTCTGTGCCAGGACAGGAACGTGCGTGGTTCCATGTGCAGAGAGAGGCTCTGGGAAGTCAGGAATGACGTCAGTTCTCCATGGGCCTGGACTGCAGGGGGCAGACAGGGAGAGGGGTGTTGGGAGCTATAGACACCCCCAGTGTGAGTCCCTGCTCCTTCCTGTTCCCCTTGCTGGCCCCTCCCTCAGGGGGCACTATGGGGGGCGGTGAGGCACACACAGCCCAGCTGCCACCTGCACCCGCAGCCGTGGCCTCCCCACGCCGGCTCCCTGTGCACGAGGGGGGAGTGGCCGTGCCCACCCCCAGGGCCACTCTGCAGGTTCAGTGAAAACGTGTATCAAACTCTTACAATGGTGTCAGCCACTTTAAAAACTGGACAGTCACTAGGCAACTGGACATGTGAGCTTTGGCGGGGGAGGGCTTGGTTTGAAGAGGGGTTTGGACTTGTCAGCACAAGGAAGGGATTTGAAGTCGAGGCTGTAGACAGGGAAAGACAGCAGGGCCAAGAGCCGCCACGGGGCAGCCAGACGCAGGGAGGCGGGATGGCCGCATCAGTGACACCTGCTGAACACGTAGCGGGGGGACCCCGCTTTAGGCCCGATACGCATTTTCCCTCGGCCGCACGGCCGTCCTCACGGGTGGATGCAGCCAGCACCCCATGTGCACGGGGGCTGCCAAGGGCATGTGGGGTGCTCGCGGTGGGCTGGGATTCGGCCCCTGGGGTGCTCCTCACGGCCCCCACACTGGCCTCCCCAAAGGAGGAGGAGCAGGAGGAGGAGGGGAGGGGGAGGGAACCTAGGAGTCTGCAGGGTGGTGACGAGGGCCAGGAGGTGACGGTGTTTGCCGGATAAAGTGGGTACATGGTGCTAAGAGCTGCCACCACGTCCGTGAGGAGACGACACAGACACAGGGTGTCTGTTGAGGGCACAGCTCCAGGATTATCGGTGACTCCAGCAAGGGGACGTGGGTGGGAACCAGACAGAAAGAGCTAGAACGTGAGTGGGCAAACTTGTTGCTGGAAACATGCTGGTGCAGACACCCCAGGTCCCCCCACTGTCAGCTACCAGCAAATGCTCAACAGGGACGGACTCGGGAGCCTCTGGAAAGCAGGGGACCCTCGGTGGCCACGCCAGCACACGGCGGCGGGTGACAGGGCAGTGCCCACGGCACAGGGGACATTCAGCACCCCAGGAGGGAAGGGACCTTCCACCTCAATGGTCCTGCAGGGACGGGGCACGAATCGGGGAGTGACAGTGGGGCCTCTGCAGAAATCCAGAACCCCCGTCGTGTCCCTCGGCTCCAGTGAGCGGGGGCATCGTCCCTGCGAGCGGAGCCTCAGCGAGACCCGGGTCCCTTAGGCCACGGCAGCCGCCGCACCACCAGCCTCCACCACACGCGTGGCTCATGGTGAGAGGTGAAGAAATAAGTTTTCCTATAACAAAGTTTTGACAAACGTAGTTTCCTACAGCAAATATACTCTGATCTGGAAGTTACTTTCAAAAAGTCGTTGGAACGTTGAACAAGCGGTCTCAGCCCATTTGTGCCGCAGCGGCGCCTCACCGCGGACGGCCAACTCGGGAATAGAGGCATACCGGCTGGCAGCGCCGGAGGCAGGAAGTCCGATACCAAGGCACCGGCGGGTTTGGCGGTTCTGATTCCAAGGGGCTGCCTTGAGCAGTCCTCACGCGGCAGAGCGCAGCGGGGCAAAGAGGCAAAGCGTGGCCGAACTTGCCCTCTATACCAGCATTCATGCCCCCATGGGGGGGGGCCTGGTGGCCTAATCACCTCCCACAGGTCCCACCTCTTAGTACTATGGCAACTACATTTCCACGTGAGTTTTGGAGGGACAAACATTCAAACCATAGCAAAACTCTTCAATATTTGGGGAAATTTCTTTGCCCTTTTTGGCAAGTAGACACACAGGAACACGCAATGTGCGCGGACAAGACACAGAACGGATACAGCTGTCACTCAGATTTCCTGGTACCACTGAGCAAGCATCGCGCACCACGGCCCCCCGAGTGCTGAGCTGAGCAGCCGTCTCCCCTGCACCCCACATTCTTCAGCGGGACCTGGGGAAGGTGGGTGCAGTCACGATCACTGCAGCTCCACCCAGCAACAGGTGGCGTCTACTCCCCACCCCAGGAGCTGGCCGGGCCTTGTGACTTGCTGAGACCAACAGAATATGGTGGCAGTGACAGCTTGTGGTTCTGGAACCCGAACCTCAAGAGGGCCTCAGCCTCTCCCTTCCCCTTGGGAGTCTCCTGTGCCACGCAAGGAGGCCGGACCCGTGACCCGGGAGAGAGCACACAGAGCGGCGCGGCTGACAGCCTACGCCATGGCCCCACACAGGGGAGGGAGGCCACCGTAGACCCTCTTGTCCAGCTGAGCCACCCCAGGGCTGTGGCCACAGGAGTGGCCCCAGGCAAGACCAACAGAAGAACTGACAGCTCAGCTCAGTGCAAGATGAGCAAGAATCAGGATTCAAATATAAATGGTTGTTGAAAGCCACTGATGTGGCTTGTCATGCAGAAATAGTTACTGGAACAACTGCTAATTGGGTTGAAGCATCACTTTTTAATGCGCGTTTTAGCCAAAACTGAGTTAAATAATATAGAACTTAAAACGTCATGTTTTTATAATAATATAATTCACTGCTACATTCATTAATGAAATAAAGAACATAAAATCATTGCAATAGATTTAGGAAAAGTGCTTTATAATATTTAACATTCAAAAATTTTAATGACCAAGAAATGGAAGGAAACTTACTTAATTGTAAAAGATAATACCTATCAAAAACCTATCATAAATATCGTACTTGATGGTGATATTTTAGAAGCCTTCCACTTAAAATCACGAACAAGGTGGCCGCCCACGCTCCCATTTACTTACCATTTACTGGAGACTCTAACGCAATGAGATGAGAAAAAGACAAAACAGGGGAGACTAGGAAGGAAACGACAAAGTTGTCATTATTCCAGGAGGTGTGATGAGCTGTATAGAGACCCCCAAAAGAAACAACAAGAAAGTATTAGATACAGTAACAACATTTAACAGGATATGCACAGGTCATTTATATTTATGGATGCCAACAACAAATAGACACTTTATGGTTTAAAACACTCCATATACTGCTAGAAGCACTGGCTCATGCTTGTAATCCCAGCACTTCGGGAGCCCAGGCAGGAGAATCTCTTGAGGCCAAGAGTTCAAGATCAGCTGGGGCAACACAGGGAGACCTCAATTCTGCAAAAAATAATAAAACATTAGCAGGCGTGGTGGCTGCACCTGGAGTCCCAGCTACTCAGGAGGCTGAGGCAGGAGGATCGCATGAGCCTCGGAGTTCAAGGCTGTAGTGAGCTGCAATGGCACCGCTGTACTGCAGCCTGGGTGACAGAGTGAGACCCTGCCTCTAAAAATATTAAAATAAAAATAAAATATACCATTTACCATAGCAACAGAAAAGAACTCAGTTCAAAGATTCACATGACTTTATGGAGAAAAGTGTAAAACTTTATTAAACAACAATGAAGGACACCTACATGAACAGAGAGACGACGTCCATTGTTAGAACATCTGATACTATCACGAAGAGCACAGGGCCAGTGACCGACAGGACACAAGAGGAGGAGGAGGAGGGAGAAGAGGAGGAGAAGGTGGTGGCAGGAGGCTTTGCTCTGCCAGTCAACACAGAGCTATACGCATCAATACAGAAGGTCGGTCACTTGAGGATAAATAGGAAAGCCAATAAAACAAATGAGAGCCCAGGGGCAGACCCACACACACCCCATGTGTCCAGTGCGCGGAGGAGCAGGTGCTGCCAATGCACGGGGAGAGACCATCCTTCAGTGGACGGTGCTGGCCCCACTCGCACCACGCACAAAAAGAATTTAATAAATTCCAGTGCATTCTATGAACAGCTAAATCTTCCAGTTTCTAAAAGAAAATATAAGAGAGTATCATTAAGACTTCTGTGTACTGTTGGGCTTCTTAAGATACAAAACGGGCCGGGCGCGGTGGCTCACGCCTGTAATCCTAGCACTCTGGGAGGCCGAGGCGGGTGGATCGCTCAAGGTCAGGAGTTCGAGACCAGCCTGAGCGAGACCCCGTCTCTACTAAAAATAGAAAGACATTATATGGACAACTAAAAATCTATATAGAAAAAATTAGCCGGGCATGGTGGCGCATGCCTGTAGTCCCAGCTACTCGGGAGGCTGAGGCAGGAGGATCGCTTGAGCTCAGGAGTCTGAGGTTGCTGTGAGCTAGGCTGACGCCACGGCACTCACTCTAGCCTGGGCAACAAAGTGAGACTCTGTCTCAAAAAAAAAAAAAAAAAAAAAAGATACAAAACGTAGGAAAATCTGATGCATTTCATTAAATTAAAATTTTAATGAATGGACATCAAAATGAAAGGACAATCGCAGAGAGGAAATACTTGCAAAATATACAATGAGAAAAAAATTAGTATTCAGAGTATTTGAAGAGTTTCTACATATCAATAAGAAAAACATATTCAGTACAGGAATTAGCAAAAGCAGTTCCCAAAAGAGAAAACCCAGATGGCTAATAAAACCTGTGAAAAATACTCAACATTATAATAATGAGACAAAGCAAATTAAAACGATGAGAAACCATTTTCTACGCTCCAGATTGGGAAAGAAATTTTTAATAAATGAGGCTCGCTGGTAATCAGGAAAATGGAAATTACAACAATGGGGAGCATTTTATATTCTCCCAGACTGTCTAAAATACTAAATCTAACAATAGAGGGTGTCTGGCGTTGACTGATGATGGAAGAGCCTGACGGGGCTACCTGTCCCACAGGTAACAACTACGAAATTTGGACAAAATATAAAAAGCAACATTTGAGAGCCCTGGGCAACAGCCACGCGAAACTGGAAGTTGACCTTAGACGGTGGGGCCGTGTGCGGTGGGAGCTGCTCGGCTGCAGCTTTCGCTGAGGGAGCACCTCAGTCTGTGTCATGGCACAACGGACGCTGCAGTGTCACTGGTGTGAGGTGTCCTAAGGACAGTTCAGAGCTGCGAAAAGTGCATGGAGAGTTAGAAGAAAAATCCTGAAAAGGAGGGAGGGAGAGAGGGGGGCGAAACCCCAAATCTGGGTTAAATCCACTCGAACCCTGGGCTGACCGCTGAACTGCACGTACAGGGGAGAGATCAGGTGCCCGAAAAGGCCGCAGCTGGAAACGCCAAGAACGCGATGTCGACTTCAGCTCTGCACGCCCAACAAAGACAGAGAATTGGAATTTAAACCCAGCCAGCTTAACTGCCCGCTGAAACCAAACGCAGCCATCTTCAGAGGAGCATAACTGAATACAGTCTCCACAACGCGCCAGTCGGACGTCCAGTGTACAACAGAAACCAGACGTGCAGAGAAACAGGTCGGAATGCGTGAACAGATGTGGAATCTCAGCAGATAAATGGAAACTATTAAAAAAGAACTGAGTGGAAATTCGAGAATTGAAAAGTGCAATAACTGAGATGAAAACCAATCGCAGCAGACTGGAGACAGCAGAAGAGTCAGCACACTCGAAGGCAGGATGGAAATTATCCCATGTGAGGAACAAGGGAATGAACGGGGACCTGTGGGACAATGTCAGGAAGTCCAGCGCGTGCAAGTGGAGGCTCAGGGGAAGACGGGAGACCACGCTTTCACGCAGAAGGTGAATAACAGCCCGCCCACCCCCAGGCCCCCGGGGCTCTCCTGGCTCTGTGAACTACCGCAAAAGTCAGAGGTAGAGTCAGTCGCTGGCAGGAAAGATTTAGCTTCTTTCACTCTGACCACCAGGACTAGGCAGGGTGACCCTGCGGTTGGTGGGCTGGTTGGTCTCAGAGTGTAGGATGCCTCCTGTCCTGGACCCTGGGCTGTGAGTCACCCACAACACAACAGGGGGGGACGGGGGCTTCGCTTCGGCACACACGTGCGGGTGTTTTCCCTCTACAGAGTCCTGTTTGAATGTAGCAGATTATTGTAGTTTATCAAGCTGGGTTATTAGGAAAAGCTCTTTGAAAATCCTGAAGGACCTGGTGCAAAAAGCACTGAAGCAGAGGTTCGGGGATCTGGGGCGGAAACTCTCCGGGTGCTGAGAACTTCCTCCGCAACAGCACTTTCTTGACCTGTGAAACAAGGGTGGGCACCCTTGACCTTGAACTCCTCCCAGCACCCAGTGTACTGTGACTCTCCCCACGGTTTGCACCCTGCCTGGGGCCCTGCCGGGGATGGGGCGGCTGAGCTTTCCTTACTAACCGGATGGCCCCATTCACAGAGTGCATTTAAGTTGCTCGGACATAGCAGGTGACAACGGTGGAGTGGCAGCTGCAGCTGCGGAACCCTCACCGAGTCACACTGCGCGCCGGGCCCTGTTCCAGACCCCGGATGTGCGTCTATTTAACCTTCGCACCCTGTGAGCGCAGATGGTTGTAACCTCCACTAAAATGCAGAAAAGGAAGCAGACACGGTGAGACGCGGCGCGCAGGCGCACTCGCTCCGTGGGCGGCAGTGCACGCTGGTCCCCTGTCCTGGACCCGACCACGGAGCGCTCTGTTCCAAAGAGGGCAGCATTAGGTCCCAACATAGCCCAAAGAAGGCGGAAACAAAGCCGCCCCAGGAACAGGAACACGTTCCCCTGCAAAGGTCACCAAGTCAGCACCTCACCTCTGACCTGGGCGCGGGGCCTGCGGGTTCCCAGAAGAGGAAACTCAACCCTGAAATCCACCATTGAAACGTCAGGGGAAACAGGGGTAACAAAACTTCCGTTTGGGCTGAGAGGTTCGAGTGGCTGCAGCTCCTAGAGCTGGTTCTAACCTGCTCTGGGTCACTGCGAGGCCTCAGATCGGGTCTCGGCCGGGTCTTGGCCCAGTGTCCCTGTCCTGGGCTGCTGGAGACTGGAGGGAGAGTCCCCCGCGGAAGTATTTCGGAGGGTCCAAAGCCCTGGCCTGGGTAGGGGCTACGGGTGGCACCTCCGGGCGGCGGGCCCAACAGGCTGGACCAACGCCTCTGCTTCTCCCCCCAGGTGAGCGCCTGGCTGCCCTGCTGGTCACCCGCGCGGCCGCGGCCTTCTTCCTGGACGGTCGGGCGCAAGACATGCTTCGGGACCTGCACGAGGCCTTCCGCGAGAGCCCCTCCGGGGCGGGGCGGCAGTTCCAGGCGGTGCTGTCCGCCCAGGATCAGGAGTGCGTCCGCGCCCAGGCGCAGGAGGCCGCGGACCTGGGCTTCGCACGCTTCCAGGAGGCCGTGCGCAACCGTCCCGAGCTCCGCGAGGATGCGGGCCGCGAGTTGCTGGCCCCGGTGGCCCGCGCGCTCCGCGTCCTGCTCCGCGTGGCACCTGCCGGGGTGCGACCCGTCCTTAGCGCCCACCTGGCTGAGTGCCTGCTGCTGGCCGGGGACGTGGCAGGCGCCCGGGTACTGTGCGAGCGCCTGCTGCGGCCAGCGCGCCTCGGAGATGAAGCAGGTGACCGCGCTGCGGCCCGCGCGCCCCTGCTGGCGCTCCGCGGCTTCTGCGCGCTGCACGCCGGAGACGCACGGCGCGCCCAGGCGGACTTCCAGGCGGTGGTGGAGCAGGGGGCGCCGCACCCGGGCGGCTGCGTGCGCGCGCTGTGCGGCCGCGGGCTGCTGCGGGTGCTGGCGGGCAGCGCGTTCCTGGGCACGCTGGACTATGTCACCGCGTGCAGGCTGCGTCCCGAGGACGCGCTGCTGGCCGCCAAAGCCTACGTGCCCTGGAACCAGCGGGGGCTGCTGGTGACCGTGCTCCGGGAGCAGGGCCGCAGGCTGCTGCAGCGCCCCCGGGGCGCTGCGGGGACCGGCCGAGCTGCGCAGCAGGAGGGGTAAAAGCCAGCCCGTGGTGCTGTCATTCTGGTCTCCTTCGGGGTAGGGAGGGACGTGTTTCTCCCCGTTTTACAGATGAATATACTGAGGCAGCGTGGCTGGGTGATTTCCCTGGCACAGGGGGCAGACTGGACCCTCAGTCCCCAACAGCAGGATGTGCTGTGGCTGCCTGTCCGTAGAGAATGAGAAACTCAAAAAATGGAACCAGAAGATAAAACGTGCCCATTATCCCACCAACCCATTAACGTTTCCTTCTAGTCACTTCTTTTTGTGCATATAAAACATCCCACAAACTGAGTTTGTGCTGTGTATGCAGCTCGTGCCCACTTCTCCGCGGTGGATAAGGCAGGGAGGGCGCTGTCCCAGCCTGCCGTCTGCCCTTCCTCCCACGCCCCAGGCTTGCTGCTCCCGTAACACACTGTGGGTAACGGCCTTAAGATGGAGACACATGGCGTTCCCGGATCTGGGAGCACCACCCCGTAGGACTCTTGACTTCAGGGGCCGCCGCCCCAACCCTCTGGCCACCCTCCCGCCTGGTGCTCCTTGTGCAAATTCTTGGCCATCCCGATGGGTGACCCTCCCGCTGTTCCAATTTGCACAGTCCTGTTACTGGTGGTGCAAAGAGGGCATTTTAGCAAAGGTAAAATAAGCCCCAAGACTGGGGCATCCTTGATGTCAGCCCCCTACCCGGCACACACATGTGCACACGCACACACACGCACACGCAGCGTGCACTTCCTCTGCCTGGCGGCTGCTTGGTCTTGTTTGCTGGTGAGGAATGTTCGCATGTGTGATCTGGGCTGTTTCCATCTGTTCCCTCCAGGAACCGTTAAGCCTGAGGCCCTGGGCCCCTTTCCCAGTGAGAACTCACTACCTCCCAGCATGCCCACACGCACCAGGAGCATCCAGGTGCAGCCTGTGTGTATCTTGTTCTGCTACAAACCACACACCCTGAGCCCAACAAGGCCACGTTGTTAACCTGTGTTTACAGAAAGGGAAACAGAGGCAGGGTCTGCTTGGGGTCAGCCCTGCCACTCACTGTCTACGGACCTCAATTCCACCATCTGTAAAATGCCTGCCTCACAGGGCGGGGGAGGGCACGTGAGGGGGGAGGGCCGAGGGCTGTGGGTGAGGACGGGCAGCTGTGGGTGCTGGGGACAGTGGGAGGGTCCTTCCAGAGAGACTCAGGTCTCTGCAGTCCTGTGGGAGCTGCCCAGGCCAGGTGCACGGGGACAGGATTTACCTGTGAGCACAGGTGTCAGGAAGGGGCCGGCCCACTCTCCCCACAGAGATGCCCACGGTGTGCACCAGCTGGCCACGCTGCTGATGGAGCTAGACGTGGATGATGAGGACTCGCGCCTCCTGGCAGCAGATGCCCTGTACCGCCTGGGCCGCCTGCACGATGCCCACAAGTCCCTGCTGGTGGCCCTGTCCCGGAGGCCCCAGGCAGCCCCCGTGCTGGTGCGGCTGGCCCTGCTGCAGCTGAGGAGGGGCTTCTTCTATGACGCCAACCAGGTGAGGAGACCCAGGTGGGCTGCAGCGCTCATAGCTCTGAGGGCACAGGCCTCCTGTGGCCCTTGTTCTGCTGCCCAGAGCCTGGACTTTGTAACAAGCAAAGCTTGTTCAGCCCTGGCTCTGCCACCTCCAGCTCACCTCTCTGACCCTCAGTCTCCTCATCTGTACCCTGGTCTTACAGGTTGTTAAAGGAAACTAGCCGAGCAGGTACCCCCAGGGCCCAGTGGGTTTCCTACATGCAGTAGGTGTTTCATATTTGCTCCTGCTGTGGTTATTAAGAAAAAAGGCCAGGCCTGGCCCAGTGGCTCACCCCTGTAATCCCAGCAATTTTGAAGGCCAAGGTGGGAGGATCGCTTGAGCTCAGGAGTTCCAGACCAGCCCGAGCAAGAGTGAGACCCCGTCGCTACTAAAAATAGAAAGAAATTAGCTGGACAACTAAAAATATATAGAAAAAATTAGCCAGGCATGGTGGCGCATGCCTGTAGTCCCAGCTACTTGGGAGGCTGAGGCAGGAGGATTGCTTGAGCCCACGAGTTTGAGGTCGCAGTGAGCTGTGATTGTGACACTGTCCTCATGCCCAGGCAACACAGTGAGACCCTGTCTCCAAAAAAAAAAAAAAAGAAAGAAAAGAAAAAGAGCCAAGAGAGTCGATTGTAGACCGAGTTTCTCCCCCAAGTTTCCCACATAAACTAGGCTTGGACATGACCCTGCCTGGGGGTGGGTAGCGGGTGGGTCCCTGCCTGGTCAGAGTCGCCTGTGCTCCCAGGAAAGGCAGAGCCTCACCTGCCTCAGGTGTTACGGAGGCTCTGATTTGAACCAGGGTCAAAGGTTTTGCTGGTGGGTGGATTTCAGGCTTTGGGGCTCCAGTGAGGATCCTGTCGGCGTCTTCCTTGCCCTCTGGCCTGGGTCTCTGATCTCCGCCCTGCAGAAAGCAAGGTGGCAAGGGGCCCTGGAACCTGCAGTCGCTCTGCTCGGGTCCACGTGCCCGCCAGCGGCCAGCAGGGGGCAGCATTGTTTCTCCCAGGACGGAGCCGGGAACCGGGAGGCTACTCCCGCTTGGGGTCTCGCTGCTGCCCCAGGGCAGACCTGGTCCTGCTGGCTGTCCTGGGCCTCTGCTCTGCACCTGCTAAACGACTCCCTTGGGCCCCTTGTCACTCTATGGTTTGAAAGCTCCTTCCTCCTACCCCTCACCTGCACCTTGCTCCAGTGGGCCCACTGAGGCAGGGTCTCCACCTCCACGGGACAGAGGAGGAGGCCAGGCTCAAGTTCACTGAGAGCCCTTGCCACGCTGCAGAGGGGACAGCGCGGTGCTCACACCCACCGTCCCGGCCTTTTCCTGCCCTCCAAGCTGGGGACACACAGCCCCTCCCCGGTCTGTGGGGGGACAGAAATACCCGTGGAGGCTCAAATGGCCACAGCTGCAACACATGACCAACCTCCTCGTGCTCAGAACAGACAGAAAGCCACACAAGCTGCTGGAAACAGAGCGAGGGTGGGGTGGGGGCGGTGGCATGGGTGGGGTCCCAGGCAGCACGCAGAGGGGACCAGCGGTGGCAGCGACTCTACTCTGCCCCTGCAGCTGGTGAAGAAGGTGGTCCAGTCCGGGGACACGGCCTGCCTGCAGCCCACCCTGGACGTCTTCTGCCAGGAGGACCGGCAGCTCCTGCAAGGCCACTGCCACGCGCGGGCCCTGGCCATACTGCGGGCGCGGCCGGGAGCGCCCGACAGCAGGGCCCACACCAGGGAGGCCATCGCCTACCTCTCTCTGGCCATCTTCGCCGCAGGTAGGAGCCTCCCGCCTGTCCCCAGGGGCCCAGGCTATGCCAGGCAAGGGGGGTGGGGAGCCGGGACACGCCTCCCCCACAGGTGCACCTGCCTCAGAGCACTTGCAGCCTGGGCGGGCAGGGGCCACTCACGGAGGGCATCTGGCCATCCCGTGGGACGTACCACAGTCTGAGAGGGGTCTGGACCACGGGGCCCTGAGCCGTGCCCCCACCCTGGCTCCTGGGCTGCTGCCCCGTGACCCCCAGCCGTGAGGGTGAAAGGGCCCTTTCCCCAGCTTGACCCCTGTCGCTCTGACAAGGGGAGACGAGGTCCCTGCTCCTCTGACCCTTCCTGGAAGTAGTGACTGAGGCCTTGTGTGTGTGCACCTGACCTCCCCACCTGTGCCCGCCACGCCCCCAGCCTGGGACATCGGGCACAGGGACACTGCCTGTGCCAGCCCCTGGGCTCGGGGCCTGTCCTGTGTGACCTGGAGTTGGGCGTTCTTAGTGCCATGGCATGTGGCACCAGGAGCTCAGAGGGAAGGGGACATCCCCAAGGACTTGCAGGAGTTCCTGGGGCGCCGGAGTTGGAACATGTGGGCGTCGGCTCAGATGGCTCATGGAGTCCCAGCTGGGCCTCCTCACTCTCCTCAAAGTGGGGCGACAGAAGCCTGTGTGGGGCGGGGGTCACGTGTGCTCATTCTTGGACAGCGCTGGATGGCGCCCGGCGCAGAGTGCAAGACAGGCACGCGCTGGCAGGCAGGGACCCGGCCCAGAGTGGCCAGAGCCATGCACGTTGTTCCCTGTGTCTGTCACCCGGCAGATGCCCAGAAAGGGCGTGGTGGTGGCATCCTCCCTGGGGAGGGGGCTCCCCCAGGCCACTTGACACCTTCCTGCCCGAGGACCCTCCCGTGGCCTCAGGGCAGCTGCAGTGCCCCCTCCCCTCGGAAGCTCCCAGCTGCCCCAGTCGTCCCAGACGCCACCCTCCTGGTTGGGCTCCTCCCAGCCGGCACCTACGGCCCCCAGGGCGACCTGACTGGCTGTGTCTCGGTGCCCAGTGGTGTGTGGGCTCCCCACGGTGGGCCTGGGCTGGGCAGCGGGCGGGACACTGGGCGAGGGGCCCAGCCGCAGTCACACCCTGATGCCACACCCCCTTCCCCCAGGGAGCCAGGCGAGCGAGTCCCTCCTCGCCCGAGCCCGCTGTTACGGGTTCCTGGGCCAGAAAAAGACCGCCATGTTCGACTTCAACTCCGTGCTGCGGGCAGAGCCGGGGAACGTGCAGGCTCTGTGTGGACGGGCCCTGGTGCACTTGGCCCTGGACCAGCCGCAGGTGCCGCCCCCCCCCACCTGGGCCTGGGCAGCGGGCGGGGGAGACCCAGGGCGCCGCCTTCCTCCGTCCCAGAAGAGAGGGAGGGGGCCACCCCCGGCCGAGAGACACCATGGAAGCCCAGCGTTCCCATCCTCACCTGTGCTGAAGGTCACCCACACACATTTGGGGGGTCCCGCCCTCCCACCTGAAGGCCCCGTGCCTCCAGCTCAGTCCACACGGATAGATGTGCGATGCCTCCAGCTTCAAATAATTCCTCAGTGGATGCCAGGGTCCCTCTGCGGGGGTGTTGGCCCGGAGGTGTCCCCTCGCTGCACTGGTGGATTGTGGGGGCTGCCTGGACCCCTGTGTTGAGAAGGTTTCGAGGACTCGCACAGAAGGGGTAAGTGCTGGCGGCAGTTAGTCATGTCTGGCCGGGGTGCCGTGACGGGGCCCCTGGAATTCTGATCTGAGCCTAACGTACCTGCTTTTTACGTTAGACATCTGTACATTTAAGACCTTCCTCTGCAGAAAGGGCTGCAATTTGAAAGAAACGGGGGGCTGGCAAGAAGAGAGGTCCCACTCAGATGGGAGAGACCCCTGCGCGGAGACAGTTTCTGTTTTGTGTGTTTCTTTACGGACCTCCCTTGTCGGCGCTGCGCCATATCCCACAGTCCGGCCCTGGGGGCTCACGTCGGACCTGAGCCCTCACCCCAGCCCGGCTCCCCTGAGCACTGGAGCCCGGAAGAGCGAGGCCCAGGTCCAGATCACTTCACTGCCCTGTGCCTCAGTTTCCCCCTCTGTAAGAAGAGAGGCACTACACAGCCAACGGGTCAAAGGAGACATCACAGGGGCCATCGGGAAACACTGAGGGACAAGGGAGGTTGAGAGCGTGGTGAGCGGTGCGGGGGCCAGGGACACCATCCCACTGGCACGAAAGCAAGAAGGTCTCAAATCAACGACCCACTTGACCACTTGAGACACGAGAGAAAGACACGTCAACCCAAAGCTGGCAGAAAGAAAGAAATACTAAGGGGAGAAGGAGAGAGAAACGACATCGAGACTAGAACAACAATAGAAACCAACGAATCCAACTGAGAGGATCAACACTGGAAAGTCTTTTGCTAGACGGACCGAGAGAGACTCGAGTTACCAAAGTCAGAATGAAAGTGAGGCCACTGTTACCAATTCCACGGGAATAAATAGAATTGTAAGAGAGTTCTATGCACCATCGTGCGCCAAAAACATCAGACAACCTTGATGAAATGGGCAAAGTCCTGGAAACGAGGCCACCAAGGCTAAATTGGAAGAAAGAGAAAATCTGAGCAGACCCGTAACTCGCCAGAGACTGGGTCAGTCACCAACAATCTCCCGCCAAAGAGAAGCCCGGGGTCTGAGGGCTCCCTGGCAAATTCTACCAAACATTTAAAGCGCTAACACCAATCCTGCTCAGACTTTTCCAGAAAAGATTGAAGAGGAAAAAACACTTCCCCACTCGCTGGTTCTGTGAGGCCCGCGTCATCCCCACAGTGGGATGTTTGTTATGCAGCCTTAACAAGGAAGGAAATGCTGACACCTGCTGCCGCACGGGTGGCCCCTGAGGACACGGTGCCCAGGAAACCAGCCAGACGCAAAAGGACAAATGCTGAGGTTCCACTCGAGGGAGGTCCCTGCACGTCCAGTGATAGAGGCGGGAAGTGGAACGGTGGCGCCAGGGGCTGGCGGGCCGAGCACTCAGTGTTTGACGAGGACAGTTTCAGTCTGGGAAGACGGGAAAGTTCTGGAGATGCTGGTGGCGATGGCTGCACAACAGCGTGAATGTGCTTAGCGCCACGGAACTGCGCTTGCAAGTGGCTTAAGTGGCGATCTCCTGTTACGTACGTCTGACCCCAGTGAAAACAAATCAGAGGCTGCCCCACTTGGGCTCAGAGGACGGCATCTTTGGACCGTGCCGGGTGCTGCCCGCTCCTCCCCTCCTGCCTGCCCACCCCAGCGCCCCCATCACCCTTGGCTTGGATGCGGGGGATGGGGGGGCAGGAGCTGCTGCAGAGGGTCTGCCCCTCCCAACAGCCAGGACGAAAGGGTCGGCACCCTGTGAGACCACCCGGCACCCTCCTGGGTACCAGCTGCAGCTGTCTACACAGGCCTGCGGAGTTGGCTTCTCATTACGCAGGGGCAGGAGGGGTCCGACTCCCGGGCAGCAGACAGGTGGTTCTCACGGGGAGACCTGCCCGGAGGCAGCCACAGCCAGAGGGCCCTGCGCCAGAGACAGGCACTTCCCAGCCAAGAGCAGTGTTGGAATTGGCTGCCTGCCCTGACGCTTTGCTGGGTAAAAGCACAGCCCAGCGGCAACATGCCTGCCAGGTTTCTTCATTTTCTTAAGCGCTGGAGTTCGAGGAAGCAGGAAAAGCAATCCCGGGGGCCAATAAGCTGAGAGCCTCCGGGGTGGCACCCAGCCAGGCCGTCTGTGTCTCTCTGGGACCCATGAGCAGGCTGGACTTCTGTGCCCGCCTGGCACGGGGAGAGACATGCGTTTGTGGCTGGGAGCCAGTTCTCTGCCTGCACTTCCCTGCTCTGGACAAGCACCTGTGGTTGACAGGGACAAGCCCATTAAACAGCCAGGATGTGGCCACAGGGACCCTTGGAAACCTGCCGGTAGGAGTTCCCCGTGTGCCAACGACTCCTCCAAGACGCATCTCAGGAAACCGCCCAGCTCTGGCTCCATCCAGGGCCACGGGACAAATGGCACAGAAAGTCAGCCTCGATGTCAGAGAGCCAGGACGTGGGGCTGAGAGGGGAGCAGGGGCCCCAGCTCATCGCGCCCGTGAACTCCTGCACCCTGGCTGCGGGCTGAGTGGCAGGGATCACCGGCCCTCGAAGTGAAGGCTTCCAGCTCTGAGCTGGTGCTGGTCCAGCACCCAGCGCCTCCCCTCTCCCCTCCAGCGTGACCCGAAAGCCTCGGACCATCTCTGAGCCTTGGTCTCAGCACTGGCAAAGTGGCGTAGGGGGTGCCCATTCCAGCTGCCGGATGCTCACCTGGAGCCTGGTCTGTAGTGAGGGCTTCACACACGGCAGCTGGAATTCCCTGAGGTGGAACAGAATTGGGCTTTTCCCTTGCAAAGGCAGCCGGCCCATCCGGGGTTACTGCTGCTCAGCACTAGGGCAGGCAGAGCCCAGGCCATGGTGCAAGGCGGATCAGAAAGCATCCTCCTTCCTTCCGTCATCCCAGGGCTCTGTCCCTCTGGAGCCCCCTGGCCAAGACCATCCCCCGCATCCCCACGTGCCTGTCCCCAGAGAACCCCAGCATGTGGGGAAACTTCCAGTTCTGGCCATGCGAGAGTAACTAATATTTCAGTAACTGATCCTGAAAACAATGTAAACTGCATACAGTACATGAGCAAGTGTTTCCAGGCACTGAATGAGGCAGTGGAGAGCTGCAATGCCTGAGAGACAGGAAACCCCTAAGGGGATTGCCACGATACCCCATGCGCTGCCAGGAGGGGGGCCGTGCGTTTCTGAGCTGTGGAGGCAGAGACTGGAGTTCCAGGCGCTGCACTGGAGAAGAGGGGGCTGTGCAGCGGAGGGGTCTAGACGTCTTCACGGGACTCACCGGGGGTCCTCGTGGGAGGCCTGGGCTGCACACACGTAGGGCATAACCCCAAAGCCCAGCAGTGATCACCCATGACGGGCCAAGAGCTGAATGGTGACACCTCGGTCAGGCATGGCTGGGAGACATTGGAATTCTGACCCAGTCAGAGCAGAGACTTTTCTGAACATCGCGGGCATTCAGTTGAGACCTCAGAAAGACCACACCCTAAAATAAAGGCCACACCTTAATAAGTTTAAAACTGAAGTAGACCTCCCCAGCAAAGAACCAAACAGAGCCTGGCAGGGCCAAAGGATCCACCAGTAATTTAACTGCCCGCAGAAAGCTCAGCACCATTTACGGGACAGCAGCACAATCCAGGCTCCTGACAACAGACCGACCTCAAAGTCTGACACAAAACCAAAACCTGCCAGACGCACAAAGAACTGTGACCAGGACAATGTGACCGACAGCCAAGAAAGTTAGTCCTCGATAGAAGCAGAGCCTAAGATGTTTGGGATTTACACACAGCGATTATGAATGTGAAGATTTCTGCCATACGGAGTGAACTCATGGAGAATCCTGGCAAAAAAATGGAAAATACTACGAAGAAGAATCTTTATAGAAAACTATACAGAAGAATTTGAGATCCTAGAGCTGCAAAGTACAATATCTGGAATTAAAAATGGATGCGCTTAACGGCAGATTGGAAACTGCCAGAGAAGGATTAGCAAACTTGACAGAAGTTATCCAGTCTGAAGAACAGCAGGGGAAACATGAAAAAATAAAGAAATAAAGAGAGCCTCAGTGACCGTGGGACAAGTTCAAGCAGTCGGGCATTTGTGTAATTGGAGCAGAGGAAAAGGAGAAAGCGTGGGGCAAATATATACATGTTGCAGAAAACTTCCCAAGGGGATCAACAAATCCTGAGGTGATAAACACAAGGAGACCCACACTTAGGCAGGCACATCTTGCTCAAACGTCTGCAAACAAAAGATAAAGAGAACATCTTAAAAGGAGCAAGAAGAGGCCAGGCACAGTGGCTCACGCCTGTAACCCCAACACTCTGGGAGGCCAAGGTGGGAGGATCACTTGGGCCCAGGAGTCTGAGGTTGTAGTGAGCTAGGCTGACACCACTGTACAGACTCCTGGGCTCAAGTGATCCTCCTGCCTCAGCCTCCTGAGTGGCTGGGACTACAGGCTCATACCACTACACCTGGCTAATTTTTATAGTAGAGACGGGGTCTAGCTCTTGCTCAGGCTGGTCTCGAACTCCTGAGCTCAGGTGAGCTGGGTCCCCTCAAATGCCCAACCAGAAATGGGATGAGGGTGTAATGGCTGCAGCCATGGGGCGTGGGAAGGGGCAGGAAGCTCTAGACCCTCTAGGACCCCAGGGAGGGACCAGAGACCTGAGGACAGGGAATGAGAAAGACCTCCTGGCGCTGTCCCTCTGCCCAGTGCTGGGGATGACATCTGCACCCACCCTGTCTCCCTCCCCACAGGACGCTGTGGACGACATGGCCTCTGCTCTGAAGCTGAGCCCGGGGACCGTGGTCCCTGAAATCCGCTCTCTGAAGCCAGAAGCGCAGGCCCTCATCACACAGGGCCTCTACACCCGCTGCCGAGCCCTCCTGAGCCAGCTGCTGGACACCAGGGCCCCCCTCGGGGACAAGGACACCCAGGGCCTCCTTGCCATGGTGGAGGCGCTGACCAAAATCGACTTGGGGCGGCCGAGCTGGCACATCCTCCTTGCAGACGTCCTCACCACACAGGGTATGTGGCAGCCCGAGCAGGGACACAGCGTCTGGGTGTCTCCCTGCTCCTCTGGCCCTCTGTGCTCCTTTTTGTAACGTGGGAGAAAGAGACCCCGACCACAAAGGCTTCTAAGGCCCCTTCCACCCCAAACCCCATGACCTGTGACCCTGCTCCCCATGTGGGGCCTGGGGTGTAAGTGGCTCTTGCTCTGTGACTTGAGAAGAAAAACAAAGGAGAGACTTGGGCTTTAGGAAGGGGCTCAAGCGCCCGGGCCTCCGCCTTAATTCAGGCATTTATTCTGCAGCTGTTCATCGGGCACCCAGGTCACCCCGGCCCCTTCTAGGCAGGACTGTCTAAGCCCCCAGGCGCCAAAATGTAGGTCTTCCCTGCAGATTTCTACACGCCCCAGTGCCGTGGAAACCATTTCACCACTAATTTGGCAGGAGAGTACTCTACATTTGCCTAGGGCTGCTCCCCCACCCTGCTCTGCCACAGCAGTCCCTTGTGGGGGCCACAGTGAGGGGCTCCAGCCCTGCAGCTGGGCCCAAGGTAGTGGAGTGGGGGTCAGGGCGCCGGGTCAGCAGGTGAGTCCATGTGACCTGCAGGAATCACCTGTGCGTCTGCTCCCAGCGGCTTCTGCCGGGACTGAGCCCACCCACCAGTGCCCCCCAAGCCAGCGCAGAGCAGGGAAGGCCAGCAGTCCCACCTCTCTTGCACCCCTGCCCACCCCCCCTTGACTGTCCTTCCTGAATCCCCGACAGGCAGCTACGAGCAGGCTGAAGCCCACCTGCAAGAAACCCTGCACCCCGCCTCACTGTCAGAGGCAGCCCGGGCCCGGCTGGGCCTGCTCCGCCTCAAGAAGGGAGAGGCGCCAGCTGCTGCCAGGGACCTGCAGTGCCTGGCCGAGGCCGACACCGCGGACCTCAGCTTCCTGCTGCGGCTCCTGGAGGCCTCGGAGCGCCAGAGCCTCACCCAGGTGCGCGCAGCCCCTGCGGAGCCCTCGCCCCAGCCCGCGGGCACGAGACCCCTTCGCCCCCGCTGTGCGCTAAAGGCAGTCGGGTGTGGGCGGGAGGCGGGAGACACCCAGGTCCCACCGTAGCCCCGACCTCCCGTATGGGGCACAGGAGCCACAGGTGACTTCGATGCAGGAGAGGGAGGGGACCCCGAGACCGCTGAGCCAGCCAGGGGCACCTGCGCTGGCGGACGCCCCCCACCGCCACGCCGGGCCTGTGCGACGCCGCGAGCAGAGCGGGGCAGGCTCGGGGGTCCCAGACCCGGGACCAAGCCCAACGGGACCGGGGCGGATCCCCTCCCCGCGCTCGCGGACTCGGTGGCTCCAGCGGGCCCTCCCGGTCCGGCCGGGAAACCGGAGCGCACCGGACTCCGGAGGGGGCGGGGGAGGAGGCGGGGGGCCAACGGGGAAGCGGCCGAGCGGGGGGCCGCGCCGGGCGGGGCAGAGGCCGAGGCGGAGCTTTCACGACCCAGCCTGGCGGGGGCCGGGGCGGGGGCCCGGAGGCGGGCGATTGTCGGGCGACACCCGCCGACTCGCAAGTAAACCGGAAGTGGTCGCGCCCCGCTTCCCGCGGACGGCTCTCCGGTTGGCACTGCGCCTGCGCGGCCGGCGGCTCCTCCTTGGGAGTCGGGGCTGGCGGGGACCCGAGGTACTTGCCCCGAGGTGGCGGCGCGGGGCTTCCTGCGGGGCTGGCGGCGGCCCGGCCAGCTGTGCCGGGCCGAGGCTCCACTACTACCCCGGGCAGGCAGCCCAACACAGAGAGGTTTAGTCGCCCCGCCGGGGTCACACAGCGAGGCAGGGCGCTGGGGTTCCAGCTTCGGTGCCGGTGCCGCTCCCGGGCCGGTGAGACCCGCCCCCCGCACCAGCGCGCTGCGGAGTCCTGGGTCGCTCCGTGCTTTCCTCGGGGCGAGGAGCACGGAGTACAGCCTGGCCGCCTGGAGGAGAGCGGGAGGGACAGCGACAAGGGCAGGGCCTCCTGTGTTGTGCCTCAGGCAGCGGGGAGCTATTCAGAGCTGGGCCCTGCAGCTTCCAGGGGCGGGAATTGCAGGAAGGGGGTCCTCTATGCTGGGCCCCCACCCTGCCCTTGCCCATGGGTAGCCCCCTCAGAAGTGGGCAGCTCCTCTGCAGCCCAGGGGCCCTGGCCTCCCCGGGGAGCAGCAGAGGCTGGCTGTGCAGCGGAGCTCGGCAGGTGCGGGGCCAGCAGGCTTCCTGGGCTGACCTCACGCGCCATCCCTCTGTGTCTCTGTGCAGGCTGCAACCCAGGAAGCCAGCTCTCTCCTGGACTCGGGGCAACCCAGGCAGGCACTGGGCTACTGCTCCTTGGCCGTCCTGGCCGGTGGCAGCTGTGCCTGTCACCTGCGTCTGCGGGCCACCTGCCTGGCCGAGCTGCAGCAGTTTGACCGGGCACTCAGGGACCTGGACTGTGTGCTCCAGGACAGTTCAGGGGACAGCAACCTCCCAAGGCGGGTAGAGGACTTCTGCTTCCGTGGTCGCTTGCAGCTGAGGCTGGGGGACGAGGCGGGGGCTGCAGGGGCCTTCACCCAGGCCCTGAAGCTGGCACCCACCTTGGCCCAGAGCAGCCTGTGGGAGCAGCCGGGCCGGGCCACCACCGCACACCTGTTCTTAGGCCTCGGGCAGTGCTGCCTGGAAGAGCAGCGCTACGCAGAGGCCTGGACGGCAGCTGAGAGCGGCCTCCTGGTGGACCCCAACCACAGCGGCCTGAAGAGGCTGAAGGCCAGAATCCGGAGGGAGGCGTCCTCAGGCTGCCAGCTGCACTGACCAGTGGCCCGCCCAGATCACAGGGCCTCCCTGTCATTTTCATCCAATGTCCAGGCCCTGAGGTGCACCTGGCTCCCCAAATCGGGGAGGTCCCTGCCCTTCCACTCTTCCCAGCCACAGGGTGGCCTCCCACCTGTCTGCATTGGGAAGTAAAGGGGACAGCTTCCTGCTTGCGTGGAGGGACCGTCCCAGGAGGCTGCCGTGGGCAACCTGATCCCCGGAGCTGGAGTTCTCTCTGCCCACGCCTGGAGCTCAGACCTTGAAGAAGCAGCCCCAGGTCTTGTCCCTGGCTCGGGATCCTGCAAGTTGAATGGGATTAAGGCTGGCCCCTCGTGGCCCTGGGGGAGATGGTGCCAGCCGAGGACTGGATTCCCCTCCTCGGCCGTGAAGCTCCCTTTGCCTCAGAGCCTGGCCTGTGCCTTGGGCTGGCCCCCGATAGAGCCTGGCCTTCCCCAAAAATGACGCTTCCAAGCAGGTGCCCAGCCCACAGGGACCCGGGCGCTGACCTTCCACAGCCCTGGGAGCTCCCCCTCCACAGGCCCCTCCTTCCAGGCTGAGGGACCTCCAGGTAGGGGGGTGGCTGATGAGTTGAGTATATTATGCTTCCAGGGAGCGTGAGGACAGTTTGTTCTCTCCCTGCGCCACTGTGCCTGGGGACCCTCTCCTGGCTGGGGCAGAGGAGCCTGCCCGGCCCTCACCAGGGGCTTCACGGATGTGGGCTGGGCTGGAGGGTTCTCTCTTGCAGAAGCGGGACCTGAGCCCCCCTGGGGCAACAGCCACAGCCACCTGTCCTGGCTTCTGTCTCCTCTGCACTTTGTGGCCTTCTCTGCCCCTCCCTTCCGTGGTCTTGGACCCACGGACAGAGCCCGTCTCAACTCACCTTATGGGGTCCTCTGACAGAGGGTGGCTCCGGCAGGGAGGTGGCCCGCAGGCTCCTGCCCCTCCTGTGCCCAGGCAGCAGGTGAAGGCCTGGATGGGGTGGTGGCCCCTTCCTCCTCAGCCCACCCACTCCCTCCATCCCCACACGGGGTGGGAGCCCTCGGTCCCCCCTGCCACTTGCGTCTTGGCTGGTGACGCCTGGGACCTGCTGGGCTCAGGGCCTCCCACTGTGAAGACCAAGGGGAGAAATTGGGGTTCCCTCAGCGTTGCCGTGGCAGCTCTGGTTCTCTGGCTGTGACTTCAGCAGACGGTTAAAGACCTGAACGTGCTGCCTCTTCCTGTCGGTGCTGCGGGACACCCAGGGGACCCCGCCAGCCTCTGGGTCACCCTTCCTGCTGTGACAGCCACACCGCAGTCCTTGGCTCCCGAGGCCCTCAGTTCCGTCGGTGCCTTGCAGCCACCCCAGGGAGAGCCTGGTTACTCGTGAAGCCCCCACGCGCCGTGGACCACCAGCCTCCCTGACCACGGGCCAGGAGCTGGCCCTGCACACAACCAAACTGGCCGCCAAGCCCCACCTTTGAGGGTGTCTCTGGGACGGCTCCTACTGCGGTGTATGTGCCAGTCAGAGTCCACTCGGGAGACAGAAACCACATCAGTGATTCGATTAGCAGCAACTGAATAGGCAGAACTGTTAATTAGTTACAAAGTTAATTACGTAAAACTAACTCTAGGGAATCATGGAAGAAGCAGTTACCAAGTTCAAAGACGGAAGACCCGGCCTCTCAAAACAGACTGGCGGCATCAGTGACAGCTGCGGCCTGTCACCCCCACCTCGGCTCAGGCGACCGAGCTCACAGGTTCCCCCACCCTCTCCCAGGTAAATCCTGACCACACCTGTGTGCCTGGTCTGTGCACCTGTTCTCTCTCTCATTTGACTCCGTGACAAATCTCCACAACCCCTTTTTGTAGGCGAGGGTCTGAGGCTCCAGCTCTCAGGGCTGGGCTGGTGGCTCAGTGGTGGAGACCTGGGCAGTCAGACCGCCTGGCCCCTCCCCTCCCATCCAGGACACCCGGGGCCTGACTCCCGGGGGCCGGCTCTCCTGGCACGCCGAGTGCCTCGGATACACTGCCAACCTCTTCCCGCCTGCTTGTCTTCTCCAAGTGGGGCGCCCCTTGCCCACCAGAGCGTGTCTGGGCAGACCCAGGGAGAGGTCCTGTTCCTGCCCGCATAGGCCGAGAGGACACCTGCCTGGCCGTGCTGGGCTGCAGCAGAGCACCCGCCACCAGACAGCCCGGCCCGAGGGCATGGGCCAGGAAGGGCAGCACCCTTAGCAGCGTGGACGAACAAGGCTGACTCTCCTGCACACAGCCCAGTCCCAGGTCCGGTGTGGGAAGGGGAGCCCTCCCTCTGCTCTCACAGGTGCCTGCCGGACCCCTAAGCTGAGGCTGGGCCTGAGAGCTCCACACCCCACTTCCCCCGCCAAGAGCCCCGCTTCCCCCTACTGCACCTAGAAGCAAGGATTGACGCCCACCCCGGGTGTGCTGGGCTCCCGCAGTGGGGACAGTCTGTCCCTGTGTGTGCAGACGCTGGGTGTGCACCGCCCTGGGTGTCTGTGAGTCCATCATGGTCCAGGGCCTGGGCCAGGGCTGGGGACCACAGCCTCCTGGGCACATAGACCCCCCTTTCCATCTCGTCTTGCCTGGCAGGCGCCAGGCTGGGACCCCAGGCCTCTCACTCACACCCAGCAGGGGGAGAAGCCAGGAACAGAGCAGCCCCACCTGTGGAGGGAGAAAGTGGAGCTGGCCCCAGAGACACGCTGGCCACGGGGTGCAGGTTAGCAGGTGGGCCCAGGCCTGGGCCATCACGACGAGCAGGGACCACCCATCCCTCACACCCTGTCCAGGCCCCAAACCCACCACCCTCCTTAGAGACTGAAGGGAAGAAACACCAGGGCGAGGCCTGTGCAAACCCCTCACCAGGTGGTCAGGGCAGAGACCCCACGCCCAGCCTCTCTCCAGACAGGTGGGCAGAGGGTCTGGCCTTCCTTCCCAGCAGCCCCTGGGGCCCCTTTGAGGGGCCGAGAGACATAGAGCAAGGCAGGAGAGGGGCCCTGGGAAGGGGGACCCCCTCAGCAGGGCCCCGCCCCCGCCTGCCCTCTGCCCCTCCCCCCCGCAAAGCCCCATGGAACTCTCGGAGCACTGGCAGGAGTCGCCACCTCCAGGGAGCCCACGCCTGCATCACAAAGGGGCCTGGAAGCCGCTGCTCTCCCAACGGAGCCCACCCTGCTCGCCCAGCTCTTGGACATCTAGACCCAGCCTACAGGGACCTGCCCGTGGGCAGCCACTCCCGGGGGACGGAAGGTAAGGTTTGCTGAGCCAGGGGCCTGCTTCCCTGGGCAGCACCTTGGAAACACCCTTGCAGCCCCAGCCCCAGCCCCCTTCTCGCGGGGCGGGCGGGCGTCTGTGTGTAGCTTCGCCAGTGCCGGGCAGGCGGCGCCCTCTGGCACGGCTCCCCTCCCGGGCAGAGGCGCCGTCTCCCCTCCGTGTTGACCTGGAGAGGCCACGGAGCGTCTCCAGGGAGCTGAGGCCTCGGCCACCCACCCGTCCTGCATCACTTGGCTCAGTTGGGGGGATTTATTGTGTATGCGCCTCTGGGGCACATCAAGTCCTTGGAAGCCCACAGTACAAAACAAATTAACAGAATTCTCGAGTGAATTAATTAACCCTAAGCAATGTTAGTGCACCTTGGGCCGCAAAGGCCAGGCCAGACTCGTCCAGCTTCATTCATTCATTCGTCCAACAGATGTTGACTGATGTCTCCGTGGTCGCGGGCACTCGTCTAGGTGCAGCAGCCCCAACAGAGGGAGCACCTGGCCCTGTGGAGGTGACGTTCTCAGGGACAACAGGAGCAGAAATACCTCCAGTCAGGGTGAGACAGCAGGGCAGGGGCTGAGGCTCTCCAAGTTGAACCTGAGGGCCAGTCAGTGGGAAGGTGACCTTGGCAGGGGTGGGGGAGGAGCCTGCCTGAGGGTGGGGCAGGGGAGGATGGGGGCACAGTGAGCAGTGGGGGGGCCGCAGAGAGCCCTGAGATCAGAGCAAGGCTCCTCCTCCTCCAAGGGGTGGGCACCACAGAGGTCCTGGCTAAAGGACCCCTGGGCCGCCGAGCTCAGGATCAATGTTGGAGACAGACCCCTTGGGCCGGGGACAGACGGGGAGCAGGCATGAGCCGCAGGTGTGAGAAAGGACCAGGCTCGGACTGGAGGGCGGGCCGTGGAGCAAGGGGTAGAGGTGGTTCCAGTCCAGGAGGATGGGACTGTCTGGGGAAAGAGCAGAGGCCACTGGCGGGACCCGCAGAGGGTGTGAGCGGGACCCGCAGAGGGTGTGAGCGGCACATCGACACCAGCAGAGGTGCCAGGGAGGGGCGCGTGTACCCAGTGGAGGTGCCAGGAAGGCACCGGCTGTGTGACCACCCCCCATCAGTCGGGGAGGCCCTGGCAGGAACTCAGAGCCAGGAGACGGAGGGCAGAGGCTGCGGGGACAGGAAGGGAGGAGGGAGGAGCGAGGTCCAGCTCCCAGTCCCGCTGCACCACAGCGAGAGGTCGGGGCAGGAGGAATTGTGGGACTGCCTGGCTGTGCCGCCTTCGCAGGGACTGGTGATTCCTAAGCTTCCCTCCCCCTCAAGTTGAGCTGTTTGGCAAGTGATGCCCAGACAGGGTAAGAGACCGTCTAAGACCCCCCCCAGCGAGTCAGGGACAGAACTCAGGCAGAGCCCACGGGAGTCTGTGGGGTGAGAACATCTCACCCTGCTGCTCGGTCTCAACAGCCGCCATTTACCTGCCCGAAGGTAAGACTGGGTCTGCCTTCCTCCGCCTTCTCCCAAATCCTCTGCCTGGTGCAGCGGCAGGCGTGGGGCTCAGCATGTCGGGTGCGTGATTGAGTGTGACGACCAGAAGTGCTGGAAGCCCAGAGAACCGGAGAACAGCCAGCTGTTTCCCCACGTGTCAGCAGCTTCCAGGGGCAGGCCCTGAGCACCAGCGAGGGATGTGCACGTGCACACACTCACATGCAGCCACACACATGCACACGGCGGCACACACACATGTGCACACTCACCATCATACACATGCACACCCCACGCACTCACATATGTGCACTCTGACATGCATGCTCATACACATGCATGCACATATGTTCACATGCTCACACTCAAACATGTGCTCACAGATCAGGGAGCCCTCAGAGTCCCTGCCCCCAGCCTTCCTGCCCAGCCCCCTGTCCTGCCCACAGGAGCAGGGGGCCACAGAGGTGCACACCAACCAGGTGGCTTCGGGGCTGAGCCTTGGGGCAGACAGGGTCACTGCTTGCATGGGTGCTGTCGTTTTTATCTCCCTCTCTCCAGCTCCTGGGCTCCAGCAGGAAGCTGGGTAGGGTGCCCAGAGGCCTGAGTGGCCTCCCGGGCAGTGTCCCTGACCCAGTGCCCAGGCTCACAGCTCCAGGACCCCCTGGGCACCAGCAGCCCAGGCAGGCTTCACTGCAGGAGCAGAGCCTGCCCTGCCGGGTCTGGTGCGCGACCCCAAGCTGGGAGCAGAACGTGCTCGGACTACCCCCTGCCTGCCAGAGAGGGGGCTCAGGGAGAGGCCAACCTCAAGAATAGATGGCCGTCATGGGCAGGCCTTCTCCCAACACAGGGAACCAGGGGTAGTGTCAGAAGCCCTGAGACGCAGGTGCCCTGGGGTTGTGGGCTTGGAGAGGGAGATGGGACAGAGCGTCCCAGGAGCACCCAGCACGCGCTGCCAGCCAGCGTCTGGCCCTTCCGGCCTCGGGCAGGGCGCCGGGAGCTGCGCGGGTCTCCCCGTGTGGCCTTCGGGCGGCTCAGCCGGGCTCTTCCGTGCAGAGCCTGCCGATGGGGAAGCCGCAGAGCGCGGCGGGGATGGACAGAGCCGGCCCCGCGGGCCGCGGGCGCCCAGGATTCCTGGAGGGCGCGCTGCTGCTGCTGCTGCTGACCGGGGCCCTGGGGGCCCTGGGCGTCCTCTACGCCGCCAGCAGAGGTGAGTGGGGCCCGCGCCCCGCACCTGCTCCGGGCTAGCCCCGCGCCACCGGCCTTGTCACGTGGGCGCGTGGGTGGGCGCTGGGTCCCGGGCCCCACCGCGCTCCCGCCACAGCGGCCGCGGGGGACACTGGCCGGCAGGGACCAGCAGCCCCTTCCAGAAAGCGCTGCCCGGGCGGGGCGGGCGCGCGGCTGCCCCGCGGCTCTGCCCCCGCCTGCTCCGGCCTGAGCTGCGCAGACCCGGGCGCGTCTGCGGTTCCGGCGGCTGCGCTCGCTCCTGGCTGAGCTCACCCGCAGGATGTGCCAGGGTCCCCTCCCCCTGTGACCGCGAGCCGCGCTCACGGAAACCTGCTACGGAAGGGGCTGGGCTAGGGTCGCCAGCCAGACGGAGGCGCGCCCAGGGCTGTCCCAGGAACACCGGCCCCCAGGCCTCTCCCTCGCTCTGCCCCCCTAAGGCCGATGTGAAGAAGCTGGAACTGTTCCCCCTCAGGCCGGGGCACCGGGCATCAGCAGACCTGGGCAACCTCTGAGCCCGGTGGGCGTGTGCACGTCGGGGCGGGCACCCGCCGCTGAAGCTCTTACCTCAGGCCTGGCTCTCAGCATTAGACATCGCAGCCTTTGCTCTAGAATGGCCCCTCCGGGCAGGAGCCATCTGCACTGCAGGGACCACCCCTCGACCACGGGGCAAGGGTGCCCCTGTGAAACAGACGTGGGTGCTGTGCACATGAGGGGCATCCCAGCCAGGGCCCCCTGGAGTCTCCTACCAGGGGCTGGGCAGGAGGGAGGGAAGGCCCCCCTGGGAGTCCAGAGCCGGGGAAACTAAACTGCTCAGGGCCCTCTGGGCTCAAAACACCTGGTTCTGAGGCTTTCGGTAAACAGGGCTGACCCAACACACCCCCAGCTGTGGGGCTTGAAGGGCCCCTCTCCCCTCTGGGTCGTGCCAAGAGGCTGGAGCCCACCAAGCAGGAGAGACCCTCCCTGCCCAGCCCCCTCGGCCTCCTCAGGGTCCCCTGGACCCCAGAGAAATCTCTACCTCTGCGCCCCCACCCTGCACTGAGCTCTCGGGGCTCCTGGGACCCTCCAGGGCCACAGGGTCCCCTGTTTCCATCCAGGCCCCTGTGCCCCCCACCAGGAACGCCCCACAGCCCAGGACCAAGCTTGTGGAGGGTTTGATATGCAGACTTCTTGTGATCGCTCATTCCTAAGTATTTTCTCATTTCCATTGTGATTTTTCCCCATTGACTCAAGAGTTATTAAGAAATTTTTTAAATTTTCCAGATGCATCTGAGTTTTTAAATTATCGATTTCCAACTTAATTGCATTGTTGTCAGAAACCGTGGTTAATGTGATTATTTATATGATTCTTTGATATTTACCGAGGCTTGCTTTAGGGCTAAGATGTGTCAGTTTTACAAATAATCCATGTGTGCTTGTGGTGTGCACCAGCCTCTAACTGCTGGGTGATCAGCTCAATCAAATCTTCTATCGATTTTCTATTTTTCATATTCTTGATCTTTCAATTATTGAGACGTATGTGTTAAATCTAGCACTAGAGAATCATCCATTACTGCTTGTAGTTCTGTCCTGTTAATTTACCTAGTTTACTGCTCAAGGCTATATTATGTGAATACAAATTTAGATCTGAGTTATAAAATTAGTTTCATAAATTTAATAAAGTGTTAAAGTAGACACACGTGTAAAATTAACATATCTTCTACTACATATAATTATGTAGTGACCCTTTCTGTCTTAAGGCTTTCTGCCTTAAATTTCATTTTGTTTTCAATTCTGTTTTGTCTGGCATGAATACAAGCTACTCATTAGCATTTGCTTAGTCCATTTTTTCCACTCTTTTTCTTCAAAACTTCTGTGTCTTTAGATGTGTCTCTCGCAGTAGCTTATAGCTGGATTCAGGGTTTTATTTGTCTCCTAACTGGAGGGATTTTCTGTTTGCATTTTCTGTGATTACTATCATAAAATGTACGTTTTTTTCTTTCGTGTTCTTTTGTGCTTTTTTTTCTCTTTTCTCACCTCCTTTGCATTGCTCTCTTATTATTCACTCCATTTGCCTTCAACTAGCTTGGAAGGTTTTTATTTCTATCCTTTTGATGATTATCTTAGATTTTTTTGTTTTATTTGTTTTTTTTTAAAGTTATGAATTTTGTTTTAGAAAATCAAATGTTTTTACAGAAATTATAGTGAGAAACAGTCCCATGTCCATCTAGGATTCTGCTTCTCCGAAGCAACCACATTTGTTGTCTAGAGCAGAGCTTGGCAAACTCTGGCCCGGGGGCCACACCTGGCTCCTTGTCTGTCTTTGTAAATAAAGTTTTATTGGAACACAGCCACGCCCATTTATTTCCATATTGTCTCGGGGTGCGTTCCTGCTATAACAGCAAAGTTGAGTAGGTGAGACAGAGACTGCATGTGGCCCACAAAGTCTAAAATACTCACTGTCTGACCCTTTACAGAAATATTGCCAAACCCTAGACTGGGGTGTCTCCTTAGGTGTCTAAACCTTGTCCTTGAACCCTCCTCTCATTATCCTACAGTTTAGATCTGGAGGTTTTGGTTAGCACTCGGGCTCCCAAGCTGACAGCCTGGCTGGGCATTTCAGCTCCCAATTCTTAATACGTCTGTGCCTCAGTCCTCTATCTGTAAAACAGAAATAATATCAGTCACACATTAGAAGCTTATGTGAGGGTTCAATGATTTACTGTAACAATAATAATTAGAAAAATGTCCATTGTGCTGCTTGTGATCAAATGTCAGCTTTTGTCATTGTTACTGCCATCCTGTCCGGAAGGAGGATTTAGCTTATAAACCACCCAGGCCACCACACTCCCAACACAGGTGTGTCATGGCCTTCAGTGGAATCCACGTTCACCATTTACAGCCGAGCTGTGAAGAATGACGGGTTGTTTCCCTTTTTGTCATTATTTAGTTACTTTATCATTAATAGCTACCTTGCTTGTAGTTTCCATTTTTAATCTGTAAAATTATTTCAATTACAAAGCCTATCTTTATTCATCTCGGATGTCAACCTCATGCTCGTAAGGCGAGGCAGGGTTAGCCGTGGAGAGCCACGGCATGTGACTTGAGTGCCAGGTAACGATAGCTCACAACAGCGTTTGCCATTGATCACCTCAGCTGAAAGCCAATGCAAGATGACGTTGCTAAATCTTAAAATTCTTTTTCTAATTTCTCTGATAGTGTCTCCAAAAACAATTTTTTAAAAGTGAGCAGCTTTTGATCTTGCCTAAGTAGTTACAATTTACTGTCCTTTTTCTTCAAAAGGTTACAAGCTTGAGTCAAGGAGTCTTTCTGACCATTCCTAACCTAAAACTCGGCACAGAGCTTGTCTATAGTTTGTTCTCTGTTGCTGTCTGATCTTGGGTAACTTTAATAAGAGCACACTAGGCCACATTTCTAAGATTATATTTATCTCTGGAAACCAATGAGTCTATAAATCTTCAAGAGAGGATAATTCTTGCTTTTTATAACAATTATTAGGTAGCTATTAAGTGTGATAATATGGTTTGGGCTCACACAATCATATGGTATATAATTATCTTTCCAGAATTCTATGAATTCTACATCTGAGTGAGTGTTACTGGGGTCACCTGCTTTTTTTTTTTTTTTTTTTTAACCATTTCCAATACTCTTTCTTCTCGTGGATCCATCATGGAGATTCAAATTCCCATCTGGCTGAATTTTTGCTCTTCCTAAAGAACTTCTTTTAACATTCCTAGTAGTTCAGATGTGCTGAAAGTGCATCCT
Organism: Eulemur rufifrons; assembly: GCF_041146395.1. Lineage (NCBI taxonomy): Eukaryota > Metazoa > Chordata > Mammalia > Primates > Lemuridae > Eulemur > Eulemur rufifrons. The sequence continues at coordinate 184,383 of NC_090990.1, read as the reverse complement.
CTCCACTTTTGTTTGTCTGAAAAAGTCTTCATTTCATGTTCATTTTTGAAAGATACTCTCTCTGGGTATACCATTCTAAGTTGACAAGGTGTTTTGTTTGTTTGTTTGTTTGCTTTTTGTTTTTTCTCTCTCAGTCACTCCATTGCCTTCTGGCTTCCATAATTTCTGAAAAAAAGTCTATTGTAATTCCTATCCTTGTTCTTCTCTATAACGTTTCTTCTTTTTCTAGCTGTCGTCATGCATTTCTTTGTATCTTTGGTTTACAGCAGTTTGGCTACAGTGTATCTAGTACTGGATATTTGTGCTCTTTGGGGCTCTCTGCCATTGTTTGGCTTTGTTATCTTTCACTAATTTTGGAAAATACTCGCCATTATCTTTTCAAATATATCTCCCTCCTCCTCCTTTTCCTCCTCCTCCTCCTCCTCTCTCCTCTCTCTGATACTCCACATGCGTGTGTGTTGGATAGTTCGATATTATCCCTCAGTATTTGGTTGCTCTATTCAGTTTTTGTTCACCCTTTTACTATTAATATTTGAGATTCAGTTTGAAGAGTTTGAGCTAATTAGTCTTCAGCTTCACAGATTCTTTCCTCCACTGTGTCCAGTGCATTGTCAGTAAAAGAAATTCCTCACCTCTAACAATGTGTTTTTATTTCTTATATTTTCATATGACTCCTTTGTATAGTTTCCATCTCGTTTCTGAAGAGCTGTTACCTACCCGTTCCATTAGATCCTTCAACATACTACTCGTAGGTACTTCAGAGTCCTCCGACAGTGCCCGTATCTAGGCTGTCTCTCAGCCTGGTTCTACTGATCACTTTATCTCCTGGCAGGGTAGGGTTCTTTCTTACACACGTGTGTCTCATAAATTTTTACTGCATGTTGGACACCGTGTGCAGAAGAGACTGAGATGAAAAGTATTTGTGCCCAGACTTAGACACTCCTCTTCTTCTGTCAGTCTGTCAGTGTGAGGGATTGAATTGCTCTAGTCAGGAGTTAGCCGATTTGGGGTTTTGTTGTTGCTTTTGTTAACCTCAGTGCAGCCCAGACTTCAGACTCCTCCAGCAGAGGGCTACTATTACCTGTGCCTAGAGAAGGGGGCCCAGGGCGCCTGAGTTTTCCCCATTTTTCCTGCTCTGGCCTCAGCCTGCAGCAGTCCCCAGGTGCCTGTGACACAGAGGAGTCTCTCTCCATGCCCTTGTCCCTCCACGAGTGCTGGATTGCAGTTGCAGCCTGTACTGGGCTCGTGTTGGATGTTGGGGGCTCTGTGGTGTCCTGGCCTGGTCCCAGGGTTGGGCAGGCCTGGTGTGCCTGGCGCTCAGAGGTGGAGCTCTCAGCATCCCTGCCCCTGATTCATGTCAACCAAACTTTGCTTGTGCCTGAGTTTCCCACCCCTCCTGGTGTGACAGCGGATGTCTGCCGGATGTCAGTCTAGGATCCTGGGCCCACAGGGTCTCCTGTCCTTCTCCCATGGGCAGAGGATCCTTACTACTAACCCTCCTACAGAGCAGCGGATTTTGCCTGGTCCCTGGGGGTGGGACGAGTCGCCACGTTCCTCCGTGGTTTGAAGCTTGTACTCCTACTGGAAAAGGGCCCAGGCAAGGTGCAGGAGTTCCACGCCGGTGCCTCAACCACAGCAGATCCCCTCCTGCTCGCTGTGCCACCAAGGGAGGCTCTCTCTGGCCTTCTGAGCCCTGCCCAATCTCTCTCACAGGCACCTGGGGAAGACCCATGGAAAGAACTTGGAGTGAGTGAAAAATCTCCTATTTTGAGGGCTCCCAGCTATTTCAAACTGATGTGGTAGCCCATGCTTGACCTATGAGAGTTGTTAAAATTTTTAGCTGATTTGTTGGGGAACTTACGGACAGAAGTATGGTCTTGGGTGGCTGCAAACAGGTCAGTCTCCGCACTGTTAATCCCCAGGCCTGGGCCTGCACGCCCTAGGCAGAGGGGCACGTGCTCTGCAGTGACAATTAGAAGCCACCCTCTGGGACATGCAGGAATGCCGTGCGCAACATAGCCTATAACTTGCGCGATAACATCAAGGTTGCTTTGCTCTGAAGGGAGGATTTATAGTGCGTGTGTGTGCTCACACTACACAGTGAATGAGTAGGAATGAGGAAGCTTTCACGGGACGAGGGTTAACCAGAAGTCCACATGTGCACTGGCATCCAAGATGGATCACTTACGGGTCACATTATAAGACTGATTAGGTTCCTAAGAAACTACCAAACTGCCTTTCAAGGTGGCTGTGCCATTTCACATTCCCTCCAGCAATGTGTGAGAGTCCCTACATATCTTATCCTTGTCAGCAGGTGGCATTACCATTTTTAAAACTTTTAACCATCCCAACAGATGTACAGTGGTATCTCGTTGTTTTAATTTGCAATTCCCTAATGACAAATGATGTTAAGTATCTTTTCATGTGCTTATTTTCCAATTGTGCATTTTCTTTGTTGAGATATCTTTTCATATCTTCCCCCCACCTTTTTTTTTTTTTTTTGAGACAGAGTCTCACTCTGTCACCTGGTCCAGAGTGCAATGACATCATCATAGCTCACTGCAACCTTAAACTCCTGGGTTCAAAGGATCCTCCTGCCTCAGCCTCCCGAGTAGCTGGGACTACAGGTGCACCACCATGACTGGCTAATTTTTCTATTTTTAGTAGAGACGGGGTCTCACTTTTGCCTCAGGCTGGTCTCAAACTCCTGAGCTCAAGTGATCGTCCCACCTTGGCCTCCCAGAGTGCTGGGATTACAGGGCGTGAGCCACCATGCCTGGCCTTTTCCCAATTTTTAAATGGGGCTGTTTTCTTATTGTTGAGTTTTAAGAGTTCTTTGTACAGTTTGGTTGCCAGTGTTTTATCAGGTATATGTTTTGCAAATATTTTTTCCCAGTCTGTAGATCATGTTTTCATTCTCTTAGGTCCTTCACAGAGCAGAAGCTATTAATTTTAGTGACATCTAACTTATCAGTTTTTTTGTGGATCATGCTGTTTGTGCTATATTTTAAAAGTCATCACCAAACCCAAGCTTATATAGATTTTTGCCTATGTTTTCTTCAAAAGTTTCTAAGCTTGCATTTCATGTTTAGATCTGTGGTTCATTATAAGTTAATTTTGTGTGAGGTATAAAGTCTTTGTCTAGGTTTTTTGTTTGGTTTGTTTTTTTATATGTGGATGTCCAATTGTTCTAGTACCATTTATTGAAAAGACTATCATTTCTCCATAAAATTTCCTTTGGTCTTTTGTCAAAGATCAGTAGACCGTGTGAATCTATCTCTGGCTTTGGTTCTGCCGCATTGATCTGTGCGTCTCTTCTTTTGCCGATACTCCGCTGCCTTGATTACTCGTAGCCCTGTAGTAAGTCTGGAAACCAAGTAGTCTGAGTCTCTAACTTCATTCTTCTTCAGCGTTGATCCTCTTGACCTTCTATCTTTCCATACCAACTTTAGAATCAGTTTGTCAGTACCTAAAAAATAGCTTGCTAAGATTTTATTTGGGATTGCATTAAACTTATAGACCAAGTTGGGAAAATTGGCATTTTAATAGTAAGTCTTCCCATTCATTAACACAGAATATCTCTCCATTTATTTAGATATGTGATTTTTTTGTCAGTGTTTTATAGTTTTCCACATAGAGCTCCCATACATATTTTGTTAGATATATACCTAAACATTTTTATTTTGGGGTACTTTTATAAATGGTATTATCCTATGATTTCAAATTTGAAGTGTCCATTGCTGGTATATAGCAGAGCAGTTGACCTTTGTAGACTGACTTTGTACCCGCGACCTTGCTGTATGCATATGGTCTCTTGTTAGCTCCAGTGTTTTGGCTGATTCTTTAGGTGGTCATGTCACTGGCAGATAGAGACAGCTATTTCTTCCTTTCCTGTCTGTTTACTGCTTATTTCCTTTTCTTGTTTTATTCAATGAGCAGGACTTCCAGTACAGCGCTGAATAGGAGTGGGGAGAGGGGACAGCCCCCCCCACTCCTGCTGTTACAGGAGAACATCCGGCTCTCACCGTCAACTATGATGTCAATTCTAGTACTTTTGTAGATGTTTCCCTCTATTCAATTTTTCTTTTTCCTTTGTGTTTCAGTTTGGATAATTCCTATTGACCTGTGTACGTAGCCATTGATTCTTTGGAGGTGTTCAGTGTGCTGTGAAATATAAAAAGCAAATGTTTCACTTTTTTATTGCGTGTCAATTCACTTATTTTCTATAGTTTCCATTGATCTAGTGAAATCTACTGTATATGTATGTATGTTTTCGTTCTTTTCTAGAAGACCCTTCACCTTAATTATAGCCATTATACAGAGCTTGTCTGCTAACGCAGACACCGGGTCATCTAGGAGTCCACTTCTTTCAACTGTTTCGGTTCTTCCTCTCTCTCTCTCTCTCTCTCTTCCTCCACCGATTCCGGGTGACACGTGCCTGCTCCCCCATGTGGAGGATTCCGCTCAGCTTTCCTCCTGCCCCTGCTTCCGGCACCGCCAACACGCACTCAGTGAAGGCCCCGTGAGAACGAACTGGGGGTGGGGGGCTGCAGACCCTGTGGCTGGGGCTCCCCAGATCCTGATCTCTTGCACCAGCCCACACACAGGTGCAAAGGGCTGGCGAGTCATCCCTTAACCCCCGACTGGCCTGGCACGGCGGGTCTGCCCCTCCGCGTGCCATGGCCCCAGGGATGAGCACAGCCACGGTTCTCTCCTGTCTCTGGGAGGGCTTGTCCCTTTCTGGAATTTGGTTCATTGTATTTCGTTATGTCCTCAGCTTTCTGGTGGGTTTCTAAAAACTCTCCTGTTGTGGCTTCTCCAGCGTGTTCTCCTTGTTAGGGTGGGAGCCCAGGTTTATTTCAACTTCCCGCATCTCCATGGGAAGCAGAAATCCCTCCTCCTCCTGGTCACCTCTGACTGGAGCTCGAATGTCCTTGTGTGGGTCTGGCCTGTGCTCAGGGGGATCCCGAGGGGGAACAGCATGGCGGGGGAGGGTCCCACCTCGGGAGCCCTCTGGGCCCTGGGGGTGCAGGGCAGCCAGCCGGGAACCCTCCCCGCCCGCTCAGGCCCAGCGCAAACACATGGAGGACGCTGAGGTGGGCTCTGGTCCCTGCGTCTTGGTTCCCGGTGGCCGGCCACGCCGGGGTGGGGGCGGGGGGCTGCGGCACCCAGCACGGCAGGAAAACGCCGCTCTGTCCCAGCGGGCTGCAGGCCGAGCTGAGTGCTTGTTTCTCCCCAGGGAAGCCGCTGCCACCCCTTGCTAGCCGGCTGCGCTTCTCAAAGGAAGAGAAGACCATTGTAAAACGCAAAGCCCGAGGTAGCCTTTGCCTTCCCTACCAAAACAGCCTCCGCAGGTGGGCCGTACACTGGGCCTCCCGTGGGGCGGGGGCTCAGCGCAGGGCGGGTGGCCGTGGCCGGGCCAGGCTGCACGCACGCCCCCACTCGCGCGCCGCAGGAGGGCGTGGGGCGGGAAGGACGGGCCAGTTCCGGCCCTGAGCACCTGCTGGATGCGAGGCGCTCGTGGGGCGCTGTGGAGCCGCCCACCCCGGCTCCGGGCTGCCCACGAGGCCGCCACATTCAAGACGACTGGCCGACCGGCCGGGGCAAGAGGGGACGGTCTGGGGACGGGCTGCAGAGAAGGGCAGCGCAGCGGGCCGCCTGGAGGAGCGGGCCCGGCGCGGGCGAGAGCTGCTGCAGAGCCAGGAGGGCAGGAGGGCCAGCTTCGGCCCTGGGGACAGGGCAGCTGTGGGGGTCGGCGGAGGCAGAGGGAGCAAAGGGGCTCCCAGGTCCCAAAAGGGGTCAAGCTCACGATCACTTAAGACCCCAGGTCTGGGCCACTGGAGAGGACCTGGCGGCCAGGCTAGACCACCCCTGGAGCAGGGGGCGGGGTTTGTTGCCTGGCCCCTCCCACCCCAGCCAGGGTCCCGCCCACCCTGCCTGTGCAGGTGCTCACGCTGCTCTTTGCCCGCAGCCGCCCAGGAGGTCGAAAAAGTAGGGGAGATCTGCACCAGCCCCGGCTGCGTGATGGCAGGTAAGCCCCTCCCCACCACCTTCCACTGACGCGCCCAGGGGCCGGGGGCTGCCGGCGCAGGCCCTGCCCAAGGCCACCGGGAGCAATCCGAGCGCGGCGGTGCCGGGAGGGCCGAATCGCGGTGCGCGGGCAGCCCGGGTTCTTCTCCCGCGGGGAGGCCTTCTGGTCGCCCCCAGAACCTGCCTCGGCTGCGCGGCCCGGGACTAGGGCGACCGCCCCGGGGGCTCCAGGGGCTCTAGTTCTGGGACTGCCGCGACCGCCCCGGGAACTCTTGTCCAGCCTCAAAAGTGGCACTGACCAAGACCAAATAGAACAGAGCTTGAGGGAGGGTCCTGGGCAGGGGTCCTGGGTGGAGGGTACAACCCAGCGACCCCAGCTGAGAAGTTCAGCTGAACCTCCAGGGCGCGTCCCTAGCACACTCTGGGTTCCTTCGGCACAGCCATCCCCTCTTACAGAAAACAAACCCCCCTCCCCGTTGGGTAAGGGCCACCCCTGCCCCCAGGGACCAAGCACACTGAGGAGCGAGGGGCCACAGCGGCAGGATTGGGGGGCAGAAAGGCGCTGGCCGGGAGCCGGAGCTGGGCGCCGACTGGCAGGGGCAGGGCTGCCAGCTGAGCACCTCCTGGGAGCCGGGCGCCCTTGGCCATGGCCTCTGTCCAGGTCCCTGCGATTGTAGGTGGGAAAGTGAGGCTCCGAGAGGCCGCAGGCCCAGAGTCGTACAGTTAACAAGTGAGAGCCCTCACCTTTGGGTGACCATCCGAGTGGGCAATTCCCCTTGCTCCCAGCCTCACTGCGGCTCAGAGAAGGTGGTTAACTCTCCCAGGGCACACAGCTGTGATCGAATCTCTGACTGCTCATCCCTGAGGAACAAGACTGTCCCATAGGCTGAGAGACAGGCTTTCGGGCTGTCCACAGCTCTGTCTCCCCTCTTCCTCCTCCACCCCTGGGCATGAGCAGCCGCCAGGATCCTCCAGAACATGGACCCATCCAAAGAACCGTGTGACGACTTCTACCAGTATGCGTGTGGAGGCTGGCTGCGGCGCCACGTGATCCCCGAGACCAACTCCCGGTACAGCGTCTTCGACGTCCTTCAAGATGAGCTGGATGTCATCCTCAAAGGTGGGAGCAGCACAGCCTCGGGGTGCAGGGGCTGGGGCTGTGTGCGGCAGTGTGGCCCCATCCTGCTGGGCGTCCCTGGGCTCTGTGGGCACTGAGGAGAGGGGACCCCTGGGGCAAAGGCAGCAGCTGGGGAAGGACCACCTCTTGCCGAGTGCGGTGGGGGAGTGGGGACCTCTGACCTGGACCCCCGCCCAGGGCCACCTCAGGCCTCTGTCCAGCCTTCTTCTGTGCCCACAGCGGTGCTGGAGAACACCACCAGCAAGGACCGGCCGGCCGTGGAGAAGGCTAAGCTGCTGTACCGCTCCTGCATGAACCAGAGTGAGTGGGGACAGGAGGGGCTGCGACGGGGCCGGCCGGGGGCTTTCTCTGCCAGACCCCAGGTCAGCCCCAGGACCCCCTGGTGGCCTGCAGCACAGCAGGGCAGGAGTGGGTGCCTTGAGGACTCAGGCCAGGGGGCTGTGCGCTGTGCCCCTCCCGGCCACTGGGTCCAGGCTTCCTGTGAGGCAGAGTTCCTGCCAGTGGCCCCGCGACCTTGCTGACACCCCGACCCAGCACGGGCCACTCTGCCCAGGCAGCAGGAAGACAGTGGGGGCCTGTGTGTGTGTATTATATGTATATAGTATGTATGAGTATGTGTGTCTATGTGTATGTGTGTATTGTGAGTGCACGTGTGTATATTCATATAGGTGTGTATATGTGTATTATGTGTGTATATGTGTATTATGTATGTATATATGGATGTGTGTGATAGTATACATATAGATATATGTAGTATACATATGTATATGTGTTTATATATGTGTGCATTGTGAGTGCATGTGTGTATATGTATGTGTGCATGTTTGTGTATATACGGATATGTGTGTATATGTGTAGTGTGTGTAGATGTGTAGATGTGTGTGTATATATGCCTATGTATATGGTGCATGCATGTGTGTAAGTATGCATACATGTGTTTGTATATATGCATGTGTATGTGTGAATGTGCAGATATGTGTATAGATGTGTGTATATGGTGCATGCATTGTGTAGATATGCATGTATGTGTTGTGTGTATATATGTACATGTGTACTGTATGTGAGTATGTGTGCATGTGTCTGAGTGTGTATGTACACATATGTATATGTGTGCATATATGTGTACCTGTGTACATTTCTGTATGTATATATGGATGTGTGTAGATGTGTGTATGTGGTGCATACATGTATGCAGATATGCATGTGTGTTCTGTGTATATGTATGCATGTATATGTGTGTTGTATGTACATATATGTGTGCATGTGTATATTGTGGAGGGGTGTGCATGTTGCAGGGCAGATTTTGAGTGTTTTGTTTCTTATTGAAAGGATTTTCATGCTTGAGGCACCCCTGGCCCGCAGCCCGGCAAATCCTCCCCTTGGGGTCTAAAGCCCAGCCTGTGGCCGTGGCTGCCCCGGGAAGCCAGCTCCCCTCCACGTAGCACTGGGGTTCCGGGAGGGTAGGGTCTGTTCCTGGTATACCTAACTGGGTGACTCGCTGGGACTCCTGCTTCGGCACACCCAAGCTTGTCCACCCTTCGCCCGTCGGAACTGAAGGTCTGTCCATCCGGGCTGGCCAGCACCCACAGGGGACGGCGATGCGCTCTGTGTCCCACCGTTACTTACTCTTTGGCCCAAGAGACTGAATGAGCAAAAGGGCAAGGCCAGACCACCTGTAGAAACAACCCGACTCCCAGCCTGCAGCCGCCAGCCGGGACCCCTCCCCAGCCACAGTAGGCAGCCCGGGAGGTCGGACAGCAACCCTGTAGCAGGGGGCCCCCAGCAGCCAGGGCTTGACTCGTAACCGACAGCTTCCTCCCTAAGTTCAGTCCCTGCTTCCAACCTAAGACCAACCAGGAAGCTGAATACGCTCCTGACCCACCCAGAGGAGGCCCCGCTGTGCGCGAGCCCCCATGCGGCTTCTCCAGGCCAGGCCATCGGGGCTCCCCGGGGACTCCCCTCTTCCGCCAGGAAGCCCCTGCACTCCCCGCCTGCCTTTGACCCGCCAATGCCAGTGACGACAGCCCCGCCCTTGTTTTCACACTGGGGGTCTTTGTTTATTCCAGCGATTCTCTCTTTGTCCGCCTTCCCATACATGTGCCTGGCGTTCTGCCCGGTTTCCCATCAGTTGTCACGTGTCCCGGCCACATCTCAGTCTGCCCCGATGCAGGACGTGGCTGTGCCCCCCAAGCCCCGCCAGAGCCGCGGCTTTGGGCCGTGCCCCCGCTGTCCAGCTCCGGTTCTGTCGCCTCCTTCCCACGTCCTCTCTGTCCTGGGGGCTCATGTGCTTTCGTGACCCCCACAGGCCCCTTTCGTGCCACGTCTGGTCTCCTGTGCTCAGTCTCCACGACACCGAGGCTGTGACGGGTGCAGGTCTGTGTCACAGCACGTGAGCGGGTGTCTGGGGATGACCCCCTCGTCCTTTGTCAGGTGTCATAGAGAAGAGAGACTCCCAGCCGCTGCTGGACATCTTGAAAGTGGCAGGAGGCTGGCCTGTGGCCACGGACAAGTGGAAAAAAACCCTAGGTAAGGCCAGGGCCTGGGGCCATCCTCGAAGACAGATGGAGGTGGACGCTGGGCCTGGAGCTCCTGGGGGCCAGGGCCTTCCAGGGAAGCCCCTGGATGGCTGGTTCTGGGGAGCCCCAAGAGGCCCAACTCCACCAGGGCCAACCTCAGGGGCCCAGGAGCCCAGGCCCAGTGCTGGGGAGTTAGTGGCGGCCATGACGGGCACCCCTGTGGCCGGCCCCCCCAGCCCTGCAGAGGGGTATCCCTCCTGGGCCCCTGGGCTCCCAGCTCTCAGTCCATCCCGGCTCCCCGCGCCGCAGCCTCCCCAGGGCTCTGTTGTCCCTGGGCTGTTTGGGAGAGTATGTCCCCCACATCCCCTGCCCTTCAAGGCTGCAGTGAGCACGTCACCCTGGGCGGGGCAGGGTCTCCTACGCCCCCTGAGTTTCAGGCTTCAGATGCCCATTTGCTGTCGGACGAGAGAGGCTGGGCTGGGACCCCGAGGGCCCAGCCGGTCTCCCAGCGTGGGGCGCTGACTCCCCAGGCCTCGGGTGGGAGCTGGAGCGGCAGCTGGCGCTGATGAACGCACAGTTCAACAGGCGCGTCCTCATCGACCTCTTCATCTGGACGGATGACCAGAACTCCAGCCGGCACATCATCTACGTACGTGCAGCGCCCGGGGGGCCGGGGTAGGCTGGGGGCTCTAGCAGGCTCTCGCCATGCAGCGGGGGATGGGCCAGGGCAGGGGCCCGCGAGTGGGAGCCCCAGGGCTGTGCCCAGGGCCAAGCTCCCTGGCTCCTGCCCACGTCTGTGGCCCAGGCCACAGGCTGCTGCGGACAGGGTTTCTGTTGGGCCTCGCGGCCACGTTGGCCACCACGCGGGGGCCTGTGTTCTGGTCGGCAAGGCCTTGGGCACCAGAGCAGGAAGCCTGACCTCAAAGGGCCACCACCGGCCACAGGCTGGAGGCCACAGACAAACCCCAGAAATGTGCCCGGCACTCTGGACGGGCTGAGGGCACAAGGAGGCCCTGAGGTGGCCTGTACCCCTCCCCCACCCCAGCCCCCCTTCCCAGCCTGGTGCCCCCACCCAACCCCGCACATGCCCCAGCATCCCTTTCCGGGCAGGTGGGTGCTCCAGGGGGTGCAGTCCTGGGAGAGGGGGCTGCTGCCCACCTCAGCCAGGATGTGGGGACCCCCCTCCTTGCCCGGGGTCACAGCCTGTGTGTTTCCAGGTAGACCAGCCCACCTTGGGCATGCCGTCCCGGGAGTATTACTTCAACGTCAGCAGCAACGAGAAGGTGAGGGGGGCTTTGCCGCCATGCTGGGCCCTCCCCCCACACCCTGCCCCCGGCACCTCAGGGCCCCGCCGGAGCCCCGCTCTCCCGTCTGTCCGCGTGGCCCCTCCTCCCCACAGCCGGCATTGCGGGGCACCTGCGTGGTCGAGGGGGGTGGCACGAGGCACAGTGACCCACGGAGCAGAAGCGAAACTGGCCGAGCAGCACTTTGAGGGAGGAAGGATGGGCATGGGCTGGGCCACGGGGCGGGGAGAGCCAGGCCGAGGGACCGACTCAGAGGAGGAGGACGAGGACAGCGGCAGCACCCCAGGAGCCCCGTGTCTGGCCCACAGTCAGGGCAGGTGGCTGAGGCCCTGACGCCAAGCACTGGGGAGGAGGTGGCCCCTGAGGTTCCCGCGGCACTGAGGCCCCACTGGGATCTGGCACAAAGAAGCGGGCCCTGCCCCCGGCGCTCACAGCCTCTCCCGGCCACCCCGGAGAGCCCAGGCCGGGCAGACTCGGGTGTCCAAGACGCCCCCACTTCAGTGCCCCACGTGCCTGAGCCTGCTGGGGGCTGCTCCGTGTCCCACGCCCATCCCCACCCCCCCAGAGAGCTCCGTGGGGGCCCAGGCGTCCTGCATCCTCTGGCCCAGGTGCGGAACGCCTACCTGCAGTTCATGGTGTCGGTGGCCACGATGCTGCGCAAGGACATGAGACTCCCCAGCAACAGCCGCCTGGTGCAGAAGGACATGGAGCAGGTGCTGGAGCTGGAGACCAGCCTGGCCAACGTGAGGAAGGCCGGGTGGGGGAAGCAGGGGCCGGGGGCCCGGAGCTGTGCCCCGGCCGCCCACCCACGTGACCACCCGGTCCCTGGTGCAGGCCACAGTACCCCAGGAGGAAAGGCACGATGTCACAGCGCTGTACCACAGGATGGCACTGAAAGAGCTCCAGCGCCAGTTTGGCCTGAAGGTGAGGCCACAGGCCCTGGGGTTCGGGACTCGCAGGGGACATGGGAAGTGGCCCTCTGAGAAGGCACCTGGCCTCCCTCCCCGTTGCAGAGTGGGGGGCCGCACATGTGGTCACCTGGCCCAGGACGCTGTGAGAGTGGGGTGGGCGCCACTGCTCATCTCCCCAGGACAGCAGGGGCCAGCTCCGCAGGAGGGGCAGGGACGCAGCTCTGGGCACAGCCAGCCACGGCAGGGGACACCCAAGCCAGAGGGCAGAGGGCGAGGGCAGAATGGGGCCAAAGCTCCAGCTCCTGACCAGAAATTGTCACTGTCTAGAGACATAGACAAGGCAGGGGACGCTTGCCCAGGGTGCCTAGTGCTTCGGAAGGCTCCGTGGTCCCTGGGCCGGTGCTGGTCCCAGGTGGCCTGCCAGGACACAGCCTCCCCCCAGCAGTCACGAGGAGCGTGTGTTCCAGTGTGGAGGGACAGGAAAGGGACAGTGACATTTAGAATGTGTCAGGAAGCAGGGGAGGGGGTTGGATGGGGGCAGCCAATGGCCGCACCAGGAAGCTGACCGGAAGTGAAGAGGACCCCGTGCGGCCATCTGGGGCCGGCATGGTGCAGACAGCGAGGCCACGGGGGGCCAGGGGGAGATGAGGAGGCGGGAGGCAGGGGTGGACTGACCAGTGTGAAGGCCTGGACCCTGCCCGCCCTCCGGAGGGGGTTGGAGCGTGGCAGGGCGTGACTTGGTCCCTGTTTAAGAGGGTCTGTCCGCGGAGGAAACGGCTGCAGGGGACAGGGCAGTGGCGGGGAGTGTTCCAGAGGCTGCGAGACCCAGGTGGGAGCGGACTCGGTGAGGGCGGTGGTTCTGGGTTTACTGTGAGGGGTCTGGAAGGGACTGAACGTGGGAAGTGAGAGAACGCAGGCAGCCTGCAGTTGCCATGGAGACCGAATGGGAGCGGGTTCAGGGAACATCCAGGCACTCAGGCTTTGGGGCGTTTGCCTTACGATGCTGTTACAATGTCTGGAATTGCCCAAAGTACGCACGGCCACACGGCCGTTCCTGAGATCAAGACGTAACCCCTGGGGACTTCCCAGATGTCCCCCCACACCGCCTTCCCGCCACCACCTCCACCCTCCTCCCCACAGCAGCCACTACCCTGGCGCTCACGCCACAGCCGTGCCACTGGAACCAGCGGGCACGTGCTGGCTCGCGCGGCTGCTCCTGCTCTGCTGTGGCGTTTGGGGATCCTTCACACGTGTTCGACTCCAGGAACGTGCAACAATTACGTCCCAATTCTGCTGTCTTTGGGTCTTTTCTGAACAATGTTGCGATGCTCATTCTCCTACATGCAGCTGGCACGCGCCTGGTGCACTCTGGTCAGGTGCATGCCCAGGAGTGAAATCGCCAGGTCCTGGAATGGCGCACACTCAGCTGTGAGAGATGCCATCTACCTGTTCCTCTTTCCCCGAAGTCGATGCACAGATCCGAGCTCCCCAGCGTGGGTGTGACACCCATTGCCAGCGCTTGGCAGCGTCTGGTCTTTGCGTCTCAGCCATTTTGGTGGACGTGTCGTGGGATTTCACCGGGGTTCCGTTTGGCCGTCCCCGCGGGCCGAGGAGGTTGGTGCCATTTCATTTCGATCAGGCAGCAGTTGTCCTCTTCCGTGAAACGTCTGTCCAAGTCTTGTCCATTTGCTCTGTGGGGCTGTCTGCCTTTTCTGATGGACTTTCCAGTTCTTTGTGTCCTTTGGACGTGACTTCAGTCAGTCTGTGTGTGCAGACGTCCCCTCCACGGGGCAGCTGGCTTGCTTACACTTTTAGTAGTTCTGTTGTTTCAAAGGAGGTTTATCAAATGGCCCAATTAATGTATCCTTTAAAGACAAAGGAATCTTTTCTCTATGGTTAGTGTTCTTTCCTACTCCCAAGCTGGTTTAGGTCTACAATCTACCTTGAGTTGATTTTTTTACCGTGAGACGTAGGGCTTGTTTCCTCCTCGTGGGTTTCCAGATAAGCCAGCCCTGTGCATTGAGAAGACCTCCGCTTCAGCTCTGGGCTGCGCGTGATCTTTGTTACAAATCGCATGTCTTTGTGTGTGTGCCTGTGCGTTTCCGACTCTCTTCTGTCCCCCTGGTCTCTTTACCGCTCCGAGTGGCAACCACCTATTCGGTGCACTACGGAGCTTCACTGCGAAGTCTGACAGCTTCGTCCTTCGGAACTGTCTTGACAATTCTCGGTCCTTTGCATTTCATATGAAACTGCAAATCAGCTTGCCAATTACACACACACACACACACACACATGCATGCACACACGCACCTGCTGGGGTTGTGACAGGGACGGCCTGGAGGCTCCATGTCAGTTTGGGGAAGATTGACGTCTTTGCAATGTTGAGTCTTCCAAACCGTGAACCTGACATGTGCGTCCATTTATTTACGTTTTCTTTAATTTCTCTCGGTAAGTTAATTGTAGTTTCTATTTTAAAAATCTTGCACGTTTATATGCAATAGATATCCTCCTACGTTTGGTTTTTTTTATATTATAAATAGTATCCTTTTTTAATTTATCCTGTTATTGTTTATTGCAATGTATAAAAATACCGACTTTGTACTAACATGTAGCAATTTTGCACAATTCACTGATTAGTTCTCAAAGTCTATCTGTGGATCCTTTCAGATTTACACACATAGAACCATGTCGTCTGTGAAAAATATCAGTTTTATTTATTCTCTGTCACTCCTTATTGATTTTATTTCACTGTCTTACTGAGCCAGCCAGGACTCCGCACACAGTGCCGGAGTCGTAGGGTGGATGCCCGAGGCGGGAGGGCAGCCTGCGGCATTTCGCCACCACAGCTTCTGTCTGCGGCTGAGCTTTTTGTTTTTGTTGCTGCTGCTGTGTCATAGGTTTCCTTTATCAGATTATAGAACTTGACTTCTATTTTTAGTTTGCTAGTAGATGGCAGATTTTATTAAATGCCTTTTCTGCAACTACTGAAATTATCGTGATTTTCTGCCTTTATAAATCATAGTGAAACATACTGACTTGATTTCCAAACGCTGCACAGAACTCGCACTCCTGGGGTGGACCCGGTCCGGCTGCACGGCGTCACCGGTTTACGCCAGTGCAGCTGAGTTCTGTCTGCTGATGTTCTGCTCAGGATCTTTGTGTCTGTGACAAAAAGAGACCGCGTGTCGTTTTCTTTTCTTACAATATCCTTATTTCGGTGTTGAGATTATTCTCAGCCTCTTAAATCAAACTGAAAAGGAGTTTCTCTTTTCCTCTTCTCCGGAACGTTTTAGTAAGACTGGCAGTTTATTTTCCTTAAATACAAGATCGAATCCGCTGGTAAAGCCAGAGGAGCCTAGAAATTTCTTTGTGGGAATATTTCAGATTACAGATTCAGTTTATTTGACTCGTAAGACTATTTGCATTTTCTATTTCTTCTTCTGTCACTTTCACTAAGTTGTGTTTTTCTCGGGATTTCCCATCATCCTTGCATTCTCAAATGCGTCGGCACGGTCGCTGCGTGTTCCCTGCCCGCAGGCTCTGTGGCAACGTCACCCGCCTTTCCCTGCTCTGACTGTCCGCGCCGTCTCTGTCCTCCACGAATACTCTTCAGCAGGGGCCGGGTCTCTTAGACGCCCAGGAACTGTGTCTACCTCTCTGTTTTGCCCTCTTTCTGCCCACCCCTCTCGATCCAGGGGTTTAACTGGACACTCTTCATACAAACTGTGCTGTCCTCTGTGAAAATCAAGCTGCTGCCCAACGAGGAGGTGGTGGTCTATGGCATCCCCTACCTGCAGAACCTCGAGCACATCATCGACACCTACTCAGCCAGGTGCGGCCCAAGGAAGGTCCCCAGAGGCCTCCACACCTGTGCCCTACTCTCTCCCCATCCCCATTAAGCACTTACCCCGAGGAGGGAGGGACACGAGGAGGTTGCGTGTTCGTGGTCAGGGAGCCTCACTTCAGAGATGTGCGGCCTC
Organism: Eulemur rufifrons; assembly: GCF_041146395.1. Lineage (NCBI taxonomy): Eukaryota > Metazoa > Chordata > Mammalia > Primates > Lemuridae > Eulemur > Eulemur rufifrons. Next base: position 168,504 of record NC_090990.1, on the reverse strand, counting down.
ATGGGTTTTCTCTGGCAGCCGGAACTCGAGAGTAGAACGTGCTGGCCAAGGGTCCCATGCCCTGTCCCCTCCATATGCCTTGGCAAATACCGCTTGCCTGTTCTAGCCATGCCCTCCCCCGCCTTCTGCCCCCAGGACCATGCAGAACTACCTGGCCTGGCGCCTGGTGCTGGATCGCATTGGCAGCCTGAGCCAGAGGTTCAAGGATGCTCGCGTGAACTACCGCAAGGTGAGCGAGGCCCTGTCCTGCCCAAAGCGGGCCTGTGATTCATTCGTTCAGTTGACGAGGTCAGCCCTGTGCCTTGGAGCAGGACTGGACTCCTAGAGGACAGAGTCCAGCCAGAAAACCAGGTCAAGGTGACAAGGACAGGGGCCGAGGAGGGACCCCAACTCCTCCAGCATACACCCCAACTCCCAGTCCAGGTGGGAGCCCCCCACTCAAATCTGCACACCAGTCCCCACAGCACGGCCAACACCCAGAGGCTAGTCTCCAAGACCATCCTACATCCCCCCCACCCCCGGGCACCCTGAGGCAGAGGGTGGGGGGGGGTCTGCTCTGGGCAGGACCTGGGGAAGCAGACATTGGCCCGAGTGGCGGGATGCACGCTGGAATGACCTCGCCAGGCACTGTATGGAACGACCGTGGAGGAGGTGCGCTGGCGAGAGTGCGTCGGCTATGTCAACAGCAACATGGAGAGCGCCGTGGGTTCTCTCTACGTCTCGGAGGCATTCCCTGGAGACAGCAAGGACATGGTGGGTGGCCCTGCTTCCCAATGTGGCCAGCCCCTGTCCAGGCCACCCTGGGGACAGCTTGCCTGGCTCAGGCTTCCCAGGGACACCAGCCCAGGGCCGTGGGGAGCAGCCGCAGCACCCCTGCCCTGTGGCTCCCGCCCCACCCAGGCAGCAGATGTCTATGCTGGGGTGCCTGGGGGTGCAGCAGATGAGGGGCCGGGGGAACCCCCAGCCGGCCAGAGGTCCACCTGGGCAAGGTGCGGGCTGCACACGCAGAGTCCAGGGGCAGGACCTAGGACCCAGCAGGGAGGACCCTGAACGGAGTGGCCATTCCCCCCACCGACCTGTACCTTGTCCAGCGAGGCCACAGCCGGGGGCGGCCTGGGCTATCCTGACTATGCTTCGGACCAGACCTCCCAGAAAGACCCCAGGCTGGCCGTCCACCCTGGGGTGAGTCTGGGACGCCAGGACTGTGCCTCCCCCAGGTCAGAGAACTCATTGACAAGGTGCGGGCCGTGTTCGTGGAGACGCTGGACGAGCTGCGCTGGATGGACGAGGAGTCCAAGAGGAAGGCCCAGGAGAAGGTGCGCCAGCCTGGCGGGGCCTGGGCAGCCGCGGAGGCCGCTGCAGCGGGCGTCGGGGCCCAGACGGAAGCGGGCAGCCCCGGGGCAGACGTCAACACACCCACCTGAGAGATGAGGAACAGGGTTAGGGCGCCGGGCAGAGGCAGGACAGAAGCCAAGCCCAGGAAATCCCCAACCGCCCCCAGGGACCGGCAGGGGTGGCCTGGGGAGCAAGGGCTGGGACCCATCAGAAGCCCCTCTGAGTCAGGGTGACAAACAGCAGCCCAGTGCAGCCTCCCGGCCCCTTGAGAGCCCCTCAGGCCCCTGACTGGCTCTCAGGCTCTTTCCCCAGGTTCCTGGAAGGTTGGTGGGGGAGGCTGAGTCCGCCATGTTCTGTCCCCATTAAACCTCTCCACAGGCTGCGAGGTGGAGCTGGGGGCCGAGTCCCTGAGTCCCTGAGTCCCTTACCCACAGGGCAACGAGAGCAGAGCCAGGGTGCCCTGGGTCCAGCCCTCCCGGGGTGGGGCAGGCACCCACGGGCCCTCCCCTCCTCAGGCCATGAGTATCCGGGAGCAGATCGGCTACCCCGACTACATCCTGCAGAAGAAGAACAAGCGCCTGGACGAGGAGTATTCCAACGTGCGCCCCGCCCGGCCGCCACGCGTCTCGGCCCCGTTCATCCCCTACCCCACCTGTCCCCGAACAGCCCCCTGTGGACAGGGGGCCTTGATCACTGGGAGGGTGCTCTGTGCCCAGCCCCAGCACCATGCCATCCTCATCATGCCCTGGGGCAGATCTAGCACTACCCTCCATTTACAGATGGGGAAACTGAGGCCTGGAGGGACTAGGGACTTGCTCAGAGCCAGGGCTGCCCACCACCCCCAGTCTACCCACACCCAGAGCCTGCTAGCCGCGTGCCGGCTGCCTGGCAAGCCTTGAGGTCTTCCCCAGCCACACCTGACCTCTCCCTTCCCCACTGTGGACCCAGCCCCAGTGCTGGCAGTGACTGCCCCTGTCCTGTAGCTGAACTTCTCAGAGGACCTGTACTTTGAGAACAGCCTGCAGAACCTCAGGGCAGGTGCCCAGCGGAGCATAAAGAAGCTTCGAGAAAAGGTGGACCAGAATCTGTGAGTGGTGTGGCCGGCGTGGCTCGTGGGGCCCCAGGGAGTGGCCAGCATGGCATGCAGGTGCTACCCCTGCTTGGCCAAGGCTGGCCCAGTGCCAGCTGCGGGGGGCTGCCGGGCCAGTCTCAGAGTCGCCCCAGCACCCTCTGCTTCCAGGGCCCCAAGCTGCCCCTCCTCAGGGACCCCAGAGGGGAACCCAACCCTCGGATTGGCCCGGGCCCCTGGTCTGGCATGGCCACTGTGACAGGGGCCTCCTCAGGGTGGGCTCTGGTCGGCTGGGGCAGGGAGGGCCCACAGGGATGGTCCCAGATGTGGGCTCCAGGCGACAGCTTTGTTTCTCACAGCTGGATCATCGGGGCCGCCGTGGTCAATGCGTTCTACTCCCCGAACCGAAACCAGATCGGTATGTTCGCCCCTCCCCTCCCCCCCACCCCAGGCCCTTCAGTGCCAGAGGCCAAGGGGCAACTGCAGGCTCTTGCACCCCCTTCATCCTGGGGGTGCCCCAGCCTGTTCTTGCCCACCTCACCCCTTGCCCACCTGCAGGGAAGAGTATGTCCGTGAGTGTCCATGGTGGGGGTGGGTTTGGGGGGTAGCGAAGACCCTTTACCTGAAGGTGCACAGAATGCTAGAAAGAAGCTGGATGTAGGTCCTGAACCTGCCATGCACTACCCTGCCCTCCTGGCCTCGGAGCCTCAGTCTCCTCTTCTGTAAACTGGGGGCCCTGACCTCTGCCTCCCAGGCTGTGGGATTGACAGGACCGCTGGAGGTACCCACACCTAGCCTGGCACACGGGAGATGTGCCCACTTACAGCTTATTCTCTGTCCCGCGCCGGGGACAGTGTTCCCCGCCGGGATCCTCCAGCCCCCCTTCTTCAGCAAGGAGCAGCCGCAGGCCTTGAACTTCGGGGGCATTGGGATGGTGATCGGGCACGAGATCACGCACGGCTTTGATGACAATGGTGAGGGCCACGCCCACTCCTGTCTCCACTGAGCAGCGGCGGGCAGGGGCCTGGGGACTGTCCACTCAACCCCTTTGTGGTTTAAGTGGGGACATGGAGCCCAGGGTCCCAGACGATGTGCCAGGTCCCCCAGGGAGCTGCAGGGGCAAGGCAGGTCTTGAATGCCAGGCTAGAGTGCTGTCCAGGGCACCTGCTCCAGGTACGGAGTCAGGGACACAAGGGCTCCATCCCATGATCTGACTCCACCTGGTGACTGGTCACTTCCCCTCCTTGGCCTATGAAACGAGGACAGCGGCACTGCCCAGCACACCTGTGAAGCTCAGGGTCCTGGCCTGGCCCAATCCCAGCCCAGGATCCTTTCCAGGAAGCCAGTACCCTCCGGCCAGGGACATGCTGACCCCGACATGCCAACCTCCACCACGCACAGGGGCCCCAACTGGTTCCCCCTGTGGCTCAGCCATCAGGGCCTTCCCTGGGCAGCCACATGTCCTCAGGGGCTAAGTGCGCCCCCCACTAGGGTTTAGAGAATTTGGGCATCAGGAGTCCTTAAACCACGGTGCCTCTGAGACCCCAGGCCCTAACTTCAGAGGGTGGCAATGGAAGACCACTAAAGCCCACCTTCTCTGGGGGCTGAGTACCCAGAGCACATGAATGCTCTTCCAGGCCCATCCCTGCCGAGACGGTGAGCTCTTGATTCTGGGGCTGGCTGGAGAAGGGGCAGGAGAGGCTGGGTGCTGGGCTGCCGTCTGCCATCTGCCGGAGGGGCCAGGGCACAGGGGCGGGTAGGCAGCCTGCCTCGCCCCTGCCCCTTCCCAGGCCGGAACTTTGACAAGGATGGCAACATGATGGATTGGTGGAGTAACTTCTCAACCCAGCACTTCCGCAAGCAGTCGGAGTGCATGATCTACCAGTACGGCAACTACTCCTGGGACCTGGCAGACGAGCAAAATGTGAGCGGGCACCCGAACCCCAGCCCTGGCCCTGGGGGAGCAGGGCAGCCAGGCCTGGGCTGCCCAGCCCCCCTGCTGTCTCCTGTGTGCAGGTAAACGGATTCATCACCCTCGGGGAAAACATTGCTGACAACGGAGGGGTGCGTCAGGCCTACAAGGTGGGTCCAAGCAGGGCCCCCAGGGAGGTGGGGGAGCAACCTGGCCCAGGAGGAGACGAGGCCCAAGACAAGGCTGCGTCCTGGGAACCCCCTCCTCCACACAGGGCAGGCAGCAGTGTTCTGGGGGAGCACCTCCTGCCACGGGCAGGCACAGGGCGTCTCTGCCCCCACTACCCACCTCCAGGAAAAGCTGAGCCATTGCACACCCACTGCGCCCACTGCCTCAGGGACAGGGGAGCACTAGGTGTCAGAAGCTCATTCTGGGGGTGCCATCCTGGTCAGGGATCCCCACAGAGCCCAGCCAATGTAGGTGTTCAGAGGGCCCCTGAGTAATTAAGGTGGTGAGCGCTCGTGGGGGCCAGGTGCAAAGGGGCCCCAAGCTGCAGGAGCCGGACCCCCACTCTGCGGGGAGCTCTGAGGGCTCTGGAGTCCGGTCAGACGGACCAGCTCCTGTGTGCCAGCAGGCATACCTAAAGTGGATGGCCGAAGGTGGCAAGGACCACCAGCTGCCCGGACTGGATCTGACCTACGACCAGCTCTTCTTCATCAACTATGCCCAGGTAGGGCCACCGTCCGGGCCCCACTCACTGCCACCTCCACACTCGCATGCCTTGGGAGGGCCCACTGCCGGGGCCTGCAGGAGACGCTGGGGGCAGAGGGAGCTGGGAACCCACCGGAGCCGGGTGCCCCCGCCCGCCCCGCAGCCATGCCCCTTGCCTTCTGGCAGGTGTGGTGCGGGTCCTACCGGCCCGAGTTCGCCGCCCAGTCCATCAAGACTGACGTACACAGCCCCCTAAAGTACAGGCAAGTCTACTCGCGCGCCCCCGGGTCTCACCGCTCCCCCCGCGCCCGTGTCCTGGGAGCCCCAGCGCCCTGGGAGCCCCCGCACCTCACTCTCCACTGGCCCCTTGCGCCCGCCCACAGAGTGCTAGGGTCATTGCAGAACCTGGCCGCCTTCGCCAACGCCTTCCACTGCGCCCCGGACACCCCCATGCACCCCAAGGAGCAATGCCGCGTCTGGTAGCCAAGGCCAAGCCGCGCTGCGCGGCCCACGCCCACCCGCCGCCCGGAGGCACCCGAGAGGACACGTTGCCACGGGCACCGCGTGCGCCCCGCTCCCGGCCTGGAGCGCAGCCGCGGTGGACTCCCGGGTGAGCGGTGTCCAGCGCGGTGCCCCTCCGCGCCCGCCCGCGGGGCCGGCGTCCCATCGCAGCCCAGTAGACGCGGCCAACTGTCTTCCGCCCACTCTCCAAGCGCGCGCTCCACAAATGTCCGGAGCTTCAGACTTGAACTAAGTAAAAGCTTCAAAGAAGTGACCGCCTCCTCTGTCTGGGAGGGGCGGAGGCGGGGTGTCAGGTGGCAGTGGCCTCCTGCAAGACAGCAGCCGGTGTGGAAAGTGACAGCTGGGAGCTGACCCGGAGGGAGAGGGTCCTAGTGCTGGACCCAGCAGTGAACAGGATGCCCCCAAATGCCCGACTGCAGGGACCACATGTTCAGATACCGAGGGGGGCTGAGGTCCAGAGGTGGGCCCAGGGACCTGGGGAGCCACAGCTGCGAGTCCACCAGAGGAGGGTCCAGTGCAGAGGGACGTGCCACCTGCTCTGTGACCATGGAGAGGAGAAAGGCCTGGAGCAGGCAGGGGTGGGAGGGAAGCGAGGGACCAACAAGAGGCGACTGTGGGTCACCCAGGCTTGGAGGAGGGAAGCCCAGCGAGGTACCAGGGCGGCCTCCAGAACCTGTCAGAGCTGGGCTGTACGGACGGATGGCCTGGGGAGGAAGTGACCGGGCAGTGAGGTCACAGTCCCCAGCACCCCATGTGCCATCCATCCCCTCTGAGGGACAGCAACTTCCATGGCAGGAAGGTGACACCCCGGGACCCACAAGTGCCCGGCTGGCCCGAGGAGCCCAGCAGGGAGCGCGGTGGGAGCCGCAGAGCAGCGGGGCTCCGGCTGGTGAGGAAACGCCTGCCCAGAGCTGCAGTTTTCACGGCTCGCTGCTGCCTGGGTCAGGCCAGGTTCAGGGTCCCTGCCTGGCGAATCCACCTCCTGGCACACCCAGGGCAGCATATGCCTCCCGGATTCTCGGAGGCTGGGGCTTCACTGCCCACGCACATCCTTGTCACACTGCAGAGCTGGCAGGTCCCGCCAGGCTGGCCCCCCTCCCCAGGGGCCAAGAGCAGCTGGGCCACCCACCCACCCAGAGAAGGCGAAGGCTGGACACTGGAGGTGGCCTGACCCGTCAGTCACTCCCCTGCACTCAGGGCACAGGTGGGCACCAGGATCCAATTATGCCTGACAGGGCCACCTCGGACAAACTCCAGCCCTCCTGAGGCTGAGAAGACAGGCGTTTCTCCACCCCACAGCGCTCTATGCAGTCACCATCCTCTGGGGAGGGCCCCGATGTGCCTGCCCATTTGGCCTCTGCAAAGTGGGGTCACAGTGACATCTACATCCTGGGGCTGCTGTGAGCACAAATGATAGCCTGAGAGGCTGAGCTCAGCTCCTGGCCACACCAAGTGCTCATCCCAGGGGAGTGGGGGAGGGGCAGTTGGCAGGCCCAGCTGAGGTGGCCTGGGCCTGCAGGATGCTGTCCTGGGAGATGTAGTCACCCAGGGACTTCTGGATGAAGTACAGCAGCACTTTGTCACCACCTGCAGCCCCAGCAGGAGGTCAGGGGCCCAGGGAGGCTGCCTGCCCCTTGCAGGCAGGTGGGAGGAGGGAGGGTTGGGCAGCCTGGCTGGTCACGACCCCTACCCAGTGACCGAGATGAATGAGCTGTTCTGCCCAAAGCCAACACTCAGAGCTGGGCCACACTGCACAAGAGCTGTGTTGAGATCGACAAGCCAGAGAGAGGGGCAGGGTGCAGTCACCAGGTGCGGAAAGGCCTTCCCACCTGAGGCTGTGGCCCGGGGCCCTCCCCGACCCACCTGTGCTGGCCACCAGCAGCCCTCCACTCCAGCAGGTCCCCAGACAGCCTTGGCCTGGAGGTCGGGGGGCAGGGCCCAGGTCAGACCTAGAGGCAAGGCCCCAGGGGCTCCTGCCTCCCCTCGTGCTGGACCACCTTGGCTATCACAAACCTTGGCAGCCACGTCTCGCGCAGGCTTCCCAGGGCAGCCGCAGGATACTCACGCTGTTGTTCCTGAGAGGACACCAGCTCCTGGGCCAGACTCTGGTGAAGCCTGAGTCCGGCATCTGCCCGTCCCCACCAGATGCACAGACCAGTTCCCAGGTCAAGCCCGCCCCACCCAACCCACCCATCTCACCGGAGGCTCAGAGGTGGCATGGGGCAGCCCAGCCCACCAGCAGGCTGGGCACTCAGCCGGGGTGCAGGGAGGATGGACTGGGCCCCAGGCTGGGTGTGCCGGAGCATCTGGCTCAGGGGAGGGGCATGTGGCACAGGCACCAGAAGGCTGGCATGGCCCCTGCCTGCGGCACCAGGGCTCCACGCCCCTCTGGTGCTCTGGGCACTGCAGCCTGTGTAGAGCAGGCCCTCGGTGAGAGGCCTCGTTAGAGACACCCAACACCCGAGAGAGAATCCGCAGAGGCTGACCAGGGCAGTCTATGCCACCAGAGCCGACCTGCCTGGGAAGGCCTGAGTGCACAGCAGAGCAGAGGGTGCCAGGGAGAGGAGGAATGCAGGAATAGGGGCGCCCTGGGCCCCTCTGCCAGCTCAGGCGGACTCTGCCCCTCAGCCCATGCCACCCCCAGGGGTACCCCCACGTACACACTCACCGCTTGGAGCCCACCTCCTTATAGAACTGCTTGCTCTCACCCAGGTAGAGCTCTGGAAAGCAGAAGCCACAGGTGTGTGCATCAGGCCTGGCCCCAGCTCCCATCCCACCGGCCAACCAGGCTCACCCTCCTGCATGCGGTCATCTGTCCTTCAGTGTCCAGCTCGCCCACCAAGGGCTGCGAGAGGCAGAGCAGGGCTAAGTGTTCCCACTGTTCGGGGAGGGACTGACACCCAGAGGTGACAGGTAGCACAGGAGGGGCAGAACTTGCCAGAGTCTGCCACTGGGCCCAGGCTCTGTAGGGCACACTGTGGCTGTGGGCTGGGGATAGTGAGGCCAGGGACAGATGAGGGCCAATGACCTATGAGCTACCAAGGCCCTCCCGGAGAAAGAAGGGCCAGGGCTGCACGAGAAGTGGCTGCTGAACGCCTGAGATTGGGGAAGGGTCTTCGGAATGGTAGGGCAGACGACGGGGACAGCGGGGGACCACCTCCCGCGAAGGAGCCTCCGTCCAGGGACTGCCGGAGGCCCAGGGCCTCGGCCCCACGCCCGCCAGGTGCACGCCGTGTTGGCCCAGGACCGCCCGGAGCTGCTGAGGCCCCGGCGACATCGCAACACTCCACGCAGCCGAAGCGCCGCGGCGAAGCCACCACGCGCCCGCTCCCGCCACAGGCCCCGCCCCGCTCGGAGACGGCCGCCGGCCCCGCCCCGCGCCAGCCTCAGGCTCGGCCCCGCCCCATAGGCCCCGCCCCAATGTGGCCGCGCGCGTCGCAGCCCCGCCCCCAGCTGCGCAGCCGCGGCGGGGGCACTGACTTCAGCCGGGCCGCCGTGGCGCAGGAGCCAGTGCGCCTGCGCGGGGGGCGGGGCGTTGTCCCGGTAGGCGGGGCGTTGTGCCGCCGTGTCCCGCCGCTCCCACGCGTGTCGCCTGCAGACCCGGCGACCCGGCCTGGGCGGTAAAGGGCGGCTGGCAGAGGCCCGGGCGCGGGAAGACGAGCCATCGCCGCCTTGAAAGAGAACCGTCGCCCAGCGCGGGCCGAGCAGAGCCCGAGGCGGGAGTCGCTCGCGGCCCCGGGAGCAGGGCGGGCTGGGGGGCACCCCGGGGAGCGGGGGTCCCGGGCGGGATGCGGCCAATTCCAGAGACCCTCCAAGCAAGAGGCGGGTCAGGGGTCAGTTTCCCCCGGCCCGTGACCGCCCCCCAGGGCGGGAGCCTCCCGCCCGCCCAGGTGGGCGCAGGCGCAGGTGCAGGTGCAGAGCGGGTGGGGCCTGGAAGGCGGAGAACCCCTAAGGGAACAGCAGGCCCGGCCTCCCGCCCAGGTGGCGCAGGTGCAGAGCGGGTCAGGGCCTGGAAGGCGGAGAACCCATAAGAGAACAGCAGGCCCGGCCTCCCGCCCAGGTGGCGCAGGTGCAGGCGCAGGTGCAGAGCGGGTCAGGGCCTGGAAGGCGGAGAACCCGTAAGGGAACAGCAGGCCCGGCCTCCCGCCCAGGTGGGCGCAGGCGCAGGCGCTCACGCGCGCGGATAAGGGGCAGCGGGACACCCCACCCTGGAGGCCAGCTGGGCGTGAGACGGGTGGGAGAACAGGTTTATTTGACACAAGTTTCCGCGGCACCGGGACCCTCATGAGGAATGACGCCGGTGGAGCAATTGGTCGCCTACCTGCCAGTCGGATGAGGAATGCTAAGGTGTGAGGAAGCGTCTAGGTTACCTGGGCAGGCTGAAAATGATTTTAACAAGGTCCCCAGAGAATTCGCTGTCTCAGCTCCTCGTGACCGAGCTAAGGATCTTTCCAGCGCAAGGAGGTGCCTCTCACGTGGGAATGTCACCTTCAGCTTTTAAGAAAACGAAGGTCAGAATGATCTTCTCGGACCTGCTGTGTTTTTTAAGTAGGTTCAATCCAAGGTAGTCAATATGCCAGGCCAGCATATTTTGGGGTGGCGTCTTCTCCACTCCCTCACACGCTGTACACGCATGGCACACACGAAGTAAATAGATGTATTCACTTTTTACTCGAGCATAATGTGCATGCAGAAAATCGCTCCTCCCTTCCGCATATAAATTCTCATCTGTCCGTGACCTGTTGTCAGCTTCTGCGAGGTTGTGCTGGGGTAACGACCCCCGAGCCTCAGCGGGTCACAGCAGCCAGGTTCCCTCCTGCTCGTGCCTCGCGTGGGCTGTGACATGGCTCTGCTCTTCCTGCCTCCTCATTCTGGGGTCCGCGCTGAGGGAGCCACAGCTCTCTGGAACATGCCGTTCTCCTGACAGTGGGCAGAAAAGCAGGAGACATAGGGAAACCGTGCCGGGGCTCTTTCAGCTGTTGCACAGAACTGGGACACGTCACTTCTGCTCCTGTGCCTTTGGCCAGAGAATGTCACGTGGCTAAGATGGGTGTCAGTGGGGCAGGGAAGTGTATGTCCTCAGGGTGGAGTCGGGTCTGGGATGGGGTTTTAGGTAAGCCGGCCTGTTCAGGTATCACATTTATCAGATGCTGACAGAGACAGGAGACTTCTGGGCCAGAGGCACAGAACTTAGTACTACCCCTCAGGCAGCGCGAGCACCTGCACATTTTGTCTCGTTCCCTGTGCCCCCAAGTTCCGCAGTGGCCACGCAGGTGGGCCGAGTAGATGCTGCACCCGCAGTGGGTTTGCGTTGCTGCCAAGGAACCCTGAGCTGGGCAGTCCACTGTGTCTGTAGCAGACAGTGAGTGAGCCCCTCTTTGTCCCTCCAGGGTTCTCCAGGCAAGCACCACCCTGAGAAATGACCCCGGGGAAGGATGCTCAAGGCCTTCATTCTTGGCACGCCCTGCGAGAGTCGCGGAGCACTACAGACCCTTGGAGGTCGGTCTTCTTAAGGGGCCACGGTGAGTGTGAGAGGCCGTGAGACCTCACACCGTTCTGGGCTGTCCAGGATCGAAGGCTTGAAAACGGTTGTTTCATTTAACTTGTCATCTCTGTAGCTGCTGAAGGAGGGAGGGTATCTTGGTCCATTCAGGCTACTATAAGAAAATATCCTAGACTGGGTGGTTCATAAACAACAGAAATTTGTACCTCCCAGTTCTGAAGGCTGGGAAGTTCAAGATCAAGGTGCCAGCAGACCTGGTGTCTGGTTCCTGGTTCGTAGCTGGCAGGCACCTTGCTGTGTCCTCACCTGGTGGAAGGGGTGAGGGTCTCTCTGGAGCACTAATCTCATTCGTGAGGACTCCACTCTCACGACCTAACCACCTCCCAGAGCCCCTCCTCCTAATCCCATCACACTGGGGGTTCCGGCATGTGGATTTGGGGGTGGGGACACAGACAGGGTAAATGGCTCTGAGGGCCATGACGGCCGGCAGCAGCAGTTCTGTGGGGCTTCTTAAATCTGTGGGCTGGTGTCTTTCATCAGTTTGGGGACATTTTCTACCATTATCTTAAAACAGTGCCTCTCTGTCTCCCTCCTCTAACTCTGGGAAGCCAAATACACATATATTAGATCTTTTAACTACTATATCTTGGCCCGTCCCGTGAGTGTCTTACTCTCTGTTGTGTTTCTGTTTTCTGCCCACAACTGTTTCTGTGGCTTCTTTCCCATTGGCCTGTCCCCCCTCCACTGTCACCTGTCACCAGGCCCAGTCTGCTGTAAACTCGTCTGATGAAGTTAATCTGCGGTGCTAGGATGTCTTTCTGACTCTTTCTTTTTTTTTTTTTTTTGAGACAGAGTCTCTCTCTGTTGCCCAGGCTAGAGTGAGTGCCGTGGCGTCAGCCTAGCTCACAGCAACCTCAAACTCCTGAGCTCAAGGGATCCTCCTGTCTCAGCCTCCCGAGTAGCTGAGACTACAGGCATGTGCCACCATGCCCGGCTAATTTTTTCTATATATATTTTTAGCTGTCCATATAATTTCTTTCTATTTTTAGTAGAGACGGGGTCTCGCTCTTGCTCAGGCTGGTCTCGAACTCCTGAGCTCAAACGATCCGCCCACCTCGGCCTCCCAGAGTGCTAGGATTACAGGCGTGAGCCACCGCGCCCGGCCCTGACTCTTTCTTACAGGTTCCAGTTAGCTGTGAAGTTCTCCTCCTGCAGATTCCTTTCATGCTGCTTTTCCTCTGTTTTTAGTCACACGTTAACCACGTTTATTGAAAGATATTTGTCTATCCACATCTTCACATCTGCAGTTCTGCTTCCGTTGCCTGTTTTCTCCAGATAATCGCAAACACCTCCCCACCTCCTCTCATGACTGCATCTCTGCTCTTGCCCGGGACCCTGCAGACGTCAGGGAGGTCTGCTCAGGACACAGAAACACGCGTGTGAGCCCGCAGAGGTGGTTGTCAAGGTGTGGGGAGCTCTCAGGGCTCCCTTGGGTGCTGGGTCTGGCACCACCCAACTGGGTGACATTGAGTAATCACCTACCTTGCCTGAGCCTCAGTTTCCTCATTCGCAAACTAGAACCTGGTGGCCACCGTTGTGCACTGCACATTCTGTCTTCGGCCACTCGGAGCATGTGCTCCTCCCTTCTAGGCAGCAGGAACCACAGCCCCCTGCAGCCGGGAGGATGCCAAGGGCTCTAGCTCCGTCCACATGGCCCTTGGCCCCTGCCATCCTGCCCATCCCCTGCAGCAGGGCCTGAGATGTCGCCGTTGGAAGCAAGCCTCAGGGACGCCAACAAAGTGGGCAGACTCCAGAGGACCCCCGGGTTTCCCCAAGCCCCACCCTATGCACAAAAATGTGATTTCACCAATTTTCTGTCATCCTACTGAACCACACCGAATGGAACCATTGCCTCAGTTTCCCAACTCTGCCTCAGCGTCTGTTGAAATGAGTTTAGGATCCCCCGATGTCAGGTATTTAGAGCACAGCCCGGTACTCGCCAGGGCACAGGGTCCCCGAGAGCATCAGCCATTGACATAAAACAGAGGACTCCGTCCGGCTGCAGGGTTCTCTGCGCTCTGGGCACAGGTCATCCCTCCCCACCCCCTCAAGGAAAGCGTGGTCATCCCCAGTGTCCCAGGGCTAGAGGCTGCTGCAGACCTCTGGGGAAGAGATGTTCGAGGCTGGTGCCTGCCCGCCCCGTGCAGGCCTGGGCCCCCGAGTCTGCCGTCTGGCTCAGCAGATGAGGAGTTCGCTGACTGCACTTTGCTTCCAGTTGGAAACTGCCTGTCCTGAACCTGCCGTTCCTCTCGTGGAAGCATCGGCAATGCTCATGTCCTGCCCAGACGTGGCCTCGAGACACCGCTGCCAGCACCAACGGTCACGGGTCAGGTTCCCTCTAAGCAGGTCGGGTTCAGGGACTCGAGGTGATGGTGATGAATGAATATCGAAAAATCAAACTCATGTCCCACCTGCTTGAACATCCAAAGTTCAGAGTAGCGTGACCCGGTCGGTGTGGGGGGCGTCCCCTCGCTGCAGTGAGGAGCCGTTGCCTCTCCACCAAGGGGACATCAGGACGGAGACAGTGGGAGGCACCTCCTCGGCTCCGGGAACATGTCACACACGGGCTTGGAGGGGTCGGCCCTCCGCTGTCTCCTCAGACTTCCTCCCCTCACAAAGCTGGGGGGCTGGTCTCCAAATTTAGCAGGACTCAGCCCACAACACACAGCGTTTGGATGTACTTCACTGTTGTTTTCTTTTATGTTTTTTTAAATTATTATTTTTTAATTGTGGTAAAATATACATAACATAAAATTTACCATTTTAAGCACTTTTCGGTGCACAGTTCAGTGGCATTAGGCACACTCACGTTGCTGCAGCGGTCGCCACCAGCATCTCCGGAACTTTCTCATCCTCCCAGACAGAAACCGTCTCCATTAAACACTAACTCCCCATCCCCCACCCCTGGTGACCCCCATTCCGATCTCTGCCTCTGAATTTACCTATTCCGGGGACCGCGTAGAAGGGGAATCGTAATGATGTTTGTCGTTGATGACTGGCTGGTTTCACGGGGCACAAGGCCCTCAAAGTCCGTCTCTGCTGTAGCCTGTGTCAGAGCCACCTTCCTCTTGTGGCTGAGTGACACTCGTTGTGTTCCTGGACCACGGTTTCTTTATCCACTCAGCTGTCGGTAGACACTGGGCTCGCTTCCCCCTCCTGATGGTTGTGTCATCACAGCTCATGCGACCTCTAACTCCCAGCCTCAAGCGATCCTCCCGCCTCGGCCTCCCGGAGTGCGGGGATCACAGGCGTGAGCCGCTGCGCCCGGCCTCGTTTTAATTTTTTGAGGAACCGCCACATGGTTTTCCACGGTGGCCACACCATTTTACGTTCCTACCAACCCGGCACAACGGTTCTAATTTCTCTGCAGAATCAAAAACACTTATCATTTTCTGTTTGGGGGGAGCTTTTATAACAGCCGCCGGAGTGGGTGTGAGGCACAGTCTCGCTGTGTCCCTTCCGCTTCCCTGACACCCTGCGAGGCCGAGCACCCTCCGCGGGCGCGTGGACCACTCCTGCAGCTCCGGGACCGTCTGCTCTGGTCCTTCTCGTTTTCTGAGTGGGACGTTTGTCCCCCCTGCAGTGGACTCCAGAGGCGTCTGCGTGTATTCCTGGGGTAACCCGTTACCCAACGTGCTCGCTCCGATTCCGTGGCCTGATCTCATTCCGTGACTGGCCTTTGCTGCAAAACAGTTCTCATTTTTGATAAAGTCCAAGTTACCTATTTTCACACCTTTCGCCCCTGCTTTTCTGTGTGTGGGTTTCTTGCGATATCCAAGAAATTGCTCTCCAATCTCATGCCAGAGGGCTTCTCCCCCATATTTTCCTCTGAGGGTTTTACAGTTTTATGTCCTATATTTAGGTCCCAGCCCCAGCCACAGCCCCACCCAGTCACCCCGGCACCTTCCCAGCTGCCACCAGGGGTCGCATAACAGCATCTGCCCACGCTGGGGACAGACCATGGAACGCCCACGGGTCTTTCCCCAGGTTCCTGGCAAGTTGGTAGGGGAGGCTAAGCCCAGACGGGAAGTCACCTGT
The DNA here is from genome assembly GCF_041146395.1 of Eulemur rufifrons. Taxonomy (NCBI): domain Eukaryota; kingdom Metazoa; phylum Chordata; class Mammalia; order Primates; family Lemuridae; genus Eulemur; species Eulemur rufifrons. The sequence goes on along the minus strand of NC_090990.1, from coordinate 153,354 downwards.
CTGGGGCAGCACCTGCCCCTGGGGAGGGCCCCATGGTGACCGCTGCCACCTGGCCACGGGCCCTGGGTCGGCAGGGCACGGAGGCGGAGGTCTTTGTCTTTTCCTACCAAGAGGGACAGGTCAGCGGTGGGCAGGGGCCCCAGCAGCCCTGGCCGCCCTGTTCGTGCCGCTGCTCCTCTGTGCCGGGTGCCCGAGTCCCGCCCCCGCCCCACCAATAACTGGGGTTACCCCAGCTATTAGCGTGCCCCTCCTTGGGGGCAGGGCACCTCCCCAGCCGTCCCTCCACCCCACTCCCCATCACACAGTAGTGGCTTCATAAATGTGGCTACACACACCAGGGCCCAGTGCCTGGGGGGTCCTGGACTCGGGGTGAGGCCCAGCTGGCTAAGGGTCTCCCCTGCCCCATGGGGGGCAGAGACCCTCAGCCCAGAGCCACCGTCCTGCCTGCACAGGTGCCCGTCCGCCTGCCCAGGCCCATCTCGGGGCCTCTGGCCGGGGCCGGCTGGGGCTGGGAGCCCTGGCAGGGTCTTCTCTAGCCCTGGGCCTTCCTGGTCCCTTGGGAGTCGGTGAGACGCTGGCCGAGGATCCCAGCCAGCCCTCTGTCATCTCTCAGCCATGTCAGCCGCATATTGGGGGCCTCAGAGGAGCCTTCTCATTTGGGGGCAGACTGAGGCCTTGTGTCCAAGGCCCTCTGGGAGACACAGAGTGGCCAGCAGGAGAGAGCAGCCCCATCGGGAAGGCCCCGCATGACCCAGGCTCAGGACCCTCATCCCTCGAGGGTCCCAGCCGCTCCAGCAGGGAGGGAAGCTCCCTACCACTGCGGCACAGTCGGGGTCTCAGGGACGTGCAGTGTCTGAAGTCACCTCACGCAGGACCCGCCAGCTCAGGCTGCCACCCTCGGGCTGTTCTGCTCCTTGTTCAGAGGGGCCGGGATGCTCACGGGGTTCCCTCTCTCGGGGTGCACAGGGACGGTCTGGCCTGCTGGGCAGACAGCTGGCCGGCCCAGCTGAGCACCTGGCATGTCACCAGGCCTCCTGTCTGAACAAGGAGGGGGACCAGACCCCCCAAGGCTGCTCCTTCCTGGACCTTCCAGCGGAGGCCCAGGGGGACGGGCTCTGCCCCCTCAGCTCGTCCCGTCTTGGATGCTTGGCAAACCCGCTGCCCGGCTCCGCCGTGGCCGGGGTGGGTGGGGGAACGTGGGGGCCGACCCTGGAGCCAGACCGTGTGGTTCCCCCTCAGCGCTGCTGCCACCGTGTGGCCCTGGCAGCCCCCCTGCCTGCTCCACTGTCCCTGCCTCTTGGTAGCAGCGGTCACAGCTGGCACGCAGCAGGCATCCGATGACGGAGCAACTGAGTGTCCTCTCAGGGACACAGGTTGGCATGTCCTCCTTCCCCACCCTGGCCCCAGGTCCTAGAACGGAGCTCTACAAGCACCTGCTGACCGGCTGTGGGAGGTAGGGAGGGGGAAGCAGCCCCTGGACCTCACGGGCTCCCAGGCCACAGGGGGATCAGACAGTGTACCCCACGGACACCACCGGCAACAGCTCCAGGTGGGACGAGCAGGTACCTCGGAACCCTGACGCTGCTCCGTGAATGCTGGTGAGTGTTTGAGACGGTGAAGGCGTGAAGGCGTGAGTGAGCACAATGAACGAACGCCAGAGTGAAGGCGCGAGTGAGCGCAGGCGTCTGGAAGGCTCCGGGAGAGGGGCTGTCCCCCAGGGCGAGGATGGTGCTTTCTACAGTCAGCGTTGACGACATTGCCACACACCCACATGTGACTCGATCTCTTCTACATTTTCTTCCTAACATTAAATCCAATGGTCACTTTTTTAAATGACTCGTTTCTTCATATTGCTGCAGTATTATTTGATGCAAAGTGACACTTATTCTGTAGTATTCCTCAAATTCATTATGTGCATACATGACAATTTGTTTCTTCCATTTCCTTTTTTTTTTTTTTTTGGTAGAGAAGGGTCTTGCTATGCTGTCCAGGCTGGACTGGAACACCTGGGCTCAAGGGATCCTCCCACCTCTGCCTGCTGAGCGGCTGCCACTACAGGCCTGTCCACCCCACCCGGCCCACAATGATCGTGTTCACACACGCGGCAAAGTTGGGCAATCTTTTTATCTTCCATGATGACAGTTCTGGAAAAACCAGATCATGCTCCGCATTTTAGAACAGAAACTCGGTGTAGATCTGAAAGGCAGGCAGGAGCCATTGCCGCGGAGTTCCCCTTCCTCGGGGTTTCCTGTTTCTGGCTGACAGGCAGGTTGACACTCGTGACCCTGCCACCGAGGCTGCTGGCTAAGGGTTTTGTCCCCGCGTTTGCAGGCTCCTGAAGTGCACCACGCGCTCGGGCCGCAGCGCCGCCTTCGGTATTTGTTGCTCTTTCAGGGGACGTTTCTTGTGAGCTGCTTCACAGGACGTGTGAGGGTGACGCAGCAAGGTCCGGGTGCCGTCACCTGTGCTGCGTTTTGAACGTGTCCTCCACGATCTGCCTTCTGGAAACCTCGTCCCCAAAGCAACAGTGTCTCTGGGTGGGGGCTGTGACAGGGGACGGGCGGCCAGGCCTTGGCCCCTGCCTGGGCTGGTGCTGTCATCTGGGGACGGGGCTCCCCAGGAGTGGCACCCTGTGACGTCAGCGCCTCCTGCTCTCTCTCCCCTCCCCCTTCCCAGGGATGACGGAGCACGGCCGCTGTCACCAGACACGGCCCCGGACCGGGAGTCCCAGCCCACACGACTGTAAACGGGTCTCTGTTCTTGCTGAAGGGCCCGGACCCGGCTGTCCTGTGACCCCAGCCAACACCAGACTCAGACCACGCGTCCCCGTCGGTAGCGTCCGACGTGCGTGAGTCTGCGGGCAAGGACGTCCCCGCCCACACAGTCAGGAGACAAGACGCTCCACCAGCGCCAGGTCCCCCTGCCGTCCCTGTGGAACAGTCTGCTCGGACTCACTCTGTCTACACTGCGGTGAAATGCACATCACGCGAAACTCACCGTCTAAGCCGCTCAGAAGTGAGCGACTCAGGGGATGAAGCGCGCTCAGTGTCCCGGAAGCATCAGCACCACCGTCCCCAGAACGCTCTCATCCTCCAAGGAGAGCTCGGTGCCCACGGAGCAATAGCCCTTCCTGCCCCCGCGCCCGCACCCCCTTTCCACCTTCTGTCTCCAGGATGTGCCTGCGCCAGGCCCTGTGAGTGGAGCCACACTGTCCTTGTCCTCTGTGTCTGGCTTCTGTCACTGGGCAGAATGTCCCCAAGGGTCCCGCAGGTGGTAGCAGGTGTCCGCGCTGCTGCCTTCCCTTTGAGGGCTGAACGACCCCACCGTGTGCACGGCCCACACCTTGTGACCCCGTGTCCAGGACTCCGGGCTGCGTCGCCTTTTGCCCACTGGGACGAGGCTGCAGCGGGAACAGGCACACGCCCTGGAGGGGCCTAGGGCGGTGGCCTGGCTCACGTCTGAGCCCTGCAGGCCAGGACGAGAGTGGGGAGGGGCAGCCGGGGGCGGGGCCCGGCCCCAGGCTGCTGGCTGCTCCCCTCTGTGGGAACCGCAGGGTCCCTGGGGCTCCCTGGTGGCCCGGCCTTCACCGGGCAGGGGATGTTCACACGCTCCTGCACCAGCCCTGTCGGGTCAAAGGGAAACCTACCGGCCCCGAAACCTCAAAGGGTGCAGAGAGAGTCAGTGCAAACTGAAAGTGGTTTGGCCTCTCCGTCCACCCAGGAGCACCTGCAGGAGGGAGCCCCGCCCACCTCGCAGCCCGAGGGAGGAGCCCACGCCGCGTCCTCCCCCAGCAGCCAGGGCCCCTGGCAGGCGCCCAATGCAGGAAGCCGGGCTGAGGGTCCTCACGGGGAGAGGGAAGCCCCTGCGTGGACGCGGCGTCACAGTGACACCCAGGGAGGATCACTGGGGGGCTGGGGCTGTGCTGGGGGACTGGGGGTGTTGGGGGAGGGGGCTGTGCTCCGGGTCGGGTGCTGTCAGGGTGGCAGTGTCACACGGGGCACCAAGCTCCACTGCTCAGAGGCAGAAGAAGGAAGCGAGAGGAATGCTGGGGCTGGAGGGGCGGCTGCCCCTGACCCCGCCGGGCGGGGCTTTCTGGGGACCAGGGCGTGTGTGTGTCTAGTCTGGGGTTAGACCCATTCTCGGCGGGTCCCTGTGGACCTGGAGTTGTGGGACCTGGGTCACAGTCACCAGCAGGGCGCCGATGGGCTGGTGGGGCCAGGGTCTCCCAGCTGCCAGGACTGCCTTCCTCCCCCAGGTGTGCAGCGGGCACCTGCCCAGCCCGCTCCGTGCCCTCTGCAGGTGCTGGGGACGTGGACAGAGTGGAGACAAAGGCCCCGACCTCAGGGAACCTGCACTAGGGTTGGGACAGATCACATGTTGAGTCCTAACCCCCAGGGACCCGTATTTGGGGAGGGGCCTCAGGGGGCCAATAAGGATGAGGGAAGGCCGGGCGCGGTGGCTGACGCCTGTAATCCTAGCACTCTGGGAGGCCGAGGCGGGTGGATCGCTCAAGGTCAGGAGTTCGAGACCAGCCTGAGCAAGAGCGAGACCCCGTCTCTACTAAAAATAGAAAGAAATTATCTGGCCAACTAAAATATATATAGAAAAAATTAGCCGGGCATGGTGGCGCATGCCTGTAGTCCCAGCTACTCAGGAGGCTGAGGCAGGAGGATCGCTTAAGCCCAGGAGTTTGAGGTTGCTGTGAGCTAGGCTGACGCCATGGCACTCTAGCCTGGGCAACAGAGCGACACTCTGTCTCAAAAAAAAAAAATAAGGATGAGGGAGGTCACGGGGCGGCGCCCCCGAACGTGACCAGTGTGCCCCCGACAAGGGGAAGGGACCCCAGGCCCTCCGGCGGTGCCCACACAGGAAGGGGCGAGGGCACCAGGGAAGGCGCCCCGGCAGGAAGCACCCTGAGGCCCCGACCTCTGGCCTCCAGCCTGGTGGGAACCGACCTGCATTGGCTGAGCCACCCGGTCGCGGCACTTGTCACCGCAGCCCGAGCGGACGGACACGGGATGCAGCCAGGGAGAGGAGGCAGCCTGCACACGCACACACGTGCACGCACAGACGGGAAAACACGTGTCGCGGGGAGGGGCCGCAAGACCTTGAGGAAGTGAAGGCCGGGCCTGAGGGCCCGGAGGGCTGGGGTTGCTGGAGCCCGCGGCGGGGCGGCGGGGACGGCCCCTGCTCACACTGTGGTGGGACGGGCCCGCACAGGGCAGCCGTGGCAGGAGCCGGACCAGGCCACGTGGGAGCCAATGTCCTCGGCGGGCTGAGCAGGGCAGGGCTGGCCCCCGGGGGCTCGGGGGCGGGGCCAGGCCCCCTGAGTCGGCAGCCGCAGCTGCAGCCCTCTGGTGTCTGTGGTGCGGCCCACCCGAGGCGAGGGCACCTGCCGGATGGTGTGTGACCAGTTCCCACGTAGCAGAGCATCCGCTCTGTGGAGGCCTCGTGACGTGTGACAAAGCACACCCAGTGTCAGCCTGCAAGTCGCTGCTTTCAAGAAACGCGTGCGCACGTAGGCCCACCCCGCTCTTGGCGGGAGACATTTCCGTCACCTCAAAGGCTTTAATAGCCTGAGTCGTGTCCCCCAAACGCACAGGGCGAAACCATAACCCCCCATGGGACTGTGTTTGGAGACGGGGTCTTGGAATCAGTGACTAAGGTCAAGGGGTCACGGGGGTGGGCTGTGTCCAGTGGGACTGGTGTCCTGGAAGAAGAGGTGACCAGGACAGACGCCCACAGGGGAGGGTTAGGGTTAGAAGGGGCGTCTGCAAGCCCAGGAGAGGGGCCTCCGGGGGAATCGGGCGGCACCTGGACCCCAGACTCGGCCCCCGCACTGTGGGAACCTTCCCGTCATTGTGCCGCCCAGGCTGGGCTGTGCCGTCCCCGCAGCCCCACGAACTCACACCACGCGGCGCACTTCCCGTTTCGTGTTCCGTAAAGCTCCATTAGGTTCTTTTCGTCCCTTCCGCTTCTCTCACCGTCTTTCCACTCTATTTAAAGTGTGTTTTCTTCATTGTCCAGGGCCCACGGCCGATCATCCCATCAGCCGTCCCTGTGGGTCCCCTTCCACTGCCTCCTGGCCCCTTCCCTGCCCTGTCCTGCTTCTCCGCGAGTCAGTAATTTTGCGTTCGATGCCGGGCGTCCTGTCGGGACTGTTCTGCTCATCTGGGCTGTGTGGTTTGGGTCTCCCTCGAGAGTCGCTGTCCTTAGTTCTGGCATGGAGTTAACCGCTTGTTCCCTCTGTCCTCTTGTGGTAGCCTCGCAGCCTGGCTGAGCAGGGCCAGGGTGGCCTTCGCTCTGGGACAAGGTGGCCCCTCTGAGGACTGGCCTTCCTGAGTGTGCACGGCCGCCAGCACCAGCAGGGCCTCCGCACGCTGTTGCCCAGAGCCCGGGCGTCTCCCTGCCCCGGGAGTCCCGGGAACATCCACCTCCCAGTCCGAGTGGCCCTCAGCCAGCGGGGGAGTCTTGTCCTGCAGGTGCTTGGCGGGCGATTCGGCAGAGACTCGAGGGGACCCTTCTGCAGAATTTGCGGTGTCTCGGCCTGCGGCCTCCTGCACTGGGCCTGCGGCCTCCCCGCCCAAGCACTCCGGAGCCCTGGCCTCCTGCTCCCGACCCGGCCGGACCGCCGCGGTCTGCCTGGACCCCTGTGCCTGCTCTGCCGCCCTGAATGTGCCCACAGGACACGGCTGGGATGCCGTGAATTTCAGGGGATCCCTTCTCTCTGGCGGGGATCCCGGTTCCCTATGGCTCAGTCCCGAGAGCGGCTGCCCCTGCGTCTCAGCGTCTGGTGTTTCCGGCCGGGGCTAAGTCCGGGCTGTGCTGCTCCACGGCGGCTGGAAGCAGAAGTGGCCGGTTCCCTTCTGAGGGACACTTAGGCTGTGTCCCAGGCTCTGTGTCCTGTCCAGGCTGCCAGGAGCACTCCACACACGCGTGTCCTGCCCGGGAGGACTGTGTGCGCCTGCACCAAACGGGGCAGCGACTCACAGCGTGTGACACTCGCCCTGCAGTCGCCCCTGGAAAGCCGCCCTTGTGCGTGGCCCCTCGCACGCAGTGTCCCTGTGCTCACATTTCCTCCGGCCCGGGACGGGAAAGGGGAGATGGTGTCAGGGGTTTCCAGACAGGCCCCTGGAGACTCTCCCACCAGGGAGGCCGGTGTGGGGCTGCCACAGCAGGGGGCACAGGGCCCCGGGAGCCCAGGCTGGGGTGTGTGGAGGGCAGCCAGGTGATGGGGCGGGACTCTGGGTGGGCCTCCCACAAACCTTGAGGTGGGATGCGGGTGTGGTGGGGGAGGGGCTGAGCCAGCCAGGGACACCCCAGTGGAGCTGAGGCTCCCTCTTCCCTGTGGGTAAGTCTGGGCCTGGCCATGCCTCAGTTTGCCCACTTGCTAGGGTGGGGTGGAGGAGATGACCCTGAGGGTGTGTCTGTGGGGAGTGTTGGGCTGGGAGCCGGGCGTGGGTGAGTAGTGGGGCGCACCAGGCCTAGGGGCTGCCCCTCAGCGGAGTCCTCTGCCCCCACCTGGAGGGCCTCCTCGGCTGGGAGGCAGCGTGCGGGGCGGGCAGTCCCGGCCCCCGGCCCCCGGCCCCCTGCCTTCCCAGGCACCTGCGAGCCACGGGGTTTCTGCAGCACTCCCCAGGGCACAGCGAGTAGGGGGAGGGTGCAGGGGACGCCCCGTCCTCTTCCTTGGAAACCCCCACGTAGCTCTGTGGGCGGGGGACCCTCAGGAGGGGCACTCAGGGCAGGGGGCATGGTGGAGTGGGCAGGGATGTGGGGACCCTGGTGCCACCTGGAACCCCCGCTGCAGAGCGTTGTGTTCTGGGCACTGGGGTCGTGTTCCTGGGGATGCTGGTCAGCAGTGGGCCTGCCTCTGGCGCTGGGGACACTTTGGCCCAGCAGGACAGCACCACCCACCCCAACCTGCATAACGTCACCCCTTCCTTGTCCCTTCCCCAGGGCACCCCCGGGAGTCCAATTAGGCAGTGACCATGGCCACGGTGGTGGCTGTGGCCAGTGCCACCCACAGTGACCCCTGCCAGGGGATGGTCCAGCCAGGGACGTGGGGCAACCCTGGCTGAGCCCGAGGGCCTGGGGACTTCCTAGCGGGGGTCACTGTCCCCTGGGCCCTGCTGCTCTTCCCCTGCAGACCAGGGTGGGCAGGGTCCCACTGCCACGTCCAGCAGAGGCCACTGAGCCCCGCTGGGCCGGACCCTGGGGAAGGACTGCTGTTCCGGGTCAGGCCTGGGCGGGGCGTCCAGCAGGTGGCCCACTGGGGGGGCGGCTCCTAGGTGTGGCTAGGGCTCCCCTTGGGGCTGATCAGGACCTGCCCAGGGCCTGGGACACGCAGTGGGGGCGGGGTCTGCCCAGTGTGGAGCAGTGGAAGGAGGCCAGGAGCCACACACGGGACAGGATGTGACTGGGAGACGTGCCGGGGGCGCCCACCTGACGCCTCCCCCTCGGCCTCCAGGGGCTGGCGGGCTCCCCCAGGCATGCCCACGCCTGTCTGCAGGGCCCAGGTGTGGGGTCGTCCCCACAACCCCGGCTGGCCCCGCCCCCCGCTCTGAGGGGAGGGCTGTGGGGGAGGCAGCGGGGTTGGGGGAGCCCCGGAGTCTGGGGCTCAGGCCTCGGTCAGCCCCTGCTGCTTTCCGAGCCCACAGCACCTGCGGCAGTTGTGCAGTGCAGAGCAAGCCGGGCAGAGGCGGATGCACTGTGGGAGCCTCACTCCTATAGAAAACCCAGAGGAGGCTGTGGGGGGCGAGGGGCGTGGGGGGGGGGGGGCCGCACGGGAGGGAGGGAGAAAGGGAGGGAGGGTCTCCCTGCTGGGGCCCCTCCTGGCATGGCCCCGCGTGCTCCGCCAGCTCCTGTCCCCAGTGCTGCCGCCTGCCCCCGCCCCCCCTGCAGTCTGGGTGCTGAAGTTTCTCTTTCCTTTTCTCTTTTAGCGGAAGGTGCCTCTGTGGCCGTCAAGGCCCCTGCTGCAGCTCGTCCCGCTGGCTGGCGGGGTCCTGGGCCGGCCGCCAGGGCCGGGGGCGTCCTGATGAGGAACACGGAACCTCCTTGGGGCCGGGGGGCACCCTCCAGGAGACAGGCACCCAAAGCTGACGTCTTGCGGCTGGTGAGCCCCTGCCTCTGGCTGTCGGCCCCGGGACTCCTGTGGACTCTGCTCCCCCTGGCCCCCTCCCCCGCACCCCTGCTCCCAGCGAGCTCCCCTCCCCCAGGCCCTGCCCTGGGCCCGATTCCCAGCTCCCTCACTGACCCAGTTCCTTCCTACCCCAGCACTGTCCTGTCCTCACCATGGGGGGCGGGGGTCCGGAAGGGGAGCCACAGCCCCACCCAGCAGACCTCCTTGGGGGTCCCTCCCCTCCCCAGCCAAGGGCAGCTGGTGGCCCCCACGGCAGCAGGAGGGTGCTTCTGGGCCAGGTGCGCTAGGGGAGCCCCGTCTCTGAAGGGGCCCTGGAGCAGGTGGCTAGCCTGCTCCAAGCCCTGAGCTGGTGATAAGCTCCGTGTTTGCACATAGGATCAGGTCCAAGGTCGGGGCGGGCGGGAGCACCCTGTAGCCAGGCTGGGCTCCTGCCTGCCGCCAGGGAGCCCCACACTGCCAGGCCGTCCACCCTGTCCCCTAGCAGGGCCATGCTCACCCCAGGGGCCTGGCCAGCCTGTCTCCTCGCCCAGGCCCGTGAGCCCCTGAGCCTCCCCACTGCACAGAGGAGAAACCGACGCCTCGGGGCCATGCCTGGGCAGAGCCCCCGAGTCAGCCAGGGCAGCTCCTCCTGGCCAACGCCTGTCCTGGCCCCTCAGGCGCTGTATCTCCTCTTCCTGGGGTCCCCCCGCTGTGCCCCAGCCCTGCCGTCCTGCAAAGAGGAGGAGTACCCAGTGGGCAGCGAGTGTTGCCCCAAGTGCAGCCCAGGTAGGCGCAGCCTGGGAGGGGCCGGCTCCACGGGACCCCTTTGGAGGGGCCAGCACTGGGGGCCAAGGGCAGACACTCTCGTCCCCTCCCTGCCCTGGTACTGGAGCCCCGTCTGTTCTCTGTCCCCACCACCATGGGTGGCATGAAGCCCCGGGCCCAGGGTCACGGACGGTGGGGATGTGACACTGGTGGGCCCATCACAACCAGAGCCAGGCCTGGGGTACCAGGGGCCCCACATTCTTCCAGAACTTTCCAACTCCCCCAAAGCAGGCTCACTCGTGGAAGGCAGCTGGGGCTGATGTGCCCCGTGGCAGCAGCCCAGGTGCCCCTTGAGTCCCCGTGGCCGGCGGTCTACCTGCTGGGGCGGGAGGGGCCGTGGGCTCCTGCGGGGCGTCTGCGTGCTGAGCGCTGCGACGTCTGGGCTGCAGGTTACCACGTGAGGCAGGCCTGCGGGGAGCTGACGGGCACCGTGTGCGTGCCCTGCCCCCCGAGGACCTACACCGCCCACCACAACGGCCTGAGCGAGTGTCTGCCGTGCCGCGTGTGCGACCCAGGTACGAGGGCCGACCCCGCCAGCACCACCTCAGCTGAGCACCCGGCGGGCCCGGCCCAGCCCATCTCCATGGGGCTCCCTGCAAGGGCCCCCTTCTGTCATTTGTCACCTGGGCCTTCCCAAGTTCAGCACCTGGCCATCGGCCCTGCTGCCAGCCCTGTCCCAGGAGAGCCGGGTCTCCAGGCACCGCGTCAGGTGTGTGGTCAGCGTTAGCCTGTCCCGCGAGGGAGGGCAGGGACTGCCGTCTTACAGACGGGCAGGCTGAGGCCCAGCCACCCAGCGGCAGAGCCGGACGACCCCATCCCTGTCTCTGGCCCCTCCTCCTCCCGTGGCTGCAGACTCAGGACAGTGGGGGAGGCAGGGGGCTGGGAGGGAGGGGACCCAGATTAGACAGAAGACAGGCCCAGAACCCCAGCCCCCACCAGTGGCCGGCCTTGGATAACCTGGGCCGGGGCTCAGCCGCAGGAAGTGCTCCGTGGAGGGCCAGGCAGGACCAGGGCCGACGGCACACCTGGGGCCAGCACCTGGGGGCAGGCGGGCTGAGGAGGAAGGCCAGAGACAAGGAGGCCGGAGTGCTCTGGGGGCACATGTAGGTTGGGATTGGGGGCCCACACCTCCACCTGCACCCACAGTTCCTGCTGCCCCAACCTTGAGAAAGCATCTGTCTACCTGGGCTCAGGTGTGGGGCACAGACGCAGCTGAGGCAGGGCCCAGGGCCAGGCGCAGGCTCTTGCCACGGCTGCGTCTGCCATCCGAGTGGCCTGTCTCACATAGAGGGGGAGCCCATCTGAGGGGGGTGTCCAGGGGCAGGCGCACCTGGGGCTGGGACCTGTCCCCCACATGCCCCGCAGCTGACACTGCAGCTCTCAGTGTCCTTCCCGGCCAGTTTGGGCAGAAGGCCAGCTTCCCCGGGAGGCCCGGCTCCCTGTCAAGGAGCCCCTCCTAGGACCCCCTGAGGCCCTTGTCCCGCCTGCTGCTGCTCTGCCTTGAAGCCCTTTGGGACTCAGACCCCAGTCTGGCACCTCTGGGCACCGTATTTGTCTGAGCTGCGGGTGCAGGGTCCCTAAGGGCAGAGTCTGGGGCCCAGACACTCAGACGAGCCGGCCTCAAGGCTGGACTGAGTCCCCGTCCCCTCCCAGGCCCCAGGCAGGAGCCCCCATGCCCCCGGGTGCTCAGCCCCTCCCAGGACGGGGCCTCACCCCTGCCCACGGCACCCTGGACGCTGCTCTCAGGCCCGTCTCTTGGACCCCAGCCATGGGCCTGGTCACCAGGCAAAACTGCTCCAGGACGGAAAACACCCTGTGTGGCTGCAGCCCAGGCCACTTCTGCGAGGATGGTGACCACTGCGCTGCGTGCCGGTCCCACACCTTGTGCCGCCCAGGTCAGAGGGTACAGCAGAGAGGTGAGCCGGCAGGTGGCGATGCCCACCCCAGAGTCCCCTGACCCAGTGCCCCCGCCTGACCCCAGCCCCCTCCCAGCCTCGTGCCCGAGGCCGCCCCTGACCGCCGCCTCCATTTCTCAGGCACGGAGAGGCAGGACACAGTGTGCCAGGACTGTCCCCCGAGGACCTTCTCTCCCAGCGGGAGCCTGGAGGAATGTCAGCCCTGGACCCAGTAGGTGACCCCAGGGTGGCCTCAGCCCGTGCCCTGGCAGGGCCTCCCTGCTGCTCCCACGGGCGTGACCGTAGGCCCCACCCTGGGCGGCACCGCAGTCACGTGCCAGCTGCCGGGAGGGCCTGGGGGTGCAGCCTGTGTCCCGCAGATAACACGGTGCACTGGCCGCCACGGCACGGCAGATCTGGGCTTCCTGGAGGCCCAGGGAGGACGTCACCAGGAGCAGCCCCAGAGGGGTGCTGCCAGCTCCCCTGTCCCCGCTGTTGGGGCTGCGGGAGGGCGCCCTGGGCTTCTGGGGGTGGGGGGAGGCTGTCAGGTGTGGTTCCCAAAGTGAGGCCCCCGCTCCTCCCGTGGCAGGACCCCTTCCAATGCTGATCCTGGACCCCAGAGCTGACCTGGGACCTCACGGCCCCTGGGGTGGGCCAGGGGTGGCTGCCCCGGGGAGGGGTGCCCAGGCCCCTCCGTCCTGCTCTGCCCTCCGGGTCCTGTCCCCCCAGCTCTGGCCCATCCGCCTCTGGCCCTGGCTCTGTGTCCTCCCCAGCCTGCTCTCCCTCTGCCCTCTGTCCTCCCCACGCTGACCTCTCCCTGCCTGGGATCTCTGGAGCCCTGGCTGCCCCCTCCCCCCTCTTTGCCGTCTGTCTGCCCTGCCCTGGCCTCTCCCTCTTTCCCTCCTCCACACTCCCTCTCTGCCTCTCTGCCTCTCCCCATAGTGGCACTTGGGAAAGCCAACAGACCTGAGGTCACATCCCAGAGCTGCCAACCAGCCCAGCCTCCCTGGGCCCTGCGAGCCGGGGACGCCCGGGGCTGCGCGAGCATCGGGCCCCTCACGGTGCCCGCACCGCTGCCACCCGGGCTCCGTGGCTGCTCTCACACAGGTGCAGCGGCTGGCTTAGGACACAGACACAACCTGGGACCAGCAGCTCAGATGTCACCTGCTCCTCGAAGATGCCGGTGGTCCTTGGGTGCCTCGTTGCTGTTGTTTTCATCCCCCTTGGCCTGGTGATGGTCTACGTGTGGAGAAGAGCAAACACCAGGGGTGAGCGAGTCCGTCCGCTCCTTTCGGACTGGTGTCCCGGGCGTCTCATCTCCAAGCCCTTCCGTCCTGTCCCTCCAAACCTGGGGAGGGGGCCCTCTCAGCGGCTGCTATAGGCCTGGGGGGCTTCCTGCTGTGCCCAGAGCCCGGGTGTCAGGTGTCCTCCCTGGGGGCTGAAGAGAAGGTGGGTCCCCCGACCAAGGAGCCCTCTGCCACCCCTGCCCGTCAGTGCTGTGGACCCCGAGGGCCCACCTGCTTGCGGGGCCGGGGGGCACAGGGCTGGCTGTGCTACCGAGAGCAGGCCCGACAGCCAGCCTGCCACGGACGGGGCCGCATTCCCACTGAGAAGACTGAGGTCACTCGGTCCTTTACTCCTGTGCCCACTTAACCGCCCTGCTCAGGGCACCTCGGCCATGCCACAGCCCTGGCACCCGGGTCCCAGCTGTGAAGACCCAGCTCCGGCTCTGGGGAGCCCCGTGTATGCCCATGGGGGCAGGCTCTGTGCACAGAGACCGTGAGGGGAGGTCACCACACTCCCCCGCCCAGCGTCAGCACGTCCCCCCGTGTCCTCACTGTGGGCCCCTGCATGTGGGCAGCTCTTGGGGTCTCCGACACTGGCACAGCCCGAGGTGGCCCCATCCCCGTCTCACCCTGAGTCTGGGGCACCTGCTCCCTGGGGATCCCCGTCTGCAGAGTGCCCACCCCTCCCTGGAGCAAGGTTGTAGAGTGAGTTACCCACTCGGGGAGTGGCAGCTGGGAGGGACACCAGGGTCTCCTCAGCTGTCCTGGGCCCCCTCGGGGACAGGCTGGGCTGGGAGCCCCGACCACAAGTGGTTTCACCTTGTGTCAGAGAGGGTCAGTCTCTCGGGGAAGGCCACACAGGGAGAAGCCAGGAGTGTGTGGGTCCCGCCCCATCACTGTGGACCTGTGTCCCTGGCCAGGCACTCAGGTCCCTCCCCTAACCTGTGTGTCTCTGCATTGCAGGCGCCGTGGCCAAGGTAATGGTCTCCCCCAGGTATCGTTCCTCGTCCTCTGTCTCCCCTCCCCCCTGGGGTGGGTGTTGCTGGGGTGCACGGGGGCGCCCAGCTCCGAGAGCGGCCTGAGTCCTCAGCATGCAGCCGAGCTGCCACGGGAGAGAACGCGGCCCCTCCCACGAGAAGCCGGAGGCAGTGGGGGGGAGGCAGCCTCGGATGGCCGGTCTTCACGCTGCCTTCGCCCTGCAGCAGGAGGCACAGGACACTGAGGGCGAAGCCACGGTCCTGCCCATTCTGCCGGACGTCACCACGGTGGCCGTGGAGGAGACGACACCCGAGTTCACAGGGAGGGACCCGAACCGCTGATCCACAGGCTCCAGGACCTCTGCGGCATCTCAGCAGCTGCTGAGGCCTGACTTCCATCTCCCTGCCCCAATGGGGTCCGGCTCCAGCCTGCAGGACGCGGTGCGCTGTCGCTGTCGGGCTGTGGCTGCCGTGCACACCAGGCACCACAACGCTTGCCGGCCGGCCCGGGAGCGCCCAGCGCCGGCTCGCTGCTTTCGTGAATCCCGCCAGGCTCCCTGCGGCTGACGCATGCCGAGGGGCGGGGACACTACCTCACGGGCGGAGCGGGCGGGCTTGGCCGTGAGTGTGGCATTAAATGAACACGTTGTTGTTTGAGGGTTTTTCTAACTTGGATTTGTGTCCAGCTCCTTGTCGGTGTTTATCGTGAAAGTCCGTCTCCGGGAGACCCTGTGAGACCAGCAAGGCCCTGGCGCTCAACACGCTTTTGTCTGTCGACTGTTCTTCCCCGCGCGGTGACCACGGTGACGTGTGCCCGGCGCCACGCGGGGGTCATCGCTGTAGGATTTCACGGGGGACGGTGAGGACGGCACACCGCGAGCTGTGGCAGGCAGACACAGATGCACTCAGGGTGCTCCCGCAGACACGGCCGCACCGTTCTCCTCCACCCCCGCCCATGTGACCCCTCCCCGACAGAAGCCTGCTCCCTCCACCCGGAGCACTTTCCCTCGGGGCTCCTGGAGGACGCAGAGTCCTCCCAGGGTTGTATGAGAATGCTGGGCCCACGGGGGTGCGGCGCGTGGGTGCAGGTCCTTTTCTCTGTGGCTTTAGGCTCTGTGGTCCAAACGCTGTGGACAGTGACACGGGTTAGTTTTTCCTTCATCTCTTTTCAGCATGGTGCTTTGTCCGTTTGAAATAGCGTTTTGCTCGTTATCTGAGCATGGATCCTGGTGTGCAGTGCTGTGTGCGCCCCTGTCCACTCTCTGTCATCCGTCTGACGTATCTGTCTACCTATTTGCTTCCTAGTCTGTGGCCCCCCGGCAAAGGGCTCAGATGTCCGTGTTAGTGGTCTGGACGTGGCAACGACAGGGCAGAGATGGGCAGACTGGTGACTGCGCTGTCCTCAGAAACCCGTCCTCAGTAAGCGAGTGGGCGACCGACAAGAACTCGTGGACGGGGACGGTGTCAATACCCTACGGCGTGGGCACCAGGACAAGGTCCACAGCATGAAGGGCTCAGTCCACCAGGAGGTCACGCCAGACTCACACGTGCACTCGCCCCGGACACCCAGCCAGCCGGAGGAGGGCCGGCCCTGCGTGTGGTCATGGCTGGGGCTGTGCCGCTGCTCTCGGCACGGACGGAGCCGGCAGGAGGAGACCAGCAGGGAGACAGGAGGCCTGAGCTGCACGTTCAACCCACTTGCTGTGTTCCGTTGGCGCTTGCAGAACACTCCGCCCAGACACGGACACGAGCCCTGCACACGTGCTCTCAGGCGTCCCGGCCGGAGGCCGTGCTGGACGCCAACATGTCTCCAGGAACTGAAGAGCTCGGGGAGTGTGTGTGGGGGCAGGGTGCTCCTCAGGTAGCCTCTGGGCCCCCAACCGTTCATGCCACCTGAGGCTGCTGGGAGGCCCTGGAGTGTGTCCCCTGTGCCCCCTGGGCCTGTCCCAGGGGTCCCCGGAGCGAGAGTACTTATGGCCACAGCGACCTGGCCCCATGCAAGGTGCACTTGGGGTCCTCCAGGGGCCCCTCCTTTTTGCAACCTGGCAGGACACACAGGACGCCGCGATGTGATTGGGACGTGTTGACGTCGGGAGGCTCCTCACCCGGGCAGCCGGCAGGCCAGGGCCAGCCAACGCCTGGGGAGCAGAGCTCACCTGGTGGGTGCTGTTTACACGGACCAACCCGTGCAGACCCCCATGGGGCTGACACTCCAGGACAGCGTCGCTCTGCCCCAGTCGGCCCAGGGCCCACCCCAGGCCAGCAGGCACAGCCCTGCACCCAGGGCCGGTGAAATGGTTCAGTCCTAACACGCTCACCCCGCCTCGCCCAGCCTTTCCTGAGGAAACCACAATAAACCGCAGAAAACCGTGACGCCATCTCACAACCCTTGGCATTGAGTCACCTCCCGGTGTGGAAACAGGGGCCCTGCCGACCGGTCCCTGGGCAGGCCCTCTCCCAGGGCTGTGTCTCTGGAGACGCAGGCCTTGCGTGGGGACGCGGCCGAGCGGTGCCAGCTGCCGGCATCCATTGCATCACCTGCTGCAGCGGGATCTGCAGGACTCGGCCCTGCTCTCCAGGTGGGGCAGTGGAGGCTGGGGACAGAAGACAAGGACCAGGGGACAGGGAGGGCTGCATGCTGAGAGGAGGGTCGGGGCCTGCCCGGGGCAGCCTGGGACTTCCCACAGTGTAGGCGCCGCTGGAAAGCCCAGCCTGCCCTCGGAGCAGCTCGCGGCCGAGGCCCGGGCCGCCGGTGCCAACTGGCCGTCCCCTCCAAGCTGCAGGCTGGGCGAACAGCTACCGTCTTGGACATGTTGGGGCCCCTCATGCTCTGAGCACCCCGCAGCCCGGCTCTCTCTCCCTCCTGGTCCTCTGGCGCTCCCCCGGCCTTGCCCCAGGCTCTGTGCCCTGCGCCAGGCTCTGTGCCCTGCCCCAGGCTGCCCACCCACCCCAGCGCCAGTCATCACCCCTCTCTGTCCCAGCCTCGCCCGCAGCCTTTGGCCCCACGTCTTCCAGGCTCCTTGGCATCCCAGAGCTCACACTCGCCATCCAGGTCCTGCAGTAACAGTGACACTCGACCCCCACAGGCCCTGGGCTGGGCACCCCCTACCCTCCTGGAGAGGGGAGCTCCCTTCACCCTCACAGGAGCCGAGGTCAGAGCACTCCTGACCCTCAGGACCACCGGGATGCACCCTCCTGGTGAGGAAACCGAGGCACACAGCCTGGGCCCAGGCCAGGGCCACGACCTCAGGAGGAGCAAAGGGGGCTTGGCCCTAAGAGTGAGGGAGGGGGCTGGGCATCCGCTCCAGGGGGCTCTGCAAACCACTGCACACCAGCCCCTCTGGCCTGGTTCAGTGGATGAACAGACCCGGCCCTGGGGAAGGGACTGGGACCCAGGAAGAGCCACAAGTCACTGCACCTCGGAAGCCTCTGGGAGCTTCGGGGCTCCTGGGCTCCACAGCCGGGGAAGCACCTGCCCAGAGGGGCGACGACCGTCGGTGTGGACATCTCAGCGCGCACAGGACAGACACGGCTTAGTGGCTGAGAGGGAGGCCAGGGCGGGGAGTGTGATGAAGGCTGGGAGGAAGGTCACAGGGAGGAGCACCAGGGAGGACCAGGGGCCGGAGGAAATGTGAACACAGGGACACTGCGTGCGAGGGGCCGTGCACAAGGGCGGCTTTCCAGGGGCGACTGCAGGGCGAGTGTCACACGCTGTGAGTCGCTGCCCCGTTTGGTGCAGGCGCACACAGTCCTCCCGGGCAGGACACGCGTGTGTGGAGTGCTCCTGGCAGCCTGGACAGGACACAGAGCCTGGGACACAGCCTAAGTGTCCCTCAGAAGGGAACCGGCCACTTCTGCTTCCAGCCGCCGTGGAGCAGCACAGCTCGGACTTAGCCCCGGCCGGAAACGCCAGACGCTGAGACGCAGGGGCAGCCGCCCTCGGGACTGAGCCGTAGGGAACCGGGATCCCCGCCAGAGAGAAGGGACCCCCTGAAATTCACGGCATCCCAGCCGTGTCCTGTGGGCACATTCAGGGCGGCAGAGCAGGCACAGGGGTCCAGGCAGACCGCGGCGTCCGGCCGGGTCGGGAGCAGGAGGCCAGGGCTCCGGAGTGCTTGGGCGGGGAGGCCGCAGGCCCAGTGCAGGAGGCCGCAGGCCGAGACGCCGCAAATTCTGCAGAAGGGTCCCCTCGAGTCTCTGCCGAATCGCCCACCAAGCACCTGCAGGACAAGACTCCCCCGCTGGCTGAGGGCCACTCGGACTGGGAGGTGGATGTTCCCGGGACTCCCGGGGCAGGGAGACGCCCGGGCTCTGGGCAGCAGCGTGCGGAGGCCCTGCTGGTGCTGGCGGCCGTGCACACTCAGGAAGGCCAGTCCTCAGAGGGGCCACCCTGTCCCAGAGCGAAGGCCACCCTGGCCCTGCTCAGCCAGGCTGCGAGGCCACCACAAGAGGACAGAGGGAACAAGCGGTTAACTCCATGCCAGAACTAAGGACAGCGACTCTCGAGGGAGACCCAAACCACACAGCCCAGATGAGCAGAACAGTCCCGACAGGACGCCCGGCATCGAACGCAAAATTACTGACTCGCGGAGAAGCAGGACAGGGCAGGGAAGGGGCCAGGAGGCAGTGGAAGGGGACCCACAGGGACGGCTGATGGGATGATCGGCCGTGGGCCCTGGACAATGAAGAAAACACACTTTAAATAGAGTGGAAAGACGGTGAGAGAAGCGGAAGGGACGAAAAGAACCTAATGGAGCTTTACGGAACACGAAACGGGAAGTGCGCCGCGTGGTGTGAGTTCGTGGGGCTGCGGGGACGGCACAGCCCAGCCTGGGCGGCGCAATGACGGGAAGGTTCCCACAGTGCGGGGGCCGAGTCTGGGGTCCAGGTGCCGCCCGATTCCCCCGGAGGCCCCTCTCCTGGGCTTGGAGATGCCTCTTCTGACCCTAACCCTCCCCTGTGGGCGTCTGTCCTGGTCACCTCTTCTTCAAGGACACCAGTCCCACTGGACACAGCCCACCCCCGTGACCCCTTGACCTTAGTCACTGCTTCCAAGACCCGTCTCCAAACACAGTGCCATGGGGGGTTATGGTTTCGCCCTGTGCGTTTGGGGGACACGACTCAGGCTATTAAAGCCTTTGAGGTGACGGAAATGTCTCCCGCCAAGAGTGGGGTGGGCCTACGTGCGCACGCGTTTCTTGAAAGCAGCGACTTGCAGGCTGACACTGGGTGTGCTTTGTCACACGTCACGAGGCCTCCACAGAGCGGATGCTCTGCTACGTGGGAACTGGCCACACACCATCCGGCAGGTGCCCTCGCCTCGGGTGGGCCGCACCACAGACACCAGAGGGCTGCAGCTGCGGCTGCCGACTCAGGGGGCCTGGCCCCGCCCCCGAGCCCCCGGGGGCCAGCCCTGCCCTGCTCAGCCCGCCGAGGACATTGGCTCCCACATGGCCTGGTCCGGCTCCTGCCACGGCTGCCCTGTGCGGCCCCGTCCCACCACAGTGTGAGCAGGGGCCGTCCCCGCCGCCCCGCCGCGGGCTCCAGCAACCCCAGCCCTCCCGGCCCTCAGGCCCGGCCTTCACTTCCTCAAGGTCTTGCGGCCCCTCCCCGCGACACGTGTTTTCCCGTCTGTGCGTGCACGTGTGTGTGCGTGTGCAGGCTGCCTCCTCTCCCTGGCTGCATCCCGTGTCCGTCCGCTCGGGCTGCGGTGACAAGTGCCGCGACCGGGTGGCTCAGCCAATGCAGGTCGGTTCCCACCAGGCTGGAGGCCAGAGGTCGGGGCCTCAGGGTGCTTCCTACCGGGGCGCCTTCCCTGGTGCCCTCGCCCCTTCCTGTGTGGGCACCGCCGGAGGGCCTGGGGTCCCTTCCCCTTGTCGGGGGCACACTGGTCACGTTCGGGGGCGCCGCCCCGTGACCTCCCTCATCCTTATTTTTTTTTTTTTTCTTTTTTTGAGACAGAGTCTCTCTTTGTTGCCCAGGCTAGAGTGAGTGCCATGGCGTCAGCCTAGCTCACAGCAACCTCAAACTCCTGGGCTTAAGCGATCCTCCTGCCTCAGCCTCCTGAGTAGCTGGGACTACAGGCATGCACCACCATGCCCGGCTAATTTTTTCTATATATATTTTAGTTGGCCAGATAATTTCTTTCTATTTTTAGTAGAGACGGGGTCTTGCTCTTGCTCAGGCTGGTCTCGAACTCCTGACCTTGAGCGATCCACCCGCCTCGGCCTCCCAGAGTGCTAGGATTACAGGCGTCAGCCACCGCGCCCGGCCTTCCCTCATCCTTAATGGCCCCCTGAGGCCCCTCCCCAAATACGGGTCCCTGGGGGTTGGGACTCAACATGTGAACTGTCCCAACCCTAGTGCAGGTTCCCTGAGGTCGGGGCCTTTGTCTCCACTCTGTCCACGTCCCCAGCACCTGCAGGGGGCACGGAGCGGGCTGGGCAGGTGCCCGCTGCACACCTGGGGGAGGAAGGCAGTCCTGGCAGCTGGGAGCCCCCTGGCCCCACCAGCCCATCGGCGCCCTGCTGGTGACCGTGACCCAGGTCCCACAACTCCAGGTCCACAGGGACCCGCCGAGAATGGGTCTAACCCCAGACTAGACACACACATGCCCTGGTCCCCAGAAAGCCCCGCCCGGCGGGGTCAGGGGCAGCCGCCCCTCCAGCCCCAGCATTCCTCTCGCTTCCTTCTTCTGCCTCTGAGCAGTGGAGCTTGGTGCCCCGTGTGACACTGCCACCCTGACAGCACCCGACCCGGAGCACAGCCCCCTCCCCCAACACCCCCAGTCCCCCAGCACAGCCCCAGCCCCCCAGTGATCCTCCCTGGGTGTCACTGTGACGCCGCGTCCACGCAGGGGCTTCCCTCTCCCCGTGAGGACCCTCAGCCCGGCTTCCTGCATTGGGCGCCTGCCAGGGGCCCTGGCTGCTGGGGGAGGACGCGGCGTGGGCTCCTCCCTCGGGCTGCGAGGTGGGCGGGGCTCCCTCCTGCAGGTGCTCCTGGGTGGACGGAGAGGCCAAACCACTTTCAGTTTGCACTGACTCTCTCTGGGCCCTTTGAGGTTTCGGGGCCGGTAGGTTTCCCTTTGACCCGACAGGGCTGGTGCAGGGGTAGGTTTCCCTTTGACCCGACAGGGCTGGTGCAGGAGCGTGTGAACATCCCCTGCCCGGTGAAGGCCGGGCCACCAGGGAGCCCCAGGGACCCTGCGGTTCCCACAGAGGGGAGCAGCCAGCAGCCTGGGGCCGGGCCCCGCCCCGGCTACCCCTCCCCACCCTCGTCCTGGCCTGCAGGGCTCAGACGTGAGCCAGGCCACCGCCCCAGGCCCCTCCAGGGCGTGTGCCTGTTCCCGCTGCAGCCTCGTCCCAGTGGGCAAAAGGCGACGCAGCCCGGAGTCCTGGACACGGGGTCACAAGGTGTGGGCCGTGCACACGGTGGGGTCGTTCAGCCCTCAAAGGGAAGGCAGCAGCGCGGACACCTGCTACCACCTGCGGGACCCTTGGGGACATTCTGCCCAGTGACAGAAGCCAGACACAGAGGACAAGGACAGTGTGGCTCCACTCACAGGGCCTGGCGCAGGCACATCCTGGAGACAGAAGGTGGAAAGGGGGTGCGGGCGCGGGGGCAGGAAGGGCTATTGCTCCGTGGGCACCGAGCTCTCCTTGGAGGATGAGAGCGTTCTGGGGACGGTGGTGCTGATGCTTCCGGAACACTGAGCGCGCTTCATCCCCTGAGTCGCTCACTTCTGAGCGGCTTAGACGGTGAGTTTCGCGTGATGTGCATTTCACCGCAGTGTAGACAGAGTGAGTCCGAGCAGACTGTTCCACACGGACGGCAGGGGGGACCTGGCGCTGGTGGAGCGTCTTGTGTCCTGACTGTGTGGGCGGGGACTAGTTGCCCGCAGACTCACGCACGCCGGACGCTACCGACGGGGACGCGTGGTCTGAGTCTGGTGTTGGCTGGGGTCACAGGACAGCCGGGTCCGGGCCCTTCAGCAAGAACAGAGACCCGTTTACAGTTGTGCGGGCTGGGACTCCCGGTCCGGGGCCGTGTCTGGTGACAGCGGCCGTGCTCCGTCATCCCTGGGAAGGGGGAGGGGAGAGAGAGCAGGAGGCGCT
This sequence comes from Eulemur rufifrons, assembly GCF_041146395.1. Lineage (NCBI taxonomy): Eukaryota > Metazoa > Chordata > Mammalia > Primates > Lemuridae > Eulemur > Eulemur rufifrons. The sequence continues at coordinate 131,139 of NC_090990.1, read as the reverse complement.
GACGTCACAGGGTGCCACTCCTGGGGAGCCCCGTCCCCAGATGACAGCACCAGCCCAGGCAGGGGCCAAGGCCTGGCCGCCCGTCCCCTGTCACAGCCCCCACCCAGACACACTGTTGCTTTGGGGACGAGGTTTCCAGAAGGCAGATCGTGGAGGACACGTTCAAAACGCAGCACAGGTGAGGGCAAAGGGACCTTGCTGCGTCACCCTCACACGTCCTGTGAAGCAGCTCACAAGAAACGTCCCCTGAAAAAGCAACAAATACCGAAGGCGGCGCTGCGGCCCGAGCACGTGGTGCGCTTCAGGAGCCTGCAAACGCGGGGACAAAACCCTTAGCCAGCAGCCTCGGTGGCAGGGTCACGAGTGTCAACCTGCCTGTCAGCCAGAAACAGGAAACCCCGAGGAAGGGGAACTCCGCGGCGATGGCTCCTGCCTGCCTTTCAGATCTACACCGAGTTTCTGTTCTAAAATGCGGAGCATGATCTGGTTTTTCCAGAACCGTCATCATGGAAGATAAAAAGATTGCCCAACTTTGCCGCGTGTGTGAACACGATCATTGTGGGCCAGGTGGGGTGGACAGGCCTGTAGTGGCAGCCGCTCAGCAGGCAGAGGTGGGAGGATCCCTTGAGCCCAGGTGTTCCAGTCCAGCCTGGACAGCATAGCAAGACCCTTCTCTACCAAAAAAAAAGGAAATGGAAGAAACAAATTGTCATGTATGCACATAATGGATTTGAGGAATACTACAGAATAAGTGTCACTTTGCATCAAATAATACTGCAGCAATATGAAGAAACGAGTCATTTAAAAAAGTGACCATTGGATTTAATGTTAGGAAGAAAATGTTGAAGAGATCGAGTCACATGTGGGTGTGTGGCAATGTCGTCAACGCTGACTGTAGAAAGCACCGTCCTCGCCCTGGGGGACAGCCCCTCTCCCGGAGCCTTCCAGACGCCTGCGCTCACTCGCGCCTTCACTCTGGCGTTCGTTCATTGTGCTCACTCACGCCTTCACGCCTTCACCGTCTCAAACACTCACCAGCATTCACGGAGCAGCGTCAGGGTTCCGAGGTACCTGCTCGTCCCACCTGGAGCTGTTGCCGGTGGTGTCCGTGGGGTACACTGTCTGATCCCCCTGTGGCCTGGGAGCCCGTGAGGTCCAGGGGCTGCTTCCCCCTCCCTACCTCCCACAGCCGGTCAGCAGGTGCTTGTAGAGCTCCGTTCTAGGACCTGGGGCCAGGGCGGGGAAGGAGGACATGCCAACCTGTGTCCCTGAGAGGACACTCAGTTGCTCCGTCATCGGATGCCTGCTGCGTGCCAGCTGTGACCGGTGCTACCAAGAGGCAGGGACAGTGGAGCAGGCAGGGGGGCTGCCAGGGCCACACGGTGGCAGCAGCGCTGAGGGGGAACCACACGGTCTGGCTCCAGGGTCGGCCCCCACGTTCCCCCACCCACCCCGGCCACGGCGGAGCCGGGCAGCGGGTTTGCCAAGCATCCAAGACGGGACGAGCTGAGGGGGCAGAGCCCGTCCCCCTGGGCCTCCGCTGGAAGGTCCAGGAAGGAGCAGCCTTGGGGGGTCTGGTCCCCCTCCTTGTTCAGACAGGAGGCCTGGTGACATGCCAGGTGCTCAGCTGGGCCGGCCAGCTGTCTGCCCAGCAGGCCAGACCGTCCCTGTGCACCCCGAGAGAGGGAACCCCGTGAGCATCCCGGCCCCTCTGAACAAGGAGCAGAACAGCCCGAGGGTGGCAGCCTGAGCTGGCGGGTCCTGCGCGAGTTGACTTCAGACGCTGCACGTCCGTGAGACCCCGTCTGTGCCGAGGGGTAGGGAGCTCACCTCCCTGCTGGAGCGGCTGGGACCCCCGAGGGATGAGGGGCCTGAGCCTGGGTCATGCGGGGCCTTCCCGAAGGGGCTGCTCTCTCCTGCTGGCCACTCTGTGTCCCCCGGAGGGCCTTGGACACAAGGCCTCAGTCTGCCCCCAAATGAGAAGGCTCCTCTGAGGCCCCCAATATGCGGCTGACATGGCTGAGAGATGACAGAGGGCTGGCTGGGATCCTCGGCCAGCGTCTCACCGACTCCCAAGGGACCAGGAAGGCCCAGGGCTGGAGAAGACCCTGCCAGGGCCCCCAGCCAAAGCCGGCCCTGGCCAGAGGCCCCGAGATGGGCCTGGGCAGGCGGACGGGCACCTGTGCAGGCAGGACGGTGGCTCTGGGCTGAGGGTCTCTGCCCCCCATGGGGCAGGGGAGACCCTTAGCCAGCTGGGCCTCACCCCGAGTCCAGGACCCCCCAGGCACTGGGCCCTGGTGTGTGTAGCCACATTTATGAAGCCACTACTGTGTGATGGGGAGTGGGGCGGAGGGACGGCTGGGGAGGTGCCCTGCCCCCGAGGAGGGGCACGCTAATAGCTGGGGTAACCCCAGTTATTGGTGGGGCGGGGGTGGGACTCGGGCACCCGGCACAGAGGAGCAGCGGCACGAACAGGGCGGCCAGGGCTGCTGGGGCCCCTGCCCACCGCTGACCTGTCCCTCTTGGTAGGAAAAGACAAAGACCTCCGCCTCCGTGCCCTGCCGACCCAGGGCCCGTGGCCAGGTGGCAGCGGTCACCATGGGGACCTCCCCAAGGCTAGGTGCTGCCCCAGACAAGTGACTTCCCGACTGGGCTCAGCCTCCTCTACCAACTTGCCAGGAACCTGGGGAAAGACCCGTGGGCGTTCCGTGGTCTGTCCCCAGCGTGGGCAGAGCTGCTATGCGACGCCTGGTGGCGGCTGGGAAGGTGTCAGGGCGACTGGGCAGGGCTGTGGTGGCCTGGGCCCCTGGGGACTCCTCCACCGAGTCTGCCCTGGAAGCTGAGGCTTCCTGGTCGGAGATCAGAGACCCCTTCACTGCTCTGAGCTGCAGAGGTTGGGTGGGCCCAGGCCTTCGCCAGGGACGCGCTGGTGGCCACCAGGGGGCAGCAACACCCCGCGGGGCTCCGGGTGGCAGGTGCTGGTTCCCGATCCTGGGGTCCCTGATCTCAGGACCCCCATAGCCCATGGCCGAGAGCTCAGGCAGGGAGTGCGTTTGGGGCCCCACCGCCCGCCACCCAGGGAACACACGAGGGTCCCCTCCATTCTCATCCTCGGTGAGGGCTGCTGGGCTGGACCCAGGACACTGGGGGAAAGCAGTGGTTATTTATTCCGTAAACCAATGGGGGGCGCAGCAAGGCCTCCAGGAGCGACAGGGGCATGGGCGGCCGGGGACGCAGGTCGAGGTCAGGTCCCAGGACTGCAGGAGCCTCAGTGTGCTCATCTCCGCAATGGGGGTGATGACGCTCGGCCGTCACAACCCGGGGCTGCTGTGACGTGACCGGGCGCTCTCCGTGTGGGGGTCGTTCACTCTGGGGCACACGGGGCTCCCCCAGGACACCAAGGGCAGGAAGGAGCTTCCCAGGCCCAGAGCATCTCAGGGTCTTCCCTGTCATAGGGGCTGGAGAGCAGCTGGGCCTTGACCAGGGGCCAGGACTGAGGCCAGCAGGGCGAGGAAGCCCCTGGCCCAGGCCCACCCCCCGGGGGCCCCAAGCCCCCTGCACGTATGCTGAGTAGGGGCCCCAGGTCTCGGGGCTGCAGTCAGGCTCGGGCAGAGGCACAGACGGGCAGAGGCTCAGACCCAGACTTCATTCAGACTCCACGGAGGCCCCGCTGTGAGGCTCACCCCTATACCTGGTTCCCACACCCGCCACGCCCAGTGGACGTGCCGCAGCCCACGCCCCACAGCCCCAGGGCGTCCAGCACAGGCCGGGACTCTCAAATGCGCGGCTGTGCCCGCCCCACCCTGCTTTACGGTAAAGCACCGGTCCTTCCCCAGGCGGACAGGAGCGGGGGTCCAGCCCAGGCCTCCCCACACACCACGCCTCCAGGCGCTGCCAGGGCAAGCTAGACGACGCACAGCCTTTGTGACATGCAGAAAGTCCCTCGTCCCCAGAACGCCTCCTTCCACGTGGAGACAGGCGCACTGCCGCAGCTGACGCCCCAGCTGCCCGCAGGACGCCTGTTCGCTGGCCCTGGCTCTGGGCGAGAAACAGGGCAAACAACGTCCTTGCTGAGGGGGAAGCCAGGCGCTGGGCGGCCCGGGCCTCTGCTCTGGTTCTGGGGCCTGGCAGAGTGGCTGCCAGGCTGCCACCGCGTTTCCCGTGGGCAGCGGCTGCTCTGTGCGCTGCTCCTGAGTCGTGGCGGTGGTCTCTTTGGCAAGTCACCTTCAGCGCGGCCTGGGACTCATCGCATTGCTACAGGGAGGGGGCAGGGAGACGCCACAGGGGCAGCCACGGGAGTTAGGGGAGCTGGTGAGGGGCCTGGGGCGGGAGGCCAGGGGCACCCACCTGCCCAGCCCAGGGACAGACACCCTTGTGACCAGCCAGGCCGGGAGTGACGCCCACCCTTGATGTGGCCTGCCTGTCCCCAGCTCAGATGCAGCTGGCTGGTGGAGGGACAGCAGAAAAGTGGCAAGGAGTGGACCCCACTCTTCACTGTGGGGGCCCAGCTTTACGGGCGCCTGGGGCTGCAGCGAGTGAGAGCCTGCGGCAGCGGGTGGTGAAGGCATTTTTATCCGGGAAGGGCGGGACGGAGGGTTAGCCCAGGCCCTCCCACACCCGCAGCCAATCGGTGGCTGGGGCTGGACGCGACGTGGTCCCCGCCCCCTCCCCGTCCCACTCCCTGTGCTGGGCGGGGTAAAGAAGTGCCCCGCCCCAGCAGGTGGGGGTGTGGCAGAAGAGGCGGGGACAGGTGGGGAGCCGGCTGGGAGTCCCTCCCTCCACCCCCACAGGGCGGCCCCTGGCAGTCCAGCCACCTACCTGGGCTGGGGCGCGGGAAGCAGCCATCCCTGGGGTCCCCAGCGTCCAGAGAGTCTCCTTCCCTGTCCCCAGCTTTCCACCTGCAAGGCACAGGACAAGCACCCCCACTGGCCACCCTCTGGCCACCTGACCTGTCCTCAGGGGCCACACTTTGTCCTCTGCTCTGGGCCCCTCCAGCTCCTCACACTGACTGGTCTTCCCACCCGACCCAAGCGGCCCAGCCAGGGGCTCAGCCGGCCCTGGCCACACTCGGGGTGAGGCAAGTGGCCACGGTGGCCACGGATGTGGAAGCAACATGGGACAAAACCCCCGGGGAAGAGGTGCGGACCCCCAGCTGCTGGTAGAGAGGCTGGGCCGCTGCTCTGGGAGGTCCCCAGCCACCACACTTGCTGACGACCCAGGCTCCCGCCAGGGCCCCCTGGCTCCCCTCATACTGTGAGGTCAGCGGAGTGTCTGGGCAGCCTCCCACCCCCGCTCCCCAAGGCCATTTTAAACAGCCACCCTTGGGCGTCTCCTCCCCCGGCACAGGGTGGGGTGGGGCCCCCCCACACCTCACACGGGGAAACTGAGGACCAGGAAGGAGGCTTTGCCCAGCTCTGTGCGCACCAGTCCCCCTCCTGTCCCTGTGAGTGGCAGGGCGGGGGCTGCCAGGGCTGGGGGTGGACGTGAAGAGGGGGCGAGGCCGGGCTCGGGGCCAGGAAGGGTGCCGGCTGTGGGACTCATGGCCAGGGTGTGCGGCGGGCAGGAGGGAGCTGGAGTAGCCCGGTGGCGGGGGCTGCCCGGCTCAGCAGCGGAGAGTTCAGGGTCTTCCCAAGATGTCCTTTACTCGGACACCAGGGTGAGTGATGGGCCCAGGAACAGTGCCAGCCTCAGGCCCAAGGAGAGGGGTGGGCGGCTGGCTCGGGCGGCCACACAAGAGCGCTCCCAAGCCCCCAGCCCCGGAGACCTCCCGGCCCCGATGGCTGGCAGGGAGGCCCCTCCCTGTTGACGGGAGTCCTGCTTGGGGGTGGCCAGGTAGGCCGCGCTGCGCTCGCCCCGCCCGCCTGGAGGCCCTGAATGGCTGGGAGCCTTTTGTGGGAGAGCAGCTGGCGCGGCCTTTATGTGGGGCTGTGGGAAAGTCCCGGGGCCAGCCTCTCACAGCCTCTCAAAAGCCGGGATTATCTCTGGGTCTGCAGGAACCCTCTCGAGGACGACCCCCCAGCGAGGCTGGGGGCAGGGCCGCCTCCGCAGAGGTCCTGTCCGCCAAGCTCTGGCTCTGAAGTCCCTCAGCCAGGAAGGGTCCCCTGAGTGGAGAGCCCCACGGACAGCCGTATAGCGCCGGCCCGTCCAGCTGTCAGACATACGTGTGCTGCGGGCAGGCTGCGGGGGAGCCCAGCCCCCTCCTGTGCGGGCCTCGGGCCCTCTGGGGAGGCCGTGGGCAGAGCCTGCCAGGGCAGCCCCTGCAGTGTGGCCATGCCCACAGCCGGCCCCACCCAGGATGGGGGCCGGAGGGAACTGCACACTTATTTGACGCCTACTGCAAACAGGCTGAGCGGGATGTACACCTGCTCCCTGAACCTGCTCAGCGTCCTGAAAGGGGGCAGGACCAGCCTGGGCCTCTGCCTGCCCCGGTGGCCACTCCCTGGCGGTGGGCAACACGGCAGGGGTCCCGGGAAACTGAGTGAAGTGGATGAGGGGACCAGAGGCCTGGCAGGTCCGCCTGCCCCTGCCTTGGCCCTGTCATCACGCTCACATGCGCCCGTGGGGCGTTGGCAGCCCCCCCTTTCACAGGTGAGGGAAGGAGCCCCAGAGAGCCCAGCTGCTCCGTGGCAGCTCCTGGCTTTGAACCTGAGCCCACAGCCCTACCCAGGAGGCCTGCCGTGGGCAGCAGGAAGCAGGGGTCCCGCGTCACTCCGAGCGCCCTGCCGGGCCCAGTGTGCGGGGGACACCCGGGAGGCGCTGGGGGGGACACCCGGGAGGCGCTGGGCGGGACAGATGTGCCTCCCAGCGCAGTTGCTGGGGAGCTGCTGCCGCTTCCTGGGACCTCAAAGGCAGCCTGGGGGGAGCCCCCCGCCGCCCGCTGGGCCGACTGTTCCCCAGATGGCCTCTGGGGCCGGGAGCTCGGCACACAAAGCCCGGGCGGCCCCGTGGCGAATGAGTCTGTTGCCGCGCACGCGCCTTTTGTGCGGACGAATGTCCGCGGCAGGGGCCGGGGTGTGGGAACCCACCCAGAGCGGGCTCCCGCCCAAGTTCCCCTGGGCAGGGGCAGAGCTGCGGGCTGCTGCCTGGAAGGAGCCCGGAGCCAAGAGCAGGCGGGTGGCCCTCAAGCAGCCCACGGCCTCGGTGCCCGCACCCCTGGGCCCCCCACGTGTCCCTGGCCTGAGGGGCTCCGGGCACAGGCCTGGGCTTCCTCCTTCGCCACCGCACACACGAGACGCAGGCCTGGGAGAGGACGGACAGGAGCTGCCCTCACCCTCCTCCGAGGGGTCTCTGGGGCGGGGCAGGGGGTGCTGGGGGGCAGCGAGCCCTGGAGACTTCCCGGGGGAGCAGGACATTCCAGAACCTGCCCTGGGCACACTGAAGGCCAGAGGGTGGACACATGCCAGGAGCCAGCCTTCCCCCTGGGGGAGGCCAGGCCCCCTCTTAGTCCTGGGGGCCAGAGCATCACAATGGGGTCCCTGCCAGACTTAGGAGCAACCAGAGCGGGCAGGGAGGGTCCTGGAGCTGCCCCCGCCAGTGGCTGTGGGGGGCACCAGGCCAGGGGTGCCCTGGGGCCCAGGTGGGGTCCCCATTGCTGGTCCTGCTGAGCCTCACTGAGGAGGCCCCCGGGATGGGAAGCCCCCTGCCCGTGACGGCTGCCCCAGACTGGCCAGTCCCATGGGGGTGGTGGGGGAGGTGGGAGCCCAGAGCGAGCACCAGTGGGGCGGGTGCCCCCGTCGGAGTTGGGTGGGGGTGCTGGGGGCCCTAGAGGAGGGGGGAGGGGGGTCATCGGGAGCACAGGGCCTGAGCCCCACCCCTGTGGCCTGTCGGGCCCCTGTGCCTGGGTGGTAGAGGCTCACAGACCAAGGCCCCCCAACCCCCTCCAGACCACGCCCGCAGAGCTGGACACGAGGGGGCGGGGGGGGGCCGGTCCCACAAGCCAGGGCCAGGGGGGAGGTGCAGACACTGCAGGCCAGGAGGACAGGAGAAGGGGCTTCCGGGGTCCCAGAGCTGCAAGCGCCCCTCAGCCCCACCCGGAGGGTGACTGACTCACCAGCCCCAGCGTGGCCCAGGACCCCAGCCTCTCGGGCCTCGACCCCTTCAGGGTTCCCACTCGGCCCCTCCCAGAAGGTGTGGTGCCCCCACCGCATGTCTGTTTTGGGAGCCCGCAGTGACCGACTGGGCTGGGGGTGCTCCGTAACGATCAGGCAGCCCCCCCACCATCCCCGCCTCTCCAAAAATTAGACAGTGAAACGAAACAAAAAGCCAGCCAAGGTCTCCAGCAAGTGGGGGAGCTAAGGGGGGCGGGGGCGGACCCAGCCAGCCTCCCAGGGAGGGAGCGGACGCCTGTCGGCGCACAGTAGGTCTCCCCTGGTGCGGAGGAGCAGAGGGCGCTGCGCACCGGCCGCTCCCGCCCAGGCCCTGCGTGAGGGCCGACACCCAAGTAGCGCCTGACCCAGGAACCTCCCACCGCTGGTCCCCTCTGGAGGGAAGGCTGTCCCGTGCCTGAACCCAGGGTCCACTCTGGCCTCGGCCACCACCTGGCAGCTGGGCCATGAAGTTCTCTGGGATCCTCCACCGGGCCTGGTGACGCCGGCCCGCAGGGAGGTGTGGGCGCACCGGGTGCAAACCCGCCCAGACACAGGGCGCACGGTGGCTCCGTGCTGCCGGTGGGGCCAGCGTGGTGTGCACGGGGCCACACACTGAGTATTTTAGGCCACGTGCTCGTTGCGCCTGCCCACTGCGGCTGTGCGGTGAAGCAGCCTCCTCCACAGTAAGGGACGCGCCTGGCTTTGTGTCAGTACGAGTTTGTCTGCGGGGGCTGAGCTGAGATCTGAATTTCATCTTTTTCACACGTCACAAAATGCCTTTCCTCTTTGTCTGTCTGTTTTAGCCATTTAAAGATGTAAAGGCCAAGCAGGGCACGGTGGCGCACTCCTGTAGTCCCAGTGACAAAGAGACCAAGGCGGGAGGATCGCTTGAGCCCAGGAGTTCAAGGCCAGCCTGGGCAACATAGCAAGACCCCATCTCAAAAAAAAATTAAAAACCATTCTGGGGGAGCACAGCATCAGTGAGGGGCCTGACGCTCACCCCTGTTCTCAGCGCTTTACATATATGATTGCGTCTGAGCCTCTGAAAACCTAGTGGGGGGGTCTATCGTGGTCCCCACTTTACAGACCAGGAAACTGAGGCAGGTGGGGTTAAGCACCCTGCCTGAGGTCACGCAGCTCGGGAGACACCTGGGAGGGTCTGCTAGGAGTCCCCCCCACCCCCACCGCGCCCCTCAGCCTCCAAGAACCAGGGATTGCGGGGCCAGGGCCAGCGGCCAGCCTCCCCCGCCCCGCTCCAGCTCCTGCCTGCGGCTGCGCGGGCTGTGGGTTCGCGCTGGCCGGCGGTTCCCACACTGCGCACCGCGGCAAGGGAAGCGTGCCTGGCCCCCTCGTGGCATTAGTGCCGGGGTCTGACTCTGAATGAAGGAGGGCGGCGGTGGGGGGCGCGGGGGGGCAACTCCCAAAAGACCATCTGGCTCCGCGTTATAATAGAGCAATAAAGGGCTTGTCTGCCTCTCAGACACCGCAGGGTTTTAACCAGCTTGAGATGGCGACCCGGCCCTGCCCCCGGGGCACACGGGGGGTGGGGACGGGGCGGGGCGTGTGGCCACGTGGGGCCCGTGAGACCGAGGGCCGCAGGCTTTCCCACCGTCACCTCTGCCAGGGGTAGGGCCACCACAGCAGCCCGCCTTTACAGGAGGGAAACTGAGGCCTCAGAGGCGGGGGTGGAGACTGGGATCTGCGCCCATGTTGCCCTGGGGTCTGGGGCTCAGCCCCTTGGATGACACGGGCCTGGGCTGGTCTGCAAAGGCTGGGGTCCCCGGGAGCCTGAGACTCGGACGGGAGCTCCTCTCGGCTTCGGGGACACCTCCCATCTCCACAGTCGCCCGAGTGCCCTGGGCAGATGGTGCACCCTGGGCAGGGGTGTGGGCAGCTGTCGCTGGGCCCCAGGGGCCCCGCCCGGCCGGAGGAGCCACAGGGCTGCAGTTTAGGGGATGCTGGCTCCATCGCTGAGGCCCCAGCAAGCACCTTTCCCCGCGTGGTGCTGGGGTGGGGCCGCGGTCACCCGAGTAAGACGAGTAAGACGAAAGAAGGAGCCCTGGCACGGAGCACCCACAGGCCGCGATGGTCCTGGCCATTCTCACCGAGGCCTGCAGAGGCAGGATCCCTGTCCCCACTCTGCCCGCAACTGCAGTGCATGGCTGAGCAGCCTCCAAGAGCAGTTCCTGGGGGAGAAGGGTCTGAGCTCCCCTGAATCACAGAACCTGAGTCATCAGGTGTGAGACCTGCGGCCACCGCAGTGGGCCAGGCCTCAGCCAAGGTGGGTCTTGGAAACGGCACCTCCATGGCCCCTGCCCAGCCCACCCCTGGGGCTTTCACACAAGGCCCTAAACACCCCTTCCCCGCTCAGACGCCCGCAGGTCCCCCTGCCGCAGGCAAGGTTGGTGTGAGCACAGGAGCTGGGCAGAGCCCTGTGCCCTGACTTGGGGCCCCTGGCCAGGTGCAGCATGCAACGCAGGGACTGTGACACCTGTTTGGGCCCACAGGTCACATCTCAGGTGAGGGTCAGACAGCCCTGGTCATTAAGACCCTCTGCAGAGGCTCCCGCTGGGCCGGGGCGGCTGGGTAGGCGGGGCAGGCACTTTCCTCCCCTCAGCAACGCCTGGCTCCTTCCCGGCCACCCTCAGGACTCCTGCCACCTCCAGCCATCTGCAGCTAGTTCCCCTGAGACCGAGGTGGGCCTGGGCAGGGAAAGCCCACTGTACAAACAGGCAACGGCTCAGAAAGGAACAGGATGTGTTCGCCGGTCTCCGGCTGGGAAAGGCGAGGGCAGAGCCCAGCCTGGGCCCGGAGCCCACCTGGTGACCCAGCAGGTGCCCACCCTGGGACCCCCCCCACAGTAACACATCGGGGGGAGCTCACAGAGGCTCTGCACCCCAGGGCAGCACTGAGGCGCCACTGGTCGTCTGTGGATGGGGCAGTCTGGGTCTACACGGGTGGGCAACATGCGGGCTGTGACCCAAGTGACAGAGCTGTCCCACAGAAGCAAGCACGGAGTGAGGCTGCTGTCATACGCATTGTCTGTGGCCCTCAGCGGTGCCCCTGGAGACTGCAGGCGGGCCTAGAAGGTACCCACTTCACAGGAGGGAAAGTGGAGGCCGCATGGAGATGATTTCAGCAAGTGTCTGTGTTGCCAAACTGGAGAACTCAGAGCTCAGGGAGCTGCTGCAGAACAGACATAAGGGGCCGACACAGAGGAGCCCCTGGCCCTCCCCTCTGAAGCCTCAGTCTCCTCATCTGTACAGTGGGCCTGACAGTATCAGTCCCTAGTCACAGAGCTGCTGTGCAGATGCAAAACCCCCTCCCAGGGCTCTGGGCACGGAGGGGCTCTGGGCACGGGAGGGGCTTAGGAGCTGCTAGCGTTACCTTAGCACAGTGAAAACCAGGGTGCCTGTCCCGCCTCCACCCTGGAAGATACGGTGGTCCCCAGCCCACCCTCTGACAGGGGAGTCACTCCAAGTCAGGGGGGCAGAGACAGGCACCCAGCAGACCCCCAGGACGGCAGAGCCCCTCCCCAAATCACTCCCAGGAGGGTGCACCCCCAGTAATACCTGCCAGCAGCTCCCAGGCAGGAGCACGGCGACCGGGCTGAGAAGCTGACGGTGGAGCCCGCAGGGAGACGCTTGGGGGCGGTCTCCATCGTGGGGCAGCAGGCTGGGGAGCAGCAGGCTCTGGCCCCGGCCCTGCCACTGGCCCCTGCCCGCCCTAGCTCGGGCCATGGGTTTCCCACTCTGTGAAAGCACCCCCCTCCCCCATGGTACCCCACTCGCCAAGCCCCCTCTTGCGTCTGAGATGCACGGCCTGTGGGAGCCACATCACCCTGGGGGAGGGGCTGCTCCTGAGCACTGCGGGCCGACAGGCAGTGGCCTGCGCAGAGCCCATGCCCACGCAAGGTGGCGAAGGGCAGGGACCTGGAGCCCGGGGCCAAGTTGCTCCGTCCCCAGCACCTCAGGCTCCGCACCTGCAAAGCAGGGACACTCCGGCCTCTGAGGGACACTGGGGCCTGGATGAGCCCAGTCAGGCTGGGCGGCGGCTACACCACACAGTGTCAGGTGAGGGGACTGCCGTCAGGACCACCCTACACTCACCCCGGCCCCGGTCACCTGCTCCAGGAAGGGGAACAGAGCAGTGCCGCTGACTCCAGCATCTGGGGAGAGAGTGACGGACCCAAGTGAGGATGCTTCAGCACGGGCACACGTGGGCACACATGGAGGGACACACATGGGCACACACGTGCACACACAGGCACACACGTGCACACATGCACAGACATATGTGCACACATGCAGGAGCACACAGGTACACACTGGCACACATGCAGGAGCACACATGGGCACACACGTGCACACAGGCACAGACACATATGGGCACACATGCAGGAGCACACATGGGCACACACGTGCACACATGCACAGACACATATGGGCACACATGCAGGAGCACACAGGTACACACTGGCACACATGCAGGAGCACACATGGGCACACACTGGCACACATGCAGGAGCACACATGGGCACACACGTGCACACATGCAGGAGCACATGTGGGCACACACGTGCACACAGGCACAGACACATATGGGCACACATGCAGGAGCACACATGGGTACACACTGGCACACATGCAGGAGCACACATGGGCACACACGTGCACACATGCACAGACACATATGGGCACACATGCAGGAGCACACAGGTACACACTGGCACACATGCAGGGGCACATGTGGGCACACACGGGCACACATGCAGGGACATACATGGGCACACGTGCACACACGGGCACACATGGCAGGCATGCACAGACACACAAGGGCGCACGTGCTGGGGCACCCATGGACATGCACACACACACGCGTGGGCACACGTGGGAGCCTCCTTCCAGACTTGGAGACTTGGGTCCCAGCTTCGGCCACCACAGTCCCTCCGCTCCAAGCCTATGTCCCCCATGTCCCCGCCATTCCCTCTGCCCGGAAGGCGCTTCCCAGAATCCCTCTCCGGAACAGGATGGCTCCCTCCAAGGACCTCCCACCGCGTGGAAGGCCCTCTTCCTCCTCCCCTGCACCCCAGAGAGCCTCAGGCCCTCCCCACGATGCCCAAGTCCTGGAGCCCCTGCAGGAGCCTCCCGCGTGGGAGGTGTATGTGCGTGCGTGTGTGCGCGTGTTTATATGTGTGTGTGTGCTCTTGTGTGGAAGCCCTTTTTAAAATCACACAAGTAGTAAATGCTCATTCAAGGAAAAACAGGTGAGAAAAACCAGGCAAATCCAGGCCCCAGCTGTGCGTCTGGGGGGTGCCCTCCGCCGTTCTCCCCAACGTCAGGTGGGTGTCCCGGCGGCTGCTTTGCCTGTCCTCACCGCAGCTCCATGGTGGGCCCAATCCATGCCCCCAAAGTTATCTCCTATGTGTAAGGGTCTCCCCAGTCCCAATTAAGCCGCCCCCTCCCCCCCAGTGCAGGGGCCAGGCCTCAGTGTCCCACCCAGCGCAGGGAACCCAGGTGTCAAAGCTGTCGGAGAACCACCCTATCTCTGGATTCAGGTCTTTGGTCTGGCTCTCAAAGTGGGGGTACAGGGAGCCAAGGCCAAGGGGCCACAACTGCACAGGAGAGGGACCTTTCCCTGCCTCCACAGAGCACCCCCAAGCCAGAGTGGGGCCAGGCAGCTGGCAGTTCCCACACTCCGGCGCTCCTGGCTGCCTTCCCCAGTGACAGAGAGCAGCACGTGCCTAGCTGGCCGCCTTCGCGCCACAGCCGCCCTTTGTCCTGGCGTCCTCCATGCGGGCCACCCGCCATCTGGAGCGCGGGCTCCCAGTGCAGGGGGTGCAGCCTGGGGAGGGGGAGGCCACGTCATTCCTCTGCCGCCCCCCTGGCCAGAGGTGCCGGCCCCTCCCCAGGTCAGCGTCTCCCAGGACGCTGCTCAGGGTGCCTGGCCCTCCCCTCCCCCACCCCGTCCCCCTTCTCCCCCACCCCCAGCTCAGGAGGAGGAAGAGCCAGGCTGCCGGGTCCAGCCCCGGCTCCAGTGCCCGCTGGGAGGCTGAGCGCAGAGGGGATAGAGCCCTACCGAGCGCCCACTTCTCGGCTCTGTGGCCACGTCTGCACCCATAACGGCACCCAAAGTGCATAACAAACACCCAAACGTGTCCATTCAACATGTCAGCTCACCCAGGGTACATAAGACCTTGGGCAAGTCACTTAACCTCTGTGCCCCTGGGGTCCCTGGGCTGTAAAGTGAGCACAGGGACACTTCCCCGCCAGACTGTTGTAAGAAGTCACCATCCAGCGTTCTGTGCCTGGTCCTTAACAGATGCTCAATAACTGGGGATTCTTCTCCCCTCCCCCACTGCAGCTCCGGCCGGGAGCCCTGGGGAGAGACCCGGACCCCTCTCAGCCTCCGGGCAGACTCAGCAGCGGCGAGATGCCCACCCCCTCCGGGCAGCCAGACATCCTCCAGTGCCCGGGTGTCCCTGGCTGGGGTGGAGACTCTGAGCCACACCTGCCCAGCAGCATCTGCTCCCTCGGGCAACGCCGGGGCACCTCCCTGCAGCAGGTGGACCGGCTGCTGATGGAGGGGTGTCCTGGGGCCCCAGGGCAGAGCTGCGTTTGGATGGGCCCACAGTGAAAGCTACGGAGCAGAACTGCAGGGGGTGCAAGTCACAGTCTGCGTGGTGCCCCTGGACATGCGGGACATTGTCCCCACAGTCTGGACCCATCTCCCTGCACCCACCTCCCAGAGGCACAGCTTTCTGCAAACTCCAAGCTGAGTTTCCACCCAGCGGCCCCCCAGCAATGGCCTCTGGGGTCCGAGGAGGCAAAAGCAGGCTGTCCCTGTCCCCAATTCCCAGGAGACCAGCCTGGCTCCTGACCCTCCCCAACCTCCCTGCTCCCCACGTCCCACGCTGGAACTGCTTTGGGGACCAGGAACACCAGGCAGGGGTGCACTGTGCAACCCCACTCCCTGCATGTACGGGGCGGGTGGATCGGAGGAGGCAGGGTGGGTGGGCAGCGGCTGCTGCAGAGGGGTCCTGCCTGGGGGACCCCGGGAGGTCCTTAGCAGCTGCACTGGCTTGGGAGGGGTAGAGTAGGAGGGAGCTCGTGGCTCTTCTCCGAAAAGAAGTCCTACTTTTTGTTTTTCCCCATTGTGGCAAAATACACATAACATAAAATTTACCATCTTAACCATCCTTAAGTGCACAATTCGGTGGTGCTAAGCACACTCACGTTGCTGTGCAACCATCGCCAGCACCAACTCCAGAACTCCCTTCCCAACTCTATCCCCGGGAAACACGCAGGCCCCTCCCTCCCCAGCCCCTGGCACCACGGTTCTACCTTCTGTCTATGGGTTTGGTGGCTCCAGGGACCTCCTAGCAGTGGGATCTGACAGTCTTTGCCTTTTTTGTGACCGGCTAATGTCACTGAGCGTCACATCCTCGAGGCTCAGCCGTGCCGTAGCGTGTGTCAGAATCTGCTTTTTAAAGGCTGAGTAATACTCCGCTGTATGGACGGACCACGTTGTTTACCCATTCACCTGTCGCGTGACGCTCCCACACTGTGGCTACTGTGAGTGACGCTGCCGCGAACACGGCTGTGCAAACTCTCTCTTCGAGTCTCTGCTTATCCTATGGGCAGACCCAGCCGCGGAAAGGCTGCATTATGTGGTGACTCTATGTTTAGATTCCTGAGGAACTGCCGAACCGTTTTCCACTGCAGCTGCTATTTGACGTCCCACCACCACCAAGTCCTCCTCTGGCCGCCGGGAGCAAGAGCCCCTGGAGCCTCCCCGACGCCCCGAGGCCCCTTCCCCTCCCGAGGAGCTCTCTGCTTCGCGCCAGCCTGGGCGGGGAGCGGCACGGGGTGTGGGTTATTTAGAAGTGGGTTTTGGTCCTAGACTTGTGGATTTTCACATCCTCATTCCCAGCTAGTGGGTTTCGCCGGGAGCCCCAAGTCTACAGCCAAGTGCCTCCCTGTCTGCCCCGGGGGGAGCCCCCAGAGCTGCGGGCACCCATCTGCACCCAGCCAGCAAGCCCCTCAGATTCACTGAGCACCCCAGGGAGGGGGCTCTGGGAAGTGCAGCTGGGACACCCTCCCGCCTTCCTCACAGCCCAGCTGGGGGAAGGACCCTCACCCCACGCTGAGCTGCTGGGGCAGCCGAGGCGGAGGATCCCACCTCCCCCCACCGCACATTCCGCTGTGCTGCTGCGCAAAGCCCACCAGCCTGGAGCGAGGCCTTGGGCCTCCCCACCCGCCCCTCCCCAGCCCTTCACCTCGGCTGGTGTGAGCCAGGAGCCCAGCGAGTTTCCCACACTTTGGCCCCATTCACAGTGTTAAACGGCCCACAAAGGCCAGGCGTGTGCCTCGGAGGCCCCAGAGCTGCCATCTGGCCAGCACTCGGGGAGGGAGCGAGCCTTTCATCCGGCCGGGACTCAACACCATTCATTTCATATTTCCCACAACTGAAAATTGGATCAAAGCTGCTCCGTCCGGGGCCGGGGGCCGGGGGCGGTGGGGCGGGGGGAGGAGGGAGGAGGTGGCCCCTGTGGCCCACCCACCACCCTCACCTCCGGCAGGCCACTGTCCTGGCCCACTGCGGGTGGGCGGGCCGCTGGGGTGGGGCAGGGGCTGGACCACATCTCCCAGTGGCACGTGTCTCACTTGGGCTGAGGAGCTGGCTCAGGGAAGGGACCAGGATGGGACACAAGGCCACCAACTGCCCCCTCCAAAGCCTGGGGGGAGCAGGGCCTGGCCTGGGTGCCTCCCCCATCTGGGCACGTCCCTGTGTCCTGCAGTTGGGCCGTCAGGGCACGAGTGGGCTCAGACCTGTTTGCAGCTGGTAGGGGGGTGGCCAGGGCCAGCCTGGGCTCCAGCAGGGCTCACCAGCCTGGGCTCCGCTCCCTGCAGCTCTTGGCTGGCAGGGCGTAGGTGACTGAGTCATGCTGCCCCCACCCAGCCCACCCCAGGGAGTCCGTAGCCAGGTAAGGGACACACACAAATGGGACGCTGCTCAGCATGAACCCCACTTTGGCTGCAAAATGGCTCCACTGAGCACCGCTGGCCCCCGGAAGCCACCCCCACAGTGCCAGCTGCTGCCGGTGCCCAGGCTTGGGAGCCGGGGCAAGAGCTCATGGCCTGGCATTCCTGCTGCGTGCCTCCCCCCTTGTGCATCAAATGAGGGCCGGAGCAGCCTGGGAGAGTCCCATCTTCTCAGAGCGCAGCAGCCCCAGCCCGGAGGTCACTGCCTCCCTCCGTGGCCTGAGGCTGAGTCCCCTCCAAGGGAGGTGTTGTGGGGGGCCGGGGGGAAGGCAAGTCCCTCCCCTTCCAAACCCCTCCTGGAGTGTCTACCCCATCCCAACGGTGGCCGGCTCTCCAGTGGGAGGGCCACCCTGTGCTGGCGTCCAGTGGAGCCTTCCCCTCCTGCCCCGGCACTGTCCTGCCTGCTTCCTGGATGGGCCCACCCTTGGGTAACCAATGGCTCCTTGTGCTGAGAGACTCCTGGAGCCAGGCCCACCGAGGAGCCCGCTCAAAGCCGTGGGCCACTGCCAAGACGCCGGGGCTGGGCTCCTGATTAGACCCTTGTTAAGGCCCAGCCACTTTCGGACGTTGCTGCCATCTGTCCAGGGAACCCAGCTCCTGGATTTAAATTCTGGCTAAAGTGTCCTGACGCCAGCCCCTGGCTCCCAGGGCTGAGGCCCTTCCGCTTGGACCTGGCTGGGCCCCAACCCGTGCCTAAGAGGCAGCCGGGGCCCCACCCCCTCCCTTAGTCACTGATGCAGAGAATCAGGGGAACTATGACCCCTCCAGGTGGAGGGGGTCTCCCAAGGGACCCTCTCATAGGGGCCTAGGGTGACACTGGTTGCCCCAAAGCAGCCGCTGGCCCTCTCAGCTCAGCTGGCCAGGTGCCGGGGCATTAGCTCTCCCGTGGGCTCCAGGGGCCTGAGTTGGCACCGCACCCGTGTGCTCTCCAGGCCTGCCGGCTCTGAGCCTCATGCCTGCCCCCTGGCACACACTCCCTGCCCCGGGTAAAACGCAGAGGAAAGCAAGCCCTACCGGCACCCCCAGGCAGAGCAGAGGGGTGACATGCAGATGTGGCTCCCCATAAGTCATGCACGAACAGTGACCACACCAAGCATGCCAAGGGCCGCGGACCCTCCTGAGCTGCAGGGACGCTGCAGCTGGATTCCTGGCCGGATGGGGATGGGGAGAGGCCCTCAAGGGGCACCTGCTGGTTGGTGGAGCAGCCCAGATGCTACTGCCCGGTGAACTGCTTCCAGGAGGGTAGGGTGCAGGGGCTTGGGTCTGCCTAGGTGCCACACACAATACTGAGCATTTCCTGTCCCCTGGGCCCCTGAAGCTGCCCAAAGTCCAGCCATTTTCTAGCTCTGGAGAAGTCACGAGTCCCAGGTGGGGGGGGGGGGATTTGTAATAGGCCAGCAAAGCTGAAGCTAAGAGCCGGGCCGTCTTCCACCCCCCACCTGTGGGCAGGGTGACAAGTGCTGTTTAGGAGAGCTGGTCCCCCTGGCGCCCCTCCAGGGGTGGCGGGCAGCAGGTCCCCGTCGGCGAGAGTGCCCATCCCCCTGGAAGCCCCTGCACTTAGCGCTGCAGCTTCCCTATCCGCGCCGCCGGCCAGCAGTGGGGGTCGCAGGGGAGGCCCGCTCCTTCCTGCCCCCGCCCGCCGCAGCCTGGGAAAAGGCAGCATATTGAGGCGCGGGGCTCCCAGCGTCAGGCCCCGGGATGCTAATGAGGGCGAGCGCGTTCCCACAGCCCGGACATTGTGCCGCGCGGCCCACCTGCTCCTCGGGGAGCCCCATTGTGCCCGCGCCGATTCACAGGCAATTTAGCGTGCGCTAATGGGCCGGCGCCTTTGTGCGGCCCGTGCGGCCATTGGCCGCCGAGTGTGGGAACGGCCGCGGCGCCCGGGCCCCAGGCGCCAGGCCGCCGCCCGCGCCTATATAGGGCGCCGCACTGGGCCAGGGTCCGCGCAGCCCGGGACGCGCCTGCCCGCACGCCCGCCCGCCCGCTCGCCGCGCAGGCATGGCCCCCAGCACCGTGGCCGTGGAGCTGCTCAGCCCCAAAGAGAAGAACCGAGTAAGTGCCACCCCCGCCCGGCGCGCGGTCCCGCTGCCCCGCGCCGTCGCGGCGCCTGACGCCCCCTCCTCCCGCAGCTGCGGAAGCCGGTGGTGGAGAAGATGCGCCGCGACCGCATCAACAGCAGCATCGAGCAGCTGAAGCTGCTGCTGGAGCAGGAGTTCGCGCGGCACCAGCCCAACTCCAAGCTGGAGAAGGCTGACATCCTGGAGATGGCCGTGAGCTACCTGAAGCACAGCAAAGGTGAGCCGCCCCGCCGCGCCGCGCCCCGCCCGGCCCCGCGCCCCGCAGCCCGCGTCCCGCTCACCGCCCCCGTGTCCCCGCAGCCTTCGCCGCCGCCGCCGCCGGCCCCAAGAGCCTGCACCAGGACTACAGCGAGGGCTACTCGTGGTGCCTGCAGGAGGCCGTGCAGTTCCTGACGCTGCACGCCGCCAGCGACACGCAGACGAAGCTGCTGTGCCACTTCCAGCGGACCCCGGCTGCGCCCGCCTCCGCCGCGGAACCCAAAGCGTCCGGCACCGTCCCGGCGCCCGCGCCCGCGCCCGCGCCCGCCAAGGCCACCGCGCGCCAGCCGGCCTGCGGCCTCTGGCGCCCCTGGTGACCCGCGGGGCCTGCGGACGCTGGCAGGACTGGCGGGGAAGCCCTTCTGCTCGCGGTGGGGAGGAGCCCTCCCGCCGGCGCCGGCCGGGCCGGGACGCCCTCCCCGAAGGCTCCCCCCAGGCTGGCGGGCCAGCACCAGGTCGTTCTCAGAGAATGTGCGTGCGGTGTCATTGTCGTTTTAGGACAATCAGGGCCCATCTTCTGCCAAGTGTCTGACCCCATGGGGTTGTTCTGTGTTTGCATTTCAGCAAGTGACTTCTGGGAAGTCCCCGGCCACCCGGGGTTCTATGATATTTGTAGGTGGCAGGGGCTCGTGAGCTGGCGACCCCAGCCTGTAGAGGACTTTCTTCAGGGCCCGTTGCTGCTGGGCAAGCACCCCGCAGGCGGGCCGTGCCCGGGGCACATTTGCCTTTTGTGAAGGCCGAACTCAGGGGTATCCTCATAGGAAAGATTCTCAGCCTGGGTGGGCGCCGAGGGCCACGTGGAGCCACGGCCCAAAGGCCCCCAGACTTGGGCTGGTGGGCGGGGCTCACAGTGGGCCATTTGGGAGGGTGGGGTCTCTGCTACAATCCTTAAAGGATTCCTCTGTGTGGGTGGGTGCACGTGGGCACGACTTTGTACTCAGAATTTGAACTCTTGGTCACATGGGAGCCACAGGACTGCTCTGAAGGCTTCTAATAAAATGGTCCTCCTCGGTCTGTCTCTTGTGCCTCACACCTGTCCTTGGCAGCCATGCGGGCGGGTCTGCGGGGCTGAAAGGGAGTGGGCACTCCCCTGGTGGGCAACCACAGGAGGAGGGTCCTCAACAATGACCCTCTGGATAGGGAGAAGGGCCAGGTCCTGGCTGAGGGAAGAAGGGTCGGAGGCAGGGCAGAGGAGCAGCTGACGGGGGCTCGTGCAGGGAAGGGGAGCAGGTGAGGGCAGGGCACACGGATGCTGGCTGGGGGGCAGAGGCCTGGGAGCCAGCTCCCTGGAAGTGGGGTTGGGGCAGAGTGACAGCTGCAGGACCTTCAGTGCTGTCCACTGTGGGAGCCGGTGGCCACAGGCTGCAGTGAACCTCGCGCTGCAGTGAACGCTGGCTTGGCCAGGCCAAACAAATAGGAGAAAGTATTTGC
Source organism: Eulemur rufifrons (assembly GCF_041146395.1). NCBI lineage: Eukaryota > Metazoa > Chordata > Mammalia > Primates > Lemuridae > Eulemur > Eulemur rufifrons. The sequence goes on along the minus strand of NC_090990.1, from coordinate 110,241 downwards.
CCCCAGCCCCTACCCCAACCCCCACATCCTGCAGCACCTGTCCCAGGGAACCTGCTTGGGTGGTCCATGGGCACCGTCCCTGTGGGCTGGCTGGCTGCTTGCCCGGGTCGAGTCAGGCGGTGCTGGCCATGAACATGCCAGGGATGATCCCTTGTCTCAGAAAGGGCACCTATTTTTAGGCAGCTACAGGATGTCAGTTGAGTGAAAAGCCCACAGCCACAGCTCCCAGGGGGCAAATGCCCGCAGCGAGGAGAGAGAGGTATTCCCACATCATCTGCACAACGGCCCAGGCGTGGGCCTGCTCTGCACCCCTCTGTCCCCTTCTGTCTGCTCCGCAGGGAATGTCCATATGGGGTGCTCCTCCCGGCCAGCCTCTTTGGGTCCCTGCTGAACCCCGGGTGTGGTGAACACAGGACAGAGAGGGTCCCCATTCATTCCACATGTTTATTGCATGGCGTGTGGGGTCAGACAACATTGTCCTGGTGTAATGTGCATCCGCCAGGCTGGCCTAGGGCACACCTCTGCCAGGGGTTGGCGCCCTCTCAGGAGCAGACCTGCTCCGCCCCTCCCCCCAGGCCTCCCCGGGCAGGCTTCCTGACCCAGTGTGGCACACCTACGCCCTTGGAAGACACACACCAGGCCGCCTCCTCCCCAAAGCCTTGCCTGACACACCGACGTGTCATGCCCAGAGCTCTGAGTCTGTACTGTCCCACAGCCTGTGCCCCCAGGAGCCTCGCCAGGCAGCTGGTGTCATCTTCAGTGTGCACAGGCTGAGGGCCAGAGATACGCAGTGACCGGCCCAGGGTCACCCGCGAGGCAGGTGCTGGAGCCACCTTAGGGCCCCATCAGTCTGTTTTCAACACTGGGCACACAGTGCCCAGGGTCTCTGGAGGGCACACATCTCTCAAGGGTCTCCACACCAGCGGGGGCTTCCTGGTGACTCACCCTGGAACCCCGGCCTGCCCCCACCTGTATCCCTGCTCCGGTCTGGGGTGCCTCCTCGGCCTGTTCCCTGCAGTCTCTGCAATCACCATAAAGTGCACATCTTCCCGGCTGCAGGTGCACGTCCCACTGGGGCTGGGGCTCCCCCAGGGCAGGGTTCCCACCTCCCCCAGCTTGCGTGGTTTGGCACTGGAAGTCAAACCCTGGGGAGCCAGGAAGCTGGGCACCCCCGCGAGACCACACGACCTTCGCCTTGGCGCGCGGGGCCACGCTCACCGCAGGCGACGTGCACCGAAGAGGGCGGGTCCCCGGCTGCCGCGGACCCTGGCGCCCTCCCTGGGAGCAGAGCGCGGCCGGCCGCCCGGCCAAGCAGGCCTCAGCAGTCGCGTTAAGTGTCCGGCCGGCGGGGAAGGACACTGCTCCAGACGCCCGGTGCCGACCCTCGGGCCCTGGGGCATAAGCGCGCGCGCGCTCCCGAGGCCCAGGCCTCGCAGACCCCGGCCCGGGACTGGCCAGAGCCCGCGCAGCCCGCAAGCCCGCGGAGGCAGGGGGCGGGCCTCATTAGCATAATCTATTCACGGGGCGTTTAGCAGTCAAATATATGCGCATATATCTCCATGGCTGATGAGGCTGGCCGGGCACTTTCAAAATGGCGGAGTGTGGAGCGAGCGGCGGCGGGAGCAGCGGGGACACCCTGGACAAAAGCATCACGCTGCCCCCCGACGAGATCTTCCGCAACCTGGAGAACGCCAAGCGCTTCGCCATCGACATCGGTAGCCGCGGCTGGGCGGCGGGCGCGGGCGGGGCGCGGGCGGGGCGGGCGGCGGGCGGCGGGCGGGGGCGGCGGGAAGGACGAAGGGCGGGGGCGCGGTCCTCGCGCACAGCCTCACGGGCCTCGTAGTCCGCGGTCCCGCGCACAGCCTCACGGGCCTCGTGGTCCGCGGGGCGCAGGCGCGCGGGCTCGGCGTAGCAGCCAGACTACAGCTCCCGGCAGGCGCCGCGCGGGCTGGAGCGGGGCATGCTGGGCCTGGTAGTCTGCGCGCCGCTGACCGGGAGCCCGGGGTCGAAGGGTCCAGTGTCACCGCAGGGAGGAGGGTTCGAATCTCCGGCTGCACGAGCAGCGGGGCGGCCCGTCCCCCCTTCCACCAGTGGGCGGCCGAGATTTGGGGTCCTGTGTGTGGCTGAGACGAGGACGACACGGGCTCCGCGGCCCAGCACGGAGGCTGGCTCCACGCCCGGCCCGGCTCCGCTCTCTGCAGAGCGGACCTCTGGCGCCAGTGCAGACGGCCGTGGACGTGGAACCTGGGAGCTCGTGCCTTCCCGTGGCTTTCAGGGCGGCCCTCCGGGCTCTGCTGCAGACCCTCCTGCCCCTCCTGCCCCTCCTGCCCTGGGTGCCCAGGGCTGCGCTCTCAGTACTGGCTGTGCGCCAGGCCCCTTCCAGACGCTTCCCTGACTCCCCCCCACTAACCCCTCAAGGAGGAGCTCCAATTACTCCACGCAAGGATGAACTTTCTTGCCCAGGGTCACCTGCCTGGTCAGTGGCAGAGTCAGGATTGGAACTCCGCCCACGCCACGCTCTCTGCTGCTCTACCCATGTTTCCGGTGGAAGGGCTTCCTGGGGGTGGCTTCCTCGGGGAAGGCCCCCTTGAGTGGGCCACTGTGGCTTCGCATACCTCTCTCTCTCAGCCGATTTCAGCTGCAGGCTGAGTTTGCTTGCCTGCCTGTTGGTGCCAGTGTGGGACAGTGAAGCTCATCAGGGCAGGGTGGTGTCTGCTGTCTTGAAGCCCCAGTAGGACACCAGAGCTGTCTTGGCTGCTCAGTAGATACCTGAATGAGTAGACAGACCACTGACTGCCCCCCACCCCCCTGGAAAAGCGGGGACATCAGAGACAGCCCCGGGCTCTCCCCTCCAAGCTGTTTACTTCTGGTGCGTTAAACACATCCAGGGCTGTAGGGTTCTCAGGGTCACTGGTGTCCTGGGCTTGGCATGTCACTGTTTTCCGAGGTGCCCCAGTCAGGGAGGAGGGTGTCCTCCAGGGACGTGGGGAGCCATGAGAATGGGAACATGGCCTAGGTGGTGAGTTCCCACCTTGCAGTGAGTTCACGAGGGGCGGTGCTTGGGGGGCGTGGTCTGGTGGCAGGTGTGAGGATGTGCCTGAGGCATTTGGAGGGAGACCTGGCAGGACTCGGTGACCGACTGGATGTGGGGCTGGAGGTGGTGAGCTTGCAGGCCCAGCCGGGCCGCCCACATCGGGCCTCCCCAGAGGCTGCCCAGCTGTGCTCCACCAGTATTCTGAGGCCTCCACCCCCGCCCAGTAGAGTGTGTGCTCTGAGGGGTCCTGCACTTCTGCTGCCCTCACACGGGGGCCTCTGTTCGTGGGGACATGTTGGGACTAAATGTTTCTGAAATACAATTGCCGTTGACCTTGGGAGTTTTCATTCTTGTTAAATGGAGCAGCTTTGGCTCCCAAGACCCTGGGTGTTTCCAAATTCATTTACTGACTCAAGTGTTTGTTCTCATAGATGCCTTTAGTATTTTGTCTCAAAACAACCGTTTGAAAGTCATTTTAGCCTCCTTTCATGATGTAGGATTTTTGCAGGCCCCATAAGAAATGCAGTTTCTCTAAGTCGTTTTGTCATGCTGAGTGTTTGGTTTCACCTGTATGCGTCGCCTCTGGGCCTTGAAGTCTGTGAATGTCACGTGGCCTCAAAAATGCCTCTTCTCTCACTTTGAACAGCACACTGAGGCCGGGCGCGGTGGCTCACGCCTGTAATCCCAGCACTCTGGGAGGCCGAGGCGGGAGGATCGCTCGAGGCCAGGAGTTTGAGACCACCCTGAGCAAGAGCGAGACCCCGTCTCTACTAAAAATAGAAAAACGAGCTGCCCGTGGTGGCGCTTGTAGTCCCAGCTACTCGGGAGGCTGAGGCAGAAGGATCACTGGAGCTCAGGAGTTGGAGGCTGCTGTGAGCTGTGATCACGCCACTGCACTCCAGCCTGGGTGACAGAGTGAGATGCTATCTCAAAAAAAAAAAAAGAGCACACTGAAGTTTATCCTTGAAAATGCCTTCTTTCAGAATCTTTTAACTTTCCCTAACATGTATTCCAGGTGAATAAAGGCCGCTTCTGTTTCCTGATATTTAGTTCAAACTTTGATCACGTACAACATCTGAGGGGCCACGGGGCTTATTGAGAACATCAAAAGGACTTTGGCCCGTGGAGGAAGAGATGTGGGTGGCCCCTGTGTGATTCTTTTGGCTACTTTGGGGGCTTGGGCTGCATCCTCCAGCTCAGAGCCTCTGGGGGGCAGGGACACGGCTTCCTGGCCCAGTTGTCCCCCGTGTTCTCTGAGAAGGTCCTTGCCGCCTGCCCCATTTGTAAGATGGGCAGTCAGGTGTGTGCTTTTTTAAATGAAAACATCCTGGACTTGTCGGCTTATTGCTTTGGTTCGTTAATAAGCTCTGAGCTTGAAACTGAAATTTCTTGAACCGGTGAGGATTGCCGGCATTGCCCAGAAAGGGGGGTTTCCCTTCCTCTGCAGGATTTCGTGCCGGGGGGACAGGGAAATCTTGAGCTCAGTGTGGCTGGGGACCTGAGGACGAAAAGAACTTTTAAAGGAAAGAAGCATTTCGATTTCATAGTTCGTTTTCCCCCTTCCTCTGTTTTGTACCCACAGAGTTTTTAAGTTCAAGTAGCACCAAACACCTTGTCCACAGAGACAGCTTCTTGGACGCTGAAACATCTGGAAATGTCCCGGAGAGCTCAAGGAGGGATGGACCCCAGGCCTCCTTCCCTCCCCAGGCCTGAATTTCCCTTGGTTCGTGTCTCCCCTTACAGGTGGATCCTTGACCAAGCTGGCCTACTATTCAACCGTGCAGCACAAAGTCGCCAAAGTGAGGTCTTTTGACCACTCAGGAAAGGTGAGCTTGTGCTGCGGCCACCTGGAGGCAGGCCCAGTGGCCTGGGGCCAAGCAGCTACTTCCCTGTCATCCTGGACTTGGCACTTCTCCGTCTCCCCTCTGAAAAACTCACTTAGCTGTTCTGGAAGTTTTTGGTATGGACAGCCTTCCCTGTCTTGCGCTCGGTTGCCCTTCAAGACCCTTGGCAGGGATGCCGGCACTTGCTCTCGCCCTTCAGGAGGTTTCCTGTCCCTCTCGGGCAGCCAGGGGTCTCGCAGCCTGGGCCCCTCCCCTCTGGCCCAGGACGCTGCCCGGGAGCTGCAGCTGGCGCCCAGACCCCGCCCATTCAAGGTTGATGCAAGTGGCCGGGGCCTGTGGGCAGGGGTGCTCGGGGACCAGGCCCTTGCGCGGTTCCCCCAGCCCCGGCTCACGCAGACGTCCCGACTTTGTTTCCTAGGACGCAGAACACGATCACGAGCCGCCCTACGAGATTTCCGTGCAGGAAGAGATCACTGCTCGGCTGCACTTCATCAAGTTTGAAAACGCCTACATCGGAGCCTGCCTGGACTTCATCAAGGACCACCTGGTCAACACGGAGACCAAGGTCATCCAGGCCACAGGCGGCGGGGCCTACAAGTTTAAGGACCTCATCGAAGAGAAGCTGCGGCTGAAGTGAGTGGGGCCTCGCTGGCGCGGAAAGGACAGGCAGCCACCGCTGCTCCCGCGGGCACGCCACGTGGCTGTGGAGGGACACGGGGCCGTGGGGCCGTTCTTAGTGCTGTGGGCCACCCTGGCAGTTGCCGCTTTTGAAAGCCAGATCGGCTGTGCCCAGGCCACGTCTGCGGGTGGCGCCGCCCTGCGACCTCGGCTGGACAGGCTGCCTGTGGCCGCCCCTTCCGGTGGCCTGGACGCCTTACGGGTCGGGCTCCTTCCTCTTTAGGGTTGACAAGCAGGACGTGATGACGTGCTTGATAAAGGGGTGCAACTTCGTGTTGAAGAACATCCCACAAGAGGCCTTCATTTATCAGAAGGATTCCGACCCCGAGTTCCGGTTTCAGACAAACCACCCCAACATCTTCCCCTACCTCCTCGTCAACATCGGTTCCGGAGTCTCCATCGTCAAGGTGAGACTGGGCTGCACAGAGGGAATGAGCGCGTGACTCGGGAGCTGCTGGGTAAGCGCTCGCCCCGTGTGGGAGCCCGTGCTGCGCACAGGGACGGGGGCAAACCCAACGGGCCAGCATCCACGAACACGAGACCACGAGGTCACCGGCTGTTGTCAGACGGACAGTGGGCCCTGACTGGCCTTCAGGAGCATCCTCACCCTCGGCGGCACTGGGGGAGGGACCCGCCTGCTGGGGGCTGCTTGCTGACTGCCCGCCCTGCCCCGCCCAGGTGGAGACCGAGGACAGGTTCGAGTGGGTTGGCGGCAGCTCCATCGGAGGCGGCACCTTCTGGGGGCTCGGGGCCCTGCTCACCAGGACGAAGGTACGCCAGCAGGTGGACATGCTCTGGGTGTGGGGTTTCTGCTTCCCGCCCTCGGAGGGGCTGAGGCCGTGTGGCCTGTGACTTGCTGGACGAGAGGCCCCTTCCCCGGCCTCCCCCGACTCTGTGCTGGGCTCGGGACGAGGGTGCGGCCCACAGTCCTGCTCACCTCCTCCTGCCATGGCGGCAGTGGAGAGAGGGGGCCCCTCAAACCCGGCCTGGCGTTGGGGTCGTGGGGCTGCCGGCTCCGGGCTTGCTGCCTCCCTCCCCTGTGTCCCCGCAGAAATTCGACGAGCTGCTGCATCTGGCCTCTAAGGGCCAGCACACGAACGTGGACATGCTGGTGCAGGACATCTACGGGGGCGCCCACCAGACGCTGGGGCTGAGCGGCAGCCTCATCGCCAGCAGCTTCGGGAAGTCGGCCACCACCGACAAAGGTACCCGCCCCGGCCCCCGGCAGTGCCCAGTGACCGCGGCAGCGGCACACCGTGTTCCCTGGACACCAGTCTTCCCACCGGCTGTCACCTGGAGAGGTGGGGTCTCGGGTCTCAGCCCCGTGACCTTGACCTGCCCCGGTTACTGCGGCTCACTGTGGCACAAGCATATTTTGTGCTTAGAGAATGACGGTAAATAAATTCCGTCAGTCTTTGTTTTAGAAAAAAAACATAGGTAGTTCCTATAAGTTAGGAACAGTGGTTAGGGTCCCCCCACCTTGAAAACAAAGCCTGATCCATCCAGGAGTGATTCCCACGTCACACACCCTCCTGTGCTCCGGCTGAGTTCTCCCCCAGAACTTCCCGCCCCCTTCCCCCCTTCTCTGTCCCCCCACCCCATCCCCCCGCCTCTCACTAGTCCCCCCGCCTCTCACTAGTCCCCCCCACCTCTCACTAGTCCCCCCCGCCTCTCACTAGTCCCCCCGCCTCTCACTAGTCCCCCCCGCCCCTCACTAGTTCCCCCCGCCTCTCACTAGTCCCCCCGCCTCTCACTAGTCCCCCCCGCCCCTCACTAGTCCCCCCCGCCCCTCACTAGTCCCCCCGCCTCTCACTAGTCCCCCCCGCCTCTCACTAGTCCCCCCCCGCCTCTCACTAGTCCCCCCGCCCCTCACTAGTCCCCCCGCCTCTCACTAGTCCCCCCCGCCCCTCACTAGTCCCCCCCGCCCCTCACTAGTCCCCCCCGCCCCTCTCTAGTCCCCCCCGCCCCTCTCTAGTCCCCCCCGCCTCTCACTAGTCCCCTCCGCCCCTCACTAGTCCCCCCCGCCCCTCACTAGTCCCCCCCGCCTCTCACTAGTCCCCCCCAACCCCTCACTAGTTCCCCCCCGCCTCTCACTAGTCCCCCCCGCCTCTCACTAGTCCCCCCCAACCCCTCACTAGTCCCCCCCGCCCCTCACTAGTCCCCCCCGCCTCTCACTAGTCCCCCCCGCCCCTCACTAGCCGCACATGGTTTGCTTGGTGGCCGACGTGCGTGTCGTTTTCCGCCCCAGAGTTCTCCAAGGAGGACATGGCCAAGAGTTTGCTGCACATGATCAGCAACGACATCGGGCAGCTCGCCTGTCTGCACGCCAGGCTGCACGGCCTGGACAGGGTGTACTTCGGGGGCTTCTTCATCCGGGGCCACCCCGTGACCATGCGCACCATCACCTACAGCATCAACTTCTTCTCCAAGGTAGCGCGCGACCTTCACCCCAGTCCTCTCCTGCAGACCCTCCGTGTCTTCAAAAGTGGCACTTGCCGCCCCGAACAGCAGTGGGCCGGAGTGTCATTAGCCACCGCAGGGCTGTCCCCCTCCCCTGGCTAGCTCCGGGCTGCGTGCGCCTCGTGGGCCTGTGGCCGTCACTGAGTGTAGGCATGTTACCAATGACGGGCACTCTAGGGACGGTGTCACTGTCGACAGGGGTCAGTGGAGCTTGGGGACGCCGTGCAGTGCCCACCAGGTGGGCCTGCCCACGTGTGCTGCCCGCCCCCGCAGCCTGCCCCAATACAAGAGCGACCGGGTGGTGGGTAATCGACCACGAGCAGTTGCTTCCTCGTGGAAACGCTCTTAGGTCCCCTCGGCCGGCAGGTGCAGCTCCACTGAGCAGCGTGTTGGGGCCGGTGTTTGAGAAGGGTGGGCCACGCAGGGTGAGGCCCACCGCCACGTGGGGCCTCTGACCAGCTACACGTGGGCTTTGGCCGTGGCAGGGGGAAGTGCAGGCTCTGTTTCTGAGGCATGAAGGCTACCTGGGTGCCATCGGAGCGTTCCTGAAGGGGGCCGAGCAAGACAGTGAGTAGAGCTGTGCCCCTGTGGGCAGCCACGGCCACGTAGGGCTTTGGCCGTGGCTATGGCCGTGGCCCTGCTCCCGGTCAGGGCAGCACAGGGTCCAGGGATGCGGTGGGGGGCGTGAGGCCTCGGGGTTACCTCTGTGAGTCCACACCCTTCCCCGCTCCCTTTCCCCTTGATTCGCGGCGGGGCCGACAGGCATGTGCCTCTTGTTCCAGACCCCAACCAGTACAGCTGGGGGGAGAACTACGCGGGCAGCTCCGGGCTGATGAGCACAGCACCTGAGCTGGGCCCCACGCGGCGGGCGCGGAGCGGCACCGTGAGTAGCGGCCCTGGCCATCGGGGGTCCCCCGGGGGCAGCGTGTGCTGCGCGCCGTCCGCCGTCCCTGAGAACAGCCCGGCGCCCAGGCCTCTCATGGATGTGAGATCTCACCCAACTGCAGATCAGGGCTGAGGCTGAGGGCAGAAGAAAGACGTTGCAGCTTTTGCCTCTCCCCTGTGTGGGGCTCTCGTGTTTCCGGAACACTCGGCAGAGCCCCGGTGTGTGTGGTGCAGCCCTTGTTTGCAGAGGACGCCGCAGTTCAGGGACGACCAGGGGCCTCCCCGTGGGCGGGGCAAGTCTCAGTCGAGTCAGGGTCGAGCCCCGGGGTCACGGGCTCTTTGCCTGGGCTGACGGTTGACGTCAGGGACGAAGTCTGCCCTCCTCGGAGGGTTCGCGGTCCTTTCTCAAACCCCAACTTGGGTGCGACCCACCGGCCGGGACCGTGGTTCTGCCCTGGCCTGAGCGGGCAGAGCGCCGCGGGGCCGGCGGGCAGGGAGGTGCACGCCGGGTCTACCTGGGCTAGAGCCGCGTGGGGAGGGTCTCCTGCCGGGACATCAGCAGCACGGCTTCGTCACGTGGAAATTGCCACCGTTTCTTGGGCCGCACGTCCCGGTGGGTTGTGACTTCTCAGGGGGCAGCCGTCTGAGCCCGCCGGGCACTCGCGGGTCAGATGCCTCCAGGGCACGCTGCCTGACGCTGCTTCTCGTCGTGGGCGCAGGTCCCGTGTTGAGCGGGGCGCTGTCAGGATCTCACCTGGCTGCGGCCAGCTGCTCAGGAGCTCCCTCCGGCCCACACGGCGCTGTCCCTGTGCGTGACGCAGGCTTTGCGCCAGCCGCACAGACACTGCTGTGCTTTCCGTGGCCCTGCGGCCCGGCAGGGGTGAATGACCCAGGGTGGGCAGAGCGCAGGGTCCCGGCCCAGTTGGCACCACGGACTGGTGTTCAGAGGGAGGGGCCGGTGTCTCCCAGCCTGTTTCTGATTTGGCAAACGTCTGCCCAGTGATTATAAATCAGACATCTGAGCAGGCGGCGACCCTTCATCAGTGCCCTTGTGCGACGTGGGTGGCAGGGGCTGTTCAGAGATGCCGTGTGCGGGGAGGGCCACCTTACGAGGCCTGGTGACGTCACCCTGGGAGGACCCGGATCCCCGTGTTACTGACAGAAGTGCGGAGAGAGAGACCAAGTAGTTACTGTGGGTTTACGTACCCCAAAAAAGGCAGAGCCGAGATCTGAACCCCCTCTGTCAAGAGAGCAGGAGGGGCCCTTGAGGCCACCAGGAAGGCAGGTGGCAAGGGGGACGTGGAGGACACACGGCTCCTGCCGCCCCTCCTCCCTGGGTGTGGAAGTTCTCCAGCTCTTTCTGTGCTCAGTTCTGTCACGCGGGTGTTTCACACCTGGAAGGAGGTGGATCTCGGCCAGGCCCCCAGGGATTCTCCAGCCCCAGGGGTTGCGGGCGGAGCTGCTCCCACTGGGGAAGGGCCACGCACAGTCCCCGGAGGGCAGGGAGGAGCCTGCTGCACCGGTGTCCTCTCCTCGGTGCACTGGGGCTGGTGCCACTGGGGCTGGGGGTCCAGCTCGTCCTTCCCCACATAAAGTGGAGCGTGAGCATCTGAGATCGCCCAGATACAGCTTGGGGCCAGCTGGCCATCAGCAGAGAGAGCACCTGGGGGGCTGCCTGGAGGTGGGGGCTGCCTGGAGGTGGGGAGCGTGAGGTGTGGTGAGGGCAGCAGGTGCAGAGCTCCGCACAGCAGGAAAGCGGTCAGGGTGTCTGGGAGCCCCAGGCGAGGAGGAAACAGTGTGAGCAGGAGGGAGGGGGTGACAGCTGAGGGGTGACTGCAGGTGGGGGGAGGAGGGGGTGGGGGAGGGTGGCTGCAGGGGTGGGGGGAGGAGGGGGTGGGGGGGGTGGCTGCAGGGGTTGGGGGAGGCACACGTGGAATCATCCGGAGCAGCGTGGAGAGTGTGAGGCTCAGGCTCCTGGCCAAGGGTTCGCGTCTGACCCAGAGGTGTGGGGCGAGGCCGTGGTCAGCCTCACCCGTTCTCACAGAGAGCCCGGTGGCTGCAGCCCCCCCCTGCGGCCCCCTCACTCTCCTGGTCCCCTTGGGCTTCCCGGGCTGCATGAGGACGTCCCTGTGGGGCCGCAGGTGTGTTTTGGTTTTTCTGGAAACCGCATCTCTGCCCTGCTGCTCCTTGTCTGCCCAGTTCGACTTGCTGGAGATGGACCGGCTGGAGAGGCCGCTGGTCAACCTGCCCCTCCTCCTGGACCCGTCCTCCTACGTGCCCGACACGGTGGACCTCACGGACGACGCGCTGGCCCGCAAGTACTGGCTCACCTGCTTCGAGGAGGCCCTGGACGGGGTGAGGCTCCGAGGAGAGGAGTTCCGGCAGGAACTGCTCCGAGCACAGCCTGGCTGGCCCCCCGCTCCCCGCAGTTGGCAAGGCGCCGGCCGGGCGGCCGCTGACCGCCCTGTTGTCGGCAGGTCGTGAAGCGCGCCGTGGCCAGCCAGCCCGACGCTGCCGACGCCGCGGAGCGGGCGGAGAAGTTCCGGCAGAAGTACTGGGACAAGCTGCAGACGCTGAGGCACCAGCCCTTGTAAGTGTCCGGCGTCCCAGCGTGCGGCCACTGCCTGCTGGGGACGGGGCCCTGCACCTCTGAGCAGCAGCCATGCCATCGGCGTTCGGGGCCTGCGGGTGGGCGTGGGGCACAGGCCTGGTGGCTGCAGTCCCCCCAGCGGCCCCCTCGCTCTCCTGGTCCCCTTGGGCTGCCCGGGCTGCGTGAGGATGTCCCCGGTGGGGCCGAGGGTGTGGGGACGTGCGGGGGCTTGGCTGCCTCCCACCTCCAGGCCTGCCCTGCTCAGCCGCCCCTGCCATGGTCTGTCCACAGCGCCTACGGGACCCTGACTGTGCGCAGCCTGCTGGACACGAGGGAGCACTGTTTGAACGAGTTCAACTTCCCAGACCCCTACTCCAAAGTGAGTACCGCTCTCGCCATTCTCGATCCCGAGTGGTGGCGAAAGGCATCCTGTCCTGTTCTGTCCGGCTGTGCGGGTTCAGTCGTGCCCCGACCCTGGTGCGGGCGGGCGGCCTGCGTGGTGGAGCCAGCTAGCCAGGGCCTCTGCCAACAGCATGTGCTGGAGAGCCTGGGGGTGCCGCCACGGTGACCCCACAGATGACCAGGGCCGGAGAGGGGTACTGGCGGTCATGAGGGGAGAAGGGAGGAGCAGGTCCACCTGGGAGAGGCACAGCCATGTTCTGCAGAGCCGCGGGCGGGGGGCTCCGCGGAAGGGTCAGACCCTGGCCTGCCCTCAGCTCACTCCCGGGAAGCTGGTACTCCGGGGGCGCCGCCTCCTGTAGTATATGGGGCTGAGTCTCCCGAGGTTGGCACTCCTGGGTGTCAGTCTTGCGTCCCTGTGTCTGACGGCCGAGCCCAGAAGCTCCACCCTCCTCCTCGGAGCCTTCGGGCCGGGAGGCAGCAGGTCCTGTCCGACCCCCCCTTTGAGGACGAGCTTCACACTGCGTTCCCTGCCCTCCCCGCCTACAGCGTGTCTGGTGACGGGGCAGGTCTGGGCGTCACGGGTGTGGACGTCAGGCCTGGGGCACCCGTGGGGGCTGTGTCCTCCGCCCCTGCCCTGTCTCGGCCTCTGCTCAGTCACATGGGGCCAGGCTCTCCCGGCCTCGTCCTGGGAGCCCACGCAGCGAGGGATGGCCCTCGGCCCCGCTCCGAGTCACGGGCCGTCCCTGGCTTGATCCTGGCGCTCGGGCTCTGGAGGGAGTGTTGGGTGCACGCGCTCTGTCTGCACGGAACGGACTCACGCCCGTGAGCCACGCGACCTCCTCAGCGGGGGGTCCCTCTTCGACGGTGCTCTGCCCAGGGCCCCAGGGAGGCCGCCTGCACGTGGCCCGGGGTGCTGGCCGTCGCGTGGTGAGGACACGTCTCCTGTGGTGTCTGGCAGGTGAAGCAGAAGGAGAACGGCGTGGCGCTGAAGTGCTTCCCTGGCGTGATCCGCTCCCTGGACGCGCTGGGCTGGGAGGAGCGGCAGCTGGCCCTGGTGAAAGGGCTGCTGGCCGGGAACGTCTTCGACTGGGGGGCCAAGGCCGTGTCCGAGTAGGTACCGCGGTCTCGGCCGCTCTGGCCTCCGTCTCTGTGAGGCGGCCTGTGGCTGCGTGACCCTGGGGCCCCCGTCCCGTCCCAAGGCTGCCCGGCCTGGGCCGCCTGCTTTGCCCACGAGGGCAGGGGCGTCCCGGGGGGTCATGGCGCACACGGTGTTTCTTAGGCTTCTCTGGTGCGCGAGGCCTCGGCGGTGAGCTCGCGGCCGCCCCGGCCTGTGCTGGGCCCACAACCTTCCTGCGGGGTGGGCAGTGGAGGCCCAGGGGTTGGATTGGAAATTTGGGGCTGACATTTTCACTGGGCAAAATCCAAGTTCACGCTGGTCACGCGCAGTCGGAGTTGAACGGAGTTAACGTGTGAATTGGAAAGCACTGGGCAGAGGAGCTTGCAGACACCGAGTGTCCTCCTTGGGGCTCACAGTCTGTGGGTAACCTCCACGTGAACCGTTTCCACAGCAATGACCTCAGTCGCCGGTCCCTGGCCTCTCCAGTGGCCCTGCCACACTGCTGCCCCTTCGTTTGCCCGTGGGGCCCGCGGGAGACAGCCCAGGTTCCTCCCAGGTGTAGCCCAGGCCTCCGGGCCCTCCCCGGGTCCACTTGCGTGTTTGGACGCGTGTGAGAGCAGCTGTCCACGTTCCCTCCCGCCCGCGTCACTGCTGCCCTTGAGGAAACGGACCGTGGCCGGCACGTGGGCGCTTGAGGAGGGCCCCACCCCAGGCCGCGGCTGGCGGCTTCCCACATGCAGCCCTGGCTGGCGCCAACCCAGTGGGACTGTGCCGTGGCTGCCCCTGTGGAAGGACATCCCTGCCCCCCACTTGGGAGACTTTCTTGAGATTCTATAATCCACCCTGAGAAACATGCCTTGTTGTTTCTCAGCCTCTCCCGGAGGACTCCCGGGGTTGCTGAGCGGTCGGCAGGGGCGGCGTTGCCTCCCGTCACCAGCTGCCCCGGTCTGCGCCGGCTCCCACGTTAAGCTATGAGGGCGGAAGTTTCTGGTTTTGTTTCGTTAACTTTCTTTTTTCCTCCACAGCGTCCTTGAATCCGACCCCGAGTTTGGGTTTGAAGAAGCGAAGAGGAAGCTACAAGGTACGGAAGCCCGGCTCGTGCCGGGACAGTCGCATCTGGCGTGTGGCGCGGTCAGGGTGCGGGCGTGTGCCATCTAAGCGTGGGGTGTCGGGGGAACCTGCCCCCGGCACAGGAACGGTTGAAAGTGGGTCTGGTAAACGTGCACAGGCTTGGCCGACGTGGTGGCCTAATCATGTGTTCCCTGTCTCACACAGAGCGCCCCTGGCTCGTGGACTCCTACAGCAAGTGGCTTCAGAGACTAAAGGTGTGTGGGGGGGGGTCCCCCCTCTCTGCCCTGGGGGGATGGGACTGGAGCCTGGGAGGCAGGGGTCCCAGGTGGGTGGTCCCAGGAGGGAGGCGGGCGGGGACCTGCCCCAGGACCCAGGTGGTGTGGGCGGCTCCCGTGTTAGAGTTTCACGGGCCCCCACGGGGCTGGAGCACCTGTAGCCACTGCTCCTCGGGCCAGCTGCCCCCAGCTCCGGCGGGCTGGCCCGTCCTGGCACGCCCGTGTCTCCGGGCCCCCGCAGCCCCTGGTCCCAGCCCCTGCAGGGGGGGGGGTGGCGGGCGGGGGAGTCTGAATCGCTTGGACGTGCCTGTTCCCAACTGAACGTCCTGGTTTTGTCTTGCAGGGGCCCCCTCATAAATGTGCCTTAATTTTCGCAGATAACAGTGGAGTAGACATCATTTTGGGAGTCTTCCCCTTTGTCAGGGAGCTACTCTTTAGAGGGACGGAGGTGAGTGAGGAGGTGTGTGGGTGGGACCCTTCCCCGAGCTCCTCTGCCCTCGGTGGGGTTGGTGCTGCTGTGGGCCTCTGGCGGCGGCGGGCAGAGCTCCTCGTCCGCGGCAGGTAGGTGCAGGAGAGATGGTGGGATGGCGGCAGGGGGACTGGGCCTGCGGAGTCGCGGGGGGACGGCTCCCAGCCTCCCCCGGTCCAGGGTGCAGGGTCCACCTGCCTACGCCCAGGGCTGAAGCAGAGACTCGGCCGTGACTTCATGCTGACCCCCGAGGCAGGGCGGTCCCAAGAGCGGGCTCTGAGCAGGCGCTGCCCTGGGCGTCAGCTCCCTCCCGCGGCTGCGGAGCGGCGAGGTGGGCTGGGGTCCCTGCACCCCAGCAGCTGGCAGCTGGCCAGGCCCTGCCCCGGGAGCCTTGGGTGGGCACAGGCTGGCTCCGTGCTGGGCAGCAGTGGCAAAGGGCCTGAAAGAGCCTGGCCCTCCCCACAGGTCATCCTGGCGTGCAACTCGGGCCCCGCCCTGAACGACGTGACGCACAGCGAGGCTCTCATCGTGGCCGAGCGCATCGCGGCCATGGACCCCGTTGTCCAGTAAGCATCGCTGGTGGCGCAGGGGGGCAGCCCCTCGTGGGACAGGGAGGGCCGGGGGGCTTAGCGGGTCCTGGGAGTTGTGGGGCAAGGGGGAGGCTCCCGTGGTGCCACCATCCGGGACACTGACCCCCTCGTGCCCGGCAGCTCTGCACTCAGAGGAGAGAGGCTGCTGTTGGTCCAGACGGGCTCCAGCTCCCCGTGCCTCGACCTCAGGTAACGTGGCACCTCTGTCCCCAGGGCCCTCACTCCCAGGGTCCCTGCTGCCCCACTGCCCACCCTGACCGCAGACGGCGGCTGGCCTGGGGCTGCGGTCCCCACGCGGGCCCTGTGGGGGTGGGCGGGTTCGGGGTTTGAGGCTCGAGGCAGCCACGCCCGGCACCTGCTTCTGTCACCGCCGCAGGCAGTGACGCACGGGCTGTCCTACCCGCCTCCCAACCACTCGTGTAACGAGCGCGAGTCCAGTCCCAGGGCTCCGAGTCCCGTCTGTTGGGTGGGATGCTCCGTCCTGTTCCTGTCCCAACACTCTTAACCCACAGGAAGGATGTAAAAATCTATGAAAGGGGGTAAGATCCTCTAAAGTTGAACATTAAAAAGCGCTATTAAGGCAGTTTTCAAGGTGGAGGTGCCCT
Source organism: Eulemur rufifrons (assembly GCF_041146395.1). Classification (NCBI taxonomy): domain Eukaryota; kingdom Metazoa; phylum Chordata; class Mammalia; order Primates; family Lemuridae; genus Eulemur; species Eulemur rufifrons. The sequence continues at coordinate 94,221 of NC_090990.1, read as the reverse complement.
TGGCCCAGCGGGTGTGGCTGCTCCAGGCCCCGGGGGAGGCAGCTGCCGGTGGAGGCTGGATTTGGGGGGCCCACGTTTGTGACTGAGGGTGTGGGGCTCCCCCGTGCTGGCCGCTGCCCCCCGTGGGAGGCCGGGTTTGGGGTCCCCTCAGGCTCACTGCCACCTTCCTCCCCGAAGCCGCCTGGACAAGGGGCTGGCCGTGCTGGTGCGCGAGCGCGGCGCGGACCTGGTGGTGATCGAGGGCATGGGCCGCGCCGTCCACACCAACTACCACGCGGCGCTGCGCTGCGAGAGCCTCAAGCTGGCCGTCATCAAGAACGCCTGGCTGGCGGAGCGGCTGGGCGGCCGGCTCTTCAGCGTCATCTTCAAGTACGAGGTCCCGGCCGAGTGAGGCGCCGCCCCGCAGACCGCGCCTGTCAGCGGCAGGACCTGTTTCACCGCAGGGGGGCTGCGCTCAAATGCAGATATTTATACGCTCCCGTGGCGCAGCGTGTGCACCCCCGCCACACAGCCGCGCCACGTCCGTGACGGGAGATGCAGCTTTGTCCTGTGAGACGTTCGTATGGGAATATATTTAACTGTTAAATAACCTTTTATATATGTATAAATATATAAATATATACGTGTACGTCTGACGGGCGCAGCGCCGCGTCCCCTAATAGAGTTTCAGAGTGAGGCGGGCCCTTTGCGTTTGCCGTTTGTTGGGGAGAAGTTGGGCCATCGCGGCGGTCGGGCCGGGTCGTCCCCAGCCCCCTGTGGGGACGCGGGAGCCTTTCCCTCTAGTGGCTGCTGGAACTCTCCCGGCTCCAAGCACACCTGTCCCGTCCGAGCCTGGTCCCCAGTCCCCGCGTGTCCCCTCCTCCTTCCCAGCAGGAGCTGACTGACAGGTCTGTCCCGTGGGCGCCCTCTGGTCCCTGCTGTGCCCGGGCAGCACTCTTGACTCCCCACGGGCATCGGGCACCCTCAGGGCTCGCGGAGGGAGCAGGGCTGGGGGACCCCCCACTCAGAGAAGCACATAACGCGCCCAGTGTCCCCAGGACCCTGCCCTGTGGCTGGGGTGGGTGTGGCGTGGGGGTAGCTGGCCACACAGGAGCCACAGGGCCCAGCCCCTGGGAGTGCTCCGAGATGCCTGGGACTCCCCCCTCAGCCGGCACGTCCCCCAGGGTATGACAGAGACCACATACAGCCACATGGCAGCAAGAGGACTCCTCAGAGTGACAATGGAGGCAGGCCCCTCTGAGTGCAGAGCTCGGCGCTCTGACTTCGCGGCAGGAGCTGTTCCTGCGTCTCAGCCACCCCCCACCAGGCCCCGCCAGCTTGAGACCCCGAGCACGTGCTGTCCCGGACCACCTTCCGCACGGCTCTGCGTGGGGGTCAGGGCCTGAGTCGCAGAGCTGGGAGCACACCCCAAGACTGAGCCCCTGCCTTGCCCCTCCTCCCTGCCTCGTGCCAGCCCCCGCCGTGGTGCCCTGTGTGACCTGCCCCCGCCGTGGTGGCCTGTGTGAACTGCCCCCGCCGTGGTGCCCCGTGTGACCTGTCCCCGCCGTGGTGCCCTGTGTGACCTGCCCCCGCCGTGGTGCTTGTGTGAACTGCCCCTGCCGTGGTGCCCTGTGTGACCTGCCCCCGCCGTGGTGCCTGTGTGACCTGCCCCCGCCGTGGTGCCCTGTGTGACCTGTCCCTGCCGTGGTGCCTGTGTGACCTGACCCCGCCGTGGTACCTGTGTGACCTGCCCCAGGAGTCGGCATGGACCGGGCCTGGCCCTCGGCAGCCGCCAGGAGGCAGCAGGTGTCGTGGCTCAGGGCAGCCCAGGGGCAGCCCGGCCATCCTCAGGTTGGTCCTCCTGGCTCCATCCTGCTCCCTTCCTGTGGGGGGCCAGGGCCGAGCCCCCCGCCATCAGCCCAGTCGCTGTCCAGCCCTGGGGATGCTCCGGTAGTGGACAGGCAGCGCTGGCCGGGCCTGGCCGGGGCTCCCAGGTGTGGGGCTGCCTGGCTCTGACATCCGCAGGGCTCGGCCCCCAGCACCTTGGGGCCCATCCGCACTCGGGGGATGTTCCCATTGCAGAATTCAGCCACAGCTGGGCCCTCGGGTGGGGGTGGGGGGGAGTGAGCAGAGGCCTGGAGGGAGGGGCAGCCAGGACAGGGCTCAGGGGCGCTGAGCGCTGCTCTCGGACCCCTGCACGCCTCCACCCGGGCCTGCCTGCGAGCCAGGTATCCTCCGTGGCCCCGCAGCCCCCCACCCTTTCCCAGTTGAGCAGGGAGCAGCGACTCCCGTGGCCTCACCCCTCCTTGGCTCCTGCAGACTCCTGGCTCGTACCCCCAGCCAGCCCCGCCCTGAACACGGGCACCGCCCCGGGGGGCTCCCAGGGAGGCCTTGGTCACCAGGCCTGTGTGCAGTGTCTCCCCTGGGGCTCCGGGGTGCACAGCGCTCTGAGCCCCGGGGCTGAGTTCCCGCCCTGGCCCCCTGGCAGCAGCCCAGCCCGACTCACTGCACCCCTGCCCGGGGTCATGCCCGGCTCCCACATGCAGACGCCCCTGGGCTCAAGGTGGGGGGTCACGCCAGGCCCGTTCTGAGGGGTCTGGCGGGGCTGGGGGTGCCAGTGCAAGGCTCAGGGCAGGGCAGGCCACCCCCCGGGTGCCGCTGGCAAGTGGCCACCGGCGGGTGGGCGAGCTGGGGCCCCACGCTGAGCTGGCCTGACCCTGTGTGCAGGAGGCCACAGTCTGGGGTGTCCAGGAGGGGACCGTTGTTCAGGACGAGGCAGCCAGGGTGGGGACAGGACACAGACACAAGTACACACGCCCAGGGCCCAGAACCAGGTGAAAAAGTGGAAAAGGACTTGTTATCATTTTAATGTTGTATAAGTTTTGCCTCTAAAAATTTAAATATCTCTCTCTAAACGTATCTTGAAACACTGTGGAAACCGCCTGGCGGGCCCGGCCTGGAGGCCACGTCCTGGGCCCAGGCAGGCGGCAGCATCTGCTCCTTCCTCCCCGCGAGCAGGGCGGGAGGACGGCCACGGCGCTGGCCCCCGTGTCCTGGCACACGACAGCCCCCTGCCCTCGGCCTGGCCCTGCCAGCGGGTCAGAGTCTCAGGAGGAGCAGGCCGTCGGCGCCCCCGGACCCCAGCGGGGGGGCTCCCTTGGTGGGGGCCGGCGCGTCTGCACAGCCCTCGTGGCCCACGGAGCAGGCGCCCTCAGGGGTGCCCCGCTCCTCCTCAGGGGGGCCCTGCCAGCCCAGGCCCTGCTGCCGCTGCCGCTCCTGGGCCTGGCGGGCCCGGCTGGCGATGGCGCGCACACGGCTCTGGCTGCGGGAGGACGAGCGCCGCAGGAAGCCAGGGCCGCCCCCTGCCCCCTCCCCGGCCGGGCCCAGGCTGGTGGGTGACGTGATGTCCCCTGCCCGCTGGAAGCCCGTGAGCCGGCGCAGCTGCTCCGTCAGGGCGTCCGGTGGTGCCCCCGGCCCCGCCGCCCGCTGCGTCCCACCCGGGGGCCCCAGACAACGGCTCAGGCTGTGGCCGCTGCCCTGGAAACTGGGGACAAAGTCATCGGCGGTCAGGTCCCCCAGGCTCTTGGACTTGGCGGCCACGGGGCAGTCCTGCAGCCCCACCAGGGAGAGGTGGCCCCAGGGCGGCCTCGGGACCAGAGGTCGGGGCCGCAGCTCGTCGGGCACAGGCGGCAGCGGGGCTGCAGCCCGCAGGTTGGGGTTGGATTTGCTCTTGGGCACCGGCAGCAGGTCCAGGCGGGCGGCGGAGGCTGAGCGGGGCCGCAGGGGCAGGCGTCCCGCCGGGCCCCCGATGAGGCTCTCGCGGCTGCAGCCCAGTCCCAGGCTCGGCAGGGAGAGGCTGATGACGGTGTCGCTGGACGACACGCTGGAGGACGAGGACACGCTGTCGCGGTGGCTGCCTGGCTCCAGCCGCTGCCATAGCGGGTCACTGCCCGTGACATCCGTGTACACGGCGGGGGTGGGAGAGGCCCCAGCCAGGGGCCGCCATCCGCCCAGGGGCTCTGCGGGCACCTGCCCCTCGCTCTTGGCCCTTCTGATCATGGGCAGACGGCCCGCAGCCTGGAGCTGGCTCCTGCTGTCCGTCTGGCTGCCGGGAGCCCCCTCGCGCACCCCGCCAGGGCCCCCACTGTCACGCAGCTGCTGCTGGCCCTCTGGGGGCTCCTCAGCATCCCCGGGGCTCCCAGTCGTGAGCTGGAGGGGCACAGAAGCCCCCAGAGCCAACCCTGTGGGGCTGGCCATGTTGGCTCTGGGTCCCGTGGGGCCCTGGGGCCCTTCCCGGGCAGGGCCGGTGGGGCTGCCAGCCGGTGGCAGGGAGCCGGGGCCCAGAGCTGGCTCCTCGGCGATGGTTTCCAGGCTGCACAGGGGGGACATGGACCGCTGCAGGGAGAAGGGGCGGCCACCTGGGGGAAGAGGGACGGGGGAGAGAGAGGCAGAGAGGGAGGGAGACACGTCTCAGGGCTGGTGTCCTGCGGCCCCTGCACCGCCGGGCGACAGGGCCAGCCCCCACCCCAGGCACCCCCGTCGCACACGTCCCGCGGGGCGCACTTGGCGCCCGCCCTGCTGCTGCAGGGGCCTGGGCAGTGGATGGGCCGGGGTCCTCCCGGGGCTGGGGCTGCCCCGTTACCTGTCACTTGCGCGCTCAGTTCCTAACTATGGAGGCAGCGTGAGGGCAGGGACAGAAAGGAGAACTGGGTCAGCACCGGGGCGGGGTCGGGCCGGCACACCGCGCAGCTCGGCGCACGCCCTTCCCCCCGTGCCAGCGAGGTGCCGGCCGGGCCGAGCAGAGCTGCTCAGTGGGGTGTGGCCAGACGCGGCCTCAGCGGCCCAGGGGCGTCTGCTCCCCGCAGCACCTTGTGAACTCTGAGGACCCGACCGAGGCCCTGAGCACCACCCGGGGGTCTCGGGGGATGAAGGAGCCCCGCGGCGGCCCCACCCACCCATGTCAGACTCCCCGGGAGGGACACCCCTGCAGCCTGGCCCTGGAGGGAGGCGGGTGGGGGCAGGAAGCGGCCCCCAGTCCCCGGAAGGGCACGAGGGCCCCCAGGCAGCCGGTAGACCAGGGAGGCGGGTTTGGGCTCAGCCCTTTCTCGGGGCTCCCCGCTGAAGCCTGGCGGGGCTGGTTCTCGAGGTCGCACTTGGGGCCCTCGGCAAGTGTGGCGGCCCTCGGGGTGGCACACTGCCACCCAGACTCGTCCCCACCCGCCCGGAGACCGGGGCCCGCGGTCAGGCAGGAAGGCTGGGGCCGGCAGCCGCGGGACAAGACAGCGGAGCGGAGCAGCGTGGAGGCGCCACGAGCACACACGGCGGCGTCTGCGACGCGGAAGCAGCGGAGGCGCGAGGCCCAGGCCATGCCGGGACGTGCGGGAGGACAGCACGGGCGGGCGGGCGGCTGGGCTTACCAGTGGAGAACATGGGGGATTTACTCCTGATCTCCTCCAGCTTTGCAACGAACAAGGCGCTCATCTCTCCCTGCAGGGCCCCTGGCTGCCTGCCGACCCCCTGGGGGCTGCCCGGGCTCTCCGGGCTGCAGTCCGAGGACACGGAGCCGCCACCGCCTGGACCCAGCTGCTGGGCCCCAGGGCCCTCGGGGGCCTCTCTGCTTCTCCCCGGGGCGGCTCTGGGGTCCAGGCCGCAGCAGGGGGTCCCCAGCGAGTCCGCCCGGGCCCGGGGCTGCTGGCTGACGGCGGCGTGCCCACCTGCAGGCCCCGGGCTGGCCGGCTGCTCCCGCCACAAGCCCTCGGCATCCACGCCGGCACAGGAGCCCACCACACACTTCATGCACGTGGCGGCCATCCCCGCGGGCCCCGGGCCCTCAGGCACCCGTGGAGGCTGTGCCTGCTCCAGGCTCCTCTCCGCCACCGCGGCGGGCGCCTTACCTCGCGGGCTGCTGCTGCCGGGCCCCTCCCAGGCCGGGGCCTCCAGCGCGGGGCCGGGGCTGGGGGGCGCCAGGTCGTCAGCTGTCCTCTGGGCGCCCGTGTCCCGCGTGCCCAGGACCAGCTCTGGGAAGCCTCGGCGGCCTGGCTTCTGGCTCTTGGTCGGGGCGCTGGCCGTGCGCCGCAGCAGCCGCTGGCTAACGGAGGGCCGGGGCGGGGGCTGCCCAGCAGCATGACTGTCCAGGGAGCCGGGCTTTGGGCCACGGAGGAAGAGGCCTTTTAGGCCCAGAGCCTGCTTGACCTGCAAGAGAAGGAGCCCACATAGCTGGCGCCAGGAACCACCAGCCCCGCCACAGCTGCTGCCCACAGGCCGCGCTCCGGAGGGCGCCGGTGAGCATGCAGGTGCGGTGGGCTGGGGCCGCCTCTGGGGCTGGCTGGCCAGGGCTGGGGCTGGCTGGCCAGGGCTGCGTGTAGGGACATCGGCCAGCAGAACCCGCGTCTCCACGGCAGTTCTGCCAGGACCACAGGCCGCTACCAAATAAGCAAGGCCGGCCCACGCCTTCCCGAGGAGGAATCTCGCCTTTCCTGAGCTCTGGGCGGAGGCGGGGGCCACAGGGCAGGCGGGGCCGGCGAGGGGCGGTGCGGGGGTCATCCTTCCCCAGGCTTCTCCCGGCGCCGGCCCACCACACCCTGCGCCTGCTCAGGGGCCCCTGCTCTGGCAGGGCTGCGGGTGCAGAAGCCACAGGAGGCAGGGCCTGGTGCCAGCCGGGGTTGCCTCTGCCCTGCTCAGGCCACGGAAGCAGGCACGGCCTGGCGCAGCCTGAGTCTGCTCTGCCACGGCCCCGCCCCCAGAGGTGCCATCTCGACCAGGATCCTCCTGAATCCCCAGCAGCTGCCCAGCCCGGCCCTGCTCTCTGCTCACGCGAGGCCTGAGGCTTGGGCTGGCCTGGCGCTTCCCTGAGCCCAAGTGCTCCCAGGTGGGCTTGGGCTCCCGGCCGCCAGCGCCAGGCCACGGCCCACCGTCCTGGATGGTCCCTGCACAGGCCTGAGAGCAGCCGGGGTCCCCAGGACCAGCTGGGAGTGCAGGGTCAGCGCCGGGGAGACCGGCGGCTGCATCACTCGTGTGCAGAGGCCGGAAGGAGCCGGAAGGAGCCGCACATGCCAGACGGCCCCGCACCCCAGAGACCGACCCCCTCCGCTCCCCCACGACGCCCGTGCTCGTGCACAGAGTGGTCACCCCGCAGGGGCACTTCTGGGCAGAGGCGTTAAAATGACCAGCACTTGAATCAGCTTCCTGATTCAAGACCCCAAATCCAGCGCAATTTGGTCGGAGTGGGCTGGAAAGCCATGTGGAGGGAGATCCAGGATTCAGGCCCGGCGCTCTGGCCCTGGGCACGGTGGCCCAGCAGGGACACAGGAGGGGGGCTAAGAAATGGCACGCGGGGCCCAGGGTGGGGGCGCAGAGGGGCTCAGCTGGGGTGCGGGCGAGTCGGGGGACTGAGGGCGGAGGCCGCAGCCTGTCGAATCCTGGATCTGCCTCGTAAATGCCGCTGTCGGCTGAGGATGGCCCAGGGGACCCCGGAACCATGTCATGATCCACGGCACAAGAGCTGACAGTCCCCAAAATGCTACCAGGAATCATGGTGCTAATGGGGCACGGCCTGGGCATGCAGGTGGGGCGCCGGCCACACTGCCCCGTGGCGCCGGGGTACCTTGGAGGCCCTAACAAGGCCGTGCTTGTAAAAGTAGACTTTGGACATGGGGAGCCACTGCAAGACCAAAGAGACAGGAAGGAGGTGAGGCGGCAAGACAGCGGGAGGGCCCACGGCCGCGGAGACAGACACACGCCTGCAGAGCCCGGTCCAGCTTGTGCCTCTGGGCCCACGAGTGCGGCAGGAGAGACACGGTCACTGCTGGGCCCCGGGCTGACCCCGAGCTGCGTCTACAGTCCCCGAGGGCTCTGGGCCCGAGCTTGGACCTGGGGCGTCAGCTCTGCAGATGGGGAGGGCCGGGCCAAGACCCATTCTGGACCACCCTGTCCTGCCCCAGCCTGGGGCAAGGGCAAAGGCTGGCGGCCACTGTCCGGGTGACTCCAGGCCGTGGGGGGGCGGGGAGGCCAGGAGAGGAAGTGGGGGCTGCGGGTGCCAGGAAGGGCTGAGTGTTCAGTCCCCACCCAGCAGCCCAGGCGCCAGCAGTGACAGGGCCTGGGTGAGGCCGGAGCCAGGCTGAGACGGGCGCTGGTGCCCACCTAGAGCAGGGTCAGGGACAGCAGGGCACATGGCCCCGCCCTGCCCTGTGCTGCCCACACGAGCGCTGGGACACGGAGCTCACAGGCCTGGGGTCAGGTGTCCCCTGCATCCCCGATGGTGGGGGGAACGTGGGCTCTCGGCCCAGACTCAGGAACCGCCCTGGGGACACTGCTGGAGGGGGCAGGGCTGGTACTGCTCCTCCCAGGACCGCAGGTGGCCCTTGGGTGACGCTCACCTTACCGCTGATGTCACTGACAGTCACATGCACGAAGATGGAGGCCTCTTCCATCCCCTCCAGGTACACGTGCCGATAGCCTGGAGCATTGAGGGTGACGTCAGGGTCCCAGGGCTCCTCCTGCCCCGCCTCCACCAGGCCACTCTCTACTTAAAGATCCCAAGGCCCTAAATGCCACCAACGACAAGCCCAAGCCTGGGACTTTGTCCCCTGTGGACCCAGCGCAGCCTCCACCTCCTCCAGGCAGCCTGCCAGCATTGCTCTGGCCAGGAGGACGTCCTCCTGGGGGTGAGACCCCACACAGGCTGCGCCCCATCCCACCCTGGTCCACAAGGCCCCACAGCCTTGCCTCCCTCCGGTCAGCTCCCTCTGTCCCTTTGGCACCAGGACCAGGCCCACGGGGCCCACGGCAGGTGCACACCGGGCCCTGGAGCCCTCGGCCTGGGGGACGCTGGCGCCTGGCCCCACTCACCTGGCATCATGCTGCTGAAGGCCAGTGTCCTCTGCCCGATGAAGTCGCGCCCGATGGGGTCGTGGTCCCAGACGAGGAAGCGGACGAGCGCAATCTCAGGCATGTGCACCGTGAACACCAGGGTCTCCTCCCACATGGGGTTGAATCCTGGAGGTGTGGCACGGGAGGGGCGTCACCTGGGCAGGGCCCACCCATGGGGCCGCCCCGCCCACGCCTGTCCCCCTGGGCTGGAGGGACCTCCCGGGTGCAGCAGGGGCCGCGGGCGTCTGGGCGCCGGGGCCGGCACCAGCCCTCACCGTTGTCGTCCACCACGCGGGTCTGCTCCTTGTTGCAGTCCACCGGGAGCCCGATGACCTCCACCTCCACGAAGGGGTCGATGATCTGGGGACGGCGGGGTGAGGGTGGTCTCGGGCCCAGGCTTGGGGTCTGGCACCCCCGTCCCCACCGGGCTGGGCCCTACCTCCCCGCGGTCCCCCAGCATCGAGTCCCGCGGCTTGGGGAGCTGCTGCCCGCTGATGATGCGAAGCGCCAGCTGCTTCTTGAGCTGCCCGGGCAGGGGGTCCTCGGAGTTGGGGTTGAAGACGCCTGCGTGGACGCCGGGCGTGAGGTCGGGCCCAGCCTTTGGCCAGCGTGACCCGCTGCGGGCACCAGCGGCAAGGGTCGGGGAGGGGAAGGCAGCATCTCAGGGGTCTCAACAGGAGGGGTGCTCCCCCGCGTGCCTGGTCACTCCTGTGGGCACCCGCAGGGCTCCGCGGGCGCAAGGGGCAGCCCTGCCTCTGGGTGGGGCGCGTCCCAGACGCGGTGGGCTGAGCACCCTGGGGCCAGTGCAGGTGAGGCGGGAGCAGGAGCAGGAGGGGGCAGGAGGAGGAGCCCGGGTCGCGCAGCACCGCGGGGAGGAAACAGCGACTGAGGCAGCAGGCGCCCCGCCCAGGCCCCGGCAGTGCAGAGGCCGGAAGGAGCCTCGAGTGCCGCACTGCCCCGCGCCCCAGAGAGGGGCCGGGCACGGGGTGCTGGGTCGCTGGGCTGGGACCCCTCAGACAAGTCCTGCCCGTGGATCTCAGGGGGGCTGGGCCGGGCGGGGGGAGGGCTCCCCGCCCCCCACCCCAGGTTCCCGGCAGAGGTGGGTCCCTCTCTGCACCCCCTGCAGGGAGGGCGCCACGTCCCGGCCTGACCCTGCAGGCAGCTGCCGAGGCCGCCCAGCCCCTTGCCGTCTTGTGCAGCCCCCACGCCGGGTTCTGGGCACCCCCAGGCGGCCCCTGCGAGCCCCGAGCGTCGAGCGCCTCACCCTGGCACATGCACGGGGGCTTCAGCACGTAGCCGCAGTTGCCGTTGGCGCTGAACTTGGCCCTGTTCAGCTGCAGCATCCGCCCCTCCGACTGGTAGTTCAGGGCGACTGGGGGAGGGCAGGCGGCCGCCACTCAGCGTCTGGCCTTCCAAGCGTGTGCCCTGCCTGCCCACCGGCCCCCACACCCGCCGTCTGCCCCCCGCTCACCCACTGCAAGCCGGGCTCGGGTACGCGCAGCCGTGCAGGCGCAGGGCCCCGCGTGAGGCAGGCAGTCCCCCCCCCCCAGCCACGTGCCCCCCAGGAGTGCGTAGCAGCCCTGCAGCTGCCGTTCCACGGGGCCCTGGGGGTCTTACGGCCCCGCCCCGGTGCCAGCCTGGTGAGAGCCAGGGATGGCCAAGGCCCCCGGTCCCCAGCCGCCCGCGGCTCTGGGCGCCCACCCATCTGGCAGCCGGCGTTCCAGAAGGGCTGTGGGTTGTAGTTGCTGGAGTCCACGCGGTAGGAGGAGGGGTAGACCCGGGACAGCTGGTGCTGGTTGAAGCTCAGGTACTGGGCCGGCTTCTGCTGCAGGATCTGGTGGGCCTTGGTCTCGCTGAAGGAGGACACCTGCCAGCTGGACGCCACTGTGGCGCCGGCCGCCAGCGTCAGACTCCGCGTCCTCCGGTCCTCCGGGCCCCGCCCAGCCCCACCCGCACGCCCCTCACCCTCCGAGTCCACGTCGTGGGAGCCCACGGACTTGGTGTACTTGACCAGGTCCGAGAGAGCCCGGGACAGCTTCATGGTCTTCTTCTGCCTGGTCGTCCTGTGGGGGCCACGGGGTCAGGGGCCTGGGGGGCCAGCCCGGCGCCAGCCCCGGAGACGGGCTCCAGGGCACAGGCAGCAGCATCCAGCCTGTGTCCACCGTGCCACACACTGCCGGTGCCCGGCGTGGCATGGACCCCCGTGTGGTGCCGGGGGCAGGTGCCGAGCCCCAGAGACGCCCCCAGACCGTCCTGGGGGCCGAGGACACGCGAGCGCCAGGCGGGCTGCGGGCTGGGCTGGCAGTGGCCACAAAGGCCCGGGGCCCTGGCGCGGGTGTGCGGGAGGACGACTGCCACTCAGACGTGGGGCCAGTGCTGTGCTGAGAGCTGTGGGGGCTTCTGGAAGGCTCTGAGCAGGGGGGGACTCAGGGTGAAGTCTAGGTGAGTGGAGAAGAGGCAGGGGCCCAGAGGGGGCCGCAGGGCCATCGGGGGAGCACGGAGAGCAGAGTGGTCCGCTGGCCAGTGGGAGGAGGGGCTGGGAGAGGGGTCGGCACCGGTGGGACCACTCTGTCCCCGGGGCAGGGCACTGACCCTCGGCTCTGGCGTTCCGGGGAGTCCAAGTCCTCGTCCCCCTCCTCCACGCTGGCCGCCTTCTTCAGCTTGCCGCCCTTTTTCTGCAGAGGGCAGAGCCGTGAGCCGTGGGCCCACCTGGGCCAGGCCAGGGCAGAGGCGGGGAGGGCTCCCGAGCAGCCGTACGGCCTTCTCGTCCCCCTGCTGGGTGCACCGCGGCTGCACCCGTGTCCTCTGGGCAGCTGTGGGGACCTGGCCAGTGTGGGCCAGAGGGGAGGTGACCCCACTCCCAACTAGGGGCCGGCCAGGGCCTGGGGGCGGGAGGCCCCTGCTGTCTGGCCGGTGGGGGTGGGGCCAGGAGCCCCGCTGCACCTTGCGCCTGGAGAAGCTGCTCGCGAGGAGGCTGCTGTTGCGCCTGCCAGCACCGGCGTCCTCCCCGGGCTCCGCGTCCTCCTCCGCCTTGCTCTGACGCGCGGGAGAGACAGGGCGAGGGTGAGGCCAGCGTGAGCGCAGGGAGGGCAGACGCTCCCCCAGCCGCCCGGTGGCCTTCCTGGAAGAGGTGGGCTGGAGCCAGGCCCGGGAGGAGGGCGGGGAGGCGGGAGACCAGTGGGCCCGAGGGGGGACAGGCCAAGCCCGGTGGGAACAGCCACTCACACCCACGCTGGCCTCTCACCACGTGTTGTTCTACACTCATTAAGTCCCCAGTTCTGAGTTTTCCCACAGATGGTGACTGCGTAATAAATGCATTATGTGTGTCTGGAACATTCCTCAGCCTACTTCTGCGGCCCTTTCACAAGCACCCCTGAAGCTCGGCTGTGCTGACCTGCTTTTGGCAGCGCCAAGATGTTACCTAATCAGACAAATAACTCCAGGTCCGCACTCCTCAAAGGCGGCCTCGGAGCCGGTGACTCCGGGGAGCTGCCGGAAGAGCCCCACTTCCCGGGTACAGAAGGGGTGCAGGGGGCGCCCTCCCAGCCCCTTCCACAGATGCCCCCACACCCGGCCCTGCCGTGCTCCGGAGGTGCCCCCACCCCACCTCGCCCCCGACCCAGGTGAGGGCTGGTGTCTGTCAAACACCGGGGAGAGGAGCAGGTCCGTGTTAGAGACGGCTTCAGCCAGAGGCGGACACGTGGCCCACGCCCGTGGACACGCCCTGCACACGCCCGTGGATGCTGCAAAGCGCATGGCGTGGGCGTCTGACCTCCCCGGACCTCAGCGCCCAGCCAACCCCACCATGAACTGCAGAGCCTGCCCCTTTGACCTCTTCCGCCTGGACCACCTCCCACCCGGACACCACCTGGTCGGACACACCGGAAACGAGCATGTCGCCGTCACCGGCTCGGTGCCACGCACGGCCTGGACGCTCCTGCCGCACCCTGTGCTCCGCCCGTTCCGGGGCCTTCCCAGCAGCCCTGGCTCCTCCTCCCTCATGGGGAGCCAGGCGCAGGCTGGACGGTCCATCCTGCCCGGCGTGGCCACGACGCCCTCTAGTCACCAGGACGCGCAGGCCACGGCACGAGGCAGAGCCACGGCAGGGGCGTGGCCAGGCCGTCTGTGCCCCAAGCACTTTCCCAGCCACCGTGGCTGCAGCCCAGGATCCTTCTCCCTGCTGACCCGACAGGGCCGGCAGGGGCGCCGGGAGGATGTTCACGGTGTGCTTGGAGCCCGTTGAGGCCGACACACCCCGCGGTTCTTTAAATGTCCCCAAAACGCCGCAGTCTCCGAGAGCCACAAGCAACTACAAATCCAGGCAGGACTGAGGAGCGGTGCGTGCTGGCCCAGGAGACGTGGCGGCCGACCGCAGCCCACCCCGCGTGGTGAGAACCCGCCGTCACCCTGGGCGTCCATGCAGAAGAGCCGGCTAGACCCAGAGGGCCCTGGCCAGGCCCCGCCCCCAAGACACGCCCGGACAACAGTGCCGTGTCCACCCCGGGGTCAGAGCCACCAGCAGATCCCAGCCACCCCCGCTCACAGGCAAGGTCGCGGTGCACGGCCCCCAGCGGGGTGGGGCAGGGTCCCCAGCAGGGGCGAGGCCTTTCGTGGGCACTGTGGGGGAGGGGCCTTCTTTGCATATCTGGCTGCTTCCCCCAGATACCCATTCCCGCTGCCCCAGGCCTCAGGGACCCCAGAGCGGGGCCTCGTGTCCTCAAGGCTCACATGCAGAGGGCAGGGGTGTAAGTGACACTCAGGGGGCCCTTTCCCCGGCCCCCACAGACAGCCCCCTTTGCCTGGATCACTCCGCGCAGTGAGCCCTGAGGCCAGCTGAGTCCCCCACCCCAGCCTGGGGATCCGCTCAGCCCTCCTGCCTGTCCCAAAAGGCTCCTGGACCAGCCAGGGCTGTCACCCCTCAGCCTGGGAGTGCCTGGTGCTTTGGTCAGGGTGGGGTTTGGCCTGAGCCCCTCCTCCCCCTCCAGGAAGCCTTCCCTGAGCAGGGCCGAGCAGCAGCTCAGACGTGAGGCCCAGGGACCAGGCCACGCTCCCGTGCCCAGGTGCACCTGGTTTTGCGTGGCCGAGGAGAGCAGAGACTTAACATGATCTCCCGCCCGTCGGGGTAGCTCCACGCTGAGCACGAGCCCACCAGAGCCTCAGGTGGGCCACATTCTCCTCGCCCAGACATCTCAGGACTAAAAATAAAGGAATGCCTGTCGGCACGGGACCCGCGAGAGCCGCCTGCAGCGCACGTTCCTCAAGCTCTCGGGCGGCATCAGCTGTGCCGAGCGCTCCGTGGCCCGTGGGCGGAGACACAAACATTGGCATCTAAAAATACTGGTCCCAGAGGGGGACACGGCTCCCCCCTCCCCGCTGCCAGGGAGAAGACACCTTCCCACCCACCCTCAAACGTGCGGGAAACAGCGAGGTCTGTGGGGAAGGGCGTGGGGTGAGCGGTGCCGCGGGGCACTGCAGGGCTCCCCGGCGCTAGGGGACAGAGCCCTGCTGGCGGCTCACCTGAGGCCAGGGTCTGCAGGGCCCACCCACAAGCCCACTGGCCCCAGGCCAGTTCCCTGCCCACCACAGCACAGCTCAGGCTGCTCGGCAGAAGTGCCCGTCCTCCAGGGAGGCACCGAGCGCTGGCCCCGCCGGCCCTGCCCGGCACCCCTCACCCACACGCACGTCCTCGCGTGTGCGTTGCAGCCCTGCTGGCTGGCCTCTCTGCGTGGAGACCTCTCCATGCGGCCGTGAGCACTTGTGGGCCGGGAGGGTGGCCACACGCCCCACTCAGCCCCCAAAGACTGGCTCGGCTCACCCAGGTGGGCAGCACCCAAGTCCCTTTCCACAAGGAGCTGCAGGTCCCCAGGGACTGCCTGCCCTTAGGCCTCTGAGGGGCCACGCCCGGCTGTCAGAGCCAAGCCCGAGCAGGGAAAGGGCAGCACCCCAGACTCACGAGGGGTGCTCCCTGGCTGCCTGTCCCCCGGCGAGGTGAACACCATGGATTCTTCACGATGGAAAATCAAAACAGACACGCTGGTCTCTGGGGCGCCCTGGGGATGGAGGGCTGCACCCCTGGGTGGGGGCCTCTGGACCGTGGGCAGGTGTGTGCAGAGGTGTACATGTGTGCAGGTGCGTGTGTGCACATATCAGTGTTGTGTAGAGGTGTGCTTGTATGCAGATTCACGTGTGCAGGTGTGTGCACATGTGCAGAAGTGCCCACAGGTGTGCGTGTGTGCAGGTATGTGCACAGGTGTGTGTACAGGTATATGCACACGTGGAGGAGTGTCCACAGGTGTGCAGGTATGTGCACAGGTGTGTGTACAGGTATATGCACACAGAAGGAGTGCCCACAGGTGTGCAGGTATGTGCATAGGTGTGTGTACAGATATATGCACATGTGCAGGAGTGTCCACAGGTGTGCATCTGTGCAGGTATGTGCATAGGTGTGTGTACAGATATATGCACACGTGAAGGAGTGTCCACAGGTGTGCAGGTATGTGCATAGGTGTGTGTACAGATATATGCACATGTGCAGGAGTGTCCACAGGTGTGCATCTGTGCAGGTATGTGCATAGGTGTGTGTACAGATATATGCACACGTGAAGGAGTGTCCACAGGTGTGCAGGTATGTGCATAGGTGTGTGTACAGATATATGCACATGTGGAGGAGTGTCCACAGGTGTGCATCTGTGCAGGTATGTGCATAGGTGTGTGTACAGATATATGCACACGTGAAGGAGTGTCCACAGGTGTGCAGGTATGTGCATAGGTGTGTGTACAGGTATGTGCACACGTGGAGGAGTGCCCACAGGTGTGCATGTGTGAAGAGTGTGCACAGGTGTGTGCACAAGTGTATGCACACGTGGAGGAGTATCCACAGGTGTGCATGTGTACAGCTATGTGCACAGGTGTATGCACATGTGGAGTGCCCACAGGTGTGCATCTGTGCAGGTATGTGCACAGGTGCATGGGCAGGGGTGTGTGCACACGTGGAGGTGTGTGCCCAGCCCACAGGCTGGCTGTCGGGAGGAGAACTTGTTGGCGACAGGAGTCCCACCTTTTTGGCCTCTGCCCTGCGCCCCAGCTTTCCAGACGAGGGCAGCGTGGAGACAGAGAAGTCGTTTGGGTCTTCACAGTCCCGAATCTTTGACTCCTTGATTAGGGAATCCAGTTTCCTCTTTGCAATGTTTTCCACGCGCTTCCGGTTGGTGGAGGCCTGCAAGAGCAGAGGCCGGCCGATGGCATCTGTCCCAGCCACGCAAGCAGCAACGGTGACGACCCAAAGGGCACTCGTGCCCCCTGTGCTCGCTTGCCCAGGCTCGCAGGGGCCTGCGACTCGCTCAGGGCCACAGGCAGCCTTGAGCCCCAGCCCACGGGGACCCAGAGGGCAGCCCACGTGGCGCCTGCCCCAGTGGGCAGCACAGGACGCTGGATCCCACCACTGGCCACACGTGGCTCAAGGAGATGGCAGGGGCAAGGGGCAGACTTCCGGGCAGCCGCCCTTCCGTGCGTGGCCAGATGAACCTGGAGCCAGAGGGTGCTGGGCCTGGGCCTCTGGCATCCAGACAACCCCGGTGCCAGGGCGGAGTGGGCACAAGGTGGACGTCACAGAACACGGTTGACCATCGCCCTGGGCCTGCCAGAGACGCGGCCACACCCACAGCGCAGAGAACGCTGCTGCCTCGGGGCTTTCGAAAGTGATCACCCAGCTGCGGCTGGGAAGCTCCTGCCCAGTCATGCTCCCACCGCACGGCCCCCCAGGGAGAAATGAAGTCCTCCGCCTTGTAGCGGCGGAGGCTCGGAGCAGCGCCCAGAGGCAGGAAGACGCTGACTGCGGAGTCCCCGAGTCCCCTGAAGCCCTCCCTGGCTTCCCAGCCCCCAGCCCAAGCCAGCAGCCCCAAGGACGTGGTGACAGCGTTCTGTGCAGGTGACCATAGAGGGGACTCTCATCAGGGCTGGCCTTGGAGGAGGGTGGGTGCTGGGGGACGGGGTGGCGGGAAAGAGCCCGGAGGTGTGGGCGTGGGTGGGAATGGTGTGGAGCCCGGGGCCGCTGTCCGCCGGGGCTGCCCCTGCTGAGGGGCCAAGAGGACCGGGCAGCGCGGACAGCTCCGCAAGAGTCGGCCCAGAAATGGGAACCGAAACTGGCCAGCGGCAGGTGTGCGGTCGGCCTGCGGGCTGGGAGCACAAGGGTGGCACCCCCGCGCGCAGGGACCCCCAGGCCCACCACATCCCGAGCATCCACACGTGGTCCCCAACAGCAGGGACAGGGGCCATTCGGGCTGCAGGGCCCCAGCCCTGGCCACTCACGTCCCCGCCGAGGAGCTTGCAGTCCTCGTCGATCTCGTCGGCGCTGTCCTCGTCGGACACCTCTCCCTCCTCCGCGTCCTCGCTGATGGTGGCCGGGAGCTTCTTCCCCTGGGGACAGGGGGACGACGGGGGCTGAAGACCTGCTGGAAGCCAGCGCCACGCAGGCCTTTGCTCAGGCGGGCGCTGCACCCTCGGGCCACGGAGGGCCAGACCGCTCCGCTCCCCGCGGCGGCTGCGGCGTAGGAGGGACAAGCCGGCACGTGCAGGCAGAGGCGCCCGGCCCCCGAGGCCACCCCGGGCAGACGCGGTGCCCGCCTGTCGGGGCAGGGCCCACCTTCACCAGGATCTTGCCCCGGAGCGTCTGTGGGGAGGGCAGCGAGGCGGCGTCCTCACTGCTCACGGAGGACAGGTCCAGCTTGTCCCCGAGGATGTCCGTCAGATACTGGGCCATTTTCTTCTGCTGGCTGACGCTGCAGTGGTTCTCGATGGACAGGATCACTGGGTACCTGCGGTCCCCAGGCAGGGGGCGGGTGAGGCCGGGGCTGGGGACACGGGGAGACGGGGCTGCCGGCAGCACTGGGCGGTGCCCGCGACGGCTTTGAGAAGCAACCAAGTGGCAGGAAAGGACGGAACCTTAGGGACAGGGGAGGCCGTGAGCTTCTTTCCCTGATTTAAAAACAAGGCAATTGGAAACTCCAGGAAAGCAAAAGGAAACGTCTGGAAAAGTCACGGTTTCAGATGACGTGGACTAAACTGAGGGGCAACGCGGGGCAGCAGACAGACTGGGAGATGCCACCCCGGGGCCCGGGTGCTGCACGCACCGTCCTGGGAGCGGCCCCAGGGTCCCGACACGCCCCCAAAGAGGGGACAGGTCTGGCAGGACGCAGCCGTGACTGCGCCATGCAGGGGTGCGGCGTGCACGGGGCTCCACGCTGTGAGCGTCTCAGCTTCATTCTTAAACACGGGCACGTTTTACTTAGATTTTTACTAAAAGGCAGCCGTGACTCTGTTAGAAAATGTAGGTGACCCGGGACGAGAGGGCGGGAGGGGAGCATCCCGTGTGTGGAAAGGGCCGGGCTCGGGGAGGACAGCCGGCGCAGGAGAGCACTGGAGCAGGGGGAGCCCCGCCGGGACCCCACCGGAGCAGGGGGAGCCCCGCCGGGACCCCAGCAGGCAGCTCTTCCTGCCCGGGCCCTGCGACTGCCCCACCAGCCATCCCAGGGCTGCGTGTCCTGCAGGAGACGAGCGTGGGCCGCACTTCCGGGAGGGGCCCTGGGTTCCCATTTCCTAAGTCAGTCCTGCTCTTCCTGCTCCCCCCACCCCGTGCAATTAGCTCCTTCCTCGCCCGCGAGCCTCCGGGAAGGTAACTGGCGGAGGGGGGAGGCCTCTATTTCCGGACACTGAGCTGGATTCTCCTCAGCAGAGTCTGTGGCCACAGCTGAGCAGCAACAAACTGTGTCCGGACACGGAGCGGCTCCTCGGGGGTGTTTACGCAGGAGCCACAGCCGCCGTGGGCGATGACCCGGGGTGCCAGCTGGCATGAGGACCGGCGCCCGCCCTGCTGTCCGCTCTGCCTGACCTGAGGCCCATCCCCTCCCCAGCCCCTCTGTCCTCCATGAGACACCCAGAAACAAGCCCAGCCCCTGCCGCTGCCCCCCAAGAAAGGACGTGCGGGAGGGGCAGGAGAAGCCACAGCCTGGAGCCCCTCCCCTGGGGTCGCTCCCTGGCCCCAGCCACTCACTCGTTCTTGACAAAGGCGTATTTGTTGATGGTTTCGATGACGTCTTTGAAGAGGATCTTGGAGGTCAGGGTGTAGCCGTGGTGCACGATGGGCTCCCCGTCGGGCCCGTCCCAGCAGTCCACTGTGGGCAGGCAGGGCTCAGTACCCGGGGCCGGCCGCGGTGGCCGCGCACGCCCACGGAGGGGCCACCCTCTCGCTCGGCCACGCACACGGACGCACACGGACGCACACGGACGTGGCCCAGCCCCTCACCCCAGGAGACGCCGGGCGCGGCGAGGCCAGCCGGGCGCTCACCCTCCACGCAGCGGCAGCCGGCCTGCAGCACCCAGGCGTACATGTCCACCCGCGACTGCGACATGAGCTGGTCTCCCACGAGGTAGGTGTTGTGGGAGGAGGTGATGAAGTAGTGGCTCAGCGGCTGCGTCATGTCCTGGTGCACGCGGTGGTGCTCGGGGTTGAAGATGTCGCCGGCAGGGCTCCTGGTGTAGTTGGTGAAGCCTGCGGGGTGGCGGGTGGGGGCGGGTCAGGCCACCCCGCCTCTGCTCACGGCCACTCGCCCCTGTCACGCGGGTCGAGGGGCCGCCTGTCCAGGCCCCGGTGCCCCCCACCCGGCCTCCCAGGACACCTGGGCGAGGGCGGCACCACTCACCGTCGATGCCCAGCACCCCCTTGCTCTTGTTCTCCGGGCACGGCTCGAACTGCGCGATGATGTCCCGGCAGCTCTCGAGGGTCACGCCTGTCATCTAGGCCACAGCAGGGGCGGGAACCCAGCTGGCGCCTCACTGGCCTGGGCTGGGCTTGGGCAGCTCCCCAGCCCTCCCTCCACCCCTTCCTGGCCCCGTCCCTGCCAGCCCCAATGGGGACGGCCACCTCGGGTGGTGCTTGAGGGCCGAGGTCACAGGTGGGCGCAGCGTGGAGTGGAGGCCGAGAGTGGGGAGGCACAGGAGGGCGAGGACCCAGATCCCGCCTGGGAGCCCCTGTCCCCCACCCCTGCCGTCCGCCCGAGTCCCTGCGCCATAGCCCTCGTGGGGCAGCCCAGCAGCCTAGCTCAGCGCAACCCAGCTCAGCGCAGCCCCGCGTTGAAGGCCGAGGACCTCCAGGGCCCCGAGGTGCCGTCAGGGCCAGCAGTGCCCAGGCCCCCAGGGCAGGCCCACCGGCAGGGCCCCCCGAGGTCCCCAGGACCGTGGTGGGGTCGTGGGGGACGCTCAGAGCCCGGGAGCCAGGCCAGGGGCTCAAATCCCTGCCCGGAGGACACGGGTTTTTAGGGAGAGGTGCTGGGAGCTCCGGCCAAAGGTCAGAGAAGGAGGGTCAGTCCTGCCCTTCCCCCTCGGGCCACATTCCCGCCCTCTGCTGCCTTGGCCAGGAGGAGGCCCTGCTGTCCGGGGCCAGATCACCACAGCCCTGCTGCCCAGCGACAGGCCGGGGACGCAGCCGGGCCGGTGCCGCCCCTCCCACCTGGGCCAGGCCCCAGGGTGTCACCCCAGCAGGACCAGGAGCGTCTGTGAGGGCTCCAGGGAGCTCAGCGGCGCCCGCCAGCCCTGGGGGCCCCGTGCAGCCCGAGCCCCTCCCACGGGAGCACTCGTTCCGCCGGGTCTGGTTTCCCCTCCCCGGCATGGCTGGACCTCAATTTCTGCCACCAGGGTGGTCACCCCATCCCCACCTGGGCCTGGGCTGAGGGGCCCAGGCCCTGAACCTCAGGACTCCAGGTCCCTGGTCAGTGGGGCAGGGCCCAGGCACTGGCCTGTGAGCAGGGACAGGACTCCCTCCGGCCAAGGGAAAGGGCCCCGTGCGCTGCTGGGCAGCAGGGGGAGGCCAGCCAGGCCCGTGTGGCTGGAACACAGAACCCCTGTCCACAGGACGCTGGACACCGCAGCTGGTGCCGCGTCAAGCCGTGGCTGTCCCCCGGGGCCTTGGGGCGTCAATGGCCAGGACTGACAGAAGCCCCGAGCAGAAGCCGCAAACCTTTCCCACCCACACGGCAGCCCCGTGGGCTGCTCCCTGGAACACGGGGGCTGCAGCCAATGGGGTCCTGGATGCCGGCTGTGACTGCCTCGTCCCCACGTCTCCGCCGAAGCCCGGCGGCCTCACCTTCTGCTCCACCTCCAGGAAGCGCTGCAGGTCGGCCGCGCTCAGGTGGTCCTTGTGGTCGCTGTAGGTCAGCATGAGCAGGTAGAGGTCCCGGCGCGTGGACATCATCTTGTAGAAGGCACAGAACTCCTCGAAGCCCAGGGTCCCCTGGTGGTCATCCGTGTCTGCTTCCTGTAACATGAGGCCTCTGGTCCCATGCACAGCCCACCCCAGACCCAGATACACAAAGGCATGGCAGGCACGTGTCCCCAGACACTGGCCCAGTCCTTGGGCCTCCACGGACTCTCCAGATTCGGTCCCCTGAGAAGTGGAAGGCACCCCTAGAAGTCGGGGTGGCCCCCACCCACCACACCCACAGCAGGGGGCCGGCTGGGCACTCCATGAATGGGGCTCTCAGGTAAACCCCACCAGGGGCCTGTTCCCATCACCTGTGGGCAGGGGAGAGGTGCCCTGAGCAGCCCACCCAGTGTCTCCCAGGGAGGCTGGGAACAGGCCACGGGGCTGTCCCTGTCCCCCAAGCTAGTGACACCTCTCAGGACGGCTCACTGTCCACGCCCACAGGGTGGGGCCCAGAGCAGGGCAGATGCTGGGCCAGCACCACGGACAGCAGCGTGCACTGGCCTGCCAGCCCCGGGAGAGACTCTCCCCACGTGGCCACGGTCTGGGGTGGCCGGGGTGGTGGTGCCACGTCCCCTCCGAGCCAGAAGACTCTCTAGAGCAATGTAGCCATAACCCCCTGCACCCCCGTCCCCCGTGGGGTGGGTCCTGGGGCAGGCCGGGCCCTGACGGGTGCTCCTGGCCACCTGCTCCCCTGGCATCGTGGCTTGGCGGACGCCCAGCAGGACCCAAGTGCCCACGCCAGGTGCTCACGCCAAGGCTCAAGCCACACGTGCTGGGGCCCAGCAGACGCCGGAGGACCTGGTGCATCTGGGCCGAGAGCCAGCCGCTCTCTGCACCCAGGACAGCTGGGTCAGGGCACACGCTGCAGCTCCAAGGACCCCTTTGGGACAGGCAGCTGGGAGGGTTGCCCTCCCAGGGGCCGTGGCCGGGCCAGGGTCAGCTCACCATGCCTGCAGTCCAGGGCGGGCATCTGCCTGCTGGCCCCGCGCAGGAACCAGGTGCTGTGATGCTGAGGCTCTTGGGAAGCCTGAACCCGCCCCAGAAATGCCCCCAACATGATCCCTCGGCTGCTCCTCCCGCCAGTGGAAACCGCGCGGCTGCGGGAACACCGCGGGCGAGCCCCTGCTGCTGGGCCAGGCCTCGGCGGCCCACGTGTCCTCTCGGACAACCAGGCCCACGTGGGGCCCAGCCCACGTTTGCAATGTCCTGTCAGAGTCAGTGAAACTGTGTCCAAGCCGCCTATTTGTCCACCACACAGATCTCCCCTCCGACTAGGCGATTCAGGGCGACAGCGAGATCTCACTACACGGTTAGAGCCCTGCGAGCCCGGCTGCAGGTCACGCCCCCCTCCCTCGGCCCAGAGCACCTGCAGACGGTGGCTGCACAGGTGGGGGCCCGGCGCTCCCAGACCAGGGTGTCACAGCTGGCCTGACCACGGTGGACAAGGGCCACCGGGTCTGGGCTGCCCGGGGCTGGGGTCCGAGGCCCGTGGCTCCAGGATGACACCCTCTGCCCCGGCCCCACCTGCCCTGGGCTTCCACAAGGAGAGCTGGTTGGAACGATGACAGGGCCAGGCCTGGGACAGGCGTGGGGCCAGGGGGTGGAAGTGCGTGCCCAGAGGCCCACAGTCCTGCAAAAGGCGCAGGTGAGTGTGGCCTTCCCAGAGCTCCCGGCACAGAGCGTTTCTAAGCAGAGCCTTGGAGCCGGGACCCTCAGGCCCCAGGAGCCCGCGCACCTGCGTCCAGGGCAATGATGGGCGTTTGTCGCTCCTCCCACTCCAAGGCCGCTTCCCACGCTGCACCCCAAGTCAGCCTGTTGCCTGGGCGAAGGCCTGCTGCCCCCAGAGCTGCCCCCAGGGTCCGGAAGGGGGGACGGCTCAGCCCGGCCAGGCCGGGATGCTGGTGCCAGCCACCCGCGAGCCCCCACTGCCCAGCAGACCCTGTCCCCACCGGGGCCTTCAAGAGGTCCTGGGAGCCCCCGCAGGGCTCAGTGAGCCCCTGAGAGCCCCTCCCCTCACTCCACACATGCCCACTGCTGCCCTCGCTCCAGCCAGGCGTGACCACCCACCGCGCGGGCACAGGGCCGGCCACCGGAGCCGTCAGGTGAGAGCATGTGTGTGCGCGTGTGGGTCGGCACATGCAGGGGCCGGCCGAGCTCGCGGGACCCTCTTTGCAGCCTGTGCCAAGGGTGGAGGCCTGAGGGCTGGGTCTGCCCGCTCAGCCCTCGCCGCCATCCAGGACCTGCAAGCAGGCGGGGCTCCTCTCGCCACCCCGCAGGGCTTCCGGAAAGAGAAACTAATTACAGACAATAAAGGCCTCGGAACGAGGAACGATGCGTTTGCGTAACTTCTAACACCAATGCGGCCGTGGGCGGCAGGGGTGGGGGGCAGCAAGGAGAGCTGCTGCTGACAGACAGGGCCCCACCCGGGCCAGGGCGTCCCCCCCAAGACTGGGGGGCCGCGGGGGGCCGGGGAGGGGGTGCGGCTTCACTCGCGCCTGCCCCAAATGCCTGGCAGGCTACACGGCCCACCGGCCACCCCACGGGCCCAGGGCTGGCAGTCAAGCTGCCCCGAATCTGCCGCAGACCACCCGGTGCGGCGCGGCGGGACCCCGGCACGGCGCGGGCGGCGCGGGCCTCACCCTGAACATCTGCTTCACCCGCTGCCGGGGCAGGTTCACGTTGAGCTTGTGCAGCAGCTGCAGGACCTCGCCGATGCTCAGGCTGCCGTCCCCGTTCTTGTCCGCCTCGTCGAAGGTCTGCTTCAGCCACTTTGGGCCGAGTTAGGGGCCACCGTGGGTCCACAGGACAGCGCCCCCCCCGCCCCGCCCTCAGCCTGGGGAGGAAGCAGTGGGGGACCCCGGGGGGCCCCGAATGTGTGACCCCACAGGGACAGCCGCGGGCCCGGCCCCGTGCCCCGTGCCCAAGGATATTGGTCCCTGGTGCGCTGGCGGCGGGCCAGGCTGTCCTCGTCACTGATGCCGGCCATGAGGTAGCGCAGGCCGGTGACCCAGGTCCGCGCCTCGTCACCGCTGTGCGAGACCAGGTCGAGCGACTCGCGGGGGCTGCCGTGGTAGATGCTGAAGCAGCAGTTGGGGTCGAAGCTGCCGCCGGGGTAGCGCTGGAAGATCTCGGACTGCCGCCCCTCGCTCACCTCCTGGATGGAGTCGATGGAGACTGCGGGGACGGGGGGCACCGGGTCACGGCCTCCCAGAGCTCCAGAGCCCCCCAGCCCAGAGCCCCCCGGACCTGGTGGCCTGGAGCGCTGTGCCCTTCGTGCGAGGGCCCCTGCCCTGCTCTGACCCTGCGGTCTCTTCCCCTTTCTCTGGGTGCGGAAAGGCACCCCCGTGAGGGGAGGGGCCCCGCTCCCCCAGGCGTCTGGGTGGCCCAGGACTCTGCACTCCACAGAGCCCGGGAGTGGGCAGCCGGCACGATCCCGCATGTGCCCCTGTTCTGAGACAGGCGACTGCTGGGCCGGCGTGGCAGAGCCCACGTCACCTCCACCAGCTCCGGCCGGGGTGGCTCGTGGGGTCCTGGCTCAGGTCACTCAGGGTTCCCTGACTGGCTGCGGCGCCCAGAGCCCCACAGGGCTGACCTGCCACGCATAGGCGAGCTCAGGGGCGCTTCGGAATCTGCTCTCAGCCTGTGGCAGGACCCCCAGGGGACCCCTCCAAGGCCAGGGTGGGCTCTAGGCAGCCAACTTGGTCTCCCCGAGTGCTGGGTGGGAGGCGGCACAAGGCCCGGCCCCGTGTCCCCCTGCAGGTCCTGCCAACCCCGTGTCCACCCGGCGCCCTCGAGCCTGCTGTCTGCTGTTGGTGGAGCTGCCTGGAGGCTGCACAGGCAGGAGGGTCCCCGCCCAGCCGGGGGACACTCAGCGTGTTAGGTGGTCCTGTCCCCCATACCGCTAGAATGCGAGCTCCGAGTCCGCCGAGTTCCCCGGGACGCCCAGTGCTGGGACAGGGCCTGGCTCAGAGCAGCCGCTCCCGGCCGGGTGCTGGGGCTCCTCCTGCCTGTGCAGCCCCGGGGCGGCGCCACGTCCCCTGGCTCAGAGGGTGGTCCCAGCCCTGCCCCCACACTGGCCTCTGGGGCCCAGGAAGTGCCACCTGCTCCAGGCACCCTCGCCCTGGGGCTCGCCCGTGCACAGGCCCCGGGGGCTCTGCAGCGAGGCTCTCCTGGGCCCCGTGGGGGTTGCACCCTTGGCAACTGCTGGGCTGAAGCCCGTTCCTGGCACACCTGGGTCCTGCCCATCAGCAAAGCCAGAGGAGGTTCTGGAAATGTCTGTGACCCTCGGGACCCCAACCCCGTCCCCTGCACAAGGCCTCCAGCTCAGGTGGCCCCTGCAGCCTCCACAGCCTGAGCTGAGCCCTCGCCCCTGGGGGCCTGAGCCAATGCTTGCGGCCAAGCCCCCCGCAACGTGCCTTGCTGGGGTCCCTTCCTGCTTACAGGGGTCCCCTCCTGCTTTGCCCCTCAGCCCAGCCCCGCGTCCAGCACAGGGCTGGGCACTGGTGACACCCTGTGCCCACTAAGTCCCAGGGAGCTCTGCCAGGCAGGCATGGGCCCTCCCCGTGGCCCAGGGGTCACTGCGGAACTCCAAGGCCACCTGATCCCGGAGCTGCCCGGGAGGGACCCCCACCCCGCGTGCCCCCCGGGGGCTCTGGGCCCGCCCCACCTGCCGGGCCGGCCACTCACTCTTGGCCTTCTCGTTCTTGCGCGAGGGCCGCCAGCGGATGCAGGAGCGGTGCTCGTCCAGGTAGTAGAAGCGGGCCAGGCCCTTGGAGCTGCCGCGGAGCTTCACCATCTGCGTCCCCTCCTGCATGGCACTCATGCATCGCTCCACTGCACGTCACGGGCAGACAGACACACGGTGACAGATACGGTGCAGGTGAGCGCTGCGGCGCCCCTACTCCTCACTGCGGCCCGTCCCCTGCCACCTGGCCAGGCCACCCACCTGCCCACCGCGGGGCCAGGCCGGCCCGGGGCTGCCTGCCACCAGGTGCTGGCAGGGGACACACCTCGATCAGCCACCTAACCCGACTGCCCAGCGGGCCCCTGGCCCTCCCCACTCAGCCACCGCCCCTCCCGCCACCGCCTGGGCCAGGCAACCGCGTGGGCCTGGGGCCCTGAGGGGTCGTCACTCAGGGTCAGCATCAAACTCAGCAGCAGGAAGGGGGACGACACCCGGGGCAGAGGCCAGCGGCTGCGCCAGCTTTCGGGAGGCCCCTGTGCCTGGTGCAGGGCGGGCCCCGGCCACCCACACCCAGCCCCGCTGCTGGCCAGCCACCGGCGGCTCCCGGAGCAGGAGCCTCCCGCCTGAAGGCCTGTACCCTCCTGGGGCCCGTCCTGGAAGCCCCTGCCCCCCATGTTGGAAGGATAGCACTGCACACGTCCACGCCCGAGGCCTGTGGCGAGGCCCCGTGCCACCAGGGTGCAGATCTGGGACCTGCAGGATGGGTCTGAGCGCCACAGCCTGCCCCAGGCCACCTGCCTCTCCCCTGCCCCCGCCCCGTCCTAGCTGGCCCCGAGCCCAGGCCAGAGTCACTGAGAGCCCAGGTCTCAGAAGGTGCTGCCTGGTGAGGCAGACAGCAATTAGCCCCCACGAGGTGCACCCGATGAGGGATGCCAAGTGGGCACTGAGGAGGACCGTGGACGGCGCCAGCCCGGGAGGACTTCTTGGAGGAAGCTAACGTCTGACCATGAGCAGAAGGGAAGTGCCACAGGGTCGGGGGCATGGGGAGGCTGGGCTCTCCAGAGGACACAGGGAGGTGGGGACGCAGATGTGGCTGTGGGATGTAGTGGAAAGCGAGGCAGGACAGGGACAGGCCCCAGGGCATCTGGCGGCTGGAGCAGAGACTTCGCCCTCCCACCAGCACCACAGGCCTCCCGTGCCCCCTGCCAGCGTCTGGAGCCTCGGGCCTCTGTGTCCAGCAGCAGCGGAAGCCCCCACCTTGGCTGAAGGTGCTGCTGTCCCCCAGAGAGCCAGGAACCCCCTCAGCAAAGCTCCCGAGCCACCTGCATCCCCCATACGGCACCCTGGATCAGAGTCCCAACCCGACCCCCTGCCACCTGGGCTGGGGCCTCCGGGCAGCTGAGGGGTGGGGCCAGCTGACACCCTGGACCCACTGACCCCAAGACCAGGGGGTGGGAGGCCCTGAGCCTTTCGCACCTCTAGGAGTGGCCCCACCCTCCCTGGGCACCTGGGCGGCCCTGCCCCTGCTTACCCAGTGGGCCGAGCTGCCACCTCGAAGACAACACCACGCTCCCTCCAACCCAGAGGAACACCTCTGCCAGGCAGGCCACCGTGCTCTGGGCCCCGCTGTCCGTAGATGGCCAGGGGCCGGACATGCCCAGACGATGGTGGGGGCTGGCTCACGGAGGCCAGCGAGGGCCACCCCGCGCTCAGCGGCAGGCCCGGCAGCGGCGGTATTAGATGCGGAGGCTCCGCGGGGCTCCCCTTCTCTCCTCCACCTCCGCCTCCTCCCCGTCAGCGCTCTCCAAAGCCCCCACAGGGCTGTTCCCAGGCCCCAGTGGCATTGGCCCACCTGCCACCTGCTGTCCCAGACGGCCCCCAGGCCAGCCCACTACCCTCCAGGGCCACCAAGGAGTCCCTGAAGAGGCCGAGTCCCAGGGGCTGAGGGCAGGGCAGGGCCTCCACCCCGCCCACCCTGCGGCCCAATCCCCTGCACTAATCCCGCAGGACCCAGCCCAGCTGGCCGAGGATTGAGGCCACGGGAGCTCCCAGCTGGCGGCAGGGTGGGCTGGAGGCACCAGCACTTTCCAAGGCCCAGGCCCCCGACCCGTCTGGGGCTGAGGAATGACAACGGGACCAACGGGGGCCCCTCCTGCGAACCCCGACAATGCAGCTGTGAGGCCCGGAGGCAACAGTCCCCATGGACCCCCCCAGGGGAGCACAATCAGACCCCGTGGGGTGGGTCTCCCTGCCATCGCGCCCACGCTGGGTGCCCAAGGCTGGCGTCCCACCCCCGCTGTCCCAGCCTGGGCCTCAAGAAGTCCCTGTTCGCATCCCCACACCCCTCGGGCTGAGGAGAACCTCCAGGCAGACCCCTGAATTCCTCGGGCGGGCGGGAGGCCAGGCGGCAACAGCACTGGGTTCCGGCCCTGCCCACGCCCTCTGTGTCTGGGGACCAAGCCCGGCAGGGGCGGGGCCACTCACCCACACCCTTCTGGCCCCTTTCAGCTGTGACTCCCGCACGGGCTGGAGGCTGTGGGTCCCCTGAGCCCTGGTGGGGACTCCCTGTGTCCCCTGGGCCGTGCAGCCCCAGCCTGGCCGTTCCCTGCCCACTGCCGAGGCCCGATGCCCAGGGCTCTGTCCTCACGGCGTCTGCCCTGAGGCTGAGCTGGCTGCCCCCACCTCGAAGGCCACCTGACCCCAGTGAAGGCCACAGCAGCCCCCGGGGCGGTGGGGCACCCAGGAGCCTCGGCTCTGTGTGTAGCTCGGGGAGTGGGGACAGAGGAGACAGAGGACGGGACACCCTGCTCTGCTGCTCCAAGGTCACGGGGCAGCCCAGCCCCCCTCCCCCTGCCCAGTCCCAGCTCCCACGGGGGACCCGGGGCCCTCCTGCCACTGAGCCCACCCTGGTGACACTGCAGGCAGCACTGGGGCAGCAAGGGGGCTCTGCCTCTCCCACCCCCGAGTCTCGGCCGTGGCTTCGGGGGGGCAGCGGGCAGACCTCAGTGTGGGCACGGCAGCCTGTCCCTGGACGTGCCCAGGCCTGTGACCACCCTGGGAGCCGCCAGGCCTCCTCCCCGCCCACCCCCAGGCTGTGGGGGCCCCAGCG
Source organism: Eulemur rufifrons (assembly GCF_041146395.1). Lineage (NCBI taxonomy): Eukaryota > Metazoa > Chordata > Mammalia > Primates > Lemuridae > Eulemur > Eulemur rufifrons. The sequence continues at coordinate 65,325 of NC_090990.1, read as the reverse complement.
GGACTGTCACAGCCTCTCTCCCCCCGCAGGGACGGGGGAGGGGGCTGAGGGCGTTGGGGGGGGCGGCAGGCTGTGCGTGGACAGCCGGGAAGTTGCGGGCTGACCACAGAGAACCAGGACCACCTCCCCCCCCGCCAGATCCCATGTGATCAACTCAAAACCGAACCCCAGACCCAGTGAGGAGCTTTGTCACAGAGGCTCCGACTGTTCACGCTTTCTGCGCGGAATGAGATCAGGGGCCATTAGCCACTGGGACAGGAAGGGGGCCCAGTCCTGGGGGTCCTGAGGAAGATGGGGTGCAGGCCCTGACAGCACAGCCTCTGTGCAGGGGAGCCCAGAAGCCCCAGAGGCGGGTCCACATCCCTAGGGACGGAGGGGCGGCCCATGGCCGGTGCCCCAAGCTACACGGCCCTCCTCGCCCGGCCCCTACGTCTCGCGTGTCTGGAGGCCCTGGGCCACTCGCTGCCACTCTAAAGCCAGCAGCTGGCAGCACCCGGGAAGATGCGGCTCTGCTTCTGTGCCCGGCGGAAAGCACCTGCTCTTCCTCGCCCCAGGCCCAGCCCCAGTCTGGGGCACGCCCGCCTCCCACACACCCTCAAAGCCCCCCCAGGCTGTCCCTTGAGCCGTCAGCCACAGCTGGTGCCTCCCTCAGCTGGGGGGCTAGGGTGCCCCCACCTGCCTGAGCAGGGCTCCGAGGGGGGCGCAGGGTGCCGGGCCCCGGCCGTGGTCCTGGTTGGAGGGAGGCCCAGCTAATCTGCTCTGACCCAGAAAGCAGGACGCGGAGGCTCCCCGACTGCCCTGAGGGCCAAGGTGGCCCCCACCCCCTCCAAAAGACAGGTGGACACAGAACCACGGTGCGGAGTCAAGCCAGGGGTGCCCCAGGCCACGGACACCCCCAGGGCACAGCTGAGCCAAGGCCAGGCAGACGCCATGCCCAGGGCGCTGGCCACGGGGCCTGAGCTGCTAACAGCCCTGAACCCAGACGGCTCGGCCGCCCGACGCAGGACAGGCAGCCCCGTCTTCAACAGCCTCGTCCCACGCGTGGGCAGCACACCAGCCCCTCCCTGTAGCTCCTCAAAGGCACAAGGGGGGCAATGCCAGCCAGGACCACCCCCCCTGTCCACGTGGGGTCACCCAGCCAGCCCCACCCTCTCTTCCTCAGGGTCACACACAAGGCCGGGGCCAGGGACCCCAGAAACCCTGACCCCAGGGGCTGCCGGAAAGCAGGCCCAGGGCCACACCTGGAAGCCAGAGGGCCCCACCCCCCACAACAAGGCCACGGAGGGGTCCACCCCTCCCCCACGCCTCGCCACTGCCAGCCTCGCGCTCACCCCGCCTGCTCCGGCCGGCACCGGCTGCCCCAAACCGTGCTCTGCCCTGCAGGTCCTCAGGAGTCTTCGGGCCCCAACCACGTCCACGCCCCTCAGGTGGCCTCCAGCTCCTCCTGCAGAGACCCCATTCCGGCCCAGCCGTCCTACACACGTCCCCGCAGGGGCTCAGGTGGCCCAGAGCACTGCAGCTGGCCTTGCCCCTGCAGGAGGCTGGACCTGCCACCAGGGCCACCCCTGTGGCCCAGGCCAGGCCCGGTGGGGGCCAGCAGCTCGGTGGGGGGAGGCAGGGCCCTAGCCTCTCTGTCGCTGCCCCCCAGGTCCCTGCACACAGCAGCAGTGCCCCCGCCCTTGGAGCACTGTTGGGACCTCGGGGCCCCGGGCCCTGCTCCGTCACTGCACGGCCGAGACCCGGCACACAGCAGGCGCTCGCTGGGCCCGTGTGGGCCAGGACGGACGACAGAACTGAGGGGAGCCACGGCCACCTGCCCGCTCTGGGAGACAGCAGCCAGCACCCTGCACTGTACGGCTGCCACCCTCCGTCCGAGAGAAGCCTGGCACATGGACACACAGGGACAGATAAGTGCACGGGCAGGGCCACCCCCGGCTGGGGGGAGGCCACAGGAGGGCTCTGTGCCGACACCCCGAGGAGGGTGCCCAGGGCCCTGCTCAGCGCAGCCCCCGCCTGCCAGGAAACGGGACACCCAGACCTCCCCTGGCCTTGGGCGGGTCTCCCCTGTCTCTGTGCCTCAGTTTCCCCTGCAGCCCCTCCTTTCTTCCTTTCTTCCCTGGGCCCTGTAGAGGACGGCGGGCACTGGTTGAAGGACGAGGAGTCCGCGCTGTCAGGAGCCAGGGCAGTGTCGGTGTGATTTGTGTTTACGGTGGAGATCGATCCTGTCCCGACACAGCGGGCGACACAGCCTCGCGGCTGCCCTGACAAGAGACCAGGGGCAGCTCCGCATCCCGCCTCTCCCTGGGGGGCTGGAAAATCAATTTAATCTTCCAACAAACCCTCAAATCACACCCACAGCCTTCCCGCTTGTGCGCACATATGCGGGTGCCTGCCGGTGCCACGGCCCCCCACAGCAGGGGTGCGGGGGCTGCACACGCCCTGCCCACGGACGCCAGGGCACAGGGCACAGCCCGGCACCCGCCCCAGGTCTGGCCCGGTCCCCTGAAGCCCCTTCCTCTTCTGATACTTCCTGGCCTTTCCGCAGCGGCTTCAGAAGGACCCTTTCCTCGTCCGCCCTGTTAGAGCGGCCAGCAGCAGGGCCCCGTGCCCTGCACAGCCCTGTGGTCCCCGGCGGCCACCTCTGTGTGCAGGAGGTGCTGGGATAGTGCTTGGGGAGGGGAGGGGGGAGGAAGCAGCCCCCTGCCCCGGCCCTGCGGGATCATCCGGGCCCCTGGCCCAGTGCCCCACCGAGGGAGGCCAGGCCCACACACATATGGCGGAGATGATTTAACCATCTGAGGGAAGCAACTCGCCCCCCGCACGTCTGGGCGCCTCCTCCGACTATTTTTACTTTATCAGAGTGTGAGTCGGGGCCGGGCGCGGTGGCTCACGCCTATAATCCCAGCACTCTGGGAGGCCCAGGCGGGAGGATTGTTTGAGCTCAGGAGTTCAAGACCAGCCTGAGCAAGAGCGAGACCCTATCTCTACTAAAAAAAAAAAAAAAAAAAAAAATTATCTGGACAACTAAAAATATGTAGAAAAAATTGGCAAGGCATGGTGGCACATGCCTGTAGTCCCAGCTACTCAGGAGGCTGAGGCAGGAGGATCGCTTGAGCCCAGGAGTCTAAGGTTGCTGTGAGCTAGGCTGACGCCACAGCACTCTAGCCTGGGCAAGAGAGAGAAACTCTGTCTCAAAAAAAAAAGTGAGTCGGCTCCCCCGGGGGCCCCCCTGGCAGGACCCCTCGTGGCTGTGCCGGGCGGCAGCGGGGCAGTGGAGTGTCGGCAGGCCTGGCCGTCCCCGGAGAAGCCTGGGCAGGGAGCAGCAGGGACTGGCGCCCCCGCTGTCCGGATGTGGCCTTCTCCAGCTGCGCCCCTGGCGTAGGGGGCAGCCCGGCGCTCAGCAGCAGGGGGAGAGTCTGGAGGGCGAGAGGCCCAGACCCACAGCGCTGGGGCGGAGGGGCCCCCGAGGACAGGCCGGCAGGACTCTGCCCACTTGGGCGGCTACTGGCCCCACCGTCCCGGCCTGTGCACAAAGACCTGGAGTGGGGTCAGGGGCTGTGCGTCCTAGAGGGTGGGGACAGACTCTCGAGGGCCAGCCACGCTCCGCCCGCCCCACCAGCTGACCCGTCCCTGGGCCTGACCCCCAGAGCAGGGTCAGCAGGGCCGGGCCCACCCCGGCGGGGGGCACCCACTGCTGCGAGAAGGATCGGGGCCCCACTGGGCCCAGAGGGAGGGTCACCCCATGGGGAGTGGTGGACAGAAGGATTTGTGATGGTCTCAGGCGTCCAGGGCTGTCCCAGCCGCATGGGAAGGGCCAAGCCCACATCCCCTCGGGACCACTGATGTCCACGCGTGTCCACCCACATCCACGCGTGTCTACCACGCATGTCCTCGTCAGGAACTCGCACGCATGGACGTCCCAAGCAGCTGGCAGTGGCAGCAAGCGGACGGGACATTCCCTGAGGCCGTGGCTCCCAGCACCTGCCCCCCTCCCCCGAGAAGCCCCCCACTCTGCCCCCTCCTGCTACGGCCACGGGGCCTGATGACTTCAGCCCAGGGAGGCCCCAACATCTGGCCTTTCTCTGCCTGCGGGGCAGAGCCCGGGGCCTCCCTGCACTGGCCGGGCCGGGTCTTGGCCTCCCCGGGCCTCCCCCTGGAACGGGCTCCCCATCCCTGCCCCTTTCCGTCCCCCATCCCCGCAGGCGGCGAGTGGCAGCTCAGCTCACAGCGGTGGCATTAATCACACGCGACAGTCCAGGCAGTCGGGACGAGGACTCTGTTAACAGCCCATCTCACAGCTTCCCGTCCCTGGAGGTGTCCCTGGTTCCCATGTCCCTGGGGGCTCCATCCCCACCACAAGCCACAGGTGGCCTCCTCTTCACTCCCCGAGCAGGGCACGGCTGGCGAGGGACACACGCCCGCTGGCCGGGGGCTCTCTGGGGGCAGGTGCGTGGCTCATGCTGGCCCCGGCCACCGCCCAGGGCACCCCAGGAGGAGCTGCAGAGGGAGCTGGGCTCACGGCAGCCGTGGGGCCTTTCCTGGAAGTCACAGAAGGACCCGGCCTGCCAGCTGGGAGGAGAGGGGGCGCCCACCGCCTGCGGGGCAGGGGCTGCAGCCCCACGGGGGGCCCTGGAGGTCGCGTGGATGGAGCCAGCCCTGCCCCCACCCCAGAGCCCCACCGGGTGGGGGAAGGAGGGTGGCAGCTGGGCAGCCGCCAGGCAGGGCAGGCGCCGTGCACAGAGGAGACGCGGAAGCGGAAGGTGGCTGGGCCGTGGGATCCGTGCCCGGGCGCTGGGCCACTCCTCCAGGCTGGGCAGCCCGGCCACCACGAGGCCAGGAGCAGCTTCCTCGAGCTTCCAGCACCTGTGACGTGGCCCCGCCCCAATTCCCTGCTCTGGCAGGTCCCTTCGGTGCCTCCTGCCCTTTGGGGGCCAGCACAGCTCTCCCTGCGTCTGCCCCGCCCCCGCTGACCCAGGAGGGCAAGCGGCTGCCCGAAATCAGGGGTCTGAAAGTCGGTGCCACGGAGCTCCAGGAGGAAATGGCGCAGCCGGGGCCCGGCCGGCGTGACATGGAGACGGCCGAGTCCCTCGGAGCATGCGCCTGGGCCACGCGGGGTCTGAGCAGGCGGAGGGGACCCGGCCCCGGGGCAGTGTGGCCACATCCCGCATCAGGGGCTCCACCTGCCCCACGCCCAGGCCTTCGCCTGGTGGACGCGGGGCCCGTGCCCGGGCCTGCCCGGTGGTGGCTTTCCAGGGGCCAGAGAAGTCACTCCATCCCAGGGTGGTGCCCAGCAACCCCACGTGGCCCGTGCCCGACCCTTTCCCCCACAGGAAGTCTGTCCAGCCGGCGGGAGCCCAGGGACGTGGTGCTGGAAGCAACATCCCAGGAGGGAACAGGCTCATGCGGTTACTCTGTCGTCCCCTCCCCCAGCTGCCCTGTGACTGTGGGACCCCCGGGCTCGGCCCCTGCACCCCCCCACGCCTGCCCCAGGAGGGGCACCGCCGGGGCAGGGCCGGCCCACGGCTCTCCAGAAGGTGCCAAGAGCTGGGAAACCATCGTCATCAGCTCATTAGCTGTGCAGATGGAGGCCGGACCCAGGACACCGGCCCATCTGCTCCGTCCTGCGCTGCACGTGGAGACTGCTGGGACCCGCTGCTGTGGCCAGGGGGCGGGGGCGGGGGGCTCTCAGCCTCTGCCCTCCCGGGACCAGGGCGCTGCCCTCGTCGGCCGCAGACCCCCAGTGTGTCAGGGCCCCTGGCAGCGGCCAGCCCCTGCCCAGTCGCAGGCAGGCGTCCTGAGCCCGGGGGCCAGCCCAGGGTGGTGGCTCCACGGAGCTCTCTGCAGGCCAGGAGGGGAGGAACATGCCGGGCCCGGCCCCGGTGGGGCTGTGGTCAGGGGGTGGGTGCACCAGGGTGACCCAGAGAGGCAGCCGTCCTACCAGGGCCAGAGTCTGCCCCGCAGCCGTGTCTGCGCGGCCTCCATTCATAAGGGCAGCTCAGGAGGGCGGGGAGGGTGGGGAGGGCGCTTCACAGACACGCGCGGTGGAGGCTCGCAGCCGCCCCACGCTGCCCCTCCCGACCGTGGGGGCTCAGAGAGGGTCGGTGCCTTCTCGGGGTCACACAGGCGTCGCAGGCCCCACTGTGGCCCCGGCCCCAGTCTGCCCAGCAGCGACGCTCATGTCCCCACGTGCTGGCACAGCCCCTCCCCGGGGTGACTCCAATCAGAGGGCAGAACTGGGCCCAGAACAACCAGGATCCAAACAAATCACCAGAAGGCGAGCTCCCACCCCCGCGGAAACCCAGCCCCTCTCCAGGAAGTTCTTCCTGGTATCTGGCCCAAGTCACTCCTGCTGCAGCTGCAGCCTCCGGCCCCCTTTATCCTCTGTCTCCCCCACTCTGGCCCAGAGCCAGCGCTGTGTCTGGGGCAGACAGAGACCCTGCCCCAGAGAGGCTCTGCCCACTCAGTCTGAAGACTCCTGCTCAGGAAGCCCCTGGAGCAGCCCTGCCCCCCCCCGAGCTCCTTGTGCGGCAGCCGGGCAGCCCCGGGGCTCTGTCCACCCCGCCGGGCTGCCCTGTCTGCCAGGCCATGCCCAGCCCCCAGTCGGGAAAGTGTGGCAGGAACTCTCCAACCCCAGGTGCCGGTGCCGGCTGGGCAGCCTTTGACGCGGGAACCCGGCAAACAGCGGCAAGCCCTGGGAGGGAAGGTGGCTGCCCTGTCCGTGGTGCTGACCGAAGCCCAGGGCCGCCTCCCCCGCCCTGGCTGAGAGGGGCGGGGTGGGGCTCGGCCAGAACAGCCCCAGGGCCCCAAAGGGCAGAGCCCACCAGCCCCACCACCCCCAGAAATGCCCCCTCCAGGCAGTGGTATCCGCTGGGGGCAGGCAGGCAGTCAGGGACCGTGTCGGCATGGCTGGGGCCACTTCCTCCAGCCGCCCGCCTGGACTGCCTGGACCCCCTCTGCAATGTCAGCATGGGGCAGCCGATGCGGGTGGGGGGCGAGGGGTGTGCCGCTGTTGGCGGGCAGTGGGCCACAGGGCCGTGCTCCTGGAGCCCCTGCAGGGAGGGGCCACATGCTGCCTGTGAGGGGTCAGGGGTCACAGTGAACAGCTCTGGCCCTGGGCTCCCAGCTGGGACGGCCACAGCTCCTGCACAGGGTCCCTCCTGCCCCCTTACCTTGGTCCTGGCTGAGCCCACTGGGGGGCCCAGGCTCTTCCATGGCCCGCGGGCACCAACCCCAGTTACTGGCACGGCCCGAGGGGGCCTGGGCCCCACGCTGGCCCCGTGTGCCCCCTGAGCCCCAACCTGAGCCAGGGCACCCGGCACACGATGCCCATGCCGGACCCAAGCCGAGCCGCCGCCGCCTGCAAAGAAGGGCAGGGGAGGGCGGGGCGAGGCGCTGCTGGGCCCGCCCCGCCCGAGGGAGCCCCACCCACCCTTAACCCTCGGCTGCCCAGCTCGGGCCCAGCCAGCGCTCTGCGCGGGAGGCTGCAGGAGGGCAGGGGTCTGGGGTGGGCACCCAGCCAGCCCCAGAAGGGGAGGGCACGGCGCTCGCTCCTCCCACAGCTGCTCCAAAGACCACCCACCGTCCATCCTGCCCTCCCCTCCCTCCAGGCCAGCCCTCCTTCAGAGGGGTCTGCAGCCCCCAGGGGCGGGAACTAGGCGCTCCCTGGCTGGTCCCCCACCACCTCCAGGACCCTCTGTCATTGCACCCCCCGACCTGGGGGCTGGGTCCCAGACAGGTCGCCCCACCCCAGGAGGGTCTCTGAGAAGGACCCAGCGCTTCCAGGGGTCACCAAGAGGTGACATTTCACCAGCTGCCCTGGCGGAGATATGAGTCCAATGAGTCCAACCTTGGGGAGGCTGAGCCCCAGATGGAGGCACCTGCTCCAGCCCTTGGTGCCCCGACCCCACCTCCTGACCCCGCCACGCGCCGTGAGCCCCGCACAGCCGCGGCCTGTGCCAGCTGCCTGCCCCGGAGCCCCCTCCCTCCCGGCCAGCAAGCTCTGCCTCCTGCCGGCCTGTTTTGATCTCACTGGCTGCATCCGGCAACTGAGGAAAACAACACTTTCCAGACCAACAGAGACTCCGTCTGAGTGGCGCTCGCTCATTCCCAAAGGAGCCACATCTGCCGGAAGCCCCGTCTCACGGGGGCTCAGCCCCCACATCCCAGAAGGCGGCCTGGGCGGTTTGTGTGGACACTGGGCCGGGTTTGGGCAGGGCAGGCAGGGGCTGCCTCAAGGTGTGACCGCTCCACCAGGAGAGGCCCCAGGTGTGGAGGCGGAGGGAGCCGCCACCAGCAGCCACCACCACCTGGGCCCTGGGTCCTGCCCAGGGAAAGCCCCTGCGCCTGGCTGCCTGGTGCCCTTAAAGGGGCAGCGCCCGCCTTCCCCCCCCCCCCGCCCCCGCTGGACCCTCGCCGGGCTCCACCCTCACATGGCAGTGTCTGCCATGGCCACATCCAGCACCGACAGGGGCCCAGGGCCTGTGTCCACCCCCTTGGGGTGGCACCCTCCCTCGGGCACCAAGTCTGAGTGAGGTCCCTGCTGGCGTGGCAGCGGATATGCCAGGGCTGGGGGCTCTGCCCGGCCTGGCAGCGGGTGCCCAGGCAATGACACCAAGCCAGGAGTGACGGGGGGGGTCCCAGCACCCCCAAACCTGGGCTGGGACAGCCCCTCACGAAAGCACCAGCAGCCCCAAGCCTCAGAAAAGGAGAAACTGAGGTAGGCGAGAAGGGGGAGGAGCAGGAAGGCAGACACCCCCCACAGTCCCGAGGGGAGGGACGAGGGGCCCAGCCCAGCTTGGGAGGGGGCGACAGGCCCTCCGAGAAGCTGGGCAGGACTCAAGTTCAGGTTCTGACCCGCCAGCCCCGCCCCCCACGCGGCCCCAGCTGATTTCCGCTCCAGCCTCTGCGTTTAAAGGCCGTGATTAAAAGCCGCCCGCTGCACATGTTAATTTGCTTAAGATTCTCATCTCCTAAATCTTCTTTCTGGGCGTTTAAGCAGAATTCTGCCTTTGAGCGCATTTGGCCTGGCGGGTGGCAGAGGAAGAACCAGCCGGGAGTTTAATTTTCTCCTTGTTTGAAGAGGAGGACCGGGAGCCAGCGTGGGCCCTGCCCGCGCCCTCCCCGCACCCGTGGGCCGCACGTGCTCGATGCGTGGTCACCGCCCCCCCCCCCCCCCCCCCGGAGCCCCGCTCCTGCCACCAGGCCATGCTGCCCGACTGCAGCCCGGACTCCCTCTCTGGCCTCATCCTGTGGCCCAGAGCCCTCTCCTCCGGCCCTGCCCGCTGCGACTGGCCCCGCGCACAAGCCCAGCACTGACGGCAGCAGGGTGTGGTCTGAGCACACTCCATGCCACGCGGAGGGCAGGCTCCGCCCACCCCTGTGTGGCCCGTGGGGACTCGCCGCCCCTCTGGCGTCAGTTTCCCCAAGTTGAACTGGGGGCACAGCAGCTCCCCAGGGGTCTGGCCAGCGTGGGCCCCAAGCTGCGCCACGGAGGAAGGGCCCAGGGGAGGCCAGCGGCACTCGGTGGGGGCGTAGCTGGGGCCAGACCTTCGTGCACCAAAGGTCCAAGTGCGATGTCCCCCTTGGTGGCCCCGCTGTTGGGAGGGGGCCCGAGAGCACTGAACTCGGGGCCACAGGCCCTGACCAGGCCCCAGACAGCACCCCTAGAGGCAGCGAGCCGTGAGAAACCGCCCCGACGGTGGGGCAGGGCATTTATGGGCGCCTGGGATCTCGGCTTCCAACTTCTGTCCCACATAAATCTCCAAGGAAACGCTTCCTGATGACCTGCCTCGGTAAGCAGACTCTTGGCGCAGTCCAGCTCGGCACATTCGGCAGGCGGGGGCTCCGCAGTCTGCCCGCCACAACCGTGTAACCCGGGGTCGCAGCAAGCGGTCCCCACGCATCCCAGTCCTGCTCCTCGGAGGTCTCCGGAGGTGTTGGAAGGGCCCCCAGAAGCCAGCGGGCCACTCTCTTTGCTTTTCAGATAGGGAAACTGAGGCAGAAGAGTCTTGCCCAGGGCCTCACAGCCAGGTGGACCCCACAGCTCCCCCGGAGGCTGGGCTGGTCGCACGGGCCCTGTGGCCCCTCACGTGTGAGCACCACGCCCCCCTCGGCCAGCGGCAGAGGCTGTAGTTACCTCTCAGGGTGCCAGGCACGTGTGAAGCCGGAAACGCGAGCCTCTCCGGTGATGAGACGGCGCTGACAGCCCTGCCGCTGGGAGAGACGCAGCCCAGCAGCCGTGCCGGAGACGTCGTATCAATTATTCAGCATCGAAGCCAGTGTATGTTGCCGTCTCACCTGGTGCGAGGGCTCAGTCCGAGCTACGGCCTCTGCCAGGAGACGCCAACCCCCGCGGCCGGCACCGACTCACCAGTGCGGCCTGAGCAACCTCCCGCCCGGGGAAGCAGCTGGGGCAAGTGGCACCCAGGGTGAGGCAGGAGACGCCTGTCTTTGGGAACACCTTCCCCATGAGGCCTTGTCGTGTCCCCAGTACAAAGACCCCCTAATCCCTCAGCCCCAGGTCCCCACGGGGCCACCCCAGTGATGCGCTGAGCCCAGGGCTCGGTTCTAGGGGTGAACGTCACGGAGGACACATGCCTGCTCAGGAGGAGACAGACCAGAGAGGACCTGGCCTGACCGTGGCCACCCCAGACTGACCACAGGCCACGGGGATGAGCAGGGGGGCCAGGTGCAGTGTGGGCAGCAGTGAGGTGCCACCAAACGGCGTGGCCAGTGCAGGGCCCAGAGCGGGTCTGGGGCGATGTCCTGAGACAGCGGGACCCACGCAGACATGGGAACCAGAGGGGAGCACGGGGACCCGGGGGACGGCCGTGGAGACCCAACCGCAGAGGCTCCGGGTGGGGAGGGGCTGCGTCTGGGCCTGGCAACCCCCCCACCCCACGCCCCTGTGCCAGCCCCCAGACGAGGGCACCCACCGGCCGGGACACCCCACGGCTGGGGAGTCAGCAGACGGGTTCGAAAAGAACGTCCCTAAATTCTGAGGCAGCAGAACAGAAAGAACAAAGAAGACAGAGCAAGAACCACAGGACCTGAGGTCCACGGAGGAGGAGGCAGCCGGGGAGGTGGTCTGGGCTGTGGCTGTCCCTGCCACGTCCCTCTGAGGCAAGAGAACCATCCTTGGAGGTGCCAGCCCGGAGAGGGGGCCAGGGCAGCTGCAGGGCCGGGGAGCCTGCGAGGCCCCCACAGATGGGCTGCAGGCGTCCCCCTCCCCGGCGCTGCCCCGGCCACAGCTCGCCATGCGCCTCCCTCCTCGCCCGCCCCGACAGCCCTGCTGTGGGCTCGCGGCCTGGCCAAGGTCGGCGGGTCAGGGTCCCACCCCAGGCTGCGGAGCCCCATGGAAGCCTGCAGGAGCACGCGCTGCCCTCGCTGCCCAGCCTGACCTAGATTCTGTGCCCGCACGCGGCAGCCATGCAGAGCCTCGGCCGGCCTGGCACAGAGATGGGCAGGATTCCAGGGCCCCAGGCGCAGCTCCGGCCCCGAACTCACCCGCGAGCTCTGCCCAGAGCTGCCCACCACCTGCCCTCCCCACGCAGAGCCCGGGATCCCTCCCAGGGAGGGCGCCGGGCAGACCCCTGAGCCCCCGCACACTGGGCTGGGCCCCCAGCCGCCAGGCCCCGCTGAAAGGGAGCCCGCCGCTGCCCTGAGACACCCTCCCACAGCCCTGCACTGAGGGTCCGAGGCTCAGAGAGGCCGTGAGACCTGCCAAGGCCACACAGGGGTCTGGGTGCAGCCTGGGCTTGGAACAGCCCGGCCGGCCCCGCTGCCAGTCCTTGCACCTGTGTGGCGTGACAGGCCACGTGGACGCCTGTACCGATTAAACACGAAATCCTTGAAAGCAGGAGCAGGTGTGCCTGCATGCAAATGTATGCAGATGAGCCCCTGCCTGGGTGCCCAGGCCGGAGGGGGCCCTGCAGCCCCACCCCAGGCCAGGGCTGCTCCCTACACCCCTCCCTGCCTCCTGTCTCCTGCCTCCTGCCTCCTCCGCACGCTCCAGCTGTCAGCCAGCGTTCTTCCAGCGCCTGCTGTGTGCTGGCATCGCGGGCGCTGGGGAGAACGCCGCAAGATCAGGCTCCGTCCGGGCACCGGCAGAGCAGTGGCCGGTGGTCCCAGCTCCTCGGGGGAGCCCTGGCTGGGGAGGCCCGGGAGGCACAGCCTGCGGAAAGCTGAGGAAAGGGCCAGCCCAGGGGAGGGGGCCTCCCTCACGCGGGGCCACTTGGGCTTGGCCGCGTCCCCTCGGGGTGAGCGCTCGGAGCCACACAGGCCAGTGAGAGGGCAGGGGCCCTGTCACGGTGCCCGCCCGAAACTCCCCTCCAAATGCTGCGCCCACACCTGCCGTGACGCCCCTGGCCGTGTGTGAACCATTCCTGAGCGTGAGCCTCGGGGCCCCTCGCGCTCCTGCAAGCGCCAAGCACTCGCTCGGCCCCCGGAGAGTGGAAACCACCGAAGCCTGTGGGTTAGGGTGAGGGTTAGGGGCCTGACGCGTGAGTCAGGAAGGCCTCGCACCCACCAGGACTCCTCACCACCCCACTCGGGTGCACCCGGTGGGTGGCAAGACCCCCTAACTGCTGACCTGCCCGAGGCTCCGGACGCATAGCTGTCCTGAGCTCACCCTAGCGGGCCGGCCGGAGAGGGGACTCAGCGCTGACTGCTGGAGGGGCCTGGGGGCCGCCAGGCACCAGCCCAACAGCACCCACAGAACCCTGGGAGGGGGGTGACCCCGCCGGAGGCCCAGCACTGCCCGCCGGCCCGTGCAGGCAGACAGGCAGCTCGCGTCGCCGAGCACGGAGACAGCCAGACGCACCCACCCTGTGCGACGCCTACGCGAGCGCAGAGACTGACTCCAGCAAGGCCCTGGGACCACGAGAGGCTGGTGCCGGGAATGGAACGTGGCTCCGAGGCCATCCCAGTGCAGACAGCTCTCTGGGGCGTGGTTGGGGTGGGGGCTTCCCTGCGGGCAGGGCTGGCACCCCCATGTGGCCACGTGGCTCTCCCAGGGCCAGGGGGGCAGCGGGGCTCCTCCCGGGCCCAGGAGGCGAGGCCCCTGGCCGGCCAGGCCCAGCCCCCGCCCACCCGGCACGTCTGGTCCAAGTCAGGCCAGCGCCGGGAGCTCACCCAGCCCCTTCTCTGCCGAGGGTCCCCCCCTGCCCTGGTGCTCTCGCCTCCTGCGGGCACCCTGCTGGGGGTCTGGCTGTCTGCTCCAGAGCGGCACCTGGACACACCCGGTCAGCTCCCAGCCTCGAGCAGGACCAGCCAGGAGCCCCTCCCGCCCAGGCAGCCTGGTGCCTCCCCCTGGCCCCTGCGCCGCAGGCAGGGTCTCCGCGCTGTCTGGGCTCCGAGGACGGGCCTGGGGTGCCCCACCCTCCCCCAGAGCCTGGGGTGGGTCAAGCCCCAGAGAAACACGTGGGGAGCCTGGCCCCCCGCCCACGCCCTTGGCCGCCCTCCCGGCCCCTCCCCGTGCCCTCTGCCCCCAGCGCCAGCCGCCCTCTGACACGTGGGCCCAGGAGCCACCTAGCGCCACACAGACAAGTTTCTTTTTTCTTTCTTTCTTTAGGGCAAAAAAAGAGAAGACGAGAAGCGGAGCGAGAGGGGCTGCCGGTTAGGCGGGTGAGTCACTGGGGACACCCACGAAAGGACTGAGGTGACAGCCTCCAGCACAATCCCCACGGCAGGGCTGGAGTTGCCCCTGACCCCACGGGGCTGTGGGTGCCTCGTCAGCCACAACTTGGGGGGAGCCACAGTTCGGCCTTTGGGGAGCTTGTCACTCCCCCCAGACCAGATGCTCTGAGGACACCACCTCCTGCAGGAAGTCCTCCCTGACTGCCGTGGTGCCCCGTGGGGGTGGAGACCGTCCAGTGGGCTTGACCTCTCAAGTAGGGTGGGTGGAGGCCCGCCCCACTGCAGCCCCGATCTCGGCAGCTCTCAGTCCCCAGGGACCCCTGGGGAGAAGCTGCTGGGGGCAGGAAACTGAGGCACAGGGGACTCACCCTGCGTTACCACAGCCTAGGAGGCCGCTAAGGAGCCAGACAGGCCCACAGAGGGGAGGAGCAGGAGGGAGCACCAGGGAGTCAGGGACAGGCCAGCCCAGAACAGCCACCGAGGTGAGATCTTTCTCCTGCTCCTGCAGGTGGAGGCAGCCGCCAGCCACCAGCCAGTCCTCGTCTCGGTCCTCCCTGGGAGCCTGGGTGACCCAAAGTCCAGGCCGTCCCGGCTAGCGTCAGTCGACCACCAGGGCAGGACCCTAAGCTGCCGTGGCCTCGCCTGGGCGGCTGAGGACTGGAGAGACCCGACCACGGAGTTCTGGATGTGGCTTCTGACCCTGGAGGAGGAAGCGACGGGCCAGGGGCCCTGGCTGCACAGAGAGGACCTGACCAAGGGCCAGGGGACAGGCGCAGATGGCCCCACAGTGCCAGAGCCATGGCAAGAATCTCGGGTCCCTCCCACCCAGGAGCCCCTGTGGCCGCAAGGCCTGTCTTAGCAGCCCAAGCGCAGCCCCTCCCCCCGGCCCTGGAGGGGCAGAAGTGGGTCCTGCCGAGCTCAGGGCCGGTGGCTGAGGAGGGGTGGGCTCCCCCCAACTAGACCCTGTGGCCCAGTGGTGGTGGCGAGTGTGGTGCCATGTCTCGAGCCAGGTCCAGCACCCTGCGGGGGTGGGCGGGGCTGCCCAGGGCCCCCCAGTGACCTCCTGTGTCCCCAGGAGCAGCCTCACGGTGACGGCTGAGTCACCGCCCGCGGCTTTTTAAGGCACAGCTGAGCGCAAGGGGCAATTTAGGTCTTTTTGACGAGGCGCGTGGCAGAGAACGCAGGGCCAGAGCCAAGTGCGCAGACACGGGCTCACAGCGTGACGCTGCCGTCCCCCGAGTCCCCAGGAAGGAGCCCACCTGCCAGGCGCTGGGGGCCCAGGGCGGCAGGAGCCGGCGCCCCCGAGGTCTCACGTGCAGGGACCTGTGCCCTTGGACCTGGTGGGCTGGGGGGGCCCCGCCTTGCCGTGGGACCGGGAGGTGTCCTTGAGCGAGACGGGCCCTTTAGGGGTCCTCCTGCCTGGGTGGCCGCCCAGTCAGATAAGGGCCGGGAAGGAGGAGTCTGGAGCTCGGGGAGACCTGGTCCCGGCGGCTTGGCCACCCCGGGCCACGGGGACAGGCCACGGGCCGTTCGGGCCTCGCTCCGGGTCTCACTTCCTGAACTGCGTCAACCCCCACAACCTTCAGCGCGACGATCCCGCGGCGATGCTGCTTCCTCACAAAGACGGTATAATAATTCCCAAGAAAGCCGAGCCCGAAATAACCCACAATGCGCACTTGCCGGGCTCCTACCAGAGAATGGGACTGACTCAAACACAGCTGCAAAGTCGCATTAAAAATACACCAAACACTCGCGCACACGCACGAGCCGCCGCGAGGATGCTGCCACCCACAGCACTGCGCAACAGGTGTGGGGGTGAAGACGGGGGCATGGGTGGGGGGGACCCTGCCGCACGGGCTTGGGGGCCAAGGGGCTCCCCAGTTGCCCAGGCCCCCGGCTGGGCCCCCCACCCTCTCCCCAGGGCCCCTATGAAGGTTCCATCACCCCCCCAACCCCGTGGGACCACCCTGCCCCCACCCTGGCAGGCAGGTCCTCCGGCCACATGGACAGTTGCGGAACCAAACTCAGAACTCCCTGCCCACCTCTGGGGGCCCCAGCCACCCACTTGCTGCCCCCTGGGCTCCCTCTGCCAGCCTTGGCACAGGCTCTGGGAACAGCGGATGACCCGCCGCGGCGTGGGGCCTGTCGGGGCAGCGGGGCCCCGGCCCTGACACCTGGGCTCCCAGCCAGGGCAGGGTCCAGGCAGCCCCAAGTGCCCACTGGCCTTGGCTCCCACGCCAAAGGGTCCCAGAGATGTGCCAGCCCCCGGCACCGTGCAGGGCGCTGAGCGCACAGCCAAGTTCCCGTTGCAGAAACGAGCACCGCGACAGTGAGGGGAGAGCAAATCTCTGCCCTCCTGGAGGTTCAGCCCTGGGCTGTGGGCGGTGGAGGCTGTCAGGGAGGAGCAGGGCCTCCGGGCAAGGGCCGGGCTCAGGACAGGGGCCAGCACGCCCTGCTAGCCCCAGCGCAAGAGCTTGGGCCACAGGGAGGGTGAGGTCCAGCTGCCCCCTCGCAAGGAGACCGGGGTGGGCAGCAGGCTCCCAGAGGACGCCCACACCCCTCTGGCAACAAGGAGACGGTGCTGAGGGTCGTGAGCCTGAGCCACATGCCCTTCCCACCCACCCTGCCCCGAGCACCAGCACACACCTGCCCTGGGACACCATGCAGCCATCGTCAGAGATGGGCCGGGACAGCCAGGGAAGGGCCGGCCCGGGTATGTCCGTGGGTGCCCGTCCTGCCCCTCCCCAGACTCAGGGGCTCATCCGAGAGGGGAGCTCCCTGGGCCCTGCATGATCCCCAACTGCAAGGCCTGGGGTCGGCCACAGGGCCACCGCCTCCCAGGAAAGGGTCAGGGTACACTCAGGGCATTACTGGCTCAGCCCCTGGGGGTGGGAGCTCCGCGACCTTGGGCCTCCCTAGACCAGCCACCGGAGGGCGGCCACAACACACCACACCACACATGCCACGTCATACCCCCTCACGCCACACCACGCCATCCGGCCCCTTCACGAGTGCACACCTGAGCTCCCCAGGGGCCTACAGAGGTGGCCCCAAGACCCCCATCAGAGCTGCGGCAGGAGTGGGGGGCCGGCGCCAATGCCGCAGGGCAGCCACCAGGCCTGGGGGAGACCACGGGTGCCCAGTACCCTGCCGGAGACCCCAGTGGCCCTCTCGGCTCGTCCCGCAGCGCACACCAGCAGGAGGGGACGCTCTGGCTCTGGGCGCCCGCATCTCCCTCAGGACCTCGGGCCTGGCCAGAGCTTGCTGGCGTGGACACGCCACAGGCCTTAGACGTGGCTGGGCCCGGGACCCAGCTGCCTTGTTGAAGAGGGGCCGGTCTGGAGAAGACCCCCTGCCGGCCCCCCTCCAGCGAGCCCCCAGGCAAACAGAGGCCCTGCCCCTCCCCACCTGGCGAGGCCCCTGCTGCTCTGGAATGTCACTGTGGCCAGTGCCCCCTCCCAGAGAAATGGCCACAGCCGGACCTGGAAACTGGCTCTGGCCGGTCCCAGGACCTGCCTCTGCAGCCGGTGGCCTGTGGAGCCCAAGTGGAGGGGGCCCACCCGGAGCCCCTCCTTGGGGTCTCACCCGTCCCCACCCGACACCCCCAGGAGCAGCCTGGCCGCCTTCCTGCTGACACCCCTGGTGCCCCAGCCCCCAAGGCTCTCAGGGGCACCCCCTCCTCGGGGCCGGGGGCTTCCCTCGATACCCCCGCCACACGGAAAGTGCAGGAAGGGCTTTCCCAGCAGCCCCCGGCAGGTTCCCTCCGCCTACACGTGTGCCTGGCGGGGCGGGAAGCCCCGGCCGGGCCCTGCGCTGGCGTCTGCTAGTGTTGGGGGAGGATGTCTGGGGCCTGCCAGGGGCTTCACACTGCCCACAGGGACAGGGACGCAGAAAGGGGCCGCCAGGGCAGACACCAGAGCACACCTGCCCCTGCTGGGAGGACAGAGCTCTGGGCCCCACGGAGGTGGCAGGAAGGGCTGGCAGAGGGAGGGTCCTGGCCCTGCCAGGGTGGTTGGCCCTGGGCAGGCCGTTGAGCAAAGGCCCCGGGGCCCCGTGAGGACGCTGGCCCTGGGGGACACTGGAAGCCAGTCTGTGAGTGACCTATGTCTCAGCCCTGACCACGGCAGCACGCCGGCCCCAGCGCCCTCCGCAAGGCAGAGGGGTCAGCACTCAGCCGTGCCTGCTGTGCACGGACACCCCGCCTGGCCCTCTGCACGCACCAGGGCTCCCCTGCTCTGCCACCTGCCAGCCCTGGGACCACGGAGGTCACCACCCGAGCCCCCACTTCCTCATCTTCAAGTGCAGCACCAAGAGGGCCCGCCGGCATAGCACACACAGGGGGTCTCCTCGCCTAGGCTGCTGCCAAGCGGGGTCACACAGGGAGGGCGCAGCCAGGGAGCAAGGCAGCCCCCCGCCCACACTGAGGGCAGCGGGGACACTGAGGCTGTAGGGCGTGGCCTCACTGCAGCTGCATTTTGGCTATTTTCCTGGCTGCCGTGTGAAGACAGGGGGCTGTCAGGGGCCACTGCCATGGAGGTCAGCCTAGGCCAGAGTGGCGGCGGCAGGAGTGGGCAGCCCTGAGAGCACTCAGGAGGGGGCCCCAGGACTGGACCTGGGGGAGGGCGGGCATGACCCAATGGCCCAGACGTCCTGCCCGAGCAGCCAGGACCAGGCGTCCAGCCGGCGTCTCCTCCTGACCCTGCCGGTGCGTAGACAACACAACTCAGACAGTGCTGCTCGGCTCGGCCGAGCTCCAGGCAACACAGGGGCTACTTTCATTGTGCACCTGCTGCATACGAGGCCAGGCCGGGGCCACGGGAGACCAGCTGAAGACACTGCCGGGTGGGGAGGGAGCTGCCAGGGACTGGCCCTCCCAGGAAGGGAGGCTGTGCCTGGTCGCTGGCTGGGGAGCACCGGCCCCGCGTGAGTTATTTAAGCACCTCCTGGGCCATCTGCTGCTCGCTCGGGTGGCCGGGGTGGGTGATTATGGAGGGGCCTCCGGGGAGGTGACAGGGATGGCCCCCAGCCTCCTGCTGCTCCGGGGGCAGCTCCCCAAGACCAGAGCAGCCGGGGGGGGGGGGGCAGGGAGGCGGGAGGGCCGCCCAGGAGGGGCAGGATCAAGGAGCCCCCTCATGGGCTCGCTCCAGGGCAGCGGCTGCTGCCTTTGAGCAGATGAAACACTTCCACAGGGCTGCTCTCCTGCCAGGCAGGACACAGGGATGGGGGCGGTGGGGGGACCCAGGCCCCGCAGCTCCCCGAGAACCTCCCGTCGGCTCCCGGAAGGCCCATGGCGCTAGGCGCAGAGCTGGCCCGGCTGCACGCAGCCTGGATGTCCCCTCCTGCACGCCGAGCTGCACACGCGCCCACCATGGCCTGGGGGCCGGGACAGAGCCGCTCTTGCTGCGCGGGGCTGGCGCCGGGAAGGAGGACAAAGACCCCCGGCTCACACGTGCCTCGTGTGCGCAGACACCTCCCCACAGCGTGGCAGCCCCTCCAGCCCCAGCCCGGGTCATGGCCTCCCTGCAGCCTGGCGCGGGCCGGGGGCAGGGCTGGCACGAGCATGCCAGGGGCTGAGCTTGGGGGGCCGAGGTCGTCAGCACCCACGGAGAGGTCCCACTGCCCTGGCCCCGCCTCCGTCTCCAGGGCTGCAGTTCTGGGGGGAGGCCTGACCGCGCGGGGCGGGAGGGCCACTCTCTGCAGCGGGCGGGTCCTCCGCACGCCCACCCCACAGACCCTGCGGGACAGGCCCTTGGAGCCAGTTCCCGGGGCACAGGGCACAGGCCTCCCCCAGAAGTGGGGGTTCATGGAGGTCGCTCCCCTGGAGCTGCCGGAGCTGACAGGGCACCCCACGACCCAGCGCTGGCCAGCACAGGCCCTGCGACCTGTCTTCATCACCCACGTCCTCAGCTACGCTTTCAGGCCTGTCACCGCAGGCCGCGCTCCTTGGAGATGCTACCGCACGTGATTTTGGGGGGCGGCGGAGGCACACGGGTGGCTCCGGCCCCAGACCCCAGTCAGGGCACAGACCGCCCGCCTGCTCTCACCTGGGAGGTGGCGAGACCCGGAGTCGGGCATCAGCCTGGCGCCTTGGCGATGTGCACCCCGGCAGGAGTCCTCCCTCCCGAACACGCCAGGCCCCACCTGCTGCCCTGGCCGGCGCTGTTCTAAGTCGCACTTGGAGTCCCGTTTCCAGGGAGCCGGGCGGCCAGGTGGGCCCCTGAGGGAGAGCGAGGCGGGAGCCAGGGTCACCTCCCGGGGCTGCCTCTCCCCACCGAGAGCCAGGCCCCTGCCGGCACGTTCCTCACCTTCCCTGCAAGTAACCTGCTCACTCTTGCGACCATGACCGTCCTCTCGTCAAAGACAAGGAAACTGAGGCAGAGGGTCAGTGTCTCGCCCAGGAACCTGCGGCCCAGGGGAGAGGGGATGTGAGCCCAGGCTGGGGGCTCCGGCTGCGCTCGGCCTTCAGTGAGCTGGCCCAGGGGTCCCGAGGGTGGCAAGCGGCCCCCAGCGGGCCCAGGGAGGGGGAGGTGCTCATTAACCAGCTCCTTTCATGTTTCCGAAGCCACGGGAACGGCCCGGAAGGCCCGGCCGTCTTCACTCAGGAGGCAGCGAGGCTCGGGAAAAGTGGGTCATTTCACGACCAGCTGACGGGGCACCCAGGGGCACCAGCCCGCACTGCGAGGCCACGAGCGGGGGAGGGGAACCGCTCGGCACTCAGAACGTCTCATGAAGAAGCGAAACCACTTTGCAAATGAAGACCAGACCCCCTCGAGGAAGGGGGCTCCCTGATCTGCCACCTCTGCCCAGGCCAGCCTGGCCCTGGATGAACCACGAGGGGCAGGGCCCGGCAGGTGTCGTGGGCTCCCTGACGTGTCTCAGAGGCCCCGGCGGAACCAGGGAGAGGTGTGTGCAGAGAAGCGGCCTCACTCCCCACGTCCCACGGGACGGCGGGTTCCGAGGGCCGGGCTGGGGAAACCGGGCCACCGTAGCCTCAGTCCAGGCGTCAAGGGACCTGCAGCCGCCACTCAGCTCTGCCCAAGGCTGCCGGCTCTTCAGAGAACGGCCAAGATCTGGGGGCTATCAGGGAGCAGGAGCTGGGGGTGCTCCAGCACCTCGGTCTCCGGCCAGTGCTGACCCAGAGCAGGGCGGGGCGGAGCCCACTGCCCCCCAGAGGCAGAGAGGACGGCCGGCCTCATGTTGCTGCCCACAGCAGTCTGCCACTGGCCCGTTTTACAGGCAAAGACAGTGAGGCTGAGTCCGCCACCGGAGGCCACCCGCTGACCCCCTCCTGGGCAGGGCCCTGAAGAGCCACCGTCTAGCCTGGAGCAGAGACCCCTCCTCAGTGTAGACCGGCCTCCGCTGCCCACTTCACCCAACCCCGTTCCTGCCAGGTTGAGCCCTTTCTCCAAGCTGCCCTGCAAGGCGTCTATGGCAGGGCAGCCCCGGGGCCTCGTCACAACAGCTGCCCGGCCCCCGGGCTTGGGAGCCGCTGACCCGGGGATGACCCAGAGCCCGAGACCACAGCCCTGCCCCGCAGCAGCACAGGGCCTGGCGTCGGACCGTCTGATGAAAGGGGCATTTGCAAGACCCCAGTCTGCCTGCCTGGGGGTAGCAGTGCCTTGGGGCTGCCGGGAGCTGGGAGCAGCCGTCCCCAGCCTGGCCTCCACGTCCCCCGCCTGGCCTCCACGTCCCCCAGGACCCAGGACCTCCTGCCCCTCCCACCTCCTGCAGCAGCCTCCAGAGCCAGAGCCAGCGCCAGCCACCGACAGACTGGGGTGGTGGGAACGCATCGGGCGGCCCACGCCAGCCCCCCCTCAACCAGTGGGACCCAGGGGCGTGAGGCTCGGCCCTGGCTCTGGAGCACCCGTGCTCAGCGGGGGGTGCACAGGGTGGACCGTGTGGCCGTTGTAGGGGCTGAAGAAGACATGCCCACATCCCGGAACCTGTGCACGTGACCTTATTTGGAGAGAGAATCTCTGCAGACGCGGTTCAGTGGCGGATCTTGAAACAAGGGGATCATCCTGGATTAGCCAGGTGGAACCGGAATCCAGGGACGAGTGTCCTTACGGAGACAGGAGGTTTGAGGCAGACACAAGGGAGACAGGCAGAGGTGGGAGGGACGCAGCCACGGCCCAAGGAGCACCTGGAGCCACCGGAAGCTGAGCGGGCAGGATGGAGCCCCCCACGAGCCCCCTGAGGGCGCATGACCCTGCCCACACCTTGACCCAGATGGCTTCGGGCCCCCAGAACTGTGAGGGAACAAAGGTCCGATGTTTTAAGCCCCCTAGTGTGTGGTGAAAACTCCCCCATCTGGGGCTGCGCTGGATGCCTGGTCTCCCCGCTCCCCCCAACACGGGGGCCCCTCTGTCCCGTCTGGCTGCCCAGGGGCCACCCCAGGGCACAAGGGCACAGCGGCCACAGGCTCTGGATGACCTGCCACTCCTGCAGTTCCCGGAGCAGGTGGCTCTGGACGCAGCCCTGCAGAGGAAGACGGGAAGCTCTGGCGTGTAGGTGACCTGCCCAAAGTCCCATAGCCGGTGGGTGGCCAGGGCCTGTCGGGGACAGCGAGGCCCTGGGCCCCGCTGCATGGCACATGCACCCTCAGAGGCCCCTTGCTTGCCCCGGCCTCCCGCTGGGCTGGGGGCAGGTCCACACGGGCGCGTGCAGTGACTGCCCTGAGTGACGCTCCAGCCCTGGAGGGCCAGGCCAGGGCCGGCGGTGACACCCACCCAGGTCCAGGCTGGGCCATCAGCAGAGCGGGCAAGGCTGGGGGCAGCGAGCACGGGGCTCCCTGGGCCCTCCTGAGGGACCCAGCAGAGGGGCATGGCAGCCTCTTGCCCCCCGGGCCCCCTGCCTTCCGACCTCTCCACAGCCCGTGACTGGGTCACAGTCAAGGGTCCAGAGCCCCAAGTCAGCTGCCCGTCCCGGAGCTGCAGGCCCCGGCCATCTCCTGCATCCCGTCCTGGTCACCTCAGCCCTCCCACCTCTCCACTCCGACACACCAGCCTGCCGGCCAGGGGACCCCTCCAAGCACAGCGGAGTCTCGGGGGGAGACGGGAGCCCTGAGAAGTCCAGCGGGCTCATTGGTTGCCCGGGAGTGTACAGGTGTGTACGTGTGTGTGCAAGTGTGCGTGGACGTGTGAGGGCGCACGCGTCTCCACGGATCCAGCGGAGGGAGGACATGAGGCGGGTGATCTTGGGGGGTGCAGGTGGGTTGAGCACGGTGGGCTTCCCCATGGACTCCAGGCCGGGGTGGGCAGCCCCCCACAGCCGCCCCAAGGTCCCACCTGTTGCCATGATGCTGACTCCTCCGGCGCCTCCCGCCAGGGGGGCCTGACACATGGTGGGGGCCCTGAAAGCAGGTGTGAGGAGCCTGCTCCGATCTGCGGGGGTGGAGACCCCGGAATCGATTCCCGGAAGCCTGCTGGGAGCACGGAGGGCGGAAAGGAAAGCAGGGAGAGAATCCCTGGGGCGGCTCTGAGGCCCGGTGGGTGCCCCAGGCCACCCCCTCCACCCCGGCCCCTGCCGCCCTGGAGCTGGGCCCCGAGCAGGGGACGGGCCAGCTCGCACACACGGACACATGTGCACGAACACGCACAGCTACAGGGCAGGAGGCGGAAGGAGCCCCAGCCCAGACTCAGCCTCAGCCTTGGGACACCCGGGCTGGAGGGACCCCAGACTCGCGCTGGCCCTGACTCGTCTCCACAGCTTGCGGCTGGGCTGGGCAGTGAGGCGGCCTCCTTTGTCCCTCTGTGCTGGGCGGGCAGAAAGGACAAAAGCTGCGCTCCCGGCTGGCTAGCTGCTGCTGCTGGAGACATCTCCAGGAGCCCTTCCTCCGCTGCCTCGGATAACTGTTACACAACAGACCTAAGAATAATCCGGAGGGCGGTCGGAGACGGATCTGCGTCGCCTCCCGGGACCCTGCAGCTGGGTGGAGGGCGGGGCCCAGGGGCTTGTGGGTCCGGCTTCTGCCAGGGCGGGGCCCGAGGGGCACTGGGGGGCAAGGCTGCCCAGCACTAGGAGGCCCCGCTGCGGAGATTCCTGCCCCCACCCCCGTCCAGGCTGAGTCACGAGTGGCAGGTGGGACCCCAAGAAGGTCTAGGGCCACCTGTGCCCTGTGTCCCTTGGGTCAAGAGCCCCTGTTAGGCCCGTGAAGGCCCAAGAACAGGCAGATGCTGATGAGGAGCCTCACGGCCTCCCCTGCCGGGCAGCCGGGGCAGCAAGGGCCCCACCGCACCCGGCCTGGGGCTGCAGTGGACGCAGGAGCCAGACGGGAACAGGAAGCCGGGCCAGGCAGCAGGAGGGGACCTGCTGGGCTTGGTCCCCAGCCCACCCTGAGGCCCAGCAGGCAGCCCAGCCCCTCGCAAGCCCCTCCAGCGGAGCAGGTGGCAGGCAGCCTGTGCACCTCTGGCACGAGGCTCTGGGCGGGCTCCCTCCCTCCGGGTGGCAGGCGGCAGGGCGGTGGGACCGTTAGCAGCTAATGAAGTAGTCCTATTAGGTGCGAGTAACAGAAGATATACAAATTGGCCCGTAGCTCTTCATGTATTACAGACATTAAAAATTAAAATCCAATTACAACTCGTATTGGCAAACCCAGTCGCTGCTGCTCACGGCAACCGTGTGTGGAGCACGGGATTATGTAACCTGAACTCTCGGCAGTGGGGAGTGAGGGCCTCAGCGAACTGGGGCCACCTGGCCCCCACGGCCAACAGGGGGTCTGCAGGGGGTCTCTCCCACCCACAAGCCCCTCTGGCCCCTGTGGGAGGGGCCCAGACTTGCAGGCTGCCCACCCCTCAGCCCCGCAGACCTGGTCCAAGCAGTTGGGGAACAGCTGGGGGGTCCCTGTCTGGTCACTCACAGGAGGGGCCACTGCCAACCCGCCCCACACCCTCTGGATGCCCCACCCCCCTGGGTGCCCCTCAGCTGTCCCCCAACTGCAGCCAGCCCTGCTGGGGGCTGGACACCAAGCCTGTGCTCACTGTGTATGGTGCACGCAAGACACCAAGGCCACCGACCCAGCCCCGAGCCCCCAGCCCCGCACACACCGCCCAAGAGATGTTCCCATCATCCCCGGCCAAGGCCCAGGCCCCCTCCGGCCTCTCCTTTCACTGCCCCGGGTTCCCTGGGGAGACGCACAAGCAGGCGCCAGTCCCTCCCCTCCACCCTCTCCCAGCTCCGGGTTCCAGACGACAGCGAAGGTCAGCTCCCTGAGCCCCAGGGGGCAGGGCCCCCAAGCAGTCGGCCTCAGGGAGAAGGCTGCAGGGACCCTTGGGGCACAGCCACGGGCACACACGTGCCCACCTCGCGCTGCCTCCCACCTCCTTTCTGGAATCCCGGACCCCCCGTAAGGCCTAAGTGCAGAGGGACTGTGGCGGGGCCGATTTAGAGCCAATTCCTTCCATTAGCCCAGGCTCTTGGGGGGACGTACAGGCTGGCTCCGGTCCCCACAGACCAGGCAGGAGTTGGACAGTGACATATGACCTCTGACCTGTCCCCCAGTCCCATGATGCCTGAACTCCCCTCTGTAGCCACAGCTCTCTAATCCAGCCCCTGGGCCCAGAGGACCCTGCGGGACACCGTGGACCACCCCAGACAGAAACGTGGGCACTGTGGCCCAGGCCCCAGGCACTGAACGTCACCCCACGAAATGAGGGCATTAGGGCACCAAGGGGACACAAACTGGGGTGAAGGCCAAGGGGAAAAGGCGATTTCAGTGGCGAGTCACCCCGTCTGCCTCAAGGGCCACCAGGTAGTGTAGGGGGAGGGAGGGGAGAAAAAAGGAAGAGAGGAGGGGGGTGGGGAGGAGGGGAGGGAGGCAGGAGTGCCCACCCCCCTACAGGATGCCCCCTAACTGCCCATGGCCCCAGGAAGTGCCACGCCGCCGCGGACACTCAGCCCCACACTAACCCTCTCAGGCTCCCGCCCGCGCAGCAGTGCCCGCTGCACCCGACCTGCAGTGCTGGAGAGGCCGGCGCTGGGCCAGGTGTGGCACCTGCAGCCCAGGCAGACGGCGTGCGCGGCCACGCAGCCTGTCCACCCCACCTGGGGCACACCCACACGGCAGTGCCCCTGCCGCACTGCCCAGCGGGAAGCAGGCGCCCCACACCTGGGCTCTGCGGGGGTCGTCCCAGCACAGGTCCCAGCACCAGCGTGACATCCGCTGGAACCACGGGAGGAAAGTTTGCAGAGGGGTGGCCCCCAGATCCCTCACCCAGCACCCCAGGCAGCCGCGGAGACGGCCGGGACCCCTATGCCTGTCCCGCCGCGATCCCACACCCGCACCCCTGCCCCAGCGAGCGCCCCTCCCAGGCGCGACCCTGGCCCGGCCAAACCTGGCCGACCCGGCCAGGGACAGCAGCGCCCCTTCCACGGCCGCCAGGCGCAGCGACAGGAGCGGCACCTACTGTGCTTCTGCGGGGCGGCTCCCGCGTCCATTGTCTCCGCAGCGCAGCAGCGGCGGCGGCGGGGGCTGCGGGGCGGCCGGGCTGGGGCGCGTTAGCCGCCCGGCTGGGGCTCGGGCTGGGGCTCAGGCTCCGGCAGCATCTTCCCGCCCGCCCGGGCGGCCCGCGGCGGGCTGTGCGCGGGCTCGGGCGCGGTGACACTGCGCCCCGTGGAGGCGCCGCGCGGGGAGCGCGCTCTCACTCGTGCCGCCCCGCACCACACCCCCTGCCTGCCCGCGCCGGGAGGTGGCCGGGGGCGCGGGCGGCACGGGGGTGGGGCACAGAGGAGCGCACGGGCGGGGGTAGGGGCGCAGGGCGCACGCGGGGACAGCGGCCGCCGGGTCTCCCCGCCCCGCAGCCAAAGTACTTTCTGCTCAAGGATGCTGGGCGGCCTAGCGCCCCACTTCCCCTCCGTCACCCCCACCCCATACCCCCCCCCGCACCCCCCCCCCCACACCCAGCGGCTGGACGGGAAGGGGGCGGGGCTGAGAGCAGCTTCCCGCTCCAGGCTAGGTGAAGCCAAGACCAGGCCTTGGGCAGAGGTCGCTCCCTACTGGCCCCCCGCCCCCACCTCCCTGCTATTTGGAGAGAGGGGCCTGGGCCACCCCTCCCCCGACTAAGATGTCAGGGGCTCCCGCAGACACCTGCAGGAGTCCCTGGAACTGGTGGAGGAGGGTGAGAGCCCAGCCCCAAGGGGCTGCCAGGCACCCTTAGCTCACGTCAGGGGGTTCGCCCTCCCACATGGGGTGGGTGGACAGGAAGGTGGGTGCTGTAAATGCAGAGCTGGCCCACTCCCTCCCCACCGCCAACCGGCCCATCCCCCTGGGCTGTCACTTGCCAGCCCCCCCACCCAGCCTGTCCCACCGGTCCAGGCCCTGGAGGCCCCAGCGCAGCAGTGGAGACAGGGCCCAGGTGCTGGGACCCTTCCTGAGAGCTCCCCTGCCTCATCAAGCTTCTCTGCAGCCACGCAGGAGCACGGGGAACAAGGAGAGAGTCCCACCCTCACCTGTGTCCTGAGAGGCCTCAGCTCTCTGCTGGGCCTGCCTTGGCCTCAGAGCCAAGAGGCGGAGCTTTCCCAACAGCCCCGCCTAGCAGCGCCTGGTGCAGGGTGGGCTCCCGCACTCCGAGCCCTCAGTTTCCCCACAGGCCACTTCCACTTCCCAGCCCACCAGGGAAGTCACAGCATCCACCTTAGGGCACCCCGGCACCCACGCCACGCTGTTTCTGCACCCAAGGGTCCCCGGACTCCTCTGGGGTCTGATGTGGGCTGCTCAGAAGGGGAGGAGCAGCCTCCCAGGCCCACTGAAGCGAGGGACGGACGGGCACCCCGGGCTCTTCAGCTTTGCCTGCGGGGAAAGGAGCGGCGGGTCTGGAGCAGGCCTGGATGAGCAGCAGGGTGGGAGCAGGTGCAGGGGCCGGGAGGCTGGGGGTGCGGGGCAGGCGTCAGGCAAGTGCTGCCAACATGCCCACTTTGCTCCAAGGCAGACCCTGTCCACTGTCCGGCCCTAGGCTGGTGACTAAAGGGGACATGGGAGGCACAGACTCAGCTCCCCACAGACTCATGAGGAGCCTCAGCCTCTGCGTCTAGGCCTCAGTTTCCCCAGGGACAGACCTGCTGGTTTCTAGGGTTCTTTCCAGATTGCTGCAGCCAGGAGGATTCTGGCTTTGTCCGAGCCAGACAACGGACTTCTTGGCTGTGCCATAGGCCCCGGGCACGCTCAGGATTCCTCCTGGCGCACGGCGGCCCGGGAGAATGCATCTTGGCGCTCGAAGGGCCCGCTGAGCCCCCAAGGCCTCTGCTTTCCAGGAGCACCGGGCAACTCCCAGCTCCATCGCGGCACCAGCGGGAGCTCTGTGCCCCGGTGTGCGCTCGGGCGCTTCAGCTGGCTGAGGCTGGGTGGGCTCCGGCAGCCTCCGTTCAGAGTGGCAGCAATGGCGTTGCCCTGAGCCTGCAGTGAAGGCTCTGCCATTGCTACCACGAGAGGCTGTCAGAGCCGTGCTCGAGGAGCTCGGCTGCCTTGGCGGGGGCTACAGGTTAGAGGCCATCGGAGCAGCACCCCCCTCCCCCGGCGATCCCTGCGGGCAGCCCTGGGCTCTGGGGTGCCGACTCAGTGCTATCCCAAGCAGGGAAGGCTATGTCCTGGCTCCCCTCGGCCTTTTGGGGGCACACAGGACCCCCAGACTCTGCCCTGGCTTCCTCTCCTGGAATGCTGTCCCCAGCAACTTCTCGGCCCGCCCCAGGCCAGGGGCCTCATGCCCAGGCCAGGGCAGATCCCCTGTACCTCTTTCCTCCCCCACCCCACCTTGACAGCATCACCTGGTCCAGGACCCGCGCGAGTGAGAGGGGACACACGTCAGGTGGGGGAGGAGGCAACGCCGACCCACACTCAGAACCCGCAAGGTGGGTGAAAGGTGTGTGAGGGTGAATGGATGCGGGGCGCTGGTGGGCCCTGAGGGTGAATGAGCCCAAGCCCCCTGCCCACCACAACCGCCCGTGCTCAGACGCTCAGGCACACGCACAGGCCTGCGTGGGATTCCCGCCTGGAAGCCGGGAGCGCTCTGCAGTCACACCTGTGGCGCGACACTTCTCGGCTTCTGAGACACCACGGCGGGGCCTGGCCAGGCAGCCGCTGATGATGGGGGCTTCCTTCTGCTGCCATCCCCAAGGCCCTGCAAGGGCTTTTCTCGTAGTGACAGCCCTGGGCACCCCCTCCCATCACTGCCTGGCTTAGAGACCCCGGGGGCTGGGTGCAGGCAGGGTGGGGAAGCCCAGCCCCCACCCCCGGCTTCCTGGGCACCTCGAGTGGGCAGCACCCTCCAAATCACACCCACGACACGCCTTTCCCAGATGGCGTGGTGCTCGGGGGAGGGGGGGCCTCCTCTCACTGGGACAGAGACGAGGTCCTGGCAGCAGGACTGCCGGGGCACAGCCAGAGTCCCGCAGCTCATCGAGCTCAGGGTCCAGGACACCCCAGGAGAAAGATCCACAGGCCTCTGTTCCCAGGAGGACATGGCAGGAGCCGGCGACCCAGGGACAGGGAGAGACAGAAACCAAGAGCAATGAGACAGAGAAGCCAAAACCGAAATGCAAATTGGAAACCACAGAAGAAGCCTCCGTTCTAAGCCAGAGGCTCCAAGAATCCGAGGTTGGAGGGTCGGGTCTCCGGGCAGGCTGGGCTCAGGGCCTCGGGGCAAGGCCAGCTACAGAGATGGGCGGAGGCGGGTGCCCGCCACGATGGCCAGGTGCCCGTGGGGACAACTCCAGCAGCCAGGGCAGCCAGCCCGCCCCCAGCGCACCACAGCCCCCGACCTGCGAGCCCGGTGTCCCAGATGTCCCAGCTAGTCTTCCTTCCCGGCTCTCCCAGATGGGCCTTAAAGCTCACTACCGGGGCCGTACCCTCCGGGCACCCTCCAATATGCCCCGCCCCTGCTGCTGAACCACGGGCCACATGGGACCCCTCAGCCTGGCGCCCGGCGAGCCCCAGAGACTGGCCCCTGCTACCTCCTGCCCCCCCATCTGGCCCTTCCCTCACCTATGCCCTGCCAGCCTGACTTCTCCATGGGCCCCTCCCCCTCCTGCCTGGCCTCCAAGGTCTGAGCAAGGCACCTCCTCCAGGAGGCCTCCCCTGGTTACCTTGTCCAACACAGTGTCCCGGGACATGACCTCACCCTTCCCATCAAGATCGTGAGGTGTGTGCCCACTGAGCCCCAACACGCCGGCCAGGCCTGGCTCTGGGTCTCTCAGGTGAAGTCCCTCCTCAGTGGAGCAGGATCCGGCCCGACTCTGACCCGTGGCCCTGCGTAGGCTCAGGCTCTTCCCAGCAGGCGGCGGTGCCCAGCCCGGGGACAGATTGCTCGGGGTGAGAGCGGGGCTCAGAGACCTTTGTGCAGTCCCAGGTCACCACTGAGGACAGACAGGCCCGAGAGACACACAGGGAGGCCGCGAGAGGCACAGCTGGGGCGCTGCCAAGAGCGCGCGCACACACGCCGAATCGATGGGTCTAATTGGGCAAATGTGCAATTCTCAACTGGCTAAATTTAGAAAGTGTGTTTTCATTTTTCACCAGCGTCTGGTCTTAAGACATCCCGTTCTCAATCGGAACTTAAGACAACACGCCAGATCGGGTCCCAGGCCCCACCGGCTCCAGCTTCCCACACACAGGCCCGGAGCCTGGGCAGCCCTGGGGCAGGGAGGGGAGGCCAGGTCCGGCCAGCGCGGGCTGGGTGGGCGGTGGCCACGGTGGGAGGGCCGAGACCTGGCCCAGCCCCGGGCAGGGCTGAGCCTCCAGAGCCCTGTGCCAGCGAGCACGAGGCCCCGGCTGTATGCCAGGCCCACAGGGCTCTTCCGTCCCACTCAGCAGGAAGGCGAGGGGTCCCCGCCGGCCACGTTTAGGCTCAGGGCCCTGGACTCCGGGAAGATCCTGGGAGTAGAACCCTGTGGCAGGGTCTGGGAGGACTTCACCGCCCCCTTGCCCACCCCACCCTGTGCACCCTGTCCCCCGTCCAGAGCTCCCCAGGACAGCCCTTCTCAGCTGGTTGGCCTCGCGGGACATCTCACCGGTGGGTCACGCTGCCCACACCCACCCCAGCCCAGGACGGCCAGCGCTGCACCCTTCAGGAGACCAGGAGACACTGTGCCCAGGAGGCAGCTGGTCACCCAGGCAGCGCCAGTCCCAAGGGCAAACGGAGCCGGAACAGCCCAGCCCTCGGTCCAGGCCTGCACAGCCGCCTGTCTGCCTCTCCGTCCTCCCAAGAGACAGAGCCGCAGGCACTGCTCAGCTCTGGGAACTGCTGCGGCCCCGCAGGGAGGGAGCAAGGAGGCCCCCTGCCCTCTTCCTGGCCGGGGGGCAAGACACTGAGAGCCCCGGTCCCAGGCAGCAAACTGAACCCCACACTGGCCAGAGCAGCCACCCCCCAGCTGAGCCCACCAGGGCTGGGGCCACACCAGGCGTCATGATCTCTCTGCCCCGGCCTCACTCAGCAGCCCCCAGAGAACTCCAGACACCGGCCTCCTCCCTCCTGGAAATCACAGCTGGGACCAGGTGTGCGGAGACTCTGAGAGTGGTGCCGCTTTGTATGCGGGCCCCGTCGGCCAGCAGCTCCTCCCAGCGCTGCCCTCCCTGGGGGACCCTGTCTCGGCCCCTCCCCAGTCCCTGTAGAGAGCCTCCCACCGCCGTCCCCATGTCACTAGCACAGCCAGCCTCAGGAACCCAAAGCAGCCTCCGCTGAGCTCAACTGGCCACCCGGGTGGTCTGAGCGCCAGTCCCCAGCCCCAGTTAGCCCAGGGGGCCCGGGACCCTGGGCACCAGGCCCCCTGCTCCCGCAGCCTGTCTGAAGACCCCCAAGCCCAGACCTCCTCCCTACAGGGGCAGCACCCAGGCCCCTCCCACAGCCCCACCAGCCTCCAGCCTGTCCACCATCTCAGACGGCATCCCCCGGCTCCCAGACTCTCCTGTGCCCTGTGTGCGTCCCCTCCTTCCCGGCTGGGCCCCTGGAGTGTCCCCTTCCCTGCACACAGGCAGGGGCCGGGGCTCGGCCTGCCCCCGTCTGTGGCAGAGCCAGGTGTCTGCGTCCTGGTGCCCTGCAAGGCCCTGGGGTGCTCACGGGCTGGGGACATCTCAGAATGAACCTCCTGGGGAGCAGCTGCTTCTAAGGGACCCCCTTCCTGTGGGGGCCAAGGTCTCTCTGGTGGCCCAGGCACAGCGTGGATGCCGAGGACACAAACACCCCACAGCCAGTCCTGCACAACCTGCCCAGGGATGCATTCCGGCAGGGTCACCTCTTACCACATAAAGCACTTGGGGGCACACAGTGCCAGGGAAAGGGACCCGCTCCGTCCCAAGTGGGGACGAAACAGCAATGCAACCTCCCCCGCCCCAGGAAGCCCAGGCGGCCCAGGTGGCCGGCTGCACCTCTGCTTGCTCAGGGTGGGAGTTGGCGTTCCCGAGGACAGGCCCTCACCATACTGGTACACGACTGCGGTCACCATGGCCGGTGTGCTCTGAGGCCGGCTGACCTCTAGGCTGCTGGTTAGAACCGTGTCCCAAACAAGAGTCAACAGGCTGAGTCTGAGCCCCAGAGCCAAGCTACGGGGCCGTTTTGTCTGCTCAGGGGCAGAGTTTGGTTTTGCCTTTCTGAACCAGGCTGCATTCTGAATGTGGGTAAGGGGACATGCCCCTGCCCAGAGCCCCCCGGGTGCCCATGGGGAGAAGGGGCCCAAGCGCCACTGTGCCAGGAGCTGGGGCCACGTTCTCCAGCGGCAGCTGGCCTCCCGGTGAGTCCCTGTGTCCTCCCTCCTCCTAGAGAGGCCTCTGGGCCTGCCCCAGGCAGGGGCTGACCCTGGAGGGAGGTGCTCCTCGCACAGGCCCCCACCACCCGCCCCCAGCCAGGCCCCCCCAAGCTGCAGCTGGCACCCGCTCTGCGTCCGAGATGCCACCTCCATCTGCTCAGCCAGAAGCTGAAGCGGGAGCTTCAAAGAGCTCAGCGCACATCAAAGGCTGCTGTGCACAGTCAGAGACCACGGCCTCCAAGGGAACGACCAGAGGCCCAGACGGAGAAGCCGCAAGCGTAGTGCAAGCTCCCTCGCAAGGTTGTTCCTGACAGTGGCGCTCAGAGATGACCAGGCGCCGTGTCCGCTGGGGCGGGAGGCAGCGACGGAAGAAAATTCAAAGGTTAATGGAACCGACCCAGCCAGCCGTGGTGAGAGCCCGGGCTGGGCCGTCCGGAAGGAGTCGGTGGCACAGCCGGGAGAAGCAGGCAGCCGGGAACAGAAACCCGCGCACGCGAGGCTTGGGGGGCCAGACGGTGATGGCGGGTCTCATTTCCCCCTTATATTTTCCCGTATTTTCCGAAGCATCTCCTCCGAGTCGTGCTTTCATAGCCAAGAACAAAAAACCATACAAGAGAAGCCGACACACAGCCAGTGTAAAGTCCCGGCGGGAAGCAGGTCTAAGCACGCTGCCAAGTCGGAAAGCCCCGGGGTCCGCACGTCCCCCCCTGCAGACACTGTTCCCCGACCCCAGCCTCACGGTGCGGAGCTGTCAGCCCGGCTCGGTGGGACAGACACTCGCTCCAGCGCCGGGGCCCTCAGGGCCGGAGCCTCCTCCCAGCACTTCCAGGGTGCAGGAGGGCCTGGCTGTGCCTCAGCGGCCCCTGGCCAGCCAGTGTCCTGGCCGCCGGCCCACCCACCCAGTGGGGCCAGGGAGGACCCGTCGGCCCTCAGAGGCCGGGCGACCCCACCAGACCTTCCTGTCTCTAGCCCCTCGGCCGTCGGCCCAGCACCTCACCACAGCCCACGTCCCACCTGCCCAGCAGCATCCTGGCCATCGCGGGTCCTCCCAGGTCGCTGGGCCCTCTCGCCACCAGTGAAGCAGAGACCCAGCCCGGGCGCCCAAGTCAGGACGGCCAGACTGTCCCTGCGCGTGGCCGTGCTGAGCACGGGAGCTGCCTTGGCTGGGGTCCAGGCTGGGAGGGTCGCAGTGGAAGGAGGACCCCTTAGCATCACTGGCTCAGCACTGGGGGGCAGCCCAAACGAGCCTCCCGCCTCTGTGCTCGGGGGCCTCGGCTGTGCCACGCAGACTCCCGACTGCCAGCTCCTTCCCGAGGGAATCGAGGCCCCAGCTCACAGCCGGGGGGATGGGCACAGGCGGGGGGGTGGGGGGTAGAAGCTCTCCCACCCCAGCGCCGTCGGTGCACTGGGAGGACAAACAGGGAGCTGTCGGGGCCCCAGAAAGAGCAGCTGCCACAGGTCCCCTCACCAACCCCAGGAATGACCTGCAGGCGTCTCTCAGGGCTGGCGAGGCTGCCCGTGACAGCTCCCCAAAATGGAAGTCACCTGCCGTGTCTGTCCAGCCCCGGCCTGCACACGCCGGCTCTGACCCTTCACCTCTGGCACCTGTGACCCTAGTGGCACCGAGAGGGCAGGGACCCAGAGGCGGTCTGTGCACTGTCAGGGCCAGGGGTGCTGCCTGGGCAGCGCAGGCCTTCCCTGTCCCCAGCAGGGGGACGCCGGGGGGCTGGGCACGGGGGGGGTGCACACCCCAAAGCCGCAGCCGCGTGGCTCCGCCACGTGCCCAGCAGGTCATCGCATTCCCCATCCTCTGGCCTGCGGGACGGGACTGCGCTGTCCAGATGAAACCTGGTTACCATGGATACGAGAGAACTGGGGTAAGACCAACTGCATGGGGGCGGGGCGCTGTCAGCCGTGGGGGCTGCGGGGCCTGGAGGGTCCCCCAGTGCTGTCTGTTGCCCCGGCCTGGGCCTGGGTCCCACACTGTCCACCCCACCCCAGCCGGGGAGCCGTCCGCCCCACCCACACGCTCGTGCCCCCAAACCGACCCTCCCTGTCACCGCCCCTGCTCCGGGCTGTGGGTCCAGGCGGGGAGATGAGGTCGTAGCCAGCGTTGTGGGTTCTCCCCCAACACCCTGTCTGAAGAATAGGACCTGGCCCGTCATGAGCAGCCACAGCCGTGAGTCTGGGAGGAGGGGACACAGGGCTGGTGCCGGACAGGTGTGGCTGGGCTCTGTGCCAGCCGCCCAACCTAGGACCCCAAAACCCAGCAGGCCAGGCCAAACCCGCCCCAGAGCAGCGTGGAGGCCCACACCCCCAGGGCATCTTGCTGACTCCCTGCAGGAGGGGAGGGGCAGGCACTGGCTCAGGGACACAGGGCGTGCCTCAGTCTGAACCAAGACGGAGCCCCCACCTCCAGGGAGACAGCCTGCAGTGGCTGCCCCGCCCCGGGGCCTCCAGGGGGCCGCCCACCTGCCCACAGGGCAGGTCCCTGAGCCAGAGAGCCAGAGCCGGCCACCCTCTCTGCTGGACAACTTCCCACTGCTCAGGGGGCTGCCTCAGGGAGCCTTCTGGAAGGAACTCAAGGGCCAGACTGGGCACCCCCACCCCATCCTCAACGCAGCACCCGGCACAAGACCTGCCCGACCACAGCATGGGCTAACCAGGCGGGGGCAGGGACAGCCTGCGGGCCCCCCTTCCTGGGCACCGTTGCTCCCACACCCGGCCCCGTGTCTGCCCCCAGGACTGCTGGCCGCCCGCGGGCATCAGGGGCTCTCAGGGACTCTGGGGCCCCGGAGCAGGGGGCACAGCTTGCTCCCTGCCGTCCGGCCTTCAGGCAGTGCCGAAAACCAGGCCGCGCGGCGGGAGGCTGAGTGCAGCCAGGCAGAGACATCTCCACCCTCGGGTCGGGGAGGCCTGTCCAGACACATCTGGGGAATGCGGGCTGAATAAGCCGTGGCCGCCTCTGCAGGGCACAGCGGTGCACGGAGTGTGAACACACGCACACCCCACGCGGGCACACGCACACATGCAGACGTGGGCACACCACAGCTCTACCCACCAAGGCAGCAGCAAGGGACCCCGGGACGGGCAGAAGCAGTGGGTGCTGGTGTGCACAGGCATGTGCACTCAGACCACGCACATGTACACACGTGCACACACGCTCACACAGGCAGGGCAGCCAGCGACAGGCCTGGGGCTGCTAGAGCAGCTCAGCAAACCAGGAACTCGGGACTGAGAGGACCAGCCTTATCCCTGAGGCCTCCGCACCCGACCCACACTGGACCCCAGGGGCTCCCCAGTGGAGACCCCTGCCCAGCACCAGGCCGCACAGGCAAGAAGACGGCAGTCCGAGCTGCGGGGACGCCTTGCCCGGCCCCTGGTGGCCCACAGCGCACCAGGCAGGGAGCGCTAACCCCGGGGGAGAACCCCTCCCAGGTGGGCTGTGTATTTTGGTAGAATCTGCCCACACGAAGGGGCACGAGGTGCAGGCCAGGCGCTCTCTGACGGCATGCCAGGCTGCCCAGCCCCTGCGGCCCCACCTGTCCTGGGAGAGCTGGCAGACCCGCCTTCTCCCCAGGGAGATGTCACAGGACATCACGGTCCCTGAACTGAACCCCGAGCCACACGGTCCCTGGGGCTCCGCAGGGAACGATGGTGCTGCTCTCTGGCTCTCGTGGGCAGCCAGCGCCCGAGACTCACCCACTCGCAGGATGTTGGCGCTCAGGAAAAGGCGTCTGCTCTCCACATCGGGCCCTGGGTCCTCAGGCGGAAGGGCAGGGCCAAGGAGGAGACCGGCTGGCGGGGGCGCCATCGCAGAGGGATCGTGGGGGCAGCAGCAGCTGAAGGGTGGGCCTGGCCGGGATCACCAGCTGGGGCCGGCCCTGGGCGGGAGGCAGGGGGAGGACACTCTGAGGCCCCTCTGCTCCCAGAGTCCCCCGCGGCCCTTGCTGGGACGGAGCCTGGGCCTGCGGCTCATCACACACCTGGGGGGAGCAGGAGGGCAGAGAGCGTCGGGGGCGAGAGATCTGCATGGAGTCCCGCAGCGTCCAGGGTCCCTGGGGCAGGGATGCGGCGTGGACCATGCACTGTTTTGCGGCCCAGCTCCACGGCGCCTTATACACAGGTAGACCCCGGGGCGGGGCAGGCGGGGCAGGAGGCCCCGGGAGCCAGGTGCGGGGAATCAGGCGGGAAGGACCGGCGGGCCGCCCACACAACCTGCCGGAAACCTCCAGCCCTGGGGGGGGGGGGGCGGGTGAAGCTGGAGGGCTGGGGACAGTGGCAGTGGCTTCCTCGACAAAGCTTTCCAATTATTTCTCTGTGCTGGGACTTTGTCCTTTGCTTGATGAAACTCAAAGGCAAAACCGGAATCGTTTTACAGAAATCAGCCGGCCTCACAAGAGCAAAGCCGGCAAAGCGAGGGGCACCTGCGGCGTCTCAGCCAGGCCGGCCTCGGGGGGAGCCTCTGCCCGGACCTGCCCTCCCACCCCGCTGTCCACCCGGCTCCTCACTGCCCCACGATAGCTCCTGCCAGAGCCTTCCGGGCCGCCTCTTCCTCGGTGCCCAACCCCTCCCCGAGCCCCTCCCTGGGGGCCACAGAGAGACTAACAGGGGCCGGGGTGGGGGCGCCTGGAGCCCTTCTCACCTGCCCAGGACAGAGCTGCGGGGGCCCGGCCCGCAGGTGGCCATCGCGATGCCAGCACCCAGAGCCATGCTCTGCCC
This sequence comes from Eulemur rufifrons, assembly GCF_041146395.1. Taxonomy (NCBI): domain Eukaryota; kingdom Metazoa; phylum Chordata; class Mammalia; order Primates; family Lemuridae; genus Eulemur; species Eulemur rufifrons. Next base: position 28,239 of record NC_090990.1, on the reverse strand, counting down.
AGGCAGGACGGACGCCAGGGGGCCCGAAGGCTCTGACAGCTCAGGCAGGTAAGGCTCACGCCCTCTACCTCCCGTCCCTCCTCAAACCCAAGGCTCGTGGATTCCTGCCGGTGCCCCAGGAAGGAGGGCCCCTCGGCCCTCTGTCCCCCCTCAGCCCGCACGCTGCCGGCCCCAGGCTCCGGCCTGGCCCGCCCCCTCCGAGATCAGCAGCAGACCTGGAATTGCTGGCCAGGTGCCCCTCAGGGCTGGAGCCTCAGAAGGTCGTAAGGAGTGGGCCCCTGCAGCCCACAGGCCTCAAGGCACCCCGGACTCGTGGTGCACCCTCAACCCGGGGCCCCCTTGCCCAAGCCTGGCTGTGCCCACCCCTCTCCCCCACGCCCCTCGCTGCACTGCCCAGCTCACCCACGGGTACAGGGTCTCCCGGCCCTGGTCTCTGAGCAGCTGGACCACAGCAGCCACACAGCCCGTGAGGCCTGTGCCAGCTCCAGCCACCAACCGGCCGGCTCCCGCCAGGTTCTGAGCAGTCACTGCAGCTTCCTGCTGAGCGGGAGCCCAAAAGCCGTGCCCCAACACGCCTGCCAGCGCGCGGGCCGGGCGTGGGGCTCCGACTGGGCTGGCACAGTGGAACCTCATTAGGAAACAACGCCACGTCGGCTGCCGCAAGCCAAGGCAAGGCCGCTGAGGACCGTGAGGTCAGCCGTTGGCGTGGGACCCGCGGCACCACACCAGGTGAGCAGGGGTCTTCTCCCAGCACAGACACCAAGAAGCCCCCGCCTGCCTGTCCCCGTCCCAAAAGCCCCGCCGGCCTCTCGTGGCGCCCTCGCCCCAGCCACGCTGGTTCCTGCAGTTCCCAGCGGGCAGGAGCCGCTGAGGGGCCTGCAGCAGGGTTGGCACCGCACGGGCAGGGCTGCGGGTCAGAGAAGCCCTGGCAGGTCCTGCTGTCCCCCGCTAGGCCGGCTGCTCCCGCCCGGGCCATGGGGCTCTGGCAGCCCCGAGGCCAGGCCCCAAGGCTAAGGGAGCCTGCCCCAGGCCTCCGGCCTCTGCTCAGATCCTGGCCCTGATGCCAACATCCAGCCCCTGGGAGCTGGCGGCCGTCAGGGGCAAGCACACACTGATGGCCTCACTCGGGGCAGGGCTGGGCCAGGCAGCAGTGGTGACAGACGGGGAGTCCACTTGACCTCTGTCCCCATTTAATCAGGAAGCACAGCCAAGGCCCAGAGATCCCGGACCGTGGCCCAGCCCCCAGCCAAGTGCCCCGGGCCTGAGGGCCACAGCGGGACCAGCACATCCTCCTCCGTGCGTGACCAGCTGGAGGGTGACGTGGCTCCTGCCTAGGAGGCCCCTGGTGTCCTCAGCCTCCCGCCTGGCCTGGCCGCCCTCCCGCACAGAGGGGCCTGGGTGCCTGCTCAGAGCCTGCGAGCCGGAGCCCGCTTCCCACCCTGCAGGGCGGGTGGCTGCCTGTCTGCAGGCCTGAGGCGCCCTGTGTGGCGCAGAGCGAAGCTCCGCAGGCAGCTGGAGCACCGAGGGCCCAACACGAGCCCCGCCCGCGCCCGACACCTCCCTGCTGCCTCACCCCCTGTCGGTGCCCTGGCACAGCCTGGGGCAGCCCAACCTCTGCGGGGGTGTCAGCAGCAGGGGGAGTCCTCCCCTCCGGCCCAGGCCCTACTGGCCACCCAGACCACAGACAAATCCCACCTTCTGGAGGGAGAAAGTGAGGCCCAGAGACCCCTCCCACAGCGACCAGCAGCTGACGTGGCTGCGCCGGGACAGGGCGGGCTCTCCCCCAACGCCCCCTCCTCCTGGACCCACTGCCTGAGGCCCCCAGAGCTGACCCTTGTGGTACGTAGAGAGTGAGAGGGCCGCCGCCTGCTCCCAGCCTCCCGTGTCAACCCAGGGCCCGCTCCAGCCCACCTCCCACCCCTCCATGCCCCACAAAGTGTCTCAGCCCAGGTGGGCCCCCACCCCCTGACACCTCCTTCCCACGCCTGCATCCCTGCCACCCAACTGCAGTCTCCCGGCTGGGCGCAGGTCCCAGGGTGCAGAGACCCCCGGGCAAGAGCCCTTGGTGATGGGCCCCATGGTGGGGAGTCCACTCCCAGGAGCCACCAGCGGCCTGGAACCCTCCCTACCCTCCCAGCACGGGGCCCTCCGTGAGGCCCAGCTCCCCGGCTCTGGTCTCCGCACACAGAACCAAGGCTGGCCCGGAGACGCCACAGGCCCGGGCAAGCTCGGCCGCCACGCTGAGCTGGTCGAGCCAGCTGCGGGCCGACTGCGCCCCACCCAGTTCCACACGCAGCAGAGATCTCAGCAGCCCCGGCCCGACCCCAGGAAGTGTGGGGCCCAGCCAGGCCCCTTGAGCCTGGGGCCCCGCGATCACAGGGGGCAAGAGTGACAGGCAGTCCGGCCACGCATCTCGGCCTAGGGCTGGCTTCGTGGAGGGCTCTGGAGGCAGAGCGGAAGGGAGTTGGTCAGGAAAGGGCAGACCACCGGGCAGGTCCCAGGTGAGCGAGGGGTCGCTCGGAGGGGTCGCTCGGCCAGTGTGGGTGCAGCCAGGGACTCAGCTCGGCTCCGCAGGGAACGTCCCCCAGGCGCGGAGGGACTCGGGGAAGATGCTCACAGCAGCTCTGGGAGGGGCTCTGGAGGCCGCGGGGTGGGGGGACACAGGGAGCTCCACGCAGCGAGCGAAGCAAGACGAGAGGCTCGTGGGCGGAACGGACAGGCCCTGGCAGCGCAGCGCAAGGGAGGGAAGCGGAGCAAGGTGCTCGGCGGCACCAGGCCCCGAGCACCGATCCCGGAGTGTGGCCCACGGGGCCTGGGCTCCCAGAACCTCTCAGAAGTCCGTGAGGTCTAAACTGTTTTTCCTAACAAGGGGGCTGTCTTTTCGCCCGTGTTGACATTTGCACAGGAGGTGACAAGGCTCCAGGGGGCGGCACTGCCCGCCACAGCTCAGATGCAGGTGGCATGAACGCCATGCCCGGGACTAAAGCAAAGCAAAGCCCAGAGGCCACGTCCCCAGGCAGGTCTCTGTTGAAGACACAGGGCGTCTCGTAACGCTTCCCGAGAGGAGCGGCCCGTGCAGTGGCGTTTGCGGCTGAACTAGCCGGCGGCACGCAGAGCGCCGTTTCTGCCTGGGCGACAACCGGCCTGCTGGGGTTCTGCCCGCTCGGCTCAGGACCGAATGAGGTGCGCCTGCCACTCGGAACAGCACGGCGGGCCTTGCACCCCACGGCGGGGACCTACCCAAGAGACCCGTGTTGGGGGGAGACGTCTGCATCCCGTGGTCACTGCAGCACCATCCGCAGTGACCGGGACGTGCAGTCAACCCGAGTGTCCGGCGGTGGCGGGCGGGACAGAAAACACAGGCAGACACGGTGGAACCCCGTTCAGCCTCTAAAAAGGAAGAAATTCTGCCATTTGCGACAAGATGGGTGAAATTGGAGGACGTTCTGCCAATGGAAAAAGCCAAATTACAGAAAGACAAACACCACATGTTCTTACTGCTGTGGAATCTGAGGCCGCGGAACTCAGGCGCGGAGAGCGATCCGCACCGCAGGGGGGCCGCGTGCGGGCTGGGGGGCCGTGTGCGGGCTACGAGCCGCCTGAGTGTTTGGGGTTCTCATCTCTTCCATCGCACGGCGTGGCAACCGTCATTAGTCGCAGAGTATTGTCATCTCAGAACTGCCGAGAGTGGATTTCAAATGTTCTGAGCACAAACATGTTAAATACATGAGGAGATGGCTATGTGGATTAGCTTGATGTAGTCATTTCACGTTGTATTAAACTATCACATTACTGTATCCCGTAAATACATACAATGATAATTTGTCAATATATAAGAAATGAAATTTGAAAACAAAATACCAGTGACAGGATCTGTTGCCAATGATAAGATTCAAGCTTGGGTGGAAATTAACATTGTGGAAAGCTTGTAGCCACGACTGGAGTCCGTCAGCCTCCAGGTAAAGACTTTTCTCAGGCCGGGCGCGGTGGCTCATGCCTGTAATCCTAGCACTCTGGGAGGCCGAGGTGGGCGGATCGTTTGAGCTCAGGAGTTCGAGACCAGCCTGAGCAAGAGCGAGACCCCATCTCTACTAAAAATAGAAAGAAATTATATGGACAGCTAAAAATATATATATAGATAAAATTAGCCGGGCATGGTGGCGCATGCCTGTAGTCCCAGCTACTCGGGAGGCTGAGGCAGTAGGATCGCTTGAGCCCAGGAGTTTGAGGTTGCTGTGAGCTAGGCTGACGCCACGGCACTCACTCTAGCCGGGGCAACAGAGTGAGACTCTGTCTCAAAAAAAAAAAAAAAAAAAAAAGACTTTTCTCCTGAGATCAGTGGTGACGCCAGCGTGATCTGGGATGACACTAATGAAAGGTGTGAACATTTGGAGAACCTGTGTAACTCAGTCACGCAGCCACACGCAAGGGGCCGGCGATGTGGTTTCAGACTCCACGTCGCAACCGCCTGTCAACCCACCGGTTCCCAGTCGGGGTGCAGCCTCCAGCGAGGGCACCCACAGTTTTCTGGAAAAGCAGCTCGCCCACGTGAGGCCAGAATTCGTCGTCGGTCCCCGTCACGCATGTGGTGACAGTCGGGACACAGATGCAGGCGGGACAACCCCGCGCTCGGCTACGAGCCCAACAGTAACTCGATTTGCAAAAACGAAGAGCGACATCACTCTTCTCACTGGATTTTTTTGGTTTTGAGAAAATAGTTATGTTTCATGCCACGTTAATATAAATGTCATTAGTTGTTATTTTTAACAAGACTTCATAAATAAATGTTTTTAGACTGTCACTTTTAATTCCTAACGTGGAAAATATCAGATGCTGTGAGCAGTGGCGCTGCCGGTCAAGGCTGCACCAGCGGCCCCCCAGGAGGGAAGCCTGACGCGGGGGTTGCGGTTCCCCCGGGGTAGACGCGTGAGATCTCGGGCGGGAGCTGGGAGGACGAGACGGCATCACTCAGTGTTTCTGCCGTACACGTACAATCTGACTGTCTGTGACGAAAGCGCAGGTAACAGTGAGATACAAGTAATTAAGACAGGACAAGTTCTGAGTGTTTCTTATCTTTGCTTTTCATGTCATTTCTGTTTTACATAATTTAATTAGTTTGATTTGATTTTAATGATGGCTGTGTTCAACAACCAGCTCACAGGATTACTGGAAATCTCACAGCCGGTTCCTGCCAGTGGGTACAAGCCGGCCCTGGCCCCCGGCCCTTGCGCCCCCCCCACCGCCCCCCCCTGCGCACGAGGCCCTGGAACAAACACTGCCGGGGCCTCAGGCACCGCTAAGGGCACACAGCTTCCTGCACCAGGGACAGTGACGGGACATACCTGCAACAGGACCACACCACGCAGTCTGCAAGATACAGAAAAGCAGAGACACACACTGAACACCCGGGAGGGGCCCCAGGAAGGGGGGTGCAGATGGGGGACACCCGCCAGTGGTCCCGCCACTAACCCACCCCGACAGGCGCGGTCCCCGCAGCCCTCGACACCTGAGCCCTGGAGGGCTCTCTGCAAGTGGGGGTCTCTGGGCCAGAGCTCAGTCTGGACCTGCCCCTGTGTAACTGCAACCTCTCCCCCCAGCCTCAGTTTCCACATCGTAAGGCGGGGTGCAGCAGAGTACTCCCCTCCCCCAAGGGAGGTGGCAGGCTCAGCGTCCACCCAGCCCTGGGGTCCTGCGAAGCCGCACCCAGCACACAGCACAGGCCTCCTGTGTCCCTAACCCGGCACTTGCTGAGCCCCTGGCCTATGGCCAGAAACCTAGAGGGGGCCCAGTGGGGGTCCCTGCACCCAGGCGACCAGGCAGGCAGCACCAGGGTGGGAGGAGGGTACGCAGGGGCTCAGGGGGGCTTCCCTGTGAGCGGGAGCCCTCTGAGGGAGGGGCGCTCCAGGGACAGGGCAGCCCCCCAGGCAGGAGGACGCTGCTGGCCCCTGGCCCGGGGCAGGCTTAGGGGACCCAGCCCGGCTTCCGCAGACAGCTGTGGACTAATCCTGCAGGGATTAATGCCGTGGGGGCTGCGGGGAGCGGGACGATTGGTCCCCACACTTCCCGTGGTTGTCACCCCCTCCAGCAGAGCCCGAGAGACAGCTGGTGGGGCCAGGTCTGGGCTGGGGAGCCGTAGGGTGCCCGCCGGCTGCCCCCTCCCCCCTCAGCGGCCTCAATCCCCAGAGGGGCCTGTCTGTGATACCCCTGCATCCCGCCCAGAGGGCTCCTCAGTCAACAGCAAGCAGAAGCCCCCAGGCCCGAGCAAGAAAAGGCCCCGCGCCCCATCCGCAGGCCCAGCCCTGGGCTCTCTCCTGGGCGGCTACCATCTCTTCACCGCTAGTGGGAAACTCAGGACAAGGGACCAGGACACGGGGACCAGCCAGGGAGAGCGGCCGCGCTGGGGGCAGAGGGAAGCGGACGCAGGCGGACAGCGCGGCACAGCCCAAGGCCCTGCCGGGGCACCTGCCGTGCAGAAGAGGCCGTCCACACGCATGTCTGGGCACCTGGGACGGGGACGGGGACGGGACAGACGGGGCTGGCCACCTGCGGGGAGGGGAGAGATGGAGGCAAGTTCACTGCTGACTGCAGGGGGGAGGGTCCCCAAGCAGGGGAGGGGCAGGGAGCCCGCAGCGGGGGAGGCGCGGCAGGCAGGGGCCCTGTGGGGGCGGACGGAGTCGGGGGCTTCTCTGCTGGAGCATTTCCCGCCCACTGCGGCCTGGGGCTTGGGGGTCGGCAGGCAGGGAGGGGGACAGCTGGGATGAGGTGAAAGGAGCGGCAGTGACACGTGAACAGGTGTCTGCAGTAGGACATCCCTCGGTCCCTGCACACAGACGAGGAAACAGCCCCCAAGGCCACAGGGAGGCCGTCGGCCCCCTGCACCGGGCTCTGCCCACCGCCCTCCCCTGCCTCGGCGCTGGGGGCAGACCTGGGCCGGCTCGCCCGGGGGCTGAGCGGAGTCCTGGCTTCCCGCTGCGTCCACAGCGTCCAGACCCCGGCAGGGGACGGGTCCAGAGACCCAGCCCCACCTGTGTCCGCAGCCTTCAGACTCGGGGCTTCGCACGTCTGTCCTCCCTTGTTCTCCCCAGATCCAAGGCCCCAGGGATAATGACAAAAGCTGCTGCCCCGTTAAAGAAGGGGGCGCAGCAGGGTCAGGGTGGGAGCCCAGGGGCCTGGCGTCTCCTAGGGGCCTGCGATGCCCCAGCCTGGGGACGAGCAGCGGGCGTGGCGGCAGGGCCCAGCTGGGCTGCTGGACCCCAGGAGCTCTGCACAGGCCGCCCGCTGCTCCCTCTTACAGGCTGGGGGGGTGGGGCACAAGGCACCCTCTGCAGGGGCCCCGACAGGAGGGCACCAGGGGCGGCACCTTCAGCAGGGCCTGTGCCAGGAAACCTCTCAAGCTCTGCCACCTCCAAGCTCCTCCTCATCCGAGGTGCCTCCCAGGCCTGGCTGTCCTCTCGTCAAGGCCGCAGAGCCGAAAGCTGCACCCGGACCCCCAGCCCTCCGCCCAGACTCCCAGGGAGCCCCAGCAGGAGCCGGCCCTGCACCCCCTCCCTCGGGCCTGTGGGCCACCCTGGGCTGGGGCTCCCGCGGCCGACTGCAGGACCCCTCTGTCCCGGCCGTGCCCAGACCTCCCTCCCGGGGGCAGCTGTTGGGGGAGGGCGCCCCCGCCTGCCCTCAGCGCCACCGAGAGGTCACTCCTTCCTTCGTCCGTCTGTCCGTCTGCTCAGGAAGATGCCCGAAGGCCCTCTGGCCCCGGAGCACAGCGGAGAATCCACCAGAAGTTTTCAAGGAGGCAAACGGAAAACAATTGCACGTCTTACAAAACGTGTTTCTGACGCATCGAGCCTGCGAAGACTTATCAAGCAGGGTGGGAGGTCGGGGCGATATTGTAACAGGTCAACAGGGCAGCCCTGGGGAGAGACAGTCTCCGTGGAGGCGGGTCAGCCTGGGGCATCCCAGACAGCACCTCCCAAGGCCTGAGCGTCGGCCTGACTGCGGATCCTGCGCCCCGAAGAACAGCTTCTCGGGAGCCCTCCTCGTCCATGGGGGCATCGAATGCCAGGTTCAGACCTAGAACTTTATCCCAGGTACTAGGGAGCCCCTGAAGGTTGAAGGGCAGAAGAGTGAGAGCAGGGACTGCATGGTCTGGCACTATCTGGCCCTGTTCCAGGGAGGAGGGCAGCGAGGGCAGTGGATGGGGCCTGGTGCCGAGCCCGTGGCCCTGTGAGTCCTCTCGTGTGAGCACCGGCAGTTGCCCCGGCAGCGCACGGCCACCCCCAGGCCCGCACCTGCACTGCCCGCAGGCCTTGACACGCACATCTAGGGCGAGGAAGGCCCTGGGCCCCCACAGCATCAGGGCCTCAACCTCGCGACTAAAGTCTCCTGCACGCCTGGGACAGACGGTGCCCACGGTTGCCAGCAGCGTGGCCGTGGGCAGCGGTGGCCGTGTGAGTCAGGACTGCGCCGCTTCCCAAGAGCCAAGACTCAGAGAGCAGCTGGCCTTGGCAGGGCCGCACGCCGCGGAAGCCGGCAGCACCTGCCGAGACCTGCGCCCGCCTCGTGCCGCCTCACGCACCTTCACGGCCAACTCCGCGGCTCCCGCCGGCTCGCGGGGGCCTGCGTGTCTGGGGAGCAGGACATGGAGCCACACGTGCCCTGAGAAAGCTCGCGACCCCGGCCCCGCGGCCGGAGGCCTCCACCAGCCTCCCCTCCAGCAGCCCCTGAGTCTCATGCAGGCCCAGGAAGGCAGCCTGCACCCCACACACTGGGCCCCGGCGCTCCATCTCCGGGAGGTGGGGCCTCTGTCCTCCCATTTGACGGACAAGGAGGCGGAGGCCCAGGGAAGGTGAGGCCCAGGGAAGGTGAGGCCTGCTCACCATCAGGCTGCAGTGCAGGCGGCAGCCCTGGCCCCCCTTCGCCCAGGCCTGCGTGGAGAGGGCCTCTGCACACAGCCCAGCCCGTGAGGAGCCCCCCAGACAGGGCTGACCCTCTGGGGCTGTCCAAGGCCCACACCCAGAACAGATGCCGTTCCCAGCCCAGCCTCCCTCTCGGGCCCTCTCTGGGTCCTGTGCTCACCCTCCTGGACGCCCCACACGGAGCTCACGGGAAGCCCTTGGGAAGCACCATGGGAGGCTGGGCTGGAGCCCACCCTCACCTCCCACCAGTGCAAAGGCCCCTCCTCCAGGAAGTCCTCTCAGATCTCCTCTTTCTTGGGCCCTTTGTGTCCAGCCCTTAGATATCAGCCAGCTCCACCCAGGTTGACGCCCGCACACATGTGGGAACCCCTCATTTCCCAGCCCCCCCGCCACCAGCAGCAGGAGAAGAAATTAGGGCACAGTTGTGGGGCCATACTTGGGATTCACCCCGTGTGGCCTGGGACCAGGCACCGCCCCTCTGAGCTTTGGTTCCTCAGCTCTGCCACGAAGACCAAGCCCCCTCCCGTCCCCCGTCCCAGCTCCCTCAAAGTCCTGACAGCAGCCCCGACCCCAGGCTGGCTCTGCTCCATTGGACCCACAGTCCTGCCAGGAATCCGTGCCCTCCTGTCCCAGGCCAGCACAGGGACACACTGGTCCAGCCCCAGGCACAGCCCCAGGCCTCCTGCCTGTGCGCCCAGAGCAGGCCCAGCTCCAGACCAAGGCCCTGCACTCGGCTGGTCCTGCCTTCTCCACCCAGCGAGCCCCTGGCCAGTACGGCCTCCTCCTTCCGCGCAGGCCCCAGGCGGCCTCCCTCCAGCAGCACCCCCCGCCTCTGCCCCGGGCTGGCCCGGCCCAGCCCTGCCCTCCTGGCTTGGCTCTGGGCCTCTGCCGCCCACGTCCTGGGCTCACTTCTCCTGGGCCAGCCACCCGCCTCGCCCGCTGCTCACCCCAAGGTAGCTCCAGGGCCCAGACAGCCGGCACTCCCCGAGCGGAGAAACCTGTTCTCCAGGTTTGGCCTGCAGCAAGGGGCTTCCCAAGGGGCCCACCCTAACGGTCCTGTCCCTGCACCTGAGCCCGCTTGGGCGGAGACTCTTCCTCGGCCCCTAAGCCCTTTTACAGTGCAGAGAAGGGGAGGGACGGGACACTTGGCCACACCCTGAAACCAGAACTGCCACCCTTGCTGCAGGCCCCAGGGACACCGACCTGCCACCTCCAGCGAGCTGGTGTCCCCTGCTCTCCTTAAGGCTGTGGGACGGGCCTCCTGCGGCCGGCACGGTCCCACACAGGACAGACAGCATCAGCCCAACAGGAGCTCCGCTCTGGGGAGGCCTGCGGCCCACAGGGGAGCACAGAGACAGGCCGGCCAGCTCACCTGCCAGTCTGCGCCAGGGGCTGGGGGACGTGGGGAAACAAAACGGGGACCAGAGCCCGCTCCTCCCTCCCCAGCCCGCCCACTGCCCAGCCGCCCACTGCCACGACCAGAGGAACTGGGTTCCCAGGAGTGGCCGGAGCGAGCTCTCAGGAGGAAAGACGTGGCCAGGACAACGTAACCCGCGCTGCTGCGGCGAGAAGGTGCAGGGATCCGACGGGCGGGAGCTGCTGTGGGGGGTCCGTGCCGGGCCGGCCCCGCCTGGGACTCGCAGACCCGGGCCCTGTCCCAGATCTGCTTTCGTTAAGATCCCAGGTGACTCGTGGGCTCGGCGCTGGCGTGGCAGGGTCTTACTAAACAGCAGCTAATTAATTATTACCGTTATTCCTGTGGCACAGACCGGAAGGCGGAGGCTCCGCGGAGCGATGGTGGAACCGGGCTGAGAGCCCCGGGAACGGGGAAGGGCAAGTGGTGGCTCAGCGGCTGCTGTCACAGCCAGCCAGGTGCCCTGTGCAGTGTCACCGCATGCAGCAGCTTCAACAGAAGGGACCGGCACCCGGCACAATGATGGGGTGACCCCTCCTGGAGCCCAGCAGGTGTCTGTCTGCGCCCCAGGACCGGGCTGGACCCTGTCACCGCTGCTGCCTGACATCTGCAGCTGCTTTCCCTGCAGTCACAGCCCTCTGCCTGCCCACCCTGCATCCTGGCGGCGAGAGGGACAGTTTAAGAGAAGTCACAAGGGCTCGGCAAGGGGCAGCCACGGGGCGACGAGGCGGCGACGAGGCCAAATGCGCCCCCTTGGGAAGAACCCTCACCCCATCCCAGGACCCCAGGACGGAGAACGCTGCCTAGACGGGGCTCCAGGCTGCATCTGGGACCCACCGTTCCCTCCGCCCGTCTCCCCTGCTTTTCGCCGAGCCAGCGATGTCCTGCCGCAGGCTCATCTCGGGGTGCACGCCCCCGCCCGCCCTTCCACCACCTCGCCCGGTGAGAGCCGACGGGCTGCCGGCGCCACCTGCCGGCCGTCCTGGGCTCCGACCCCCGAATTCAAGTCGTCCTGTTAGGCGCGCCCCCCACGGGCCACCCAGGGGCCGGGGATGGGCTGTGGCCCGAGACCTGCGAACAAGTGAGGAAACAGGATCCGAGGCGCCGTCACACAGCTGAGCCAAGACCTAGAGCCACGATTCAAACCCTGGGGCCCCCACGCCCCAGGTCCCCGGGAACAACAGACACTTGGATGGTTTGTTTCTGGTCTTGCCACCCCCCCCCCCCGCCCCCTGCGAGGCTGGGGTTTCTAACCCAGTGTGCAGGTGAGAAGAGAGCAGGGAGAACGCGGCCCGGTGCAACCAGGAAACCCAGCTGGTGAGGGACGGCGCCCCAGAGCCGGCCACACTTCAGGGCTTCCCCTGGGACCAGCTCATGAACCCCGAGGGGGAGACAGCACCTCCTCGGAAGCAAGACTGGGTACCTGTGAACCCACAGGCCAAAGAGGCTCGGGGCCAAGCAGGAATGTCGCGTTGCAAGCTGCCTTATCAGAGTCGGCCAGAAACCCGTGAGCGCCTCAGTGTCCCCGCACAGCGATGCCTGCTGCCCGGCCGCAGACGGGCCCACCCAAGCTGCCCAACCCACGCAGGGGGCGGCCTCCGAATCCGGGAGGCACCGGCGGGGCTGGCGCTCCTAACGGGCATCGGAGGCTTCGGTGGCCAGGAGGGCCTGCCCGACCCCCCAGGCCCTTCCACGGAGCCCCTCTTAGAGGATCTGGCTCCCTGTCATGGGGCTGTGCCAGCCGGGGACGCTCCCATGGCTGAGCACCGGCAGATGCACCCAGAGGCAAAGCAAGGAGCTGCCTCTCACCTCCGCACCGGGGTGAGCAGCTCAGACCATCCCCTCCCCTGCCCCCCTGCTTCCTTCTGCTAGAAGGCGCCGCCAGGCCAACAGGTCAGGGCCCGCCATGGGGCCTTCCCGGCTGGGGCATGGGCCGCAGACTCCTGCCCCGTCTGGGGCCGGACTGCAGCTCCACGTCCCGAGGCAGCCTGTGGCTGGAGGCGGCGCTGGGGCCTGGCGTGTGGACCGGCAGGTGCTCAGGCCTCTCCGTCCGTCACCGCTGGGAGCCGGCTGTCTTCTCACCGTCATGCCCATGCCAGGCCAGGGTCCCCAGAGCTCCTTCCGCAGCCTCAGGCCACACGGGGTGGGCAGGGGGGCCACCCACCCCCATGGGCCCTCCTCCCGCACATCCCAGAACCAGCCGGCCCAGCGCTTCCCGTGGGAGCCAGGCATGGCGGGATTACCCCCAAGGCCCCGGGTCTCGCCTCCCGCACCTCAGGCCCCCATGGAACCTGCGGGACCAAGGATGGGATCTCTTGCCGCCCCCTTGAGCCCGTGTCACCAAAAAAAGACAGACACAGGAGATGGTCTTGGCAAGGCACAAGCTTTACTTCCCATTAGAAGGGCGCTGGGGGCAGCGGGGGGAGCTGGCCGGCTGCAGGGAAGGTCTTCACCCTTATCCCTGACGCAGACCTGGGGCTGTCTCGTCCCATTGGCGGGGACTCCCACCGCACACCCCTGCACACCCCTGCTCTCGCCCGGCTGGCTAAGCGTGTTGCTCAGGCAGAAAGGAAGAGGGGTGGGGGCTCTTAGTGTGGAAAATGCTCAAAGTTGGTGGGCAAGTCAGACACAGTAAGGTACGAGGAAGACTGTCACCTCCTGATACTTTGGCAGAAAGGAACAGGCCAAGGTTATCTCCTACAATTTCCCCCTTTTATATTCAACCTTTTCACGCTTCCTCAAATCCAGTGAGGAGGCGACTTTGGTGTTCTTGGTCTTCTAGCAGTAACAACTTGTGTTGATATGGCAGTGGAAGAGGTTGTTTAGTTAGGGCTGTTTCTATTAATCTCTGGACTAGTCCCCCAGCACAAGGGATAATGCAACATCCCACTAATATTAAGACACCAAACACGATCATTAAGGAAGTCAGCACTGACGTCATCAACCCTCTCCATTTTCCAAACTGCTGCGCCAGGAGGCTGGTGAAGGGTCACCTGCCCCTGAGTGTTGAGCCAGCTCATTAGCTGGGGTGGTAGGTCCTTGCAGAGCTTTGGTGACTGTCATCGGAGCTGCGTTGTCAGGATACAAGGGCAGCACTGGCCTCCAACCATGACACACCCCCCTCTGCTTGCTGACATATCGAAAGCCATTCTCCCAGGTCATTTTACTGGGGGGTCCCAGTTGTTCGGCTATACCTTTGATGGCATCCCCGGTATAATTGACAAACCTTTGCTGATTATAGTATATGTAGTTGACCCAGCCTACATTTCTATTTACAGTGGACCACCAGAAGAATGTAGATTCAAACCCAGCAGCTGTTTGATTTCTAGCTTTGAATTCACTGGGTCCCCCTTGGGGGACTCCAATAGCGTGAATAAAAATATGGGGATCAAAAGATCCTCTGGGGGCATCTATTTCTTTTTGTCCGATGTCCCCTTTCCTCAACTGGGAGCTGATGGACGCCAGGGCAAAAGACCAGCTGCACCAAAGCGCAGATGTCACTTCCGCTTCCCGGTAGGACCTCAAAGAGTCGGTCTTTACAATCCTGCCAGACGCCTCCTCGGGGTACGGAGAGGGCAGACGGATCCTGTAGCTGCTTCTCGGCCAGGCTTTCATTGCACCCTGTCGTGTTTCCAAGAGACGCCGCCCCCTCCTCCTGTCTAGAGAAACAGGGTGAAGTTGGCGCTGGAGGATGGTGGCCTCACGGTCCTCGGGGGCTGGCTCGCAAGACCTCTCACGTCAGGGAAGAGCAACGATGGGGTTTTGCACGATTCGTTTCCCCACGCCGTGGTCTCCTGGAAGAGGCTGCCACCCAGTGCACGAACGCAGGGTCCACAGGCCATCCATGTGGAGAGGGAACCGTCTGGGCCTCTGGTCTCCCCGTCACACGGGCGTGACAGTCGCTCTTATTTAGGGTGGGGACAGAACATTTGATCCATTCTAACCAGGCGTTTGCATCTTCATACCCAGTTTCTAGTGCAACTGTCTACCTTAAGTCCTTGACTTCTACGATGGTTACCTTCGATGGGTCACTGGGGAAAGACACAGGTACAGAGCCGGCGCCAGGTCTTGCAGAGGGAGTGGGGGTTGGGACAGCTGACGCAAGAGGCAATATTTTTAAAGAAAATTGGCCAATTGGGTCCATCCCCGTTATATCTGCTCCCATCCCAAAAGTTCTATTTAAAGTTGTGTCTTCAGAAGTGGGGACATTTATGGAAATAGTGACAGGGTTACATTGATGTAATGTGCAATTAGGTGGGGGAATCCCTTTTGAGAAGTGGATTTTGGGTTTTAAACTCGGATTTGTACCCCCTTCTGATGTCCAGCCTTGGTACTGGGTTGTCCAGAGAACATCCAGCCAGTGGCCGCAGGGACCTGCTCCCCAGAGAGCCCTCGTGCCTCCGACCCCGGGGTAGGGACAGAGGTATTTGTCAGCTCCGGAGAGCCGCCTTTGGTTCTCCAGGCTTCCGCAGGGTATAACCCGGCAAGCATCAAAAGTGACGGTTTGGGGCGCCGTGGAACTGGGAACGCTGACCGTGAACAGACCTGCTGACAACTGCAACACGGAAACAAAGATGGTGCCAACGAAGCCTCTCGGAAGGTCACGGTGGTGGGGATGGACCCAGGTCTGGCCACCCATCTTTCCTCTGGGGACAGACGGCCTGCTTCACCGTGTGTGGCGTGTCCAGCCCTTCTCGGCTGTGCGGACGCTGTGTCTGTCGTCAGTGGCACTAGGAGGGTCCCTCCCAGGCTGGTTCCAGCTTTTCTTCCCTCCGGCCGTCGACCAGCACGTCGTCCCCAGGTCAACGTGGCTGCACCGGAAACTGGAGAGGTGGCGTTTGCACCGGAAGTCGCCTCTCCCTGAGAGAAAGCAGAGTGGAAGACAAAGCAGGTATACAGTTCTTAAGAAACTGGTCTTTGGCTTTGAAGGTGGGAGTGTCATGGTTGAATTAGATGGGGTAACCCGTAAAGCATGTCACAGGGGGACAGGCCTATGTCTTTTTGAGGGGCCTTCTGGGTCCTTAAAAGGGCTGCAGGCAACCCAGGGAACCTGGTTTCCAGGACCAGTTTGGGACAGTGATTTTTCAGAGTCTGGTTTGTTCTTTCTACCCTTCCTGAGGAAGGAGGTGCCAGGGGGCATGATATTCCCATTTAATTCCCCAAACCTGCATGAGTCCTTTGATGATATTAGCGGTAAAGTGACTCCCATTATCCGAATCAATATTTTCGATCGGACCAAATCGGGGCACAATATGTTCAATCAGGACTTCAACTACATTATTAGCAGTCGCCCCAGGGAGAGGAATCCCTTCTACCCAGTGAGTGAGCCGGTCTACAATTGCAGGAAGGTATCTGAGACGCCTACTTTGGGGCATTTCAGGGCAGTCAATTTGAATGCTTCGGAATGGCCGTAACCCAGGATTCCTGCACGCAGGGGGCGCCTGTCCCAGAGCTTGCTAGTTTTCCGGCATGTTACGCATGCCACAGGGGTTCGTCTGGCTGACGTGCCGATACCTGCGCAGCCATAAATGCAGAGGATAGCGTCACACACTGCTTGGGGACCCCGGTGGCTACTCTGGTGGAGCTGGGTTGAAATTTCTCTCCTTATCGGTTTGGATAGCATTTCCCTTCCATCGGGCAACAGCCACCTTCCCTCTGAATTTCTCTCTGCCCCAACTGTCCTGAGTTGTTCTTCCTCTGCTGGGGTGAAAATGGGGGCTGCACAGGGGCAGGGGGTGCGGTGCTAAAAGGGAAGCTGGCACCTCTGAGGAGAGGCAGCCCGCCCAGCTACTTCACCTGCTAAGGTTCTTCCCCGCTGTTCAGAGGGGGGCCCTGTTTGATGCCCTGGAACATGAACTACGGGTATTTCTTCTGGTAACATTAGACTTTCTAAAACTTGGGTTATTAACTCTTTATGTATGAAGTTCTTCCCTTTACTATTACTTAGCCCCCCATTCCATCCAGATTTTTCCAAAGGTACGAACTACTCCAAACGCATATTTAGAGTCGGTGTAGACGGTCCCGTCTTTCTTTGTTAAGAATTTCAGGGCTTGGTTAGGAGCATACAGTTCACAGGTCTGGGCTGACCACCCACTTGGGAGTCTTGCTGACTCTGGCTAACTGAACTCCGTCTGCCCCGGAATACCCGCTGTGCCCCCCTCCCTCTACTGCTCGGAAGACCCGTTCAATTTAAGGCCCCTCTGGGAGGGGTTTCTCTAAGGTCTGGCTGGACCCGGGTTTGGTTTTCTATTAAATCCACACAGCGGTGCTCAGTGGGACATTTCCTCCCCTCCAAGCAGGAGCTCAGTGGGATTCAGCAGCCATCTGCGATAAGTTCGGTCATCTCCGTCTAGGAGGCTGGCTTCGTAGGCTAAGATCCTGGAGTCCGCTGGCCATCCCCCCACCTTGGTGGGGAACGGTTCCGACCTGGCAGGGCGTGCCAACAAGCAGGCTCCCAGGAAGCTGGGTTTCCCGCTTTCTTCCGTCCAGAGGGCGGTGGCTGCTGCTGGTCGGATGCATTCCCGCCACCCTCCAGAAACGGGGTCCAAAAGCTTAGACAAAAACACCACGGGCTGTTTATGCCCTCCGTGTTCCTGGGCTAAATAAAACTCCCAAGGCTTCCCTCGTCGGTGTTCACAAACAGAGGGACGGGTCTCCAAGGGAGGGCAGTGCTGGCACTGGGGCTGTGACAGGGCCCGCGGAGGGCACCTATCAGCTGGGTTTCTTCTGGCCTCCAGCGGAGGGGGGCGGGCTCCTCATCTAAAAGTTCCAGATACAACCCTTTGGTTTTGAGAACACAGCAGTCTCCCCACAACCTGCATTACCCTGTCGATCCCCAAAGTTTCCTGAGTCTCTCTCTGTAGCTGGTAAAGGCGTACTGACCATTCCCAGACTCGCTCGGGGCTTCATCTTCGCTTCCCTTCACGGATCGAACGTCCCGTCCTCGATCCTTCACCTCCTTCCTACAAATTGCAATTTAGCTTTCGAGACCCGTAAGCCCGGTTGGCCCGGGAAATTAAGTAAATTTATAGTGGTTTCTGCCACCTCCTCCCTTCCGCCCCCCTGAGACCAGCAAATCATCTACATACTGGAGGCGCTTGATTGGAGGGGGACTGACAAATTTTCCCAGTACTTGTTCACGGATTTGCCCAAACAAGTTGGGCGACTCAGCAAAACGCTGGGGAAGCACAGTCCATGGTAACTGCCGTTTCCCCCCAGTGTGTGGATCTTCCCCTTCTAAAGTGAACAAGTCTCTGCTATCCTCAGCCAGAGGACAGGCCCAGAAGGCATCTTTTAGATCCACTTCCCTAAACCGTTACGACCATAAGGGGTCTTGCTGAGAAGGGTATACAGGCTGGGGACCACAGGGAGCTGACACTGAACAATTTGGTTGACCGCCCTTAAATCCTGAACTAAGCCATGTGACCCATCTGTTTCTTTACGGGTAACATGGGTGTGTGGAAGGGAGACATCCAGGGAGACCAGGATACATACAGGGTGTAGTCCTCGCCTGCCTTCTGCGGGAACCGGGTACTGTCTCCTTCTGACAGTCTCCCCGGCGTCTTGAGGTTAACCTGTACCGGGGGAACACCTAGCCCTCCTCCATTCCCTTCCTCTGTCCAAACGTGCGTGAGAATTCTTTCCTCCTCCTTCGTGGACAGAAGGTCTAAGGAAACTTGGATTGCTCTTTGCTCAACAGCTGATCCTATCCCTAATCCTGACATCAAGTCTTGGCTCAGGAGATTTGTTCCTGCTTTAGGCACAAAAAGAAATTCTACTTGTGCTTTCCAGCCTTTGTATATGACCTGGGTCTCCTTGAAGATTGGGACGTCAAAACTTCCCCTTTTACCCGTGATACAGACAGACATTTGTTGGCCAGGTGCACAGTGCCGGGAGGGCACGCTGGAGAGGAGCCGGCAGCAAGGAGGGTGATTCCCTCCCCTCGGGGTCCCACCTCCAAATTTATAGAGGGCTCTTGGTAGGACCCTTCAACACAAAAGAGCCGCTGACCCCCCTATTCTTCCCCAAAAGCCATGAGGGCCATTATCTTTTCCTCCTTCTCCCAGTCCCAACACTCCCTCTTAAAGTGTCGTTCCTTCCCACACGAGGAACGTTTACCGCCTCCCCTTCCCCTGGGCCGCCTTTTCCTTGTCTTGTCTCCTAATCATCTCCGTCTCTCCCCAGAAACCAGAACACTCAGGATCGACATGAGCTTGGCCCATGTGCACATCTGGGGACCTAGAAACTGACCCAAATGCTCTGCAACCCCACGCGGGTCTCACAGAGGTTTGGGCTCTTTAAATTTCTGACCTCGGAACTAGCAAGGGGAGCACTGACAAACCCTATTCCGCCGCCACCAAGGGGAACTTCCTGAAGTAGGTACAAAGCCTGGGATTTTTTTCCACAGCAAGGAAAGGGAAACTTTTGGATGTCCTTCTCACGTTGTTCGATTTCTTTTCTTACACTGGGGAGTGAAGGGTACAGGGCTGGGGTGGGAGCTGGGGCCCTTGCGGTGGGTCAGGATCCATCTCCTCCCTCCAGGGCCCCGACAAAGGCCGCCATTTTGAGAATCCTCAGCACGTGGGTTTTCAGGGCCGGGGGGTAGAGGAGAAAGGGGGTCCCAAGCGGGATTGCCTCTCGCTTTAAGAGGGAACAAAACGACGGGTCGCCTTCTCCAACAGAGAGCACAGTCAATCTCTTCCTGGGACGACTTTTGCTATTAACACATTCGATTGAAAGTTGGCAAACCCAGTCTTCGCCAAAACCGAATTTGGACCAAGCCACAGAGGGTTTAAGAATGGGCGCTTGCGTCCAAATGAAACAACGATATTTTACCATCTGTTGTTTCTTTTTCCCTTTAGTTCACACACTGTCATTCCAATATTTCAGCACTAGTCCTAGCGGGCTATCAGGGGGAGTTCTATCTTTACTGCTATTTTCTCTAGAGATTTCCTTACTTGCGTCATTTCCCACCTCGGCTTCCTGGCCTAAAGGTTCAACCCCGTCCTGGAGGTTTCTTACACTCCCGCTCCCCTCCCGGGGATTTGGGCTCCTCTTAACGTTGGCGCGTCGGTATAAACCCCGGCCAGGATCTAGCTCAAGACTAGAAACCGCCTTCAGTGTATGAGGCAGCCGCGGAACCGCGGATCAGAACTTCCCCATCGCTTCGTGCCCAAGGCACGTCTCCCTCACGCACCCCCCGGAACGTCCCGGCCACCAAGGAAGTACTCCGTCGCCCCGCGACTGTCGTACCTCGGTCTATACGGGCAGCTACCTGGTCCCGCGGTTCCTGCTCAGGCCTTTGCCCTGCGCTGGCGAGAGGCCGGGTTCATGCCCCGCTCTGGGGAGTCTCGGTCACCTCGACCCCGAGGGCTGCCACAAGGCGGTAGCAGGACGCGTGTCCCCAGAAGCGGGATCGAGTCCCTCCTTCCACAGGGAATGGGCGACCCCGCGAGTCCCAGATTGCGGGAAGTAACCGCGGAGTCGCCAAGGAAACAGGCTGGAGCCGGCCTCGGCAAGGCCCGTAGGGCGGCGGCGGGGAGCCGGCCGGGACGCTGCGGGGGGACTGGGCGCACGCCCGGCCCTGCCCGCCGGCCACGGCGGGACACGCAGCAAGGGGGCGGGGCTCTCGGTGCGGCGACCGCTAAGGGTGGCGGGCAGGCCGGGCACAGCCAGGTGCGCGCACGCGTTGCCGCCCGACACTTTGGCACAAAGGACTGAGCCAAGATCACCTCGCCCTACACCCCGACCCCGCCGCTCCTGCCCGACCCCAGCGCCGCTTCTAACTCGGCCCCGCCCCGTGCGCGTGACGCACAAGGCCCGCGCCGCCCGCCGGGCCACGTCGCGCCGTCATCAGGCCGCGCCGCGCGGGCGTGTCCGGTGTGGCTCCCGCCGCCCCAGCTCGCGCCATGGCTGCGACCGCCGCCAGCCCCCCGGAGGTGATCCGCGCGGCGCAGAAAGACGAGTACTACCGCGGCGGGCTGCGGAGCGCGGCGGGCGGCGCGCTGCACTGCCTGGCGGGTGAGGGCGGGCCGGGTGGCCGGGGTCACCTTGCGACCGTCCTGCGGCCTGGGGCTCCGGCAGCCAGGTGGCCCGGGTGGGCTCGCCTCTCGGGAGTGAGCTGAACGAGAAGCGGTGCGCGCAGGCGCCGGCAGAGTCCGCTTCTCGGGCGGGCGGGCGCTTGTCAGAGCGGGCGTCGCCTCCGGGCGAGCGGGACGTGGGGAGGCGGCGGCCTTGGAGCCCGACGGTGGGGCGCGGGCGGCGGGTAAATGCCAGGCGGCGGCCAGGCACCCTGCTGAGGAGCCCCGCGGGTGCCGGGCTGGGCCGCCTTTGGCAGGTTTTGAGCGGGAAAGTGACGTGACGATCAGAAAATCTTTTTGTACATTTATTTTACAAAACACTTTACTCCTACTCAGTACCAGGCACCGTTCTCAGTGCTTTACAAATATTAAATAAGTCGTGTAATCCTCAAACACGGCTAGGACGTGCTCACAGATAGGCAAATTGAGTTCCCGAGAGGTTCCAGAGAGATCTCACAACCAGAAGTTGGAGACCTGAAATTTGATGCTCGACAGTTGGTCTAGCTGTGGTCTTAGTCACTACCCTGGATGTGTTCCATGTCGCCCTGTAGGCTCTAGAACAGTTGCCCAGAGCAATCCTGAAGCCAGAGATGGCTGCAGGTGGGAGGTTCTCAGGAGGCCTTGTCTTCGGCCCAGGTGGAGGCAGGTGAGATGGAGACAAGGTGGTGCCTCCTGAGACAGAGAAGCCCAGGATGGCACGGGAGGCCGGGGAGAGACTGGAGTGGCTGCGGCAGTCTTAGCTTCATGGAAGGATTGTCGCCCCTAGTCCTTAGAGGATCCCCACCACCTCCCCAGGAATAATGGTGTCCGTTTCTCCTCTCAGGTGCGAAGAAGTGGCTGGAGTGGAGGAAAGAGATTGAGCTGTTCTCAGATGTGGCCTACTTTGGCCTCACCACGCTTGCCGGTAGCAGGACCTTGAGATGGGGGGCGGGGCCACCACACACACCAAGTCCAGAAGACAGTGCAGGGTGGGAACACTGCCAGGCAGAGTGGGCGTCCCTGGACCGGAGCAGGAGGTGTGCCTGAGACCCATCCAGAGGGAGGCCAGGCCTCAGCCCCAGGCAGGGGCCTCTCCTTTCATCCTTTTGGTGCCCCTGGGGACCTTGGTCCAGGGCTTTGGCCAGGGTGCCATTGGGACCTATTTTTCAGTGCTGGTGGCACAGGTGGGTCAAAGTGGCAAGGCCCTGGTGGAGCAGGGGAGGGTTTTGGCCAAGGCTGACTGGCATCCTTCAGAAGGAAGAGTGGGCACAGAGGCCCTCAGGGTCGCGGGCTCCAGCTCAGCATCCAGGAGGGTCATTGAGCACCTCCTAAGTGCCAGCCCAGTGTGTACAAGGAGGTCACCCGAGGGTGTCCAGCCGCCGTGGAGTGCCCACTCTGGTCGCTGGGACACAGACTGTGTGGCACCCAAGGCATCTTGGGAGGTGATAAGCTCATTAGAGAAAAAAGCTGTGTCTGGGGCACGAGCACTTTCCAGACAGGTGCGGTAGCAGTCAGGGCAAAGGCCCTGGGGAGGAGGTGTCCTCAGTGACCCCAAGGGACCTGTGGACTCTGTGAGCCTTTGGCTTTCCCTCTGAGAGGCATGGGGCATCGCAAGGACATGGGCAGCGGAGAGGCCGACCGCTGGCCACCAGGACGACCCCACAGGAGACAAAGATGGAAGCAGAGAGACTGCCCAGAGGCCGCTGAAGTCCACCATGGGGAGGCAGTGAGATGTGCGAGGAAGAGGAGTCCAGGGTGCCCCACGGTTTGGCCTTGGAACAGCAGGGCCAGCGTCGCCATCCACAGAGCTAGGAGTGGGGAAGCATGCTTTCCCAGGTGGGGGTAGAAGCTCGGTGTTGGCAGGGGGGAGTTTGGAGTGTTCACCAAAATCCAGATGGCGCGGTCAAGTGGGCACTGCCTGGCCAGGGTGTCAGTCCGGGTGGCGTCGGCCGTGTGGGAGATGGAGAGTCGTGGGACTGGGTCCAGTGGCTTGTAGGTAGAGGCGGAGCATCTGAGGAGAAAGGGGAGGGCCAGAGTGGGGAGGGCGACACAGGGTCCTGAGAGCCAAGGGCAGCAAGAGTGGCCGGCAGTGTCACGTGCCAGGGGTCACAGTGAGACCACGGCAGGGTTAAGCAGTGGAAAGTTGTACTGGCCGGGCAGGGGGTTGTGCCAGAGCCTGTGGACATGCGTTCAGGGGCAACAGGACAGTCTGCTGATGGGAGCCGGCCAAGGTAAGCTGGTGGGGGCACCAGGAGCCTGTACCTGTGTCAGGCACTCCGGGTCCCACACACTTGTCCTCTTCCTCTCAGGCTACCAGACCCTCGGGGAGGAATATGTCAGCATCGTCCAGGTGGACCCGTCCCAGAGGCACGTGCCCTCCCAGCTCCGCCGCTGTGTGCTGGTCGCCGTGCACGCCGTCCTGCCCTACCTGCTGGACAAGGCCCTGCTCCCCCTGGAGCAGGAGCTGCAGGCTGACCCCGACGGCAGGTGGCCCTCACAGGGGAGCCTGGCGCTTGGCGGGCGTGGCCGACCTGGGGTGCGGCGCTGGGTGCGACGCCACACAGCCACCCTGACCGAGCAGCAGAGGAGATGGCTCCTGCGGGCCGCCTTCGTCATCAGACAGGGCCTCACCTGCCTCCAGCGGCTCCACGTCGCCTGGTTTTACATCCATGGCGCCTTCTACCACCTGGCCAAGAGGCTCGCTGGGATCAGCTACGTAAGTAGCAGTGCTGAGGGCACAGCCACTCCGGCCCCCCTGGCCGCCGTCGCCTGCTTTTGGTGTGTCTGCGGAGCTGGTGCTCTGGGCCGGTGCTGGCCGACACGCCACAGAGCTCGTGTTCAGCGTCAAGGCTGGAACCAAAGTCCCCTACTTGAAAAGAGTTGGGTTTTGTTGGTTTTGCTAAAAGACCCAAGGAAATCCAGCTTCCGCAAACCCGGAGCGTGGAGTGAGTCTGTCTTCCCGCAGCCAGCACCTGCGGGGCGGCCTTGGGCTGGGGGCACAGCCACTGGTGCCAGGCCCTGTGATGGGCTCTTCACTGATGGAGGGGCTGTTGGTCACACTTGAGACAGGTTCCTGAGTACTGGCCTGTGACCGTCCACTTCACGCTGTGGGGAACAGGCAGCTTCTCCCCACAGCGCGGGAGCGCAGACTCCAGCCTGGTCCCAGCCCCTCACCCGTCACCGCCACAACCCCGGCTCCCGGGCCCCTGCCCGCAGCCTTCCAGCTGCCAAGGAAGGGCGGGGTCTTGGGCTTTTGTCCAGGGGTATTTTTCAACAGTGACCCTCACGGTGACCACGTGAGCCTTGTCACCACCAGCATCCCCGTGGGCTTCCCTGGCTGGCAGCTGACACGCTTGCCTGCCCCCCGCATCCCGTGCCACTGGAGCTGCCATGTGCCATGTGGCGTGAGCTCCTTTCAGAGCAGCCTCCCAGGACCCGCCTTCCTTGCACCCCAGTGCCGCCCTGGGCCCCACCCCAAACAGGAGGCCACCGTGGCTGTGGTCACAAAGTCACTGGTCAGGTCTGTCCTCAGCAGACGCAGACCGACAAGCACCCGCTAGCCCGTCACGCACTTGGAACCGTCAGGGTGTTTGCTGAGCTTTTGCAACACGGCCCCGAAACGGGGCTCAAACCTGACAAGGGGGTCTCCCTCTCTTGGGGCAGCCAGGATAGCACACGGGCTGGCAGTGTGACCCGTCACCTCCATGTGTGGCTCCCAGCCCCCAGCCGAGGCTGGTCTGGCTGACCTGTGTCCATTTCCTGGCCAATGGGATGTAGCCAGAAGCTACATGTGTCACTAGCTGCAGGAGAGGTTGGAACAGTGTCCCCTGAGGGGCCTCGAACCTTGCCAACAGTGGGGGCTTCTGTCCCTGCAGCAGTAGTTTGTGGGCAGTGTCTGCGCCTGCGGCTGTCTCCTCCCTGCTCAGGCTTCCTGCTGTTCCTTTTCTGAGAGGCAGTCCCTGGACACCCACGAATCTTCCACGTTCCCCGGTCCATCCAGCCTCGAGCTCAGATCCTGTGTGTGCTGGTGACCCCCCCGCTCAGGCCCCTCCTTCACTCAACCGCCCGGCGGGCACCTCACTCCCCACACTGTCCCTGGCTTGGTCTTTGCAAGGCACCCCGGGCGGGGGAGGGGCCTTGCCCCCCCATTGCTCAGCGCTTTGTGCCGACTGAGTTGACGACTGGACACCGAGCCAAGTCCCTTCAGGGACCTGACAGGTGTGGGGCCCATCTGCTTGGACAGCTCCGGGTCCGACACCTGCCTGGAGAGGACCTGAGGGCACGTGCGAGCTACAGGCTGCTGGGGCTGGTGTCCCTGGCGCACCTGGCGCTGTCGGTGGGGCTGCAGCTGTACGGCTTCAGGCAGAGGCAGCGAGCCAGGAAGGAGTGGAGGCTGCACCGTGGCCTGTCCCACCGCAGGTGCGTGAGGGGCTGGGCGTCCCCGGCACGCCACGAGGACCGTGTGGGGCGCTCTCCACACGTGATTCTGTGCCCTCTTCCCCAGGAGCTCCTTGGAAGAGAGAGCAGTTTCCAGAAACCCGCTGTGCACGCTGTGCCTGGAGGAGCGCAGGCACTCGACGGCCACGCCCTGCGGCCACCTCTTCTGCTGGGAGTGCATCACCGCCTGGTGCACCACCAAGGTGGGCGCCGCCCCGCACCCTGCTCACCCCCGCTGGCTGCAGCAGAGAGGGGGCCTGTCTCTGAAACCTCTGGGTCTGGGGCGGGGGGTGGGCATCTTTTCAAAGGCCCCCAGTAAGTCGTCTTTGGGGCTGAAGTTCCAAATCTGCACGCTGAGGCTCTGCTGAAAGCAGCTGGAGCAGCTGCGGCCCTCGGAGGCCCTGGGCACACGGAGCCAGCACCGGCCTCCTGGAGTGCACGCCACTTGGGATCCCTGGCACGTTTACACACGCCTGCCTGGCCTCGTGCCCGGGCAAGACCCTCCGTTTCCAGCAGGACAGGTGCCCGCAGCGACAGCACACACGCTGCCTCCCCTCACCGCCTGGCCCGGGGTGCAAGCGCCCAGCAGGGTGAGCAGCTCACCCTCCCAGGAGCCCGGGCTGCCTGGGTGCCCGCAGGAGGGAGCCCTTTCTCGGAGTGGGCTTAAGAGACAGGACGCGCTTGGCGTTCGTTCCTCCAGACACCTGCCCGAGACACTCAGTGATGCCACTGTGCTGTCACGGAGCGAGTTCCAACTCGTGTAGTCCCCTCTCCACACGTGGTGTGTGTCGGTGAGTCCTGTTTCCCCTCAAGGCGGCTCATCCGTGCAGACGTGGACAGGGCGGCAAAACCCAGCAGGAGGGGACGGAACGGCACCCACTGCCCAGGGGCTCTCACTGACGAGGCCCGAAGCCCTCGGTCCCAAAGCTCTGCTGTGGTGTGGCTGGTGGCTCCCCGAGCTCTGCCCCAGTGAGCGGGACACAGACGTGGCAGAGCTCGGCCACCGGGAGGGCCACGGCCAGTGACCTCTTTTGGCCAATTGTGAAATGCCCAGCAGAGAGGTCCCAGGTGCCTGAGGCCACAGGTGTATTGGGTGGGCAAGGCACCCCTGGTTGGGGACCGCATTCGTGGCATGGGATTCAGGCTTTCTGGAAAGAGGCTTTTTCTTGGTCATAAGTTGAAGGAAATAGAACTTTTTACAATCTGCATTATGGTTACAGAACAAACAGGGCAGGTGACGCTGGGGATGGGGGCCCAGCCCCAGGGGCCTCAGCCATTGTGACTGCCCCTCCCCTTCCACAGATGGAATGTCCCCTCTGCAGGGAGAAGTTCCTCCCCCAGAAGCTCGTCTACCTGCGGCACTACCGCTGACCTGACGCCCAGACGCGTCCAGAAGTGGACGGTGGAATCCAGGAGTCTGAGTATCAAGGGGAAAAATTTTATCCTCAAGATTAACTTTACTTGCACAGAAGTTATAAATTCTCACATGTTGTTTTTCGTCACGTCGGAGACCCTGCTAGCCACCTTGAGGCCAGCCTGTCTGGGAAGGTGGCTGCCCGGTGCTGCTGGGCAGGGCGGAGGCCGGAGAGTCTTCCCTCCCCCCACTTGGTACAAGGTAGCTGTTCTTCAGGACTGTCACTTCCTGGACAGGGTTTCAGGTTTCCCTCCCTCCCTCCCTGCCCCAAACCACACACATCTCAGGAGCAGAGAGAAGAAAACTGTGCTCACTTAGGAGAAAGCAATGCCGACACCCAGGTGTGCCAAGGCAGCAAACGGAATGTGCTGCCGAGCTGGGACGGGTGAGGGGACCAGCTCGAGGGGACTCACGTTTGCTCCAGCCAGCGCGTCCCAGGGCAGCCCAGCCCCCACCCACCGCCCAGGAGGCTCCTGTGCACAGAGCTGTCCGCAGGGCTTCATGTCAAGACCACATGGCGTGGAAAGAAACAAGCCACGGGTCGGCGTCTCTGAGATGTTTGGCACGTACCTTTGAATACAGGTCGAGTCTGCTTCCAGTTCTAGAGACTGGAAATCTGCGTCTGGGCCTTAGCACACCTGGAGGGACCTCCTGCCTGGGGGGCGGGGCCCCCTCAAGTGGGTCCCACTTTCTTATCACCCACCCACAACTCGGATGCTGAGTGCTCCAAGGGAGGCTGCCAGGTGGGCTGTGCCCTCTCCCAGAGCCCCGGGTGGGCAGGCAGCGGGCGCACAAGGCCACTGCTGTGTCCAGCCCTCAGCTCAGGCCCAGCCCACTTCCTGTCTCTGACATCTCCAGGTTTTTAAAACTATTTAACTCATGCCAGAGACAGAACTTTGCTGTAGGCATCTTTAAGAAACTAATTCCACAGAAATGTTGGTATGTTAACAAGATTGAACTGAAAAAAATCTCATAAAATATGGTGTGAAAATGCCCGTCAGGATCTGGGAACGTCGGGAGGGCTCAGGCCCAGCCAGCAGCAGTGGCTTCGGCAAGGCCTGTGCAAACCGCTTCTCGGTGTCTGACTTAGAAACAGAGACGCCTCTGTGCTCCCCGGTTAGCCCAGGTCGGCTTGCGGGAGACGGCAGCCCCGGGAGAGGCTGCGGGCAGATGCCTCCACGGCGCCCACAGGTGCAGTCTGGGAAAGCGCAAAGCTCGGCGCCACGCGGCTCCATCCTCGCGCCCAGTGCTTTGCTTCACACCACGCTCCGCCAAGCGTGCGTTTCCTGCCACGTCTGAGGCCTGAGCATCCACCAGGAAAACTGAAAAGTGAGAAAAATGTCTGGAGTTTGAGGATCCCACGTGCTTCAACACGGTAAGGAAAGTACCGACTAGTAACGTCACTGGAACGCGACGGGTCAAGCACACAGGAGGGTTCTCACGGCCCCACAGGAGAGGAGCCCAATTTCAGACGCAGACGCCGGCGAGAGAGCATCCAGGCCGAACAGTCGGAGTCTGGGAACCATCGCCCAGAGTGGGGAGCGTCTGGGCAGCCCGAGACCCAGAGGGAAAGACATCTGCATTTCGGTCTCTGCCCCTGTGACCACAGCCGTGCTGCTCGGCTATTGGCAAAAATGGTTCTTTTCAGGGAGGCCAGAAGGAAGTTGGGCTTTCTTGTGTGCAGCGACTGTGGCGTGATAGATAAAGACCACACAAGAAAGGGGACACTGTCTTTAATAAAGGTGGAATTTAAAAAATCACTTAGTAAAATGTTGAAGAATGTTTTTTTTGTCACATCAAAACAGTCGACATACAGGTGGGTTCTGTTCCCTGCGGAGGGCGGAGGGCGAGGAGCTGAGTTAAAGCCCAGAGCTGCTCCGACCAGTTCTGCTGTGTCCTCAAAGGGGCCACCGCATGACCAGAAATTTAAATTAATCAAAAACAAAACAAACTCTATGTATCAAAGAAATGTGTCAAAATAATCTCAAACAATTAAAATATAAT